>NC_046316.1:54902971-56152971 GCF_009819535.1 Lacerta agilis
ATATACCTGTTCTCAATAGCTGTGCTGGCAGACCAATACCTAGGATGCTCGACACAAAGACCAATCTGCTGCACTCAATGAAAGGAGAAGAAATGCTGGAGGGCTTTGTGGTATGCATAAGAAGCACTGGAGAACTGCAAGTAGCCAAGAGGAGGAGAGGGATAGGTATGGGTGGGTGGGAAATATGATTTGGGGTGCAACAGGCACTGCACTATATCTGTGGGACACGTTCCCACTGCTGTTATCCTATTAGTATTTGCTGTTGAGGAAGGATTTTTTGAGATCTTCCTCTACACAGTTGCTAGCCCTATGACCTCAATATGCATGAAACATAATGCCAATTTCTCCAGGGCAAGGTGGCATGCTGTGCTTCCCTATCCTCTGCCCTGCTGGGCCAGGTCACTCACAGGTTCTTGAGATCAGTAGCTCCACGAAACGCCTTCCTGGGAACAGCCAGAAGGAGGTTCTCACTCAAGTCCCTGCAGATGATAATTTTAAGAGAGCCATCTGTCAGTGGAGAGACAATGAAGTACGGGGGGGGGGGGGGTTTGGCAAGGTATTGAGGCATCAGGTTATGAGGACTAGCAGGGGAATACTAAGCAGCAATGAATAAATATTCTGCACATGCTCAGATGCATGACCATCCTTATTGTTTTATATGCACCAGAGTGAGCTCTGGCACTGAAGAGGTTCTGTGTGTGGCCCAAAATGCTGTTCTTTTCACCAAACACCCCCCAGGACACTGGCACAGCAAACAGCATTGCATTCTGTGCCCATCTCATGCCACTTCTGTCATGGCAGCAAAATGAGATGACTGATGGTGGTTTGAATACCTTAAGCAATTTAAATAAGAATGCACATTTTTCAAACATCCAGGGTCCATCTGATTTACGGCAAGGTACAAAAGCAACCAAGTCAGTCCATTTAAAAAATAGCAAAACAAACATGAACAGTCCATTTTAAAAATAGCAAAGGAGGTGACCTAATGGACAATGAGGATGCATATTCCAGTCTCTGGCACCTGCATGCAAGAAACAAGGTGAGTCACACCATAGTCTTATCAGATGCAAAATCTCTTCCAGGTCTTCATTCCACAGCATGGCTCATCCAGTATCCCTGCTGGCCAGAGGCGGAGGAAGCAACTTGGTCACCCGGGGCGGCAAACCTGGGGGTGCAGTGACAGTGCGTGGCGCTCTGCGGCACGCGCACACAGCGCCGCATGCGCAGTGTGTCCTACGCAGCGCCGCATGTGCCGCTGTGTACAGCACACAGCGAATGCATGCCACGCCGCTCCATAGCAGCACCGGCGGGCGGACCCCGAGCAAGCCGCGGAGCAAGGCTGCTCCGACCCTGCGGCCCATCCAGGGCTCGCCCGCTGGCGCCGCTATGGAGAAGCACGGCACGCATGCACAGCGTGCAACGCATGCACCGTGCGTATGACATGCGTCGCTGCGTACTACGCACGGCGCATGCGCCACATGTGTGCCGCGCCGCTCCATAGTGGCGGGGCGGAGCAGCCTTGCTCAGCGGCTTGCTCGGGGCCCGCTGGCGGGGCTCGGCTTGGGCGGGGCGTGCGCCGAGTGTCACCCCGCTGGAACATGGGGCGCCCCGCCCCCATCGCCCCCACCTCGCTACGCCACTGCTGCTGGCTCCTTGCATCTCACCAAGAGTCATGAAGGGGCTGGGAGAAGGGAGTGGACAGTTGACACTTGCCTTTCCCAACCCTGGGAGTAGAGGCAAACTCAGAACACAAAATGTCCAGTGACTGCTGATTTATTAACAAAGACACTTGGCAATTCTATGCATCACCACCCACACCACAGTACCTGAGTGGAAACTTAAAAGAGCATAAGCAGTGATGGCTTTTAATTGCCTTGCTGCCATTTCCTAACTTCCATGCAAATTATTTCATGCAAGCCTATAGTGGCTGATGCTTATCAGTGAGGTGCCTTCTGATAAATTTCTGTATCATGAGACTAACACACACACACACATGTGCACACACACTATTGTGGACACAAACACACAGCCTGCTCCACCACCCCTGCAACCCTATTTTGAAAATAACAACTGTAATCTAAGATCAGAAAGTACAGCTACAATCCTAACCAGAAAGTACAACCAGAAAGTACAAAATAACAACTGCAATCTAAGAGCAGAAAGAAAGTAGGATTGCCACAGTACAGCTCAATCCTAACCAGGAGAGGGCAGCAGAAGCTCTTTCATTGCTGACTGATGTCACCTCTTCAATCTGTTACCTTTGAGACAGAACAGCAGCTCCTCAGACTTGGCACATAGATAGCATTGGGGAAAGGAAGTGTGCATGACATCCTGGTTTCTTCTCCACACTTCTGCTAACAACGAAACTCCCCAGCTAAGTGGCATCATTAAAAAGCCTCCACTGTTTATAATGAGTGTCCAACACTCCTTTAGACTGGACCCTCGTGTCGCTACAGGCAGCGGCTGTGCAACTTTTGCCCGCAGAGACATGTTTCTCTCAGAGGATGTGTTTTGGAAGCAACTTTCTTCAGCCTCCCTGCCTCCCACACCCCAAGATCCCACTACTGCTTTTCTAAGGAGCATGAGATGAAAAGGCTAGAGCTGAGAATATGTTCATCTTTGTATTCATCTCTGAAACATCCCTCTAACCCAGGCAGTGTGGGGTTAGCAGAGGCTTAACAACTTCCTGGTAATATGTGAATGCTGGGGGCGACCAAAACACTTCCAAAGATTTACGCGTTTATTTATCTATTTATTTAGTTTATTCCACATGGGAATGGTGTGTGCTATAAAGATGCAATTTACTATTAGGAGGTGCTAAAAATAGCACTAGGGTGTTCAGGTGATGGGATCCCTCACCAATCTCTATGTAGCAGCAGCAGAGAACATGGTGGGGGCTTCCAACAGTTCAGTTGCTGCTGCCAACTGGGAAGGGTGAGGCAGTGAGGAGGCTGGCATGGTGCAATCACATCAGCGGAGCCAACCTGGGGTTTGGACCACACCACCTGGTAAGCAGCAACAACAATTCAGCTGTTGGGAGGTGAGCCCCACCACACCATCTGCCTTTGATATATAGATCTATTTACCTAGGCAATTTAAAAAAGAAAAGAAAATCCAGACTCCACTCCATTTATCAAAGGAAAAATGGACATAAATCCGACATCAGGAATCACAAGACAGAGAAACCAGTAGGAGAACACTTCAGCCTCCCAGGACATTCTATACAAGATCTCAAAGTAGCTGTCTTATTAAAAAGGAATTGCAGAAATAGACTGGAAAGAGAAGTTGCTGAATTGCTACTCATTACCAAACTTAAAATCATGGAGAGACCTGGTCTGAATAGAGACATTGGATTCTTATCTCATTATACATGACAAAACTATTTTTAACCTTCTCACCCCTTGCTTTTTCTTGTAAGACCAATTGCAGTCATTAACAGTCGTCAACAGGTTTACCACAGCTATCAGCCTATCACCCATTCCCACCACCCTTCTGAGTCATACCGCTCCCCACCCTCTCACTATATATAAGGGTCTGGTGACTTCTGTTTCAGTGTATCTGAAGAAATGTGCATGCACATGAAAGCTCATACCAAGAATAAACTTAGTTGGTCTCTAAGGTGCTACTGTAAGGAATTTTGTTTGTTTGTTTGTTTTGACTACGGCAGACCAACACGGCTACCTACCTGTAACCAGACTCCACTATTATTTTTCCAAATTTCTTCCAAGATCACCATCATCTTAATGGCAATTTTTGACAACTAGCTAGTTAGAAGAGTTTGTTAACCTTATTCCCAAAGGGGAATTGTTTCTAGGGACTCATAGGTCTGGTTCACATGTGATGTTTAACATTAACCATAGTTAAAAAAACAAAAACAAACCATAGTTAAAGCAGTGGTGCCTGTCAGGCTTTCACTTAAGCCTTAGCTTATTATGTCACAGAATGGTTAAAAGCACCAGCAAGAGCAACTGACCCTTAATAGCAGTTTCAATTTTTTTTTGCCACTTTTCAACTGCAGATCTGTAGCTTTTGGGACACAACAGCTCCTTAACCATATTTAAGACAGAGGTCTTAGTTCACATACAGGACTAAGCTGTGGGTAATTTTAACTAAGGTTAAAACTACAAACCTTGGTTAACAAGTGACCTTAAACCATCAATGAAGCGGCTGGACTGGGTTCACACATAACACTAGGCCATGGCTAAATAAATCATTGTCTAATAAATCATAAATTAGCATTGTATATGAACCAGCCCCCATTCACACAATCCTATAAAACATCCATTGGGGTGCATTTGGCCGGAGGCACTTGAAAATCCAAGGAAAGAACCTTTGGGAACAGGGAGCCAACATTTCTCCTCTGAAAGAGTGCATGATCACAAAACTGTTGGAACAACCAGGCCCTTGTGAAAATGCCAAAGCACAAATAACATTCCCATCTAATGAGGACTTTCAGAGTTCTAGACAACTCAACATTCTGTGATGTATTGAAAGTTTTTAAAACCATAGTTCTTCTGAAAGTAGGAGTTCCAATTGCTTCATCCTCAGAATTAAAAAATCTGGGAATATTACAGATTATTAGGAGCTTCAAATCTTTCTATAACATTGTTACCACAAATGACTTGGTTGGAGTCCACCGGCTCTTCACAGCGACTCATTCTATCGCTGTTTTTATTCACTTTTGGCTCTTTTCTTCTCTATGGTCTGGTGTGTCCCCAATCAATAGGACTAGCAACCTGCTGCACAGATGTTGAGCCAGAGCATAGTATGGAGTAATGTAACCATCCACCCTCCCTGCCTTTGGAGAGTTCATATTCACACTCCTCTCTTCAGGGAGGCAGCTGCCCTAGAGGTGAGTGGAAATAATGGAGAAAATCACCCTGTTCTCTCCCTATTGTACATGTATGGACCTGTTTTCATTCAGTATCACAGTAACTCCAAGGAACATTAAGCTGCCAGTTTCCCAGACACAAATTGCTCTACTCTTGTTGAATGACAGCTTGCAGCAACAGCTTTGTCTGGCTTTAGAGGAACGTTCTGACCATTACTTGCACCATCCTACCATCCATTTAAGCTGAGTCAGATAAATTGAGACCCCCCCCTCAAGAAAAGCAGCCTTATTACAGAATGAAGGATCATCTCTTAGTGAGTGAAAACCAGGGGACCCCATAACCAGTATGCATACAACAAAGTATGTTTCAAGCAATGCAAATTCTGGTAGGACTACAGAGCAGGGCAAATACCTCCTAGGCTCTCCATCTGACTTTGAACTAAATGCCCTTTAATAGCAACACAAATAGAATATGAGGTTCTGTTCATAAAACTAAAGTGCTTACGTTACTTTTTACTGCTCAGCGTTAAATATTCAATAAACAGGGGTTTTCCACATGTGATGGGAATGCTCAGTTTGGACAAGGGTGTTCCGAGAAATCTCTTCCATTCTACTGCAAATAATTCCAACAGACCCCCCCCCCCAAGTCAGCCTTATTGTCTATATTTCCTGATACAACGTGAAATATGATGTGCAAAGACTTAAACCACTTTGTCCAGAAAACATGCTGATTTCCTTTAATTATCTCTGCATTTAGTTTAGAAAAGATTAGCTCATCTCTTTCACCCAATGACTCCTTTAAAACAGGCATGACCATCAGCCTCTCCAGGGCAACCTGACCCAATTTCCAGTTTCAGTTGTGGTCGCATCCCATCCCATCACAAAACAAATCGTGACACTGACAAATTTTGCCCGGCTAGCCTGCACCCTCAACATTGCACACTCTCTTTTTGTCTTCGCCTCAGCCATCCCTCCTCCCCTGTGTGCCTTGGACATGAGCTACTTGGAGGAATCCCTTGCTGGGATTGGTGCCTCGATTGTGGGAGCAAGCGATGCCTCCCAGTGCGAGATCCTGGCCAGCACTCAGCAAGTAACTAAAGCCAAACTGTCTGACATCCATAGGACATAGCTTTCCCAGTGGGGAGCCCACTCAGGCAGACAAGCCAAGCACTTAATCTCCTGCCCTATGGGCCAGGCTGAGCCTGGTGCAAGCAGGGGGTGCAATGGTATTATGAGGCTCTCATTCTCTTGGCTAATCTCAACTTCACACTTTAACCTGATTGAGGCGTGTTTGGCTTGCCAGCCCCTCCTGCTGTTTGAGGGGATTAGGGTTCGGCTCAGCGGGATGGTAATTGCTTCCTACTGCTCCAGACCATCTTGCCCAGCCTTTAGCCATGCCATGGAAAATCCTGTCTTCATTGCCCAGTCACCAGCAGGGAGATAATCAACCTGCAGTGCAGAATTTGCTCCCCAGACTCCCCACTTCCATCCACACCACAGGGAGGTATGAGGCACATATATATTGTGCCCACAGGGGAAGGATCTGCCAGTTTGTCATGCCTGGATTGTGTCTGCTGTATATTGGTGACACACAACTCTATCTCTCTTTTCCATCTTCCAGTCCAAGAGAGGTTCCTTAGCTTGTCACACTGGGAAGGAAGAGGTCAAGCAAACTGAGGCTGAATCAAAGAAACACAGAGGTCCTGTGGGATGGGAGACTGACTGCTCTGGTAGGAGGTTTGGAGCTGGTTTTCAATGGGGTGGTGCTCCCCTGAAAGACTGGGTACACAGTTCGGAAGCACTCCTGGACTTGGTGTGACCTATGTATGCTCAACAGGTGGTGCAGGTAGCTAGGGGTGCATTCTTTGGCTGATAGGCCAACTGCAGCCTTATCTGGATAGGTCTAACTCAGCCAAAACATTTTGTGCCCTGCTCACATCCAGGCTTGACAAGTGCATTATGCTCTTTGTGGGACTGTCCTTTGAAACTTAAGTTTTGATAGGGATAAGAATGTCAGCTTCAGTAATATCTTTACCATACCAGCCACACTGGCTTCTGTGACATTTCTGAGTTGAATTTAAATGGCTAGCTTTCATCTTTAAAGTCTTAGGCTGCCCTTACAACGAGATGTGCAGTGGTGGCTCTCATCATGCACCCACCTCCTAAATCAGTGAGGTTGGTGGCCGTGAGAGGGAGGACCTTTTCCTTTGCAATGCCCTTCCAGAGGCTCCAGAGAGGACTGCCATTCATTAAGCTATCTGGAAGTCTTTAAATATATATCTCCTGCTTAGCCTGTTATTGATCAGCGCCTTCTGGCTTGGATTGTGGGTTGCTAGTGCTGTGAAAAGCGTTTTAACCGACAAGCTGAGTATGCTGATTGATTTTTCAACAAGGATTGAAGGTTGCAATTTTTGGTTTTGTTTTGTTGATATTTTGCGAGCTTCTATTTGTATGCCATCTTGTCCAGAAATATCAGCTAGGAAGTATTTAAATAAAAGCATGCCCAGCTCATTCTCTGTGGAAACATTGAATTCAGAAGAGATAAGCAACCTTACAGATATATAAGGATGGCATGGAAGTTTTAAAAACACCAGACCTTTGCCCCTTTACACCACCCTTTCTAAACAGCCACCACAGTGCCTGGACATAGTTCTCTTGCTAACAAGTGAGCAGATACCAACAACCGCATTCCTGATGCTCAGCCTCTAAAAACTTCCAGACTGCCAAAGTGATTGCATGTGTGCATGTGACTGTGTCTTTCTTTCTTTATCTCTAACTCCCACCTCCATTTCCACCTCTCTTCATCGCCTTCTAGTTATCTCCTTTGCTCCGTTCAGATCTGCTTCTCCTAGAAGACAGAATTAAACTGGAATTCTGATTCCTTATTAGAGTCCACTGTCTGCCTCCTTTTCCTCTGGGGACTACATAGCTAAGTGCTGGGCTCTCTCAGACCACGGCGCTATAAGTTAAATGGCATTACCCCTTCAGCCAAGTGCAGGTTCTACCAATGAAAGGTTGTTGGTGTGACATTCACTAGGCAAGCGTCCTGAGGGGTGTTTTTGCTTTAATTTATCCATGTCACATAAGTCCTGAGCCAGTTGCAATCAACTGCTGGTGCAAAGCCTAAGCTTTTCCCAGCAAACAGAGGTTCTCTGGGACTAAACATGGTGGCTCCCAGACCTATGATGTACTGGGCCCAGCTTGAAAGCTGCTCTGACATCTGCTGCCACACCTCCAGAGCCTTCCAGATCTGTCTCTATCCCAGCCATGCCTGTTCTGGCAGTCTGTGATGTCCTGTGGTGCACTAGACTCCAGCTGCATCTTGCCAGGGTTGGGAGCAGAAGAAACTCCTATGGGGCCAAGAAGGCCCACTAGATTTCAGATGGCACCGCTGCCACTCCCACCAAGCTGGTCGCCAGCACCACCAACACAGCATGCATCCTTCAAACACCTCGCCCCCATCCCTCCCTGTTGCTTGTGGGCAGTAATTAGTACCAAAGTGGCCTTGGATCCAGCCCCTGGGAGTGACGCTTCCACAGCTGCTGGCCTTGCTGTGCCTGCTGGAGGTATGCAGACAACAGCCAGGAGACAGGTAGGATCAGCCGACAGCCAGCGGGTGGTGAAAATGGATCACATTTCTCAGGGGAATATACCCTGCACTTGTGCCAAAGGGAAGCACACTTGCAACTCTGCTTCCCTTTGACACATTTATTTAGATTCAAAGCAGGAATCTGCACCTGTGGGTTAAGAACATTGCACAAAGCATACTGGATAGCATAGAACCAACACCAGTTGTTTTGTTCTGGCATGGCAGGCTCTTGGAGGGCACGTTAAGGATGCCACCCATTGTATCGGACTGACAACACAGAGACTCCGGAGGTGACATGGCAACACTTTAAAAGTAGAAAGAAAGAAAAAACCCAAAGGATTTTAAGCACCACAGTGTTCTGAATGGGCATTTAAAAAAAGTAATCTCCCTCTGTCTCCACCCCCCCCCCAAAAAAAACACATTCAAAACTGCAGACCAGCAGGCAGGTACTTGTAAATTCAAATGCAATTTACTGCAGCAGCAGTTGCCTCCTTCCTCTCCCGCTGCGACTGGAAAGCTGAAATGTATTTAGCCCCCTGCATGCAAATGAGATACTCTGGCCAATTCAATCTCTGTGGGGATGGAATATCAGAGAAGGATCCTTAGACCTTCACCCATGTATCCCCCCCTGCCCCCCCCCCGGCCATCACTGCTCCATCTAGAAATTAGATGAGAGAGCCTGAGAGTCACAGACAATAAGGGTTCAAATCTGTTTAATATCTTAAAGAGAAGGGTGCAATGGAATTAGTGCATTGGCAGATACCTTCCCAGGGAGAAGAAATTGAGCACTAAAGAGCGAAGGAAGCACAACAAGAACTGACAGCTGGGAGGTGAAGCATGACACATCCCACTTGGGAACAACAATGGTTATGAATTGGATTAAGCACTGGAATAAGCTGCCCAGGAAAGGGCTGCATTTACCATCACTTCTAGGTTGCAAAGCAAAACCAGGAGCTTTCCTAGAGGTGACACGTGTAGCCAAAGACAAGGTTTTTTTGTGTGTTTTTTAAATAGAATGGGCTTAGTGTTAACAAGAGGAAATTCCCTGGTCTGTGCCAGGAGGGTGGGTGAGAGAAACCCTTCTCATCTTGCAATTCTGTCTTTGTGAGTCAGCGTTTTGTACATTAATTTGGTTTGTTGCTGCTGTTTTCTGACCCAAGGACAGCTACATTTTACAGTGTCAGGCTTAGAGGCAAACTTCAAACATTCAGACTGAGCACAGACAATACTGGCTCTGGAATTTGTATAGGAAGACATTCACAACAAGCCCTTTGATCATGATTCTAATCAATTCAGAGCTTCCTGGCAGACAGGATACTGCAAGGAATTTGATGGGTTTCACATATTCTCCCATTTCCTGGTTCCCAGATTTGATAAAAACCCTACATATTGAGTTTTCTCTGTAATTTGAAATGGTGCAGAAACACACTTGACTTGTTTCCAAAATAACAGGACTCAAGAGATCACTAACTATATACAACACCTCCCCACCCCCTCCATGTGCTCCGTGAAGGAACAGCAAATAGGGAGACTGGATTGCACTGTACCAGAAGCTGTACAGAGCAGCTTCAGGTGTGACAGAGATGCAAAGAAAATAGGAAGCCTCTGCACCTTGTACTTCTGAGGCAAGACCAAGAGGTGTTTGCATGCTGCTTATTGTACCAGGGCCTTAAGAACACCCACTACAATGGGTGCAAAAAAAGGCCAATGCCAGCTGCAGGGAGAAGAAGCAGCACTTTCGGTTCTTTGACCCAGAAGAGATGTCACAGATAGGCAGTGCAGCATGACAGGTTTAATCGAATATAAGGAATGTCTGAAATTCTTTGCAGGAACTTTATCCACCTCCCTGACCCTGACTGCATGTACAGCCACTAACTAAATTCCAGGTGAATAAACAATGAGTTTCACTTCTCCAAACACAGCATAGTGGTACCTCGGGTTAAGAACTTAATTCATTCTGGAGGTCCGTCCTTAACCTGAAACTGTTCTTAACCTGAGGTACCACTTCAGCTAATGGGGCCTCCAGCTGCTGCCGCGGCGTGATTTCTGTTCTCATCCTGAAGCCAAGTTCTTAACCCGAGGTATTATTTCTGGGTTAGCAGAGTCTGTAACCTGAAGCGTCTGTAACCCAAGGTACCACGGTACTGCTGTTAGGGACTATGGTTATTGAGCATGTTATGAAGGAGCAGGAGCTGTCAGAATGGTAAATGTGAGCCCTACGAAGAGTGCCATGTTCTAATGGAAATCAATAGTGCAATTAGCACCTTCACTAGGGATGGAAACCTCAGAGAGGGTAACTTGCTTTCAAAATTTCTGTGTTACTTCTCAACATGGATTTTCAGAAATCCACATGCCTGCTCAACTATGTGTGGTGTGTTTGCATGAAGTGTACCTAAAGTCTGCCCTCTTGCTCACCAGGATCTCATCTTTCATTAAGGATAACATTTAAACCACTGGCTTCTCATGACCTGCCACAGTGCCAAGAAGTTTTCTCACTACATTCTCAACAAAGCCCAATGCACCTCGTCCCTCTGTTTTTTTTCATCTTGCCAAGAGAGGCAATGTGAGTGGACATGTCCTACCAGGGCCATTTAGACGGGCAAACTGTCTGGATCACAAGATTTATAAAACTAGCACACAGAGCAATTCCTGGTTTCAATCATTTCTTGTTTTCTCCCCAGGGCGCAAGTGAGAGCTACTTACAGAAATCAATGGAGAAATCCAGAATTTCAGTGCAACTGTGACAGAAGACCACCTCCTAAACAAAAGAGGTACTGCTAAGGTACTGCTCTTTATTGTCGTGTTTTTAGGGAGCCATCCTTGCACTTGAGGCCAGGGTAACAGAAGTGACGCCTACAGCGGTACATGAACTATCCCACAGTGGGTCTGCCCCATCCAGTTCCCATCTGCCATGTATCCTTCCTCGTGCATCCAAATCTAGAACAAAAAAGTGTCACCTGTGAGCGACTGAGAGAGAGGAAGTAGTGAGCCCATTTGATGCACCTGAAAAAAACCCTAATTTTCCTTTCCCTCTACTGCTCCCCTTGCAGCATTTCTCAACATAAGCTGTTACCACCATAAGACTTCCACCACTGCTACCACTTTGCTCCCCGTATGTTAACTTATTATATATTTATATCTTGCATTTACACCCCCACTTTCCTCCAAGGAGCTCAAGGTGGTGTACATGGTTTCTTTCTCCCCAATTTACCCTCACAACAGTCCTGCGAGGTGGGCTGCCTAAGATACTGTGAATAGTCCAAGGTTACCCGAAGAGTTTCATGGGGACTGGGGGTTTGAACCCTGGCCTCCCAGGTCCTAGTCCAACACTCTAACTACTGCGCCACACTGGCACATATAAAACGGCCTTATCCTGAGTCAAGCCATTGGTCTGCCTAGCTCAGCATTTCACTCTCTTGGCTAGCAGTGCTCTTCAGGATCTCAGAAAGAGGTCGTTCCCAGCCTGCTTCCTGAAATCCTTTAGCTGGTGTTCAGGACCTTCTGTATGCAAAGCATGCGCTTGAGCCATGGCCCCTCAAAAATTCAGCACTGTCTATCCTGACTCCTCACTGCCAATAATCACAGCCATCCATTACTGGGCAGCTGCTGCCACTGCCAATTATGTGCTGAGTAAATCAATGGGCTGTAATTGCACTATTAAGATCTCATTACGCCCCTGACTCTGCAGCCCCAGCAGCTTGCACTGCGCTGTGACAATTTGGCTCCCACTGCCAAGCGGCCACAGCTGCTGACTCAATTGTTTTTTTTTTGTGGGGGGGGGTTACCCACTTCTGGCCACCACATTATAAAGATACAAACAAACTGGAAAGGATTCATACTAAAGAAAAAAGGACAAATAAAGGGTTTACAGAATGCACAACATATAAAGGGGAAATAGGACCGACCATATTTAGCTTATGGAAGAGATGGGGACAAGAGGCACTGTCAAATATCTTAAAAGGTGTCTTTTTAAAAGAAACATGTTTTACCAAGGACTGGTTTCATCTTGCTCACGTGATGCAAGGTTAGAATGAACGACAAGGGAAATAGGACTCCAGAGACGGATTCATAGAACTGTTACTTTCTCTTCCGCACCACCATCACAGTAAATTGTATTCTTCTAATCATGAAGATCTACTTGGAATAAGGTTTTTTGAAGGACACGCTCCTGTTGGGATCCCAGACAATGCGGCTCCAAAGCCCAGCGCTTGGTGGTCACTTCGCACAACCAAGTCCTAGGTGGACCACCACCACCAAGGGACTGAAAAAGGCTTCCACTCTGGGAAGTGCTCACTACGCGGGTGATTCCCAGAGTTGCTGTGCTTTCTGCCTCTGATTGGTGTTGTTGCTAATTAACTAATTACCCCCTTATCTAAATATCTTGGGAACAGCCATTTAATTATGGTTCTGAGTCAGCATGCATATCAAGATATCTCTCTCTCTCTCTCTCTCTCTCTCTCTCTCTCTCTCTCTCTCTCTTTGTTTGGGCGTAAATGACTTTCTACATATCTCAATCCATCCATGTGTTTCTGTCTATCCATTTCTGGTGCAGGAGAGGTGAACACAGCACCTCCCGTTGGAGATAAGCAGATTGCTTGTTGTAGTGAAGCCTATTTGGCAATTCAGGGTGCTTGCAGAAAGGAGTTTATTGTGAAATGGCTACTGTCATGCATGCATACAAGTTGTTTTTGTGATGTCCACATAAAGTTGTAATCATTAAAATACCAACTCATACTTTATTTTTTACACTTAATCTAGATTTCCCCTTATCACATAAAATCCTACAAGTAAAAAAATAACCTGTTATATATCTTCCATCATTGTTGCTGGCAGTTGCTAGGAATCCCGAGTGGGGAAAGTCCTGGGTATCTGGCTGGTCCCTGTAAAAAAAGGCTGCTGGATTGGATGGACTATTGGTCTGATCCAGCAGGCTATTCATTGGTGTGTAAGCTCATTAAAGTGTTTGTTGTTGTTTAGGTGGGCGGTTTGTCACATTAACGGTGCTGTTTTCGTAAACCGACTTTAGCACTACACCCCCTTACTTCCATCTGCTCCTCACCTGAACAGAATAGTCATTTTGTTTCTAGTGGCCCAAATGATATTTCCATCAGTTGCTGCATGCTGAAAGCATTCTCGAATGTTAACAACCCAGCTAGGAGCAGCCATTCTCTCATGATCCCCACACAGTACATGTGGGGAATTACCTTGGAGGCTGGAATGTACATACATTAGGCTTTCAATAATAATAATGATGACGACGACGACAATAAGTCTTTTGCAACAATCCCCCTTTGCAAGCTTTAGTCAGGTAATTTTCACTCTTGCATACGACCGCAGTATTAAAAATTAATAAACAAACACCAGAAAATTGATATTGCCCTTCCTCACTTCATTTTGCCCATTGTGAAACGTGGTAACTAAAGTTTTGGCTGTTGTGCACACTTCCTGCAGATTTTTTTTTTTTAAGGACACATGCACAGATTCAGAAATACCTATATGCATGCCCAAAACCAGGGGTAGGCAACCTAAGGCCCATGGGCCGGATGTGGCCCAATCACCTTCTCAATCCAGTCTGCGGACAGTCTGGGAATAAGCGTATTTTTACATGAGTAGAATGTGTCCTTTTATTTAAAATGCATCTCTGGTGCATTTCACATGCCTGGTGTTTTCACATGAGTAGAATGTGTGTTTTTATCTAAAATGCATTTCTGGGTTATTTGTGAGGCATAGGAATTTACTCAATTTTTTTTCCAAAATATAGTCCGGCCCACCACATGGTCTGAGGGACGGTGGACCGGCCCACAGCTGAAAAAGGTTGCTGACCCCTGTGCAAAACAGAAAAAACCTGTAGAGGGCGAGGTGGGGTGATGGAGGAGAGGGACAAAAAAGCACAAGATCCTAGATATATCCCATGAAACGCCACCCACTGGTATAGACAGCAAACAGCAGAATATCAATTGCTATCCATGACTTTGGGACAAAAAGAGGAATGTGTGGAAGCTACAGTGCCAAACATGCACAAATTGAATCTGAACCACCCACTTTTGATAGAAGGCTCCCATCTGGAAGCACCCCTAGATTCAGTGCTATGGATCATGCCTTAGGCCTGGAAGGCTTTGCACCTAACAGAATCCTCATTTGCCTGACCTTCGCCCTCAAAGGAGAAGTGATAACCTGCACTGCTCCAGAATGGACTCCAGGAGGCACTGTGCCTCAAGAAGACCAAATAACTTTGCACTCTGTGGTTATGCATAATAAGTTTCATCATTGTCTCTTTTTCCAGCCGGATGGGATGGCTGGCACCAGGCATGTCCCTGTCAGCATGGAGCTCCTTGTTTTTAGACACTCATCCAAGGTGAAAATGAGAAAGCTAGGGTCTCTTTCTTCCGTGCTGGTGCTAGTTCCCACAGGGGGCTTTTCAGTGATGGTGTTGTGCTCAGAGTTCATTTTACTCCCACTGTGATGGCTTTACTTCACTAATAAGTGTGAAGTGGGCATTCTCACCTGTCCAAATCTGAGAAAGGTGAAGACAAAGCTAAGCCAAGCTGAGAATTGAGTCCTGGTTGTACTGGGATTCTGCAGTCAGCCACTAAGAGGCAAGAGAGGCACAGGCCTGCAACACTCACTTTATAATCTATTCAGTGTGTTATACATATGCTTGTACCATAAAGTACATTCCTTCTGTGTTTCAAAGATGAAGTCGAAACTGGAGAAAAAGCAGATTAGAACGACAAATGTTCAAGCTTGGTAACGAGAATGGACAAGAACAAACAAACTTCTGTGAGCATATACAGAAGCAAATGTGTTCCTCAAGTAAGACCAGAGTCAGAGTTGGGACTCCCTATGATGCAAATGTTTGTTTTATCAAGCCAGCTGACACTTCCCCCTTACACTTACACACACACACACACACACACACACACACACACGGGGTGGGCAGAAAGCATCTCAGCAGGCTTGGCTGAATCCTATGGTTTGCAAAAGTACCCCCCCCCCCAATATCTTCAAGGAAAAAACCCTGTTGTGTGTGTGGGGGGGGGGAATCCTTCCCCCACAAAAGCCCAATAAGTAATGAGAGTGCTCAGTAATCGCAGAATGCTGACTTACTATTAAGTGGGTGAAATGGAGGGTGGGAAACTGGGTGGGAGGGGGAATGGACTGGGTTATTGTGGCACTGGCTGGCTGGTTGGCTGGCTGGCTGGAAGAGTGAACAGGAGGAGCAGGATACAGGACAAGATTTTGTTGCAGGTCCCACTCATGCAATTCTGTGACTACACTTGCAACATCAGATCACGCAGCAACAAAAGACCACACTATATTTTACTGCAAGCCTATGTCATTCTTATCTTACAATATGTTATTATGGACTGAGCACAAAGCTTGGGATTTTTCAGGGCATTAATAAAAATCACCAGAATGCATATTTTGTACAAATGAGTTCAGAAACTGAGAAATTTATAGCAGGGCACACAGATAACCTCGAATTCTGTCCATAAATTGCTAATTTAGTCACATAAATTAAACATGCTTCCTTTTCACACTATGGAATTATTAAGGCTGTAGACGACAAGTGCATTTTCAAGTACACCCAGGTAGGAAATAAATGGGGCCAGTGGGATGGTTGGGTCAGTGGAATCAGGTTTCTCAACATCATGAAAGCAGAATTTAAATTTGGCTAGGAAGATGGGTGTTAGAATTAGAAATCTGTGGCTTTAGGACATTGCCAGCCATGTGTGTGTGTGTGTGTGTGTGTGTGTGTGTGTGTGTCAGATGCAGGGCATTGCGGGGGGGGGGGTGAGTGCAGGATGCAACACAATACAGTTTCTTATCAGCAACAACAAAGATTGGTGGGTAGCTCTATTTGTAGCCTGAATCAGCTGTATGGTGTGCAGCAACCTGACAATGTAACCTGAGAACAAGAAGACCTGCATCAGATAACTTTGTCCTCCTTCACCTTGCGGGGACAGTTCCTTTTATGATCCCTCACATCATACAATGGTTGGGACAGTGACACTTTAAAGAGAGAGAATTGAAATGCACTATAAATGTGAAAGAGAGGCCATGGTATTAAAATGGTAACCTTCATTGCTTTCCTCATATCCCACCTCTGATTAAAACACTCCAGACAAATGTTTTACGTGTGAGGAGTTTCTGATTAGCACACAATCTATGCATATCATAAAGTTTAACCAAAGACTCCATTCACCTTCTGCATTCCCACCAAGGGAAGTCAGCTCAATTTTTTTTTTTAAAGGGAAGTCTTCATTTGCACAGAAACCAGAGATTGCACTGAGGATCTCTAGGACGCAATGGAATAGACACCCTCTCAGAATGAATATCCTGAGAAATGAAAGCCTGGTGGGTTTATTTTTATCAGTTTTGACTGAAGCTGGTTTTCTGCTGACATTTATACTTCTTCCTCATTATCGGCTCCCTGCCTTCCCACAGCCAAGATGAAAGTGAGGAATGAGACTTCTGAATGGTGGGGCCCTGGGTGCAAAAACCTGCATGGAGAAAATATGTGCCAAATCAACCACACTTACACACACACACACACACACACACACACACACGGGATAAGTGTCTAGGTAATTGCTTGGGTGCAGAGAGGGGTTGCAGGGGACAGTGCTTCTGTGTCCTCCTGCAGAAAGTTTCTCCTTCAATGCCTTTATTCTCCAGGTGTTTCTCGTCTTCACAGAGTCCCGAGGGACTGTTCTGGAGTGAGTGTCAGAGGACAGGAGCAATTAGACAGTTGGACACAAGAGTTCCTTCCTTCACTATAAACATCTCCCAAAGTTCCTTCCTTCTCTGTTATCAGCCCAGGTACATAAAGAAATGGGGACAATAAAAGATGAAGGGGACACAAGCACATCAGGACCAACTCTCTACTTTCACAACTAGGCTGCCAGCCAGTTCCCGTACTAACAAAAGGGCAAATTATACATTACATGCAAATGCATGTAACAAAGCCCCAACTGCTTTATTAAATGCACAGCAGCAATTTTGAGCAAAGGCATCAGGGTGCTTATGTTCTTCTCTGCTTGGCAGCTTTCATGATCTGGAAACTCTACAGGGGGAAAAAGAAGCTAAAGGAAGGAAATTTTTAGTGGAAAAATTAAGAACTCCTTCCCAACTGCTGCTCAAAAACTGCAGATTCCCAAATGCAGTCACGAGGAACATGAATGGCTTCCTAGAAAGAGAGGAGGCCAGCCATGTCTTTCTCCAAATAATTGTAGCGCATGTTACCAGCATCCCAAGGAACTGGCACTAGGCATTTGAATAAGAGCTGGCATTGCATCTCCTGCCAAGCAGACAGCAGTTGGCAGGCACAGCATCATTTCTTTGAGACTACTATCATAGCCTCCAGTCATAGGGTATGTGGCAGCAGTTCAGACCTTGGTATTAGCATGTCCAGTCAGTGCCCGGGTCTCTGCCACCCAGACAGCCAGACAGCTACCAGCCTTTAGTTAACCAAACAATGATCAAAACACTTCCATGTAAGCCCTTACGCTGCTTTCCCCATTACGGTTTGCTATGAGACACACATCACTTTGGACATTTCTTGAGCTACAATAACCACCAAAAAATGCCTTGCTCATTTCACAAAAACTGCTCCTGATCCCTTCTTATTCCTTTGCAATAATCATTCTACAAGTAGCTCCAGTGAAGAGCAGCAGGAAAAGACCAGGAAAGCTAGATGAGCTCATTTCACAGTCACATTTAGTGGTTGCTTCAACAGGGGCTGCCCAGTTCCCCATGTGTGCAAGACGTCACAGGAACGAATAGAGGACATCTCTATTCTGTACTGAAGCCCGTATAGCAAACATTCCAACAGGCATGGAAGTAAAGAACTACTCTGCATTCAACATGGGAGCAATGGAAAAAGCAGGCAGGCAGCTAACAAATATATGGCAAGCAATGCAAACCCATGACACAGAAGAAAGGTCACCTGCAGCACAGATGTGATCTGAATATCTGAAGGACTCTGATGAATCCAACATTTGGGGGGGCGGGGCGGTGGCTAGGATTGCTTCAAACATGAAACAATTTCAGCACCAACAGCACTTCCATCTAGGAAAAAGCATGCAACCCTTGCAAAGACATGTGATAACTGCATATATGTGGCAGTAAGAGGCAACAAGTCAGTGAATATCAGTGGCCAGGGGGGAAGAGCAATGTAGACTGTTGCCCTCACATGTTATTTGTGGCTTCCTAGAGGCATCTAGTTTGTTGCTGTGGAAATTTATTTATTTATATTTTTCCTCACCAAAGCAACTTACATATAATTGCCATAAGAAATCAACAACAATGTCAAGGCAGTAGCAGTGGAGCAGAATGCTGGATTAAATAGATCTGTAGTATGTTCTAAGGGTACATGCAACATGTGCTTTCAATGTAGACAAACATTTTAGTTTGAACAAAATAACAAATAAAAAAATTCCTTCCAGCAGCACCTTAGAGATCAACGAAGTTTGTTCTTGGTATGAGCTTTCGTGTGCATGCACACTTCTTCAGATACAGGCCTCAGATCAGGGATAGGCCATTCTGTGGGCATTTAGTAGCTGTGGAATTCCCAACTCCCATCAGCCCCAGCCAGCATGACCAGGGTTCAGGGATTGTGGTGCAACTATATCTGGAGGACTATAGGTTCATGATTCCAGCACCCTACAGCCATGCACATAAATTGTGAAAATGTGTGTGTGGGTGCAATGTGAAAACAAAAAGACTAAGGACACACACACACCTCTACTTCAACCAAACTGGTGTAAGTTATCGTTTTATCAAGGGACCTCTGGGAATTGTAGTTTTAGTTGAGTTCTCATTATAGATCACTCACTCTGTCACAGAACAAGCTGATGTTGTAACTGGAGAGATGCCCTGATTCATAGGCAAAATTTCTCATTTCTTTTAACTCCTTTAAATATTGATGTGCATGTATTGTACACTTTTGCCACTTGAATTCTCCCTCATTAAAAGTTCATTTCTTAATGCCCACTTTGGGTGAGAAGAAGGGAAGTTCCACGTCACGACCTAGGAATACTTGGTGTTCTCGCATCACCATAAGATGCTACTACTATAAGGCGCCCAGTGTGAATGTACACCAGCCCCACAGACATGCAAGACCCAGCTGGTAGGAAGTGGAATACATGCATAGAAATGAGGAAGGGGTTCTGCTTTGGGCACCCGCCAGGCATTCATTATGTTCCTGGGTATGAAATCAACAATGTCTAATTAGCAAACACATTTCCTGCCTGGCGCTCAGAGAGCTGTATGCTAATTAAATATTGCAAGGATCTCAAGGCATTTCTGACACTGCGTTAGATATGGCAGGCTCAGCAAACTAGCCCCTTGTCCACTGACACTGCGGCAAGGAAAGTGTGTCTTTTTGGCTGGGTGAGCAATCTTCATACATCTCTCTTTTCAGACAGGAAGCAGGGCCCCATCTGCCTTCTTGCAGCCATTTATTAGGGTTGGAGATTCATCAAGGGACAGAAAGTGATCAGTTTGAAACACTACCACATCACATCACATCACATCGCATACACACACACACACACAGAGAGAGAGAGAGAGAGAGAGAGAGAGAGAGAGAGAGAGAGAGAGAGAGAGAGAGAGAGAGAGAGAGGTAGCCTTGGCACAGCTCAGTGAGCTAAGCAAACACAGTGAACTGCTTGGAGTTTGATTCCTGGCCTCAAGCACTGCATGACTATTCTCTGAGGCACAGCAAGGAAGGAGCTGTGAATGCCGCTCAGAGAGCACAGGCGGTTGTCTTTTAGCCTAGCAAGACGGAGGTGCCACATGAAACCACTGCAGGTATACTGTTGTCTGGTACACAAAAGGACCTCTTGGGTTATCACTCACCTCATAGTTCAGACATGCAAACAGGCAATATACGCACATGTGGCAATGCTTTTGACCACTCTAGTTCCAAAGTTTTGTAGCAGAAAGCTGCACTGAGGGAAGCAAGGCAGAAGCATCAGTGAGGCTGGTGGGGGAGTGGGAGGTAGGAGAGGCACCCCCCTCCTTATTACCCTTCTAGCCTGGCTTTTCAGCAGGGAGCAGAGAATCAGTGCTGAGAAAGAATGCAGTGTAATTGCCTGCAAAGTGATAGGGCTGTGGAAGTGAACCTGGAAGTGGCAGCCTTTGAAAAGCTAAGCTGTTTCATCTCTCGGCACTTCTTCACTCTCCTTGTCAGGCCCAGGCGAGATAATAAAAAGGCCACGAGGGTTTGAAATTCACACTTCAAAGTCAATATTGGAATAGTCTTGCCCTGTGCTGCCTGCCAGATTTGAGACAGAGTGAGACTGAAGAAAGGGGAGTGATGGCGGATGGGGACAATAAAAGAATTAGGCTCTCTGGCCTTTGTGCTGCAATCTCTTGCAGTTTTCCTTCTTTTTGCTGCCAGAGATTGCAGTTTGCTCTGGGCTCCAGCTGCCCCCTCACCCCACCAGAACACTGCAATTAATGGCTATCCAGGCCAATCTCCTGTATAAGATTTTTAATAGGAAATGCACCATTAAATTCAACAGCATTGCATGTAGTCAAAGCCTGCAATCACCTTTGCTCCAGCACAGCAAAGCAGAAGCGAGCAGTGGAATAGCCCCAGGGACCAATCGTCACAGTCGTTAACTATAACTACTTTTATACATGTATCGTACGGAACGGTGTGTACAACATGGTCTTTATCCGTAAGGGTCATATTATATCTGCAATAGCCCAAAGGGGCAGGAATGGAGGAAGGCCAAGGCTATCCATGAGGCTCAGGTGGCGGGGAAAGAGCAAATGCAGCTCCCCTTCCCAGGTTGTACAGGCAACAGGGACTAAAATCCTCAAACTTCTGACCATGCAGATACAATCACAAAAGCACAGCAATATTAGAGGCTTCCGGTTTTACCGCGGATCACCGTTGGGTGTAATTTGGGAGCTCTTAAGCTCTCGGGTCGACAGCTGGGGGAAAGGGGGGTCTCGTAAGGCTAAACGAACCCCCAAACAAGGTTTAGGAAGGTGATTCCTGACCGAATTGTTGGCGGTGCTCAAAAGGAAGCTGGCATCCCTCGCTGAATGTGGCAGAGGGGAGGAGGAGTCCTGGGCACTAAAACAAAAGACGTTCGTGCTTACCAGCTTGGAGCCTACACCCGGAGTGATCATGACAGTAAAATTCCTTTATTAAGATCTAATTTTAAACTCGAGCAGTGAACTGGAACTTGGAAAAAGCTAGAGTTTTAATATAGAGTCGTCCGTCCCCCCGCGCGGAATTAAAAAGGCGGAACAAAGAGTGGAGCGAATGAAGAGCAAAGTTGAGAGAGACTGGTGGGAGAGAGAGACTGGTGCAGCAGGGAAAATTGGAGAGGCAGCAGAGTAAAGGAAAAGATAAACTGAAAGGCGCTGTCGAGTGGGACTTATAAAATACCTTGTAAGAAATAAATGTGGCAAAGAATAAAGGAGCCATCTATCCTGCATTATAATCTACGAGCATAAACAGTAGAATTGAGTTGGGAACGTGGTGGAAGAAAGGTGGAAACTGCGTAGAAAAGGCTATAGAGGAGGAAAAGCAATATTAGTACTGTACTTAGCAATAAAGACAAACACGTCCAAACCAATTCAGAATAGGCACCTCCATTTACACTTGCTTCTTGCTTATTCAAAGTAGCCAGTTGGCTCCAGTCACATCAAAGTTGAACCATGAAAACACCAACATCAGTTAAGTCATGGCTTCAGTGGCATCAGGGATGGGGGACCTGACACCAGATCTCACTTCAGAGCACAGCCAGAGAGGATATCCAGTCTATGACCCCTGAGATGCCCTCCCAGGGCCATAGGGTTGTGCCACTGAGTTCCATTGTGTGACATTTGAAAGTGGCTGGGTCGTGTCTTTTTTACTACTGTACATCGCCTTGAGATGGTTGCATAGAAGGCAATTAAGAAAGCAATAATAAATTATGTCTTTTTTTCCTTTCACGCCTTTGTCCAGATAATATACATAAGCAAGGTTATCCCCCCCCCCCCAAAGCTGGAGTATACCATCCTACCTCAATCAATTACCATTGTGTAACTCTATACAGCATAACTGATCGCGGAAGAATGATCAAAATATTCTGGTAGTTAGGCACTTCATGAAGCTGCTACAATACCCTGCAGTGAAAACATAGCACACAATACCTTTTCCCCAACGCTCACATCCCATTTCAGACACGCATATATATTGGCACTTCGAAAATAATATTCTAATGAGGCCTGACTTCAGGGCCAGCCTCAATTCTCCCGCTGCCTCCAGAACACACGTCTCCTTTGCTTATCTACATATTGCCGAGTTTAGGAAGGTAGAACTGCTTTCAGCTACCAGTTTCTACACACTTTGGGGAACCAGGGACACTTCGCGTTTAAATATTTACCATCTACTGCATTTTTAAACAACCATAACATTTACACACATTTCAAGAACCACAAAGGCTGGTTTAGATTCTGGAATTCATGGTTATGTACGGAGCAGAGCTGTGAGATTTTGAGCACAGCCTGCTGGAAACATGGTCAGCGCATGAGTGTGCACTGAGGACAGGTCCAACTCCTTTCCCTCTATCCATAATGTATCAGAAATGAAACAAACGCCCCAGCGCCATCCTGGTACTCACCAGGAAATTTATAACTCAGCAATTCAGGGGCCTCACATTGGTGGTAGGAACCTGGAAACTATAAGCTCTGCCTCTGGAAGCTGATAAGAATCCATAGGCCAGGCATGGGGGACCTTAGGTCCTCCAGTTGTGGCTAAACCACAACTCCCATCAGCCCCAGCAAGCATGGCCAATGGCCAGGGATGATGAGAGTTGCAGTTCAGCAACAGCTGGAGGGCCATTGATTCTGCACACCAGCTGCAGGCTTTTGGACTGCCCTTGGGAAGTTTTCAGAATTAAGACTCAGAAAGGGAACAAGGAATGACAGGCTTTCGGCCAGCATGAGTCCACAATGGGCTTGATATTGATACACTGAAGGCAGAGCCAGTAGAGGTATCTTTGCACTTGCAGTCTGGGACTTATTTTCATCTGTGTGGTACTCCCTACCACTTGCGGGGGGTGGGGGAGGATTTAATTACATTGTAATAGTCATTGTAATTGTAAGGTCATTGTAACAATTCATCCAGGGCTGCTTTCTGAGTTGTGCAGTTTCCAGAGTCATATTATAGGAACTAGTAGAGATTACCTCTTTCAGAAGCACATACATTGGTGTAGAGAAGGTAGCTCAGTCAATGGAGCATGAAACTCTTAATCTCAGGGTCATGAGTTCAAGCCCCATGTTGGGCAAAAGATTTCTGCATTGCAAGGGGTTGGACTAGATGACCTTTGTGGTCCCTTCCAACTTTACAATTCTATGATTATATATGTACAAAAGCAGCACATTAACAGATTCCCTGAGGAATTGCTCCTTCAGACTAGGGAAAAGGCATTTCCGCTAGTTGCTGGCTTTCCCTTGGATACTGAGCCAAATGTGGGCCAACCCAAACATGGATGATTGGAATGCCTGCTGGATCTGTGCCTTCTTAAAGGCCAGTAGTTGGCCAATACAACCCTTGTATGGTGTGTTTGTGTGTGTGTGTGTAGGGGACGGACTGCCCAGACTTCAAACCAGATGCCTAGCATCATCCATGAGAGAGAAACAGCAAGTAGATCTACATACCTGCATTCCAAGCTTTCTGAATTCCTGAACTGACATGCAAAGGGCCTACTATTCCATTTTTCAATTTTTTCCCCAGGAGTTGAGGGTTTTATCCACACAACACCCCCCTTTTATCCTCACAACAGCCTTGTGGGGTAGGTTAGAGGTGACAAACATCCAAAGTCATCATTTTAAACTGGGCCTAATTTACAAAGAAGAGACAGACCACAAACCAGACACAGCCTTCTGCTAGGATATGGCTTTTACTAATAATGAACTCCCCCCCCCCCCAACACATCTCCAGAAGGCAAGGTGTTGACCCTTAGCTACTGCAGACAGGCGATCTGAACCCAGGGCTGCCCACTCCTAGCCTGGCACACTAATCACCACACCATGTTGGTTCTCATCCTATGGAAGTGCTTATTCTGACCAAGCCCTGTATTATGACACCACACTCAAGTGAGACACCTGATCCAAACACAGGGATACTGCATTACAATAGCTTCTGTTGCAGCTGAGCTCCAGTGAGAGGAAATCTTCCCTTGGACCACTCTTCCCCCCACCCACCCACTCATACAGCAGAGGGGCAGCCCAGCACCTTTACCATCCAAGCAGCCTGTCTATTCCAAGACCTGGGTTGTCTGATAGCTTATCAATAATTCACAGGTACAAATGATAGCTTGAGCTGTCAGGGTCCGGGAGCCACATGCTGTCCCGAGGAGGGGCATTTAACAACTAATGCGCTTCTGAGTTGGGGGGGGGGAGGAACAGCGCAGGGGATAAATATTTAACCAAGTGTCGCTAAGCAAATACACAATGGCTGAGTCCTGAACATTACCTTACTCTGAGACGCTCCCGGAGAACTGTTAATGCAAGTGGCAATGGGGACTCTGCTTCCTTCAGATACAGGCAGTGGGGGAGAAAATCAGGTTTTCCTGGCCTATGTAGTTTCATGAAAGAAGTTGGAGTTCTTATTGCCAAATAAATTGTAATGAATCCAAATAAGAACTCTGGCCAAAGTTTTAACAAAAAAACATGCGTTTACTCATAAGTAATTCCAAACGTATTATCAATTCTGTAAAGAGTTACAGTCTTAAACAACAAATAGTTTCATATGAAAGTTTTCTTTAAAGTCTTTTAGAGATGGCTGTCAGGGCTTCTCCAATGCGTGTCAGGTGTAAACCAGGGAGACCAGGACAGGGCCCCGTTTCGGCATGGATGCCTTCTTCAGCTGGCAATATCAAATAGTATTAAATAGCACAGAGTACATCAAGTTTCAAAATTGAACATTTTAAACAACATCAAACGAGTTATGTAAGGTTTTAAACAGAATTATAAAGTATCATTCACTAAAGGTCATAATTCAACAACATCAGATAAATTATTATTACAGGAAGTTTTAAAGTCTCGTGCTTATATATGTGCCCAAGTGGCTTTTCAAAGTATTTGGTTCCTTACCTTGTTTTTTATGGTAGAAGTATGTGAAAAATAAAAATGGTGTGTTTCTTTGATTCCTAAGAGGATATAGCGTCTGTAAACCATAGAAAAAACGACTGTTACAATTCTTCCATTAAATTGTGTATATGTGAAGTACAAGATTATGTGTGGTCTCACCTTAGAAGTTTTGCTGTATTTTTCTCTGTTTTTTTCGGGCGTTTCCTACTCATAGGTGAGTTTGTGGCCTTATATCTGAAAGGGGAGGAGATAACCCCCTGTTCTTCTTAAAGGTGTAATGCAATCTAAACTCCTCAAAAACAAAAGGCACTGTGGTGATATTTTAAAGAAAGGAAATGTATTCCTGATGTTCATTCAGACCCTTGGGAGACATGGTTTCAAACAGATGAATGTATCTGGCTTCCTGTTGTAATAGAAGTTTTTCAATATTTCTTCGGTTATATAAGTCTATTTTGGGTTTCCAGATAATAAAGAAGACAAAATCATCCTCCGTGTGTTTTTGTCGTATATAATGTTCCACTAAAGGGGCTTCTAGTACCTTGTTTCGGATCCGTGATCGATGTTCATTTATGCGTAATTTTATCGGTCTAGTGCTCTTGCCTATGTATATCTTTTTGCAGGGGCACATCCATGCATACACACTGTTTTTTGTGTTGCAATTGCTGAAGTGTTCTATTTGAAATTTAAAGCCAGACTGTACATCAACAAACTCTTTCACTTGTAGTGCATATTTGCATACGCCACAGCTGCCACATTTGTAATGGCCCTTCGTGGTTTCCTCCGGGTATGTAAGCAAGTCCGATTTAACCAGATAATTTCTAAGTGATTTGGTTTTATTTAACCCAAACATAGGTGGATTCTGACATCCCGGTATGTTCGATAACAGGTGCCAATGTTTATATACCAGTTTCTTAATATTGGATGTGTAAGGTGTAAATTGTAACGCTGTGTAAATCCGATCTTCTTTGGATTTTCCAGAAGTCTTAACAGAAAGAAGATCTTTCCTGTCTTTTAATTCCGCTCTTCTTTTGGCGGCTTGAAGAGTTCGTAGTGTATATCCTCGCCTTAGTAAAGACTGTGTAAGTTTATTGGCTGCTGTTTCGTAGTCTTGTTGAAGGGTCGCATTTCTTTTGAGTCTCAAATATTGTCCATATGGTAGATTATTCAATAAATGTGGAGCATGGAAAGATGAGGCGTGCAGTAAGGAATTACGATCAGTCAGTTTACTATATGGACGGACCTTCAGTAATTGGAAGTGATCTATGAAAACTGTAACGTCCAAAAAATTGACCGATGTGTCGTGGATCGTCCCGGATAATCGTATATTAGGATCTTGAATGTTTATCCATTGCAGAAACTGTGTGGCCGCGTCTTGGTTCTGTATAACAAAAAATAGATCGTCTATAAAACGATAGTATTTTATGATTTGGGTTCTGAAAGGATTGTGATTATTCAAAATGAATGTTTTTTCAAAGTTTATCATATAAATATTGGCAATAGAGGGGGCACAAGAGGATCCCATGGCTACACCTTTGATTTGCAGGTAAAACTGTTCCAAATGACGAAAAAAGTTGTGGTCCAAGATGATATCCAGAATGTCGAGCAAAAAATGAGTTGGTGGTTCTTTGTTGGGCCTAGAGTTTAGGAGGAATTCTATAATTGTTCTTACCTCCGGAAGGGGGACGTTGGTGTAGAGAGACTCAACATCCAAAGTTACAAGCGAGGCTCCTTGAGGTACTTGAATATTCTCTATATTTCCAATAAATGTTTTCGTGTCCAATATGTACGACGGGGTATCAATGGCGAATGGGTGCAAGAAATGTTCCATATATTGGCACAAAGGTTCCAGAAGGGAATCATTGCCAGAAACAATGGGTCTGCCAGGAGGAGCACTGAGTGATTTATGAATTTTAGGGAGTATATAAAAAACCGGAGTTCGTGGATATTTTTTTGTTAAGAATTCCGTTGTTTTTTTGTCAATATATCCAAAAGTTATACCTTCCGATAAAGTGGTCCTAATCACTCTGGATATATCTTCCGTAGGGTCCTTGGGTAATGGTTTATAATAAGAACTATTTTGCAATTGTCTATTTACCTCTGCTGTGTAGTCGTGTGTATTCATGATGACTATAGCTCCCCCCTTGTCTGCCTGTTTTATCACAATATTTTTATCCTTCTGGAGATTGGTGATGATTTCTCTATCTCTAGAAGTGAAATTTTTCTTATGTGGAGGTGGTCTTCTTTTTTCCATTTTATTAATGTCCTCTAGTAATACCTGATAGAAAGCGTTTAGCCGGGCATTATCTACATATGGATTGAATGACGATTGTGGACGGAATTGAGAAGATGTCATCTGAGAGTTTCCAAAATGGCATCTTAGTTTCACTAAACGTATAAGCTTGAAAATATCCACTCTTGTTTGAAATGCATTGTATTTTGGTGTAGGGACAAATCCCAGCCCGAGATTTAATATTCTTTCTTCTTCTTGAGTTAGTATACGTTTGGATAAATTAACCACTAGAGACGGCGTTGTGGGTTGCGGTGCATGGAAAAATCCTGTGATTTCGGGTAGTTGGTTGTATGTGAGCGTAGATCATATTGCCTTGGTTGTCTGGATTGTCTTGGCTGTCGATGTGATCTGTATTCTTGTGAATCACTCAGTTCAGATGATTCAGCACTACTAGAAGATTTTTCGGTTGTAGGTCTGGATCGACCACTTGTATTTGTAGATTTGTGCATCCATAGGAAGACCTGATCTTGTTCATAGTCTCTACGGTCACGTTCAAATTTCCTTAATTTCTCAGATTTTATATTATCTGAATAATTTTTAAGTTCTACTTGTAGTTGTTTGAATTTGGACTCAAATGTTTCTAGGTCAAATTGTTTCTGTAGTTGTTCTGTTATACCTCCAATTTCTTTTTCCAAGCGATCAGTCTCTTTAACTGCAAATTCTGTAATTAAGGTCATCAGGTCGAAAGAGCATTTGTTTAGAATGGAAATCCACTTAAGTTTGAACTCTTCATTTTTGGAGAACAAGGTACTAGAAGCCCCTTTAGTGGAACATTATATACGACAAAAACACACGGAGGATGATTTTGTCTTCTTTATTATCTGGAAACCCAAAATAGACTTATATAACCGAAGAAATATTGAAAAACTTCTATTACAACAGGAAGCCAGATACATTCATCTGTTTGAACCCATGTCTCCCAAGGGTCTGAATGAACATCAGGAATACATTTCCTTTCTTTAAAATATCACCACAGTGCCTTTTGTTTTTGA
Source organism: Lacerta agilis (assembly GCF_009819535.1). Lineage (NCBI taxonomy): Eukaryota > Metazoa > Chordata > Lepidosauria > Squamata > Lacertidae > Lacerta > Lacerta agilis. The sequence continues at coordinate 54,931,777 of NC_046316.1, forward strand.
GGAGTTTAGATTGCATTACACCTTTAAGAAGAACAGGGGGTTATCTCCTCCCCTTTCAGATATAAGGCCACAAACTCACCTATGAGTAGGAAACGCCCGAAAAAAACAGAGAAAAATACAGCAAAACTTCTAAGGTGAGACCACACATAATCTTGTACTTCACATATACACAATTTAATGGAAGAATTGTAACAGTCGTTTTTTCTATGGTTTACAGACGCTATATCCTCTTAGGAATCAAAGAAACACACCATTTTTATTTTTCACATACTTCTACCATAAAAAACAAGGTAAGGAACCAAATACTTTGAAAAGCCACTTGGGCACATATATAAGCACGAGACTTTAAAACTTCCTGTAATAATAATTTATCTGATGTTGTTGAATTATGACCTTTAGTGAATGATACTTTATAATTCTGTTTAAAACCTTACATAACTCGTTTGATGTTGTTTAAAATGTTCAATTTTGAAACTTGATGTACTCTGTGCTATTTAATACTATTTGATATTGCCAGCTGAAGAAGGCATCCATGCTGAAACGGGGCCCTGTCCTGGTCTCCCTGGTTTACACCTGACACGCATTGGAGAAGCCCTGACAGCCATCTCTAAAAGACTTTAAAGAAAACTTTCATATGAAACTATTTGTTGTTTAAGACTATGTAGTTTCATAGCATATTCTGTTTAAGTGCAAGCAACTCCCCCGGATGCTGAGTTAAGATATAAGGTTAGGATGATTTAAATGCCAAGAGCCAAAGAAAGGAAATACTGAACGTTAGCAGCCTGTACTGTAAACAGTGAAAAAGGCACTAAAAGCAATTTTAAGATCTCAATAATTATCAATATAAATCGTTCATTAAATGGATGCCATTTTAAAGGTTTGCAGATGATAGCATAAAACTATGAAAAAAAGTTATACAATTTGCCCCCTGTGCCACACACACACACACACACACACACACACACACACACACACTTGCATGGATTTTAGCTAAATTAAGTATAATACTCTTATTTCCATGTTTCCATTTCAGCAGCTGCCCTCTCTTAATTTGATACAAACCTTAATTTATTTTATCCCACATTTTCATCAATCAGTCGCCCTCTAGTTCCACAATAGGAGATATTCTCATGAGAAAATGCCAGGATAAAATTGGTTTAGTGCTAAAATACATCTGGGACATGAAACCAAATGGCTGTATATTATATGAAAGAACACCTGGCATGCTTTCTAGTAAGCACACTGATTTGACATGAAAGAATGCTCTCTGCAAGAGGACTGCTGGGCAAGAGGATTGTTTGACGCCAAGCGACTCTGTTATGCAAAGTGGACAAATGCCATTCTCTCTCTCCTTAGCCTTGACTGCAGCCTGTGTGTTGATGGGAAACAATGCATAGTAATGGGCAACTGAATACAGCTAGAAACCCTTTGTTCCAAGCATCTGTAACATGCATTGGATGGGGAATCACACCCATCCCTAAAAAGCGGGTTCCCTAGCTTGAACGTATGCTGGGATAGCTGGAAAATAAACATCTGGGGCTGCGTGAAACCAAATGATAATTTAAAGAAACTGTAAGGTAAAGAGCTAGTTTGGATTTGGGAATGCTGAACTGAAATTGCGAAAGAGCAGGTACTGCCAATATGCTTGCTTACCATATATCTCCTTCAACCCTTGAATGCTGAATGCATTTATATAATTTTACTTTCACTGCACTTGAACTTTTACACAGTTAGACTGACAATCCAAGGTGAACTGGCAAACCAGCCAGCAAAGCACTGTAGCCAGTTCAGCAAAAAGTCCTGCAGGTGCCCAGTCTTAAGAGGCTGGGCAAAACAGAGTTGTAATTTGCCAAGTTTAAGGGTTCGAGTGTGTGAACTGTTCATTATACCCATGGGATGCCAGAGCTGGTGATAGGCTGCCTGAGACAGCTTGGTGCTTAGAGAGGTCCTGTGAATGAGAGAGTCACAAGCTTGTGACCCCATTGGTTGAGAGCAGGACCACTCACATTCGGGGCTGCAGAAGGGAGATTAAATTAAATGGAGATAGAAACAAGCTGGGTTATTTCAGCTGAAACCTTCACTTCCTCGAGACTCACATTTAAAGACTTGGGTCTGCCACCATTCTGTGCAGTTTGGGGTGGTGACAGGCAGAATGATGACAAGTGAGCTCAGCAGCGAAAGAGTGAAGCACTCGTGCCAAAGAGGTGGGGGCTAATAATGACAGACCGCTCCTGTCACCAAGAGTCTATGCACTTTAACTTGGGTGGGCAGCCCAGGGGCAGTTCATTGTGACAAAGAATTACAAAAGGGACACAAAGGAGCCACATGCTTCACTTCCTGTGACCTTCCCTGCAGACTGGGTGAGGTCTAATTCTTCTCATGACTGTAGAGGCTGGGCTTTCTGTGCAAATCCCTTAGCCCAGGCAGCGGAATAGGTGTATTTGTTAGTGACAGCCTGAGGGGAAATGCCTATCATCAAGTTGAAATGTTGTTGGGAAGATGCAATGAGAGGGTGTGTGTGTGTGTGTGTGTGTGTGTGTGTGTGTGTGTGTATAAAGGTAAAGGGACCCTTGACCATTAGGTCCAGTCGTGTCCGACTCTGGGGTTGCAGCCAAGGGAGCCAACATACAGCTTCCGGGTCATGTGGCCAGCATGACAAAGCCGCTTCTGGCGAACCAGAGCAGCGCACAGAAACGCCATTTACCTTCCTGCCGGAGCAGTACCGATTCTTTTGATGTGCTTTCGAACTGCTAGGTGGGCAGGAGCTGGGAACAAGCAACGGGAGCTCACCCTCTCGTGGGGATCTGAACCGCCGACCTTCTGATCAGCAAGCCCTAGGCTCTGTGGTTTAATCCACAGCGCCACCCACGTCCCCTGTGCGTGTGTGTACCTGCACACAAATATATGCCCAGGAGGACAAATATACATGAGGACTTCTCAGCTTTCAGAAGCAGGTGCTGGGATAGCTTAGTCAGTAGAGCATGAGGCTCTTCATCTTAAGGTTGTGGGTTCGAGCCCCACGTTGGGCAAAAGGATTCCTGCATTGCAGAGGGTTGGACTAGATGACTCTCACAGTCCTGTCCAACTCTACAATTCTATCTTTCTACTATGCCAAGTGCTGACCCTAAAAGTCAGCAGAGGAAGATAAATACCTCAAACATCAAATCTTGAGAAATAGCAGCAAACTGTCAGTTATTTAATCAATTTAAATATTTGCACCGTATGTGGGAAGAGGGTGCCACTTTTTCCTTCAGGAGAAGAAATACTTGTGTGCATGTCCAGAACAGGAAAAGGTAAGTGGATGACAAGGGAGTAGTTACTGAGGTGGGGAGCCAGACCACAGAGCATGGGAACATTCCCCTCAGGGACAGCCCATTGGTGTAAATGGGAAACTGCTGTATAGCTATGGAAAGCATAGGACTTACGGTAAACTGTGCCTATGTTGAACCTCATATGACAATAGCACAAACAGAAAAATTGGATCAGAATGACTAGTTGCAAGTTATTGCTTTGCCTAGAAGTCCCTTACCACAGACGAACATGGATAGTACCAGAAGTTGTCACCTGACAACAACTATTAAAACCGCCTTAGAAGGATCCAGCTAGCCTACCATAGTTTTCACACATAGCGGTATATATTAGTTATTATAGCTAAGAATGCAAACCTCACATTCATCTGTTTACCAGACATTGGTGATGCTCACCACAACTGGGGATGACCAGCTGTACCCTACCCTAGTTATGGGTTTCTCAGGTGCATGGAGTGGCCGTTGCCAGGGCCAGACCAAGACATTTTGTCTCCGGAGGTGAACCACAAAATGGCACCCCACTCTCTGCCACGGAAGGAGTGGAGATCTATATCAGGGGACAAGGTGGGGGGTGGAGAATATAAAGTTCTGCATTGGGAACAAAGGTGGGCGGAGAGCAGCAGCTCCTCCTATTCACCAAGAGGCCACTGTAGAAGTGGCATGGAAAAGGCTGCCCAAGAATATGGCAGATCTAGCCTCCAAGGAGTGTGCCGCAGTCGTTGCCATTACCGCAGTGGCGACAGTGGGCAATGCATTCCTTGGAAGCTGGATCTGCTGCCCCTGTAGATACTGCTACTCGAGACGGTTGCCTCACCATAAACTGCTTCTCCTGGGGAGTCCTTCTGAAAAGGAAATGAAATAAAAAATTCCTTCCAGTAGCACCTTAGAGACCAACTAAGTTTGTTCTTGGTATGAGCTTTCGTGTCCATGCACACGAAAGCTCATACCAAAAACAAACTTAGTTGGTCTCTAAGGTGCTACTGGAAGGAATTTTTTATTTCATTTTGTTTTGACTATGGCAGACCAACACGGCTACCTACCTGCTTCTGAAAAGGGTTTGAGGAGCGATGAGATAATGCCACACAGCCCAGCCCTTCAAAGCTGCCTGACAGCAAATCCGGTTACTCCTGTCACATCTTTTACAACTCCCTTTCATCTGGACTGAATGCTCCCTTCTGAAAGCCTGAGCCAAAGGGCTTCCTGTTTCCGATCCTAATCTATGGCCTTATTTAGCAAGGCAGCACTTAATGCCCTTCTTCACAATCGTGCGATGCTCCCTGCCACAGTTTCCCAGTCACGTACGCATACACCACCTTATTATAATTCTGAATCTATAGAGAACGTTGCAAAAAGGGACAGAGCTTGTCATTGTTTAAGAAGTTTCTTAGGGGATGTAACAAGAGGAGTTCCGTCAAATCTGGGTGGTCAAAGACTCAGGTCTCAGATGCAGTCCCCACATCCTCCCCCCCACCCCACATATATATGGGTTGAGACAGCCAGTGTAAAATCTGAGGAGGCCAATCCAAAGTCATTCACCCTGTGTGGGTGATTACATTTCACTATTACATATACTCAAGGGTTAGATTTAAGTTGGTTTAGTAAGCTGAGATAGGTTTGCGTTTCCTCTCCTCAGCTGCCCCCGTAATATCTCAGTAAATCCCCTATTTATGTCAGGAAAATCTGTTTCGCTTCTGCTTATCCAGAAAGCACAGCTTTCTCATGCAGTCCTTTGACCCTGAGCATCAGGAGCTCAAACCTTCGCTGGCACTGACAGTCTGTTCAGCTGAGTAGCATACTGGCAGTGGGGGGTGGGAGAGCCACAAGGGCAAGGCAAAGTAGCGACTATGCCAAGAGAACAAGGCTATAAAAATGTGGAGATGGGCGTATTCATGTGTTCTGCTAGGAGTCACCCAGCAGCCGTTGAAGGCTCCATGCAAGGGGAACATTTGCTCAGCTGGAGGGCTTGTGTATATCCTTTGCTCTTGTCACAGATTTCCTGCCTGATTTGAGCATTGCCCCAAAGTAGCCAAGCACCTTCACCAGCCACTGTTGCCTATCCCTAGTCAAAATATTCATCACCCTGACCTCCTTTGCAGCACCAGGTGGCTCAGTCCTACATCTGCTATACATTACAATCCCGAAGCCAAGAGGCAATTATGCGCACACTATAAAACTGAGATGGTGTGAGGTCCTGTTCCAGCTCAAGTACTGTTTAAGCCCCTTATGGAGTCCTCTTACCTGCCTTTAGTTCTGAGTCAAAGTGTACAGTATTCAAAATCCAGGGGAATCTCAAGACCCACAAATGAGATTTGGGGGCAGGAACCCATTAGGGACTGTCCCCTACCCAAGGGGCTCCTATGAAAAAGGTTCAGGAGTATTTCTTCCAAATGTCCTGTGTCTGAGGAGGTATCCTATTGTTTATCCCTTAATCCAGGATGTCACCACTCTGTAGAACAAAACAAGCTCTATTTGGATCTGACAACCCTGATTAAGGCATGCCTGAGGCAACTAAAAGACATAGTTTAAGCAAAGTATTATGCTCAGCGTAGATTTCTTTATCTGAAAACACTGCTTTCTCCCACTGCCTCACCATCACTGACAACAGCCACCACCCACAAGGCAAACCTCCAGCTACACCACTATGCAACAAGCCATTATCAGGAGCTGAGCAAATCAGAAAGGTTTGCCTCTCTGGTTAAGGGTGGGATAACTCTTTCTGTGGAGACCACCCATCCTGCAGCCACAAGGCCAGTGCAAGTGCTGTCTAGGAGCAGAGGCTCCACCGCCAAGGCGCAGAGGAGAGCGAATGTTTGCTTTTTCTCAGGTTAAGGCCCCCTAGCTGCCATGGAATGTCAGGGGTCAGCACCTGTGTAAAGGAAAATGGGCCGAATGAGGCCAGCAATCTATCTCCTGCTTCACCCCCTCCCCCGAGTCCTCTGCAGCCCTGCGTCTTCATTCTGCACTATTTATTTTTTTATCATTTATGGAAGGAAATGAGAGAAAGTAGGAAACATGAATCCATGCAACCAGGCAGGCAGCCCAGCAGCAGAATGTCTGGAGAAAACCAACAGGTGGGCCTCCCTCCAGCCTCAGTTCCACTGGCTAAACCAGCCTTCCCCAAACCTAGTGCCTTCCAGAAGCAAAGGCAGACCTAGGGGTTGGTGAAACCACCTGCCACTGGGGGCACAGGCTGGGGAGGGCCCACAAATGTCACCTATCAGGCACTGGCATCCTCCCATGACACCTGGAGCACACGCACCCTCAGCTCAGCACTGCAGCACCTGCTTCACCCACAGAAGGAATCCGACAGGATCTCCAATAGGAGAAGCTGCTGGTGCTGGTGCTGGTGCTGCTGCAGGAGGCGACAGAAAGAGATCCTTGGAGCAGCTTCCAGGCAGGGAGCAGTGTGGGTACCCCATCTAACCCTGAAGAGGCATGTTCCTCCTGTCCAGGCAACCTCACCTGCTTTTTATATGGGGGGGCAGCACAGATACAGCTCCTTGTCAGAGGGTATGCCTCTATCCAGAAGTTTCAGACTACAACTCCCAACAACTTCAGGCAACACAAGAGTTGGCTGAAGCTGACGGAAGTTGCAATCGGAATCATCTGCAGGGCACCAGGATGCAGAAGGCTGGGCAAGAGTGAGCCAGAACAGATGGTCCAAACCGCCCATTTGTGGTGCTATTTTCTCAACTAAAAGGCAGAGCCCTGTAGCATCCAAATCAGTCTTCCCAAGAAGGTGGCATTAGCTTTTTTCTTCCACTATTTGCTCAACTGTATGCTGGCCTAGTACCGTGTACAACACTCTGGAATCTGGCACAGGTTTGGCTTCCTGAGATGTTCCACTTTTATTTAAGTTGGGTGTGTGGGGAGAAAGCATCCGGAGCTCAGGATGAGAAGAACAAGGCATCTGAAATGGAAGGCAGATTCTAAAAAGATGCTCTTTGATGAGCCTTCCATGCACCAAGAAACCATGCAGTCATGCAAAGCTCCATTTCTCCTCATATATAAACCAACAGCAGCCCAAATCCCAAGGTATCAGCACAGTGGTCACATAACAATTTAGTTTGTACACACCCACAGACACACCACTTCTGACTTATGGCACCAGAATGTGAAAATTTTATTCTTCTGCAAATTTCAGATTTTGGATTTTCTTGCAGACACAGATTCTGAACAGTCTTGGGCACTGGACCATAAAAGGCGGCCCCCCACCCCCCAAAAATGGGGGTGGTTATGCCCTCTACCAATTGGATTGAGATAGCCAATGTGCAGAATGAGGAGGACGTTTGATGACACACTTTGTGTCACCTGGTACTTTCCAACTGGATACATACAAATACTGTATTTTTCGCTCCATAAGACACACTTTTTTCCTCCTAAAAAGTAAGGGGAAATATCTGTGCGTCTTATGGAGCGAATGGTGGTCCCTGCAGCTGAATTGCCTAGGGGCCAAAAGAGGATCATACTTTTTATTTTACAAAGAGAAAAGGGGGTGTTGAAAGGACCCGGCTCAGCAGCTGATCACAAGGGATCGGGAGAGAGATAAGAGTCCCTGGCTCCCTTTCAGCCCTGCCCTCTTGCCCAGGCCTCCTTTGTTGAATGTGCTGCAGAGGGAGGTTGTTTCCCCAGCGACATGTGACTGGCTGATTAGATTATCTGTCTGGAAACTGTAGAAAAGGCTCCCTTTCCTTAAGAAGCTGCAGAAATGTGAGTTGAACCCCATAAAAATGAGGCTTTTCCTCTTTGCTTTTCCCCCTTTGCAAAAAAGCTGCAAAACTTTTAGCTGATCCTCAAAAAAACAGGGCTTTTCCCTTTGCAAAAAAAGCTGCAAAACTTTTAGTTGATCCTCAAAAAAACAGGGCTTTTCCCTTTGCTAAAAAAGCTTCAAAACTTTTAGCTGATCCTCAAAAAACAGGGCTTTTCCCTTTGCAAAAAAAAGCTACAAAACTTTTAGCTGATCTTCAAAAAAACAGGGCTCGTCTAAAAACGAGGTGCTTCCTATGGTCCAGTGCGCCCTATGGAGCGGAAAAATACGGTAGTTTGTAGGATTATGTTTATGTGATTCACTAGCAAACGTGACTTTATGAGTTGAACACTTCAAAAATACATAAGCAGTAGTTGCCAAGGCAATGCGGACAGCCAATGATTAATACATGAACCTGTGAGATCAGGTGGTAAGATAGGTGGTGATGGGGTGGCAGGCAGAAAACAAACCAAATGGTGAGCAGCAGAAGAAACAACAGAGGCAGAGGAGATGCAACAGGGGGCTTCTGGGTGCCACTGTTTTGGGGTAGGAATCAATCACATACAGTACTGGCAACCCGTTTTAGGTGTGACTGATATGTGTGCAATTGCACACATGTGCACAGCGCCGAACCCAGAAGTAACCCAGAAACTTCATAAAAGACATCACTAAAAGGGTACGGCAAGGGCAGCGGCAAGAGTGGAACAGGGTTTCATTTTTTAAAAAATTGATTTTATCGATACTACAGGACAACAACAAAAGAGAAAAAATAATCAAAAAACAAAAACAATATACAAATTTTAGAAATTAGATAGTGACAATAAAAGTTACAACCAACAAAATTTAAAAATTTACACCACTTAAATATAAATAACTTAAAATTTTTACTTCCTTCACTCTGATATTGGATGTTTATTTCTTTTCAACTGTTTCCTTTGTGAATTATTATTATGATTGTCTCACATCCATAACCTAAGGATCATAAACTATCTTGCAGAAATTAATCAAAACCAAGTCCAGGTCGGGGACACTGTTTTATAAAGTAATCTTTACACTTTTTCAATTCTGTTTTGAATTTTTGTTTATGTTGGTCTCTGATTACTTCTGTTAATTTGACCAATTCAATGTAGTCCAGTAATTTATTTTGCCATTCTTTTTTTGTTGGCGTGTAATCTTTGGAATGAAATCAATTTATTTATTTTTTGAAATTTGGAATAGGTTAAGACCATCACTGAATCTCAGTGATAAAAATGAAATGTGGTGCCGAAAATGATGTTCTTGTTTCAAATGATCCCGGTGATTGGAGGGGTAGGAAGCCTTAAAATATGGCAAAAAGACATAACCAAATTTATTTGGCAATATAAAAAACAATGGTTGTGGCTGCATCTCAGACGGTGTGGATTAAAAAACTCACCCCCTGCAGCCATGGTTACTCCTTGGACTGTCAACAGCTGTTTGACCTCCATGGAGAGGCCCATCTGGAACTAATCAACTACCTTTAATCTCCATTTTTTAATTTGGACACTGTCTGCATTTACATACCCACCCCTTGTGCATTTACACACTAGTGGCAAATTTAAGCAAACTCTGCAAATACCAATTAGATGTGAAAATGCCAAATTCCTCAATACTGCATGGGAGCTGGAATGTCCCAATGCCCTGTGCTCAATGGTAAGTACTTGGTAAGACCATGTCTGAGCCACTAAGCTTCAGCTGTCCACCTTAAAGAGAGAGGCTAGCTTGCCAATTGGATAAATCTTGCAATAATCTGGATTAATAAATCTGGCAGGGGGCAAGGGGAACCCAGGTCTAAACCCATCCAGATCAAGTCTCTAACACGACAATATGCTGGAGAAACATGGGGAAGTGAGAAGAAATGAGCAAGATCTTGTCCACTGCACTCCATCTATCCATGTCAGTACTGAAACCACCTGGTAATATTTACAGATGTGGGATTTACCAGGTCACATATTACAGCTTTTTAAAGGGAGAGAATCTTTCTACAGCATCTTAATTTGCAACAACAATACATCTGGAAATTCCATGAACAATGTTTCCTGGTTTGCCCTTGTTCTCACTTGCTTCTCTATTTCTTTGTTCCAAAGTTAAGACGTAGCAGTAATTGTCAGCACCATCCGTGAACAGATGTTGCGTGATTGTCCAGCCCTTTACAGGGAGCGTAGAAAGTCGGATTATCTATTTACAGCACTGGTATTTATATACCGTTTCTCAGGTGGACCTCACAAAATGGTTCGCATAAGGTTATTACAACAATAAGAATTGCTTTTAAAAAGTTACAATAAAATGGAAAGAACAACTTGTTTGCTGGAAGCTGTTACTACTTATTCTAACTCCAGGCAAGATGGTTTTGCAGAATACCTGGTGGTGGTGGTTGGGAGATGGAAGATCGAAGAGGCTACTATGGAAGCTAGATGGGTCGCCCAAGTTTCTTTATTTGCCAGTCCCCGGTGGCAGTTGGGGGAGGGACTGGTTTTCCAAGATCTCAGGCAGAGGTCTTTCATATCTGCTACCTGGCAGACTTTTCTCTGAGGAACATGGACCATGCAAGAGCATATGACTGGCTTTGCACATGAAAGGAAGACAGAATAATGCAACTGGACGCAGGTTGAATAGGCCCCCCCCCCGCCCCTTCCTAGTAAAGAGGCAGAGGGAGGGAAAAGGACTTTTGTTTTTATTCTGTGGCTGTTGTAAATTTGTTTCAGATATTATGGTAAGTTTTATTGTTATAGTTCTGTATTTTATAGCTTTAATCTCTTATCTTGTGCACTACCCAAAGAACTTTGGCTGTTGGGCACTACAGAAAAATAATAATAAGAAGTGTGCATGCACAGAAAAGCTCATACCAAGAACAAACTTAGTTGGTCTCTAAGGTGCTACTGGAAGGAATTTTTTATTTTAGTTTTGACTATGGCAGACCAACACGGCTACCTACCTGTAATAAGCAAGGAGTTTGCTTTTCCAGTACAAGAAAACCATTGGGGGGGGGGGCAGGGACTAGGATTGGAAGCTGCCAGATGTGTGCCGAAGGCTGTGTAAATTCTGGGGACACATGACAGTCATTTTTTGATGCTGAGGCAAAGGCAAAAGTGGCCGGAGCAATGTGTGAATTTTACCTTTGTAAAACAGGCCAGCTTCTGCACATACATACACAAACGACAGGCATTATCAGAGTTCAAGGATACATTCCATTCAGGCAGAAATACTCCATATGTGATGTTCTCAGGGCCCTGGGGTACCTCATTCAGCCCCCAGGCCTGATGTTTCCCTATGCTGGCCTAGGTGACCCAAGAAGTCTACAGGATACAAGCCAGATACTTGTTTCAGATGAAACAATGGGTCAGTGCACTGCGCACCTGGCTGTTAATCAAAAGCCTGGTTGTTTGAGCCCACCAAGGGATGGCTGTGAGCAGGACTCCTGCATTGCAGGGGGATGGACTAGATGACCCTCGGGATCCCATCTCTACAATTCTATGATTCCATGATAGGATATTGACAGCAAGGAGAAAGGATGCCCAGCAGTGCATTTGCCATGGGTCCAAAGTGCGCCCAGGCAAATAACACACTGCTCAGGGAGATGTCAGGTGGGTTACCAAACTGGCATAGGTCCCAGACTGGCAGGCAGTCTGCCCAGTCTTTCTCTCTTGAACACACACACACACACACAGAGAGAGAGAGAGAGAGAGAGAGAGAGAGAGAGAGAGAGAGAGACAGAGAGAGAATTACATGCACAGGGAAAGAGGAGCAGCTGACAAATGACAGAGGAGGGCCCAGGACGCCCAGGCAGTTCTGTCGCCTTTATTGCTGCTGACCTAAAACCAAATACCCAGGCCCTTGTCTCCCGGGCGACACCTGAAGGGCCCTGTTCCTTAGCAACCAAGAACAATAGCCCATGGGAAAAACACATGCAGCTGTTTCTTGGCAAACTGCTGGGTCCTGTTCTGGCTCCAGGTCCCTGCTGGCAAAGAATGGGATCCTGAGGACCCGGAACTGTCCTGAGCTGAACAAACTAGTCCAGAGAGGCCCTCTTAGGAATGATACCCTTCTGACTCCTGTGGGACATGCTAATCCACTCTTAGGGGCCATAGAAAAGTCAGATATGTCCATTATTTTTTCCTCGCAGCCAAGTGTGCCAAGCATCTGTGGGTGCAATGCAATTCTCACGCAAAGATGTTTCAGGCACTCCTCAGAGGAGTCATTCAATGCATTTGCAATGTGTACGAGAACAGGCAGAAAGCCAGGGCTCCCATGTTTCATTCATTCCCATATCTGCAAAAGGAGTAGGAAGGCGGGGTGGTGGTGGTATCAGTTGTGCAACAAGAGTGGGCTAACATAATGGATTAGGGAGTGGGGAGGATCAGAAGTAGGAGTCACAACTCCTGCACTGACTTAATACACCTTTGAAGAGAAGCTGCACATTTACTGAGTGTGTAACTAGTCCACCTATGACCTCAATAACTTAATAAATCCCATCCCCTTTTCCAGATTCCAAGTAAAGGGGATGGAAAAATTTGTGTCTGCCAGTCAGCCCATGTTTCCCTGGATCACACAACAGATATATTCCAAGGATCCAAAAATCACTTGGAATCCATCAGAATGACCACAGATGTGGCTGCAACAATTCCCATGATACCGTGCTTTTCCTCTTCTGCTGCAATTACATGAATTGCTGTCAGCCATACCCTTGATGACATGGCAGCACACACATGACATTTGTCCATACAACTGCATGCCCAGAGACAACTGGGACTATTTACCAGTATGTGGATGAAAGCAGCGCTTTGTGTGTGAAGCTGCCCTTAGAATCCAATTTGTGGTTAAGCAGGAAATATTACTGAGCAACATGCAAGGAACAGTAGATGCACTTTGGTCCAGACAGATGCAAAAGGGCTACACCAACATCAAGAGCACACTTTCTTACACATGCCCATGCCTATATAATTTTGGAACCTTCTTTGTTTACAAGATTTTTTTTTAAAGCTGTATGCCTTCCTGCTGTACAAGCCCAGTACAGCTGTGTTCATTTTGTGAGTTATCACCACCAACCCGAATGGCGAGTAACAGCAAGATTGTCAGCAATGCCCTGCCATTTTGTTTCAGGGTGTTTTTTTGTTTTGTTTTTTAATTATCTGAAGAATGTGTGCTCCCCACTTTCTTGAGGTGGGGCACACATATGGCCAGATTTTTAAAAGACTCCATGTGAGGACCAGATATTATATCACAATAGATGTTAGAAAGTTCCATGTACAGTGGAACCTTGTGTTACGTACCATCCTCCTTACGAACGCTTCCGGTTTCGAGCTCCACTAACCCAGAAGTAGATGTTCCTGGTTGCGAACTTTGCCCCAGGATGCGAGCGGAAGTCGCACACCGGCAGCGTGGCGGCAGCAGCAGAAGGTGCCATTAGCGAAAGTGCGCCTCAGGATAAGAACGGTTTTGGGTTACAAACGGACCTCCAGAACGAATTAAGTTCGTAACCGGAGGTACCACTGTATATGGTTTATCATGCTGTTTTACATAGAGCAGAATAGGTCTGCCTTCTGCACACTGTGGTATTAGAAACTCCTCACATTCTGTTCATAAATAGATTACCGGTAGGTAGAAAAGCTTTACTATGTGTTGCATGTAGTTAAGATATTGTGCTGCCATTGTAAAGAGATGTGCAAGTCTATCATGAAAAAGATTAAAATTTGCATGGGGAGACCCCTTCACTGATAATTTGGAAAGGCCCTTAGATTCCTAATCCTGCGGCTAAACCCAGCTCAGTGTGCTAAGCCCAGGACATGCCTTGGAATCCTCTTAGGAATCATGCCACTGGCTTCTGCAGCAGTCTGCCTCCCATCTGAAGTACGAAGAACCCCCTTCCAATGCTATCACAATTTTTTCTTTTTTACATGGTCCCCTTTGGGATTATCTCAACCCTAGAAAGGTCCATGTGACTCTCTGCTTCTCTCTACGCCTGCAAAAAGTTTCTAACCCCAGATCTCTCTCAGACTTTCTCCAGTGCCCCCTGTCCTACCATGGGGCTACCAAAGGGCAAAGCCACTTTGTCTCCTGCAAAGCTTCTCCTTTAAAATACACTTGGGGGGGGGGAGTAACTAGTTGTCAGCAATGGCAGCTTTCCTCCTGTGCCAAATATTCTTTTCAGGTGGCAACTTTCATTGGGACTACCGTATATCACAAGGCAAAAGTTAAACCTCTTCCCTATGCTTCATGGGTCCTGCTACACTTAAAAGGGGAAAAAAGCCATGTAAGGACAAGTTATGTGATTAATTATGTAGCATGGAGTTTGGCCTTGAGAGAAAATTGGGTCAGTTTTAAGCCAGAAAGAAACAGCCAAAGTGAAGCTGCAGTATAAAAATGAACAGAACTCTCAATTCCACAATATGCTTTCCCCCTTCCCCAAACACATGCACATTCAGCCCCATATAACCCAGCATGAAAAAAAACATACACATGGAGCTCCCCTCCCCTTTTAAACAGCTTTTTGAGATCTTATAAGCAAGGATCATAGCAATAATAAATGACACAAATAAAGAGACCAAGTCTTATCATGCCATTTGCACATCACAAAAATAGCTATTTGTGGGCAATGTGTAAGTTCCTGGTTTGTGAATTGGTTTAAACAAAAACAAAGGGGAAACAGGATAGAACAGAGTTAACAGATAACATTCAAGATCACATAGCTAAACACCTAATTAGCAGCCCTTGTGATTGTGCTTAGATTAAGTATGAGTAATAGTCATTTTTCCTCTCATGTTACCAATGAAACAATATATACACATGGTGCTTTCCAAAGCCTTTCCTATTCTGGTGTAACACTTAATTCTCACATAGTAACTTTCCAAAACACTCATGAGCATATATACATGTGGGAAGTCCATGTACATTTTCTCTGAGTAGGACTCATGGGGAACCCGAGATCGTTTATGGAACAATACCCACAGAAGTTGTAAACCAGATGAAAACATAATTCTTCTACATGTGCTCACCTAAAAAAATAATCACATTGCAGACAACAAACATTAATTTAGTATCATCTTTTTGTTCCCTTATAAATTTGCACCTGTGTAAAACTACAGTACAAACAGGCATGCTGCCAACCGCCTTGCTTAGAGAAACTGAGGTGAAGACAGACAGTTTAAGGTGTGGTGGAAGTGGTCTGAATAAACATGGATACCTGGAGTTAGGGGAGGAAAGATATCACAGCAGGCGGCAGCTTTGCCCCCTCTCATTTAAAAAGCCAAGCACTGCCTTGACTGTCAGCTCTCTTCCTGGAGTCAGATGTGAGAGAAGGGCAGGGAAGGGGGGTGGAGATGGAGATTCAGAGCTATATATTGCTAGCCACCTCTACTGCTGCTTCCTACCACCCAGTGCACAGACAGTGAGACATCTTTAGTTACAAATGGCTCCCTTGGGCACAGTAAAAATTAATCCAGCTTTTCTTGTCTTTAAGAAAAACATGGGCGTAAAATGAGATTGAAGCCTCTAAGGAGCGGGGGGGGGGGGGGAGGCAGCCGGCGATGAGACATGCTAATCCAAAGACTGTTTAATTGCTCAAGCACTCTAGTAGACTTTAGGCAAGGGGTGGGGATGTTAACCACAGACATCTCAGTCTAGGTGCCTAAGAGCAGATAAGCGTGGAATGGTAATTAGCTTAACAGAGAGGAGAGGAATGAACCCCCCCCCTCTTTTCTCCCTAAATAACTGTGGCCCGTGCTGTTAATGACAGGGTGTGTGTCTTGGCACATACATGTGCATGTACCCATTGTGGACAACTCGTCCAGGAATGAGACACTTCTTAAGAGACACTTATTTTCTCACCATCTATTGATAGCCAGAGCGATTCGATGATCTTATCCTCCTGGGATCCCTCACACTGCCACCAGCAAAAACAGCAACACGGCAATACCATGAGAAGCAAAAGCTCATGCAGCAAGACTAGCAGTCACTCCACAGCACCCTGACAACTCTTGGAGGCAAGTAGCTCACGGAGAGAGAGCTACATAACTCCTGGTATTTGCAGGAAGGGCTGGGAAAGACCACTGTATGAAATCTTTTATAGAGCTACTGCCAGTCTGTGGAGACAATACGGAGCTAAATGAACCCATAGTCTGGCCCAACGTAAGGCAGTTTCTTCCATTCCTTTGTGCCACTGTCAACTGCCAATTGTGACGTTGCTTGCCAATGGTGCCCCAATATTAGCCATGCATAGAAGATAAGAATGCAATGGTTGCTTCCTGGAGCAAGCGCATCCCTCCTTCCAGAGACAATGCACACAGCCATGCTCACAGGAATAGAGGACAATGCTTCCCCTATGATGCATGCACGCACAGGATTCCCTGAAGTCCTGCTGGGTTACCAATGATTCCACACAGCCAATACCAACAATATTGCACATAACACATTTGCACTGGGTCTGAGTGAGAAGGGAAATCTTTACTGAAGGGAGGAAGGACAGTGCCGTGGTTAGAGAGTTGGTCTATGACCTGGGAGGCCAGGGTTTGAACCCCCACTCAGCCATGAAGCTCACTGAGTGACCTTGGACCAGTCACCATCTCTCAGTCTTACCTACTTCACAGGGTTGTTGTGAGGATAAAATGGAAGGGGGGGAGGAAGAACCACATGCACTACCTTGAGCTCCTTGGGAGAAAAGGTGATACATAAATGTAATAAATAAGGGATAATGGACAGTAACAAAAGCAGGGTCATGGGAGGTAATATAACTCCTGGTAACTCAGTGGGAAAGAGCAATGCAATAGGAAACAGAGATGTGGGTGCAACTTTAGGGAGAAGAAAATGTGTCTATCACAGGACAAAGCTTAACTTCCTGGGGCTCTAACAGCAACAATAATTTTAGGTGGAAACATAGAGAGGGAACAGGACAAAAACTCAAAGAGCAACAACTTAGCCATACAAGCAACCGCTAACATCTTTGCGCTTGTCCAGAGGCAAAGTCCACGAGCACACACCACCTGTCACCCGCCAGCTTACCTGTGCATGGAACCAAGAGATTCTAGACCTGTAGTCCAATACCAAAGGAACCCTGACCGAAGCCATGGATCAGTGGAAAAGCACAATCTTCTTCTACATGAAGGTTGGGGTTCAACCTTTGGTTAAAATCTCACAGGAGAAAGTTCTGGGACATGTATTCACACCAAAAAGAGTGGAATGTGATAGCCAACCAGAGTGTCTGGTACATAAACAAATATCCCAAGGTAACCATCTGACTCGTCTGTGTCAAAAGGAAACCTTTCACTTTGCTAGCCTCCTTCATTCTATTCTGCAACATGCACTTGTTGGGATGACTGCCTGTGCCTGTCTTTTACTTTCCCAGGACATATTGTTATCCACCCAACATTCCTCATCCAACCAGCTGCATTGGTTCATTTTCACCTGAACAGTATCTGGAGGCAGGGGGTGAGAGATGTCAGCACTGTGCTACTACGACCTCCATTCTCCCTTGCTAGTGCCCTACTGGGAAGGCTACATAGGCAGGCTCCTGATCCCTGGTGAAGTGTTGTGGTAGTGGTAGAAGATTAAATATACTGTTTCCCATTAGTGCGTCCCATCCTGAGGTGAGAAACATGCAGGTTCCCCATCAGTTCAAGAGAACAGAGGCACAGCTAAAGTGGTCACAGGTTTTATTGAAGAACATTGGTTCTGTAGTCTGATCTGGCATCATCACAGAAGAATCAAGGGTTGGCATCCTTCTTTATCTTGCAAGGCCCCAATGCCTTTGGAAGCTGCATGGCAGACAGTAGAGTGAACTGACATACCTTTCTCCATCATAGCATCTCTACCCTGGGTAATGCAGCAGTTTATACATTACTGTCAGGCCCGTCTCAGCCATAAAGCCGACTGGCGCAATGCGCCAGGGCGCCACGGCCTGGAGGGCGCCTCAGCCGTGCCTGCCCCGCCGTGGAGGGCACCTCCAGCCCCGCCGGCAGCGCCCACCGGCTGCCCGGCGGAGCGCGAGCTGGCCGGCTGTGCCATGCCCTCCGGCAGAGCACGGAAGCGCGAGATGGCTAGCCGCACCGCGCCCTCTGGCTGCCCGGCGGGGCGTGGGAGCACGAGCTGGCCGGCTTGCGCCGCGCCATCCGGGTGCCGGGCGGAGCGCGGGAGTGCGAGCTGGCCGGCCACGCCAGGATACCTGATACGCTTAAGATGGCCCTGATTACTGTGCATTGTACACTCTGGAAAGGCACGGGGCCCTGCATACCAAAAATATGGTAGCCGCACAGAGAAACTTCTTACTGGTTACTGCTGCTGTAGGCTTGTCTGCCTAGCACAGGGAATCTGCCTCTTGAGTGTGTTGAATGGCTGCCTTGTCACCTGCAGAGAGACAAGAGACTTGAGGATGGTAACAGTCATGTGCTACTTTGGGACTGCTGAATGAATAAAGGAGGGGGAAAATATCACCCTAGTTACTGTTCATGCCTCACTCTGGTCTCCCCAATTTTCCATTGGCAATCCACATGGTAACTGCATCTGGATGTTCACTTCTCAGGGCAGACAATATTCAACCATCCACTGCAGGGAGATGCAATGAAGTGCCGCCCGTAATTTCTGTTTTCTGTGCTCATGTGCCCTGCAAAGAAAAACGAGCTGTGTTTGGCCAGCAGTAGCAAGAGGTGAAGCAAGTGTGCCTTGTATTCGCCAGCAGAGGTAACTATATTTCCCATTGCCCTCTCCAGAGCACGGAAGGCATTCCCTTGCATTTGGGGAATTTAGGAGGAGGGATGGAGGAGATGCAGGTGTCAAGCTTTAACACAAGGACCCTGCCCTCCAGGTGAGTCCCCCCCTCACTTGCTTACCTGCATGGGGTGCCTTGTCCCTTTAGGCCCAAATGCTGGGGTGGAGGGAAGGATCTTGGTGGGTGTTTGTGTGCAGATTCCCAAGAGACAGAGTACCTGTATGAGCTCTGAGAAGACAAGCGTTATTCAACTGACCTTCCTATATCTGTTGCTAGCCTCAAGGTCTGTGCAAGTACCCATCTGCTAAAGCTTTGTGAGAACAGTACTGTACTATAGAGAGCCAGTGTGGTGTAGTGGTTAAGAGCGGTAGACTCGTAATCTGGGGAACCGGGTTCGCGTCTCCACTCCTCCACATGCAGCTGCTGGGTGACCTTGGGCTAGTCACACTTCTTTGAAGTCTCTCAGCCCCACTCACCTCACAGAGTGTTTGTTGTGGGGGAGGAAGGGAAAGGAGAATGTTAGCCGCTTTGAGACTCCTTCAGGTAGTGAAAAGCGGGATATCAAATCCAAACTCTTCTTCTTCTTCTTCTTCTTCTTCTTATAGACACAGGGGCACAGTGGTGTATCCCTGTGCTGTCTTAATGTATCAGTTCTGCTTCCTTGCTAGAGTTTATCTACTCCTGCTAATATGCCACAATTTTCTGCAGTTACCGGTAGTTAGAATCCTCCCCTCCATTATGGCTAAGGTGGCGGAGGAGCAACTGTTTGGAGCTCTTGAGTGACTTGGGTGTTTTTAAATTCACAGCACCACTTTCACAGGCATTGTGCTTCACTGTCATCAGGTGTTGCATCAACCCTTGTGAGCACATGATCCCAATTAACTTCTACTTGACTTCATGGCTCAGAGGTGAGAGCACTGCTCTTGTAACCAAGGGTCACAAGTTTTTCCCCCACAACAGCCACTACAGGAGCACCTGAAGGACTACTTTGCTCCTTCTGCACAAACATGTTGTCTTACCCATTCGATTGTGACTTTTAAAAAGCATTGCTTATTGTTTTAATAATCTTTTGTAAACCATTTTGTGAGGTCTGCCTGAAAAGTGGTATACAAATACTGCAAATAAATACTTCTGCAACCCCCCCCCCCCAACTCCACTCAGTTTCCTTCAGCTAACAGTATTTTGGGGTCAATGCAGATTCCTTGTTTGTGCATCTGTGGCCTCTGCCAATGCTAAGAGACTTTGGAGTGACCTTATTCACATCTAGTTAGCGTAAACTGGAAACAGGACCGCATACTTTATCAGGTATTTCTAGCAGTGTGTGAATCAAAACCAGACTGTCTTTAATGATCCCCGCCCCATATCTTTCATCACTACCGGTACATTAAGAACACATATCACATACACAATAATAATGTAATGTTAGACTGACATGAAGCTAAATCTCTTCCTTTCTAAATATTCAACCATATTCAGTTTTCTATAATGCGAGGTGTTGTGGAACACAAACCTGCTGCCATGACCACTTACAATGAGCCCAGACTTGAGCAGATACCCTTGAGCAGTGGAATTCCAGTGATTAAGCAAGCACAATTGATAGGGATTTGCCTAGACACTGACATGGGTCCCATTGCAAACACAGGCAGGCATAATTGGGAATGTCACCGCATGTTCAAGACTACAGGCAGCACAAACAGGGTGGGAAAGAATATTACAAGCAGGGTATGCACAAAAGGAGACAGCAAAAGCAACAAAAAGAGGGGGTTCTTATTAAGGGGCTGCTGGAACAAAGAAGCCACAGGTTTTGCTCATCAGAAGTGGATCCAACAGAGATAAATCAATGGACAAAAAGCAACTAGGGCAAATGTGCCCAGTATTAATGCATAGCTATAGGGCAGCCTGTCATCTCCACAAGCTTCATACCCACCAGCCACTCCTAATAATCCCCACTTAAAAGCATCCACTAATAGCCTTTACTTCTCTATTTTCCACAAATCGAATTATCCCAGATTGATTTGCTTAGTAAACCATTGGCAATTTTATTTACTTCTGTTAATTGCTTTGACTTATTTTTATTATATGGATTGAGCTAAACCACATTAGGAGGATGGTCTTTTTAATTCTGCTAATAGCATCTAAACCCTCAAAAGGATTATTTTCTGTGGCTCTGCTGGTGAAATAACATTGACCAGCTGGATAGATGGAATTCTCAGCAGTGTTCAAGGGTAGTACTCAGAGCTCCAAACTTAAAAAAAAAACACCAAACATGAATTTTGGAAACTGATAAATGGTGGGCTTTTTGCACTGACACAAGAAAAGGGGTGGGGGTGGAGAAGCTGCCTTTTCTATGCAATGAAAAACAATAAAAGTTACCTTATCAATATTTTTGGGAGAATTGCTAGGATCCCTGCCCTTCTTCCAAGGAGCTCAGGGTGGTGGCAAATGGGTATTGTCCAATTTTATCCATTTTGAGATGAGTGAAGCTGAGAGGTGGGCTGCCCAGTGAGCTTCCTGACTTAAGTATGCATGTCTACTCAGAAGTAAGTGCTAGGTGTGTACAGGATTGCACCATGAATGGGAATTTGAACCCGGTCTTTCCAATCCATGCTGAGCACTCCATGCACAACATCATATAGGTCATACCCTAGGCCAGGAAGTGTAATACCAGCAGTCTCAGTCCTGGAAAATGTTTCTGCATTCTGTGCTCAGAGGGAAGGGCCATAGCTCAGTGGTAGAGTGTCTGACTCGCATACAGAAGGGCCCAGGTTCAATCCCTGGCATCTCCAGGTAGGGCTGTGAGAGCTGCTGCCAGTCAGTGTAGAAAATACCAAATGAGATGGATCATGGTGTGTCTCATAATACAGGTAAAGTTGCTTCCTCTGTTCTATTCGTTGATTGGCTATTCATGCAGAAAATTAATTTCATCATGCACGAGGACACAGTTGAAACTTTTATGCACATAAAGCAGGGGTGCAGATTGAAGCCTCCTCCACCACACAGCCAAGTATAGCTGTCTATTTCATGCCAACTCCTTTTGGACTAAGTACTCTGGTGATCCTCCTCACCCATTAGCACCTCATTTGTTATCACTGTCACCCAGCCACACTGACTCTTTGTTGCTTTGAGCTCAACCCCCCCAACCCATCCCATTTTCCTGTTGATCACTGTTGACATTAACCCTGCATCCACATCTCTCCCCCTCCTTCCAAGCTGAGTTGCACAGACCCAGCCAGACACACACCTCCCCCCACCCCACCCCAACCATTTTGGCAAAGCAAATTTCTCCTCCTTATTGGTATTCGGCAAATCACTCTCAGCACCACCGAGCCTCTTGCCTTCTTCCCACAGAAGGGTCTTTTGTCAGTTATGCCATTTAAGCACACACACTCCCCTCCCCAGTGCTGTGGGATTGTGGTAGAGAATTGCAAATGGTAAACCCTGACATGTCTGGTGACAAGACCTGCCCCCTCACCGGGGGGGGGGGGGGAGAAAGCATAAAGGCAGGACAACTCTCACCTCACAGGAAGCACTTTGCAGGAATGTTACATCCAAGAAAAAGAATACAAGTCAGGTCCAAAGCAGCACCAAATCAACAGGTTGTCCCTGTTCAACTGGGGATTGAAATGTCTATTCACTGCATTCCTGATGGCATGAGATAGCTCAGTTGGTTAAAGAGTGGTGCTGTTAATGCCAAGGTTGCAGATTTGATCACCATATGGGAAAAGCTGCATATCCCTGCATTGCTGAGGGTTGGACTAGATGATCCTAAATAACCCTTCCAGATTTACAATTCTGTGATTCTACGATTCTAAAATGGGAAGTAGACATTTAGTCATTAGCCTTATGAGGAACAGTTGCAGGAGATGGGTATATTTAGCCTGGTAAAAATGAGACTGAGGGGAGATATGATAGCCATCTTCAAAAAATCTAAAGGGCTGTCACATGGAAGATGGAGCAAACTTGGATTCAAGTTACAGGAAAGGGGATTTTGACTAAACGTCCGGAAGAAACTTTCTGATGGTAAGAGATGCTTAACAGTGGAACAGACTTCCTCAGAAGGTGGTGACTTCCTCTTCCTTGGAGGCTTTTAAGCAGAGGTTGGAGCTTTAGGTGAGATCTCTGCATTGCAGGGGAATTGACTAGAAGATCCTCAGGGTCCCTTCCAACTCTACACTTCCATGATTCTATTACTCATTTATCTTTAAGAGCTCACAAAGAACATAGATATTATAATATGCTTATGTATTATATTATTTATTATATCCTACTTTCTCCCTTAATTCAAAGTATCTTGGACCGAACGGGTTGTGTTGTTGTTGTTGTTGTTGTTTTTTAAAGGAAAACTTGGTGTAGATCTGATTGCTCTGACAACACATAAAATGACTGACACCTGCTGCTTCCACAGATGGTCCTGATTTGTGGCACTACATGGAACACACTGCTGGAGGTCTGTTCCAAGTTTGGAAGATGTTCATTGCCTCATCAAACATACATATTTGCAACCAGGAGAGAAACTATGCATCTCCAGCTAGTAGTCAAAGCACTGAAGGGTGTGGGGGGACGGGACGGACATGCACTGCATCTATCTTAATGCAGTTACAGGTGGGTAGCCGTGTTGGTCTGCCATAGTCGAAACAAAATCAAAAATTCTTTCCAGTAGCACCTTAGAGACCAACTGAGTTTGTTCTTGTTATGAGCTTTTGTGTGCATGGACACTTCTTCAGGTATCTGAAGAAGTGTGCATGCACACGAAAGCTCATACCAAGAACAAACTCAGTTGGTCTCTAAGGTGCTACTGGAAAGAATTTTTGTTTTTATCTTAATGCAGTAAGTCAAAATCTGCAAATTAGCTCAGTTTGTATGCCACTGTAGAAAGCCCTAAACATGCATTGTCAAAATGCAAATAGCCTTTGTTGAAAACTTTGTTAATAACCAGGATGGCCAGCAAGGTACCGTCTCTTCATCTATTACCTCTTTATTGCCTAGAAGACATTTCATACGTGAGCTATAGAAACTGTATGCCAAAAGAGGATTTGTTATGAAAAGTGATGGAACTGGAGATTAACTGAAAGATATTCTTAGACTGCTGCCTGAATGAAAGTTGGCAAGAGAACCATCACCATATATCCCATGCTGTTGTTTTTAGTTAAAAGCAGTTGTGGTATTTGGAGGCGGGGGGGGGCAGGCATCAACAGATATAAGATAGCTGCCTATTTTTTCCTGCAGAAATGATGAGATGGGGTTCGAGGCAATCTGCCATTCAGGAACTGACCAGACCTGCTTAGCTTCAGAAAAGTGGCTATATTGCCATGTGTCCCCAATTCTACGATAAAACTATATCCTCTTAGTGGAACTGGTGGTTCAGACATTTGGTATTCATAATACTATTGAGTGGCTATAGGCTAAACCAATTGAAATGGCAGCCCAGTGACATTTATAGGCTTAGTTAACCAGGTTTCCTATTTGCTTCCTTTAAAAGGAACTCATTCTGATCATGATAGTGACAAATTGTATGGATTCCAGAACAAACATCTTAGAAGTCACACAGCAGACTGGGTTGTTGTTTTTAAAAAGTAAAAGAATAAAAAGGAGCCACAGATGGCTGCAATCTTCAGTGAAGATACAGCAAGGGGAAGGAATGCTTCACCCTTTGCCCTCCAGCCATTTTCCCCTTTCAAAATTACCTCTCCTGTGATGAAAAGAGGTATCTATGTCCTTTCCCCATAGGTGGCAAAGCTGCTGAGGGAGAGTGAATCTTGAGCAGAGGGGGAAAAGGTTAAGCAGACCCGGCCTTGCCAGTCCTTCGCTCGAACATGAAGTCTCCATGATTGATATATCTATAGCTACCTGTATATCCATTCTGTCTACCTATCTGAGAGAAACTGACTGTTACGCAAGTTTGTGGTATAATGTCTAGTTTGATCCTTATTTAGAAGACTGTGAATGTGGACAGGAGTGCTGTGAGAGTCCACAGAGATGGAGGCATGGCATTGTCATTCACATGGTATGGGTGAAAACAGTAATGCTTCCTTGTATACAGTAGGTGGATAAAAGAGCCGTAGAGTCAAGAGAGCAAGGAGACAGGCGATCATACTCTGTGGCCAGGCCGGAATAACAAGCAACTTGTACCTTGAAACCTACATTGTTTTATCCCCACAATTTTCTCTCCCTGTCACCACTTTTGCCTATCTTTCGGACATCCCTGTGGGTCACCAACTATATGCATAGCAAGGAGGAGAGCGATGGAAATGCATTTGGCTGCATGATTGCCAAGGTCACCTTCCCGCCTTGGTAATTTTCCTTGATGGGAAACAAGATTCATTTTTAACAGCTCTTCATTTTCACAGTGACACTGCCCTCCTGCTAGTGTGAGACTGGGGGGAAGTGGGGGAGGCCTGGCCCTTTGTTCCTCCGTCCAGTGCTGACAGTTTAATTAAACCCCATTTGAGGCAGGGTCAGCAAGGTCAGGTGCTCTCCAGCAAAATATCAACTAAGCACCATTTTCAGGCACCAAGGCTACTTAATGAGATACTCTCCAGAGGACAAAAGAGCATAGGTTTAAGGACACCTTTGGTAAATCACCACCTCTCAGCCTAACCTATCTCACAGGTTTCCTGTGGGGACAAAATACCGTAGACCTATATATGCCATCTTAAAGGGAACGAGGGACCTAAATCAAAACAACTATACCACACATAAACCATGAAGATAAGTCAGTGATGCAACAGCAGTTAGGAAAGAGCAACTTCAGGAGAGGCAGCCATGATAGTCTGAGGCATGGAAAATGACAAGTCTTTACAGTGCTACAGGAGTCTTTGGCTGTCTCCACACAAAAGTTTAAAGTGGATTTGATGCACCCCATGTGTCCATGTCTTTTGCCTCATCCATACAACGTTGCTCTTATTCAAGTAGTAGTCCTTACTCTCCCCACCCCACACCATTTAATTTGGATTTTCCTAAGGAGGGAAATCCAACATAAAATTGCATGTTACCCAACTGTGGATGTATGGAAGCACATTGTGTGGGTGGGGTGTTTTCTGTCACCTATCACCACACCCCCTGTTGGTGAGTCACTCCTTTGTAGGCTGTTGGTGGGGATTGTCAGGACACACACATATTTACTTTGTATTATTTAACCCACTATTTTGTACCCATGATACCTGTGTGCATGCCCACAACGGACCTCAGATTTCCAGAACTCAGAGAGCGTGGGTTACTGGTGGGGCCAGGTCAGGCTGAACATACACATGCACACATAAACAAACAAAACAAAACTGTAACTCAGTATTTTGGGCAAGTCTAGTATGTTGGAAAACTTGTATCTCAAAAATAAAATAAAAATAAAGTATAGATGAAAACACATAAACAAATGCCTTCATGCATGCCCACAATGGACCTCAGGTTTCAGAACTTAAGGAAGGTAGGGAAATACTAATTGAGGGGAGGGAATGACAACAGAAATACATCTCATCAAGCACAGTCCACTAGCGCTGATGGGAACAGAGTTCAATTCAAAGCATTCATGCGTATGCGTAGATGAATGTACACAAAAGTTCACAAGGAAAAATCTGAGTAACCCACATGGGCATTAGCACTCTGCTGTATACACAGCCTTTGTTGTTCAGTTAAGATGAAATATACCTTGTAGAAAGAATGCCCAAAGAGACATGTCCATATCCAAATCCACACATGCAGACTGAGTTCAAATGCGGGTTACTGATCAACATTAGCAGGTACCCTTCCTTGGAGCTGATGACTTGAGTCCTGCCTCAGATCATTTCCCCCAAATACCATCTTCTCTCCACACTATGCTTTCCCCACCGAAACATTTTCTTTAATCTAAACATACCACTGTCTTTCCCATTAGCTGACACAGCCTGCTCCCCCACAGTGGTACAGCCTTATACAGGGTAAGTCCTTTAAAAGAGGCCCTGTGGATACAGAGAACACATGCTCCACGGGGCCTCTTTTAAAAGACTTGCCTTGTATATGCCCCCTTGGAAGGAAGTCCCATTGAGTTCAGGTAAGTGGGTAGTTGATTGAAGTCTTAGTCCTTTTACACAAAGGTCCATGAGGTGGAGAGAGAAATTCCCCACTGCCACAACGCACCCTCTCAACTTGCCTACCTGGCCACAGCAAACAATCACAATTACAGGCCAAAGGCTTAGAGCAGACTTCAACTAACGGGAGCCACATACCTAGGACCAGTGCTTTTTTTCTTTTAAAAATATGTTTAGGGGTACTCTCATTTTCCTACTCATATTGAGGCCAAACTACGATTCACAAAATGTTTAGGGGTATGTGTTCCCCTGCATCCCCCCAGAAAAAGCACTGTCTAGGACTGATATTTTTTTTTAAAAATGTCATTTGCAAAAGTGATCATTAAGATTACATTACAAATCTCAACAGGTTTTGAACTATCATGATTTCTCCTGTGAAATGTAATTTTGTAAAGACGCTGGGAATTCTTCAGCTCCCATCAAAGAACACCCCGAAGGTTTCTTGAGGGAAACTGTTACAGTCAAACCAGCTTGTTTGTCACTTAATAATAGCCCTGAGAAACATTCATAACTGAAAAAGGGGGGGCATCCTTTGTATTCAAAGAGACTGTGAGGAATAAAGGGCCATCCTCTAAAACGAGACTCGTAAAGGGCATGGGAGGACAGCTGGCTTGTAGGGTGACACCACTTCCAGCTGTGCGGCCAAGATTTCCCATGCAAGGCATGGTAACCGCAGTTTAAGACTGTCATTCCTGCTAGCGCTCAGAGTTGATTTAAATGCACCAGACTCGGTTTCACCCTAACCGACTTCATCATCGTGATGGTGGGAAAATACTATTTGTGTTATAGGAGAAAACAATAAACTGCAGAAGGCATTTTATGACTAGTGCGGGATATTAAGGCTGGAATGATCCATAGGAGAGGAGACAGGAGTAAACATCAGAGGAGAACTCCATGCACAACTCACTGAAAGTCAGAACACAAGGAGTCACTCCAGGCTTTGAGTCTGGCAGCACTTCAGGGTCAGCATTATCTTCCTCTTATTATAAATGTGAGTTGGGGGACAGTAGTGTTTCAAACTTGGAATATACTTGCGGAAACATTCAATTAAAGGCATGGATACTCTTCCATGTAGTCAGGAGAAGTCAATATAGAAGTTCCAAGCACTGTACATAGTTGTTCTGTGTAAAAGAATGTCACAAACCTTAAAATGTGACAAGGAACAAAAGGTGAAGTGGGAAATGGTCAGAAACCATGAAGAGCCAGATCTTCTAAGACTAGGATCCCTCCCCTACCATTCACTCCCCCTTGCCTCTGTCTAGCTGCTTTACCTCTTGGCCAACAAAGGAAG
The DNA here is from genome assembly GCF_009819535.1 of Lacerta agilis. Classification (NCBI taxonomy): domain Eukaryota; kingdom Metazoa; phylum Chordata; class Lepidosauria; order Squamata; family Lacertidae; genus Lacerta; species Lacerta agilis. Next base: position 54,959,897 of record NC_046316.1, read on the forward strand.
GAAATATGAGGGAGTCTCCTAAACATTCCTCCCTCCCACATCCATCTTCTGTTGATGAGATTTGGGTGTACAAGGATGGCATTAAAGACAGAGCCGATTAAGGGAGGGGGCAGAATTCTGCTCTACAATAATTATCTTAATTGTTTTATTTCTAATGTAAAAGCCAGAGGTGACCTTGATGCAGCATTAGTTCCAGCAGCCATATACTTGTGTGCCATTTCCGTACACATCTATGACCCAAGACCTATAGCAATATCTGTAACTTAATTTTTAAAGTGGTGCCATTACCAGACTGTGGGCGTGCTGTTGCACAGCATACAGTATGCATTTGGTTTCTCTGACTGTGTCAGGGGATCCTCCGGAGGCAGCGGAGAGCAGGCTGAGCTGGAGGGAGGCACCCCTGATGATGAAAGTACCCAGCACCGCCAGAGAAGCCCTGAGACTTCCTGTGGGAGCGATAGGCAGGGAGGGAGTTCCGTGGCGGAAAAGCAGTCAGATGTTGCAGGGTCCCAACACCAACTCTGCAGTTCAGGGACGGAGGGGGAATCGGTAGTTCCGTCGCCCCAATTACGTAGGGGGCTCAAACGGAAAGAGGAAAGGAGGAGACTTGGGGTCCCCAGGTTGTTTTGTTGGCGGCGCTCTCGCAAAGCGCCACTTCCGGAACCTGAGAGTGACTAAGACGGTCATGGAATTTGAGCTCTGACTTGTACATATCTGTATAATAAACGGATGTAAATATACAGATCCTGCGTCATTGCCTTTTACTCGTTAGGAGCACTACTAGACCCTTACAGACTGGTTGAGCCTATGTCCTGAAAGTGGGAGACCAGGTGTGATAGTTATGTGGAAGCTACTCTGTGACCAGCCAGCGAACTGGGCAGTGTTTCTCCACAGGCCGCTGCCTACAGCATCCCTGGCATCCTTCTTTCCAAAGTGACTTACTCTTGAACTTAAATATCCCACAGCATCTAAGACACGGGGGCCCAGCTAAATATACACCAGCTAATGCACTGGTATTGCCGCCAGGCCTGAAATGCCAAAAGGCAAATAATGCACCACACATGAAGACACACATACTCAAAGCCTTTTCTACATTTGAACATATATCTTATCATCATTAATCTCACTTGGGGATCTAGTTGGACTGTTTATATTAATGTTTAAAGCAGGACTGACGACTTATTATTTTTTGCTAATGTGAGCTAATGGTGTTGGTTTTTCTTTTTCTATTTGCATTTTTTAAAAGAGAGAGAGACGTACTTACAAGTCTGTTCTATGATATCCTTAATATCTGAGACCGAAGCATATACAAGGATGTCCTAATTTTTTTTAACAACTTGCCTCAAATCGGTAAGATTTTGTATTCCAGAGATACCTTAAACACAATCAATCAATCAATAAGGAATACAACAACCAAGGGAGTCCTTCCAGGGGAGGGAGCATCATCCGGAATGAACAAAGGTTCTCAAAGAGCTATGAATACCCGCACTTGCGTAGGAAGGACAGGGTGTAGGGGGCAGGGCGCCCTGGGCAGCGGGATCCCGATAGGGTTCCATCCTGGCGCGCCACACCCCTGCAGGCGGTGCGCCCCGCCCCCAGAACATGTGCCTCGCCCCTGCGAGTGGCACGCCCCGCCCCCAGAATGCGTACCAGCCCCGCCCCTGCCTGCTTCCTACCACCGGTGCCAGAGCATGAAGCTCCGCCACTGAATACCCGAAACACCTAAAAGTACCCATATTTCTGAAAGGCACACTTCTGGCAGCCTCTGGCACTTCCTAGTGTGATCTGTGTGTCTTTTTGGAAAGTTATCAGACTGTGAAATATGAATGTTGAGTTCTACAGTTGTTCCATGGCAGCAAACATTACAAGTCCTCCAAAATGAATTTGAGTAGCCCTGTGCCAATTATTATGAAGGCATGATGCTTCTTCCTACAAACAAATCAAAGGTAACAGTGTACCCAAGGGAATCTTAGGTATGCAGAAGCTCATGATACTTAACATTTGTTCCCCCAAACAGGGACAAAATCCCCCCCAAGTTGTATATGCAATTCTCAGCTTATTTGACCACTTGCATTTCTTCATTCTAGACCAAGGGCTTATGCGTGCACATCATTTTTAAAAAACTCAGAACCAGGCAGACATGGCTGGCCCACCCCTACATTAAGGGATGGAATCTTCTACCTCCCCGTCACCATTTCCTTGACACGAGGCACCATAGCCACCAGCTCTTCTATTTCATCCCAAGTTTTTCAGAGCTTTGTAAATTAATACAAGAACATTGAACCTGGCTAGGTAGCAGATGGGCAGCTTCTGCAGAGGTTTTAACAGTGTAACATGTCGTCACCTATCTGCCTCCATCATCAGTTTAGCCACCACAGACGAGGCCCAAGGGCAGCCCCACGTACAGCATATTGTAGTAATTCAGACTTGAGGTTACCAACATATGAACTACAAGTCAGTTGTCCCTGACCAGGAACGGCCATAGCTGGTGAACCAGATGAAGCTGGTAGAAGGCACTCCTAGCCAGAGAGGACACTTGAGTCTCTAGGGACAAAGATACATCCAGGGGTACCAAAAGAGTCTCCATCTTCTCAGGATTCAAACACAATTCATTAGCCCTCCTGCAGTCCACGACTGTATCCAGACACTGGTCCAGAGCTTGCACAGCCTCATATCTGATTCAGATGTCACCAAGAAATAGGGTTGTGGGCCACTGCCTTTCTCTGAAACGTCTTATGATATAATATAATATAATGAAATAATATAAATATTGTGTGTATCTTCTGCATCTAACAGGAGGTTGAAAATTAATCACATCCAGGCCAGATCAGGTAGGGAAGAAGTAGCTTTGCACTGCAGGGCTTAATCCATCCAGAACTTCATAGTTAGCTTGACACCCTGGTTTTATGTGTGGGTTTGTGAGTGTCCACTTGTGTGCACATATGCTCTGGAGCCCCTCATGCAAACTCACAAATGTCTACATTTTTATTTATGGAAATTTGCATCCAACTAAGCCATTCTCAGAGTAGATCCACTGAAATCAATGCACTTGACTTAGTCAAGGACAATGATTTCAATAGGTCTGTTCTGAGTATGACTTGGGGATACATCGTTCTGGGAGGGGGGGATACACAGTTGTGGGGGCACACTGTCCAACAACAGTGAATAACTGTTTAACAGCTTGAAGAAGCAACGTCGACAGTCAATGGCAATGAGCTAGATCAAGCCATCAGCTGCCATGGTAACGGCTGCCTCAGAAGCCGTGCCTTTTAGGGGGCTTGGCACAGGCCTATCCCCTCTCTTGTCCTTTTATAATCACATATAAAACAGAGGAAACCATCTCCTTGGTACTTCCTTTCACACTCATTCCTAAGGTCTTGCATCTGGATGAGAAGCATGTCCCGGACAGCAGTGGGAAATATCTGCACATGCCTCCTGTCCTTGTTCTTGGGATTGGAGCCCCGAACAAACCAGGCCAAGCTGACATTTCTCAGGAATCAACCTGGAATCAACCTTAAAATGTTGGGAGAGGGAAGGGAAGCAAACACTTATTCTCTGAAACCTCTGCTTGTGCTATTTTTCTAGTCACAGAATGCCACCCACTGGCTGAGAATACTGTGCTATGATCATGTGGGCTTTTCCAACTGGGCTTTTTACCTCTTCCCAATATAATTCCAATATAAGGAACGCGGGTGGCACAGTGGTCTAAACCACAGAGCCTAGGGCTTGCCGATCAGAAGGTCGACAGTTCGAATCCCCGTGACAGGGTGAGCTCCCGTTGCTCGGTTCCTGCTCCTGCCCACCTAGCAGTTCAAAAGCACGTCAAAGTGCAAGTAGATAAATAGGTACCGCACTGGCGGGAAGGTAAACGGAGTTCCCGCACGCTGCTCTGGTTTGCCAGAAGTGGCTTAGTCATGCTGGCTACATGACCCGGAAGCTGTATGCCAGCTCCCTCGGCCAGTAAAGCGAGATGAGCGCCGCAACCCCAAAGTCGTTTGTGACTGGACCTAATGGTCAGGGGTCCCTTTACCTTTAATATAATTCCAGGCACTCTGCAGAGTCTGGTTTGCATGGGTAAAAATGAAATGACAACATTACTGTGTTAAGTCTAATGGCTTGTCTTCCTTAGTTCTGACAGGGGTCCATTTCAGACACTTGATCGGAAGGATATGGCTTTAGACATCTGTACCCTGCCACATATTCATAGCCTCCAGCAAAGAACAATGTAGGTAAGCATTTGAAGCTAATACCTGTTGATTTTCTGATCTTCATGAGTTTTTAATCTCTCTAAGAAACTCATATGTCATTAGAAAGGCCATTCGTAAGTGAAGGATACAAAATGAAGATAAAATTTAACAACTCTCTGATGCACTGCAGCCCATCCCTTCCCCTTACAACTCAGGTAGACAAAATGGCGCCTTCCCAATGTTATCATACTCCAACTTCCATCAGCCCCAGCCAGTGTAGCCAATACTGTAGTCAGGAATGATGAGAGCTGTAGGCCAGAAATATATGCAAGGCATCACACTGGCTACCTCTGACAGAGTAAGGACCCTCTGTGTGGGTAGGGAGAATGTATACCAGCACATAATTTTTACAAGAACACTTGTGATGATTTAAAATCTTTTAATTGTGGTTGTATGAACTTCTGTTCTTAAATGAGATCTGAAAGTCCTTCCACTAGCCTCTAGAAAGTGGTCTTTAAAAATCAGGCAAGCCTGGATAAGTGAAGATGGGGAAGGGAAATAAGACAGGGAAAAATGAAATGACTCATGGTTATCCGCACCTCTACAAAAGCTAAAAAACAAAAAGTATTCCAAGCCAAAACTCAGCTTAAGTAATTCATTTGTTTCTACTAGTAGCTCTCCTATTGCAAGCTGTCATCTCTGCTAATGCTTCTACTTTCTGTGTTTGTGCCCACACACACACACACTTTAACAATGCAAGTGGCTTTTTCTGACTCAAAAGCTTTGCCAGAAGCCCTTTTTGAATCCCTCCAACATGTGATAATGAGCCTTGGCAGGTGCCCACCCCCTATGATTTTGATGTTTTGTTAGCAGCTGCCGGTGCACAGAGAAGAAAACATGTTATGCAAGTCATTGTTACTTTTGTATTTATAGAAGCCATAAAGAAATACATAATTATAAACATGTTTTATGGGCAACTGCATATTTCAAGTTATTAGCACAAGCTTTTAAGGAGACAGGTCTACAAAGGAAATGTTATTTTATACTTCCTTTTATTAATTATTTTACGTGAACATTTTATCTTTAATCTTTTTTTTTTAAGACACAGTTGTTCGTTTTCTGTCTTTCCTAGCTCTTGGTAATTAGCAAGGGAGAATAGAAGTGATTATATATTGTCTGTTCAACTAGGGAGACAAAATGTTTAGATTCACAATCAACTCAGCAAAGCAAAAATCTAATCAGCCCTCTTGCATCACTCATCACAGCCTTTTTTGTGGGGTATACAGGTGTACACAGACACAAACGGGTGCTTAATGGTACCTATGCAATGTAGCAATAGGCATATTTGGGACGTTCCCTTCCATCTTGGTGAAGCACGCATTCCAGTGCATTATACCCAACAGAATTGCTTCACTCGTTTGTTCCACTTCAGGACTGCTTTAGCTCAGATATTATGGAATTGAAGATGCAACTGAGCTTCTTTCTCATGGTGGCAAGAGGGAGACCATCCATTCCTGTCCATCAACCAAAGAAAGAGCAGCTATAGGGAGCTTTGCTTCCCTGTTCCCAGCCAGACTAAGGCTTTTGGTGCACTCTCCAGGCCTGCCTAGCCAGCCCTTGGGGTGCTGCGCAGGCCACATCTTCCCCCAATACCACAATCCCCCACTGGCCCTGTTTGTGCCCTCTTCAAGTGTTTTTGCCTGGCTGGAATGTGTCCTTGAACTGTGATGGTGCCTCTGGGTGGAAGATGGAAAGATCTGGGGGTAGAAACCTCTGACTTCTGCATGTCTGGAATGAAGCCCACTGTATACAAAGGGAACAGGCACATCTGCTTGCTCACCCACTTTTTGCCTCTGGCCCTGTCCAGCACCGGCAAGCAACCCATTTTGAACATGGCGCTCAAGCTGAAAAATATTCCCCACCTCTGTTTTATTGGAAAGCCTTTTAGATAATTGATCAATGATCAACTTCCATATCTCTGCTGCTATTCTATATAGGCATTCAGCAGGATTCAGTCCACCTAAAATCTGCAGTTCATGGTGGATTGGGGTCATCTGTGTGCAACACATGACCTTTGAAATGCCCAATACACATAATGTCCTCAGCTTCCAAGTGATATGTATGAAGATCTCAATAACCCACTGGTCTTTCCATGCCCAGGTGGCAATAATACCAGGCTGTGTACACATAACATTTTATTCTAGAATCAATGGAGACTGAGTACTTGTTTCTTCTATGTAGTTCACATGCAATCTAGATCTATTGCGTATTCCGCCTCCCTTGAAAAACATTTATTGAGAAGCGGGTTTAATTCGGGGGGGCAGATTGTTTGCATTTGAAAGGCAGTGTGTCCATTTGAAGAGAAATGTAAGCAGACCCATGGATGGGGCATGTATCCACACCTACCCAATAACGTTGTGGGTGGCTGTATACCAAGGCTGCAGTCACCACTTCCTACTTAATTTACCTGGGGCATGTGCAGGAAGGAAAAGGCAAAGGTAACCTAATCAAGGTGAGGGTTTTCAAATGTGTACCCAGTAACCACACACCTCTTGAGAATGGCAGTATCTAGAATCAAAGACTGAAAGCAGCATGTTGATGATGAGGATGAATGATTCTGGACTGAGAAAAACTACATTTTTGTTCTACAAACAGGTTAGGGTGCATGCAGCCTCAATTTGTACCATGCTTTAAAACTCTTGTGACTTGGATCTCAAGATGTGGCAGTCGTGGACTGGACAAAGGCGATCCGCTTCTCATTCTATACATTCAGGGCAGAGAAGTCACACCGCAGATCCACACCTTGATGTTCATCAGCCAATTCCAGTACACAGCAATTGATGCACCACACCCGAAACAGTTTTCTTGCTGCTTTCCCATTCAAGATTTGCAGCACTCCTTCAACATCATTCTTCAAAAGGGCAGAAAAAAACAAAAGCAATATGCAAGATATTTTCAGGTACTTACAGCCGAGACAATGCTTGGTTATTCTGGAATAGGAGCTCTGGCAAAGTGTGCAGCTGGTTCCGATTCAGACGTCTAGGAAAACAGAGGGGAAGGAAGTTTCATAAGCATTCACAGACTCCCATCATCCCTGATCACTGGTCATGGTAGCTTGGGTTGATGGGAGTTGGGAGTCCACAGGTTCTGCACTTTAGTATACGTCATACAACAATAGCAGCTGAGCTTAAAGGTCACTTGGTATTGTTGCTGCCACTAGTCATCTTTGTGCCCCAATGATCTCACAGCTTAACTAGAATACCTCCCTCAAACCTTAACCGATATTTTTCAGCCAACTACTCCGTTTGCTTCAGCACACCCTTACAGATAAAAAAACATAAAAATACTTGTGATAAAAGGTACAAGTGTGTATTTTCAAGAGAAAAGAGGGGTACAAATCCTGTCAAAGGTACGTAGGAATGTATAGGTAAACTATACAGATGTGTCAAAATAAAAACAAATATGTCCAGTAGCACCTTAGAGACCAACTAAGTTTGATCTGGGTATAAGCTTTCGTGTGCATGCACACTTCTTCAGATACCTAAGTTTGTTCTGGGTATAAGCTTTCGTGTGCATGCACACTTCTTCAGATACCTAAGTTTGTTCTGGGTATAAGCTTTCGTGTGCATGCACACTTCTTCAGATGCACACAAAAGCTTATACCCAAAACAAACTTAGTTGGTCTCTAAGGTGCTACTGGACACCCCCCCCCCCCGACTGTGTCAGACCAACACGGCTACCTACCTGTATACAGATGTGTGCAGTTTTAGTGGGTTTTTTAAAATTCTTATTGCAAACTACCGGTACATGTTTTTAAAATATAATTTAGAATTGTTTTTAGGGAAGGGGGAGAACAAAGAATCTGAATGGGCAATTGATACAAAGGTAGCAGAGGACCAAGTATCAAGACACAACTAGATAGAGGTCCAATTGTGGTGTTTGCAGATTTGTACAGGACATGGATAACGGTCAGAGAGTGGCCACAGATTAATGAAAAGGCAATTCAGCCTAAACTTCCAATAATAAATTACCCACGATGCTTTATGGATGAAGATTGGGGTCTCTGTATGATATCTCTATACTGATGAAAGTCCATTTAGCCTGGCACTTGCCAATTAAAGGGGTAGCGTGTTCTGCACAACGCTAGGCATGCCAGTCTCATCCAGGACCGCACTGGAACAAACCCTTCCCCCCCTGGCAGTGGCAGGACAAGGGAAGGAAATATTCAGAGACAATAGAAGCAGGTTTCGCAGGTGACAATTTACAGCTGTTGTGTGGAAAAGAGGCAGACGCAGCTTGGGTTGATTTGAACACTGCCCCTCGGTGAATGCACACTGCTGAGAATTATTTTAGATCTGAAAGAAATGGTGAACAGACTGGGAAGCATCTGGGTGTAAATGCCAGCCAGGCTGTTCAGGGCTGGGTGTAAAAACACTTAGTGTTCACACCATCTGCCTGTGTCAGCAGGAGGGTGGGGGTGGAGAATCACTGGTTCTTGGTGTAGGTACTGGAGCTGACTGCTTTTGAGCTGTTCTTTCCACCCCTGGCCCAGTCCCACCTATGAACTTCCTAGGACAGGGGTCCCCAAACTAAGGCCCGGGGGCCAGATGCGGCCCAAACACCTTCTAAATCCGGCCCACGGACGGTCTGGGAATCAGCATGTTTTTACATGAATAGAATGTGTCCTTTTATTTAAAATGCATCTCTGGGTTATTTGTGGGGCCTGCCTGGTGTTTTTACATGAGTAGAATGTGTGCTTTTATTTAAAATGCATCTCTGGGTTATTTGTGGGGCGTAGGAATTCGCTCATATTTTCCCCCCAAAATATAGTCTGGCCCCCGACAAGGTCTGAGGGACAGTGGACCGGCCCCCTGCTGAAAAAGTTTGCTGACCTCTGTCGTAGGACCAAGAAACCCACCAAGTGCATGATCCTAGGCCTGTGAATGGCCTGCATGGAGGGGAGAGAGAAAACAGGGTTTCTGTTGGGAAATCTCTACCCCCCCCCACCGTGTGCCACACACACATCTTTTCCCTGTGTGTGCATACTTTCCCCACCCCCGGCTTCTGAAGTTTGGTCGGTTCCCTGAGACACTCACAGTCGCTCCAGCTCTTTCATGTCGTCGAATACCCCTCGCTCCACCACGCTGATCTGGTTTTCCATCAGCTGCCTGAAAAAGGAATAAGAGCATCAGAGCTGGGATAGCAGAAGGGGAAAACAAGAGGAAGAGGACAAAGGGAGCCCAGCATCCTAGCAGATGGGAGTTCCTCTTTGTTGGGCTGACTGTGCACAGGATAGAGAAGGGTGTGTGAGTGTTTGTTGAAGGCAAGTTACTGTACAAATGCATAAATTTGCCCCCTTTGCTCCTGGCCTTGCCCACCACTGGCATGCAGCCCTCAGAAGGTTGCCCAGAAAGAAATGCAGTCCTTGGGATGGAAAAGGTTCCCCACCTCTGAATTAAAGGTAACACACACACACACACACACACACACACACAGCAGTCCCAATTGGCTTCAGTAATAACAGGGGTGGAGACATGAGGATAGTATCACTTTGGAGGCAGCAGGGAGAGGCCACTCACAGAACTCGCAGCTGCTTCAGCCCAGCAAAGTCATTTTTGTGGATGCGGGTGATGTTGTTCCCATTCAGCTCCCTGTGAAGTGAAGGACAGAAACACTATAAGTTAGGAAGTAGACACATGGCGCTAGGCTTCAGCCAGGACCAGTTAAAACACATTCAGCTGCCTGAGGCAGAGGACAAAATGGCACCTGCCCACTGCCATGCCATGTAGAGGCTATGACTGAACTAGCAGCTGAATCTTATTCCAAGACTTGTGATGGAACAGTATGCTCAACAGCACCTGAGGGCAGCAACCTAGCTTAGAGGCTGCAGGGTAGGTTATGTGCGCAATGCGGAGCTCTCTCCTCTGCTCAGCACCTCCACCTGAGGTGGCCACCGCACTTTACCTAATGGTAGGACCAGCCCAGTGCCAGATCTTCATATGTACTATTTCCACACAAGCAAAACAGAGTTCACCTGTCCTGGACACCTTACTATGCTTTCCACATAGTTAGCACCATATTTCAGAAGAGTATTTAGCAGCAGGGGGTTGTGGGCCTTTTGCATGCACACATACACATAGATAGGCAGACAGGCAGGACCCACCTTATTCTTCTGACTGTAAATTACTTTAACTAGTTTTAATCCTGTATTTTATAGCGCTGTAACCCATGCTGGAATCTTGTGGTGAAGGGCAGGTAAGAAATGAAATGAATGAAATAAAAAACAAAATAGCAGCTATTTCACAAACTTGAGATGGATCTGAATTCTGACATTTCAACAGCATCTCTTTCCCCTGCCTGCTTCACTGCAGAAAACGGGGGGGGGGGGGGCGCGGCGGGATATATTCCTCCTCAGTCCTTTGCCTCTTCACTGGTATGAAAAACTAGCTCCATGGCCGCCAGTTGTAGTGCATTGATACCCCTCTCTGACCTTCAGGTCTCTGTGCTACAGCTATTCAGTTTCAAGTTTTGTTCTACAATTACTGAGGATGAGAAACAAACTTCTCCCCCCCTTTCCTCCCCCCTTTTTAATTGAGCCCTCAAATCAGAACCAAAAGTAGCCAGTGGGAGGACTGGTAAGGTTCAACAACAGAAGAGAGGAAAGGAAAAACCTGACTGGTTCAGGCAGGAGTGAAAACCAGAGCCTGGATAGACCAGGGAGAGATTTTAGATGGGATCTGGGATTTACAAAGAGTCTGTTTTGAGACAGCATTAAATATGTGAAACTTTAGGTGTGGAATGTAGAGTGTGGAAGTGATGGCTATATGGTATGTATTTAGGGTTCTGGGTGTTCAAAGATATCTTTTCTAGCCCAATGTGGTATTCAAAGGAGACTGACACACAGGGAACCACTAATTACTTGCCATAGCTGGAGGAAGCGCCTTTGTGTGCAATGCCAACTCTCTGTCCTTCCAACTGTGATGAATGTGGAGTTTTGGATGCGTCAGAGCAAACATACACGGCACCAGCTTTTCTTCCCACTCTCAGCTTCAACCCACTGCCTATAGATAGGAGGGTCCTGGGACAATTTCTTTGCAATTCCACCTCAGCCAGACTGTTCCACAAACGGGTAATTTGTATGCTTGGCTTGCGTAGGGTCAAGACTATGGATATGGCTTCGCCCATGAAACAAGCAAGCATCATCCCTTGGAGAGACCTCATTGTCCAGCTGAAACGGCAGCTAATTGCATCCATTCGATCACAAAGATTGCTGGCCTCCTTTCATTATGAGGCTGCTTAGTGCGGGTGGGACGGGGAAGCACGTTTCCAAGACACCAGGAAGGACCACCCTGAATGGATGGGGTGAACAAGCATTGCTCCCTGCCCTTTTGTGTCAGGCTGAAACCTACACTCATTCCTGCTGCAATTATGCAAGCTACAATGACAAACAGGCATGGCATAATGAGAACCTGAGGCAGCTAAAAGGCTAATCGCATACCCACCAATACATTGCGGCTCCAATTCGGGACACCATCTTCCAGGAGTGGCAAGTCAAATGGCCCACATGACATCAACCCCCCCCCCCCAAAAAAAACACTTTTTCCAGGCACGGCACCCAAAAAAGCACATTTTGGGTTGCCACGCAAAAGCGCTGCCCCAAAAAGCACCTTTTCAGGGCGAGAGTGTGGCCCGAAATTGCGCAAAAACCGCGGCAGCCAAGATGGCTGCCGTCCTCTCATGAGAAAATATGGAATGTACCATTTTTCCAGGACAGTTGATGGGAATGTAATTGCTCAGCAACCTGAATGATTTGGAGCTCGGTCTTCTCCACAGAAATAAAGAGCAAGATGCAAAAACTTGCATTTTACAACCACCTTTCCTTTCAGTTCCTGAAAGATGGAGCAGCTAAAGGTAGAAGTATCCAAAACAGGGGTAGTCAACATGGTGCCTTCCAGATGTTTTTAGACTACAATTCCCATCTTCCATAGCCAACAAGGCCAGTGATCAGGGTTGATGGGAGTTGTAGCCCACCAACATCTGGGAAACACCCCTGCTAGCTACCCCTGCTCCAAAAGGGGGAAAGACTTCTGTTCCTTTAAGAGTTCTGAGGAAAACATAAGTCAGACAGGTGCAACTTCTCCCATCATTGACGGGGAAAACTACACCTACTGAATTGTTGCCTCTTGCTTTTAATGGGGAAGAACTCCCAGTTCTTTTAGGGATATTGTCAATCTAGCTAAGGATGAAAACATGCAAGTTGAAAGTAGATCACCAAAGGAAAGAACAGCCTACGGTTTTTAAGGCCATGTTAAAAACCTAACTAGCCGTCGTCGTCCCCCTTCCCGTAACATTTATAAGGCAGGGGAAACTGCCAAGGTAATCTTGTCCTCAACCGCACAGGATCATAATAACAGTGTTTTGCTGCTTGCTGGCATGTTGTGAAGAGAAATTTAAACCGTGCCAATAAAAGGCTCAGAACCTCCAGAGACATGGAAATCGAAAAGGCCATTCAAGAGAACATCACAGCAGTCAAGACAACTGCCAGAAAAAGAGAGAGAGAGAGAGAGAGTTTGTTGCAGCTGTTGAAACTGTTCTAATGTTTATGCGCCTCAGTGGGTGCCTCGATGCACAGCCCTATGCTCAATCACATATGGAAGGAGGAATAGCAGTTAGAAATCAGGGTCATGTGTTCAAGGGCTTTCTGGGGTAAACCAGCCACTCCAAACAAAATGACTTCATCAGGAAATTACCATTTATATTGCTTGTGGTGTCTAGGGGCCATCTAGGAGATGTGCCTATTGTCTTGGGTGCCACATGTGAACTCAGCTGCAGGTGTGCAGGCAGAAGCATAGTCATGTACACACACACAAATGCCAGAGTAGATCATAAGCTGCAACGTTAAGAAATTTACATTTTCAATTACAAAAGCGCAACCTTTTGGCTCTGGGCTCCCTGCTCTGGGCAGCCAGTGCTAGAAGGGAATCAAGTGCTTCCTGGTATAGCCGAATCTTTTTGTTTTATCCCTTCAGTGCAGGCTACCCCCCAACCCTCTGCTCCAGTTTCCTATCTCAATGTGACTATTAAGTTACTGGTGTCAGAGTGCATTTCTCTGAAAAGCACCTGATTGTCAATTCAGTAAGGATGCCAAGTGAATGCAGCGTAACTCCTGAGTTTTAGCATGCTAAGGGGGAAGCATCCCATCCTACAGCTCAAAAGGGAGAGGGGACTGTATTCAATGTCACGCTAAGGCGCTCATTCTGTCACTAAAAGCATTTCTGACCCTCCAGAGCAGATTTGGGGATGGCATAGGGATGCAGGGTCCAATTGCACTCGCATCATTGTGCTGTTTTTCACTAATGAAACAATCTGGTTTAATACAGCCCTGGATGTTTTGCTTGCCACTTTCCTTGCACGCTGAAATGTCAAAATGAACAGCTTTGACAATAGATAACATTTTGCCAATGATTAATTAGCTATTTTCCGACTTCCTGATATGCTCAGGACATACAATCGTATACTGGGATAGCCATCTTGCAAAAAACAACACAAATCTTCATAGTAACAGGGTCCCCATCCACACCAAACATGTAAAGCACTTTTGTACCATTTTAACCATTGTGGCTTTCCCCAAAGAATCCTGGGAACCGGGGTTGGTTAAGGTTCTCCTAGCAACTCTCAGCACCCTTAACCAGTTCCCAGGATTCTTTGAGGGAAGCCATGACTTAAGGTGACATAAGAGTGCTTTAAATGCTTGGAGTGGATGAGTCTTCCAGGCCTACAGCCATGAGAGGCACATCAAATATATGAGCATCTCTATATAGAAGGCACCTCAATACATTTCAACATTATTACCTCTATAGGCATACAAGAGGGATATAGACTGAGGATTCACTGGCTTATTCCTCCCCATCAGCAAAGAGTGTAGATGGATTAATAAAATATTTAGGCTTCCTCCCTATTCTGTGAGCTCAGAACAGGTTACAGTATTTTCAGTTATGAATAGATAGTACCTGCCCTGCTCCATGCATATATCTTTAGACCAGATGTTTCTGTTTATATCAGATCCATTAGAAGTGACAGACTCTCCGTCCTGTGTACAAGACACAGTTTGCCCTTGAGCTGGTCAGTGCCCCCACAGCTCGTTCACAATTCTGTGTCCCTCATATGTGCCCATGACTGCCCTAGATCTGCGGCTCCCATAGCTTCTTTGTTTCATTGAATTATGGCCTTGAGAACACGGAAGGGAGTTAGCAGCAGGTGAAAGCTTATTTGCAATGATGTCACAACAACAGGGCTATTTAATTCAATAGTGGTTCTTCCACCTCCATCAATCTCTCAGATATTAATTATAGTCTGTCAAAGTCATACCGCTACCACATCACGAATTCTCTGCCTTGACCAAAGGGGTGTGTGTGAAAGAAAGGGTGGGTGGAGGAAGCCTTCTCTCAAAAACATGTAATGAGATACAGGAAGCTCATGGAGACACCGAGGGCATGGCAACTTTGGTCTTTGGCTATGAAACGAAACAACAACCTCTCCATAGAAGAAAAGGATGGCAGACTTTGCTGTCACCAGTGGTAGAATCTTTGCTAATAGGTTCCACCTCTATTAAAAAGGTAAAGGGACCCCTGACCATTAGGTCCAATCGTGGACGACTCTGGAGTTGCAGCACTCATCTCGCTTTACTGGCTGAGGGAGCCAGCGTACAGCTTCCAGGTCATGTGGCCAGCATGACTAAGCCGCTTCTGGCAAACCAGAGCAGCGCATGGAAATGCCGTTTACCTTCCCGCCAGAGTGGTACCTGTTTATCTACTTCCACTGCATGCTTTCAAACTGCTAGGTTGGCAGAAGCTGGGACAGAGCAACGGGAGCTCATCCCATCGCAGAGATTCGAACCGCCGACCTTCTGATCGGCAAGCCCTAGGCTCTGCGGTTTAACCCGCAGCGCCACCCGTGTCCCTATTACACCTCTATTACATAGTGACAATATATATATATACAGTCTTTGAGAGTTGAAAATGCCACCTGCATAGTTTTGCCTACTTCTGTGACACAAGCATTTTGTTTAATCCTTTGTAGGTTTGATGGAGTTTGCCAGTTCTTCTTAGGGCTGCAGCTCTTGAGCTGGAGACTGTGATTAATGACATATTAACATCTCTAGGTCAGAGAGGCAAGATTTGGGTATTCTGTCTTCTGTCTCCATGCTACAGGATACCATTGTCCTCCCCGCTTGCTGTTGTGAGCAGGACTACTGTTTTCACCCCAAAATTAGCTGGGAAGGGAATGGCGAGGCACCGTGGCAGAAGATGCCTTTTCCTAAATGTGGCCTGTGAAACCTGGTACTAAAGCAAGAAGAAGTGTAGCCTCCTGGGCAAGAGCTGGCAATCCTATTAAGGGTGTCTGAAGTCTCAGAGGTGATACATTCAACAGAACCGCAACGTTTTCAGAAAAGAAAATTCAACAGTTCTGGCTAAATATAGTCAAGGATAATTTAAAGAATCAAACTGATTCAGAAAACTACCTCTCAATATGCAGGCACTGGCTTGGCTCAATCTCTTATGCTCCAAAGCAGAAGAAATTGGGAATGAGAAGGGGTTGCAGGCTGTAAAAGGAACTTGCCCATTAGCATATTTAAGTCCATTTCAAAATGCTTTTTGTAACGGCAGCATCATCGCTAGCCCTAACAAACCCTTGTGTATAACTCAGGAGAGTCTTCTTATAACAACCATTATTCTTTATATTTCTCAAGAATACCAAAGCAGCAACCAGTCAGCTGCTTCCTAAAATATAGATGAGCTCTCCAAAGGGCACTGAGAATTTTCCCATGGATCAATTCCCTCATTATTATTTTTCTCTGATGACGGGGCTGGTTCTTCCTCTCTAATTAACCATCAAGGCCATCTTTCTAGCTGATTTTGATGTAGCCCAATTTGCTATTATCCAGAATATTAATAATTAACAACAATAAATGGTTTTATTTACAGAACAGCCTTCTATTCATGGCACTTTAAAAAACCCCAACATAGATGAGTTGAAAACTTTTCGATGCCATTTTAAAAGCATTTAAATAGGAGAAGGGCAAGTGACACAGAAACCAGTTGCAGTCACAGCAAAATTACCTGATTATCAAGTAATCAGGAAGCACTGCAAGTGTTTCTTCCGAGAAATAGACGAGGCAGGATGGTAGTGAAAATGTGCTTCTCCCAAATAAAACGATATTCACAACATTTGCTCTTGCATTAAGATCATTAGCCCTATAAGGTAGTGTTTGGTTAATATCAAAAGCAAAGGCTTCATGATCCAGGGCAGGAGCTTGCAGGAATTTAAGCCCCAGACAGAAAGAGTAAAGATAATAAGAATGAACGTGTGTAAGGAATGAATGTGATGCTGTGAAAAAACTGCAAGAAGGGGGTTACTGGTTTTAGGGGATTCACCTTTGCCCACAGTTCACTCACTTGTGTGCATGCACACGAAAGCTCATACCAAGAACAAACTTAGTTGGTCTCTAAGGTGCTACTGGAAGGATTTTATTTTATTTATTTTTTATTTTTTGTTTTGTTTTGTCAGGGAAATATCCCTAGTTACAGTGTCCCACCCCGTATACTACCAAATTCACTGCCTTCACTAGCTGCAAGTGACAATGGGCAAGCAAATGGTAACTGGCAACCACTGAGTATGAGCACACAACACTCCATTAGGTTTTATGAGGTTATTAAACTGTTCCAGCTCTGCCATAAAACATTAAGCCTCAAAAAACTGCACCAAACTGTGAGAGCCATAATGGGAGGCAGGCAAGACTTTCTGGTCTCTACAGCGTTTTTTTACTACTGGGTTTTCCCACTGTGACTGCAATGCTCTCCGGTGTATAAAGTGACTGAATTAATGACTCTGGCAATTGAGAAAGAGGGGAAGTTGGGGCACAAAAAGGGGGAGCTACTGCGAGACTGATGTTGGCTAGAATTTGTGCACCTGACAAGCCCTGGCAATTGTGACTGGCAGCAACGAATCCTCCTGCAGGTCCTCCCAAACTCTTGCATTCGAATAGGGGGCGAGCAGTGATAAGCACAGCACAGACCTTTGCATACATGCTTTAAATAAATCATGAAATTAGCATATTCCAGTTACCCAAACCCATTTAAAATGCACCCTAAGACATGGATGATTAATGAGGAAGGCCTGCAAACCTGGCCCCTAACATTACACCTAATATGTAATGAAGCAAAGATCATTCAGGAGTGATAGGTATGAAAAATAGTATAGAGCAAAATAAGATGAAGTGGAGTATATAAGTACAGGAGGGGGGAAAAGGTGACAGAAATTGTCACCACTCTGAGTGACAGGGAGCCAACTTCAAACACCGCCCCCCAATCCAAGCTTTTCCAGCGTGATTATTTTAAACTCTGACTTATAACTGTGCAGCTATCCGTGTGCATACTTTCTATTGTTGCTCTTTTCATCTTAAATTTTTGTAATCTGCCTTCGACTCTTTGGCTATACGGTGGCATGATAATCTTTTCAATTAATAAGCTTCATAGTCTCCTCTGGTTACATTGTACAGCTTTTTTGCAAACCGAATAATGTAGTCTAATATCCTTATATCACTCACAGTACTTCTCCCGAAACCACATTAGGATCTATAAAAAGACTAACATTTGTATCAGTCCATGTCATCCTTTGAATGTGGCAGAGAACAATAAGGATTATCAAGTACACTTCTACAGATAAAATTATACACTATATCATTCCTGGCAATGAAGTTCTTGCCTTTAGCCTTTCTTTGACTTTAGAGCTAAATTAGACACTATGGTGGACTATCCATGATTGGATGGGTGGTTATATGTCCTACTTTCCACAAGAGAGTCACTATTTAAAGGGTTGCCAGAGGATAGCGCTCAGTTTGAAGGAGTGTCTGGCTGAAAACCTGGTTTGAAGATAATGAGCCATAAGAAGAGAGAGCGAAAGATTCAAAGTGGCCCATCAGCAGTTAGCATCTGGACAGCAGATTGAGCAACAACTGAGAACCCAACAGTGCTATACAGTATCCAATCCCACATAATGCTTGGGAGGGTAATCTTTCTGTAGCAGGATTCCACACTACACTACACTAACTACAACAAATTGATGCATTGGCTGGAGAGAAGAATCCCTATACTGTGGTTTGAAAACTCGTAAGTAAATACTCAGAAAAGAAGCACTCTTCTAAAATGTGATACCAAGAATTGGCCAAACTAAACATGATTCAGGAGATTCAGGATCTTCCACTTTATTATTATTATTATTATTATTATTATTATTAATTCAAGGCAGCTGAACATGCTTTGTTTTCAAAGGTTGTGACTGGCCCAAGATCTCCAAAGAGCTTCATGGCTGTGAGGTTCTGAACCTGGGTCTTTCCGGTTCCAGATCAACACTCTAACCACTGAACCACAATGGCTCCCATTTGCCTGGTGCTTAGAGCAGTGTTTTTCAACCACTGTTCCGCGGCACACTAGTGTGCCGTGAGATGTTGCCTGGTGTGCCGTGGGAAAAATTGAAAAATTCAAGAGAATTACTTTATATATAGTCAATATAGGCACAGAGTTAAATTTTTTAACATTTTCTAATGGTGGTGTGCCTCGTGATTTTTTTCATGAAACAAGTGTGCCTTTGCCCAAAAAAGGTTGAAAAACACTGGCTTAGAGGGGCGATGTTCTGTCTTCTGTCTCCAAAGAGCAGCAAGCATGATAATCTCTCTCTCTCTCTCTTACACACACATTGCTGTCCTATGCTGTACAAGGGAGGTATACCTTGAAATAGCTACCCTTCCCTTACAGCCCACTGCCATTCTCCTCCAACAAACCCGGGGATTAAACCAAAGGTGTTAACAAAAGCCATTGTTCCTGCTCCCTTACCAAGAGAGGTTGCATTCCAGGAAGTAGATTAAGCAAGATTATATCAGATTTTGTTGTCTTCTTGATCTCCCTACCATTAAGTCACTGCAGAAATGTTTGAACAAGTATCATTCACAAAATGCAAGGAATTTTCAAGGCGGCAGATTGTGAACCATTAAAAAAATAATAGATGCAGTTCATAGATTCATCTCGCCAGGATCACTTCTGCGAACTCAATGAGCACTGGTGCCTCTGAAGGAAACTGCATTTCTCAAAATACAGCAGGTGCAGGCAGAAAGTGCAATTAATCTTGCTGATAGGATGCAATTTATTTGGATATAAAGTCCATCTCTGTTTAGGGTGGCCATGTGTCTTACTTTATACAACACAGTCCTATGTTTAAAGGTCTGCCACATATCACCTGGACAGAGCCTTCCTCAATATGGTTAGATGTATTTAAAATAGAGCAACTATTTCTAAATTCGCAATGCGAATTGACCTCTTTTTTGGTGTTGTGCTTCCTCATTTGGGGTAACATTTATGTGGTCACCAGGGATAGGGGCCCTTTTGCAGCCCGAGGGCTGCACTCCTTTCTGAGCAACCTTCCTGTGGTGGAAACACAGGCCAGTGGTGGGTGGGGCCAGAGGTAAAAGTGGGCGGGTCTATGGTGTAAGTTATACCTTTCCAGAATAGACTAATTTCTCAACAACAAACAACAACAACAACGCCTCCCTAGCCTCCATCCACACATGCAAGAGTTACTATCACAGCTCAAGGATACAGAGCTTGTGGGCATTTGTGGAATCAGAGTTTACAAACCTCTACTGAAGCTGAACGTTGGAAGATTCAGGCAGATAAAAGAAAGAACTTCTTCCTGCAGTACTAGTGTAAGACCCCATCACTAGGGAACTTGCTCCCACAAGAGGTGGCTCTATAAGAGGATAAGGCAAAGTCGTGGAGGACAAGGCGATCAATGGCTACTAGCCATGATGGCTATGCTCTGCTTCCAGGGCCAGAGGTCAGATACCTCTGAGCCACTTGCTGGCAACTGCAAGTGGGCAGAGTGCTGCTGCTGCTGCTGCTGTGCTCCATTACTTGCTTGCGGGCTTCACACAGGCTTCTGGCTGGCCAGGGGACTCTTCTTACATTGCACTTCAACCAGGTCAAAGCACTTGGGGAGTCAAGCAGGACTGTGCTGTGAGGCATGTGGCCTGGGGAGAGTTCCAAGGACAAGACAGACATGCCTGGAGGGACACATTTCACTTCTGGGCCTGAGGTTCCCTGCTCCTAGTTTAAGGGAACAACAGCTCTACCCTTGTCTCCTGAGGACTGAATGACCCTGTCCCTATGGCAACGAGGTCCTACGAAGAGAAGACCCTTAGGAAGGACCACTTGGCCCGGGCCTCTGATTCCAAAGGGGGCCTCGATCAGCATATTCACAATTGCTCACCATTATTGAAATGTAAATACTTAAAATAATCCTTTTCCCTATGTATTTTTAAAAAGCACTATTGTATATGAAAATGTGAAATTATTTATATACTTATTTATAAGACTTCGGAGATCCCCAGGGTAAAAAAGGGGGGGGGCACATTATCTACCTGGCCCGTGCCTCTGCCTGGATCTGCAAGGGCCTGGGAAGGACCCTTGCATGTTTTGCCCTGCACGGGAAATGGCAGGTTCTGTTCCTTTCTCTCCAGCTCAGCACATTATCAGGAAAATGGTTCCAGGAGGGCATTAAAAAACCCCCCCAAAAAAAAAACCCACAACCCTTCCAGAGCACCATGATTTCAGTCTAACACCCTCCCCCCCCAAAAAAACAACACAGCGTCTTTGATCTTTTTTCTTTTGAAACCTTCTCAAGAGATCCTGTTCACATATTTCCTGCCTCACTTCTCCTTTGGCCCTCCATTTCTGTCCATATCACGAGAAAGCGGCAGAATTAAGAAACAACCCATCCAGGAAGCCTAAAACTATCCTTCCAGAGCTCTCTTTGTTCTTCCTTCATCTCACACATCTTCGCAAGGAAAACTAATGCTCTGGTTAGCTTTTGTTTCAGAGCTGGAGTCATCCACCGGCAATGGGGATGCCATCAGCTGAGCCCAGACACACAAATGCTTTAAGGTATAATGGGTCTCACAGCTACGTCTCTTTCCTCAGTTGCTCACCTCTGGCAGTTCTCCAGGGAACAGAGAAGCCTCCAGTAAACTCTGCATCTGTTCCTGTCTCCTGCCTAGTGACACCAGATGCTTAAAAGCCATTTGCACTTCCCCATCTGGCCAATGAACTTGTCTTCCCCTTGACTGCCTGAAAAGATTCCACCTCTCCTTCTGATTTTGGCAGTTGAGACTGAGTCACTCTTTGCGTACAAGCCTACTGCTCTATTTAACAGGGGTTGCTCTTCTGAAGTGCTTGCTCCACTACCAGAATCCCTAATAGGAAAAAAGCCACCACGTGTGCAGGTGTCTGGAGTTGCCTCTTTTATGCTGAGGGAATGACTGAGCAGCAAGGACTTCAGGCACTGCGTTCACTTTTTGGTGCTGTTTGACACCAGACAAGAGAACCACTCACATGCACCTGGGCCTTCTTATAGAAGCTAGTTGATCTCTTTCTGTCCAGTGATTTTGTCCGTAAGTTCAAGTAGGAACCACTGCTCTAAACCACATTGCAGCAGACCTGCTCTCAGCCCAATAATTTCTCACTTCAACAACAGAGAAACTAAAGGTTGCTATGCTTCAGGTTTGTCGGTCTTCTAGACCGAAGCTCCTCTCTACACCTGGCTGCTTTTTCGTCTGTCTGCTCTGGGCTAACAGCTACAAGTACAGTCTCTAGCTTTGTCCAAGGGCCTGCTCCAACCAGCAAGTGTCAGAACCCAGAGTTATTAAGGATGACTCCATCAAAGGTAGCTGGTGTGAGGGGTAAAAAGTAGGGAACAGATCACATCCAGTCTGAGAGGGCAAGGAACACTCCCCTTGACTTCGGAGAAATAGTTGTCACCATGCCGACCTAAACTTCTGCCCTTTTTAGAACGTTACCTGGAACTCAATGTCTGCAGGTAAGGAGGGAGCGACACTGCCATGGCAGGAACCTCACCAGACCTGTGTGCGTAGCGAGCTCTGCACATTCAGCTGCACATGTGAGGCTCTCTGCACATGTTGTAATGAACTTATAACAGAGAGCCCTGTGTATACAGCTGCACTCTCAGGATTCACATAATGAACACACCTAGGCTGGGAGAGCTGCCTGCTTCGGCCAGTCATTGTCTCACACTAACCTACCTCGTAGGGTTGTTCAGAAGATAGCATGGGGAGAACCACCATGTGCACTGCCCAGAGATCCTCTGAGGATAGACGGACTATAGATAAAATATACTAAATAAATGTCAGAAAGGGGCTTTTGTAAAGCAGAGAGATAGTCATACCTCGGAAGTCAAAACACCTTGAGAGTTGAATGTTTTGGCTCCGGAATGCCACAAACCCGGAAGTGACTGTTCTGGTTTTCAAACGTTCTTTTGGAACCCGAATGTCCAACACTGCTTCCGATTGGCTGCAGGAGCTTCCTGCAGCCAATCAGAAGCCATGCCTTGGTTCCCGAACATTTTGAAAGTCAAATGGACTTCCGGGACGGATTCCGTTCGACTTCCAAGGTATGACTGTATAAGGATTCTACACACTCCCCTCTCCCCACATCCAATAATTATATTGTATATTATAATATATTATAATTATTACCCCTGTATTGGGAAGTTTCTAATATTTGACGTTTTATTATGTTTTTATATGTGTTGGAAGCCACCCAGAGTCACTGGGGCAGCCCAGGCAGATGGGCGGGGTATAAACAAGAAAATAATATTTTTATTTATTTATATAGAAGTAGATAGTATGGTAGGGAGAATTGCAGCCAGTTCTTTTAACTTGTTATTTCTGCTCCAAGCAACAACTAAAGTCCCAAAATCATTGGAGAAATGCCTCGTGGTGTTGCTGTAAGAAATGGTGTAGCAAACGCACTCTGCAGCAGAGTCACAAACTGGGGACCACAGTATCTGCTTTGTAGGTAGAACAGCAGACAATAAGCCCGCAATATTCATTAGGAAATCACCAAGGGCTAATTTGGATGAAAGAAATGTTTACTGGAGCCATAGGTGTAATAAAATCCATTACTGTTACAAATAAAAGTTTTATTATTTGGTAATGGTTCCATACATACATGCGAGCATACACATTGTACATACACTGAGAGACAGAGATTATGACCGTCCACCCACAGAAAGCTCCTTCTCTGTTGGCTCTCCCATCACAGCTGCTTCCCCTTGGCAATCCCTCCCTGGAAAGTGATCACTGTTTCCACCCCTCCACTCAAAATCTATCCAAATCCTCTCCCTGTGCAAAACACACACACACACACACACACACACACACAACCAGGCTAAGTAGCAGCATTCCCTCTGCCAACATGTGCTTTGACTAGCTGTCTTGAAAGGCACAGCATGGCCAGTATAGAACTAACAGATTTTCTCAGTTTGGGGGGATGCAAATTGAGCTGAAACAGGCAGTTTCAAGAACCAAGTTCCTGCTTCGAGAAGTTGAGCTGGGGCAGGTTGTGTGTTTACCTGCCTATGTTGATTTTCTAGTATGTTTTCAGGAAAACTGACAAAGCACATGAAGAAGAAGAAGAAGTAGTAGTAGTAGTAGTAGTTGGGGGAAGGCTTGTTGATCTATTCTACAAGCAACTTTTTTTTTGCTGAAATGGAAAGAGCACTGAAAAAACATTTAAGAAACAATGTGTGGTTCAGTGGCTAAGAATTCTATTAGCACATCACTTTGCTCAGCTATAAAACCCAGTGGGCAACCTTCAGTCTATAATCCCTATTTATCAGCCTAGCCTAGCCCAGAGGGTTGTTTGTGGGCTAAGAAAAAACCTGTTCTGAACTCCCTAAAGAATGAAATACAAATAATAACTAAACCCCTTTCACACTTACTCAAAGTACTTGCAGCAAACTACATTTACAAGGGCCACTGTGGCACACTTAAGGCAAGTATATATATCTATATTTTAAAATGTGCCATAAAACAGAGGGCAGAATTGTATTTGTAGGGAGTAACTCGACCTGCTGCTGGGAAGTGTCCCCTGGAGGCAAATCCTGCTGCTTTACTGCCCATTATTGGGGCTTCCTTCATGCCTGGGATGATCCATCCTTGCTAACAACCTCGGCTTCCATCAATACAAACACTGCATAGTTTTTAAACTAATATTTTTCCAGCATGCTATTCCATGGAGAGGCGAACACAGCGTTGCCATGGCAATGCATAGACAGCATCTGCCTGGGAAGTAGCTGAAGGGAGAAACTGGAATAGAATTGCAAATTCCCCACAACCCAACACAGGGAAGGATCTGAAGGAAAGGAAATGCAACATGACTGCCAGTGTGATCCACCACAAGCCTACCACGCTGTTTCAACACGGGAGCACCTTCTGCCAAGCTAGGAAGCTCCCTGGTGGGATCTGAACTCCCATTTCAGCTAGATAAGCTAGATGTACTTGCCTGCCTGCCTGCCTGCCTGGTCCGTCTGTCTCACTCACTCACTCACTCACTCACTCACTCACATAAAGTCCAATAGGAAACCAGAGGGCCTGTTATTCATTTGCTACTTGCTATGCCTAGCTTACTGCAATACATCAATGTGAACATATGTGAGCGAATGCTGGGAAAGGGGACCTTCTCTTGGCTCCTAACCATGGCAATACAAACTCTTCCCCTCCCCAGTAGTACCGCAAAGCAACAGAAGGGAGAAATAAGGAAAGATTTCCCTTGAAATCTGATCCATATTTACCTAGGCGCACAATACTAACAAGCACAGAAATTCACAACTTGCGGGGTGTGGCAGTGCTAGCAAAGCAGGATCCCAATGCCCCTCAACCAACTCTTGCCCCCAAGCGGCTTGTTTAGAATTGATGCCAGCTTAATCCCAAGGCTGCTGGCATGCCATTGGCAATCCTGTGCCCAGTTCCAAAGCAATATGAGGAAAGGGCCAGAAACCTCAATCATCTGGGTGGCTAAATGGTATCCAAGCATGCTCAGCCCTCACACTCCCCTCTCTCTATACACACACACACACAACCTTATTTCTATGTTTTAGGTTGCAGGCTGGAGTCTGAGAGCTGCCAAAGCTGTGAAACGCTTCTGGGTTCGTTCCAGCACCACACCTGCCATTCTGCTCTGTGCAGCACGGCTGGCATTAAATGTGGGCAGAAGGCAGTCTTTTACCATTCCAATTTTACAGTCTCATGCTTCCCTTTAGAGCAGCATCCTACACTCTGTGGATTTCTTGCCTAATCCGTCCAGAGATGCTGGATTAAGGAGACACTCAACCCTCAAAGTCTCTGCAGCAGCCTTTCACTATTCAAACAGCAAGCAACTTGGAATGGGACATACGGGGATCGGTGAAGCCGCACGATTAAGAGACAGCTTTACTCTGACAAAAAGGGAGAGCGGGAACATACTGCAACTGTTGCCTAGATCAGGTGATGGCTGTGGCAGCACACATATTGCACAAGGGAGGCAGCATGCCATGAAGCAGGGATACAAGACAAGAGGAAAGGTAGGAAAGAGAGCTTCACTAGACTATGGAAGTGACAGGTGTGAATTTTGGGGAAGAGGCTGCTCAGTTTTAAACTCTTGAGAACACATGAAGTAAGACCATAAGAAGGTCCCTGCTGGATCAGGCCAAAGGCCTGTCGAGTCCAGCATTCTGTGCTCATGGTGGCCAACCAGGTGCCTGTGGTAAGCTTAGCAGCATCATGGCACTTCCAAAGGGCCATCCCTTCCATTAGGGTAACTGGGGCAATTGCCCTGATCAGCAGTCATTTTTCACCCCTCAGATGCCCATTTGCTTGCCTTGCTACCTGCCCATCACTGCCACCCACTTTTCTTTTGGGGGGCTCTCCAGAGTGCCCACCACATCCCTGGACTTTGCTCTGAGGGCAGCATTTTGGGCCACGTGATCCAGAG
Source organism: Lacerta agilis (assembly GCF_009819535.1). Classification (NCBI taxonomy): domain Eukaryota; kingdom Metazoa; phylum Chordata; class Lepidosauria; order Squamata; family Lacertidae; genus Lacerta; species Lacerta agilis. The sequence continues at coordinate 54,985,962 of NC_046316.1, forward strand.
GGATACATTCAGTGTAACACAGGACAGAATGGGGTTGAGTTCAGAAGATACACAACACAGCTATGTGGACAGGGCAGAATAACCTACATGCTTAATTGTCTATGGCAGTGGTTCCCAATTAACTAAGTACAGAGAACCCCCTGTTTTTCATAAGCCAAGCCATGGAACCCATACTTTTGAAAATGCTGATAGCTCTGTGATAGTTTCTGTAATGTGAATGGTGCCACCATACCCCCCAACACATCAGTTAGACAAATACCTTCCGTGTGAATCACAGTGAAATCTGAAAAAAATTCTTATCAGGAAAAGCTTTTGAAGTACACACAGCACAATGATTTACATGAACAAAGACAGTCCAGGGCTGAATAATGGTTCAATGTATATTCTTGCCCTAACAGTATGGGGACATAAGAGTCACTGTAGCTTGGCCATTTCCCACACCTTTCTGGCAACATGTGAAGAGAAGAAATGTATGCACAGGCTGCCTGAAAAATGGCCACTTCCCATTCTGACATTGCTCTGCTGGTGATGCTGCAGAGGAGAGCTATAATGCCTATTGGCCTGGTTGTTTCCTTTCCACCATTGCCAAAGCAGCATGGGGAGCACCACGGCACAGTGGGTCTGCCTCCTGTCCATTTAGGTTTTAAAAGAACTGGGCCTTTCACAATGTTTGGGTTCATTTTTCACTTGATAAGTTGTCAACTGGACATATGTTATGCATGCCATACCTCTAAGACAAAAATACTGTGCCATGACGGGCTCTGCTTCTGACCACAACTTCTAGACTGAGTGTAACTTCCCACACAATCTGTGTCCTGCCATTGGGCCTGTCAGTGGTGGCTAAGGCTGCACTTCCAGGTCCACTCACTGGGGATTAAGCCCCACTGAACTCAAAGGGACTTACTTCTGAGTAGACATGGATAGCTTTTCACTGCTAAGTCAAAGCTTAGGGTGGCATTCATTGCTAGTCCTACTCAGAATAGACCCACTGAAGTCAATGACTTTCTTAAATACAACCTGAAAGGGAAGAATTCAACATCACACTAAACCAGTTTCAACAGCACAAGTATTTTTGCTTGCCCAGCAGAAGAACCTCACCTCTCCTCCCCCTGCACACTGTTCAATGGATTATCCCGACCCCCACAGGTCTGATTTGATGGAGATGGCACACAGGAAGAGAGTGGAATGCCCCACTGCTCTAGGGGGAGCCCTTGTGAGGGCACCTGCTAGCAAAACCACTCATTTGAATCTGGTCCTTAGTGTTTAGCCAATAGCATATGTTTGTATTATTTTATTTTCTGTGTCTAATTCTATGCATGTCAATCTGTGTGGGTACTGGATACTAAATTTAATTTGGTTTTAGTATCTTGCAGAATGTAGTTTGTTCCGAACGGCATGACAACATCCTGAGATTGTTGTTGCTTCTCACATGCATTGCTTTCCTGCCAAAATATTGCCCTCCGCAAACCTTTACAAGCTTGAGATTTATTTATTTCTAAAGAAAGGCAACATGATGAGGCACAGGTTTAAAGAGTGGGTCCCATATATTTCCATCACTGGGAAACAGCCAAAGAGAAACAAAAAATTACATACGCAAGTGGCACCTAGAGACCTAGCTTCAGTGATCAGAAGCCGCTTCTCTCAAAAAAATAAAAAATAAAACGTGCACAATGCAACATTTTAGTCACCCAGCAATATCCAAGGCAGGACAACAGTGGCAACTGCCCAAAGAACTAGAGAAATACAGGATTTCAAATCAGGCAAAAGCAGGGTGGGGTGGAGAGGAAGTGAATATTATCTGATAGATGGCCAAAGTTAGGAAGTGTTTGCTCAAGGCTCACCAGCCTTCTAAATGATGATGGGCCATTTTTAGTCAAACTTTCAGTTTATCATCATAAAGGGAAGGTTGTTCCTCCACTGCAAAAATGCAAAACTCGGACCAGGGGAAACAAACTTAAAGAGTTATTGGTTCCGTTCAGATATCACTCCAAACCACTGATTGTGCTTACCATAGCTTAGAACTCAAACTGCAGTTCAAGCTTCAAAATGTACAACAAGCAAACCATGATGTAGAAATGTTTGTCTCCTTTTTTTTATCCCACACATACACACAGCGCTTCATAAATTCCTAAGTTCACTCCTGTCTCCATGGTGCAGCAACCTCTCTATAGACAGACTGATGGCCGTAACTACGGTTTGTAAATATAAATATGCCAGGCCATGGTTTAACAGCCCACTTCAAATCATTGTTTCTGATTCTGGTTGCTGGCAGATCACAAGCCATGGTTTGTCCAGTAGCCAAGTACATGCTGGGGTGGAGCTTTGAAGCCACCATCTAACACTAGTGCTGTTGCTTTTTGCCAGGATAGAGGGGCAGTGAGATTGGGAATGTGTGGGTGCAGCTGAAGCAGTCTGAGATGGTTAGCAGCAGCCCCACTGTTGCAACCACGTGTCCCCAACCTCACTGCCAGCCCACCCCAAGCCAGATAAAGCAGTAGCAATGCCATCATCGAGAGGACGGTTCTTCCCCACCACACAAGCTGCTACTGAGTTTGTCAATTCAGACATCAAGACAAGGTTAAACTTCATTAAGCATGGCCTGGCATGATGTCTGAATTGTGCCACCATACCTTCAGCCTTGAGCCATCTTTTCATTGCACCAGACTAAGGGCTGATTTCTACAACACGTTTGCTTCTCTGAATAAACACCTGCATTCTTTTTCAAAGTATGAATCTGCATGGGCATTATAGCATGTTAACAGGCCTTTGCAGATCCAACCAGCAGCAATTACAGCAGCTGGGGAAAGTGCCACTGTGATCACAAGAATTGCTTCCAGCTGTATCCATTATTACCAAATTTATACTTTACATCTGCCCACGTGGTTGTGGTTTTTGTTTCTGTTTGAGAAGAAAAAACCCTTTATTTCATAAGCATATTACAATAAATTACAATGCATTTAACATTTAAATACTGTATTAGATTTAGCATATATTAAGAATCTTAGGATGGATTGTATAAATATATACAGTAATAAAGTGAATAAAGCTGCTGGCCATAATTTTTCATCTAAACCTTTCATGGATTATGAACACCTAATTAACTAAATAAATGCATAAAATCTACACCTTGCCCTGAAATGTGTAATTCTCTCTTCACATATTGAGTTACCAGACATTATTTACCAATAGCTTCTTAAAAAATCCCTTTTCCCTTTTGCATAACTGTTAGCTTAATAGATAACTATTCAACTAAACATATGTCCACATATTGTATGCCCAAAGGAAAGTTTGAGTGTTCTACAGAAAGACAGACAGACAGACAGAGAAGGCAGATAGTATTAAATGGGCCTAACTGTTAGATATACCCAACTCAATCTCCTCCCCACAGTTGCTTTTGTCCAAAATCGTGTGACAAAATGATATCTCTGCACACACACAATTCCACATCATTCAGTTAACTGTGTTGTGTTTCAATCCCCTGTGTTGACAAAGGATCCTTGGAAGTTTGAACATTTGCAGCAAATCAGAACCGACCAACTATAATCCTCTCTTCTATGGTTGTGTATACACATGTAGCCTTTGAAGTGCACAGGGATTCTCCCCCCCCCCCCGTGGGCTTTTGTACATTACGGTTCGCAATTGTACACACCTTCATACGACAAATGTTATCTAAAGTAGCAGCTGTCATCTGTGCTATTTGTACAGTGTTAGAAACTCAAATATATAAGCTAGGTGGCAAATGGCTCCTTAAAACAGGGTCACACAGTCACCAAAACAGAATGCCTAGTTGCCATTTAGGGGCTAGACAACTCAAAAGTTGTATTTTTCAATATGACTTTTTGGTTCCTGAAATTCATTCTGATTGTGCAGATAAAATATAACAGACAGAATTCTACAGGACGTGTTGCTAGTGTTTGAAAATAGTCATGATCCAAGGGTTCCCAGGCATGCACCTCCAGATGGTGGAGAAATCAAGTGACCCTAGCACCCGGGCATCTTCACTTGGTCACAAGTGGCTAATAGCCAGGTGCAAAATGAGCCTGGTGCCTGGCGAATTATGAATGCTGTTTGTGGGCACCTTTTCAGACTAGTGCTCAATAGGGTTCTCTATACCCCTCCTGTCCATTAGTGTTTCCACAGACCTTTTTTCAAAGAATAAATATTTTTAACCGCCTTTTGAAAGAGAGGGGGTGAACGCTGGTATGATGATATTCAGAAGATTATATAAGGGTATAAAGAGACAGCTAGGTTGCTGTACTGTTTCCTATTTGCTTCTTTCATTCATAGACAAGGTGAGCTTGATGAGAGGGAGGCAACCCTGCAACAGCAAGTAGGCCTGCCCCAACAGGTGACCTTAGAAAGCGCTCTCTTGTGCACACATGCATGCTGCAAGCACTTGAGAAGAGCATTCTTGGGACAAAACTGTTTATAACCATTGCAGTAGACTGTGCTTTAGGTTGCCATACAGTGTGGGACAGGGATGGCATTGTGTGTGCAGCATTACAAAAAGGCACCGGCCTCCAGCACTGAATGCACATTATTACACAGTGTGCACACACCCAAATCTTTCATTGGCTGGGATCAACAGGGCAAGGTAACACCTCTGGATTAGAATCATAGACTCTGAGTACCATCTAGTTCAACCTCCTGCAGTCCAGGAGTATGCAGCTGCTACATATGGGGATTGAACCTGCAACCTTGGCGTTATCAGCACCATGCTCTAACCAACCGAGTTAGAGATATTCAATGGTGAGATTTCTCATCAGATGGTGGAAGCAGATTTTCAGTGCTATTGTAATCCTAACAACTTTCCCCATCCCATTTCTTTCTCAGGGAGAGATGTCAGTAAAACATCTGGGACCAGTCTATGTGTGAGGTACAGGGAAGATGTATCCCTCTTTATGCCCATACAGAGTGGGTAAGTGTCCTGCCCACCTGTCAAAGTTAGTCCATGGAAGAGTGAGACAGATAAAGAATCTGGCCCCCTTGGCCAAAAAGATTCCCCACCTCTGAAATAGGATGACCATGAGAAGTAGTGCTCCGACTGTGAGTGACAATTGAGGTCCTTCTTGTCAAAACAGGAATGGTAGCCCTTCCTGGTGTTCTGGCATTTCAGATCTGAGCCAAGTTTAGTGCTTGTGGGCAGCACACTCATTCTATACTCACAAAGCAGCTCCCCATGGCTGTGCCATGATAACAACTTCAATGAAGGTAATTAAGGTGCCAGAGAAGGAAATGCCATTAAAGAAGGCGCCCTGTTAAAGAAGGTATCCCGCGGTGCTACTGAGTTCACCAAGCTTGCTTTGTTGTGCATAGGAGCATCTACAGGGCCCTGACCTAATTAGGCTCACTCCGAGGGCACTAATTGGTTTGTAGAAGAAATGATAATAGGAATGGGTGGGTTGCCTTGTAGGAGATCCTCACAACACACAACAGACCAGGCCTGCCTTAGTGCCTGGGATATGGCTTCTGAAACTCTTAGAATCTCCCTTCAAGGGGAGGGAGGATTTTTGTGCTTCCACTGCACTGCCGCGCTTGGAGCTGGGTAGATGGATCATATCCCCATGCCTGGCCCAATAATGAGCTCAGACGAGAGCAAACAAGATGATAGCCAGAAGCAGGAAAGCTTTGGTGCCTTGATGTGGAGTTTTCTTGTACCATGCTGACCAGAGACAAGATGTTACCCTCACAAAAGACCAGGAAAAGGGCTGCATCTAAATAAAACTGCTATAATTACCCGCTGCGAGAATATTCATGGTACTGCCTGTTATGCAAAGTTGCTTAACTTCAGGTTTAGCATCTCTCTGGGTAGCTAGGGGAGCACCCCCTGCCCACCAAGTTTCTGCTGCACCTGATGCTCATAGGAATCTTCCACATTCACATCTTACACCACATGCCATCCCCATTCTTTTCTAGGTTACCCTGCAGTCAAGCATAAATCTGAAAGCGTATCCTACACATGAAGCCCCGTCCCAGCCTGTCTGGCGACGGAGGGAGACATTCCTCAGAGGAGATCAAGAGACAGCAAATTGGGTGGTTGTGGTGGTGGGGAGAGCAGTAGGTCAGCCTTCCTCCCCCTCCAGATGTTTGGGACTGCAACAAGCTGTACTTGTGAATTGTAGTCCAAGCCATCTGGAGAGCGCCAGGTTGAGGAAGGCTAGGAACAGAGACTAAGGGGCTTAAGCAGAGGCTCTGGGGGAGCCCAGACAGCAGTTGCACAGGAGCTGCAAGGCAGGCTCAAGGGTCCCGACTCTTTCCTACAGACTTTGTCCCTTCCGTTTCAAGCTGCTTTCTGCGTAAAAGCAGAAAAGAAACGGAAAGAATCACAAGGCCTTAAGAGCTGCAAGGAGGGAATATCCTGCTTGACTGCAATAAATCCAACCACTCAGCCCCCTTGTTTCCCCCCAGCCTAAACAGCACGTTCCAGTGCTGCATTCTGGTGAATTATTTAGCATCCCCTCCAGGTTTTTACTTCCCTTTGCACCCCCCACCAAAGCAATGGACACAGTCAGGCTGCTGCTGCTGCAGAGGAATGAGGAGCATTCCAGCCAGCATTAAGTAAGTGTGTAATGAGGAGGGGTGTGTGTGTGCGTTAATGATCAGCCCCTGTTCCAGTTGAGCTCCCATTCCCTCCCCTCCCCTCCCCTCCCGCCTTTATTCTGGATAATTCAGAACCTCACATGCAGAGATGAAAGGCACACACAGTGCCTGGGCTGCCATTCCCTTGTCTGTCTCTTCCACCCCATGTTCAACCCCCTCCTCACTCGATCTCCCCTTTATCTGCCTGGTATTCTGCTTTTGCCATGGATATTGCCCGAGTGGAAAGGGTTGATCATGGGGAGAGGATTTCTCCCCCCCCCCAACGGATCCTCTTTCTTCACCCCTCATTAAACTGTGGAAAGAGGGGGCAAAGGGAGAGATGGGAAAGGGCAGCCAACAGGGCTGCAGGCTTGGCTAGAGACAGCAAGCCCCCTCCTGTAGGGGTTTGGAAGAGGAGGCAAGGGACACTCAAGACTCCATGGTCCAGAATCAGATTCCATCCTCCATACCCACCTCCTCCGGCTCCACAGAGCTCCTCTGTCTCAAAGGTTGCACCCACATTTCAAGCCCATTTCTCCCATTAAAAAATCCCGGGAGCTGTAGTTTGCTAAAGGTGCTGGGAATTGTAGCTCGGGGCATGCAATTTGCAGTTCCCAGGATTGTTTGGGGGAATTAAATGTATAGTGTGGGTGCACCCTTATCTTGTCAGATACACTTACGTGGTGTGGCCAGTTATACAAGGGGTAGGAAAGGGGGCTACGCTCCTAAAGAGGACTTGACCGTCTCCTCTCACTCGTAAGCTCACATTTCCAAGGAAGGGCCCCCAAAAGGCATCCATCTAGCTCCACAGAAGAGGAGGCAGTTTCCCCAGAGAGTCTTACTAGAGCGGACAGAACACGAACACACACACACTGCATGCAGATAAGTGGAGAAAAGAAACAGCCCCCGCCAGCCGGCCCATCGGAGATTCACACCCGCGTGAACGCGCCAGCACACACATACGCGTCCACGGTGCGTGCTCCCCGTTTCTGGAACCTCGCCGAGCAGCCAGCTCGTGCAGCTAAAGTTAGCCTGGTCCCGGGCACCTCGCGCGCTGCAAGGAGGCGCAGCGCAACGGCCGGATCGCTCCCTCCCCCCCCCTCCCCTCCACGACCCGCGCTACTCTAAACCTGACCGAGACCTGATCTGCAGGCCACCGGACTCGGGTGCACGTGTGAGAGACAGGGTGTGTTGGGGAGACGTTACACACCCACCCAGTCCCAATGATTTGGGAGGGGGGCACACCCGCACGGGCGCGCGCCGCAGTTCCCTAACAAAGGCAATCGAGCGATTGTTCCCGGAGACCCCGAAGGGATCTGCGGCGGCTGCCTCAGCCCGACCCAACTCCCTCCCCACGTCTCGACTTCCCCCAGAGGGATCATTGTCTGCCCCCCATCTCGGACCGTCTGAGCGCGTCTCGCAGTGGCACATCCTAAGCGGCTGGGCTCCATTGTGAGGGCGGGAGAGGGGGTGTGGCGGCCGGCACCGGCGGAGCGGAGCCCCTACCCGAGAGAGGGGCCACCCCAAGGACCCCCCAGGGTCGCAAACGTCTCCCCCTCCGAGGCACGCAATCCGCCCCGCCCCGCAGCACTTACAGCCTTTCTGCACTCCTCGGGATGTTCTTGGGGACGCTGCGGAGTCCCAGCCCGTGACAGTCGACGGTGGTGCCGCTGCAGGCGCACGGCGCGGGACAGGCGCTCGCCCGGACCCGGCAAAAGGCCGCCCAGGCCAAGAGGCAGGCTCCCGCCCGCAGCCACACGCTGCCCGACGCCGCTCGCTTCACGGGAGCCATGCTGCCTGCGCTGGCTAGCGAGGGGCTGCCCCGCACATGATCGCACGGCGCGCTTGCCGAGGCGGCGTGGAGAGGCTGCCTTCTGGGGCAGGCGGGCGATCCCGGCTCCTGCTTCTTCCACTTCGCGCCTTCGTCTCCTGTCCGGGTCGCAGGAGGAAAAAGCTCCGGCGGCCCGGGAGGGTTAAGCACAGGAACACGCGCTGCCTTCGCGTCTCGCTGCCTCGCTCTCAAAGACACACATCGGGAGCCCTCGTCTCATCCATCAAGCCCAGACAGCAGGAGCAGCCTTAGCTCCGCCCCCGTCCCCCCTTCAGTCTCCTCACCCGCCTCGGGCGCACAGATCTCTCCCCGCCACCGCCACCCACCCACCCAACCTCTTCTCCGACAGAGGGCCGGGAGGGGGCGAAACGGGACAAGAAAGGCGCGCACTGTCTGCCCAGGGAAGCAGAGAGGAGGCTCCCACATAACGCACTCGCGGAACCACCAGCCAATTGGCAAGACACCTCCGCGGAAGAGAGAGCTATACACGCGCGTGTACACACACACATACACACACACACTAGATCCAGCGAAGCACACGCTCTGAGAGTCTGTCGTGGAGAGACGCAGTCACGCGTCTTGTAAAGATGCACATGGAGGAAAAATAGGCGAAGAGCGTCCGAAAGTAGCAGGCCAGACACAGGGGCCCAGAGAAGAAGAGTCGCCCTCCTCACTCTGACACACACACAATGGGATTCAGGTGTCCTTGGATAGTCATTTTGTGGTAAACAGGTTTGTTTTTTTTGGTGATTTCTGTTCATAGGTTGTGTTTTGATGTAAAACTCTTTGAGGTCACAATCCAATCTATACAATACATAACAAACCATATTGGCTTTTCCCACCATCTCACCCCATCAATGAGTCCACCCAACCCCCCTTGAATAAATGCATGCTTTTGGCTTATTAGCTCAATTGCCAGGGTGGTGTAAATTTCAAAGAAAGACACTTCTAAAGTGAATTGGCAAGCTAGGGTGCCATGCCCTTTTGGGAACAGAAGGGAATCTGAGAACAACCTGAGCTTTCAGTATCAATGGGGCTGAAAAACAAAAGGATGTAACCTTAAGATACCTGGAATTGCATCAGCTTCTCAGGTGCAGTAGTGGGGTATGTGGGTGGGTGTTTAATCTACAGGAAACTAGACTATCCACAGCTGCTGGGGTTTGGAATTTAACTTGAATGTGGTCAAACTGATGGTGAGAGAATGGGGTCCACATATGACACTACCATTTGGATATTCACATGCAGATGATTGTCTAAGCCCAATACCAGGCTACCACTGATTATCTCTCGTCTACTCCTATATTGACTGTTGATGTCTATTACAGACAGGTTAACACACCCACCTGGGCATGCTGGTGTCCTCCCAATAAGAGTTTCCAAGCACCAGTCTAACACCTCAACCTCCTCTCCTGATTAAAATGGACTAGAATCTGGGTGCCATCTGCTTAATGATGACACTTCACCAAAAATCTCCTAATGACAGCTATAATAATAATAATAATAATAATAATAATAATAATTTATTTGTACCCCGCCCATCTGGCTGGGTTTCCCCAGCCACCCTGGGTGGCTCATATAAATGTTAAATGTTAAATAGCATCGGGGCAAGATGAAATCCAGTGGGACAGACACCACAGGACACCTCCCATCATGCCTGACTGTAGGCCCCCCCCTATTTACTTTCTGGAATCAGCTCTAGAGGTAGTAGTGCAACCAGTAAAGCACAGTGCCCTCAAGCCCCACCTCCTCCCTGAGATGCTCCAGAAGGATACCATGGTTAATAGTATCAAAAGCCACTGAGAGATTGAGAATGAGCAGGGTCATACTCCCCTCACATCTCTCTCCTGACAAATGTCATAAACCAGGAGTGATCAAAGCAGCTTAAGTGCCACAAGCAGACCTAAAGCCAGACTTGAATGTTTCCAAGTAATCAGTTTCCTCCAAGCAGGCCTGAAAGTAGACTGCCAACTCTCTATTCTCCATGGCAATAACGGTTAACACTTCTGGGTCCAGGGAGGTCTCCTTAAGGATGGGACAAACCACTGCCTCCTTCATCTACCCCTTCTCAAGTGAAGTATTAATCAGTCCCTGAACCCACCCAGTCTGCTCCCTATGACTAGCTCTAAGAAACCAAGATGGACAAGGCACAAGGAGGCAGGTGGTTGGCTGCACTTTTTAAAGCAACTTGTCCACATCCTCAGGCTGCAGTAATGTAAACTAATCCAGTATAGATGGAACAGACAGTACTGTACTCTAGACATCCTCATTGGACTTGCTCAAATTGTGGTATCCAATTTGTCCAAATCTGAGCAATTCTGCCTCTAAACAGCAACAATAACTCTTCAAATGCTGGTGACTGATCCCATCTCCCAAGATCCCGCTTGTTTGCCACAAATTTTGGTCTCCACAACCAATCCATGGGTAGCATTCTGCTTACTATTTAGGGTCATTCTGCTTACTATTTAGGGTAGCCCGCAATTTATTTGTCTGTTTAGGTGTATATTACATCCTACATACCTATTCATTATGCAAAAAGGCAGACTCATTCATTAGGCAGTCTAAGAGTCTGACTGGTGGTAAATCTGGAGCATACAGTACTAGATTTGGCAATCTTTTAGTACATTTTCCTTACTAGAAGCAGGTGCAAATTTGGCAGCGAGGAGGAAACACCTATTTGCATGCAATGCAGATACAGCACCAACTTGGAAGTCTTCCTTAATCACAGCTAGAGAGAGGCTAACCATATGCACTTGTGTAGGGTTGAGAAAGACACAGCCAACTCAGCGTTATCACCTTGCAAATTCTAGATTAAACTACTGAGTTCTTACTTTATTGAATATGACTGCCTGATAAGGCTAGTGCCATTTTTAAGGTGCTCAAAACATGAATAGTGAAGCCGTTCTACCTATGTAACAATATATAGCTTTCTCCACTTTTTATTCTGTTTACTCTAAATTGCTAAGGGCTGTCCATTTATCTTTAAGCATAGGGGTACCCTAGGTACAATTAAGGTGTATTCAGCATGCATAAAGACATGCATAATTTGAGCAGTAGGCTCACTCTGGAAACTCACTCACTAACTTTTGTTCTGTGAAAGGTACAATTTTCACTCCCAGATCAAGCTCAAAGAAAATTCATCATTGTTGTACTCTCCTGGGTTAAGGGAGGTCTTCTTGAGGAAGGAGTACAGCACTGCCTCTTCCAAAGCAGTTGGCACATTCCCTTCCTGAAAAATGGGAATTAGCCACCCACAGTCATTCCCCCTTGACTAGCTCTCACAAGCCAAGTGCAAGGGTTGAGATTTCAGGTGGTAGGCCAAACACTTTAAAGTATCTTGTCAACAAACTTGAGCCTCATAAAGGGAAACTCATCCCAAACCAGACAAGAGCAATCTGGATCAGTAGTCTAGACCTTTTCAGGCCCAGGACCCAATTTAAACCCAACATGCATTTGGGGACCCATTTCGTAATCTTGCACCATATATTTGCATGGTGGTAGAGTGCTCCTGCTGCAACCCACCTTGGAACAGGTTGAAGACCAGTGCTCTAGACACACCACTAGACCTGTCATAAGCTCAGCCCAGATGTGAGCAACTTTGCCACCAAATGCCTAGCAAACCTGTCTCAACAGGAGTCAAAGGGTTCCAGTCTATTGCCCTTCAGGGAAGTTCCCACCAACCCCATCACCTCTAAGAAAAGTTCTGTTGGACAACTTCTCAAGGACACAGTAGTATCAGAGAAGTAGGCCTCCTTCACTGCTATGTGGTAGGCATGATTATGCAATCTTGCATCTGCTTGGTTGCATTTTATACAATATTTGTACCACCTTAGCCACCATCCTGCCCTTTTTAATTGTCAGAGCTCCCCCACACTGCTGGAGAGGGCACCCTCATGAGCAACTATGTTAATGTTTCTCTTACCATTACACAGCAAGACCAGGGCCAGTCATGGAGAATCCTCCCATAGCATTCAGCAATCCCTTGGCTTCCACAAGTTTCTGGGAGCAGCCAATCCTCCACACTGCAAGGGGGAACTGCTGCCATCAGTCCAAAACTTACTAGGAAATAGTCGGTCTATGACACCAAGGTAAAACTTGTGGTAGAGCACCCAACAGCTGCAAAAGTGAAATACAGTATACAACTCCCAGCCCACCTGTTCCTCTGAACCTCAGGTGAAGATGGTTTTCAAAGCTATGGTTTTCAAAAGCTATAACTTTTGAGTTATGGGAGGAGAGGATGCACCCAGCCTACACCTGTCCTTCCCAGGGAGAAGTGGAATTGGCTTCCTCTGCAGTTCTGCTGTGACAGGTGTGCAAAGCTTGAGACCAAAGTGATCCAGGCACAGTGAAGGGAGAAAAAACAATCTCCCCTGAGCTGTCACAAATGCACACCAGACCCCAGCAGTCAATTTAAGAGTGTTTAATATTAATCAGGTCTAAGCGAATCAGGGGTGGGGGTGGGGGGGAGCCTATTGCATGAAAGAAAAAAAAAACATTTAAAATCTCTATCCCAATGCAAACAGAAATGAATACGACACAGCACTGGGAATAACACTAGCTGAATAAGCTAGCTCTGGGGTTCGGCAGTGGGTGCAAGCTTTCCACCCAGAGTCTCTCTGGATGTAGGATTCAAATCAAAACACTGTGTGACATTTCCTCCTGTAGAATAATGCGGAAGGAGCAGTTAGTTCAGGTGCACTTCTTGGTGGAGGGCATGTAAATGCCATCCTTTGCCCTGCTTGAGTTACTGGTGTACTTGCAATGTACAATGATAGGGGTTTTTTTTGGTAGGGGTCACCCCTCTAGGGGAGGAAGCAAGCCCCTCGCTCTTCTTTCTCCTGCCTCAGCATGATAAAGAAGTGGAAGATGACTCAATTTTTCATCTTCATCTTCTGGTTATCTAAGTCTTGGAACATCTGAGGGAAAATACAAGTCCCTGGGTCCCTCTCCCATCCCAAGGAACAGTATGTGGTGGAAGAAACAGCAGTCCAGTCTTAGTCCCAAGACCCTTTGGACTGATTGCTTTATGAACAGCAACAAGTAGAATCTCAGCAGCAAGGTTTGGAACAACACAGATCTCTGGGTTTTCTTTGTTTCTCAGCCCTGCGAGAGTCGGAAGGACCAGCACAGTCTGTATCAGATGCTTTATTATCATCCCTTTGCTCCGTAGCAACAAAAACTTGATCAGTAGCAGATTTGGGAGTCACATGAATTGGGATCTATTAATGAAGGGGACATTTAACCTTTAAACTTAATTTTGCTTAGATAGAAGAAAATTTTGAAGCGTAAGATAAAATGACTATAACAAAACATAATTACGACATGCAAAATTATCAACAATTTCAACTTTTCAGCTCTTCTTTGACTTACCACCTAGCACTTCCACCTTTCCAAACTAGTTATGAGCTTTGCTATGCTATGGCTCTACAGTAACTTACCCTAAATAGCAAGGAAAGAATTAAAAAATGAATTTTAAGGCTACCAACCAAGCAGAGGTTCAAAGGAACAGGTTTCTGTGGACTCGGAGGAGTGTTAAGAGATAAATTCTAGATACTTTGATAGGATCTAGATGAATCTTTTTTTTTGGAGGGAAAAGGTGAATAATAAAATGTTTATGTTTAAACCTCACCAGTCAATAAGCAAAAATAAAATAAGAAAATTGTGTATATAAAGCTTAAGACGGTTCATAAACCAAAGCCCCAGCCTCAAAGGACTAGTTTAGAAGGTAAATGGCCACAAGCAGCTCCGAGCCTGAAGAAGGGACAAATTTAAAGCAAGAAATCCCTTTTCTTAAAGAGAAGGCAAAATAGTAAATGAAAGGTCATGGGGCAGACACCTGCAGAAACAGGTTTCCATTGTTCTGAGGAACTGGCATGTCTTCGAGCCTTATCAAGGCACAAGGAGACTTGTGAAGGTCACTCAGAGCTGGTAGCTGCAACTGAGTAAAAAATATTGTAACTTCTTCACAATGGTGTATTTTCTTAATTTGACTAAGGCCTTGTCAGCAATTTCTATTTCTTAACATTGCAGAAAACAGGCAGAGGACATTTCTGCCCTTAAGACAAAAAAAAAATAAAAAAAATAGGCCTGCTTAAACCATGAACCAGAGTTTTCTTGACCAAGTTTTGCCTCTACTACACAGCTTTTGGGAAAATGTTGGGATAAGGCCTGACTGGAATCCTAAAGAGATAAACCACAACATTTTAAAAAGAGGTCCCACTACTTATTTAGGAACTTCATAGAAAAGAATGAACACTGTAAAGGAAAAATTAGTATTATATATTATAAGACATCAAATATTATGCTAAATATAAGATTTTTAATCGGACTCATAGACTATATTGTTTTAAAGAAATGTAATCTGAATCCTGATATACTGTTCATCGGGGGAGGGGCAATTTATATTTATATTTATACTATAATCAATATTACTTTTGTAACACAGTTTGGTTGGGAGAATTAAATTATTAAATAAAAAATATTTAGGAACTTCTATCAGTCAGAATTGTATCACCACAACAGTAAAACTGAGGTGTGGAGGGAGGGAAAGAGCTTGACTAGTTAGTTAGTTAGTTAGTTAATTAATTAATATTTATCCTGCCTTTCCTCCAAGGAGCTCAGGATGGTGTCTGTGTTCCCCCTACTCCACTCATGTAATCTTTACAACAATCCTGTGAGGTAGGTCACCCAATGATGGCTTCGTGAGTTCTTCCACAGTTAGCTGAGAAGCAAGAGAAGGTTATTAGCCCCCTTCAGCATTGGCAGATTCAGAAAGAGACAGGAGTTAGCCAGGATCTTGCCCTCTAATTGCTGCAGAAGGGTCAATAGGGTTTGTGCACTATCTGGTTCCATAGAGACTTTTAGAGGCCTTGCTGCTGTAGAAAATGTAATTCTTAATCATGGAAGTCAGTAACTCTGCAGAAGTTCAGTTAGGGTGGGCTAGACTCTTTTTTTTTGTCCTGAAGGCAACACAGAGTGACAGCATGAAGAAATACAGCAGGCAGTTTTGGCAGCAGCAAGTAGAAAGCTAGTCTATTAATCAGTAAAATAACCCTGCAAGGCTTCTTTGTTGGAGAGAACCCAACAGAGCAAGCAATAGAGAGAAAGGGACCTGGGAGGCAAGTGGGACTAAAACAGCTCAAGTCTGAACCATCAGCTTATAGTGGCTCCAGCCCCAAACCTCTCCATGGGCCCTTGGTTTGAGTTATTTTCATGGCAAAAGAAAATGTTAGAAAGTGTGCACAGGAGTTTGCTGTGTTGGATTTCAGTGTACAAGGGAAGGAACTCTGTTAACTCCTGAAAAGGCTTCTGTTTAGAATATGCTATCTTTGTTAAAAGATGCTAAATATTCAGTACTTACCTTCCTCTCTTGGGTGCACAATCTCCTATCTCAGACTCTGGGGCAGCTCTTCTAACGTTAGGCAATTATCTAAGCCTACCCACCCCTTTCATTGATATTTGGTTTCCCCACTTCCATCTCTTAATAAAAACGCTGGAACAATATGGAAGGAAAGGTGTATGAGGAAAGGCTGGAATGCTAAGCCTCATGCACAATGTTCACAAACGCTGCAGCCAAAGAAAAAACTGTTTGGGCCTTGTTGCACCATGTAACTACTACAACACAAAGGTAACACAACTGGCATTCTTTGCTCTTGGCCCCGGGGCCATCAACAGAAATTTGGGAGTATAGCTAGTCTACCTTCATATTTCACTGTTTCCTCAACCTTGAGCTTCCTACTTAGGTTTCTGCACCCCAAAACTTTCCTTGATAAGGAAACCATCTCAATTCCTACAAGCCAGTTTAATGCTGTTTCTTCCTTACCTGGTATATATACACAAGCACACACCATTCACTCTGAAGGGAGCTAGTTTACAGACATATCCACACTATACATTTAAAGAACATGGCTTCCATCAAAGAATTCTGAGAACTGTAGTTTAGCTCTCATACAGCTACAGCACCCTTAACAAACTACCATTCCCAAGATTTTTTGGATGAAGCTATGTGCTATAAATGTGTGGTGTTGTGACCTGGAAAATGGTGTTGGTGCTTGGATACAGTAACAGTGGACATTATAGAGAAGAGGGAACCAATTGCATTATCATTACATAATCAGCTGCAGGCTGGACAATAGGTTTGGGAATAGATGCAAATACTATGCACTTGAATAGGTCGCTAGATAGGAACAACAGATCTCTCTCTCTCTCTCTCTCTCACACACACACACACACACACACACACCTCTGAATAACTATTTGTATCTGCAGATTAAGCTTCCTCAAGCAGTTTAGCATTTTGCAACAGTCCTCCATCTCATTTATCCTA
This sequence comes from Lacerta agilis, assembly GCF_009819535.1. Lineage (NCBI taxonomy): Eukaryota > Metazoa > Chordata > Lepidosauria > Squamata > Lacertidae > Lacerta > Lacerta agilis. Next base: position 55,002,695 of record NC_046316.1, read on the forward strand.
CCCAACCATCTCTCTTCCTATCTGATTTGTTATAATTGGACATGGAGTGCTGTGTGGTTAAGGGGGAGGGAGCTGAGGCAGATTGGTCAAGTTTGTGGGGTACCATCTCCATGGAGACTGCATTCTTTGTTTAATGCTTCTGACACACTTCAAAGGGCTTTGGGTTTGGAGCAGGCCCTGCTATGGCTCTCGAGATGTGGGAGGGGAAGATGTTCATGTGCATATCGGTGCAGCTGGAGTCAGAATAGCAACATGTGGAACAGGCTCCATGGAAGCTCGCTGGTGCTAACTTTGAGAAACAGGGAGTCTGACCTAACTTGGGATAATAAGAGGGGCTGGGGCATGTATACCCCCACCCATGCTTAACCAGATCCATGAGGACTGAGCTTTGCAGTTACCTGGCAACTGTAATACACATTCCCTTGCTGGACAGCACAGCTTCAGAAGTCAGTGACAGTCAGGACAAGGAAGGTGTGTGTGTGTGTGTGTGTGTGTGTGTGTGTGTGTGTAGAACTGGGAAGAGTAGAGACCTAAAGCTGAGGATGGGTGCAGAGCTATTTTTCCTCCAGGGCATTTAATCCTCTCAGGCAAGCCCTGTCAGATGCTCAGGACTACTATACTCCCCACAGTGGATCTATGAACTATTCCTGCCTTACTGATTATGGTGGGTGTCCCTGTCTGTTCCAACCAGAATAAAAGAAGAAGGGGGGGTCACTGAGGATTTCAGGGTTGAAAGTAGGAATGTCAGGAAAGCAAAAAGCAAGCTGAAAATAAGAGGCTACTCTAACCTCCACTTTCAATCAGAACAACAAGCTGCTCATATTGAGATGCGGCCAATGGATTTCCATTCATTTATTTTGAAATTTTACATCCCGCTCTTGGTCAGAAGATCTCAGAGCAGGTTACAACACTAACAAATAAGAATGAATGAATTTATTATTTCAGTCACAGACCAGTTCCAGCCCACATCACTAACATATAACCTAAAATTACCATTTAAGGCCTTAATCATTATGATAGTACAGCTTGTTCCCTAAGTTTTATGCCAATCGCACAGAATTTGGCTACCCTTAACGTGATTTCAGGATCCTTGTCCTCTACCAGGGATTTTAGACATTGAAGTTCGGATTCATTTGGAGATTTTTGAATAGCAGGGGTAATAAATACCGAGTGTATATCCCCGTAGATTATTGCTCTAGCTTTCTCACAACCTACAGCTATCAGGGCCTGTGGGGAAAACCCCAAGCCTCTTAGCTTTTCATGCAGTGTAGCTTTCCATTTGGATTGGTAGGAATCCAGTAGGGTTAAGGGTGCCAACCCAACAGGGAAAAAGATAAGTTTTAACCAATAATGGATCTTCAGAATCCATATCTGAGCGCTAACAGGGATTTGCCCAACCTCCAGGCAGACAGCTATGTTAAACACACAAGAAGGGATCCCTAGCAGGCAGCGATAGAACTTAGTTTGGAATGATTCTAAAGGAGCAAGGTTTAAGAAGCTGCAGATCTGAGAGCCATATGTCAGTTGTGTTAATATTTTTGCAGCAAAGACCTGGGAGGCTGCTGGAATATATTGGCCCCCCTTTTCCATAGAAAAACCTTATAATAGCTTTGGTAGATCTTTGGGCATTTGCAATAGTATTTTTAACCTGATAATGCCATGAGCCCTTTTCCTGGAAGGTTATACCAAGGTATTTAAAAGACGATACCTGTTCAATAGGTTGATTGTCAATTCTCCACTTGTGTCTCATTCTTTTTTTAGAGAACACCATAACTTTGGATTTGCGATAGTTAATTGTTCGGCATTACAATAGACAGTGAGAGATCTTAGAAGTTTTCTTAGGCCTACACAGAAGGAAATAAGAACTGCGTCATCCGCATATAAGAGAACCGGGAGAGGTGTACCAGCCAATTTAGAGGGGTGGGCATTTTCTTTCTCAATGTTTCCTACTAAGGAGTTAATATAGAAGTTGAATAAAGTAGGCGCAAGGATGCAACCTTGTTTAACACCATGTTAGATTTGGATTTCCTTGGATAAATGGCCCTGTCAGTCACACCTAACCTGGACCCGAGTGTTTTCGTATAAACTGCGGATGAGACGCAGTAGATGTTTGTCTATGTTTGAGGCGCTTAGTTTTTCCCCAAAGCCTATCTCGTGATATTAAATTGAAGGCAGATTTAAAGTCTATGAAAGCTGCGTAGAGAGATCCTCCTTTTCTTGAGGTATATTTTTCCACAAGATGTTGGAGTACTAGGCCTTGGTCTAAAGTTGACCGGTTTGCAATGAAACCAGCTTGTGCTTCTGTAAGGACATGTTCTCGCTCCATCCAATCAGTGGGCAGCATATAGTTTACTGATAATGCTTAGGAGACTAATTGGCCTATAATTAGCAGGGTCCGATCTGCTCCCTTTCTTGTATATTGGGATGATGATTGCTAGTCCCCAATCCTCTGGGATGGTAGCCGATTAATCTATGCTGGTGAACAAGGTAGCAAGCACTGGGGCCCACTAATCAACAGTTTAGGGGAGTTAGAACAATAAAACAATGAGATAAAACAATAAATTAAAACAACAAAATGAAGCACTAAAAGAAGTTAAGAAGTAAAATGGAAGAGAGGATAAAAACAAATGCTAAGGGTTGGTTATAGAGCAGAAACTTGCCTTAGAGTTGGCCTTAGAGCTCAAAACCCTGCTTCAAGCATTCAGCAGCCATCTTCCTTCCAAACTATCAGAAAACTATAGACCAACAACTTATTAATGACTTTAATAGGCTTTTGGGTTAGTAAGTGAAATTGAGCTTTTTGTCTATCAGTTACCAATTTTGGATTGGATTATTACAATGTAACTGGAAACGCCTTCTGTAGAAAAGCCAGCAAGCCCTGCCAGCTCAGAGAGAGGTCTGGCTACCATTCACTGCACATACTGCACATTTTTCCACTAGGCTAATCCATCATTGCTTCCTCATGTTCAACTTTCAACATGCATAACAAGTGGATCACAAAACCTCTGCTTGTGATGCTTCATCTGGAGATAATGAAGACCAAGATCCAAAAGTTGCTGAATAACAGTATTAGTATCAAATAGCTCACATGCAGATAGATTAGACACAAGTAGAACTGAAAGTCACACAACACAGCACATGTTTTCTACAGTAATGTACCTGGCTGTAGATCACCAAGTCTTGATTGTAGCTATAGACAAGTGGCTTGTTACTGATTTTTTTAAACTCATGATTGAAATGTCTTTGCCACTAGATGGTCTTTGTGAAAGAATTAAGATTTGCTAACCTTTCAGTGTTTTCTGATGCAGGAAGTTTGGCAATAGCAACACACAGATGCAAGCTTAACCAAATAGTTAAGTATTTAGTTGGCGTGGGGTGGTGGAATAGTTTGAGTGCTGGACTAGGTCTGGGAAGATCCGGTTTCAAATTCCCATTCACCCAAAAAGCAGATTGGATGACCCTGGACAAGTCACTAGCTATCTCTCAACTTAACCTACCTCCAGGGTTGTTGTGAAAATAAAATGTGTAGGGAGAGGCACTGAGCAACTTGGAAGGATAGAATAAAAGTGTCAAAAGCAATTATCATATGGAACTAGATCCTAATGAAAATGAATGTAATGAAATTAATATGACACACCTAGTTTGAACAAATGAGATTATTTTGAAAATAGTGTGTTTTGGAAGACCAATTTAATGCTAGAGAGAGTAAATGTAAGGGCAGATTTCAGACAAGTTCTTTCTCAAATGTATTGTGTACTGTGCCTTGCCTTGCTTTTTCATTTGCTTCACGCAAGACCAGGTACCTGGATCTGTATTGATTGATCAAATCCTTTATTCTCCCACAAGACTAACATAATTCAAAGAGATCCTCAAAAGCTCTGAGCCCATTTTCCCCGTCCCACCAGTCATTATCCACACATTTACCCCTTAGTGAAACCAGGCACCTCCTCAATTGCTTTTTATGACAGAAGCAGAACCTTGCTTTCATATTCAACTAGGGAAGTTCATTATTCCTCTCATGTTCCTGGCGGAGGCACAACAATTAAATTTTTCACAAATTCTAGTTCTCTTCATAATTTATTATAGAAATCTCTTCCCACCATTCCTTTCCTACAAAGTCTCTTTATAGAAGTTTGAGATGTGTCATTACAGGACTATAATTTGATTGCTGCCTTAATGGAATACATCAGGTTCTACATTATATGCCATTAGGAAAGTAATTTCAACAATCATTACTGCTATTCATTTTTTGTCTTGTTACACCAGCACCCTCTTGAGGCTGGCAAAATTATTGCACACAACGTTCTCCATAAAGCATGGGAGCCCTCCAGGTGTTGTTGGACTATGAGCCCCCACCAGCAGAGGCAATGATCAAGAATCATGGGAGCTGTAGTCCAACAACATCATGAGCGCCACCCCTGCCATAAAGAGATACGGAGATGGAATTGTAGCCACAGCATCCAAGATGGATTCTGAAAGTCTCTCTCCTGATGAAACAACAATGACTGAGAAAACTCAATGAAAGGTGTGGCTCAAAGTCCTCTCTTTATTTGCAAGGCCCCCTATCATAAGTTCTTTGTGTAAAAGGTGATCTCCAAAAACTTTGACTTACAGCTACTAACGCAGAGAACCAGAAGATGTCAAGGAAAAGCATCTCTGAGCACTTGTAAGCAGCATGGTATGTGTGAGAAGGAAGACCAAATAAAAGGGGCTAGAAAAAGCAGGACTTACCTGAGACAGGGATCAGTTCTAGAGTCTTTTTTCCAGTCCTAGGCCAAGCCTTGGAACATGTGGCTAAAACACAAAATGAGTGCTGTACTTGCAGGATAATTTCTCTCATCACCCTGAGCTCAGATATAAACAAGACTTCCAGCTCAGAATGTGCAGCTTCCACAGCTCTTGTTCACACTGACAAACATGTTTTAGCTACCACATGAACCTCTTTGCTTTATGGCTATAAGGTGTGGCATATTGTGTACCCATGAGAAATGCAGAGGAAGAAAAGTAGGTAATAAATAGCAGAAAGGCTCTGGGCGGCCCTAGAATTTGGAACCCCTTTCCAAGTGAGACCCATCTTGCCTCCTTTCCAATGGCCTCTAACCACTACGGGAAGACTTCCTTTCTAGCATTTGGCCTGCTGTGCTCTTCATTTCCAGGTTAACTGGGCTCAAAGCCTGTATGGTTGCCACAACTCCAGAACAACTTCTAGAAGTAATTGTCGTAAAAAACGGGCCGATTCAGTGTCAGACTAGTAATATTTGAGAACACCAGTTAGTCAAGTCACAAAGCCTGAAGACCACTCCTGCCATTTCCTTAACTTACAGGGCTCTACCCAAGACTTATTGCCTTGATATAAGAGCAGCCCTCATGCAAGTGGGCCATGACAATTATTGCACTCCTGTTTTGGGGATAATGTTGCTACCAATGCTAATTATTAATGTTTACATGGCAATACAGGCAAAAAAGGCATAGATTTGTTCGTGTCCTGCTGGTTTCAGAGACAGGCAGAGAGTACATTTTTTGAAATATTACTCATTTCCAGCCATTGGTTGCTGATTCAACATGGTGGCCAACAACATGTGTAAGTGTGGAGGTGGAATTTACATATGCCCTCGAAAGGTAGATTAAAAGCATTCATAGTAGCTGCTAAATACTTGGATTTCCGTCACCTTTAGTTCTGATATTGTCAAGTCAGAGGACACACAATACCTCCCCCTTCCAATATGGCTTTATTCCAGCCTTTAAAGCCATCCAGAGTTCCATAATGCAGCACATTTTTGGTTACAACGGAAGCCTATTTTGGTCGTAGCTTATGGGATTTGTTATTCGGTCCTACCAAGGGCTTTCACAGTTGTTTGGGTAATTGACTGTAGCAGTCTCCCAGCCCAGAGAAAGTATTTATTTGTAATCTTGATTCTTAGTTTATTTCCTACGGGCAAAAGGAAAGATCCCACCACTTGGGTGGCTCAGGAAACTGGCTTCAACTGCAGGTACGTGGACTTGAGATGGTTATTGTCCTGGAACCCTCAGAGACTCTTATTACAATAGCTTTCCTAACAGATGCTGCAGAATGTGCCAGCTATTCCCCCACCGCATTCTAGCCATCGTTTACACAAAATGGATCAAATTCCACACACATGTGACAAATTTGTGGGAATTTGGTTACTGTTCCATGTAGAATCTCGAAGCCAGAGACCCTGTTTGTACTCACTGTTACACTTTCTTCCTCTCTCTCCCTTTACTTGGAGAAATTCATTATCCCTCCTCGGGGAAAGAGTGGGATAATTTACTGCTTATTAGGCTAACTTTCCACTTGCTGTTGCCAAGTATGTCTGGCATATTTCTCCATAGTGTCAAACACTGCAGTTTTACTGCAATAAACTCATGCCTCTTTGGAGAGGACTTGGTTCCCAAGGGTTTTTCCTGATTGCCTTGGCTCCCGGAAGGAGGCAGGAAGGATTCAAAAGGAAGTACACTGGGCATTGCATTGCTTCTCTTCAACTCCATTTGATTTTCCTTTGGATAGAGCCCACCAAACCCTTTCCCTGGCCCGACAAGAGAGGGAGGCATAATAGTGGTCCTGTCCTGCTTTATTGATAGAGATGCCAAGGAGTTGTCTTCTCTGTATTTATGGCTAGCTAGAAGGTGGTCCTGGGATGGGAGTCATTAATAACTGCTACAGGGCTGTTGTGTTTCATCTGCATCAGGAACTGCATTACAGCATGTCATCGGGTTGGTGTGTGGGCCCCATTTTGCTAGGCTTGAGGAATCTGGAGCAGTTTGCAGTTTGTATCAAGTGAAGGCAATGGAGAAAATAAATCACAGGGCCCCATCTGCTAAAACAGAGAAAACTGGCCAAATCAAGAATGAGAATAGCAATCCATCACCTCTCATGTCACAATCCCTTTCACCTACCAGCTGATCATGCTAAGGTGCGTAGACAGGAAATCACAAGGCATGGATGATCAAATAGCTCCCTCTTGTGGCTCTGTAGCAGAAGTTTTTTCCTCTCTTTCCCAAGAATAAAGTGCAGTTTGCTTGGATTTTAATATCGGAGAAAGGGAATTGGCAGATGAGTATCAGGTCCTCCCACCCAGTTATAGACAGACACTTGATTGCATGGGAAGGCAACCAGGTTTCACACCCTATCATCACTGTTGCCGTGACTTTTCAAACTGTCACAGAATTTCATTTTCCAGGAAAAATAGCTTTGGGACCTTTCCCAAGGTCAGTCTCCAGGGAAATAGTTTGAGTTCAGGATCTCTCTGATTCCCTCAGTTTTGACTATCAGCACATGGCAACAAATAACTTCTTTGGGTTTTAGCAATGTTAATGCTTCAGAAGTAGCATTGCCTACATGGGTTGGCAGAAGGTAGTTATTAGTAGCTTGCTGGATGATTGCAAGGCATAGCCTCTTCCCCATCACTTTGTTCTGAAATAACTTGGATGTAGATTGGTATTTCTATGCACAGGTTATCCCAAGGCATGGCACATTAAGCAGTTTGCAATTCAGAGCTGATTGGGAGCTGCCTTGAGCCAGAGAAATGGTGCAGCTAGTCCAGCATTGTCTAGGCTGACTGGCAGTGGCTCTCCAGGGGTTTTCAACAGGGGTCAATGCCAGCAGGAAGCCTAACTATGCCTTCCCCTCTAATTAAGGCTTATGGAGAAGTGGGGTGGATTCTGACTGCATTGCTGTCTTGGTTCTCTACTCCATTAACTCAGTCCATGGGAAGAACCTTCTTTCCATAGTGATCATCTAACACAGGCTCCCTCTTTTCCCAAATGTCTTTTCAGATGCCCTTCTACAGCAGAGATGGGAAACCAGTGACCCTTTAGCTGTTAGTGGACCACCATGCCCACCATCCCTGACCACGGGCTGTGCTGGCTAGAGCAGATGAGAGTAGTCCTCCAATAACAGAATGGAGGGCCACAAGTCTGTCCATCCATTTTACAATGTCTATGAGGACTAGTGTGATGCCTACTTTCTATATCATTGTGTAATGCTGGGCCAGTAATGGGAAGAATACAGAATCATGGGAAAGAGCAAGAGGAAAAGAAGTGGGTTGCTGATAGTTGGAAGGGGACGGGCACAGGAGTCCCCTGGTCAAGCCCAGCTCCAGAAGCACACACTTTTAAAGTCATTATACTTATGTCACAGACTCTCCATCTCTTAAATCCGATCTCCATTCTGCATAAAAAATAAAATTAACCAAGAGCCTGTTAAGAAGGCACCAATAACCACCAGTATTTAATGTAGGATTTTCACATTAACAGAGGGCAATACACCACAAGAAACAACATATTATTTTACTTACCGGTACATTACTACATTGCATAAATAAGTAAAGGTTGTCCACATACGGATAATTTAAGAGAACAGTAAAACATGAAAAAACAATGGGGGCAGTCCTGCTTTCACTTACAATACCACTAAGATTTGAATGACCCAGGCTTAAGATCTAGAGTAGCTGAAACTGGTTTTGCCCACTATGATTGCTTCCCCTGACATTTATTTATTTTTTGGCACTTTTCAGTCTTGCCTATGACCTCCCAAGTGTTAGCAGCTTTCTACTTCTTTGGCTGAAGCTACATACCAGCTTGGGGGTTGGGGAGATGAGGAACATAGAAGCAGCTAACCTGTGAGTCTCCAGGTGTGGTGGGACCCCAAACTCTTTATCAGCTCCAGACCATATGGCTACTTGTGGGTGACAAGAGGTCGAGTTGAACAACACCTGGAAAGCCACAGGTTCCCCGTACCTGCTTTAACAGGGGTATATACATCTCTACACATCAGAAGGCCATTTGACAGGGTCCCTGACACAGATTTAGGACTATCTTTTAGAATAATAAAAAGAAGCTCAATCCTCGTATATTTAGGAAATTCAAATATACCGTGCCTTTGCAAAAGCCTTTGAGCCAAATCTCTCTGAGACTAAGGCAGAAGCCAGTTATCAAGAATAGTAAGTGGCCTTCCAGATGTTGTTCAACTCAGCCACATTAGCTGGGGCTGATGAAAGTGTACTGGTAACAGGTGGGAGTTTTAATAGGCATTTTGTCCAACACAACTTGGAGGGCCACAGGTTCACCACCCCTGACCCAGACAGACACTTGTTCCTTTAGGTGCAGGGGATAGCTTAGCAAATACAGAGCTGCAAATAGCAGTATTGCTATAACCTTGCACCACCCTCCCACCTGCCCTCTTCTCGTTGATGGAAAGAAACAGGAACATTTCTTTTATTCATCTTGACAGCCTCTCCTCCTTTCCAGGGAGCGAGTCAGTTAGCCTTCTGCATTTGCAAGTTCCTCTCTTTCAGTGCATTTTCAGCAGATTGTTAGTCATTAAACTGTCATCCCCCTGTCCTGCCTGAGCAACATACATCAGAGCCTGGGCCACAGACAATGGGAATGTGACAGGCAGGGGGCAGTGAAACAGACTCCATCAGGCAGAGCCTCAGCCAAAACGCTGTCTTGGCTATCAGCGCTGATGGAAGAATAATCGTAGCAGGCGGAAGGCAAGTGTCTGTGGCAACAGAACTGGCGGCCTTTTGAGGGAAGAAAGATGTAATCACATTGCAGGTGATTCACCAGACATGCTAGAATTCAGCCACGGCTCTATTCAGACTTGGGCTCTATTTTTTTAAAGGGGCAGTTTGCAGAAATTATTTCCTGCTACCGCTGCTCTTAAATGAGGGAACTGTGGCCTTCCAGATATTGCTGGACTACAACTCCCAATCATCTCCGAGAATAGGACATGCTGGCTGGGGTAACTGGAGACTGAATCCAACAAGATCTGGAGTGCCACAGGCTCCCCGCATCCCTGGTTTAAGATGTCTAAGTTCGGATACTTCCGACATTGGGATTTGTGACAGATGAGCCACAGGCCTGAGAGAGATCCCTGCAATCTGGGAGATGCAGCTAAGAGCACAGCTACTTCTCAAATCCCATCAGTAACCACAACAGAGAGACTTCCATACAAAGAGATGCCGAGATGAGCCTAGCTGCCAAGGGGATCTGAAAGCTTGACTCTACTGTGGATGCTAATGGGAATTGCAGAGGTAAAAGAAACAGTGTGCGTACACACAGCCAAAATCAAAAAACAAACACCAGTCACAAAACAGGACAGTGTAAGCCAAGTCCCAAAGAATTGTTAGAAAGATGGACAGCTGAGAGAACAAGGCATACAAAGCAACCTCTCCAAAGAGAGGTTATACTGCAGATAATGTCCAGTCCATTCTCAGGCTAGACAAGTGGTTGAATAGTGGTTTCCTCATGTTCAATGGAAGAGTCTGTTATTCTGGCAGACACACAGTTGTAGGCCAGGCTCCAATAAGTGAGGTTAGAGGGATAAGCGAGTCCTGACTCACAGCTTGGGAGTAGCAGGCATTATCCACAGAGCTGCAAGTCTTTGCTGTGTGTATATATATATTTATATAAAGAGAGAGACCGACCATTGAGTGGATCTTCAAATGGAAGACTCCTTCGTCAAGGAACCATGGAATCGAGTATATTTACGGGAGTCCTGTACCAGAAGGAGAATAATTAGTACATTTGTACTGAGCTGTGCTTGCAAGCATTAGGAAAGAACAGGAAGCCACAGATACATTCCGCCACATTACACCTCTACGTCCTGTTGAGAAAACGTTGAGAAGACCATATTTAAGGCTAAGGATCATTTTAACCCAGTCTTCTAGCTTAGTTGCTTCTCTGCACATCTTCCTTTCATTCAAAGATGCTGCCAACAGAAATAGCCTACTCAAGGCAGTTTGAGGACTAACATTAACACTTTAACTCTATTCACTAGTTTTATCTGCCAGATAAAAGTTAACCATCCTGACAGCAGCTTCTTGGTCAATTCTTGGCAATGATTTTAGGCATCAAGCTATAGACACACATCACACACTAAAAAAGAATCTTTGCAGCCTCTGTGGCGCAATGGGTCAATGTGTCTGGATGTTAATCAGAGGGTTGATGGTTCAAGCCCACCCAGGGGTTGCTGTGGGCAGGATGCCTGCATTGCATGGAGCTGGACCAGATGACCCCTTGGGATTCCTTCGCACTCTACAATTCTATGATTCTAAAAGGCAGGTCTGTAAGTCCATAGGCTTCATACCAAAAAGGAGATTGCAAGCTGCTGCTGCTGCTTATACATGGTAATGTATACATATAGAATTGAACTCCCCTTTCCTGTCCTCAAGGGACCTAAGACTTGCTCAAATCACATTGATGGCTGGAGAGGAAGCAGGTTTCTGTAACTAGGGAAGATGAGAAAACTCTAACCTCTGAACCTTGCTGTCACTCTCTAAGATAAGATGATTCAGTTGCCAGCAACTGGCCTGCCTAAATTCAAGTCAACTCCTAACATGATCTTACTCATGCTGCATAGATTTACTAGCCTGCTGTGTCACACACTTCTCTGCCAAACTTCTGGAAATTAAGCTGCTCCAGAAAAAAACACGGAGCCTGAATTCAGAAGAAAGGAGCATCCAAATGCAAAAATGGCCATCAGCCAATAGGGGCAGAGGCATCAAGTTCAATTCCCCAGATTTGGAAAGGAAAGAAACAGCCTTTCGTTACACTGGGAAAGAAATAGTTCAACTACCTAAGAGCAACAGGGCAGATGGGCTTAGGGCTCAGTCATACACTGGCTCAGGGGTTACAGGATTCAGTTGAAAACCTGCTGCACTGGAAGAATGCCACATGTGTCATTGCCACAACAGATATGCTGGCAGAACACTCAGCCAGTGACATATCTGGAAGGCGTCACAGCTATGGGCAACAGAGACACTTATGCTGGATCCCATACCTCTTCAATACACATCCATGTCAACATCATCAACAGTACATCTTTATATCAAACATGGCACAGAAAATTTCCCTTCCAGTTGCTCCTCTGTAGGGTTGGCCACTCAGCTCAAAAACCTTGCTGGGATGACTGGTCAGTAACCATGTACATGCCTCTTTCTCTTTTCAGATCCACTCTATCGGGTGCCATTCAATAAAAAACATCAATGTTCCATAAGTGTTGAATCAGGTTCAAGTGGCCTTAGGATGCAACTCTTGGAAGGAGGGTGGGTAGGGAGGTTGGATGTGACTTGGGTTCCCCCACTTCCTGTTTCCTCTGGCTCCACAAATGGATCACTGAGAATGCACCAGGTGGCTGAGTATTGCTGCCAGGGGAAATGAGGCAGTCAGTGAGGGATGGGATGCTACCCAGAAGGCAGAGGCCATCAGGCACAGGGTGGTTGGGGTTTGGTTCTATGGGCTACCAGGGATCTGAGGCTGGTGTGCAACTATGTGGGGTAGGGTATTTGAGATGCTGGATCCCTTCCTTATAAGGCTGCCTGGGGCCTCTTGGGAGCTGTGCTACTGAGGCTTACATGTTGGGATGCTGTGTATTGAGGAAGCATGGTGGTAGCTAGCATGGCTCCACTCAAAAGTCAGCCAGTGTGGTTTGGCTCCCTTTGTTTCTGGGCAACGTGGGAGGTATCATTTCTACCACATTCTGGAACTGGTGGACAACAGTAGTGTTTCCAAGGAAGTTGGGGTCATGGCTGGTGTGTCGCCCCTCCATTACCCACTCATGTCCAGGGTTGAGCATGTACTGCATTTAGTAGCCATTCCACTCACATAGTAATGACATATTCCAGGCCCCAGCATCAACACAGCTTAGGGCTGCTCCATTAGCCATGCGAGTGATGCATCTAGAGCTTTGGGCTTGTTCCCAGACTTCCTGTTGTGCTCACGATAATTTAGGAAGCCACATCAGTGCAGACAGATATGAACTGCAGGCAACCCCCTTCATGAACCAACCCCATTATGAGTGCACGGTGACTGTTCTTCCAGCTGGCCTTACCATGCTAACATTCTCCTTGCTGCCGTGCTTCTGCTCTTTCACGCCCGCCGATTCCAAAACTGCATCCTTCCCTTTTTTATCCAAGGACCCTTGACTCCCCAGCACCTTACGCTGTATGAAAAAAAGGAAAACACTGGGGCTGTGACTGGGGGAGGGAAAGAAAAAGGCAACAGAACAAGAATAGGGCTTATTTATGGAAGCCTGAATACCATCATGCCACCAGAAAGCTTATGCATCTGGACAGCAGACAATATGCCCGATATGTACACCGGCAAGAAGTAACGAGCAGCACCACTGCAGCAGAAGTTAATGCTAATGGTAGAAAAATCCTTACCTTGATTAAGCCACTGAAGGAACGAGTGCGAGCCCGCTTCTGGGTCCGGGGTGTGGGTGCACCTGCCTGAGGAGTGAGAGCTTCAGGGTGCTTCTGAAACTAGAACACACACTTTATAGCATGATTAGTTCTGCAGCATTGCCCATCCATCCCAAAGATTGATCCTGGTTCCCATTCCAAGCAAACAGCCCCATTCATGCCTCTTTGCTCCAGTCAATTACTCAAGTTCTACCTGTTGAATGAGCTTCTTTTTCTTGGCAGAGTCTGGCATATTATGAACATGGTGGAAGAGCTCTTTCAGTGCTTCTTCTGTATGTTGCTGTGTGTCTTCTTGGTGGGCAGAGGGATCCACCAGTCCTCGCTTCTTGAATTTCAGAAGCTGGAAGTCTTTGAAATTCCGGGGCACAGGCAAGTCCAAGTCATCCTGCAAAAATTCAGAAGAACACTCTGCACTTCAGGCTGTTTTGTCCTATAAAGACCATTAGCACCCCACACCCAATGATAGCTATCTTGCCTTTCATCACACTAATAAAGGTAGTCTGAGCTTCATATCCAGTAGCAAAGCCAGACCTGGGTACACAGCCGAGGGCCTGATCTTTTCCTCTCTCCCCAAAATATGCATGTGCTATACTAAATGTTGTCCTATTTTTGACAGTTAAATGAGAATTTGTTCCGTTCTCTAGAATTTTAGCATAACTAGAACACATTTTATTAGAAGGGATATGTACCATCCAAGTAGCAAATCTGGGGTCTAATTAACGTCTTTTCTGTCTTCCTAAGGAATGGATTCCCCCCAAAGAATCCCTTATTGGAATTTCTCATGAACAAGACTGTTTTAGTCATCAGTTTGCTGACCTGCTGGTGCCCATGTGGAGTGCTCCCTTCCACGACCAATGTCATGGACTGCTCTTACCTTTGAGGCATGTGTTCTGGAATCCAAGTAATGCAGCCTTGCACATTCCCGGATATATGAGGGAGCCTTGGAAGGAGAGTGAAACAGAAGGAGTCAGACACAATTAAGCCGAAGTCTCCCCAACTATGAGGTTCCATTCTACAGCAGTTGCTCCAGGCACTCACCCCACCAGACCAGCAACTTCATCTTAGAATGTAATTCATGCAAAATCTTCTGAAGCGTGCTTCCTTTATAGGTAGGAGGGTCACCCAGGGCAAACATTCAGTCCTTTATCCTCTCAGATATGTTGCATGCTACCAGATGCATTAGGGGTCTTACTTTTTGACAATCAAATGTGAACTTGCCTAGTTTTCTAGATATTTTAGCCATTCATAGGGAGGTTTATTAAACCAAATGGCAAAGAGGGACAGAGAGCAGCCTCAGAGGCTATGATAGCAACTGATCAGGAAAGGGACACTGTCTGGTTAAGGAAGAGTTTGGCACAGTAACTACAAGGACACTCACATGTGCAGGATATCTTGCCGTTTAGAATAGGAGGCCTTGTTTTCTCACATCAGTGCCACTTGTGATCTACCCAGCAAGGGGAGCAGGCACAGTACATAGCACCTCCAAGGAAGTAATAGATTTTTTATCATCTTTGACATCTTTTTGTCAGACTTGACAGTGTTAGGACTGTGCACAAAACATATTTCCCCCCAGGAGGGGACAGCCTGAGACATTTACTAAGCAGATACTGAAAGAGAAAGATTGTCCCTTCTTTCTGAAGCACCTACCTTGAAAAGCTTCTGTGAGTGCTTGATCATAAAAGCCATCCCGTTATTTAGCTTGGGAATGTTTTCCTGTAGGTCACTGGCAGTCACCTGGCAATAGTGGGAAACACCAAAGCAGGATCGTTAGGAGAGTGTAGGTAAGATGCAAGCTCCCTGGTAGAGGCAGGTTTATTTTCAGGAGTCAGGACACAGTAGCCAAGCTGGAATAGGACAGATGAACTCCTTCCCAGCTTAGTTTTTTGTACTGCTGCCTAAAAATCTAACACCACTTACATTCCGAGGCCACAAAATGTGAGGTGAAAACATAAGAGCCAGGTTATGAGCTGACATCTTGTTCCTGTCCTGCTTTTTGGCTGTCTGATAAAGCAGATCCAACAGCAATTTGAGCAGGCTGCGATTGGGGGCTGGTAGGATCAAGAAGAGGAGCTGCAGTGCTTCAATCTGACGCTGCTTATCGGGTATGTTGGTCTTGTTGCCCTTGTCATCAAACTGCATCAGATCTACGGTATTAACAGGAAAACATCTCAAGAAACTTCAGCTGCACACATATTTCAGGAAACTATACACTATTTAATCAACTGCCCCTTCCCAACTTGCCATCACACTCCTTTGCACTCTTCTCTTCCTCAGCACAATCAGAAATCCCAAAGGTTTCTTGCTTATATATTCCTATTATGACATGGACAGAGAAAGTAGGCCTTTCCCTGATCTTAACCCAATAGCTTTACCACTGAACAAGACAAACCCCACGTTATTGATGCTAACATCCTGTGGGCCGGTTCCCACTTCCCTCCAAGGCTGACTCACCTGAAATTTTGAGGTGTGCATGGAAATGTTTATGGGTCAACAAAGGCTCTGGTAATTCGCCCAAGAACATTTTCAGCAGAGTGGCCACATCATTGGAGTGAAACTCCCCTGAATCCAAGTCAATTTCTGTCCCACTGTTCAAGGCTTCTTTCAGGGTCTGCTGCCTGGTACTGTTTCCTGGCACTCGGAACAAGCCTTCCACCCGCAGATCTGCACCATGGGAAGAAAGACAAAAGGGGTATCAAGAATATGTTAGATAAAATGTTGTCCTTTTCTAGTATATTGACAAAGCTTCTTAGCCTTTTTATACTTTCCTTTTCTTCCTGCCACATTATCTGAACACCCTACAGAAGTCTAGTACAAAAAAAATCACTAAACATTTGATATTGGGTGGGGTGGGGTGGCAGGAAAAGGTTAGTGTCTAGAATCACATACCTCCTAGGACTTCCTCAGCTCAGAAGTGAGTTAAATCTGTGCCCCCAGACCAGCCCACTATCCTTGACTAAACACAGACAGAAAGGAAACCACAAATCACTTACTCTTATGCAGATATTCTATCAGTTGAGATATTTGAGCAATACCTTCTTCAGTCAGTGGAGTTCCAAAAACCACCCCTTTCTCTAGAGATGAAAAGGAGGAGATAATGAGTAGCCAACATCATCAACTGTTGTGAGACCCAGAAATGTGCAAGCATTTCCATACTATACTGAAAAGACAGAATTAAAAAGCCCCAGTTCACACTGTGTGTTCACTTAGACCCTTTCTCTTGCAAATGCAACTCCTCATCTCCTCAGGTTAAAAAAAAAAGCTAACAAAAAACTCTTATTGTGATCTGGAAAGGAAAGTATGCTGTAAAACAGATACTTGGGTTTTCTAAACTTGGATCTGTTTCAAAGGAACAGATTCCACAGAAGGATAGGCAATATATAAAAACTAACTTCCTGGAGCAAACCCAAAGTCCATCTTGACAAGCATTCTGTTTCCAGCAGGCCTAATTGAACATTTCATAACAATTATGGTCTTCCCTATTTGTCTCCATCATCTGGAATTCATAGGTACACAGCCTCAGCACATGGAACTCCATTTAGATACCTGTAGGCTGATATGTTTCTGCTATCAGCTCTAAGCCAATGTTTCAGCTTTAGCCAAATGTAGGGCATCCTGAGTCAGCTAAGTGCAACACGCCAGCTTCAGGCCATCTCTTGATGCCTGGTCCTTTGCCAAAGGCAGCATATAATCCCACAAGTTGCCCAGCTATAAGTTTTCAGCTACATAAAGGATTGCATCACACCTTCTTCCTCCATACTGGTTGGAGTGGCTGCAATATTTACTTCTGCAAAACCCAATGTCTGTACATGAGAAAAAGGTAAAAAAAAAAACTTGTCCCTTAGACCCAGGTTTCACAATTAACCCACAGCCCAATATCTGGAAACTCCTATGAAGCAGAAGAGCACATTGAGCTGTGCAGAATACTAGTAAGTATTTTTGTAAGCTTGTAGAGGCTTGCTGTATTCAGCCAAATTTATTATTTGTTCAGGGGGAATCCTAAAGCAGCATCTGCAGAAGCCAAGGAGGTGTATAATCAGACAATTAACAAGATTGAGCTGCAATAACAAATATACTTAAGTGAGGTGAGATGAGAGGTAGAGGGATGCAGGCACCACATAACTGCTGTGTTATCTGGGCTTCATGTTTTGCTGATATATTTCATGAGCTACATCATGAAAGCAGAGCGCATACTCGGCTTATATCTTTAAACACTGTGTGAATGAATCCTGTGAATCTAGGAGCACAATGATTTATTATTACTGAAGTTACTGATCAGCTCCTGAAAATAATTGTGTGTGTGCACACACACACACACACACAAACATCATGCCATGGCTTTCTAAGAAGGTAATTGCCAGGCCAATCGGAACCATCAAAAAACTGAAAATACAGGATTCAACTATGAGAAAAAAAGGACAAGATCTTAGACATTTGTTGTAGAATACACTCTAACTGGCTACATTAGATATGCCAAAGGTCCTGTCACAAGTGCAGAGTTGAAATCTGAATATCTGCCCAAGCCAGACACAGCAAGCAACTCCTGTTAACCAAGAAATTAACTGCAATCAGGACTGACTTTATTGTTTTCCTCCTCATAGTATTGGTTCCCTCCACCTCTCATCTCCCCGCAGTTGAATATTTTACTCTTGCTCTTCAAGCACATTAACCACCAGCTCTATTACCTTATAACATGAATATTCAATAAAACCTGTCAGTTACAAACCAGCTTTAATTGAGCATTGCTTTTCTTAGTGTTCCATTTACTTCTCACCCCACCTCCTCTCACTTTCCCAAATCCATGCTGGTTTCAATAGCAACTTGAGCTCTTATGAGTTTTAAAAACTAAAGTCTAGCTTGCTGTTTTTGTATCACTAAGTATCTTAAGATTTAGTGTCAGGAGTATAACGTATTCCTGGACACCGCAGAGTTAGACGCAGACTTTTCTGGAAGCTTCTGGCTGTTGTGTAATTGACTGGACAGCTCAACGCAGGAACTCAGCAACTCACTGGATAACTATATACAGTATTTATTGATTGAAGCAACTAGCATCCATAAGTTACTATTTACAGACTATACAGAATAAAAGAAACAAAACATAAAATCTTTTCCTCTCCGTCTCTCTCTCTCTCTATACTGACCACTTTCTCCACCAACACCTGCACCACACACTAACCACACACTAACCAGCTCTCACACAGAGCTCACTCTTAAGGAACTCATTGACCAATCACAGGTCGTTGCTAAGGGTCTGAGAGAGAGCAGATCTGGGCTTTCTGCCAACTAGTTAATTGCTTAATTGCTTGGAGATAGACAGCACGTAGGCAATTTGCAATCTCTAACAAAGTATATGTATTGTTACAAAGTTACCTGAAACTTCATACATCTAGGCTGAAGCTATTATTCTTTAAGGCATACTATTCGTTGCAAAATTAGAGTAACACTATGTCAAGTGATTTAAAAGAAATCATTTAAATGAGGGCCAGCCAACACTTTTTCCAAATAAACGTTTATTGCTGATAATTGATTCAAGCTGATCAAAAGCAAAATAAATAAGTTTGTTGGATAGAATCCAACATAGCGCTAAGGCAATTGTTCATTCATCACAAGGATTTTTGCTTGTACAACACACTATTCTCCCCCTCTTCTCTCCTCACATGCCCCAAATTCTGTTCAATGTATTCCCTCAATTCTCTGAAGCAGTTCTGGGGAGGGTGTGGGGAGCATATGGTGGAGAGGTGGGAGGATGCATTAGCAGAATACTGCCATATACATTTAGCAGCTTTAAAGAGGAATGGAAAAACATGGTAACTTCCAATATGTGATTGACATTAAAGTCAAAATGAGTTTTGATACATGGCCACAAAGGGAATCAATTTGACAGTCCCATGACATTCTTCCTGCACAAGGAGCTAGACAAGAAGGAACTGGAGGGGTCACCCTCCCACTGGAAGGTATGAGCTACCTCATTTGAATAATTCTGCCCAGTGGAGCAAGTGGGAGGGACAAGCTATCCAAGGATTCCCCCCCCCCTTGCAGGAAAATACCCCAGAACAGGGTGGCTAACTTTATTTGGCATTGAGGGCTGTGCACCCCTTCAAGGGCCACATGACATCTGCGCACATCCAGTTACACACCATGCAAAATTACTGCTCATATCTAAAATCCTTCTTCCACCCAAATCTTTATCATTCACCTTCCAGTAATCTCCTCCAAATTCATCCCTCTTCTCTCCAGCATTATACATCACCCTGCCTGTTTCCATCCCCCCAACCCGAAAGATCTTCAGTCTTTCATTAAATCTACTCCCTCCCACCCCAATATTCCTAGGGCATAGAACATCTGTAGAAAAACTACATCTTAGATATTTGGGCTGGTATTTGTAGTCATATTTAGGCAGGTAAAGGATTGTTCAAGCAATCTCACATTTCACCCTTTAAATGTGATGCTAATTACCTTGTTGCCAGGGCAAGATGGAAACCTTTGTAAGTTATAGTGCAGTGGGAAATAAGGGCTGCATATTTTAATTCAGTTTGGAAAGAATATGTCCCTAGATGATGATGAATAGATAAGAAGAAGAAGAAGAAGAAGAAGAAGAAGAAGAAGAAGAAGAAGAAGAAGAAGAAGCCACCCATCTGACTGGGTTGCCCCAGCCACTCTGATCATCTTCCAGCAAAATTAATTTGCCAGAAAAGAAACAAGTAGAAAAGCAGGTTGAGAGTCCAAGGCTGGTTGTCTACCAGATCAATAGAAGCAATTTCTCCCAACTTAAGTGTTTCCTTGTTCAGCATCTCTAAGCAACACCATGGGAACATTGCTCTTAGCAGCTACATAGGTCTAGTTAAGACTTTGAAGAGGAGATACAAATAAGGTTATCTTCAAAGGGAACAGAGACTAAGAGCCAGCTGAAACAGGAGAGTTTAGCTATAGGAATCCTCTTGCCTGCTAGTAGCACAGAATGACCAGCTGACCAAAGAATTAAACAGAAATGTTTTACAAGTATGGGTGGGAGCACAACATTCATCCAAACCTGGCACACCCAAAAGTGTAGGCAGCACAATGGGAGGAAGAGGGTACACCAGTTTACAGCTGAACTAGTGATTGCTTCTCTAGGGGAGATATAAGGCATAGACTACACTGCTCAGACTATTTGCTCATCTAGATCAGAGTAGACTATTTGTCTGGCTGGCAGCAGCCGTCCAGGATCTCAGGCAAACATTTTTCACATTACTTTTAACTGTAGATGTCAGGGATTATATGTGGAACCTTCCAAATGCAAAGCGCATGCTCTGCCACTAAGCTAAGGTCTCTCCCCAGCTCTCCTATTATAGATGAAACAAGAGGCACAGGCCATTACTATTGCAGCTGTATGTGGTAAACTACCCCCAAAAGTGGATCTCATGTTGTGGGCAGGCATCTTTACATACCACACCCTCCTCACTCTCTGCTGCTTTCCACCTCTTCTTCCCACCCTCCATAGGAGCACACACCCATGCAGTTTTTCCCTTTCTGTTTTTTTTTTTTAACCACCTGCTTTAAAAAAAAACCATAAAGATGCATATACTACCTTCTAGCATGGGTGGTATCATTTTGGCTACCAAAACAACAGCTTTGTCCTCTATAAGAATGGAATTGAAAGGGATTATAAAGAAAGCCAGGGGTGGAGAACCTGTGGCCTTCCAAATATTGATGACTACAATTCCCATCACCCCTGATTATCACTGGCCATGCTGGCTGAGACTGATGGGACCTTGAGTCTAGGAGCATCTTAGGGCCACAGGTTTCCCACCCCTTGTGTAAATCAAGTATTTAAATAAACATTGTCATTGTCTTACAGGCAATGACCAATTTAGCAGTGTCCGAATGACGCATGATCATGCACACAGCGCCAAACCCAGAAGTAGCCCTGAAGCATCATAAAGATGTCCTGAAAAGGGGCAGAATGGGGGTGGAACGGGGTGGGGTAGAGTGGGCTTATGCATGCTCTGCCAACATGTGCAGGGGTCCAGAACTGAACCCCTGTGTAAAATGAGAATTGCCTGTACTGCCCTTCTTATTTTCTTTTAATAAGGGTCTGGTCTGCACTGTACTTGGACCAGAAAAGTTTTCACATGCTTTCTTGGAGTTGTTGTCACATATGTGGGACAATTAGCAGAGGCTGTACCCAGGATACCAAGGCTTAACATCAAAAAAAATTAAGGGGAAAATGTTAGCCAACACATCAGGCTCACCTTTGCGTTTCAGAGACATCAGGGAACGGAAAAACCCTGAGGATGTGCCAGGCAACTGAGGGTCCTCCTGTCCCATCAGCTGGGCTAGCTCCGCTCCAGGCAGGTCAATCAGCCGGGTGATGTTACTGACCACAAGCTCTGTGAATGCCTCAGGTTTCTCATGTCGCAGCTTCTCCACAAAGAAGTCTGGATTGAAGATGAACTGATGCCGCTGAAGGGAGGAGTCATTGCAGATAACTAAACTGCAAATGGCATCACTAGGGAGAGAAACAAAGATACATTACTTTGGGAGACATACCTGAACACAAACTAAAATTCAGCTACGCAGGAGCTACCTGCACATCTGGAGTGGGGAACCTATTTCAGCCTGAGGACAGCATTCCCTCATGCACAGTCTTCTTGGGAGCCACATACCAGTGGAGGGTAGAGCCAGAGGCAGGTATGTGACTTTTTATACAATAAGGTACAACCACCACGTAAAAGTTTCTAAAACACACACACAATGCCCTGCAGCAAGACAAGAAAGTGATGTTAAAATAATTAAGAATAGGTTCAACCCAGATAAAAGCACTTGAGGATGCAGGGCTGGTGACGGGCTTTGGCAGTCCTGAGAGCTGAATAGAGAGGCTTGGAGGGCCACATTTGGTCCCCGGGCCTGAGGCTTCTTATCCTTGCTGTAGATACAAACACAACATGTATAAATCAAGTCAGGTGGGCCTGACCGGATAGCACATCATCTAGCAATCAATCAATTACAACCTGCAGATAGTCCTTCAGCATGGTCTATTAACTGTTTGAGGGATGCACTCACCTGTCATATTACACATTAGACCCTACAGATGGCCAGACCTTATAACTGGCCAAAGTTTCCTATTAAGATCCTAATCAAAATACTTACCGGTAACAAAAGACTAACAATTTAACTTACATTCCAAATTACTAAGCATTTATGAAAATAACCTAGAACAGATTTGAGGTAGAGATTGCATCATCTTCTGAGATGTGACATTCTGTGCCAGGTTTATCTCTATGCAAAGAGAGCAAATTTCCATTTTATGAGGGTGTTCAGTTGGACTCAACAAATATAATTATCTGTTTTCTTAGAGGTGAAGTATTATGAAAAATTTGTTGCAAGTCAAACATTTAAAGGCATTTCTGAGAGAATGTACCCAACACACAGGAAGACAGGCTGTCACATGAATTTAACCAAATTATCTCTTATGCACTTGAATGCGGTGATGCAGTGGAATATTTTTACCAAGATTACCTGAAAGCCACCCACTGGTAGGTAATACCCTGCTGCGGTGCCAGCCTAGGGGTGAGTTGTAACTGGACAGTAGGTTCTGAATAATTGGAGCAATTACGTTGACAAAATCACTCCAAAAGCAGCAAAGAAGTACCACTTTCTCCAGCCACTTGGTGAGTTGGCTGCCAAGTGCAGTCTGATTCCAGTGCTGCTCAGTAGACTTCCCTGCAGTTTGACGTGCTTAACAAGCCGAGGACAAGATGGAGCAGTTCAGCTCAAGCAGCTGGGAATGACTGTCGATTGACCTCCCACTTGCAGCACATTCTGCTGTCTTATGCATGTCAGCCCAGGCCAGCTCCACCACTAAGTACGTTTTGTCCAAAACACATTGTAATCTAATTAGATCCAACTTCTCTCTACTTGCCTAATGCAGTAGTTACCATCTTCACCCAAGAAAACTGATCACTCCACAGAATAGCTATGCCAGTTATTCACCCTTCCCTCCCCAGTGTCCCAGTCATGATCTAGACATTAAGGAAAATCCACTGAACTAAATCTGTCATTCATGCAATACCTGCCTATTTGTGGGGTTTCAAATCTAAACTTCTAGGAAATCTGATAGCCCCTATTACTTAATAAACACAGAAAGTCAGATCACTTACACAAGTGCAGAAAGCTTCTGATGAGGCATTGGGAAGCAGAGACACAGCAAGAAGAACTTGCTCCTTGTTTTCAGAAACAGATCTGCCTGCTCCAGCACAGCCTATGCAAATTCCATGCACACTAAACAACACAAAGACTCATTTATTAGCCCTCTTGGCACAAATGCATCAACCCTGATATGGAGCCAAAGCAGAACTCAGGCTAACCAACTTCTTCTCCACTTTTCCTACCCCATGGAAAGTGACAGATGGAACGCTAGGCATGTCACCTGCATCAGACTTGAACACTGAATGGAGTAAAGTGTCCTTGTCATATTCATTGACAGACTTTGCCCATGGTTTTAAACAATTACTTTTAAGATTTCTTCAATTTTAAGCAAACCCTCACAATAGTTTAGACATCGCATTTGAAAATAGCTCTTGGACTCATGCTGGTACATTCCCCTCATTCATGTCCAGTATATTCTGTGTGTGTGTGTGTGTGTGTTCACACTATATATAAACTCTCATCTCTACAGACTTTTCTGCATAAAATTCTTGCCTTTGCCTTAGTGTCTTCATGACTGTGCCCTACCTACCCTACCTGGGGGATCTGATGTCACTCACTGCTGGAGACTTCCAAAAGCTTGCAACCTTAGCACTTAACTGCAAAATATTTTACTTCTTTCATTGACTTCACCCATTCCCAGTTACTAGAAACCTTTCACACATCATATCCGTCCAGACTTAGCACACATCTACTTTTCTTTAAAGAAGTCTTATCACCAAAGAATTGATGCTTTTGAATTATGGTGCTGGAGGAGACTCTTGAGAATCCCATGGACTGCAAAAAGATCAAACTTATCCATCCTTAAAGAAATCAGCCCTGAGTGCTTACTGGAAGGGCAGATCCTGAAGTTGAGGCTCCAGTACTTTGGCCACCTCATGAGAAGAGAAGACTCCCTGGAAAAGACCCTGATGTTGGGAAAGATGGAGGGCACAAGGAGAAGGGGATGACAGCGGATGAGATGGTTGGACAATGTTCTCGAAGCGACTGGCATGAGTTTGGCCGAACTGCGGGAGCCAGTGGAGGATAGGGGTGCCTGGCGTGCTCTGGTCCATGGGGTCACGAAGAGTCAGACACGACTAAACGATTGAACAACAACAACTTTTCTTTATGCAGGCCTTTGGTTGAGTGGATATCCTCCATCCTCTTCAATTACTATCCTGTGCTGTTGTTTTGTCAATTGCATTACTGATAAATTTTGTGGTTATATTTTTTGAGGTTTTAATACAATTGTACTCTTTTAGCTGTGATATTTTTTCTAACCTGCCCTGTTTAGAAGGGCTGGTGAAAGGCTGGCTACAAGTAAATAACAATATAATTAATGAAAAGAAATATTTTTAAAATCTCCCCCTTTCATTTTTTTCACTCCCCAGTGTGTAACTACATTTGATGTAGGCTACATTGCATAAGATCATGGGGCAGCCCGCCTCCATCATTTGTTGTCTTTCCTCCCCCCCCCCCCGCCCGCGCACAATTTTTTAATTTTATTTTAAGTACTCTCAAAAACCTAACAATCAAAAGAAAACAATACCATAAATAATTAGAGGTTACATTCCATCTCTTCTTGTTGCCTTTTTCTCATCTGAAACCAGCCTGAAGGATCTTTGGAGTACAGCTTTCACCATGTTTTAATTCTTTAATCCCCCATGCATTTGGAGCATACTGTAACAAAGAAATGGGCTTGCAGGCCATTTATTGTCTTGCCCTGACAACTAAAATCCAACCCAATTTTATTAGAGACCTCACAGTTGGAAACAGCCCTAAAACCCTTTAATCCGTGCTACATTTTACTGGGCTTTGTAATTTTGAAAGGTCACTTTATCAGCAACACTCCCCCGCACAAAAATATGCCTGCCTATTATTAACGCTAATGAAATGGAAATGTGAGACAGCACATACAATCAGAACCCTTCTCAGACAGCCCAATCGTGCACAATAGAAAAAGCCCTGTACTGCAGCCATGTTAAAGGAGAAGGAGGATGTGTACAGCCCACTCCCCCAGTTTGCATAATATTAGAAAAGAGCAGCTACTGGTGTGGGTAGGGGGAGCAATCTTGTTTGCTTTGCAGCTTGGATTCTCTGCTTTTATCACCACAGTATTGCAATCACCAGTGCAATAACCTTCAGTGTTGCTGCTTTACCCCCTCTCTATTCTTTCCTTCCAATTAGAAAGCAGGTGTCCAGGAGAAGGAAGAAAATATTATTTGGTTTTTGTTACCAAGATTGAAGAAAAACCAAATTAGCAAGGGCAATGTTTTGCTCATGAAGGGGTTGGGGCGGCGGGGGGGGGGGGAGGAGGAAGGATGAGTGACAATGACAGGAGTGAGAAGACTTTTGTGAATGGAATACAATCATCAAGGACTTTAATCTAGTGCCATAGCAATACAAAGGGGAGCTGGGCTCAATAGAAAGATTAATGGAATTATGTGATCGCTTTAATTGAAACAACATCTAGGCATCTTTTAGTAGCATATAATATTTTTTCAGTCATGCACAAGGCTGAGCCTCTGACAGCTTCCAGAACTTTTAACTTGGTGCTTAGGACCCTATGCATAAGTACCTAATACTTGGAGCTGAAATATCTGAAGAGCACCTCTAGTACGTACTGACTCACCTGGGTGTTAAGGTCTGCAGTGTACCGGTAGGTCCTAGAGGTGGTTTGGGCCATGACAGAGTGTGGGAGGGCCTTCTCTGCTGTGGCCCCCAGCTTGTGCAATGCTTTTCCTCTAAGATGCATCTGGCTGTATTATTGTAACTACATTGTCAGTGGGTCAAGACACACTTCTTTGCACAGGATTAGTTAAGAATATGCATTCCACTGCAGTCTTGTTACTGATGTTGCTTGCTTTGATAGGCTTCAATTTATGGCAAGGCATGTTACTTATATGTAATTCAACCTGGGATTACAGGGTGGAGTAGGCTATAAAATACTTATAAATAAATATAAATAAGGTGAAGAACACCCACATGCATTCGAGGTACGGCCACACAGTAGAAGATGATTGTTCAGTCATGGCAGGTACAGAGGGATATTAATAAGTAGAACACTTAATTTAACTATAAAAGATATTGCAAGGAGCAATTGGCCTAGGGGAAAAATATTGATAAGAATTGATTAAGCACAGAACAGTGTCTGCTTAACATATAAAATATTGACAAATTGTAATCTGTGGTTTGAACCATGGTATATTTTTATCAGTGCTAGGATGCTTGTGCTATAATCAACTACTGTTTGGAGAATGAGAGGCTAATAATTATTATTGTTCATACTTTTTGCATTTCATTTTCCTCTGATTTTAATCCTCACCAACCATGTGTACATATACCTGCAACTCTGGATAACACATCATGCATCTGAAGGATTGCACCCCTTTAAGGTTATGCCATAAAATAAGTGTTAAGAAAACTTTCCTCCTGTAATCTCCAACTTCTAGAGGGTCAATATCAGAGCCTTGTAGCACCATAAAACTATTTCAAGGAATAAAGGCATTAAAATGATTGCAAAGAAAGTCCTTTTAACAGTGAAAAGTGGTCAGAAAATAAACTATGGAGGAACCAACTGCTTAATAAAACATGCCTGTTGTGAAGAAATGAATACTGAGCATTCATTTTGGCATTTCTTACAAACAGAGCCGTAGTCATGCTGTCTGTATCAAAGGCCTAAGCTAATGGATGACTTTGAAGATTACATTGTAAGATCAAACATAATTGCTGCAACTGCAGCTCCTAAAAAAAGAAATGGTGCTCCCTGAAAAATACAGCAGAAAATAAACTATTAACTCTACAGCAGACTCCATCAAGCTTGAGCAAAGAAGCCATTTAACCTACAGGATGCGAATAAACATGCTGAAGCCCTGAAAAAAATCAAAAGGTCACAAAGCAAGGAGGATGTTTCTAGAATAGAAACTTTATTTTATTACACAAGGAACTTACCACCTTTCTTCTAGTAGTGGTACAACTACTCATAGCAAGCAAGCAAACAAGCAAACAAACAAACAACTTGATCATCTACACACCACACAATGGAAACAGAATATGTATGTGGACACTTGCTTTATCTGAGAAACTAACTAAGACTACACGACCTGAATGATGCAACCAATATTTTGTTGCGATATGGCATCCCATTATAAAATATTAAAATAAATGCCCTGATGACTGACACCCACCAATTATGCATATAGATTTATGGGGAAATTTGATACATTAGTATTCTATTCTGGGCGAGTGGGGAACCAATTGTTTTGAAAATGTCTTCTGGAAAATTAATAAAATGTATTTTAAAAAAGAAATTTTATTCTGACTTATTTCTTGCATAGTATTGAAATTTATCCTTCCAATAATGGCTGAAGTAACAACGGTTGTATTATTAACCCGTTAACACATTGCTTTTATTTCTTGATATATTTACATCCCACATTTTCTGCAAGGAGCTAAAGATGGCATACATACTTCTTCCTTTCCCCATTTTATCATCACAACAAGCCTATGAGTAGGTTAGTGCTGAGAGAGGTTGACTGGCCCACAGTCACCCAGTGAGTCAAGCAGATATATGAAGCCTGGTCTCTCAGATTCTAGTCCTACACGAACCAGTACACCACATTAGCTCTGTATTAACACATTCCTTTGAAATTAGGGCAGAAAACCACTTTGTACTTTAGGCTGGCACACTGGCACATGGAAAGACAGTGTGGCATAGTGGCTAGTGTCACACAAGAACCTAGGAAACCAAGGGTTCAATTCCTCACACAGTCATTAAGCTCAATGGGTGACATTGGTCCAGTCACTGTCTCTCAGCACTAACCTACTTATAGGCTTCTTGTGAGGATAAAATGAGGAAGGGGAAGAACCACATACATCACCCTGAGCTCCTTGGAGAAAAAACTGGTACTGTATATAAATGCAATAAATAAAACAAATATCTAGAAGAACCACATGTCAACTGGATTGGAACTTTGACATCCTCTGCATCTCTCTTTCATCCCACCCAACAACCACCCCAAAACCTTTCCCAGTCCCAAATCACTAGGATTTCCCTTCATAAGAACATAAGATGAGCCTGCTGGATCTAGTCCAGCATCCTGTTCTCACAGTGGGAAACCACTGTGAGCTGAGCACAAGAGTAGTCTCGCCTCCTGAAGTTTCCAGCAACTGCTATTTGGAACCATTGCTGCCTCCAGCTGCGGAGGTATTGCACAACCACATCATGGCTAGCAGTCATTGACAGCTCTCTCCTCCATGAATTTGTCTAATTCTCTTTTAAAGCCGTCCAGGTTAGTGCCCATCACTGCCTCATGGCAATCTGACCAAGTGCCTCGTCTTTCATCTGTCCTACATCTTCCAACATTCAGCTATATTGGATGCCCACGCGCTCTAGTGTTATGAGAGAGGGAGAAAACCTTCCTCTATTATGCCACCCGTAATGTTATCAGATTCTTCTGTCAATGTATTCGCCACTTACTCACTCCCGTCTCTGCTCCACCCCAGACTTCCTCCTCGCCCAGGCGCGTCTAGAGGGAGAAGGGAGAACCCCCCCCCCCACTCCTTAGCCCCTGGGCAAAGAGCAAGAGCAGACGGGGTGCTTCAGAGCATTGCACCTGCGCTCTATGAAACAGCTTGCCCTGGAGGCAGGACCACAGGCCTCACGTCCCATGGCGGCTGGCCACACAAATGCTTCAGGCACCACAGCGAAAGGCTCGTATTCCTTGTGTCTTGTTTCTGTCTCAGACCAGCAGCTTTTCACTGAAAGCGGGCCGCGATTCCCTAATGCAGGCACCCCCCCCACTTCGGCCCTCCAGATGTTTAGGGACTACAATTCCCATAATCCCTGACCACTGGTCCTGTTAGCTAGGGGTGAGGGAGTTGTAGTCCCAAAATATCTGGAGGGCCGAGTTTGGGGGTGCCAGCCCTAATGCTAGCACAGCCCGTGCCATCCCCGCCCAAAGCACGCTGGCGGGCAACTCTCCCTCTACAGCCCATCTCCAACCCCACCCTCACCTGACCCACTTCAAGCTTCTCAGAGACTTCTCGGCCCGGCCGACCTACCTGGCCACTCGTTTCTCTCCTCCTCTTCCCCTCAGAGCCGACTCCGCCGCCATCTCATATCTGCCGCCTTGCCTTCCGATTGGTCGCTTCAACTGTAAAAGCCTATTGGCTGTTTACAACATAGTCCCGCCCGCCGCCGCCTCGTGGCCGCGCAGCCATTGGCCTGTTCGAACACGGCAAACGCCTAACGACCATCAGGTTTGGAAACCGAGATCAGAGGAGGAGAAATACCCCACAGAGACAAGTGGGCGGGGGTGGCGGGGAAGCCAACCCAGTATGGGACGATAAGCTTTCCGGGGCTTGTATTCTCGGCGACATTTCCAACGCCTTCTTGACAGCTACGGTTTTATGCTGTGACCCGGTAGGCGAAAGGAAGCGTTTTCAACCCTTAGAAGGGACAGCTCTCTCCCTGCCCCTCGTATATTTCCTGCGCCCTTAACGAAATACTTGTCGCCATGGCAGGGAGATGCAGAGCTGGTGTGGCAAAAGGTCCACTTCTGTGCGAGCTCTCTGCCCTTCCAAGTTGGTAGGTTTAATAAGGTTGCCAACTAACCATTAAAATAAGCAGACCAGGACTGCTCTTACGCCTTCCCTAGTAAGTCCAGACACAGAAATCAGCTGAGAAAGCACAGCTACATAGACCTGTTCAATAAATTTGTATTCTACCAGAGTTACGGTCTTTCTCCCAAAAGCTGAACATATTTTAAAACTCTGTGCAGTGCAAACCTATTGCTACTTGCACTATAAAAAGGAAGAGGTTCTCCGCCCCAAAGATATTTACAACTCCACATCAGCTAGCAGTGTATTTGAAAAAATAACAAAATAGCACTAGTTAATTTGATTTCAAATGCCTGGGGAGGGGAAAAATTGTGTTTGCTGAATGCATTTGTAGAAGATGTAACTTAAATGGCAAAAAAATTACCATGTGCTGCTAGTTAAGGCCTACTGAAGACTCATCTTTTACCCAAACATTAGAATTAAAATAGTGTAAACTGGTGTGCTTGTTTCTGTAATGCCACTGGAACTATTCCAGGGTTTTATCTTTATAGTATAGCTTTTAGGATTAATTCTTTCATAGAATCATAGAATTATACAGTTGGAAGGGACCCGGAGAATCATCTAGTTCAACCCCCTGCAATACAGAGATCTCAAAGCATCCACTACAAGCTTCTACAAAAAGGAGGGATTCTCTCCTCAGCCCTCACACCAAATCTGCCTGGCTCTGCCTGCTTTGAAAAATGCATTGTCTTAAATGAAATGTCACTGTTGCAAACTAGATGTTAAATGGCAACCCCATCCCTGACTCACATGCATCAAAAATAGTTTGGTGCATTATGGTTTTTGTAGATCTTGTCAACCTTTGAAATAAGAAAGGGTTGAGTGATTATTGCTCTCGTGAGTGACTCATGAACTGCCATGCAAACTTTTGCTGAGGTTTTTCTCCTGACATCTGCCTTGCCAGTGTACTCACAGTCCACCCTCAGCTTATATTGACAGCTTGTAGATAAGGAGGTAATGGTTCCTGTTGCTTTGTCCCTGCTGCCGCCAATCCAGCAGTTCGAAAGCATACTAGCTCGAGTAGATAAATAGTAGCAGTTTAGTCATGCTGGCCACATGACCCGGAAAAGCTGGCTGTGGACAAACGCTGGCTCCCTTGTCCCAAAAGAGGAGATGAGCATCACATCCCATAGTCTAATTCAACTGGACTTAACCATCCAGAAGTCCTTTATCTTACCTTTACCTAATCAGTGAAGTTAAGGATGTTCTGTGCTTTGTGTTTTGTTGATCAATAAGACTTGTGAGTAGCAGGTGGGGATTCAAACTCACTGTGTGTGTGTTGCTGCCTGAGCAACTGGGACTGATTACAGGAACTATGGCATGATTTTGCATGTGTGTGGGGTGGGCATTCTCCTCATTATGGATTCATTGGCTCTGTCCCTGTGCATGTGTTGTGACTGGTACACTCCTTGACTGGGGTGTATGTAGCAAGAGAACATATAAAATGGGCACATAGAATTTGGTTCAGAATTTCTCATAGCTTTCTGCCTCTGACTATAATACTACTATTTTCTAATTTTCACAAATACCAACCAGTCGCTTTCCTCATAGAATAAATCCTGAAATGCAGAGAAATATTAAATTTTCTAGAATGTTTAGCATAGTTCCCAAAAGCACAACTATGTTGCTAGTTCTGGCACTTTTCAAGCCAGAAAAAGTAGACAGATGGGGACAGCAGCTTTTACACAACCAACTTCCATTGGTTGCATTTATTACTCGGAAGTTCATTACACTTCTCTCTCTTGCACCAAGTTCAAGGCTAGATGAAGAACACATAGTTGTGCAAAAAAACATGGCAGTAGCATCTGGTGAGAAGAGCCCTACTGCGAAGCTCCATAAATAGTAGAAGGGAGTCTTGGCTAGAATACACATCTTCACCATTTTTTAGCTGAGAAAAGTATACACTGCAACTGTGTGGAATTAGTGGTCTCATTCCACTTCCAAAGAGCAGCTCAGGTTGTGATGTGGCAGCAACCAGATCCAGAGTCAGGTTGCCTTGACAGGATCTGCAGCCCAGAGGAATTTCGAGGGGATCTGTCTTCTTCAGACATGGGGCTGCTTCTTACGATGCCTCTTGCCTGCCTGGGCACCACGCTGGGCCCCCTTCATCAGGCCCTTATACTGTCCCTGAAGTTTTGCATTTTTCCTGCCAGAAAGAGAAAGAAGAGGTTAGAATGAGTACTGCCACAAGCACAGCAGGTACATGTGTAGTTCTCCTATAGAGGCATTTACCGTATTTTTCGCTCCATAACATGCACTTTTTTCTCCTAAAAAGTAAGGGGAAATATCTGTGTGTCTTATGGAGCGAATGGTGGTCCCTGGAGCTGAATTGCCCAGGGGCCAAAAGCAGATTCTGCTTTTTATTTTACAAAGAGAAAAGGGGGTGTTGAAAGGATCCCGCTCAGCAGCTGATCAGCAAGAGATCGGGAGAGAGATAAGAGTCCTCGGCTTCCTTTCAGCCCCACCCTCCTTTGTTGAATGTGCTGCAGAGGGAGGTTGTTTGTTTCCCCAGCTACATGTGACTGGCTGATTAGATTATCTATCTGGAAATTGTAGAAAAGGCTCCCTTTCCTTTAGAAGCTGCAGAAATGTGAGTTGAACCCCATAAAAACAGAACTTTTCCTCTTTGCTTTTCCCCCTTTGCAAAAAAGCTGCAAAACTTTTAGCTGATCCTCAAAAAACAGGGCTTTTCCCTTTGCAAAAAAGCTGCAAAACTTTTAGCTGATCCTCAAAAAAACAAGGCTTTTCCCTTTGCAAAAAAAGCTGCAAAACCTTTAGCTGATCCTCAAAAAAACAGGGCTTTTAGAGGAGGAAAACCAGAAAAAAATTTTTTTCTTGTTTCCTCCTCTAAAAACGAGGTGCGCCCTATGGAGCGAAAAATACGGTAGGTGCCCTGCTTCTGCAGCAAAAGCAGGTCTGGGATACCAGTGAAAAAGGAAGCTTCAAATCTGAAGAATATCCAGCAGAGTGCTTGAGATAAGAGAACATAGCTGGTTTCAAGCACACACAACTCCATGGCAGCATTTTACAGATAGAGGGAAATCCTGAACAGTGACACTGAGTTGCATCAAGTTAAGTTCTACTCTTAGTAGACCTATTGAAATTATGGGCCTAAGTTAGACAAGGCCATTAATTTCAATGTGTCCACGCCAAGCAGAACTAACAATGGATGCAACCCATAACCAGCACAACTGAATGTCTCCACATTCCACTTTCCTCCTGGCTAGGGATCAATCCAAGTGATAGAGGACATGATCTGCCTGCAGAAGGTGCCAGATTCAGTGCTTGACATCTCCAACCAGGTAGCAAGTGATGGCAAAGACCACCCTGAAGAGCTGTGATTGGTCATTGTGGTAATAGTCAGCCATTTAAACGAGCAGTATGGCCTAGTATAAGCAGCTTCCTATGCTCTCCCCACAGCATCCCCATATCATACCTTCTGTTAAGTTTGGCTCTGTTCAGTGGGATGTAGGCATAAGGATCCAGGCGGCCCTTCTTGATATCACCTTTGCCTTTCTGTAGAAACAGAAGAGAATCAGTGCTTAGTGACTGGAAGCAAGACATGGAAAAATGTAGACTTCTGCCAAAATGGGCATTCACATCAGCTATCACAACATCTATCAATGCCTCACATTCAGATCAATTATTCAAAACCGGATCTAGCTTAGAGATACAGAGATTTGTCTTTAAAATGTAGCCAGCATGCAGCCCTGTGTTTAGGGTGGGAGTTAACAGAATGCTGTGCTATGTAGAAGACTGCAATAAGTAAGTCAAGGAAATTTCCTGATAGGAGACAAGAAATCTTCAATGTCTGTACCAAGACATCTTTTAACATACTTTGATACTGTGAATCTGTACTTGAGTTGCTTGGTAAGTCCAATAAACAAGGCTTCTTATGATGTGGGAAAAGTGGCTCTATACAAATAATCAACTTCTGGGATTTATGACAATGCCAGGTCCTAACTATTCACATCACAATCTTACCTTTGCCTTGTATGCTTGCCTAGGTGCTGCATTCTTGCCAATAGGCCGATGGATTCCAACACCTCCAGCTGTGAAGAACAAACAATAATGGAATAGTTTCTAGGCTTCTCTCAACTATACAAAAAGGTTTCTGCCCAGTCTGCCATTGGACTGTAGGCTTCTTGTAGCCAACAATGCTTGAAGTGCAGCCAGCCTGTTTTAAACACTTCCCCCACCACATTATTGTGCTTCAGCAGCACGAGAAAGCATACTGTGGATGGGCTATCTGTGTTAAGGTTTAACTGGGAGCAAGACATAGCACTGAGTGGTTTTGTAGAATAAGCACAACACGTTATCCCATGTTTCAGAGGCCCAACTGGACTTGAGTAGAAGTTGGCCATGGTGTGGAATTCTTCCAGCGAAGATTTGGCAGGTATCCTTGCTTTTGACTTTCAGGCATCTCTCAAAGACCTACTTATGCCAGCAGGCCTATACAGCTGATTGAAATGATTGTTTTGTACTCTTTTTGATGGTGTTTTATGTAAACATTTCATTGTATACCATCCTGAAATTTTCAGAGATGGTGGTATATAAATTAACCTTAAGCAGCATCTCATTCTCTTTACCTTCCCTATTACAGGGATATGTATCCAATGTGATAAGGCAGCTAAGTGCACACCACCAGCCAAGAAAAAAGCACTTACCCTTATACTGTGGTTTTGCATCAGT
Source organism: Lacerta agilis (assembly GCF_009819535.1). NCBI lineage: Eukaryota > Metazoa > Chordata > Lepidosauria > Squamata > Lacertidae > Lacerta > Lacerta agilis. The sequence goes on from NC_046316.1 coordinate 55,037,398, forward strand.
GCCCAGATCAACTGCTTCTTCCCAGAATCTGCGCTTTTGAGCCTTTTTCTGCAATGAAGTTTCCAAGCATCAGCACTTGCTACATAAATTAGGCTTCTCACTAGGGTCCGAGGCCTTTTCCCTTTCCTGCATTATCTGCTTGGTAACAAGAACTGTATTTGACAGTGAAGCTCAGTTTCCTTTTGATTTCAACAAGCAATTCACCTTGGCAACTGTGTGGGCCTTTAAAGAAAATACTTAAAATTCCTATTTCCCCCCTCCTGCCATGTCTCAGTACAGTGATACCCTGGGTTACGTAAGCGATCCATTCCGAGTCGCAGTACGTAACGCAGGCGTGCGTATCATGAACACACGGGAAAAAACAAAAAAAAACAGAAGAAGCACGATTTGAGCGCTTCTGTGCAAGCGTGAAGTGCGCAGAACGCTTCTGCGCACCCAGGGGTTGCACGTGCTCCTTAAACACTTCAGGGTTGCGGGCGTTCGCAACTCGAATGTCCGCAACACGGGGGTACGTAACCCGGGGTTCCACTGTACTTACACTTCGGATCCCGACTTCCTGCATAAGATCTGCCATCTCTTCATCCACTCCTGTAACAGAGAACAAAATTCAGCGTGAGAACAATACATAAAACATCTTTGTAAAATCAGTTGCATTTATAGTTAAAAGTATGCATTTCAGCTGTTCAATATGTTTTTACACGTTGAAATGATAAAACTTTAATCAGAAGCAAACACCAGTGTTCAAAGGAGCTTACTCCCAGAAGAGTATGGACAGGACTGCAATCATGCCACAAGCACACCAGAACACTCTTTGAAAAACTGCTAGTGCTTCATTTTTGTAATAATCCACACGCATTTTGGTTGCTCTTTTTTATTACCAGGAAACAATGTAAGCTGTGTTAACATTTAACAGCTGGTAAGCCCTGAGCAACATATTCTAGATGTTCCTTTAATATATTTGGAGGAGGTGCTGCTGATTTGTGTTGCATCCTATGGAACTAACTCCATTTGTGATTACATGGAAGAGTGCTTTCTCTGTGGTGGCACCTACATTGTATTGTATGTTTGATGTTTTATTGGACTGCTTTATGTTTCCAGTAAATTATTATATTATTACATTATAATTATTAAATTATTTTAATGGAAGGGCAGTATAAAAATAGTTTGAAATAAATATATATTTAAGCACATTATAATTTTATGTGAAGACAGTGAACAGTCTTAATTTGAAAGGGCTAAAAGTGTCAAAAGCCCTGGAGTGAATCACATGTTGAAAGTAAAACAAATAAATCACATGTTCACCAGCCTACATAAAGCCCTAGTTATCTAACTTCAAACAATTCCATCAAACAGTATCGGGATTAATAAACGTATACAATGTTGATATTATCATAGTGGAACTCGACTTCACAGCTGGTTAACAGAAACTATTGCTTGGATACCAAGCCCAGGCATAGTTTGTAGACCACCAATGGCCAGTTTTCAGCTGAATATATTAGGCCATCCACCAGTACCTTTAGCCCCTTCTTCTTCCTCCTCCTCCTCTTCACATATAATGAGACGACCATCAGCTGATACCTTGAAGTCATGGCTGGTTTTAGCAGCCTGGCCCGTGCCTGGTTTGGTAGCTGCATAAAAGAAGATCACAAAAGACTTACAAGGAGATAGGACAGCCCCTCTATCCCAGCATAAATGATCTCTCACTTTCCCCAAACTGAAAAGGCAGATTGTGCCACTGTCAAACTGCTCCTTACCCAGAACCCTTTGTGACACATTAGGGTCCAAGAAGTTGAGGGGCTCATCGCCTTCTCCCTCCTTAAGCCAAGCCTGGCTTTGTTGCCGTAGCACTTTCCTGGTTTCTTTTCCTTTGTGCTGCTTGATGTCACCTTCAAGGTCAGAGTCAGAGTCTGCCAGGACCTCCTCCATACTGTAAACAAGAAGGCAGGAGGCAATGCAAGTAGTACTTACTGAGGGTGCAGAGGAACAAAAAGAACACTTCACCTTCTAATGCACTTGCCATGGCAGACATCCCTCCTGCTCTAGCCTTGAAAAACGGTAGCTTTTAGGTTCAACAATGGCATGACATGAAGACAAAAGACTAGCACTACATCAGTACCTCTCCCCCATGGGTCGTTGCGATGGTCCTCCTTCTTCTACAGAAGTGGCTGCTGCCCGTTTCAAAGCTTGCCGCTTGCGGTTCCTTGCCTCAGCCTTGCGGATATTCAACAGCACCTTGCGATACGACTCAGGAAGCAAAGCCTGCAAAGGCTCAAACCTGGGAAGTAAAGATGGAAGGCCAGTGTCACAGAAATCAGTTTCTCGCGTATCCCCCCACTACCAGTCATAGAAGTCAGACAGGCATTAGACCAGGGCTTAACCTGTGGCCTTCCAACTGCTGGGACTAAAATTCCAGCTAATCCCAGACCTTTGGCCATATTGGTTAGAGCTAATGTCAGCTGGAGTCCAGCAACATCTGGACTACTATCAAGTGCTTGGTCATCACTCTCAAGATATGTTTTGTGTGCATGAAGCTGTATCCAAGATGGCACATTTCAGGACAAGCACATCTAGGAAGCAAGTGCTTTGAGTGAGCAGTGTATGAGCAAAGTGATATAACTGTAGATCTTAGAACTTTTCCTTCTTGAGCATCACAACACAGGATCTCCCCGGTCCTCCCTCTAACCCCAGAACTAACCCAAATTTGCGGATCATTTTGGAGAGGAGGTTTCGCAGCTTCATGCGGAAATGGCGTCTCATGTCGTCTGTCAATCCTCCTATGGCTTCTAACTGTAAGCAGAGCACAAGCTTTAGAATTTTGATGCCCCCCCTCCAACCACATCTCCAACCACACCTTGCATGAAATAAATTCCCTTGGTTCTCTCTCTCTTGCATGTGTGCAAACCTGCCCCCCTCCCCGGGCTCCTATTGCTTCCCAACAGCACTAGAAGTGGCACAACACCTCACCAAAGCTGGGAAAAGAGTGGATCATTAATTCCAATATATAACCATGAACTGTTGAGTCAGGAACTAGACCAGGGGTCCCCAATCTAAGGCCCAGGGGCCTGATGCGGCCAAACCGCCTTCTAAATGCGGCCCGCAGGCGGTCTGGGAATCAGTGTGTTTTTACATGAGTGCATCTCTGGGTTATTTGTGGGGCGTAGGAATTTTTTCATATTTTTTTTTCAAAATACAGTCTGGCCCCCCACAAGGTCTGAGGGACAGTGGACTGGCCCCCTGCTGAAAAAGTTTGCTGACCCCTGAACTAGACAGACAGCAGGCAGAAAAAGTTCCAACAATTCAGGCACCTTTCTGCGTCACTCCCTTTAAGTTACGCAAACTAGGCTACTCTTATTCTCAGAACCTTCCTTCCTACAGGCTGCCCTAGTGCATTTCCTCTTCTCACCATGGTCTCCAAGTGCCGACTCAACAATGCTGTGTCCAGGAGCAAGAGTGCGACCTTGAGGAAGCCCAAAGCTGACTTGACGACATCCCGCGTCCGTGAGCCTACCATGAGGCACACATGCTGCATGAGCTGCTCCAGGGCATCTGACCCAACGTGTTCTGCAGTAGAGTAAAGCTAATCTTAGACATACTTCAATTCTTCTGATAGCCAGACAACAGAGGCCTCTGATTACTTTCAGCAAATTTCCTGCTCAGCAGCAATGCAGCACAGGCCTCAGTGCTTACACCTGGTGTGGTGATTGGAACCCCAAGGGCACAGAGCTCTCTGCTCAGGATAGTGAATACAACCATTCATGTCACCCTTAGACATATTTATTAGCATGCCCATCCATGCAATAAGCTCAGTTCAAATGGCAGTCTCCAAATGCTGTTTGGTGCCTCCCAACTTTTGGTGCCTGCAAATTGCAGGAGAATTCTGTACTAAACTACTGAGGCTATCAACATCATCTGGCAAGTTTTTGGCATTCAGATCTCTCACCTTTGAACTCAAAGAGCAAACGGGCAAGAGCGAGCACCGTGCAACTGATCATGGTGACTGAACCGGTCAAGCCCGCATAGACCAGGAGGAGATAACGCTGCATTCCATCTGGAGGGAATAAATGCTGGGGGTTATTACACCGAAACTGCTAAAAGTAAGATACCAACTATACCACACAGGTGGCATTGGGGCTGAAGAGGCTCCCCCAGAAAATGACTACAATGATGCAGAAAACCCAATGTAAATGAAAGGTTTTCAAAAGAGGAACCCAGGCACTATGGAGACAATGCTAACATCCAGGTCTCTGAGTAAACTGGAATATCAGAGACAAAAAAGACAAGAGTACAGATATCAATAGTAGACAGGCAATATTGGGAAGTGAACAGGCAAGTGTTATAAGACACTGAATTAGGAAGGACAGAAAAGCCCTCATGTTCTGACTACTGAAAACCCTTCTTCTGAAAGCAGGTACCAATCTGAAATGTTAAATATGTTCTGCTTTATACAGTGCAAGGGTAGAAGACTGGGGTATTCAAAGCCTCAGGCTGGGCTAAGAGAATCCTGCATTTCTTTAATTAGTGTGGAATTTAATATCAGTTGCCAAATTCTAGTACTGTACTTATGATTCAAGCATAATCTGAAAAATTTGTAGGCATTGCCTGATGAGATCTCTGAAACAGGAGATTAAGGAGGATTTCTAGTAGTCAGGTGGTTAGACTTCAGTACCCTGCATAGATTGCCCTTTGCTAAACAGAATTACACAAAAAAATCAATATGTACAGATTTTCAGTTTGCACAAAGTTCATCCAGGTCTCAATTCAGCAATTAAATGCAAAATTTGGCTAATTTGGAAAAACTCAGAAGAGGTTATATGGACCAGTGATAAGAGGAGAGTTGACTAAAATTACTGGAATAAATGAAGCAGAGATGGAAAGCAATGTAAGGTAGTCAAAAATAGAAGGGGCGCACATAGGAGCCAAACACAGCTTTTGACAGAAAGATAGGAGGCACAGGGTAAAAAGGTCCATCTCTTTTTGGTAACAGCCCAATGTGGGCAAACCAGGACTCACCGTTTGGTGTGGGGCCAAAGCGCAGGAAAGCATGACCAATCTCTACAAGTAAGTTGTAAGCGTTCTTGCGGGCACCCACCGACACCTCCTTGGTGCAGAGTATGACCTAAGTACAAAGGTACCTGTCATCATCCCATACCACCTCTGCCCCACAGTTTTCAACATCACTGTATTATCAGCATCAGCTTTCAGAGAGAACTGAAATATAAGCCAATGGTGTAAAATGTATTACCACATCAGAGCTCCAGCCAATCTATGACTTTCCCAAGCACAAAAACTACAGCCATCAAATTGACTTTTTTTTAAACGTGTGACAACAGACAAAACACTTTCAGCAGTAGGGAACTTCTTGTTCTGAAGATTCCACAAAGACACTCACTATCTAATCCAGATTCAAGGAGGGAGAAAACATTTCTAGTTCATTGCTTTTTTAAAAAAGAGAGCAAATCAGGTGAACCTGAAGATGGAGCACTGCAGAGCAGGCAGGTCAGAAACTGACAGTAAGTGCCAACTGTCAGGGACTAAGGCAAAACTGCATAAACCCCGCCTGTCGGAGTAAGTGGGAGAAGCAATCCACTACAGGGCATCATCCTCCACTGATGGGAGAATATATTTATTCCCTCATTGCAAGGTAGGAGAATCAAAATTCCTAATTCTGAATTACAACAGCTTATTCACAGCATGAGAACAAGATGTTTGTAATGCAAAAGAAACAAGGCAAGCAAGGAATGAGAGGATTACCATGCTGCATAGCTACATTTGCTAATGGGCTTGAGTTTGTTTGCAGCACGCAGGAGAGAAGTAAATTCCATTTATGGGCCAGAAAGATGTGGGGATTCAGAATATAGCGGAACTTGTACCGTAACTTGGCTCTGTTTGGAGATGAAGATTTAGTTCCATGCATGCTCCCATGTCTAGCCCCAGAAGTACTATTTCTCCCCATCTTCTGCGCACATAATGCCCACCTACTTTCCCCATTCCTTCAGCACCCTGCCTGCCACTGCCTTTTCTGCTCACCTCTGGCACCAGGGCAGTAACGAAATCCTCATGCTCCACTGCGAGCTGCTTGACAACATGGAAGAGGCACTTCAAACGGGGCTGGGAACAAAGAATGGGAGTGTGGAGTTAAGAGACAGGCAGGCAGAGCAATCTCTTATTTCTATCACCACCCGTGCTTCAGCACCCTACCCACTACAGGGGGGGAAAGCAACAAGTGTCTTCTCCCCAGACACCTTCCTTACCCTCTTGGCAGGTGAGGTGGCACTGGGCAAAGAGCCTAGTAGGGCACTCTGTAGCTCCTCCAGATGACTTCTAACAAAGTTCTGACAGGCAGGCCTGTCAGAGGCACATATTTCCTCCAGCACCCGATAAGCCTTCTTCTGTATCCTGTGGTCTTTGTTCTAGGATTATTATACCAGACAAATGAGTTAGCAAAAACAAACCGCATGCACACATGAACAGAGGATCTCAGCCTGCACAATATGGAAGTGGGCCACATCTATAGAATCATAGAATTACAAAGTTGGAAGGGACCTGAGGACCATCTAGTCCCTTTTAGATATTTTAGTTGCATAGGAGCTGAATATCTGTCAGTGGTTTCCATGTGGTTGAGAGACTGTTTAAATGTCACAAGCGTATGGAACATGAGGGTCAATTACATGAGTCTTTCCCACAGAATCAGCCTCAGTTGGATCATCTGAACATTCTCCTTGCTGCACAGAAAATGTTCAAGGATAAGCAGCTCCCACACAGCTGGGAAAACACCTAGGAGGTTACCCCGGTGGCCACAAAAATGCAAGAGGATAGGCACTCAACATGAAACAAGGACCATAGGGTTGCCCAAAGCAGATAGCTAAGTTATTATCTGATTATGCCTGACTGGGATAGCAATGGATCATAGACAAGCATGCCCTACTGCTTCCACACAACTGTGGGGAGCAGAAGCCAAGTAATATGGATAAGGTCAAACAACTCTGCAGCCTCCTTCTGAACAGATTAAGACACTGTCTCCCTAAATGTAATAGCTAAACTGATTTTAAGGATGTCAATATGGCACTCTCAGGAAGAGCAGGGATTGTGGTAGTCAAATCTAGCAGGCCTGGAGCTTGCGGTGTTCCACAGCATACACTCCAATAGCCAACTGAAAGGCAGCTCACCTGTAAGGAGGACTGGATGGTGCTATAGAGATCGTGCAGAGATGGCTCATCTGCATAAGGGGCCATGGCTACAACAAGGTCCAACACAGAAAGCCTGCAACAGGGAAGGCACAGTTAGCAAGCATGAACACAAAAGCTAATCTTTAAGACTCTGCTTCTCCCTGGGAATAGTACAAAGCCAACTACTTATTAGTGCAAACCTACCAGATTCCACAAACCTACCAGATTACTGGGGCCAGGAATAGAAAAGCAATGTGCACCCCACTCTCTCCGCCTTCTCTGACTTGCAGGGAGAGGGGAGCACCTGGGAGGAACAGGGGGGAAATCAGGCCTCCAATGAGGTGCTCTGGAGCTTAACAGGTGTGGGACAGAGAGGGGCTTACTCCACAGACAGATGAAAATAATACTGATTTACATAGGCCTATGTGACAGAAAAGTGGGCAGCACAACCCATCTGAGGATACTCTTCTCCACTGTATGGAAAAAGATGGATCCAAACTCTGGGGTGTCCTTACCTAGTGAACTCTGAACTATCAGAGCTGATCAGTTTCTCACTAGCTTTCTCTAGGAAAGCACGCACCATCTGCAAGAGAGATACAGAGTGTCATCCCCAGAGCTTCCCTTTTGTACCACACATACATTGTTTTATTTGTACGCTGCCTTTCCATAGTTCAAACCACAGGCAAGGCAGCTCACAGCATGGGAAAACACATAATTACAAACATAACCAAACGTAGTCATAAATAATAAATAAAACATCAAAAAGTACACAAATGGAACAATTTCCACATAAATCATAATAAAATCTTTAAAAGGATACAAAAAAAATCAGTATCAAGAACAGTAGCACCCTGCCCCAACAAAAACCACTAAACTGAGCAGCCTCAGTTTTTGTAGGTGTAATCAGTCAGGGCCGCATTCTCCTAGGCCTGATGGGGGAAAGGCCTGCCCCCCCCAATGTTTGAGATCCATCCAGCTACAGACACCTCCCCCCCTCTCTCCTAGCACTGGCAGACCTTAGAGATGTGACCAGCTTGTATCCAGTTGGTCTGAAGCAAGCAGAAGTGCAACCATATTGGATCTGACAAGGCCTAAGAGAACCCGGCTATAAAACCTCCTGCGTGAACACTTCAGGGTTAAATAGTATTTTGACTTGTGCTTTCGGAAGCCATGCTAGCAAACACTGCAGTCTTTCAGTTCCCTTGAAGAGTGAACACTCCAAAGCAGCAGATGAGAAGCCTTTCTAGCAAAGGGCTTTTCATTCTGAGCTGATAGTCAGTGTTCTGCACACCCACCCACCTGCTTTTATATTAATATGTGGGACTTTTAACAGAAAAGGGAAATGTCTTTTATGTGTATAGACTGTTGCCCATCGATCCATCCTGTTCTATCACTACAAAAATATATTAATTACTAGTGGTTTAAGCCCATTAAGATAATGGGCGCTAGAACATATGTGGTAAACATGCATGCTTACTCAGGAGTAAACAATAGGACTTAACTGCAGGTAAGCATACATGGGATTTTCTATTACGCAGTGCCTGCAAACCTATGCACACTTACAAAGGAGTAAGCCTCATTTGAACGCACTGGGATTTCCGAGGAAGCCTGCATATGAGCAGACTGCAGCGCTATGAAATTTTGTATTTACCGGTAATTACCAGCTGAGCAATATGCCTCCCTTGAGGGCGCAGCGACCCACCCAACCACCTTTGAATGCAAAAAAGGGCTCCCCATTGTTGGATGTTAATTCAAGGTTCATTATTGTTCCACAGGGATATCTCTTTAAGAGAATGAAAGAAGTAAATTGACCTAGTTTTCCAGCTGTGGGACAGTGCAGCAGGTGATGCTGAGTTTGTCTTGATTTGGGCGTGCCAGTAATCGGGTACGGTATATAAGGAGGTCTGCGTACCTTCCTCAGTGCCCTGGGTGGTGGGTCACCGTATGGGTCATGTTTCTGTAATGTAATGTAATGTTAGCTGATGTAATTTCTGTTATTTTTGCTTTTCATTAAACCACTCCTAGTTTTGCTCTACAGTCTCCTCAACCTTCTTGTTGTGCAGCTGCTCTGCTCAGCTTAATATGCCAACATCTGGTTATGGGCCCAGCCATTGAGTTGATGACTGTAGAGTTTTGGAGTTGGAGAATAGCTTAAGAAAGGTTTTTTTCTTTTTGCTGCTGCTGTTGCGGTCCTGTGCGTTTGAGAAGAATGGTGGACCGGGTTTCTGAAGTTGAGAAGGCTTTGACGTTTCCACAACTTACTGATGATAATTATAGTTTGTGGTCATTTCGGGTGGAGGCGCTCCTAACTTCGCGAGATGTTTGGAAGTATGTAGCTGAAAGCCCTCCTGACCCTATGACTGATGCCTGGTCAAAAGGAGATGCAAAAGCCAGAGCATTAATTAACTTGGCTGTGAGTGACCAGCAGGTAGTCTATATAAGAAGCAAGAAAACTGCTAAGGAGATGTGGAACAGCCTTGCAGCAGTTCATGTCAGAAAGGAGTCAGCGTCTGCCTTAACATTCTTTAAGCAGCTGTACCAGACAAAGTTGCAGCCTGGTGGTGATTTGGCAGCACACTTGAGGCGTCTGGAGGCGATACGTGGCGAATTAATCCAAAGAGACATGGTAATACCTGACATTCAATATGTGTTTATTATTCTCTGTTCGCTTAACAAAGACTTTGATGCTATAGCTAGCCAGATATCTGCCGTTCCACCGGCACAACTAACTGTGGAAGGGGTAACGGCAAGATTAATGGGCGAGCTGGACAGAAGGGAGGCTTGTGAGATAAGCACTCCTATTTCTGGAGATAATGAGGAACGCCGTGGGCAAGTTTGTGGAGATTCAGCTGCGTTTAAAGCTGGCAAGCGTTGCTGGGTCTGCAATAAGCGTGGCCATGTTGCCAAGAACTGCAGATCTAAAAGGAAGCAAAATGCTCCCAGGACTGTTTCAGGTCGTAATTCACAGGCAACGCCCCAGCAGTCAGCAGCGTATCGTAAAGATGGACACGAGCCCCAAGCCTTTCATGCTCGGACTACTGGTCATAAAAGAGTTAAAGGGGCCACGTGGAGTTCTTTTGTTGTCGACTCGGGAGCGACGACCCATCTCTGTAATGACCGGAGCCTGTTTATGTCTTTTGAAGAGGAGATTGGCAAGATACATTTAGCTAACTCTGACGTTATGCAGTCATTTGGCAGAGGTACTGTGAAACTTGACTCTCTAAACATTACCATAGCAAATTGCACTTACTGCCCTTCAGTGGACAATTTATTATCAGTAAGTTGCTTTGCTCGACAAGGCATAACTGTGCGTTTCACTAAGAAAATATGTGAGTTTTTCAAAGGAAATGAACGTGTGTTATATGCCCGGGAGTCTGGGGGTTTATATAGACTGTATTTCCAAAAGTATTCACAACCACCTGTAAATTGCAAGGTAATACAGCCAAAACAGGGGTTGAAAAATGTAAAACCACATTCTGGATGTATTCATGAAGCGCACAGACTTCTAGGACATTTGAACTTTACTGATGTGCTTAAGACAAAAGATATTGTTGATGGACTAAACTTGAAGCCATGTAAATACTATATGCAATGTATATCCTGCTGTAAGAATAAGATAAAAGTTGCACGCAAGGGTAAATACTCAGACAGAAAAGTAACGGACGTTTTTGAGCGTTTGCATGCTGATTTGGTCGGGCCACTCCCTAAATCATTGGGATTTTCACGATACTGGCTCACTTTGATTGACCAATTTAGTAAATATGTTTGGATTTTTACAATTGCTGATAAATCCCAAGCATTTGAGAAGTACAAAGTTTTTTGCAACTGGGTAAAAACCCACTTTAACAAACCTATAAAAAACCTATTTTCTGATAGAGGAGGGGAATTTATTTCTGAGGATTTTGAGAATTTCCTGGAAGCGCAGGGGACTACTCATGAGTTATCCTGTCCCCGAAGTCCCTGGCAAAATGGGCTTGTTGAAGTAGCACAGCGTGATTTGCAGGCAGGTGTTAAAACTTACCTGCATGATGCTAATTTGCCTAAAGAATTTTGGGCTGAAGCACTCCATGCATATTGTTATGTCAGAAATCGCTCTTATCATTCTGGTCTAAATGTCACTCCCTATGAAATGTTGTTTAAAAAGCGCCCTAATCTAAAATATCTACGAATTTGGGGTTCAGATGTAATTATGCACTATCCTGCTAAGCATAAACTGGATGAGCGAAGTGTTCAAGGAAAATTAATGGGCTACCAGCAGGGGGCGTACAGAGTTTATATACCAGCAACTGGCAAGTTTCATATAACCAGAAGCATGATACAAACTGTAAAATGGAATAGAGTTGCTGTTTTTCAAGATGATGATGGTAGAGATGATACTGAGGAGGAAGCAGCAGATGAAGAAATAGAACCTGCAACAGGGGATAGTGGTGAATTTGAAGATGAAATGCCTACTGGGTCTAGTGATTTATTTGAAAATTTAAAGTCACAGACACCTGAGAAAAAATTAAGCTCTTTTGAATTTCCTGATAGTAAGCAAAGTCCACAGGAGCTTTCTCAGTCTGACGATAATAATTTAAAGTCAGAAGCTAGAAGCCCAATTAGTTCCACTGATTCTGAAGGGTCTAGCTCTTCTTCAGGACTGAGACGTTCCCATAGAAAGAGACAGGAGCCAAAACGGTTTTCAAAAGAACAGTTTAACACTGTGTATGCCAATAAGGCAATTTTTGAACCTAAAAGCTACAATGATGTTCAGAAGTTACCTAAGCATGAAGCTGTGAATTGGTACAAAGCCATGGATTCTGAGATAGCTTCTTTAAAAGAGCATAACACTTGGTCTCTTGTACCACAAACCCCAGAGATGAGAGTCATTGATTCTAAATGGGTTTATAAAGTGAAAATGAATGACAAGAATGAAGTTGCAAGGTACAAGGCTAGATTAGTAGCCAGAGGTTTTCAGCAAGTTCCAGGTGAAGATTATGATTTGTGTTATTCACCAAGTGTAAAGTATGAAACTGTTAAGCTTTTGTTGAAAGATGCATCCCAACGTGGACATTCTGTTTATCATCTAGATATAAAAACTGCCTACTTGTTTGCAGATTTAAAGGAACAGATTTTCATGCGTGTTCCTGATGGTGTATTGGCTACTGAAGGATTAGTATGCAAACTGAATAAGTCCCTTTACGGTTTGCGGCAAAGTGGTAGAAACTGGCATCAGACTTTGGCGAAAGAATTGTTGAATTTTGGTTTTTCACAAGGAAAGGCAGATAACTGTGTGTTTATAAAAGAAAATGTAAATTCTGTAACAAAAATATGTGTATTTGTAGATGATATATTAATTTCTACAAAAACTAAACGTGAATATAACCAAATAGTGTCATACCTACAGAAAAAGTTTGATGTGGTAGAATTAGGCAAAGCTAAAAATTACCTATCCATGCAAATTGAAGAAGGCAAGAATGGTTCTTTTCTGATTCATCAAACTGTGAAAATTGATGATCTTATTGAAATGTTATGCTTAGAAAATGCAAATGGGAAAGAAACACCCATGGTGTGTGGTTTCACTTTTACAGACAAGGATAAACCATTCCTTAACAAAACCTTGTATCATTCTGCCATAGGCAAGCTTAATTTCATTCAAAGAATTTCAAGACCAGATGTAACGTACGCTTTTCATTTTCTGGCAAAATTTGTAGAAGAGCCTACTACCCAATGCTTCGCTGCTCTCAAAAGAGTGGTGATGTACCTTAAACATACCAGACATTATAGGTTGGAGATTACACCATCTATTGAGAAAGGTTTAGAAATATATTGTGATGCATCTCATGCAGTAGAACAAAATAGTTACAGAGGTGTATCTGGTATAATTATGTGTTATAATGGATGCCCTTTTGAATGGAAGTCACAGAACCAAACAATTGTTTGTCTCTCCACAACAGAGAGTGAGTTGTGCGCATGCACTCAGGCCATTCGTGATGTAGAATGGTATCTACAAATATTTGCAGATTTGCAAATGCAAGTCACACTCCCAGTAAAGGTTTTCCTTGATTCCCAGAGTGGACTTGCTATTCTGTGTTCAGAGACTAATACACAACGTACTAGAGTCTTAAGATTACGTTTACAGTTTGTAAAAGATTTGATTGCTGATAAAACAATTGAGTTTCAGTATGTTCCAGGTGACCATCAAATGGCGGACATTTTTACTAAGGCACTCCCGAAGGTCACGCATGAAAGACATGTACGAAATATATTGAATGTTTGTGTTTCACACTAATGAACCGCAGGGGATATGTTGGATGTTAATTCAAGGTTCATTATTGTTCCACAGGGATATCTCTTTAAGAGAATGAAAGAAGTAAATTGACCTAGTTTTCCAGCTGTGGGACAGTGCAGCAGGTGATGCTGAGTTTGTCTTGATTTGGGCGTGCCAGTAATCGGGTACGGTATATAAGGAGGTCTGCGTACCTTCCTCAGTGCCCTGGGTGGTGGGTCACCGTATGGGTCATGTTTCTGTAATGTAATGTAATGTTAGCTGATGTAATTTCTGTTATTTTTGCTTTTCATTAAACCACTCCTAGTTTTGCTCTACAGTCTCCTCAACCTTCTTGTTGTGCAGCTGCTCTGCTCAGCTTAATATGCCAACACCCATATGCCTTTCAATTCGAGAACTACAGCCCCACAACCCCTTGCGCCAGCGTGGAACGCTTCGGGAGGCCGGGGTCCTCCACTCCCATGGCTTTCCCACCGTGGCTGCCCGTGGTGCCGCCTGCTTCCCTTTCCCTTCATGTCCTCTCCAAAACAGCCTCCAGCGCAGGCAACAATCTCCATGTAAGAGGGGTCGGGGGAATACTTCGTTTTTAAATTCATATTTAACCCAGGAGCAAAAATGAGTGCTTGTTCAGCATAGAACAACCCCCTACACCCCCTCAAAAAAGATTATTACATGATCCACTGAGATTCCCTGCAATGTTTTGCGTTTGTGTTGGAACCCTCGCCCCTTGGTGAGGTCTTGATGCAACCCCTCCCCGGCCTCCCATTAGTTGCCAACGTTTTAACCAGCCCCTGCTCCTGTGCCTTAATTTAAACGGCAGCTTGAATACCAAGAGCCTGCCGGGGAGTTTTCTTTCTTTCTTCACAACATGGAGATCCATCAAGGGCAGGATGATCCTCAGACATTGACAGATCTCCACGCTGTCGAAAACTTCCCGAGCTGTTTTCTGTGTACTGCTGCCGCCGAAGGCACTAAAAGCAGGAAAGGCTGTTCAGTTGACGACGCAAAATAATCTCGTACCGTGTGGTCACCGGACAGAATCCTATATTATATACAGTATATTTTTCTCTTTCCCCACCCCCAGTAAAAACCAACCATCAGCACCCCTAAACACGCGCCACATTCTTTCTAACCTTACCGAGATCCTGCACGCAATTCTGCCTCCTTCCACTGGCCAGTTCAAATCTCCTGGCCACGCCCCTTCGCCCGCTTCCCATTGGTGGACTGGCCTACCACGCGCGCCTCTGGACTTCTCCTAATTGACTGTTCCTAGAGGCGGGCGGCCTTTCGCTATGCATGGTGGGAGTAGTAGTTCCGGTTAGACTTTCGGGTTATGCAAGGGAACTACTGAAGCTGGCTTTTCGCTGCAACCCGTAGAAAAACAGTAGCACAGAACCTGGTCCCTCCCGGCTCCCGTAGCGCGGCGGTGGCGGCTGCAACGTCGCCCTCTGCTCGCTCCCCCCTTACCATCTCCGAGCAGCCGAGTCCTCCCCCGCCAGCTCTGGGCCTCAGCCGGGGCCTGGCCGCCCCCCACCCCCACCCCTTCCCTCCTCCCTCCCTCAACGCAAGGCCGCAGCCACCGTAGTCAGGCAAGAAACCTCAATTTTCTTCCGCCTCAGGTAAGTGGGAAATGTAGTCCTCGGACCGTCTTTTTGCTACCCCCTCCCTTGGCGGCTGCAGCAGCTGCGGGAGTGCGGCATCCCTCCTCGTCCTCTGGAGCGTCGGCGCTCCGCAGGGCGGGCTGCTCTGGGCCGCTCCCGGGCCGCTAGGCCTCGGGGCTCTCGTAGCGGTGGCAGCAGCAGCGTGACCTCCTTCATCGGCCTCCCCTCTCTTGTGGAGCGCCGACGTTCCATTTCAACCGCCCCGCTTCCTGGCCCGATCTCTCTGCTCCAATCCCTGTGTCCCTGGGGCACATGCGCAGTAGCGCAAACCCAGAGACACACGGACTGGACGCAGAGACACTTGCATTTTATATATATAGATATTAAGAGGCTAAAATAAGGAGAATGGCCCTTGTCTGAGGTCCAGCTTCGAGGGCCTTCTGGCAGTTCCCTCCCTGCAAGAAGTAAAGTTGCAGGGAACCAGCAGAGGGCCTTCTTGGTAGTGGTGCCAGCCCTGTGGAATACCCTCTCATCAGATGTCAAGGAAATAAACAACTATTTGACTTTCAGAAGACATTTGAAAGCAGCCTTGTACAGGGAAGTTTTTTAAGGATTGATGTTTTACTGTGGTTTTATAATTTGTTGGAAGCTGCCCAGAGTGGGTGGGGCACCCAGTCAGATGGGCAGCATACAAATTATTATTATTATTATTATTATTATTATTATTATTATTATTATTATTCCTGGCAAAGCTGTTCACTTATAGAGCCGGCCCACATGAGATTATTGTTAATTATTGCTATTACAATCTGTTACTCACCCTTCATTCCAAGGTCCCGGGCAGGTTACAACAATTAAAACACAATATTAAAGAAAGTTTAAAATAAGCCCTGAAAATCAAGTCTTGAGAATTTGGAAACTAGTAACCCTGCTGGCATCCTACTTTCTAGAGGAAAGGTTGCCACTCAGGTAGAATGACAAAGCAATTGGTGATGATCTCAGAAGTCTGGTCTCATTCAGAGAGCTTTGCTCACCTCTGGCTCTGTCACAGTCAAGTAGGCCCGGATAGTGTCCAACACAGAGCGCCGCTGTACAGGGCTTTCGCTGGCTCCACCCTCCTGGCTATAGGCATTGAAAAGAATGGGCAGGAAGTTCTTTGCAAAACGGCCAACTTCAGCACGCTCGGCCTCTGCAAAGAGAAGCAAACAATACATATGTGGTGGCAGTGTGAGGAAATTAAGAAGTTCTGGTCAATAGTGAACGAAGAAATGAAGAAGATGCTGAAAATATCAATAATAAAAAGATCAGAGGCATATCTACTCAGATTAATAGATGAAGAAATACCCTCTCGGTAGGAAAAGAATCTTTCTCTATGCAAGCATAGCCGCTAGAGTAGTAATAGCCACAAATTGGAAAACACAGAGGGTTCCATCAAAGGAAGAATGGATTTGTAAATTAAATGACTATCTAACCTTGGCAAAATTAACTGCTATAAGAAGAAACCAGTCAAATTAAAAATTAAAAAGTGAATGGAAATGCTACAAGGACTATATGGTAAAACGCTGCTCAAAGAAAGATATGCTATTATGTCCAGATTAAAATTATGAAGTATACAATATAAAATATAAATAAAATAATTCAGTAAAGAAATATAGAATCAATAATGTAAGTGAGGAGATATTTGGAATGCAAGATCATTGTAATATAGATATTAGAAGGAAGTCGAGTTGGAGGCGGAGGGAAGTAAGTCGGTGAAAATTAATCAATGGAGTTAGAAAGTATTAGAAATGAAGGAGAAATGGGAACTGGTGGTGGGACAAAGGGATAAGATTGTGAAATGAGTAATACAATGTATTATACGGAAATAAGGTGTAATATGTAATGTAATACAAAATTAAAAAGAAAAAAAAGGAAAAAAGGGAAAAAAGGGAACAAATATAGAGAATGGAAAGAAAGAAAGAAAGAAAGAGAAAAAAAGAGAAAGATGCTGCTGGTGAAGCATGCTTCAAAATGTTGGAATCGATAGCATGGCTCCTGCCAGGCTTTCCACCCCTCTTTCTCCATTCTTGCATCCTCAGCAAGAAGCAGAACTAGTGCAGAAACAGCTCCAGCCACAGTGACTTGGCTAGAGTAAACTGAGCAAGGGTCACTTCCACAGACAGATCTTACCTGTTTGACAGCCTTTGTTAATTAGCCTGCGCAAAGCTTGGCACACGACGAGCCGCAGATCAGGGCGATTGCTGATGGCCATGCCCAAAGTACGTGCCAGTCCTTTGAAGGAGGATACCACATCGGTAGGCTGGCTACAGAAACCAGGCAGAAGGGTCCAGATCTGAAAGACAGAGAAAGGAGCATTGCTACGAACCACACAGTTACACTCCAAACCTTATAAGCAGAGGGTCCCAGTCCTAGATGCAGAAAACAAGCAAAGCAAAACTTGTAGGGGTGCTGCCTCACCTGCCACTGCAGTGTATCGTAGATCTTGGCTTCTAAGTGCCGTTTAGCCTCAGCAAGCTCTGTGGCTGGAGAAAGGTAAGAGAGAGGTCTGTGACTGTAGCTTAGTATATATGAAGAAGTTAAGCTAAGGGGAAAATCAATACACTCTGCCTGTAGGACACCTGGAGTTTGCATGTTATACAAAATCTCATGAAATTATCAGGCAACTGCTGTCATGATGTACTCCATACAATAGTTGACCCATATATTTGTGCAGATCTAATCCGTATCCAAAGCCACAATGGGTGCAGACCCAAAGGATGAATTTCTGCTTGCTGAATGCAAACAGTACTGTTGTGCAGCAATAGACTATAACTAAATCCCAAGACTGAGACTTCAAATGTGGAGCTTTAACATCTGTATTTTTCCATTCTGTATGCTCAAATACCCCAAATCTGATACTTGCTGAGGGGTAGGGGAAATCTCATTAGAAGCTGGATTTTGTTTTGGGAGTCTGGTATAGTAGATTTTCTGATGGATTCTCCAGGCGGAATGTACCACAGCTCTACTGCAATCTTAAACCCTGGAGATGGAGCTGTTGTTGTGCTCTTTTAAGGTCCAACACTCAGGTCTGCTTGTACGTGCTCATGGTCTTGCCCATCTACACTGTCAGTTACCTCTGTGTTTTAGAGTGGCAGCCAGTGGCAGGAAGTAACTGGAGAAGAAGGCAAGGGGTGCATCTCGGATACTGTCTCGGAGTACAGGAAGGAGCCAGCTACGGGGGAAATCCAGTGTCTCCCTTGTGGAGGAAGCAGAAGAGAGAACAAATGACAAAATTAAGATGATTGGGGAAGCAATGTACCTGGGTATGCTGGATTTTGGTGCCAATGTGCCTTTGCGAGTACTTTCAGCCACAACAATGCTGTAAGATAGTGGAGATGTGAAAGGCCCAAGTAGTAAACACCCAGTTCAGCCTACAATCCTGTCCAAGAAATCCTGGTCTTGGAGCATCCAACTAAATGGCAAAGGCAGATTCAAATGCGATTTTGCTAACCCCTTCTAACAGTGTTTGCAACATGCAACAGTGTTCCTAATAAATGGAAGTGTATGGGATCCCAACTTTTTTTTCCATATGAACCCTGATGCAGATGTCTATTCAGACAGTCACATTTCTATCCTATTCAGGTGGTAGCGAAGTCTGATTTGAATCTGCCTATGGCCACTGTGAGAATAGGATGTTGAACTAGATGGCTTGATCCAGCTGGGCTTGTCTTATAAGAAGGTATAGAAACACCAGAAAGGCAGAGATTATACTCACTCTGTGCCATCAATATCTAGGGGCACAGCCTGTAGAACAACCTCGGGGCCCATAGTGGTCACTGCAGCTCCTAGAGTCTGGTCGAGCAGCACGGTGTGAGGAAAGTGTGGGGAGCCACGCAAATCAGCTAAGGACTGTAAGCACTGCAGAAAAAGTAAAACGAAAGAGAGCATCACACAAGTAAGCATGTGTTATAAAACAGCCTACCCTCTTATAATGACTCCTTTCACTGACTTCTTTATATCCAAAGTATAACACACATTTATGCATCCAGAAATCTCCAGCTCACGATCCTAAGAGCTCTAGAAAAGTTTAGCAACAATGCATCTCAGAAGTTTGCAGGGCCTCAGTGTCCAAATGTTCTTTTGCCATGGAGATCCCTTCCTGTCTCTTGTGGAACAGGGCTCAGTCACCACAGAAACTCCTTTACCTTACACATGGTGAGGTGGCACTGATGCCCACACACTTCAAAGAAAGTCTTCAGAACCTGCAACACGGAGGCCCATGCCGCATGGAACCGGTATGTCAAGCCCTCTTCCACTGCCCTACAAGGAGAAAAGCAAATAGCTATTCAACACGCAGCCTTTCAAAACCAGGATTCTGACCTCTTTCCCTCAACCCACTGGGCCACTTCTTCTACCTGAACATCTTGCAGACGTGCGCAGCTGGTCCAGAGGGGGTGGCAGAGGAAACCAGCCCCAGCTCTGCCATGTGGGGGCCCACGCATTCATTGAGCAAGACCTACAACAAGAGGAAAACACACACACATTGAGCTTTAGCACTAGCCCACTATCCTTACAGAAGGGGTGGGCAAAGTCCAGCATGTGTCCCAACTGGGCCCACGAGGCAGTTTTCCTCAAACCATGCCCTCTTGCCCACACGGTGACATAGATGCCAAACAATCAGGAGCATTAAAGTGCTCCAGTTATTCCTTGTCAAGAGAAACTTGCTGTCAGCTGACTGGCTATGCAGCAAGCCTGCAGTGATGGACTGCGCTAAGGAGTCCCCCACCAGCACAGCCGATGCCTGCTTCAAGCAGGATTTCAGTGAGTGCCAATCAGTGCTTGCAGCAAGCTGGCTGTAGGTCCAAGTATCCTGTTACATCACGGGGTTGAACTGAAGCTGGCAATGCAAAAGTTCCCTGTAGGTGTGTATTCACAAAGAGGACTTTTGGGGAGAGTCGGGTCGCTTACTTTCACTGAAATGCCAAACAAATCTTTATTTCAGCAGCACACAATTCTTGACAGCTCTACATGGTACACTTGGGAGTAAAGATAGGACAGTACCTTTAGGGTTTGAGCAGACGCCGCCGCCACCTGTGTGTGAGGAGAAAGGAAGCAGTTCATTGCCGCACTGAAGAGGCGGGAAAGGTGAGCCCAGCAAAGATCCCACTGCAGCCTAGAGAATGGAGAGACCTTTTGTTATGGACCAGCTGGGGCGTAGACCCAACACCACCCATCCATCTTTCCCACTACTCTCCTCCTTACTTTGCCAGATTGACATGTGCCCGCTCCATGACAGATAGCCAGGCCAGCAGAGGCTGCAGGTCATTTTCACTGGGTAAATAGTCATATAGGGCCTGGTAAAGCGGAATAGATAGCGTTATTGGTTGTTTACTGAATCTGCATTGTTAGCTTGTGAATTGCTTTGAGAAGGGTTTTTGCCTTGAAAAGTAGGATATATATGTACCAAAATGAATAGCTAAGTATTTGAGCCTCCAGGGCTGGTTATGCACCCCCCCCCCACTCGTCTAGTCTGACTCTTACAGTACTCACCATGATGATCTGGGCATTGAGTTCAGCTGGCAGGCAGGATGGGGGCGGCTGTGTAACCAAGAGGCTGTGGAAAGCTTTCATAGCACATGCTGTTACTAGCTGTGGGGTGGAGAGAAGATGTGTAAAAATAAGTTCTTTTAAAAGCACCAGACACAATGGCTCTCCCACAAAAGCCAGTGTGCCAAATATGGTAATGAAGTGTCCCTCCTAAAGTGACACGGCAATTATTTCCCATCCTCAAGAGGGACTTTAGGTACATAGGTAATTCATACCAAGCCCTCGTTGGTAACAAACAAAGACTATTCATGCTTTCATTCTTACTGAAGCATGTTGGCTCTCCCCACTGGGCGGTGTGGCATCCCCAGAGCAGAGGCAGCACCACAGAGCCACTGTTAACCAACGGAAGAGAGCTCACCACATGGCTGAGGGTCATAACTCGAAGGAGGGTCTCACAGCAAGATTTGACAGATGGGGCAGGCAGGCAGGGCAGCAAGTCGCGCAGCAGAGTGAGTACATGAAGAGTGGTTGTGGCCTCTTTGGCACCTGGAAAACCAAAGAGGTCTAGCACTGCTACCTTCTCCTACACAGTTTATTATTATAAAACTCACAGCCCACCCTGTCCCAGAGCAGCTATGCAAATATTAATAAAACACAACTCATGAATTTCCCGTCTCCAATACCTCCAGCTTTCTCAATCTCTTGCACACAGAACTTGGCAGCAGAAGATGCAGCTGGGTGATGCAAGGGAGCCCCATCCCCAAAGAGGAATTCGCTACCTCTCAGGATGGAGCAAACACCATGCTGAGCAGCCTTGCGAACCTGCAACCGAGGAAAGGGGAGGGAGAGAGAGTGGTGAGATGGGCTGTACTTCATGCCCAATTCCAAGCAGTTACATACTGGAAATGAGTGACATCTCTTATGATACTTTATTGTTAGCCCCCATAGGCATTCCACATGGAAAGGTGGGACATACATAGAACAGACAAAACAAAAGCAAAAGTTACTCTGGCAGCGTTGGTGTGCATGCTGCCAAGTGCAGTGAAACTGACTGGTTTGTGCTGAGCAGGGTAGGTGATGTGAACTTACCTTGGGCTTGACATGGACAGTAAAGCTGAGAATGCCATGAAAAACTTGCATCGTCACAGGGTAATTCCAAGCTACCAGGTTCTGTCTTCGCAGCAATGTAGCTAGGCAGGAGAGCACCTGAAAGGAGACAGATTAAGGATGGACATAGACTGCTATCACTATGCCAAGAAACATCCTTACATATACACTAGTGAGTCCTTAAGCCAGGGGTTCAGTTTAAAATTTCTGATGCATCTGACACCACTACCTACGCCCTTTATCTTTGAGCCTATCAACAGGATTTATTCAACCCAGCACTGCTCCACACACCTTGCTTGTGGGGGTGATGGGGTGAGAAGCAATAAACCAAGAAGCTATGTAGAATGGCCCCTGACTCCTGGACATGCATCCCCCCCTTTCTGCATTATTTCCCATGAAGCATCTCAAAGGGATTTCACAATACAATCACAATTGCACATCACACTACATAAAGGGTTCCATTAATCACAAGAGCTGCCCACACTCAATATCCAGATGTCCCTCCTGCCCCACGGTTAGTCCTCTCCTGAAACACTTACCCAGCGAAGGGCCGAGGTGGAGTCTCCACAGGCTTGGGAGCCTAAGATCCCCATAAAGGCCTTTGATGTATCAGAGAACTTCTTGATCAGCACAGGACCTGGTACCCTATTTGGGAGTTAAGAGATAGGAGGAGGCATCAATGTGAGACAGAAACAATAGCAAGTACAGTCGTACCTTGGAAGTCGAACGGAATCCGTTCCGGAAGTCCGTTCAACTTCCAAAATGTTCGGAAACCAAAGTGCGGCTTCTGATTGGCTGCAGGAAGCTCCTGCAGCCAATCGGAAGCCACGGAATCCCCGTTGTACGTTCGGCTTCCAAAAGAACGTTTGAAAACCGGAACACTCACTTCTGGGTTTTGATTGTTCGAGTGCCAATTTGTTCGGGAGCCAAGGCCTTCAAGAACGAAGGTATGACTATATTCCACTACCCTTTGCTTCCAAGGAACTTTACTCTCTTGCAGCTAGGCTTAGTTTGGTAGCACCCTGTACTTCTAATCTCCCAGTCCATGAATCACCCACTCTGTTTCAAAAGACAAGAGAGTCACCAAAGGCCCAGAGCAGCTCTTGCACTTGCACCACTTGCACAGTTATCCATTGTCAAGTGTAAGAACAACATCCACACTTGGGTCATGGTGGGGAGTTCCAGTCATCTTATCTAAACAGAGATATAGTGAAGTGGTAAATGTACACAGAAGTGCTTGAGTGATCAGGGCTGCAGAAAAGATACCAGAAAACAAATGTCTAAAAGATTCAAGATTATTTTTTTTTAGCATAAAGGACAGTTTAAAAGGTCAGGTGCAAAAAAATGCTAGGGAACTTTTATTTCAGTAACACATCATATGAATGTGTCAATCGGTTAAACAGCAACATAAAGAGGAAGGATATTTATCTTGGGGACTCATTGCCAAAATACAAGAAAAAAGAGGCCAAGAGTGTAAATGGATTCACAACAGAGAACAGAGCCCAGCACATTCAATAGCTACATCCTGATCAGCCTTTGTCCGGGAAATAGTAAAGATAGCATTGAAGGTTATGCTTGCATCCTCAGTTGTTCTAATCCTTTTCTAAAGCATCCTGACGTGGGCCACTGGCCTGGTCCAGAAGTACTTTTCTCATGTTCTTAGAACTCACCTCTTCAACACCAGATTCAGCAGGTAAGCAACAGCAGCCAGGGACTCTGGAGATTCCACAGCTTCCAGCGTAGTCATCTGAGGAGACATAGTATGGTGCAGGGAAGTAATCAGAAAGGATGTTGGACTCCTTGCGATTGCATCTTGAAGTCTAAAGGAGCACCTTTAGGTTATTGGTTTGTTTTTCCTCTTATTATGTTTCGATTATGTACTTTGTGGTTTTATTCTGTATTTTTATGCTATGAACCACCCTAAGATCTTGAGATGAAGGGCAGTATCCAAATTTAATTAAATAATAATAATGGCAACAACAACCTGGCCATATGCTGGTTCATGTGACAATCTTCCCCCACCTCCCATATTGTTATGATAAAATGCAGGATATGCTGCAAGGAGACCCAATCATAGCACGCTACCACCAGTATATGCATGTCAGAAATATAGAGGGCTGTGTTGTGGGGCTCAATTGTTATCATGAGTTCATTGACTCCCTCTGCAGTTGCTACCATGGGTGAGCTATGGATGCACCATTTCGCAATTTTCTTAGTGGTTTAGTTCCCTGTTCCCTTGGCTGAGTGCATATCAAGTGGAACCTTCTTCTCACCACCATCACTCCAACTGGTGTATGGAATTGTTTCATCCAGTGGGATTGGTGTTGGTTGTGCTTACTAAGCTTCTCTGGAAATTTTCCTTGAAGGGCAAGATGTAAATGTGGTAAAAAAAAAAAAATTAAGTAAAAAGCATGAAGGGAAGCAAGATAAACTGTTCATGCAAATGCTACAAGGTCTTAACATTACTTCCTGTCTGCTATTTGCCCTATGACGGTCAAGTCTGTCTGTTTATTGGGATTACTGACGGGTACTGCAATCACAGCAGTTGTTGGTAACCACACTCAACTGTACATATCAGTGACCTGAAACCTGCCTGCCTCATTTCACAGTACTGGTACTTACCAATGCACCAAAATACTCTGTCTCACTCTCTACGCCACCCTGTGCTCGGATCACCTCGGTGACAGCAGCCAATACTGCACATATCTATCAAAGAATCCAAGTGTGAGAGTTAAGATTAAAGCCCACCTAATAAATTTAACATTCCCTCACAACATGCCACCCCAATGCCTACATGTAAGTATTGTTGTCCATCCCTATGAATGCTTCCTGGAGAGACTGAAAACTCCACCAGTGATTACTGGTCAGCATGATTTCAACATAGATAAGCAAATAGCTGGAAGAGCAGACCAGCTATCTATACCCACTGTGCTGGGCTTTCAGCATCTCTTGAGCTGACATGAGAGTAGGAGGGTTGTGTCTGAACTAGAGATCCAGGGAGATGAGCGGTAGATTGACATTCATTTCACTTGCTCCTTCAATCTGGAGATGAAGGCACAATGCCCACTTTTCTCATTCTTGCAATCTAAGTATGAATTCAAGTTCTGCTTTAAATTTCCAAAATGGCATAGCAAGTCTTTCTCCATTTCTCTCAGAACAATGAAGGCGTCAAAGTGCCCCCAATATGTAGCAGGAAGCCAGTGCATTCATAATGTGCCTCTGAGGATCCATCTCTTACATTATTACCAGACAGCCATCAACTACAAACGGTTCAATCCTGAATAACAAATATAGTGCACACAGTTCTCAGTTATGAACGGAGAGAGGCAGACTGGCAACTCTTATGAATATGATTATTACTTATTAATATTGTAGCTTTAGGGCAATTAACAATAAGCTAACAACATAACTGCTGCTTATGTGACACATTGTCAGTTGACTGCTGTTACTTCTTTTAATCTATCACTTTGGTTGCTTGGTATCCACTTTTCTCCGTTCCTTCTAATGTATTGTTTACGCACTTTCTTCTCTGCTGACCTCTCTTCCATTCCAACTCCTCTCACAGTCACAAACTGACTTTTTCCTCTGCATGCTTTCCTCCAATATTCTATGCCCCTCCCTTTCACTGCCCTTGTGACTTCTTAGGAATTGGCATTCAAATACCTCCTTGTGAGCAGCAGAGTTGGACTCCCAGAAACGTTGCACTTTACTGAAGGTGAGGCTGGTGCAGTCACTCAGTCCACTCAGGAAAGTGGCTGAAGATCTG
Source organism: Lacerta agilis (assembly GCF_009819535.1). NCBI lineage: Eukaryota > Metazoa > Chordata > Lepidosauria > Squamata > Lacertidae > Lacerta > Lacerta agilis. The sequence continues at coordinate 55,062,832 of NC_046316.1, forward strand.
TGGGTCTTAGCAGTTTCGGCATTGTCATCCTCCTCCATGCGCAGCTGACTCCCTTCCCCATCCCGTAAGGCAGGCAGGGGTCCTGATGACTGCAGTTCATTGTGCAGTTTCAAAGCACCCTCAGTAAGGTTACTGTTTTCTGTAAGGGAAAGACAAACCTTCAATCAACACTGGGGAGGGAACACACTTCATAACAGATTGCTATGAGGTTTCTGTCCATATAAGGCCTACCAAGAGAGTCGCAAATGATAAGCCAAGTTGTTTCCAGGCAATCCAGAAAGGAGATTAATCCACAACAGGCTGGCCACGGCTTTAGATAGCTACTCACTGGCTTGGTATCAAAGTTTGCACAAGTATCCTTCCACAACTATTACTTATTCCAATTTAACCATCAATGAACAAGCACTACGGGCAGCAGTACTTGACCCATAGCAACAAGGGTCGCTGTGGAAAATGAAATGTCACACTTAATAGGAGAAAAGATATACTTCTTGTATTTTGTATTGTGTTACAGGGCACATAAGATGCTGACACCAGCTATATCACACAGGGTGGGTACAGGAATTCATTCATGCCGGGACAGTTCCATGGTTTTAACGTTCAATAAGGTAGGATAACTAAACAAAGTACATTTCTCCGGGTGAAGAATGCTTTTCTTCAACCCCATGACGCTATAAGCCCTTGTAGCAGATTTCACTCTCTCTGAAGCCCTTCTATTCCGATCCCCCCGCCTTCTATAAGTGCATTCTATTTCCCCACTTATCCTGGCCGCACATACCGGATCGGGGAGCGAGCAAGCGACCCCGGGCAGCCAGGCGGTAGCGTCTCCCCTCCGGGTTACTGTCGCTGCTATGCCCCTTGCGCCAGCGCTTGAGTTTACTGGCAGAGCCAGACCGCAGCTTGCCCGAACGCCCCATTCCGAACGGAACAGGCCACGAGAAATCACACGTGCAGCTCCTCAGTTCCGCCTTGTTTTCCAAGTACTTCCGGTTATCCGCCTCCGTGAGGAGAATCAACTTCCGGATTACCTCAACGTCTTCCGCCGCTATCCAAAGAGGTAAAGAAAAAAAAATACAACATCCACTTCCGACCCCGTTAATAACCCATATGCGACGAAAGGGTAGTGGACGTAAAAGGCCGAGAATAGAATCATAATGTTGCCACAGTCCTTTACTCACTAGATGAGTCTATTTGTCTGTTATGGCAGCAGAAGGTGTTTTCTTTCTTTTTTTAAGGTGATTAAATTGTTCACGAGCGTGGTGAGGATTTATAGCAAAAAGTAGATATAAAGCAGATTTCGAACTTGTTTTTTTTTTTAATTAACTAAGAGGTAAGAACTAGTGTTTAATGCGTACCCGTTGATCCAATTCCTCCTTGACAATTATTCGCAGAGAGGCATGGGTTTCAACTCCATCTCTGCCACGTATTGGTGTATTGACTACAAACCCCCAAATTTAGAATCCCCTCCATACCAGTGCCAATGTTTTGCAATCGTTTTGCAGTTTTTCAGCCCAAACCTTACGTTTTGCAGTGGCCCCCAAAGTGAGAAATTGATACATCAAACCTGGGGTCATGGGTGTCACCCCAAAACCCAATGTTGTCCAATACTCTCCAAACCAGTGCCAAAGTTTTGCAGTCGTTTGGCAGCAGAAACCCCAAGATTTGCAGCACTTCCCCAAAAGCATAGTAAGAGACACCAAACTCTGGTTCCTAGTTAACATCACTCAAAATCCCACCTTGTCCAATTTAAGGCATATGGATAGTTTGACGTATCAGTTTAACAGTTTGGGGGATGCGGCAAAATGCCTGAATAACGTAGGCACCAGTTTGGAGGGGATTCCAAGTTTTGGGGTTCATGGTTAATGAAGCTAGATGTAGCACTTTTGAGTTTTGGGTAACCTGGAGGCACAGTTCCTTAGGCAGCATTGATTAGTGCCAACACTGTGACCATGTGCCTTGGAGGCCATTTATGGAAGAGTGTGCCTTTGGGGATAAAGTCAAACTATTGGAGAGTTACATCACCTGCTGTGTCTGTAGATACCAATATAGGAAATACATGTTTTATTGCAGGTGGGGCAAAGGAAGCAGGAGTGCCAACTTGGACCTGTGACCATGGGTGCCCGGGGCCATGTGATTGCTTGAGATTGTTCCCTCCAAAATGTATCCTTTCTAGCCAGTCTTCTGTCCCTATAAATGTAGCTTCCCTCTCAGTTCCCCAGTCTTGTTTGCCTGAATAAAGAGTGTTACATGAAGAAGCTGTCTCCTGCCTGCTATGTCAGAGAGCTGAAATCACTTGCTGAAATCATTATCCCCATGCTACAACATTCACAACCTGTCTGTCTATCTCCAGGCACTGTGATCGTCTGCAAGGGATTCCCACACTGCAAGATTAATGTTGTCCTGCCTGGCTGGTCATGTGTACATGACCAAGGTTGCTAAGACAGAAGTGCAAATAGGCTGGGAATGTGGGCTTGGGAGAGCACATATTTCTTTGAGACTCTGTCCTGCCATGTGATGCCCAAAATCTTCCTAACGCAGCACATATGGAAGACATTGGGGTGTCACTCCTGCCCACGATTCACTTCCACAAAGCAGCACACTCAACATGCAAGCCTAGAAGACCTTCATTTTGGTATTGGTTGTTAGCATCACATTCTCTCATACACTTTTGTGAAGATTTTTTCAGGCCAGTATCACTTTAGCTGGGGGGGGGGGGGGGTGTCAGATATCTGTCCTGCTTTGAGCACAATAGGAAGAAAATAAAGTGGGACTTTCATTCATTTACACTCTAGTTTTCTAGAGGCAGAATCCCCTGCCACACAAGAGGAACATTCAAGCATGCAAAGTTGCAAACCCCTGTTGTGTGAACTGGCTATGAGCCTGTGCTATAGGCGTTAAGTGTCTACTGTTCACTAGTATGTGGCGGTTCTAAGGCATTCATCCTAAGTAAGCTGGTGCTCATTTTGAAGGATCCAATCTGTAATTTATGGCTCCCCTTATGATACAACTCTAACCTGCCCAGTCTGGCTCATTAGGGATCTATCCTCCTTGCTGTGTTAAATAACATCTTGAATTAAGGGTGAAATTTAAAAACAGAGCAGTCCACGGGGATGAAGGGGTAGCACCAGATAAAACTGAGGTGAGGGGGGCAGAAAAGGAGCAAAGTATATTTCTGGATGAGCAAGTTGTGTCCCCACGTTAAGATCTCTGGCAGAAAAACTACAGTAGTGTTAATGACAGGTGTGTAGCAGCTGAAGGGCGAGGGCGAGCTCATTAATTAGGGGGGCACTTTTCCCCCCTGCGCCCCCTCTAGCACCGCCCGTGTGGGATGCCCAGACACTTTGCAATGGTGACCATCCCAGCGGATGAAGGTCGCGTTGCCCTTCGCGTGCGCTTCGTGAGCGCCGTGCCGGAGGGAGCGACCAGACGCCTCCTTCTGGACGCATGCGCCAAACCTTCATAGTTCCTCCTAAAAAACGCACGTATGAATTCCAGTTTCAGACACAGATGGCCGGACCGAAAATCAGAGCATGCGCAATACTGAATCCGGAGGGAGGGGTTGAGTGGGGCTAGAATGCCCATAGAGATTGTTAAGGTACAGACTCATAATTCAAATATCTGGAGGCAAACTTCCTGGCTCCTTTAGAAGTAGTTTTAGTTTCTCCTGGGTCGGAAGAACTGCTCAGAGAAATCAGTGAATGGAGACATTCAGAATTTTTATGTAGCGTGCTCCTTTGTAATCCAGATCTTATTTGGTGTAGCAGGTGCTATTTAACATAGTTTCAATACACTGACAAATTGCTCGGCCATTAGCCAGTTATTTCATATAACCCCTTAGGAGCCCACTTGCAAACTAGAGATGGACCTGAGCCTGGTTTCCAACCAAAAAAAGCCCCATAGAAAACACTCTTAAAGGTTGCCACAAATATACAGTACTTAAATTATCCCCTCCTCGGACTTGTTTACAGCCGAAATCGGCGATGCGGTGCGTAAAGATGACTTTCACACGAAAAGTTCTGCACACCTATCTTGGTTGCTGCGTTTGGCGAGAGGGAGCTCTGCTGCCCAATCACAACTAAGCCGAAACCTTAGATTTCTTTCTTTTTTTGATGGTCAACTCTCATTTCTCTTGGGTAGAAAAACGTTATGCGAAAAGCGAGCCCGGAATTTGTCCGCTGCCTGTCTGTGGGGGATGGCTAAGCTGCTCCAACACGTCTTTAGGCGCACGCCCCTTGCCTGGCCGAGAGTCTCCCGGTCGGTGGCGTCGCAGTGTGCAGAGTGTATCCGCCGCGTTTGCATCGCATCCCAAGCTTCTCGGTTCCCATCATCATGGCTGCTGCTTACAGGCTAGTTTTGGTTCGGCACGGCGAGAGCGCCTGGAACCTCGAGAACCGCTTCAGCGGCTGGTACGATGCAGACCTGAGCCCGGCGGGGCAGGAGGAAGCGCGGCGCGGCGGAGAAGCGCTGAGAGGTGAAGGGGACCGGGGTGCGGCACGGGGGCTAGGGAGCCGGGAGGCTGCAGCAGGCGGAGCGCGATGGGGATGCTTGGAGGCTCTCATCTCGGGGGAAACGGGGAGGCGGACCAGAACTCAGAGTCAGCGCAGAGGTCGGGAAGGTATCCGAGCAAGGCCAGAAGATCTTGCGGGTAATCTTTGGACCACGGAGGGTCCCAGTAGCGGGCTATGAAAGAGGTTTGGGAATGCGGGTTCCCGTTCTCCTGCTTTAGCCACGTGGTGAGCTTCCGCGGTCTCTCCGCTCAAGAAGTGGGTGCCTTGCATTTTTCTGGGACGGGTCTCCCGCTAGATGCCTAACCACGTCTACTCGGAAGTAAGCCCCGCTGAATTCCGTTTCACTGGCTCTCCAGTAAGCGTGCATGGAATTGCCAAGGATGCTCTCTCCCCCCGCCGTGGGGGGGGGGCTTACTCATGTTGGGAGGGGAATGGAAGGCCAGAATGGTTTCTGGGGTTTCGAAGCGAAACGGGGAGTTGGACACGTTTCTGGAGGCACACGTGTGTTCTCGGGCTTTTGAACGGCAAGTCTCTCGCTCGGAAAGATGTAAAGTAGGACAAAGGAGGGGTTTCCTGAAGCTCGTGCATCGGTCTCCCCGCTGAAGAATCGAAACGCAGCTCTCTTCCGCCGGTACTGAAGCGTGGGGCGGGGGCGTCCTAGGCTAGCCGGAACCCCGGCCTTACTCCTCTCAGAGTTTGTGACGCCTCTTGGCCCCGAATAGCCTCGGGCTAAATCTGTGCCAAGCATAACACAGATTGCATCTGACTCCTCTGGGCGGCAGGATGAATTGACTGAAAACGTGCCGCTTGTTCACTCGCCAAAGGCGTCACGGCCTACATACCGGTAGAGAAGGTGGCATAGGCTACTCTCCCGCTGTGAAAAGGGGGCAGCTGCCTCTCCAGCTATGTTCCCCCCACCCCACCCCACCCCGCTCTGGCTGTGCGACCTTGGCTAGGTCACTTTGCACATTTTGGGGTCACTGTTTCGGGCTGGATCAAGGCATGCCCCCCCATTGCCTCTCAAGGAAATCTCCACACAAAGCTCATACCAAGAACAAACTTAGTTGGTCCCTAAGGTGCTACTGGAAGGAATTTTTTAAATTTTTTATTTTGTTTTGACTATGGCAGACCAACACGGCTACCTACCTGTAATTGTTTGTTTAATTTCATCTAATAATTGCTTCTCATGGAACATCTCAAAGCAATAAAATTACTTTAAAGCAATAAAATTACAGCAATTTAAAATGCCAATTAAAAAAAAAAATTACGGGTCTGATACAGAGTGATACAGAGTGGGATAAAGATAAAAGGCTTGCTGGAAATGGGAGAAGCCTTAATATGGCATGAGAGTATCCCTTCCCTGCATTCCTTGCACATGCACCCTGCGCTTGGCCATCCTGCAGGATTGCATTGGCAATCTTGTTGGGCCTTTGATATGGAAATATAACAGGAGCAGCTGAGTCATTCTGTCTTGCTGAGAGAGAGAGCTTGTGCCCATTCTTGTTACAGGAAATGTTGCGGGGGGGGGGGGGGGTTAGCTCCAGGAAGCAACTAGGGACCGCATGTCTTTGCAGGCTCAAAAAACAGCCCTCCCAGTTCCAGTTTTTGTGCATTATCTGTCTGGGTGTAAGGAAAGAGAACAGAGTTCTGCCCTTCTCTGAGAATTGCGTAGAGCGTTTGATGTAAGCTAGCAGAATAAAAAGCCCTGCATTAAAAAGTGTCCGTTATTGTTCATTTCTAATGCTGTTATTGTTCATTTCTGATTCCCTCTTAAGGGGTCATCTTGGGTTGGGTGGGTGTTATTTGCATAAAATACATTTGCATGCAATGGTGCATGGCTTGCCCTTTGCTTGCCTTTGTCCCTTTTCATCTTCCGTGTTGCACAATTACTGTTTTCCCCACCCTGACATTGGTTGGCATTATTGCACAGAACCTCTCTTCCTTTCTACAGAATGGGGCAATTGGGCACATGGGAGCAGACAAATGATTGTAAGGATGTGTTGTTAAGGCTATACTACAACATAACCTCTCTTTTTTTTAAGATAGAGGTGACTGGTTGTTTCCTCTCCTCTTGGTGAGTGGAGACAGCGGCTGCTGTTCAGATTCCTCCCCCGCCCCAATGATTACATAAGCATTTCATCTTTCCACTCTACTGGGTTTCAATGTAGCTGGCCAAAACGAGCCAGCTACATTGTAAAGTGGAAGATGTGGTGCCTAATATTTAGCGGAGTTTGCTGCCAATTTCAGCACTGGAACTTGGTAATGGTAACCTCAGGGCTTTCAGCATATGAATAGTAAACGTACCTGTTTCATTAGAGTTTGTTTTGTTACCCCTGCTATTTCATCTTCACTTTGTCGGGGGAGCATTTGCTGGATTCTCCCCCCCACCACCACCTGGATTTGGTAGGTGACTACCTATGTCAGTGAAATATTGAGTGAACAGATGCCGGAAGGTGGGGCTTCCACACGAAGGCGTTAATGTGTTACGGAGCATTTGGGATAAAGCATGTTTAAAATCAAATGAACAAGCATTGTACTCTCTGGGCCCTTCCAGATGCTGGTTATGAGTTCGACATCTGCTTCACATCTGTGCAGAAGAGGGCAATCCGCACCCTCTGGACTGTGCTGGATGTCATTGATCAGATGTGGCTACCTGTAGTGAGGACCTGGCGCCTCAATGAGAGGCACTACGGTGGCCTGACAGGCCTTAACAAGGCTGAGACGGCAGCTAAACATGGTGAGGCCCAGGTGAAGATCTGGAGGCGTTCCTTCGACATACCGCCACCTCCAATGGAGCCTGATCACCCTTTCTACAGTACCATCAGCAAGGTGAGCTGAGAGACTCTCTAGACCATTAGTGGCGTGTGGGGCAAGGGGGGTGGGTCATTTGGAAGTTGTCAGGCAGCAGTACCCTGTGACCAGGGTGTAACTTCCACACTACCTTCCTGTTTCTGCCCATTGTTGCCCCAAAGTCATGGATTCATTGGACTCCCATTTTCATCCAACTCCATGCATTACTTGGACTTCTGCCCTTACATTACTCTCCCTTTGTCCAGTTATTTTGGGAGTCCTACAGTTGTCCTTGCTAATTGCTGGTTTTATATGGGATGTCACTCCTGCGCTGTTTTGGCAATTTAATAGAACTTGCCCCTTTCATGCAATTAATCATTTACATTGTGCCCTTTCATGGATGTTTGTACTGCATGGTGACAACAGTCAAGGTTATTCATGGAGGGGCTGGAATCTTCCATCTATACAACAACATGTTTGTTAATGGTTTTACCATGTGAGATGGTCAGATCATAGGCTATAGAACTTGTTTCTTCTGATCACAGTAGTGTGGATTTTAATACCATATGCAGGCATTGAAAAGCTAAAACAGCTGAGTATAATAGGTAATGAAATTGGTCTGATTCATTTCATTGCTTATTTTCAATCAGGTTTAGTACAATATGCAATGAAATTGTGATTATGGCTGTTAAAGTGGCAACTTCTGTAGAACAGGTTGCTGAAGAGCACAAGCCGTTTGACATTGCAACAGTTTGCTATGGGGAAGTGCTTGATTTGCATACCCTGGAGGCATTTAAGCAGAGGCTGGATGGCCATTTGCCAGAGATACTGTAGTTGTATCATATATTGCAGATGCTGCAGTGAGCAAGAACTAGATGTACCCTCCAGCTTGGGCCCTGCAGGAGGCAGTGAAAGATAGGGGTGCCTGGCGTGCTCAGGTCCATGGGGTCACGAAGAGTCAGACACAACTGAACGACTGAACAACAATAGTTTCATACCACACTTGGGAGGACGAATAGAAAATGTTGGTTTGGGCAAACAATTATTATTTAAAGCCTAGCATGCTGTTGATATGAGAGGTAAGGAAGGGCCACTGACCAGAGCCCAGAGGAAAAACAAATGCTTAGATAAGACTCCTGTAAAGTGCCTATTTTAAAATGTCCAGTAACACAGGCAACCAGCGAGCATGGTTCACAGCTGGAGCATGTGGTAGCACAGGCCAAAGAACCAATTCTTCCAAAGCGAAGGTGCTTCATTGATCTCCCTAGGTAGGTGACTCTGAGCATCTCCAGGAAGCAGAAATCATGTCTTAAAAGGTCACTCCATATTCTTCCGCAGGATCGCCGCTATGCTGACCTCACTGAAGATCAATTGCCTACATGTGAGAGCCTGAAAGATACCATTGCTCGGGCCCTGCCCTTCTGGAATGAGGAAATTGTTCCTCAGATCAAGGAAGGCAAGCGTGTGCTCATTGCTGCCCATGGCAACAGTCTCCGAGGCATTGTCAAGCATCTAGAAGGTGAGTCTGCTTGTGACTTGAGACACCCAAGGCAGCACAAGCCTGGTCAAGTCTAAAGGCAAGCTCCAAGAGGGTTGCCTTCTAATAGTCCTTGGTAAGGGCACTATAATCAAGCTCCTGGTGTGATTCACCCCTTTGCTCTTTGCAGGAATGTCTGAGGCAGCAATCATGGAACTGAACCTGCCCACTGGAATCCCCATTGTCTATGAGCTGGACAAAAATCTGAAGCCCATCAAGCCCATGCAGTTCCTTGGGGATGAGGAGACTGTCCGCAAGGCCATGGAAGCTGTGGCTGCCCAGGGCAAGGTCAAGAAGTGAAGGCAAAGCCACGTACTCAGTAGATGATCTCCCCCTCCCTCATCCCTTCCCTTCCCAGCACATGCCTGCCACAGCCTGAGGGACTGGGCAGACAAGCCAAAGGAGGTGAAGCTTCCTGGGGCCACGTTCTTTCCTTCAAGACCAACGTCCTTCCACATTCACTTTCCCCCCAGCAGGATATGGCTAGATACACTAGGGATGTGGACCACAGTCCAGCACAGGGGTCTGGCAGATGAGGAAACCCTAGCGCCATGGGATGTGATGCTGCTAAAGTGAAGGGGGAATCCCCAAGCATTCCGAAGAGAGAGCCCCTCCTGCCTTCTTTCCATTTTATGTGGCAGCTGTAGTAGTATTGCTCGATTTGGTTTGGTCACTCATGATTAAGGCTAGCTAGGGGTGCTTCAGACAGCACAACAGGGATGCTCAAGGACCATTTATTTTTATGGGTCTTTTTAAAGAGAGCATATAATTTTGCTGGAGTCTTTTTTTATTTTTAGTTGTCCCTGGAGTTACGTCTGATTCTGTATTAGGTAACAATAGCCAGCTCGTTACTTCATTGCCTTCAAAACGATTGTAGGAAGGAGTGAAGCTAGGGGAAGAGAAAAGGGAACAGCACCCACCCTGGAATCTCCAGCTGCGATCCCGTAACTTTGCTGTGTAGTGCCAGTAAGCCCAGATACTGTGTATCATCATGTGTTGCTTTTCTGCCCCACAGTCTGTGTGGTATCCCTGCCTGATTTAGGGCAGGTTTACACTGGAGCTCACTTCACTGTACAATGGCTGCATTTGCCCTAATCTCAGTAAAAATAAAGGAATTATGTGCAATAGCTGCTGTGTCTGTACAATCTTATTGATTCCAAGAAAGTGTTACTGTACTTGTTGCCCCCTATGCTGACTCTTCCATCTCTCCTTTCCCATTTAGTCACAGTATCCACTCCAAGTGGGTCTGAAAAGTAATAGTAATAATTTATTATTTGTACCCCGTCTATCTGGCTGGGCTTCCCCAGCCACCCTGGGCTGCTTCCAACAAATGTTAAAATACATTAAAATGTCACAGATTAAAAACTTCCCTAAACAGGGCTACCTTCAGGTATTTTCTAAAAGTCAGGTCGTTGCTTATCTCTTTGACCTCTGATGGGAGGGCGTTCCACAGGGCAGGAGCCACTACCGAGAAGGCCCTCTGCCTGGTCCCCTGTAGCTTTGCTTCTTGCAGTGAGGGAACCACCAGAAGGCCCTCGGTGCTAGATCTCATTGTCCAGGCTGAACGATGGGTGTGGAGAGTGGAGACGCTCCTTCAGGTATACAGGACCAAGGCCGTTTAGGGCTTTAAAGGTCAGCACCAACACTTTGAATTGTGCTTGGAAACGTACTGGGTCTGAAAAGGACCCAGGCATCTTTTGTTCCATCTTAAAACTACTGGCTGTGGAGCCCAAGTAGGTAAAGTCTATATAAGGACAAGTCTTATGTTCGACTCTAGCTGATCCCCAAACCACTCACAAGGTGAGCATTGCAGGTGGTTGGGGTCCCTGTTGGCTTACACACACACAACTACTACAGATCAACAGAGAAATACAGTTCCCAAGTATGGGACTCCTCTTCCACGTGGCCCTGCTGGCAAAGAGAGGGATTCAAACCATTATGTTTTCAGATTTGGTAACTAGTTTACATGGGAATGTCAAAACATTGCAACACTGTGGATACTAAACATAAGCCAGTACTGTATACATCAAATGTGAACACAAGAGTAAGAGGAGGGAACACAAAGGTTATTCCTGGTTTACTTACACTCAAACATTTATGTTTAGATAGGAACAATATCAAATTTACTTTGTTTGTGACTAGGCATTCATTCTTTTGGTTCTCCCCCTCGAGTGCCTCGGAGCTATCTACTTCAGAGCTTGGGCACTGCCTGGGATCCTGCACACCTCATCACCACCCTTGCTTCTCCAATAACATATCCTCCAACAAGGGCAGGGGGGTCACTAGATCAAACTATCTAGGACTCAATGCACCCAAGTTCAAAGGAGGAAGTTAACATTCTCTAGAGAAAAACTATTATATCGCCTATAGGTGGTATTCCTTAAAGATAAAAAACAGTACTACTTATAGCTCAGAAAGGAAGAATGGAAGGCAGTTTTATTTGTCATTTACCAGGTGTTAAGATTAAAATCAGGCAGAAAAGACAGGGACAACAGGGAAGAGTTGGTTGGTTTATAAAACAGTACAACAGCAATATAAAGTTAAGAGGAATCGGGAGTTGTCATCAACTTTTCTTTCCCAGACCATTCCAGAAGCCAAAGTGGCCCAGCTCTGTTTTGCACAATCATAAGGTCCATTCACAGCAACAGCAAAAGAGGCTGCTTCCATGCCCCTCTAAGCTTGCAAGCTGTAGCAAAGCCTTTCATGTACTTGCTGTGCATCTTTTGGCATACATCAGTAACTACGTCTGCAGAAACTGGGGCTGTACTCTGGCTACCTTGCGCAGTTCCTTGCTATGTGTACTGGGGCACTGCATTTCACACCAGCTGATTGGCACCATCTGTACTCCTGAAATCAGAACAGAAATCCATAGTTACACAGACACCCTTCCCAGGGAAAGAAAGATTCCTCCACTCATTAAAGGTGCCTTGCGACCACCCTGAGACCCCCAGATATAGGGCGGTATATTAAATAAATAACCACTACCTGGCTCTGAAATTTAGCTACTGCATCCATAAACTGCCCTTTTCACTTTACACAGTTAAGGTAGAATAACACCTAAGTGGATATTCTATATTATAGAATGTCTCCCCTCAACAGTGATGTTACTAATGCTTCTTCCTTAATCCCACATTTAAGAGGTCCAGAGGCACGTTCAGTAGATTTCAGCATTATGTACAACCTGCTTGGAACGGGACTGGTCTTACCTGCTTCACTATGAGCCACCACTACCCCCAGCTCATTTTCTGCTGTTGTCAGCAAATAGTTGGACTGTGCATCACCCAGAGAGATCTAGCCCCACAGGTTGAGTTAAGGTGTAATGCCTAAAGAGTTCTCTTCCAGCTAGCACATACATACATACACAGCACACGGAAGGCAGAAACAAGAAAAGGATACAACTTTGGCCAAAACAATATCTCCTGGGCGGAAACTCTTGTAAACCTCTACCTGTCACCATGCATGAGGTGGGAAGGAAAGAGAAAGGGTGAAAAGCAAAATGCTGAGACAACTTCAAGGGAAAGTGTGCAGCGAAACAAGGCCAATTTGAACACGAAGAGGACATCCATCAGATCTTGTGCTCAGATATCCTTTATCCAGAAATCACAAGCCTTTTCTTCAACAAACGTACAACAACAACAACAACAATAATAATATTATTTGTACCCCGCCCATCTGCCACAAAAAGAGGCATTGCTAAATGTCCTCTTGCCCCCTACAAGGTTTTGCTCTTCCTCAGTTTCCCCAAGAGCAGTAATGATTTTATTATTATTATTATCGCACCGTTTTCTCCAATGAGCTCAAGGTGGGAAACCCACTTGTCCCCCTCTCCGTACTGTCTTCACAGCATCCCTGTGAGGTAGGTTAGGCAGAGACGTGGTGACTAGCCCAAGGTCACCCAGTGGGCTTCAAAGTCTCCCATGTCCTAGTCCGCCACACACATGTATGTTTCGTGCCAGGAAGAAATGCTCCTGGCTATGCACATTAGGTATACTACCTATTCCCATCACATGTAACCAAAATGTTTATTCCACTGACCTTGTCTTTCTCTGTAGCTCTGACATCTTCTCTCCTGCAGCAGGAGAAGAGAAGGTAAGAGTTAACCCTAGTCCTCCTCTCCCTCCCCTAAAAGAAAACTGACTATACTGAACCGGCTATGAGCGATTGCCAAAGAAGAAGAAGCTTTTAGAGGAAGGGTTATCTAGTTTAGATGAAAAACCAAGAAGTCTGAACATGAGGCCAAGCACTTTACTGAACGAAGTAGATCTGGGTCTTGCTAGTGCCCAGATGGATGACTGCCTGGGATCCAAACACTGCCTTGGGTTCCACAACAAAATTATATAAATGAAAGGAACATAAATATAATAAAGCAATTCCCACTAGCGCTCAAGTGCTAATGATGAGAGTAAAACAAAATATTTATAAGGGCTGGCCTTATCGCCTCTCTAAAAGGGCAGACATCCAACACCTCAGAAGAAGCCCCCACAACCAAGTTGTCTTCCTACCGGATAGTTCCACGGAATGGGGATTTTAATGGCGTAGAGCCAACATACAAGATGTGCACCTTGGCAAAACGAGAGTTAATGCTGCAAACCTGGGTGGGAATATTGGGGGTGGGAAAAAGGGGGAGAGAAAACCATAATGGAATTTCAGACTAAACAAATCGAACAGAGTAATCACGGAACAGTAACTTCAATGCCTCAGCAATTCCCCCTCCCCGCTTTTTCTAAGTAACAGAAGTAATTTTAGGATTGAAGTCGGTGATGCTTTCTGCTCTGCGGAGGAGAAAAATCAAAGCTAGTTTTTGAGATGAAGTGTGTGCTTCTTCCTTTCCATCAACAACACTTTGTTCTAGCGAGGGCAATGCTTGCAGGGTTTATACTGGACCTGCTAATGAAGGAACTTGGGCTCTGGTATTCGGGGGCTGAACAGACCAAGAGCCCTGATATTTATTACTAGGGGCTGAGCTCCTGCTCACTGCACTTGCCAGCTACACCCACCCACTAGTCAACCCCTCTCCTCTTATGCCTCACCAAGTCAACCCCTCCCATTAGAGCACATCAAACCACCATTTCCTGCTCCCATTAGTTTGCCATCAGCTCACCTAGGCTTCCCACCTGTCTCCCTCCTCCAATTCTGTTATCCTCTGAAGTTGCTAAGGCTGAAATGGTGTCACTGGAGAGACAGGCAGCAGCAGAGCAGGATGGTTGCTGGGCTGCTGCCTAGCTCTTCCTGGCCATTCTTCCATGGTTCAACTGGGCCAGACACGTACCTCCATCTCTCTCCTCCTACCACCTTTGGCTCATCCCCCAACACTGCTGTGATGGGCAAGTAGCTCTCAGAAGTCTGTTGTCACACTGTAGTTTGCAGTGCCACCAGCCAAGCAAACTGCTGCGTGAAAACATCCATACCATTTTATTATATATCAAGACATCTCTATCCCACTTTTCCCCGCAAAGCTAGTCAAGGTGGCAAACATGGTTCTCCTCTCCATATTATCCTCATAAGAAACCAATGAGATAAGGGAGGCCAGGAGTAGATGAATGAAATACAATTTTACTGTGCCAAGATAGAAATGAGGTTACCTTGCACGTCACTGTAGCTCCCACATCAGGAAGAAGCTGAGATTCCACGTCCCGCATCACAGAAACCACTGGGAGCTAAAGAGAAGCAAAAAAGACTAGTCATGATTTATTTGGTGCATTGCTTTAGAGTGGTGCTTATCAACCATGGGTCCTCAGGCGTGGATGGACTAAACTCCTATCAACCCCATCCAGTTTAGCCAATGGCTAGGGATAATAGGTGTAGTTCAACAAATCTGGGGGACTCATGGTTGAAAACTACTGTCTTACAAGTGTTAAGATGACACTATAAGACAGGCATAGGCAAACTCAGCCCTCCAGATATTTTGGGACTACAACTCACATCCACTGGCGTAGGAAGGGCGGGGCACCCCAGGCAGCGCGATCCCGGTAGGGTTCCATCTTGGCTGCCCCCCACCCGCGCCCCACCCCCAGAACGCGCACCACGCTCCTGTGGGTGGCGCGCCATGCCCCCGAATGTGCGCCCTGCATCCGCCTGCTTCCCGCCCCTGGTGCTGGAGTATGAAGCTCCGCCACTGCTCCCATCATTCCTCACCACTGGTCCTATCAGCTAGGGATGATGGGAGTTGTAGTCCTAAAACATCTGGAGGGCTGAGTTTGCCTATGCCTGCTATAAGATAACCATGTCTCAAAACTTCTTCTGGATTACCAGCTGATCATACACTTGTTGTTAATATTTATTAAATTTGTATACTGCCCTATACCCACAGGTCTCAGGGCGATTCACAGGATAATATAAATGTAAGCATCTAATCACTACAGGTGCCGCAGGATACATTTCAGGCTTTATAGGGTGTCATGATTATGCACCATCCAGTTCACATGACATGAAGCTCACCTGCCTTCTTGCACAGACCCACCTCCAGTCAAGAATCTGTGAGACCCAGAACAGCTCCACAGCTATTCACAGAATCATACTGTAGAGTTGGAAAGGACCCCAAGGATCATCTAGTCCAACCCCCTGCAATGCAGGAATATGCAGCTGTCCCATACGGAGATCGAACCTGTAACCTTGCCATTATCAGCACCATGCTCTAACAAACTGAGCTATGTTGACTCATCCAAGGTCACAGTTATGCACTCTCCACCTCTCTAAATCTGTGACTTGGTTCCTCACTTAGTCCTACACTATGAACTAGCACTGCTCACATCAAAGCATTCAGTCCTTGCAATTCCCACTACACCACCCCCTCATACTGTTGCCCAGAGGTTGCTTCAATCTCACCATGCCATTCTCACTTTTCTTCATGAGACTGCCAGCCAAGGAGGCATAGATCGAACCATGACGGGTATAGGTGCCGCTTCCGGGGGTTCCTTCCTCTAAGCTGCAGAGTCTCTCTCCTGCAAGACAGAATGCAAGTCAAACATCTCATTGCCTAGAGTTGTCTGTCCTCTCAGACAGTACAGTGGTACCTTGACTTATGAGCGACTCGACTTCCGCATTTTATGACTTCCGAATGACCTCCGGAAGCGAAAAAATGGCCGCCGCTTCCGAAATTTTCGACTTCCAAAGTGAAAGCAGCGGCACAATATCTCGACTTACGAAGATTTTAATGCACTTTTTTCAAGGTACAAATTTCTTTTCCGTTCCGAGATGGCGGCTTTGACTTGCAAAGATTTCCACTTATGAGCGCGCCTTCAGAATGGATTAACTTCGTAAGTCAAGGTACCACTGTAATAGACACAGCAGGAGAAGCTGTCGACCAACTCATTTATTGACTCTCATCATGCTGTTAACAAGTGCATATCAAACATTAAAAACTTTCCTATGGTTTAAAATGGGGGCAGGAGGAAAAGGAGGCACAAATCCTAACATTACCCAGCTGTGGAACTCCGTTGCAGTTTGCCACTGCTGCTATCCTGAACACGGACTGTCTAGATACCTCTCCCGTTGAGCTACCTGGAGTTATAAACATGGACCACTTATAAACGCCATCTCCAACTCCTCAAAAGATTCCATCAATGGTATCTCTGAAAATTTTTACACATCATTTGGGAAGACAGGCGAACTAATGCCAGTGTACTGGAAGAAGCAAAGATCACCAGTGTCAAAGCAATGATTCTTCAACATCAACTTCGTTGGACTGGTCATGTTGTTCGGATGCCTGATTATCATCTTCCAAAGCAACTGCTCTATTCCGAACTTAAAAATGGAAAGCGTAATGCTGCCTGATCAACAAAAGAGGTTTAAAGACTCTCTCAAGCCAAATCTTAAAAAAAAGGTAGTATAAACACCGACAACTGGGAAACACTGGTCTGCGATCAATCCAAATGGAGAACAGCCTTTACCCAAGGTGTCCTGGTTCGAAATCAGGACGAAAGGGAGAACCGTGCTAACCCTCACATTGATCAACTCCCGCCTGGAAACATATGTCCCCACTGTGAAAGGACGTGTGGATCCAGAATTGGCCTCCGCGGTCACTTACGGACTCACTGTTAAGACCGTGTTCATGGAAGACAATCCTACTCGGCTACGAGTGATCGCCAAAGAACTTCAATAGCGCGACTTCGTTTTTGCACCCAGCCATGACGGCTCCCTCCTCCCGCCCCAGCTCTCCCAGTCACCCACCAGGGACGCAGTACCGCGCGGGAGCCATCCTGCTCCGGGCGAGTCTGTGCGGCTACCTCCCTCCCTCGCGGGAAACGCGCCTTCCGAAGCAAGTCTCCCCCACCGAAAACAGGGCGCTGAGCCGCTGTCTCATTGGCCAGCTCTGCTGTCACATGACTTCCTCCCCGCGCGCATGCTTTCCTCCCTGGGCGTGGGGGGCACACATAGGGATAACCATAGGCAGACGGCGCGAGGAGACCATGCGAAGCGACGCGCAGTGGGTGACGGGAATCGTAGTTCCGCTTAGCTCTCGCGGCGTGGAGTCGCGCATGCGCAACGGTGAGAGTAGTCAAAGACAGGGAGCAGGATGCCTCGGTGGATGCGGTAACGCGGGGAGCGGGTTGTAGTCTCGGTATGACTACACCCTGATCATGGCAGTACCAGGTAAGGCGAGGGGGATCCCTCTGACGCGCGGTGGTCCTGCGGTGCATGCTGGGGAAGACCTCGTTTCCCCTGTACGCTTCGGGAGAGCCTGTGCTCCTTCGCCGCCGGGTAGCTTTCTCTTCTCCATTGCTGCTTAAGGGCTTTGCCTGCTTGCTAAAGCTCCCGTGCCCTGTCTGTGCAACAAAGCTGGCGCTAGGTGCTCTTCGCTTTCCCAGATATTGCTTAGCAGCGTCTCGAATGACTGCATCCTTGGAATGCACGTTGGAATGCCTAGAGCAGGCAAGCTGGGGCTCACGCGGAGGTGTAGTTTTAACCTCAACTGATCTCCTTTATCTTAGAAAATATAGTGGAGACAAAATCCCTTCCCCCCACGCCACTGGGGGCCCATTGACTCACCCACGCAGGTCCCGCTGTCTGATAACCATCTCAGTGGTTAATCTTACCTTGTGTGACTTCTGCTGTTGCTGCCATCTGCTAGACTAGAGGGGCAATGCTGCCTTCAGAAATCACCCTTAATCCGTGCTCAGGAAGGATGCCAGCTCTGCTCAACTGGCAGAGAATGGGCCGAGTTCTGGGTGCATGTGATTACTGGCAGAGACAATGTCTCTTTCTCTCTCCCTCTTTCTCTGTGTTATTTTCAGCTGTAATGTCAACACAGATGGGCTGCTGTGTGTGAACACTTTTATCATCTAGCTGCATATGAGCTGGTATACTTTGCCTGAAAGCTCTAATTTTGTCTCTAAATATATTGCCTCATGAAAACGAATTATGTGATATTATTATTATTATTATTATTATTAAATAAATCTCAAAGTGGTTTGCAACAACGCATTCTGTTAGGAACCAAGTAAAATAATCTGTTTGCTTTGGGGGTGGGGGAGAGACTTGGAGGTGTTCTTGCTATTTATTTGGCTACTGGGTAGAGCGCTGCAGGAATTCTGCAATGTGTTGCCCAATTTTACCAAAGTTTCTACATCAGCAGAATTAAGAAGACCCAGAACTATGCTGAAACACAATAAAAAAATAAAAAAATTCCTTCCAGTAGCACCTTAGAGACCAGCTAAGCTTGTTGTTGGTATGAGCTTTCGTGTGCATGCACACTTCTTCAGAGCCAGTGTGGTGTAGTGGTTAAGAGTGGTAGACTCATAATCTGGGGAACCGGGTTCGCGTCTCTGCTCCTCCACATGCAGCTGCTGGGTGACCTTGGGCTAGTCACACTTCTTTGATGTCTCTCAGCCCCACTCACCTCACAGAGTGTTTGCTGTGGGGGAGGAAGGGAAAGGAGAATGTTAGCCACTTTGAGACTCCTTCGGGTAGTGATAAAGCGGGATACCAAATCCAAACTCCTCCTCCTCCTCCTCCTCTTCTTCTTCTTCTTCTTCTGGTATCTGAAGAAGTGTGCATGCACACAAAAGCTCATACCAAGAGCAAACTTAGTTAGTCTCTAAGGTGCTACTGGAAGGATTTTTACTTTATTTTATTGTGTTTCGACTATGGCAGTCCAACACGGCTACCTACCTGTAACCAGAACTATTCTGGCCCTCTCCCGTCCCATCCCTGTGAAAATACATTCATGTGTGAGAGCCTGTGAGGTATTATTATCCCTGCTAAATGTGCAGCTATAACTTACCCTTAGATGAACCAAAATAGGGTCACTAGGTTTGTGTTCAGACTAACTACAAGGAATGTACTCTGCTGAGAGCACCAGGACACCTTTTCGAGGCAAGTAGAATTTGAGTGGGGTGAGAGGTTGCTGGTACAGCAAGATGTAAGTGGAGATTGGGCATAATGGTTGCTGCAGAGTCAGCCATAGGCCTACTTCCCTAAGTTTCCATACGCTAAAAAAAATAATTTGATCTCTCGACAGTGGTGCCAAATTCCTTTTTAGGTCTCTTTGTTTCATTTCTGCACCCCCTTACTAAGTTCCACCTTGCTGGTACTGTCACCACCCCTGAGGGGTTCATAGGGTCACATTCTTGGTTAATATTAATTGGCCAAGATCAGCTTTCTCCAGAGCTGGCCTAGCTCAGGTTCCCTCTTGCTCTTAGATTAGCTGCAGCTTGATGCTGGAGTTCTGCGAGCAGGTAAGTGCCATCATTTTGTTCCTCCTCTTTTATCATTTTGGCCTCCTTAGCCCTGCTATCTTTAGTAGACAGGTCTAAATTGGATATTTTCCGCAACTGAGGTAGAAATGTCAAGGGGACACGCTGAACTCTCTCAAGACCAGGACTAGGTTTGGGAAGGTATCACTGTTGGTTCCCCACCCCACCCCTCTCGCCAGTCAATTCTTTCCCAACCCAGAAATATTTTGCAGAGATGAAAGGATGCATGGGAGCAAGGATTCAATCCTCTCCCTCCCTGCATGTCAGCTCTCTAAATCTCATAGGTGCTCAGCTCTATATGGGCTTGTCTTCTGTTTTGGAAGGGTCCATCCCTAACTCAAGGTATCCGCCCTACCCTAAAAATTCTGGACTACACCACAGCAAACAACTTTGGGGAAAGGCACTGTATCCCCGCCACTCATGAGATGCCTGGTTTCCTCAGTCATTCTTTCTCTCCCTTTGCTATGAGAGCTGAAGTTAGGAACCTGCTGGATCAGGCAATGACCTGTCTAGTCCACCATCCTGTTCTTACAGAGGCCAACCAGATGCATGGGAGGAACCTGCAAGCAGGACCTGAGCACAGAAGCACTCTCCCCTTCTGCCCTTCTGCAGTTTCCAGCAACTGGGATTCAGAAGCTCCCAACCTTGGAGGCAGAGCATAGCCATCCTGGCTAGTAGCCACTGATAGCCGTTTTCTCCATTATGTTGCAGTGACAATTGGGAAAGGAAATCCCAATGCAAACTTCATAGATGTGGCTCTTTGGCATTTGGGGTGATGTGTGTGCTCTGGGCAATCTCTTGCCCTTTGAACTCAGTGTATATACATTCACGCAAGGAGCCTGGGTATTCCATTTCGGAAGACAGGCAGGAGAATTGGCAGAGCCACAGAGGGGACACTTTCAGCTCTGGGTGCATTCTACTCGCTCACACGGACAGCAGT
Source organism: Lacerta agilis (assembly GCF_009819535.1). Taxonomy (NCBI): domain Eukaryota; kingdom Metazoa; phylum Chordata; class Lepidosauria; order Squamata; family Lacertidae; genus Lacerta; species Lacerta agilis. Next base: position 55,083,301 of record NC_046316.1, read on the forward strand.
GGGTGAGCAAAACCTTTCCACCGATGCTACACTGGAGTCGTCTGAAGTGAGAGTGACTCCTCACCCTCAACACTATCCTATGATCAGCCGTGACTCTTCCACCTTCCTACACCCATTAGCATCGTGATGCTGGAGCAGTAGACACAACCGCTGAATATTTGGCACCAAGACTTTGTCCAGTATCTACTTAACACTGCTTCCTCTCTCCACAGGCTCTGAGCGGCAGGGATGAGGAGCCGCCAGAGGATGTACTCCGCTGTCATGCGCTTCTTCCTGAAATGCCTGCGGATAGGTCAGCGGCGCCGGTTCTGGCTGACTAAGCATGTGGGGCAGCTCTGGCTGTACGGGCGCCTCTGTTTGCGCTCCCTGGTGTACAACTCCTTTGCTAACGGCGACACTGCTCTCGACGCCCTCTTTGAGCCCATCTACTGGCTGGTGGATCACGTCACCCGCTGGTTTGGGGTGGTGAGTATCTCGGGAGGAAAGGCAGTGGAGTGCAGCTTCAGGCCCGCTGGAGACATGTTCAGCTCTAGGAATTCAAGAGCTTGAGCCCCGGGCTTCAAGCCACCATCAAACATCTAAGCTGGGCAAGAAGATACATGACCTTGCAGATGTGGGAGGAGATGGCGCTGATGCTTCACTGAATTCTTTGGTGGTCCCCCAGCGCTGCTGTTTTCTTCAGACTATGGGGAGACCAAGTTGGGTTTAGCGTGGGGATCCATCCACCGGAGACATTCCTCCATCGAAAGGGCTGAGACTTGTCTGCAGTGTGTTGGTGGCTCAGACCCTTCCCTCTTCCCCCTCAACAGGTGTTTGTGGCTCTGGTGATCACTCTGACCAGCTCAGTGGTGGCCATAGTGTATGTCTGCCTCTTGCCACTTGTCTTGCGAACCTACCCCCTTCCTTGGATCTTCTGGCATTTCATCTATGGTCACTGGAACCTCGTCATGATTGTCTTCCACTACTATATGGCCATCACTACTCAGCCCGGTTTTCCTCCACAGGTAGGGTAGAGGCACCGATATCTCTAATTTCACTTTTATTAAGTTTATTTTTTAACACCGAGATCCATGGTAGGACATGATTTCCTACCACTTCTTGTCACTGGTGACTCTTACACAGAACGTTACGGACAAAGGGCTGATCTTGAGTTGCCGCTGTGTGCAAGCTCCAGAGGGCCCATGCCCAAATATGCTTGACCCAGTGTAATTTGGGTTTGTGTAAGGGCAATGGCACTCTTGCAACCATGCTAAGGGCTATCGATGTTCCTTCCAGCAGCAGTTGAAGAGCGATGTCGCTGCTGTCTCCATCTGCAGGAAATGTATTGCCCCGAAGCCTGCCCGGACCCACCACTGCAGCATCTGCAACAGGTGGGCATTCCCCTTGTATCAGACCAGTGTCATGTATGAAAACCTGAACCCTTTAAAGATGCTTTATGGGCAGGCAGATAAGCAGGGTCATTTGTCTTTACATTGTATGTGAGCATGAAATGTCTTGTGGTAGCTGGTGTAGAATCCTGTGTCTGGCAAAGACTCCTGAGAATTTTAGAAAGCTTTCTGAACTCCATGTTCCCCTTTTGGCATATACTTCTCGTGATTCTCTTATATTTTCCCCAAATATCCAAATATTTGTTTCAGAATAAAGCATGAGAATGCAGGAAGCATACCGTAACTACTTGATTCATTGCACACTTTTGTGATCTTCATAATTTTGGATATGGCGTGAGAGTTTCCTCTGATGCAGAATTGAGAATGACAATAATAATCTGGACATAGATGAATTGTTGCCTGTTTCTCATGCTGAAGTCCTGGAGTCCCTCTAACTCTTTCAGCTGAGATATAACCTGTAAGAACATCAACATAGTTTCTCGGCACTGAAAAAGAAAGTACAGTAAATAGAGGAAGGGCGGCATGGGAGGGGGTTTTTAATAAATTAGGCAAATATGTTCAGTCTGCATATGTCTGTTTTGCATAATGTCTGCTACCTGTGGGATTAGGGACTATGTAGGACTATGTAGAACATCAGAGCTTTGGAAATGCTGCTCAGTCCTCCTCCTCTTTGAATTTTCTTTGCTTTCTCCACTCACTTTAAACCTTTGGTTTTATTTCCCAAGCCATAAAGGTTAGAAACTTGCCCTTTTTTAATGAAAGGAAACATGCTCAAGAAGCTAAATTCTGCCAAATGCTGTGTAGCCTTGGGGTGCATCTGCGTATCTATAGACTATATGCATCTCTACCTTTAGGAACACCTGCAAGTTTGTGCAGAAGTCTCCTTACACTAAGGTAACATTGTCAAAGACGGCAGAGGGCTTTGTATTAAGGCCAGTGAGCAGCCAGTACCCAGCTCTCGCCAAGCAGCCTTCAGCCGGTCTCTTGCTTGCATGCACATTAAGGGATCGAATGGTGACTTGTTCTTGTTTTTCTTGCCTTGTGTTGCTGCACCGTGTCATGTTCCATAGCTGCATCATTTCCTTACTATTTAAGCTGTGCTGCACTGTCTCCTTCTGTCTCACCTCCAGTGTGCAATAGTGCCCTAATGCAAATGCTATTTCCCTTCCACAGGTGTGTGTTGAAGATGGACCATCACTGCCGTATCCTTCTGCAGGCCCATAGCTGGACTGACTTGGGGGGTCTCCTGTAAGGTCACTTGTCCCAGGAACGTGATGATATATGCGAAGTGATAATATGTATCTCCAGGGAAAGTAAAGAATGTCTTGAGATTAACTGGTCCAAGGGGGTAAACTTGCAACATCGAAGAGGAAAAGGAAAAGTATTTGTGCAGATCTCCTGTAAGGCATGTCTCAGTAAATGTTTTAGGAACAATCAGCTGCATTTCAGAGGCGGCATTCCTGTTTCAGCACCAAAGCAAAATGGTTCTTAGGCCAGAACTGCTATTCCTCCTATGTGAAGCATCATCCCCTGTTCTCCTTGCCTGCTGGGTTATGGCTTTATTAAAGTGTGTCCTGAGTAAACAGATCTCCTCACTCCCCCAAATTGAAAGGAGCAGCAAAATTGGAAGGAGCCCCAACAGGTGGCATGGCATTAGGTGGATCATTTAAATCGCCAGTACGGTTTGGTTGGGAGCTCCAGAATTGGCTATCCCGTTACAGGGTGAGGAGGGTTGGAGATTTTTGCCTGTTTTTACAGACCTTTAACCCCAAGGGACAGCATGGCTGAACAACTGCGTGGGGCACTTCAACCACCGCTACTTCTTCTCCTTTATGCTGTTCATGACCATGGGCTGCATCTACAGCAGCGTCAGCGGCTGGGACCTATTCTGGGAGGCCTACGCTGCCATTGAGGTGAGGTTTCTGGCTGAACTGGGGTCTGTCTGGGCACATGGTGGCATGGGAGGGGGGGTGCTTTCTCAATGGAGGGGGAGGGGCTCTTCCTCCTGGCCTGGATAACTGCACGAGGAGTTACATAGGCCGAGGAGAACTGAGTGTGTGTAACTGGCAGCCTCTTTTCCATCCGATAGAAAATGAAACTGCTTGACAAGGGGAGACTGCACGTGACAGCCAATCAGGTGGGGTACCTGCTGCTCCGCTGCTCAAGTCAGGGACAGGGACAGGGCAGAGCATGGCAGGGGGAGCTTGCTGCTCTGCCCCAGGAATTGACTCTACAGCCGTGGCTGTGACTGCTCAGATTCCCTTTCCTGGGTAGAATCACTCCTTCCCTTCTTCCCCCTAAGGGAGCCCGAGCCCATTCAGCTGCAGTTGGTTGTGCCATGGAGGGGAGGAATTGTTTGCACAACTGGCTTCCAAAAGATAATGTATGTAAATGGGGAGTAAGGGAAGTGAGTATTGAACCCCAGTACCCATGCTCTGCCCCATCGCTGATTCATGATCAAGACCCTTGCCTCTCAGGAGGTGTCTGTCTTGTGCTGTGCTGTGCTGTCCGTCCACCCATTTGTCCTTGAAAGACCTCCACATCTCATTGGTTTGGGGTCACAGCATCCTCCGCTGCATCCTCGCATCCCTGGCCACCGCAACATCTGCTTTTTCCTTGCAGACTTACTCTCAGACACCGCCACCCACCTTCTCCTTCCGCCAGCGAGCTTTCCACAAGAGTATAGTGTATGCCTGGGTCCTCTGCAGGTAACTGATCTGGTTGTTTGGTGCTCATGGGGAAGAGGAGGGGCAAGTCTCTCCGGAATGCTTTGAGAAAGCTGCCAAGTCAGCCTCCGGAGTACACAGCTTTCTAGCTGTCTTATTCTCTGCTCTCTGCAAAAGCCTCATCCAGCTGTCAGTGAGAGATAATAAGCGACTTGCTCCAGCTATTTCAGCTACTTGGTGTCTGCCCATCCGCTGCAACATTCCTCTGTTCATTTCCCTGCAGTTCAGTAGCCTTGGCACTGGGCGCTCTCATGCTCTGGCATTCTGTCCTCATCACTCGTGGTGAGACCAGCATTGAAAGGCACATAAACCGCAAAGAAAGAAAGAGACTCCGATTGAAGGGCAAGGTGAGGAGGGCAAGGCTCAACCTTCAATGGGGTGGGGGAGAAAATGGAGGCAGAACAGCTGCGCTCACCTATTTGCTTGATGTGTGTGTCACGCTAGATTTCCATCAGTTCAGGGTGTTTAGTTAGAAAAATAGCTAAAACAGGGCCTTTTCTCTTGCAGCCCCTTCCTCTTGAGTTGACTCTGTTATTCTCCGGCTTCCAGAAAACACAAAACTATTTTTAATCAGGCATGCATTTGAATATACTTTTTTCTTTTAAAATTTTATTTGAATTAATTTTAATACAGGGAGACTTTTTTCTTTTAAGGGTATGATTCCGTCGCACTTATTTTTGACCATCTGAATAATTCTGAAGTTTGACCATAGCCAGATTTCCCCAAGAGGGGTTGCTATGCAGAATGGAAGAATGAATGAATATGCTAGAACCACCTAGCAGAATTTCATGCTACTTTTCCATTGGCTCTAGGTCTTCCAAAACCCATACAACTATGGTCCTTTGGGAAATTGGAAGGTTTTCCTGGGTGTGGAGACACAGAGGTGAGAACGGGAAATGTGCAACTGGTATACTCTGCCCTGTCTTTTGGATAATAGGGTGGCTGGGATTGGCTGGATCTTGACGAAGCAAGGTACTATTAGCACAGCTGAAGCTGCTTATTTTGCATTCCACAGTAATGCTGTAGCCCTCTAGGTTCTCTGTAATCTGGAAAATGCTTGGGCGGAATATACTAGCAAGCCTGTAAATGTCTTCCTGTGTTCCATTTATTCATTGAAAGATGTTCTCTTTTCTAGGCACTGGGTCACCCGAGTTCTACTACCCTCCACACACACCCCCTATGGATCTGGCCTGAGTTGGGAGACTCCACCCTGCATTGTGGAACAGAAGACTCCTCTCTTGACAATTTGAGTTCGATAAAGGGCAGAGTTGACCAGCTGCCGGAAGACTGGAAACCACAGGCTGCTCTCAGGGGGCAGCATAATGGACAGCTCAGTTCCCCGAGGTGCTGGTGACCTCACATGCCACAATTGTACCAGCTGCAGCAAACTGCTCCAGCAGTCTTAGGATGAAGGTGGAAGAGCCCCCCCAGCTGCAGGCAGCTGCGGTGAGACAGCAATGTCTTGCCCACATAATCCAGCCTATGTAGGATGAAGTATTGGTATTCCTGGTAGTGGAGGAAGGAGCAATATGACCCCCTCACCTCAGGGTCTTGTTACTCTTCCACTATGTAGGCAGGGATTTTTTAAACGAAAATAAAAATCATTTTAATATGGTGTGGCATCCGTTCCTCTTTAGCAGAAGAGAAGGGACAATGGTGGCAATATCTTAAGAAACTGATTGATCTCCCTGTAGCTCACAACTGTCTTTTCATAACAGATTCCAGGCAGTGTACAAGACAATGCTGCTTTTACAGATAGCTGTAGGTCTTAAGAGATTTTGTTGGTCCCGGCCATTAGGCCTTGGGTTGAAGTCTAAAAGTATCTTTCAAAGGCCACAGATTGTCCCTACTCTTGTATATGCACCATTGCCAATTTTTCCACTCTGCTGACCTCTCACCAAACTGCAGATTTCTGTAACCCTTTCAAAGCAGCAACATGAGAAGCTGACACTACCTCTCAGTGTTCCGCCCTTCCATGTTTGTACAAATCATTTATGAGTAGTCCAGAGCTAGTGGTACATAGTAGGATTAAGGGGGATGGGGTGCTATGCAGGACTGGTTTTGTTTGACTACCTGAAACTCAGCTATGGAGCATGTATGAAAAGCAGCTCTGAGAAGTGTATGGTGAGGGGTTCCGTTATAATAGCCATGGGACATATGCCATTAAGCACTGCTTTCTTTGCAACCATTTATTAATAGGAATAATTAGGCCTTCAACACAGCCCCAGGCCCCACCATTAATTCAAGTTAAGGTGTGGTCAATGGCTAGACCAGTGTTTCTCAAACCTGAATCCCAACTGTTGTTGGACTACAATTCCCATCATCCCTGACCATTGAGCCTGCTAGCTAGGGATGATGGGAGTTGTAGTCCAACAACAGTTGGGATTCAGGTTTGAGAAACGCTATTCAACAGTAGGCACCTTGCCAGCATAAGTCTTACACCCAGGAAGGGTAAAGCATGGACTCTCTACTACTGAGGCTTAGCAGGTACAACAGTCTATGTCATGGCCAGTCATGTACTTTCATCGATTTTCAACCTCGGGTTGCACACGCTTCAGGTTAGACTCCGCTAACCCAGAAATAGTACCTCAGGTTAAGAACTTTGCTTCAGGAGAACAGAAATCGTGTGGCGGCGGCATGGCAGCAGCGGGAGGCCCCATTAGCTAAAGTACCTCAGGTTAAGAACAGTTTCAGGTTAAGAACGGACCTCCAGAACGAATTAAGTTCTTAACCCGAGGTACCACTGTATGTTCATTAATGAGGGTTGCCACTGCAAAGACACAGCAGAGGAACTAGGGAGCTGTAGCCTTTAATGCCATGTATAAAATTCAGATGGGCAGTAGTGGCACTCTTTAAAAACTTTATTTGTAGAACACTTTCCAGACAAGCAAACTACCACCTCATTGCAGAATGCCACACAGGGGCCCAGGTGGATTTCTAAACTCATTTTACTGCCAAGGCAGCTGCAGCTTCACCAATTTAATACTAGTGGCTGATAATCAAGAAAGTAAACCACCAGCAGCCTGCACTTACAGAAAAAGGCATACCAGATCAGTCAGTATCTTCCTATGCTAGTTTGCTAGATTTCTCCAGCAGGTATCACATCAGACAGAATGTTCCTAGACTCAGCTCTTGCAACTTGTATTCAGAAATATTCTGTATTAAAGTAATTCACTGTATGATCTTTGCATGAGAAGTGCTAAGTTCATGCAGTAGGCTTTAGTTCTATTAGCACATGAAAAATCTCTCTGTACACAGACACCATTATGGCAGGAAGGTGGGGAAGCTGGACTTAATATAAGGTGAAGGCAAGGCCCTTATTTCTACTACTTCCCCACAAGAAGCACTTTTGCCAGAGGCTGTTAGCAAACAAGTTTTTATTCTTCTGGCCCCATACATACATAATATACGGGGGTCCTGCCACCTCCACTCACTACTGCGCTGCAGCAGGAACAGGGGCCGGCTGTTCCTTCCTACTGAACGCTGATGTTGTCGTTAGGAAAGGGCAGTCTACAAAAAAGTCCTCTTCTGCCCAGAGCCTTGCTGCTTTGCATGGAAATCTAGGCCCCAGGACATCAAGGCCGACAGCTTACCAGGTGAGTGGGGGCAGGTGAGATTGTCAGTCAGGATTTGCAGTGTGAACCTTCACCTGGCAGGTGTCCCAAGCAGAAACCTGAAGAAAAAGAACACCACAGCGGGCTTTAGCAGCAGCAAGGCTTGAACAAAAGGAACCCTTTATTTATTTATAAATAAATAAATATTTATTTATTTATAATTACCATTTTCATTTTTTTGCAAATTTAAACACTTTACATCCAAATACAAAACCTACGTTTATCATTGACTTCCCTCCCCCCATCCCCGGTTCATTTTATTAACTCTTTTCTGCTACATATTCTATCCCCCCCCCCCCAATTCTCGTTTTCCCGGTTTTATATCAAAATATTTCTTACTGCTGAATTTATTCCATTGCTGTTAACATTTTAATGTGTTTACAATAATTCAGATATTCTACATTTCTTTTCCAGTCTTCCTTATACATTTCTTCCCATCCTGATTGCTTAGTCAGAACCCAAGTTATTAATCCAAACCTCTACGCTCAATCAAAATGACTTCATCACATCTGTACAAGGATGTGTTAACCTACCTCCAATTTAATTACAGTGAGCCTCAAGGACAGCCAAGTCGAGCAACTACAGTGTATTGAAGTTGGGACTGTTTTTTTCTACACTGTTCCCCCAAGAGAAAGGGTCCTGCTCACCATTCTCCTCGTGCTGCCACAGCTTCCTTCCGCACCAGCCGCTTCTTGTCGTCCAAGGGTTTGGCCAGGGCTCGAATCACGCGTGGCTTGTAAGGTATCACCTGGTAGCAAGCAGAAGCCACCATCAATGAGGTCCCCACAGTTCCCATGGAGGTCTTAATAGCTGTTTGTGCTAGCAACAGGAGACAAGTAGATCTTGGCACAAGTAAGGCAGATGAACTACCCAGTTGGAGCATCTGGCAAGCTATCGGGCAGATCCATTACTTACCACCGGAGTGGGGAGGGAGACAAGTGCATGGAGGCACTGTAGCGCAGCAATGCGGATTGCCTGCAATATAAACGGTACGTTTAGTCTTCCACTGACCATCCAGGAGGAAACTGGGAGTATCCAGCTGCATAAAAGAGGCTACCCAGTACTCACCATAGCAGGGTTGTCTGTCAGGCTGATAAATTTGCCCACGAGTGTGTCGATGTGCAGGCTCATGACGTGTGGCGCCTCGAGCAACAGCGGCTGTAGGCAGTGCAAAGTTGAGAGCTGCACCACAAGGTCAGGACACGACAGAGCTTCCAGCAGGAGAGGTAGCAACTGGGGGATAAGAGGGTAGAGTCATGGAATCAACAGAACTGAAGAGTTGAAAGTGACCCTAAGGATCATTTAGTCCAACTCCCTGCAATGCAGCTGTCCCATACAAGGATTGAGCCTGCGACCTTGGCATCATCAGCACCATACTCCACCCAACTGAGCTATCCTAGCTGAAAGAGGGGGGCATCATTCTTCTCCATAATGCGCCCCACCCACAAAATAATTCCCAAGAGTTCTTAGGGCCTGGTGCTCAGCACTGCTGCACACTCACCGTAGGCAGCTCTGTCACTAGCACTGGTTTGGGCAGGTGGTTCAGTATGTGAGACAGGCCTTTCAGGTAATTCGCCTTCACATCTAGGAAGAACAGAAGGGCAAGGCTTAATCCTGTGGCTCCGAGGAGACTCATCTGAAAAGGTTATGACCGTTTAGAAATTGAATAGCAAATGACCTCCACAGAGCCTACAGTGAAGACCACCTCTTGCCAGCAAAGAAAAGCCATTTGTTTAATCCCATTTCTCATGGAAAAGTAACAGGCACAGTAGGCGAGCTCACAGTTTAGAGCTCTCCTACCCAAAATCATCTCCAGAAACTCCGAGGGGTCCGGGAAGAGGAAGAAAAAGGCGAGAGGCTCGGACTGCTCCTCTTGTTGTCGAGGGTTCAGAAGCTCCTACTGTCCAAAGAGGGCTACAAAAGGCAGGTCATGCAAGGAGTCCACAATTTCTGCAGACAAAAAAAATGCTAAAATGCTGCAGTAGCTTCCCCATTTCAATTTGACCATTATTCCAACTGTGCTCCTCCTGTTAATTCAGATGCTTTCTGTAAGGAATGGGACAGAGGAAATTCTTACCAGGAGCTGCTGTGTGGAAACCCTGCACCAACTGCGGCACACACTCTGTAAAGAAGCGCTGGCGAAACATGAGGCGCACCTCAGCGTGGCAGCTCTTGCCCAGCACATCTGGGGAGTCGGCCATGAGCAAGGCAAGGCCATCGCCCACCGCAGGGCCAAGGACCGTGTCCCCCAAAAGCACGAGGAGCTGCAGGGTAAAGGACAGGAGCCATTCAATGTGGTAAGGGCACAGTGGCCTCCCTGAGGGTCCCAGGCCTTTCCCAGAAGCTCACCTTGTCCGTCAGGTGTGTGGTTAGCGGGTGGTAGCGTAGCAACAAAGCCTTACTCACCTGCAGGGCAAAAAGAAAGGCACATTGAGCTCTGTTTCTGGCAGAGACGGGAGGGATGGGGGATGGCAGAAACTCACCCACAGCAGCAGAGTGAGGGCCTGGCTTTGATGAGGACCCTCATTCAGGCCATGCTCCAACTTGTTCATGGCCAACTCCAACAGCTCATCTAATTGAGGCCCTGGATAGGGTAAAGAGACTTGACTGTTGTTCCATGTAACTTCTTGCATAAGTCAAGCAGGGCATCACTTAACACAGCCCAGCTCTGAGGTTTCACGAGCCTCTGATCAACACCCCGAGCCCTTCAGTCCTAGTACTCCGTCGGTTACCTGCTGGGTGCTTGTTAACCAGTCCTGCAAAGCATTTGGCAGCAGCTGTGGCAGTGAAAGGGCAGTCACAGGAGCAGCTCAGGGCTAGCAGTTCACGTAGCAAGCGGTCTTGCTGAGGAATTGGAACCTGAAAGGAAGCCAGAGCGTGGGGAGGCATGGAGGCAACAGCAGAGCTTTCAAGCTGCTGGCTCCCAGCATCACTTGCCTAGCGATCAGGCACACAAGGCAGGATGGGCAGATCCATTCTCTCAGCCATGAGGCAACCTCCCCCCGCCCCCAAAATCTTTCCCAGGACTCACATTCCTTGGCAGTGAGCAGACAAAGGCCATGAGGAGTGCAACAAGCCTTCTCTGGGCTGCCATCAGACACTGCCCATCCTGTAAAGGAAAAGAAATATTGTTTCCACTACCAAAGTCTCTGGCCACATTTCCCCATATGCAGCAGCAGCAGTAGCGCCTCACTGATACAAGATACCTGGAAGGGCTGGAAAGTGCTGGGAAAGGTGTTTCCAGGTTGGAAGGAAAGCTCTCCATCCAAGAAGAGGGGAACCACTTTGGAGACACTCTGGGCAGCCTGCCTGCCAAGAAGAAGAAACAAGAACACTGGTTTACAGCACATAATAATATAACAATTCATTATTTATATGCTGCCCATCTGATTGCGTTGCCCCAGCCACTCTGGGCAGCTTCCAACAAATTAAAACATCAAACATTAAAAACTTCCCTATACAGGGCCTCCTTCAGATGTCTTCTGAAAGTCAAGATATCTATTTCATTTTCTTGACATCAGACAGTAGTATAAAAGCACCAAGGAGGGGAAGGGGAGACTGCCTGCACTTCTGTTCGCGGAGGCATGCTAGAACCTGACCTTATCCAAAAGCACAAAGATTATGCATCACTACTTGTCAACTCTGCAAGGACAGAGATCACAGGATGGCAACAGCTGCTACTCACTCTGGTCTTAAGTGTGTACACGCACTGCTGATGACCGATACCATGGCTGATAAGGCTTCTTCCTTCAGCAGCACACTGCTTGGCAATGTATGGGAATTCTCTGAAAATAGTCATGAAAAATGGGGGGGAGGGGTAAATGTGAGGGGGTGGAGACAGTTCCTGGAATCCCATCAGCTCCAAGGTTTGCCTTTCAGTTTGCCACCTGCATAATGGACACCTGACAGTGACACAGAGATTGGACCCAAGTGGGTAAAGGCCAGCCCAGCATAAGGGAAAGGTCCCTCCCTTTCTCTCAAGGTTTCAAAGTATACAGAATCCCACCTGAGCTATGGGTACTGGCCTGGTTCGGAGAGCACAGGGTCTGTGCTCATCTCCCCACCTTACCTTGCATTGCAGCCTTGACTGCTAAGCCCACCAAGCAGGGCACCACAGCCTGGTGGAAGTACCAGTAACTCTGAGCATCTTGCTGGCACTGGAATGCCACCTGCTGCAGACTTTGGCACACGGACACCACAGAGTGGGTATCTGCAGGTATACTCTCTGCAAAATAAAATTTAAAAAAGTCAAAAGAGCATTCAGGGTGGAGACTACCAGTTCCAAGGTGTTTTTCTTTTTAAAAAAATTACTAATACATTATCACCATGGCCATTTAAAGGCATCACATTGTGTCAGAAATGGGTTATGGGCCAAAACAGTCAAAGACTGATGGTCCTAGGCTTCCAACAGCAAGCTGTACTTCTCCCACTAATGATAGAATTATGGGACTGTAGGCACCTAAAGGTTACCAAGGCTGAGCCTCTGCCCCGAGGAAGGTTGTGTACAAACAGCTCTCTACTAACCCCTTCCATAGGAACAAGGAAGCTCTGCCTTACAAGGAGTCAGGCCCCTGGGTCCACCTAACTCAGAGCTGTCTACACTGACTGGCAGTGGCTCTTCAGTGTTTCAGACAGGAAGTCATGGAAACATAAACTGTAGGGTTGGAAGGGACCCTGGGGACCATCTAGTTCAACCCCCTGCAATGCAGGAATACGCAGCTGTCCCATTCAGGGATCGAACATGCAACCTTGCCATTATCAGCATCACACTTTAACCAACTGAGCTATCCAGTCTTTTCTGGAGATGCCAGGGATTGAACCTGGGGCCTTCTCCATGTTTAGCAGACACTCTACTACTGAGTTCCAGCCCCTCCCAATCTTACACATTCTATTAATGACACACAGATGCTGAGCCCTTCTGTTATTGCTGTCCCAAGCACTGGGCTAGGTTCCTCGCTTACGAAGTATCAATAGTTTATCGCATACAATTCTTACACTACCTTGCTGAATCTGCTGGAAGTGCTGCAGGAGGACTGGAACTGTTTCCCTCACTATACTAGGGTGTGTGGACACAGCTGCTAGAGCCTGCAGGCGACGTTCCTGCTGGGATGGATTGCTGTCCTCCTGAAGCTCTGAAACAGCACACAGAACACAACAGCCAGTCAAGTAATTTGTCCCTAGGGACAGGGCCATGGAGCTCCCACCTTCTAGCCCTCCACATGATTTGGGAATGGTTGATTCTTGGACCTGGAGCTAACCTAACAGTCTGCCCATTTGGCCTTACTCACGTTCCTCAAGGCACAGAGACTGCGCAGATTCAAGTCAAAGCCCCCTGCAACAGCTCTGCCTACAATGCAGCTAACACTCAGGGATAGACGCTGTGAACTTCTCCACAAATGCTTAGTAAAGGCAGCATAAGAGAGGACACCCACTTCCCCACAACCCGCCCAACTTGCATGCTGTACCTGATTGCAGCCCTTCTGAGAACTTCTGAACCAAGCACTTGCTGAAGGCTTGTGGATAGAGGGGAGCCAGGCGTCCAGCCGCCTCCATAGCTACCATGCTGCAGGGATAAAGGAGTGTGCAAGGATGGATGAACTTGTTGGTCACTCAATACCCTAAAGCAACTCGCAGCTCTTTCCATGGTAATCTAATTTTATAATTGTAATATCGAGCTGTGTGTGCACTACATTTTATAAAAATGTTCCCTTGATTACAGGAGCTCTTCTGACAAGAACGCAGGTTAAACAGCGATGCAGACTGCCCAGGTTTTGTTAAGCTCACTCTACCTGGGTTCATCTAAGAACTTATCAGAAGAGGGTGGGATTCTCACATCACTATAGAAACTATGAAAAGGTATCACTGGATCTGTTTGGGAACTGTCCTGTGACTGGCAGGTTTGGATGCACAGCACACTGAATAGGAAGTGCAGGCCAGAGGAAAAGATACAGCGCTTGAAATCTTAAAACAAACAACAGGATGCTACCAAGCTAGACATTTTTTAAAAAGGATTTAGAGACTATTACACTACGAGGGCCATTTTTTCGGAAGAATGTTTAACTACACTATTAGGTTCAGACTGAAATGAATCTGTGCTAAGAGAATGAGGATATGAGCTCTATTCGCACATTAGAACAAAGCATGATAAACCAAAGGATGTTTTAGTACAAAACTTAAGGTTGAAAAAAGATCTTAAAAGCAGTATTAGTAAAGCCCTTTTCTTAATTAATACACAAGCAAACCTTAACAGATCAGAGTAAGACAACACCAAACAGAAGCAGAATTTTGGATTAAGAAATGAGTAATTCATGAGACTGTATTAGAAACCTTGTCATTTGCCATTTAAAGGTAGCGAACTAAAAGAATGTAAACATTTTCAATACTGTATTTAGAAAGAGATAAGCCCAAAGACAATTCTGGGAAGTTCAACAATGCCTGCTGTTTCCCTTGCACCCACAGGGTCCAGCCTTGTTTCTACCCCTCACCTGGTCTGGGAATCATCCTCATGCAAGATTAACTTTGTAAGGTGATCCACAAACATCTCCACATCTGAGAGGGTCAGGAGCCCTGAAACAGAAGAGAGACTGAAGTCCAAAGCCTTTCCTTTCCCTGGTAGTAACACTCTGCTATCAGTGCCAGTTTTACTATATTGCATTCCACTTCCTAGAGGCTGCCTGCAGCCCATATAGTCCAAGTTATGCAAGGTTGGGTGGGACAGTACCTAATCTGATTCAAGTCCAGCTGTCTGGCTGCACACACATGTTGGAAACAGCTCTGTGTGCACGCTAGATTGATTGGATCTGTAAAGGAATGCACACCAAGGGAAAAATCTCTAAACAAGCCGTAATTCTTCCCCGACTTCTGGGGGTAACCCACAGATCAACACATACCTTGCAGTGATCCTAGAAAGGTCAGAACCCGGATGCCAACCAACTGAAGTTGCACACTGGACTCAGAAAGTGCAGAGAACACCACGGAACACAGGGCATCTTTGAAGCAAAGCAGTGGACTCTTGTCTGCAAGGGAGAGAAACAGGCACACAGGCAGTGTCATTAGACTGATCATCCTGGGCACGAATCGCTAGAAATTACAAAGTCCTTGGTAGGGGTCTGAGAGGATTGTGATCAGAATTTAGATAGTGAAACATGAGAAACTTCCTAAAATTCTGAGTGGTCAGCAATGGTACCTGGATAAGAAAAAAACACAGATGGCTTGCAGTCATCCACCAGGGTTATTCAACTGCAGCCACCATGTCATCCTGCAAAAAGCATTTCTACTTGGTCACTGAAAGCCATGCTCAAAGAAGCTTTGGTTCTGGAATATTTGGCTGGGGTTCCAACTGCATTGCATTTAAAGCATTTTCATACCACTTTAAACAGTCATGGCTTCTTACCCCAAAGAATCCTGGGAACCTTAGTTTGTTAAGGGTGCTGAGAGTTGTTAGAACAGGGATTGATTGTTAAACCACTCTGGGAATTGTAGCTCTGTGAGGAAAATATTGGTCTCCAAACAACTATCTGTTGTTTAAGGTGATATGATACTGCTTTAAATGTGTGCTGTAGTTGGAGCCCAACACTTTTGCGAACATTTTCTAAGACTTCTCTCACCGACCACAAGGGCTAGATTTTTTTCTAGGAAGCTATCCTGTCAAACTCTTTGTTTTTCAATTCTGTTGTCTCCGCATTTCTCTTCTCCCTATTACTGCACCCATCTCACTGCCCGCCCCCCCCCCTTCCCAAACAGGCCATTGCTAAATCCCATATATTAAGGCGACTCTTCTCTGCCAACAACTGCTCTGGGCAAGACAGGAACATTGGAAGCCCAGGATGCTTCAGAAGGGCAGCCTTGCTAGCAGGAAACAAGAAGAATGGAGAACCATCTCACCGTCTTCCTCAGGCCCCCACTGTTGCCGCAGCTCCAAGAAACCAAGCAGCACTTCCAAGATTGTCCTGTGCTGGCTACTCTACAAGAGATCAAAAAGGGCAGAGGATGGGTTGAAGGGACTAAGACACAGAAGGAGAGACAAGATCTGCAGGCCATTGTCCTACATGGAATTTGAGCCCAAGCATATGCCTGGGGCACAAGTTTATGCCACTAAACATCCCTTAATATGAGACTGCAGTCACCTAAGCCCATTTCACTACTCTCCATCACAAGCATATTCCACTCCCATTTGTCCTCACCTGCTCATGTTTGGTGTACTGTTCCACCAGCAAGGGAAGGACACTGTATGTGATCCGGTAATAGGCTCGCAAAGAGGCCCCTGCAGCCGCCTGCAAGAGTTTGGCACTTGGCCACACCAGCTTCATGTCAGGCTCACACAGATGGTGTCTGCAATCTGAAACAGGTAAGAGCGCTTGGGAGAAACAGTATCACTCCCAATGCCACTGCAGAAATCCCACTACTGAATTCCACCAGCTTGCAAACAATTTCAAAGCTTAGTGGAGAACTTGCTGCCTTCCCACAAGTCAGCTCCAGTTTCCACCCCTTCCCTCCAGTCCTGTAAACCAAATCATGGCTGCAACAGCATGACGAGATTTTTTCCCTTGGGGAAGTAGTCATTTCCTCCAAGCAGCAGTTTATGAATGAGAAATGGAAGGTCTTTCACAGGATTGGAAAGATGCTAGAAATGGGAAGTTGCTCCAAAGGTTACCTTGCAGAATGCTTGTAAGGAAAGAATCTAAAAGATCCTCATCATCGGAACTGAGCACCAAGCGGGACAGACATGTTGACAGAGCACGCAAAGCAGACAGACCTTCTGCTTCAATCTTCTCGCTTGCTGTCTGGAACACCTGTTGAGGAACAGGGAGGAGAATCAGCTGTACAGTGCAGACAATCCTGCAAATAATCCAGTCAGTGATCCCGCAATCCAGCAAGTAATCCAGTGATCCAGCCAGTGATCATAATGAATGGGAGGGGGGAGAAAGGGGGGTTATTTGCTTCTTTACAGGTCCGTCAAATATTACAACAGCCTGATAATTCACTGTAATAAAACTACTGTATTGGCCTGAATATAAGCCGCACACGACTATAAGCCTCACCTTTAAAATTCAAGGGAGGGGGAAAAGGAAGGGGGGGAAATACCCAAATATAAGCCGCTCCCTTAAAATTCCACAGGCACTCACACCCGTTCCGTTTTACCGTATATCTGTTTCAGCAGCAATATCGTAAAAGCCAATTTTTCTAAGGTCGTGAATTTAAATTTAAACAACACTTTAACTTTTCACAGTCAGAATTTGGGGAAAAAAGATGAGGCTTATATATTCAGGCCAGTACAGTATATAATGTTTCAAGCAGTCCCCAGATACAGAGAGCAGGAACAATGTAATGGATGCACTTTCACAGGACACCAGAACCACCTCGCTTTGGGAATCCTCGCTCCTCTCACCTCCCTGCGCAGGGATGACCAAAGGCTGGGTAGGAACTCCTTCAGCTCCTTCTCCCCATAGATCATGCAGGCAGCATTCTGCAAAAGAAAAAAAGGTGTGGGGGAGGGAGGGGAAAGAGCCAGACATGAGTCATCTGGGGTGTGTTGTTAATTTGCAGTCAAGATGCTGCATTATCTAGAAGCAGCACCAGAGCTGCTGCCACCCCTTAAATCAGCTTGAAGGGCACATAAATCCCAATGCAGGGGAAAGAGAAAACTGCATGCTTGCTTTGAGGAAAGCTGCAGGAGCAGAGAGGGCTGCATGGCAACCTACTGCGGAGCCTTGATACCTTTGCTCAGTGCTCTTACCAAGGTTTGCAGGGAGTCCAGCTTGGCACTTTGTACATCAGAGTCCATTTTCTCAATGAGCAACGGGATCAGGAACTGTAAGGAGAGAAGATCCTGGAAATCTCAATATATTTTGCTCAGCATACCAGTAATTTGGGGTTATAACATACCTCAGAAGATCAGACCAGAGCCCAAACCAGCAGGCCTCACAAAACAACGTAAAACCCATATAAAGAGTACAGTGCAATACTCCCCACCGACACTACCTTGGTGGTGACTGGGTATTTGTGTTAGAATACTGCACAGTCTGCTATCATCTTAGCCAAAGTGTGCTGCTATTTGTGTGAGTGGGAGGGGAGTGTCCATCACTGTAGAGGGCCTAGGTTCACTCATGCAGGCAGGAAGCCACCACTGG
Organism: Lacerta agilis; assembly: GCF_009819535.1. Classification (NCBI taxonomy): domain Eukaryota; kingdom Metazoa; phylum Chordata; class Lepidosauria; order Squamata; family Lacertidae; genus Lacerta; species Lacerta agilis. The sequence continues at coordinate 55,101,159 of NC_046316.1, forward strand.
TGGTTTTGCTGGCTCTGAGAGGATCACCAGGCTCTCAGCTGCACCTGCCTGGAGCTAATGTAGCAAAAAACCAGGAAAAAACACTCCCCACCTTTTGCCTGGCAGTGCTTTGGATATGATGCTCAGGTGCTTCAGCTCTGCCCACTGCTCTGGCAGTTTCATAACTTCTTGACTTTATTCTATGATGGACAAAATATACCTACCATGGCAGCAATTTGTGTAGCATATGAGCCATTTCAGAGAGCCATTAATCCCAGCTTTTTTATTTCAAAAAAGCAAATATTTATTTATATCTATAAATCAAGCTCTCTGTCCAAAGTCTGATGGTAGCAGCAGTTTGAAATATCAGTGTTGGGAAATGCAAAAGGACCCGAGTGTAAATTTACTCCCCAACTCATATCTGCAATAGACTGAACTCTCAAAGTTAAGGGTAAAATTATCTCTACAATATGCTTGTTCTGAGATTAAATGCATTGGCTTATCTTAACAAAGGCTCTGACAATGTGATGCTCCTATCAAGAGAAGAAGGAATTTTCACCTTGCAACCTCTTTGCCCTTCAAAAATGTTGTGCAGAGCAACCTGAGAGGTGGTGCAAGGGGGAGGGAAGATCTGCAATCGATGTTCCCTTCCCCAACACCTATATATTCTCCCCCCCCCCCCAATTTTATTTCCAAAACTTATATCAATTACAAATCATCAAATAAAGTTTCAAACAATCTCAAACAGTCCCCAAATCCACAAAGAATACAATTAACATATATCCTAATCTCCCCCCTCCCTCCCTCTGCTTCCCCTCACCGAGTGTGATTTAATATTTTAATTTCATTTCTTAATACTTTCCAGTTGCTTAATTATAATACATCATTTCACAACACTTTCCAGTTGCTTAATTACAATAAATAAATCTATTTTGTTTCAATATGTTTCTTGTCTTTTTTTCGCGCGCTTTTGACTTCCCTTATTCCCATTGTTTTAAATCGGGGCAGTGCTTTCCCATATATTCTATAAGTCCTTCCCATTCTTTAATTAATTCTTGATTTGAACGACCCCTAATAATAGCTGACAATTTAGCCATTTCAACAAATTCTACCAGTTTACATCTCCACTCTATTATAGTAGGGATCTTATCACCTTTCCAATTTCTTGCGATCAACAATCTTGCTGCCGCTGTAGCATACAGCAGAATATTTTTCTTGTCCTTAGGAATATTTTCCGGTATTAACCCTAACAAAAATAAATCAGGCTTTCCCCCCAACACCTATATATTCATAGAGGGCTTTTTAGGATCCAAATTGTTGTGCACTACTACAGGATAAACTATTACAAATGGCTGCATCATGGGCCCCAGTAAGGGAAGTTTTTAATGTTTGATGTTTTATTATGCTTTTAATTCTGTTGGGAGCCGCTCACAGTGGCAGAGGAAACTCAGCCAGATGGGCAGGGTATGTATGTATGTATGAACCCCAACTCTGTCAATGGATTATTGCTCAACATGGTATATCAGGATGGGAACCAACTCTGCTACAGGGTCTCAGGAAGAACCCACAGGGCACAGAAAACAGACTTCAGCCATGATACACAACAGCCCTACCTCAGCAAAAATGGGAGTGGAGGTCAGCACTGCCCGCAGGCTGATGATCAAGTCTTCTCTCTGGATTCCATGAGGATCATTGGAGGGCTGGAAGAGAAGCAAAATCGAAAGATTTAGACATGATTGTGCTGAATAAACCCGTCTCCATATGGACACCCCAGTTCCAGGCATTACACAAACTATCCTGCTCCAATACCCATATCCAAGCATTGTGAAGGAGGGACAAAGCACCAGATTTACTCACTCACAGGGGTAAAGTCGATGGGGAAGTAGCAAGAAGTCACCTCAAACAACTCCTCTGCAAAGGGCCCTGAGAAGTGAAGACAGCAGTATGAGTTCTTCGGGTGACCAAAACAACCAGTCACAAGTCTGGACATGGACTATTTATTTGTATCCTATTTAGTGCTACCATTCTCACAGGCCACAAATTGAGAGAGAGAAAGGGAGAGAGAGAGAGTAGACCATGGCCTCGACAGCAGGTATAACCTGTGGTTCTATGTTCAATGATTCCAAAGCTATGCACGCTTTAACAAGCTCCCCATGCAGCCTGCATCCTCACACACCGCAGGCATAAGAAGTTAAACCAACCAACCCACCGCTGCCAACATGGGCTTCCCCACACTGACAAGGACTTGGACATACCCAATGCATAGCCTTTCACAATGATGTCTCGTACAATCTGGAAAGCTAGTAACAGGTTGCGTGGGTCCTTCTCTCCATCCATCACCTGGATGAACCCGAAGGTGAAATCGGCACCCAGACCTTTCAGTTCTGCAGGAAGAAGCGGCAGGTAAGGAAATTCCCAGGGTTTTCCAGTAGGGTGTCCAACTCAGCCCCTTCCACAGCCATCCATCTCACCTGCCTCTCGACTGCTCATGAAGTTAGTAATGATACTGTAGATTGTATGGCGATCCGCTTGCAGCAAAGACTGGAAGATAAGAAAAACATAGCTGGGAAATAAAGCAGTATTACATGAACTTGTTCCAAGCCTTAGAGATTTATGTTTTTGTTATGATCCTCTCCAGTTCATGTTATCATACTCTGTTGTATAGATTTGGGTGCCTAATTTGCCAGAAAGACAATTAAGATACTGCAGGCAAGTCAGAAATTTACACACACCCAGCTGAAGGCCAGGACCTTCCATAACATCCTCTCTACCTTTCTTTTTAGTCTTGCTGAGAGTAGCTCCAATTTCCTTAATGTTCCATGTGAAAATCAAGATACTGTATACACATTCACATCGGAACTAGAGACATTTCACAGCAGAATTTGCATACATTACCACACACAAAGGATACATGTGTCCACTCCTTTTATATATAATTACTCAAGGCTCAGAGAAGTTGCCACAATTTCATATTGTCCACCCACCCAACTACTCTTTCAAATAAGGTTATTAATAAGGGCAGTGAGGAGTAGGGAAAGAATGGCAGCTAATATAGTTACTTGCCAAAGGCAACTTAACAAGTCATGATAAACTTGAACCTATATCCAGCTCCGGTGCACTATTCCCCCAGGCCGTGTTTCATAGTTTTATTTATTTTTTAAAGAACTATTTCTAGCCTGCCTAGAAATGGCCATCCAAGATGACTTACAACCAAGGCCCATTACAAAATATCAGTAATACAACCATAAAACAATCAAGTCTCAGATTTCCTAATATTGTTTGGACAGTGTCAAAGAGCAGGGGAGATGATTCTCAGAACTTCTGCCATGACCCAGTGCTTCAATTCTCTTGACAACAAGAAAATATTGATGAGCAGGTCTTAGCCAAGAGAACTGCTGTCTATTGTCCACCAAGCGGGACCACAGGAGGTACAGGATACTTCAGGAACTAGTTTAATAATAATGAGAACAGAAAGGCTGAAGCATGGATGTGGAACACAAAGGCCAAATTAGAGAGTCTATCAGGGCTTCTCATACTTACCTGGACATGAACCTCCTGGAAAATGGCTTTGAGAACAGACACTGCCAGGCCTGGAGCCAACGCCGCACACATACTCTAGAGACAAGGAAAGTAATGGTGACAACTCAGTACCCATCTACATGTAAGGATGGCTACTGGTTAGCATGCTTAAGGCCTCAGACTGCCCTGTATGGCATATTATCAGTCAGTGCAATGGAAACAAACAAAAGGAGCCCATCATTTAATCAGTGTGACAGTGACCCAATCATTAAGAGAGAAAGGGGGAGAATTCACTGTTAACTAATCCCTATAAATCCCAAGTACCGGTATATTGAGAAAAGATTCTTTCTACACCAGCACCTACTACCTTAATCAGCCTGTCTTGTAGCAGCTTTCACTGGTCTCAGTTAAATGAGCCAGAGCGGTCAATCTGCTATCCTAGGGGCACCCCAATTTTCTACCACTGAGCAGATGAATAGAGACTGTCCCCAGTTTTGCCACAGATTGCTATCACTTGATTATTTCTTCAAGGCTTCTTATGAAAATTGTTTGCTTTTTTGTAATAATCTTATCAGGTGATCCACTCTGTATTTCTGTTTCTTTAATATATTTTGCTCCGATTTTATTGTGTTATGATGTTTTGGTTTTAACCAAGATCTAGGGCACCACATACATATACTTTTATATTAAGTTGCAACACAGAAATGAATAAACAAGAATGACTACCATGAAAACAATTCTCACCAGAGCTTTGAGTCCCTGCAGTACAGAAGAAATGACTAGGTGATGATCTTTCAGCCGGTTCTCATAGAACAAGACCAGGTGGGACACTGGAACAGACAAGCATTATCAGAAACTAGGGCTATGGTGGTAGTTGGGCTTAGCTACCACAAATAGAGATATCCATGGGGCAAATTGGCATCCACATCAGCCTCAGCAGATTTGAAAGGATGAAGGAAAATGCAGAATCATTACAGGTCACTTGGCAATACAGGCATTCTCCCCCTACTCTTGGCTCCTCAGACCTATTTTTAAAAATTCATCTGACGACCGATAAGTGGTTGCACACACAAACACAAAATGCCTAACACTATGACCAAAGAAACAGCAAGAGGATATTCTTAAAGGGAAACTGCACAGTAACTGAACACTTAAGATCTCCCATCTCATAGGACATTCTTTGGTGCAGAACCATAGCTCAGACCGCCTCTGATCATGTGTTCTTGGGATTGCAGATATTATTATGATTATTGAAAGTTAACAATGAATATGCTGCCCACATAGCTCTGGACCACAGCATGGTAAGGAGGTTCCTGTGAAGCCACTCAGTGATGGGCACTGCCAAGGGTCTGAAACTAGCTTATACACATCTGGGAAAACTCAGGCAGGAGTCTCAGTATTCCAGGAGAGTCATACCATTTGCGTGTCGAGACCCCAAAGCCACCCTCCCGGGAATGAAATAAAAACACCAGGACACAGAATATAAGGTTAATGTGATTGGGTAAAAATTTGGCCACAACTTTATTGGTTACAGCATGTGAGCGGTATTGGCTTAGGCATTGAGTGGACCTGACTATATCTGACTCCTGCCCGCAGAGCAGGAAGTCCAGTAAGGGTAAACCACTGATAAGGGGAGCCCCGTCGATTCAGACCAACTCGAGTTCCCCTTGGGTTCCAATGGGGTCGTGGCATGGCCCTAGCCCCGCCCCGGGCTTCGGACAAGATCCCACACCCCCGGATTCCTTTAACGGACTACCCTTAAGCTTGGAGGGGCAGGCGATGGCCCGGCCTCCCCTCCCCCAACATTAGGTCACTCAATGCCTAACCGCCACCTTACAAAGTTGTGACGATTGCTAAGTGGTAGGCGAAAACCAAATGGCCCAGCCAATCTGCCAAGTGGAAAAATTCCTACCAGGCCCCCGACAAGGGCAGGCGACCAACCGAAGTCCAAAGCAAGGCCATAGGGTGAAACCTGCCTACAGGGAAGGGAGGGAGGGTGGGAGATCCGAGGAAGCGAGCCGAAAGGAGGTCTCTCGGCTCGCGCCTCTCCTTTTGAAAGGGAGCCCCCGGCCACGCCCCCAGCCGGCTGATTGGCCGGTTGCCTGCTGACACGGCCGGGGACTCCTCCGAGCAGCGAGGGACGAAGTCCCCCGCCCACAGGAAGTGTGGAGAGCGGCTCTGCGGTCCACCGCAACTCCTCCCCACGAGGAGGTGGAGCGGATTAAGTCAATCCCTCCCTCTCTGTGTCACCCTAAAATCCATAATCCTCTTGAAAGTACAAAATACATTACTCCTCACTGCTTCAGTAAGGCATTGCCTTCCGTCTTCACTCTCTTCCAAACATTTAACCGCTTTCTAACGGAAAGTTAAGAGCTTTCAATAAACCTGAGTTCACCCTAGTCACTCAGCAAAGAAGCATATGGCATGTCAAAAACCACTGAGTCATGGAATCCTGCCGGCCTAACCTCCTGCTGCTAATCACTACCTCGGGCATGATCCCTTGAATGCTGAGGCCAGCTCCTGAAGCAGCACTCTCCATGGTTGCAAAAGAGCGAGGACTGAGCCCATATGCCCTACCTTCCTGCTCTTGAAGGAGGGAGTAGCATTGCAGGAGGACTTCAGAAAGCGTTTGGATGCCCTGTGCACGCATTCGAGGATCTGCATTCTTAAGAGGAGACCTGTATTTATAGACACAAAATGAAGGTTTTGCAGGCCACAGAAGGAAGAGAAGACAATGAAATATGTTTTAGCAAATTTGTTGGGGGGGGGCAAAAGAGAGACAATATTCTGATTTAATTTGACGATTCAGTTAAGTGATCAGTTTCCCTTCCTTTTGCTCATTATGGGCCAACATAAAAGTGATTAGGAGAAAGGCTGTAGCTCAGTGGAAGAGCACTTGCTGTGCAAGCAGAAGGTCCCAGGTTCAATCCCCGGCTTCTCCAGGTAATGCTGGGTAAAACTCCCTGCCTGAAACCCCAGAAAGCCAATGCCAGTCACTGTCAACAAAACTGGGCTAGATGGACCAATGATCTGACTCTGTCCAAGGCAGATTCCTATGCCCCTACATTATGTGTTTGGCTTCTTCCCTTTTGTCCAGGGCATCATGATTGATTGGCTGGTTTGGGCTAGTTTAGCGTTAGGGAAATGGAGCCTAGGCCCCACCAGGCTCACATGCTCCATCATCTGACCACCGTCTGGGCAACAGGAGTTCAGAAGCTTTGGCTTCTCTTCTTGATTAACTACAAGCGTGCTGCACCACTTAAACCTTGACAAACTGTGGTTAATCTACACTGTGAGAAGTGGAAACAAGCCAGCTTCAAATCACAGTTAATGAAGTTGGCTTGTTTTCACTATTAAGACTAACTACAGTTTTGGGTTCACATGACATACTAAACCATGATTAATCTAAAACCAAGTGGTGACTGTGCTGAATGAGGCATGGGGGGGGCAGGTAGTGTGAAATTTGTGGGGAGACTAGGCTCAATCTAAATTGATTTGCTTATTTATTTTTAATTTGTACTTATAGCCATTCACCGAATGGCCCCAAAAGTATCGCAATTAAAGCAATATATGAATGCAACCTATGACTTGGATTTTGTAGCCAACCACTTTGTCATGGTAGCCTGTGCTGATGTCTAACCCTGCCACAATATGCTCAGCATCAGCTACTGGCACATTACTGCCGATGGAAGACTGCTATACAGTTTAAGAGTGCCCTGCAGTTTATCTGGTTGGCTAAATGGAGGCGCTAGAAACTGCTCTGCCAACAAAATGTACACCTAACTACCATGGAGGTACTCTCCTCCCAGACTGCTAGGGAAATACTAGGAAGACCTGAAAGCATGTAGCCCCAAACCTTGAGTTATGCAATGCAGCTGAAATTCATCCCAATATCAGGGTAGCAAAATGCTACACGTTATCACCACCAAACCCACAATGCTATTCCAAATTTTCAGGATACCCTAATCATGCAAGTCATTTTATCAGAATGGAATTTTGCCCAGCATGGACAAAGGGCACCCATCAGGCAGGCATTAAGCACTGAACAACAGAATTCTAATGTTGTTGCAAAGTCATCCTGGACACCGGCACACATACATCCCAGAGAAGTAAGCTGTTGCACAATCTTCTACTTACCCCAAGTTTTCAACAACATCTAAGATGGTGCAGGTCCCAGCTTTTACTCCTAAGAAAAAGGAAGTATCAAAAGGTTAAATCATGATAGGTAGATTGTTACACCAAACTAAGCAGCACTTCTTAAAACAAATTTAGACATGGGAATCCATGTTTCAGGTACAGTGAAACTTGCCTTTCTTGTTTGCCCAGCTCAGAGGCAGAGCACATGATCTGCATACAGAAGGTCCAATTTTTCCTTCCAGTTAAATGGAGCTTTTGCTTGAGACCTGCGCTCAGAGTATGGAGCAATGACTCAATTGGTATAAGGCAGTTTCTTATACTTCTCTATCACAAATTGAAAAGCATTTAATCTACAGGAAAAGGAGTGGGAAGCTGCATTTGCCCTCCACATCTCTGCTTCCCCACTGCAGTGCTCTTCCCCCACCATGAGCAAGCAACACAGTGCTAGTCTGTCTGTCCTAGTCTTTTGAAAATGGAAGGGTTAACTAAGATTCCTTGCAGTGCTTCTTCCAGCCAGGAAAATGATAGCCAAGAAGCATACTGCCTCTCTAGGCTAGCGGTAGATAACCATGTGGTCTCCAAATGTTCTAGACTAAAATTCCCATCACCCCTAACCATTAGGCATGCTGGATGGGACAGATGGAATCCAGAAATTTTAGGAAGTGTCAGGGTGCCTACCCCTGCTCTAGGCCCTTAGTGAGACAGGCAACCTTTCCCAACTATTTGTAAAGAGGTCTAACTGCAAAAGTGAATGGCAAAGGAACATCAGTTCTCAAGCTAGTACTGACACATCTCTGATATACTGTGCAGTTCATTTAGTTTATATGCCTTGGATCAAGTAAGACTTTAATTAAGCAGGTGCTCATACAGCTACTTAAAAGCTTATTGAGTGCTACAGAAATCACAAAGACAGCATACAGAAGCAGAGCAACAGCTGCCAGCAGTGAGCAAGGCACAGTTGACTTAGTTAGCTTTTCGTCTGGGGATGGTGCATTCTCCAGGGAAAGTAGCCTGCCAGATCACTATTCAAACAACCTCTTACACAAGCAAAAATGCATGTATTTGTATACAGCTGTTTGAAAGACTGGGATACACAGGTGACTCATGGCAAACACTGCTTAACCCTGTCCCCAACCCTAAACAGTGGCATAATATACTTTCTTTTTACACCAAAGGAAAAAGCACTGGTCAGCTTCTGTCCTAATCAACCTTGTGATTAGCAGTTCATGGGTGGCTGCCCTCCTTTGCTCAATTCACTTGAGCACTCACCTGCATTCCCAGTGACAAAGAGGAACTGGCACCTGTCATTATACTGCACTGTGTTGCTGCATCCCTGCTGGCAACTCCAAACACAAGGACTTTGCATCCCTGCAGGAGTCCAGGAGCAGTGAGTTGACCACATCGGGAGAGCCCTTATCGCAAAGGGCTGTAATGAGCCTGAAAAGGCAGTGGCTGCTTGGGTCTGTGGAGCTGTATGTCTTTGCCACTTGAGTGCTCACTTAAGGACAACAGTGGCTTTACCTCAGATTATGGCTGTGATGATAAACACACTTATTAGGAAGTAAACCCCAAAGAGTCTAATGAGACTTATTTCTGAGTAAGTTTGCTTAAAATTACCCTATATAGCCAATACATTTTATATCTAAAGGTTCCCCAAATTTCAAATGACTTTAGTCATCTGCTCCCCTAGTGACACCATGTATGTATGTATGTATGGACCATTTGCCTATGTTGCACAGACAGCTTAATTTGTAGAGTTGCACAATACATTTTAAATGATGCAAAATTTCATCCAGATGCAGAAGATTTATTTATTTCATAACATTTATATACCACTTGATGGCAGAAAAATCTCAAAGTGGTTTACAAAAAGAAGTTCTACCACTGAAATTTAAACTGCCACCCACATTTAACAAATTTCAATGTTTAAATTGAATTTTGAAAACTTATTTTAAGTTATTCCAAAGTTCAAGTTCAGAAACTGCAAATCAAGAAGCCAGTGGCAACCATCCCATCCCTGCTGAGCAGTTCTCAAATTACCTAATTAGCAGTGGGGAGAGCTGTCCAGCAGCCTCCTTCATTTTCCCTAGATAAAGGTATGAAACAACCTGTCGCCTGAAAATACTATCTCTCTTACAATTAGAATGGGGAGGTGGGAGGAGACAGCATGGGAGTGCAGAATATCTTCAATCAAGTTTGGCACAATTTGTTAAAACAGCTGATAAGAGTACTGAAAGAGCAGCGTGAATGAACCAATTATAAATCCTGCATTCTATTCTTTTTATCAGCATCTCACTCTCTAAAGTACAAGGCGTACTAATTAAAGGGCTGCAAGATTTATTTTCTTAGGAAGCCGTTCTGAAAGCCAGGAGAACCATATTTCCAAGAACACATCTATACAGTACTTTAAGGCTGGTCCAAAACCTAATTTGGAGCCTGTGTTGCTTAAAAGGTTGTTTAAAAGTTACTGCACTCCTGTCCTCTTCTCAGCTGTTCCTGGGGCAAGTTCAGATGTGTTAATTATGTTCAGTATATCATTATTCCCATTAGTAAAGTTGGTGTCCCATATGCATACACATTGGATGCCAAAATGAGCCCAAAGAGAAGGCAGTGACAGGTTCTTATAGACTGGGGGACCCTGAGATATGAAGGCCAATACTGGGTTTGTCTTTAGAGATCCTCAGCTCTTCCAAAACACAAGCAGGGTTCAAGGGCTGCACATGCACACTGCCCTCATGCTGCTCTGCAACAGTGGCAACAGAAAGCAGCACATAGAAACACAATGCCCTCAAGCCTCTGGAGTTAGAAGTTAACTGAAGATCTATCTGTGCAAGCATAATTTCCTGGTTCATGAAGTTGGAATAAATAGTACAAACATCTAAATGCAGATGACATCTATATGTGGATGTCATTTCATTCACACAGTCCCTGGTCCAGTGAGAGTTAGAGATATCCATGTGGATCATTGTTTCCATACACAGATCTCCTTAAGTCAGGATGATGAAGCATGGTTGATTGACAAGAGAAAAGTTTAAAACTTCACTCTTTGTCCTTCCATCTTCCATTTCCATGAATGTTTTTCAGAAGGCCACAGTGAATATTTAAATGAAAATGTGTTGAGTTTGTTTTTTGGTCCCTATTTATATTACATGCCTTACCATAAATCATCAAATTTTGTTGCAGGTCTACACTTGCAATACCTATTATGAACCTCACCAATGCTGCTAAAGTTTGCAGCATTGGCAAAAGCTGTAGCTGTGATACAAACAGCCTTACAAGTACAAATAAAGTGAAGCCATTTTCAACAGCACATCAGAAACTAACACCCACCCACTCCTCAGAAATCTAGGTGTCTTGAGTTCCAAAACTCAAAGTTATATGGGTTAACTTGCCTTCATGTGGAAACATGGTAAAACAGCTCTTCATGATGAATTCCTAAGTGGCTACCACATCATAAATAGTCATCTGAATTATGACACCTGATAAACATTAAGTAAACAAGCCGATGTTTCCAGGAAGAAAAGTATGCCTCTTCATGATGATGGAAACTCAAGAACACTTCAAAACCCTTTAACAGTCTTTAAATGATTCGTTCTTCTCTTGTATTTTTAAGGTAGCTTGGGTGATTAAGGGTTAGGTTTCCCTATCTTTTCATAGTTTTACAGTACAGGCAAAGGAAATAGATTAATGAATGGCAGAAAAGAACAGATCAGGGAAACAGGAAATTATATTGGGTATGCCCAGGTGCATAGGCTCTCTGTTGATCTGATCCCCTGGAAAAGTACATTCCTGCAAACACACATATGGTTTTATCTCTAGCCAGCCTTGCCCACAGCAGCCTCCTCATAACCAACCTCAACACACGCGTCCAGCTCATCATCGTCTCTGAAATAATCTTCAGGAGGCGAAACAGCTCGTTACTTTGCCCCTAATTAATGCCGTGCGTCACACTGCCTCGCCCGATCAACACCCTGCATGCGTCCACCGTTACCGCATGCCCTACTAGCCCTAATTAATGCCAGTACGCCTTATCTCGATGTGGGTGGATGGAATGAAGTTAGGCAGAGGCACTCTGCACACGCCCAGAGAATCTCGTTTGCATTCCTTTACACACTCCCCCCCGAATGAATTCCGACAGTGAATTCCGATCCTGGGCACAAATCCAACTGGGCGATCTTTCTCCCTGACACCTAAGCTCTCCTCCTCCTCCCCCCTCCGTCCCCGCAGGCTCCTGACCACCCCTCGAAACGCCGCTTCGGTTCCCCTCTCGCCCAGCCCGCGGCACTGCCGGAGCCCGCCGCCTGCTCCCCGGCCCTGGCCTCTGCCCCCATCCCCACACGCACCTTCCGCCGCCTCTCTGGCCGCGCCTTCCCGCTCCCAGCCCGGCAACAGGGACGCGTCCGCCCCCACGTCCACCTCAGCCCCTCCGGCCGCCATGATAAAGCGGAGAATAGCAAGGCAGGCGAGAAGCGCACAGCGCGCGTGCGCGTCCCCTCTGTCACGTGTGGAAACGACAGGGGCAAAGTGGGCATCACGTGGCAAGAGGCCACTCTAGCGACGGGCGCAGTTCGCGGGGAGGGCCGCGAAAAAGCAGGGGCGCAGCCCGAAGAGAGGCGGCGGGCAGGCCTCTCAAAGGTCAGGGCGGGAGCCTTAGGCCGGGTCACGGAAGGGGTGGGTTTTGCTTTGCGTTAAGAGGGCGCGCAACACGCGGGAAGCGCAGAAGTGAAGCTCGATGCGGCTTCACACAACCATTTCTCCGATGCGAACAGGCTTCCACGCGCTCGAAGGAGGGGGAGGAGAGCGCTGCGTTGCGTCTGTTGGAGACTACTGTGTAGAGGCTCTTCCTTCTCGGAATGCCATCCCCGGATATACAAAGAATGCCACCCGCACTTTATGATTTTGTTATTAGAAACGGCGCTTAGTGCCAAGATGCAGAATTGTTTTCCATTTCCTTTAGGAGGCCTAAAAATACCAGGCAATTGGGCAAAACACGTGCATCCAAGGAAGGAAACACTCAGACCTCTGGTTTCTATGAGGAAATCGTTTCAGCGATCCACGCTCCAAGTATCAATTATGGCAGCGGTTCTCACATGTATCCGCCCACCTACCCGCGAACTGCAATGCACTTGGAGGAGGAGGAGGAGGAATGCAGTGATCATCAGGACAGGGATAAATGTGGTTTGGTGTTAGTGGTGGAATGAATAGATCTCAGCACCCCACTCCACCTATTTATCTTTCAGAAGTCTGCTGTCTTTGCTGGTTATCATTTTGTACTTTTGTTATACAATTCAACTTTCAATGCTATATCTGATTATGGATTGTTATTATCTGTTTTCTGGTCTTTGACAGTAATAAAGATATTTGATTTGATTTGCTGGTCATCATTGCCACCTTCATAAAGAAGTCTCATCTCCAGTGCTAAAGAATGAACAATTACTGTACATTTCCAGTACAGTACATTTAACGCTTACAGTGTGCAAATGGTTAGGTTATTTTTCAGTAGGATAAATATGCACATCTAATCTTTTTCCCCTGAGCAAAGGTCAGAGAAAGCTTGCCCTCTGAACTAATAGAAAGCACCAACACTAATGTTGTCTCTGCATTTACAAAAAACTAATTAATTTTCTCAGGCCTTTGTTGGCTATTTATATATGTCGGTTTTATTTTAAAGTTATGTCTGCCCTGGCCTATCAACTGCTGCTTTATTTTATATTGTAATGTATTTTTCATGTATTTTTTAAAAAATACACACCATCTTGTGGTTTCAAATTAAAAGCAGCATGTAAAGATTTTAAATAAATAAGGACATTTGTTGCTTTTAAAATACATTATCCTTTTCTACAACAAAACAGTGCTGATGCAAATGTATTCTGCATCAGGGCAACACTGTATTCCTATAGTTATGATGGTGCTATGATTTAAGTACTCAAGTTTTCAAAAAGCAAAACTCTGCATTCTCTTTTTTGTTTCTTTTTAGTATCTGGATTAGCAAAGTTTTCTCTCTCTTGCTTCAACATCATAGCAGTTATAAGGCACTGGTGGCAGTTGGGGTGAGAAGCATGTTAATTGTGTACTTCAACTGAGGTACACACAACTATCTAAACCACACACACACAACTCACACATACTCCAGAAAGGTCATTAAGTCCAAAAGGTCTAAAATTACCTAGCTGCACCACTCACCAACGCAGCATCACCTTCAAAGGAAGAGTTATGAGATAAGAGATATAATGGCAGAAGTAGGATAGGTATGACATATCCAACACTCTTGATGGGACTAACAGCCTGAAAAAGCCACACCTGGATTTGAATGTGTGTGACCCCATTTGGGGTTGGCCAGAATGGTAATTGACACCAGAAGATCAGAACAAAATCCTGAACTTGCCATGTCCTCTCTTCATAGCATCCAGCATTATGATGTAACCATGGTCAAAACAAAATAAAAAATAAGAAAATTCCTTCCAGTAGCACCTTAGAGACCAACTAAGTTTGTTCTTGGTATTATGAGCTTTTGTGTGCATGCACACTTCTTCAGCTAACTACCTGTATATGTAACCATGGTCAGCTTTCCCAGTGGACACCTCTGCCGCACTAAGGTGGCTTCCCAGTGATAATCAAGGACTAAGACTGACAGGTCTGAGAGAGTATTAGTTCTATCATAACCCCTCAAAATCAGATACACAGAACCTCTCCCCCGCCAGGCTGTAGCTATCTAAATTGTTCAACTAATACTAAATTATCGTTAATATGTACATCAATACAACACACTGCTTTACAGAGTAATAAAAGTAAAGGTGCACTCTTGACTGAAGTATTTCCCCAGCCCCATCATAGTAAATAGGGGACTGAGGGCTGAAAAGCTTCATGAAAAAGGCAGGTCTTTTTAAAACAAAAACAGCGGAGGGACTGGAAGGAAGGAAGGTGACTCCCTTTCATGTTTTGAAAGGGAGTCTTATGCATGCAGGGCAAAGGCAAGGCTCTTCCACTGCCCATAGGGTAGACTGCCATGTCAAGTCTTGCTAAATCCAACTCCATTTCAGTACAACATCGCCTGTTACAGATTATTGCTGGGCAAACCAGCTCCCCTGCAAGGTAACAGGACTTGGGGATGCCAACCCCAGGAGGGCCATCCGACTGCTCTGGCATTTGTTGGCATATAAAGAGCCAGCCTTTGCAAATTATTATTATTATTATTATTAATTTCATTTCTATGCTGCTTTATATTTTTAAGAAAAATCTCAAAGCGGTTTACAGAATATTAAAACATCAATAAAACAATCTGGAGAAAGTCAAATATAGAGTACACAGTCAAAGCAACATAATTATCAGAAAACTAAAATATTATCCTAAAGGTTTCAAAATAAAACATTACAAATCTGGCTGCCCTAAATTGGGCCTGGAAGTCGCGCCTCGTGAGAGTTCTAGGAGGCGACTGAGGAGCAAGTGAGCGGGTGGCGACGGCTAGCAGCCGTGCGCTACGAGCCCAGGCCAGCTCCCGCTGCTCCCGCTGTCGGGGGCGCTCGCCCTGCTCGCTTTCTCCCGCCCCCGCCCCCGCCCCCTGCAGAGTGGTAGCCCGGGTCACGGACGATCCTCTTCCTGGGGCTGGCAGAGAGAGGGCGGAGTGGAGGCCGGGCTCCTGCCGCCGAGTCACATGCTCACCTGGAGAAGGAGGAGGAGCGCGAAGTGTCTCCCAGGGCCGGGGGATCCTCCCCGGCTCAGATCCCCAGCTCTTCGTGGAGTAGCGGCTGCGGCAGCGGCGGCGGCGGCAGACATTGGAGCCGCTGGGCCGGCCTGGGCTGGATCCAACCTGAGAGGGCAGCAGACCTTAATCGGCGCCTCCCGTTCCGCAAGACTCCAAAGCCCCGTCTGGAGGGAGGCGGAGGCGGCAGCCGCGCCGCACAAAGTTTGCGTGCTCGTCCGGAGGGCGGATTGGGGATCCGGCCCCATGCGGAGCGGCAGAGCCCGGAGCCGGGCTCAGGCGGGTAGATCCATCGCAATCGCAGCCTGGGGTTGTCGCCATGGGCAGCTGCGTGGGGAGGCAACACCGAGAGCGGCCGACCACCCCGGGGCACCCGCGCAAGCGAGCAGGTGAGCGCCGCCGGTCAGGCACCCTCTCGGTGCCGTGGCAGACGGAACGGGCAAGGGAATCTGGGCCGCTGGAAACACAACCGGGCTTGGGCCCCTGCAGACACTCCCCTGGGGGCTCTTTGCTGGAGAATTAACTTGTTTCAGATCCTCCACTCCCAACTCCCACCATAATCGGGCACCGAGACCACTGCCAAGACTGGGAATAGGGTACCACTCTGTGATTGTCTTGAGTGGGCATCTGATGATCTTTCAGGATTGGGCCCGGATAAGGGCATAGGGGAGCGGACGGTAGTCTATGTGCTTCCCCTCCTGTTAGCGATGGGAAGATTCGGTTTGGGGGATTTTTAAATGACCTGGATCTACTGGGTGGTCTGTACTTCCTCGGAGGAGCGTGTGGGATGTGTGTTGGTAAATGTATTGGTGGGTTAAGGCTCCCTGGAGCAATCTGGGTTTCTACTGATCCCTTAACTCCGTGTTTAGGAAGAGTGTGTGGGATGTCCCAGAAACTCGCCTACCGGATTTATGTAAGAGCCAGTCCCGCCCGTCTCACCAGATGGGTTGGAAGTGCAAACTACTGTTTCCCCACTGGCTCAGAAGTACAAGTTTGGGCTTGGGGCTGCTCTGAGGTCAGTGGGCTGCCACCTCAGGTTTCAAATCAGAGTAATTTTATTTATTATTACAGATTTACTAAAAGCACTTTTATGCAGCTTTATGTGCTGTTGCGGAAACAAGTAGTGCACAAATAGTAATAAGATGCATTGTAAGCCATACAAAAATAAAAGAGCAATATAAAATCCAGATGATACAGTGTGCAAACTTGTCCTGCAAACCATCATCAGGTACTCTGGTCCATGTGTGAGCTCCAGGACAGACACCTTCACAGCATGTGCTAAAGCCACATTTGCTGCTAGAGAGATTGCAGCCTTCTCTAAACCTAGGTGCAGAAATCCATGGTCATTTCCAGGTTCAAGGGCCCTCCCTGCTAAGTCTTCTGCAAAATGATAAGAATTGAGCTAGCTTAGGCTTTGCTGCCTGAGTCTGTGCATGTGACCCTGTGTGGTGTGTGCCCATGTGCGCAAGACCTGCCCTGACTTTTCTTAGTCCAGGTCAGTCAAGAGCACAATTGGTTCCCACCCCAGACGGCTCAGATCAGTCTCACTCTGCTGGAGCTGCATTAGTTGGATCAATAGCAGAAACCGCTTTAACCCAACAAGCTCATCAGCAGTATTTGGCATCGGCGGCTGTGCACACACACACTGATGCAGAGTTTCTGGAGACAGAACAGTCGACTTCTCAGCAAGAGAGAGGCCTTTGTGGACATGAGAGCATCTAAGGTACAGTCTCTGTGTATGGCTGTTGATTATGGTTTTTCATAAACTTGCAGATTATTGGTGGTGCTAGAGCCCTGATTTAAAACCATGCGCTTGCACTGCCTAAAGTGATAGGCGACACCTCCTCACATGCTTCCTATAAATGGGTATTTTGGGAGGTGTTGTTTAGGGGCTCCCAGGCAGCCACTCTGCGGTTGCTACTCTGATTTCACAAAGAATTGTGTCCTGAGGTGTCCCTACATGAAGCAGTGAGACTGGATTTAACTTTGCTGAGCCCTGCATATACACCGAGACCGGAACCCACCAGCAGCACACACTGTCTGCGCTGATCTATAGCCCATGGTTGTCTGAACAGGGTATGCATCTCTGCATGTTCCCCCTGGAGAACTTGACCCACTCTAATAGAGATTGGGTTAATAGGACTCCTTGGCAGAAACCCTGAAATGCTTTGGCACCATAGTGGCTATTTCAAGGTTCATACTTGACACCCTGCTTTATATGATACTTGAAGTGCTCACTTCATGCCTTGGGTATAGGAAGCTGTTGTCTATGAAAGCACAATAAGCTAGTCTTGAAAGTGCCATGGCACTATATATATATATATATATATATATATATATATACACACACACACACACATACACACATATCAGTGCTACTGACCTAAATGCTTCCAACTACACTTCTGGAATTTATTTCTTGGAAGACCTGAGCATGTACTTTAAAACCAAAAGTAAACACTTGGCACAGTTTGTAAGCCTTTCTTGGCAAATCGCTCTGGGCAGGAATGCCTAGCTTGTGCTTGTGGGGAGCACTGGCTGGAATCTCTATTGCTGTTGGGCTGGGTTGTGAGAAACAGGAAACACTAGCTTCCTTGTAGAGCTCATGTTTTGCATGTAGAAGGTCCCAGGATCAATCCCTGCTATCTCCACAAAGAGCTGGGAAAGCCCTCTGCATGAAATCCTGGAGAACATCTGACAGTAAGTGTAGACAATAGTGAACTTGATGGAGCAGTGCCTTGACTTAATACTTAGCTCCATGCTGGGAAAAGGATTTAAGATTTTGTTAGTCTAATATCTTATTCAGCAGGGAGCTGGCACCAGGAAGCAGTGTATCTGGAAGAAGTGTATCTGGGAAAGGATACACTTTTCAAAAATAATAAAGTTTACCCTAATGCATTTAGTCCTTTTATTTAACTGTTTTTGCAAGCATGTCGGACTCCTGCTTTTGTTGGGCTGCAGTCCTACACACTCTTACCAGGGAGTAATCCATACTGAGCACACATTGGGACTTGCTTTGAAGCGAAAATGCACAGAATTGTGATCGTTAGGGAGCAGGCTATCTATCTCCCTGCTGCAGAAATCTTGAGCTGCTCTGAGGCTTTGTGGTGGTGTTTACCTTAAGTGCTTATGAAAAGTTGGGCTGGCACTGCTGGTGATGTATTGCTGGCATTTTGCAAACGCAGGCAGTGTGAGCGCAGCTGAGTCTTCAAGAAACAGCAAAAACATGTCCCTGATCTACTCATCCAAGAGTGTGAACTGGAAACTGTGCAGTCAAGTGCAGTGCAAGCGTTTTGGCTGATGGGATCTGCTGAGTTCTGGACTAAGCAAGTGTGGAGTTTAAAAATATTTGGGGGTGTGAGACCAACAAAGGGAAGCTCTTACAGAAGGACTCTTCTTTCACTAGAGAAAAATAAAAGGAAAAAGCCCTGATTGGGTTAAGGGCATTGAAGATCCCATGGAACTATGGAAATAATTTTGAGTACTGATACCATTGCTGAACTCCAGCACAAGAATGACTTTTTGTCTCCAATTGTGACATAGTGTCAACTTAAAATGCTATTATCTTGGCTTCCGGTCCTAAATTATGGGTCCGTTACTGTAAGTCAGTCACTGCACTTCATCCCAACAGTGGGCTGGGTGGAGTGATACTTCAGTTTCCCTATCCCAACTCTCTGAGGCTCAGGATGTTTTGGACACTATGTTCTTGCAGCTTCAGGGTTGTTTCTTGTGTCTGCATGCATGGGTAAACATAATACTGTATGTAAATTGCTAACACATGGACCTGCTTTACTGATAGGCCTACGAAATCCCATGATGGTTTGGGAATTCTGGTTTTCACAGGTCTTTTTGATGAGTCAGGCCCATATGTAACCAATTTACACATTCGATTTGCCCATGCATGCACATGACGTCACTGAAATGATTCCTACATATGCCACACAAATGTAGCGTGTGAACCTATCCTGGAAGAAACTCATCAGCTGGTTTGGGTGTTGTGCAATGTGCAGTCGCCTGGCATGCTTCTTTCTCCGAGTACACCCTATCATAATCAGAAACTGGCCCCACCAAGGGACTGCAGGACTGACTCATGCCTTTGCTCTGCTCATGCAGCCACGGATTGCAACTGCCTGCGTGTTGCTCCCTGCAATAATTACTGTTTTGTAGGAGGCAGAGAAAGGGAAACAGGAAATGGGGAGGGCTGGGTAAGTGGGTTGAGAGCAACACTTGCAAGTTACACCTTCCCAAAGAGGAGGCTGACTGCATCTGATCCATAAAGAACAAGCAGGGGGGTTGGATATCATATGTAGAGGGAGAGGGGACTTCAGAGAATCATAGGGCTGGAGGAGAGATGGGCTTATATGCCATCGGGTCTAATCCCTGCTTGAAGACCCCACCACCACCACCACCTTCCTTGATGAGAATTATTCCTTCTGTCACCACAAGCGTATTGTTGTTGAATCTCTTTTTGCTGGCCCCTGCTTGCCCTGCCTCTGTTGATGTTATTGACTGATTTGCTTTGATGCTGTAGGTAGGCAGGGAGTTGACCTGTGTGGTCTGGGAGGTCATACCTGCCATGGCAGCCATTGGCTTAGCTACTCTGATGTCACAATGAGGCTTGCCTGGCTTGATTGTTTGCCGAGGCCTTGGAATCTGTTCAGTTCTGTGGACTGCAAGCATCCTACGTGAAACCGAACTGCTTTTCTGTGGCGAGATGGTCTTACACATGATACCATGTGGGTTCTGAGTCAGATCTGTTGAGCCATCTTGGGGCTTTTGAGAAAGAGGGACGTAGTTTCTAAGGTAAGGGAAAGCTAGAATGTTAAATACATGTGATTGACTCTCGTGTGACCGCTTATATGTGTGGTGCCGGGAAATAATTAAATCGTTCAATTCAAACTTGGAAATGGTGGGAGAGAGCTGGAGAGTCCTCGTGGCTCATGAGGAGACCCTCCCTGGAGCCTGAAAAGGACGACAGTGAAGGCGGAGGAAGCCCCAATGAGACTGGAGGTGCAGTGGGGCTTTGTTTACACTTCTCAACCTCCCCACCTAACAGCTGGTGTGTGGAGTAGTGCAGCAGCAGCTGCTTTCCGCATGTCTTCCAGCCTCCTACTGGTCCCAGAGTTTCAATTCTAGTTGTGGATATTTCTGGTATGGATTGAAGAAAAAGTGGCAGAGAGGGTGTTTATGCGATTTCACTTCTGCACACGAGGGCCCAGAACGTAACCCCCACATAAGTGAGGGGGATGACTGTACTGAACTATGCTATGGTGGTACAGTGTTTTAGAATAAATGGCACTGTAATGACCCTACCAGCCCTGCTGGGGTAGGACAATGGATTAGTAGACTGGGAAGTTTTTCCAAACTGGCTGAAATTATGATATTGGTACCAACATAGTGTGAGCTGACCAATGTGTTCTGATAGGGCCCAGCCCCTAGGTAAGCAGGTATTCTGGATTACTGTCTGCCTTTTTCATTTGTGTGATTAAATTCCCTGTTTTGGATTGAGCTTTGGTTTGGACTTACTGCCTGGTTCAGTTGAAGGATGGGTGCAGGCCTATGATCCTGGTTACCTTTGTGTCCCACAGGTCAGATTTTAACCCCTTGGTTATTTAGTGGAAGTCCCACTCTGTCTGTCTCTATTACTACAAGAGCATCTTGCAAAGTTGGAAGCTGTGCGTCGCCCACCCTCTTTCTTCTTTGGCATGCTTCAGGTTTTCAGTAAGCTAGTCCTGTTACCTGCATGCAACAGTTCCTCTGGCAGGCTTTAATCTGTGCCCAGCCCCCAGCTCCCAGGCCTGATTGTTTGCTTAGCTCAGAAGGTGTTGCCCAGATGCCTCCCTGCAAAGCAGCCTAGGCAGGAATTCACACCTGGGAGCCTAAGTTTACACTTACTGCTGCTTGAGGGTGTGGCATCGCCATTGGCCTTCAGAACCATCAGAGAACAGATGTGCACAGGCTGTAAGTTTAAAGGGGCAGATATAGGGTATCTTATTGCAATGCCCCCTGCCTTGTGATTCATTCCTGTCCTGCTGCATCCTCACTGTTGGTGAAAGACAAGATTGCCTGCAGCTGAGCCCGTTCTGTGTTGACCAGATCAAAATAGGACAGGATTTCTGCACCTTTAATAGTTGTGTAGAGGAGGAAATTTTGATGGCTACAGCTTGTCACATTGCAGAGCTGAGAGAAACTGCACCCAGTAGAATTCTCCTTTCTGCTCAACTGTTTTGGGGCCATATCCTGAGCTGCGTTTGGTTAGCCTAGCTGACTCACAAAGCTGGGGTCCTTATTTCCTGACAGGCTGGCGCGCCACTGCCTGTTCATTGCGTTCGTAACCCTCCCCTCTTCTGCACCATGTGGTGCCTCCCCAGAGTGCAGAGTGAAGTGGCACAGGAAGAGCAGTGCCAACATGACTTCAGTTAATGTGGCTTTTTCAGCAGACTTCTTTCTTTCTTTCTTTCTTTCTTTCTTTCTTTCTTCTGCTATTTGGGCCCTGGAGTCAGTTTTGCGAGGCTGGTGCTGAGAGACTGCTCTGGCTTTGCCCAGTCAAAACTGCAATACAGTTCTCAGGGAAAGAAATGCCCTTTGTGACATAACCCAGCATGGCTCGTAAGAACATAACTAGAGCCTGCTAGATCAGGCCAACAGTCCATCCAGCGTCCTGTTCTCACACTGGTCAAACAGATCACTGTGGGAAACACACAAGCAAGACCCGAGCACACCAGCACCCTGCCCACCTGCAGTTCCCAACAACTGGTATTCAGAGACTTGCTGCTTCTGGCAAAGGAGGTGCTACCTAGTTACTGTGGCTAGTAGCCATCAATTTGCCGTCTCCTCCATGAATTTGTCTAATCTTTTAAAACCATCCAAGTTGCTGACCATCGCTGCCTCCTGCGGGAATGAGTTCCACCGTTTAACTGTGTGCTGCTTGAAGAAGTACTTTCTCTTATCTGTCCTGAATCTTTCAATATTAATTGTATGCCAATGAGTTCTAGTGTTGTGAGAGAGGGTGGAAAAAAATTTCTCCATCCACCTTCTCCACACTGTGCATAATTCTATGTCGCCTCCCACATACCTTTCTCTAAACAAAAAGTTCTGGATGGCCTCAAAAACAAAAACCAAAAAAACCCTTGGATGATCCTTCAGCCAACTCTGACATTTTCCAGCACCATGTAACATAATTCAGTGGGCAGGACTTTCCTTGGCTAATGTATCATGCATTTACCAATCCTGGTGGTGGTTCCCTTCAGAAAATGCTGATCCCTTCTGTTTTCTTGCAGAATGCCTCTTTTGTGCACAGGCAGTTTGTCATCCAAGGGTTCATGCAGGGCAGAAGGGAGAAAGAGAGTGGGCACAGCTGTGTCTGAAGGGCATGTCCAGGCAAGAAACGACGGAGCAGTGTTAACACAATGCATGGGAGCATCTTGCTTCCAGCAACACAAAAAACAAAATGCTTATGCCCTATGTGTATCCCCTTCTGTGACCACAGGTGCTACGTTTATGCTGTGTTGTCCCCAAATGACTTCTGGATGTGCCGTATTCCAGCCTCCTCTGTTCCTGTCAGGGTGCTTATTAATGTGTGTTGCTAAGGAGCTGTGCCTACCCACTGGCAGATTCCCGATGTTGGGCAGTTGAGGAGTTGTGATTTACTGCATTCACACAAAACAGACAACACTTGTAGGGAGAGATATTCGGGATCTTGAGGCTTAGTCGTCATCTTCTGCATACCTGGTTCTCTGCCTTGTCCTGGCAGGAACTCTTTCGTACCCAACTCATTTCCGTATTTGCCACAGGTGGTTTTATGAGGTTCCTAAATCATCCCTCGCTCTCCGTCTTTCTCTGTGAAACCTCCTCGCCGGGGCCTAACAGTCTGTTACTGATTGCAGGCTGCACACCAGTCTTCAAGTCTATTGGCCTTTCTCCCTGCCTTCTGCTTTTGGTGCAGGAATTGCTCTCGTTTCCTTCCTATGCTACGTGAGGGCACACATGAAGCATTTTGAAAACAGTAGCGTACTATATGGAAACCATTGCCGTTATGCATATTTCCAGCTCATGAATATCAAGGGCTCAAGAATGGCAGGAGGATTAACGTTCAATGTGTGTTATCACATGCAGACTACCTTCATAAGGATGTAATAAGATGCCTGCTAAGTCAGACCTAAGGCATCTTTAGCCCAGCATCCTGTTTCCCACACTGGCCAACCAGGTGCTTATGGGAAGGAATCCCACAAGAAGGACATGAGAACAATAGTCCTTTCCCACTGTCGTTTCCCCGCAACTGGTGTTCAGAGGAACCAGAAGCACTATATCCTGGTGTAGCAAGCAGCCATCACGACTGGTAGACTGTGAGAAGAAGCCATTAATTTATTAACACTCCTTTTAAAGATTTTCAGCTAGTAACCATCACCACAAGCATCAGGAAACTAGATTCAGGTAGGTAGCCATGTTGGTCTGACGCAGTCGAAGTAAAACTAATAAATAAATAAAAAATTGTCCAGTAGCACCTTACAGACCAACTAAGTTTGTTCTGGTATAAGCTTTCGTGTGCATGCATATCGTGTGCATTGGTATCTGTGCATTGGTATTTTGTGTGCATTGGTAACTGAAGTGTGCATTCACATGAAAGCTTATACCAGAACAAACTTAGTTGGTCTGTAAGGTGCTACTGGACAATTTTTTATTTATTTTTTATTTTTACTCTGGAAACTAGAGTTTCCTAGGTTCTGCCAGTGGCATCCACAAGGGATCCTAACATTGGCTTTGAGGGTTTTGGCAATGATACATGGTACACCCTGAAGCAGTAGAGAGCATGTTGCATGATAATGGCCCACTGGGCTGAGGATCATAGCTGTCAACTTTTCCCTTTCCTTGCGAGGAATCCTATTCGGAATAAGGGGATTTCCTTTTTAAAAAGGGAAAAGTTGACAGCTATGCTGAGGATAAATCCTGAGCTCGGCCTTGCCTGTCCTCTCCTTGCTTCCTGTCCTGCCCATATCTTTGTGGCCTTGGTGTTAAACAGCTGGTTCCTATTCTGTGCTGTCACCTTCCTGATTCAGATATTTCAGCTGGATCCAGCATGTGTACATTCCCTTTAATAGTTTGCTCTTGCTTCTGGGTACTTGGTTTCCAAAGGAATTAAGAATAACATGTTCCTATATTGAAGCAGACACCACCTGACTCAGGAGAGGCAATGGCAGGAAGACCATCATAAGGTGCCTTGTGTTGTTCAGACTGGCTACATGGTTCCTTCTTTTTTCAGCTTGCCTGATTTAGAATGAGATTTATATCCCACATTGCCAATGCTCAGTTTCAGAGGGGTAGTCAGGTCAGTCTATATTGCAGCAAAAGCACCAAAGAGTCCTTTTTGTGACTGTTGCCTGCATATTTGGTAAGAGTCTGCCTCAGTTTTGTGTATTTTATGGTTACAATAGCAGGTACATGACTATTTAAATATTTTCTGACCCAAGATCCTTAGTCCAACAGACCACAAACATTCATTTCTTCCCAGTGACTTTTGTTTCTTGATTCACCTGCACAGAGGAAGACTTTTAAAACAGTGTGTGTGTGTGTGTGTGTGTGTGTGTGTGTGTTCGTGTCCCCAGCATGAACTTAGTGTGGCTTGTCTCTTTCCTGTGTGCCATTTTCACACAGAGATCCCATAAATCTAATATAATGGTTGTCTTGATAAACGATCAAATGTTTTAATTCTTCTTTGTGAGGCTAGCATAGGAGAGTCACTTTATCAAGTCGTGAGCTGTTCCTTCCTGTCTCAAAAAGGTAGCTGAAGTCATTTTTTAAATGCCATGGTAAAACCAGTCTAGCAACTTGAAACCTGACTTCCCCTCACCCACATAGGAACACCTTGCTTCTGTAGTCAGCTACTGAACCTTTCTCTAATGATTAGAGTCCATTGCTTCCTAAGACAGTCCTAAAGCCTAATTCTTCATGTACTGTATACGTTTTACATTTGGCTCCCTCCATCCCACAGTCTTTGGGGTCACACCCTCCCATAATCTGAGTAACGTTAGACATGCCATCATTTGTTTTGTGCTAACAGGATGAACCATTTTAACATCATACCCCCCAAGTAACCCAGAAATCAACATGTTTTCTTTGTAGCGTGTAATTATGTCCCTAATTTTGCTCTTGTTTGCCACGGAGATGACTGGGCCAGGTGCAAACATAAGTCCGGGGTTCTCTAGGTATAAAGCAGGACTGTCAGGCTTGAGGGTGCTGAGTTAGAAACATGGCAGATTGGAGATCTGATTCCCTTCTGGCATGTTGCAAACACAGTGCATATGCTGCCTGTACAGGTGAGCTCCCGACTGTAGAGCTAGAGATTGTGTTTCTGGGGAATAAAGAAGAAAGTGCATTGAAGTGGCGATCAGGGGCTTAGGTTAGGCTTGGCAGAGCAGGAGGGGATCACAGACCATTGTTCTCTGGAGAGGGAGACAGCTGGCTTGCAGGATGCTGGAGAGAGGGAGGCAGCCCATCCCTATTTAAGCTGGAGAGAGGGAAGTTTGGGGTGGAATGGGGGGTGGGTACAGACTCAGGTCAACATGTGATAATGTGTCACTTATCTGAAAACACCTGATCAGAGTTGGTGCGAAGGGTGTGTGTGTGCGTGTGCGTGTGCGTGTGTGTGTGTGTGTGTGTGTGTGCGTGCAGTCAGTGCCCTCCTGCCTTGGTGAAGGAGCCCCAGTTCCTTTGAGACTTGATAGTGATAGACAAGCAGGCTCTGCTGTGGGGAATAGAAGCTTATTACAGGGCAGAGAGAGAGAATCTGACCCACTGCTGGCAATTTCAGTTATCAGCTTGGCGAACTTGATCTTTCCACACTGCACAAGTGCTGGCTGGGCCTAGCAACGTCCTTAGTCTTCTTTAAAAATGTGGTTAGTTTTGCAGTACAACAGGTTCTGCAGAGTGACAATTCCTTAGCATGTTTTGTAAACCTGTTGTCTGTTGATCTCCTCGGATGCCTCCCAGCTCTTATGGTTATGATTATGAGATAATAATAGTTGCCTCCACAGGGCTGATTGCAAGTGGAAGTTAGGTAATGGGGGGAGGGGCAGATCTTGTTGTCTCTTCACCTGGGTTTGAAAAGGACCCGAATATTTCATTAAAGAAAACCAATAAATGGCTGCTGGCACAGATGGGATGATGCTTTTCCTGAGAGTCCCTAGGTTCCCAAGAAGTTGCGGGTGGTGCCTATGCACTTCTGCTGGAAATGGTGATGAAATATTTGGCTGGCTGGATCCATAACCTGATACAATAAGGCTTTGGATACACTCCTCTCTGTAATGTTGCTGCAACAGCCATGACTCAGTGGTAGAGCACTTGTTTTGCATGTTAGAAAGTCCCAGGTTCAATTCCCTGGCATCTCCACACAGGGCTGGGTTTGTTCTCTGTCTTAAACCCTGGACAGTCAGCAGACAATGCTGAGCTTGATGGTCCAGTAGTGTGACACTGTGTAAGGCAGCCGTTTCCTGTGTCCTTGTGCCTTCTAGGAGAAGACACCCCAGGTGGGATATTTTCTCCCCAGACTCATCAAATCTGGTACTTAGAGAAAGGAGGAAGGGGATTTCACACCACACCTTCCACACATAACTGCAGTGTCAGGAATGAGTGGTCCGTCTTGAGCTATTGTGGGATTTTGGGGGAGCAAAAACCTACATAACACAAAAGGAACATCTTGCAGCAGGGTAAGGTGTCTAGAACCTGTGGCTGAACTGGCTTGACTTTGGTGGCAGCATCATTAAATAGCAGCAGCTTGGCACTTGCTACCTAAGGTTGGTAGTGGCTGCTGCTCACGACTTCCCTCTCTGCTTTCTGATCATGGATTCAGAGGCTGAAAGCAGCTGTTTGAGACAGATTCCTGTGCACCTTCTGCCTGGTTCTTGAGCTGTCATGAAAGACAAAGCAGGGGTCCTGGTTTTGGAAGTAAACTGGATATCTCCTAGCTCCTTCTCTGAATCAGAGAAGGGCAGACCCAACCTTTCTTAACGTGGAAGCTCCTTCCAATAGGGACCACAAAGCTGCCTATCACTTTAAGAGCTTGGAGAAAGCAAGAGAGCCTGTGCCAGGCAGTGACAGTGCTTCCTGGGCAGGGGGACCATTGCTGCACATTCTCACTGCCTTCTGTCTTTTAAAGTAGCAGGCAGAATGGCCAGAGTTGTTCTGATTAGTGTCTGATTGGCAGGTAGACCTAGAAGCTGTCTCAGGGTTGTCCAATGGGGACCCAGCCTCCTCTGAAAGCAGCCTTTGTACCTCTTCAGTCAAAGACCACTTGCTCTCTGTGCTGAGTTGCCTGGAG
Organism: Lacerta agilis; assembly: GCF_009819535.1. Classification (NCBI taxonomy): domain Eukaryota; kingdom Metazoa; phylum Chordata; class Lepidosauria; order Squamata; family Lacertidae; genus Lacerta; species Lacerta agilis. The sequence continues at coordinate 55,128,806 of NC_046316.1, forward strand.
CCAAAGGAATGGTGTCTCTTGTCTATCGAGGTGGCTGCTGCCTGCCTCTTCCTCTGCCTACTACAGTACTGAGCTAATTGTTCCCAACCTAATCTCCTTGAGAAGCTTAACTTAGCTGGGGGCTGGGAGAAGCCAGGAGACTCTACCTATGGCCTGGTAATGCCAGCAGCTTGCTGTGGAAAGCAGGTGGCCAAAATAAGTTCTGATTTTGCAGTGCAAGTAGAAGTTATTTCCCTTTGCCTCCTGTATTACAAGGTGCATAAAGGGAACTGTTTGCCCTTGGGATTCAATTAACTCCAGCAGGGGGCCTTGCTAGCTCCCCCATCCTTCATTGCAGAAGTTGTCTGCTAAAGATGCCACATAACTCATTTTAAACAGGCCTGACCTGTTTTTACTTGCCATCTGTCCAGGTTTTTGTTTTAATTCAGCTTTAATGCTGGGCACCAGGCCATTAAAAAGCAATTTACGCATTAAAATGGCGCAACTACAATAGTTCATATGCAAATAAGCCACAGCTCGTTTTGACTGTGTAAATGTGGGAAGTGGGAACCCTATTGCCAGGCCTGCCTCATGTGCTCCTCCTGCTCTTCTAACCAAAAGTATCCTGGTCCCTTAGTCGTGATGGCAACACCCCCCCCCCTTTCCGATCCGGGGGGCAGCCATAAAAGGTTGCTGCCACCTGTAAGCTATCGGTGGAGCCATCCTCAATGATGCAATGGCCATGTTTGGAGACAAGGGAAGGGCCGCCCAAGTTTGGGACTTGACTTGTCTCTTGCTTTTTCCAGCTTTGTTCTCTCTTTCTGAGAACATGTCTTGCCCCTGGCTTTTCTCTTCATCTACCCACCCTAATTAGACTTAAACCTGAAGCACAAGCTTCTTATACAGCTGAATTGAAGCTAAATCCCCTTGCAGAGCCAGCCTGGGCAGGGTCAGCTCAGGAAGCTGGCCTTCTGCTTCCTCCACACAGAGAGCGCTGAGCAATGCACCTCTGTGAAATGCATGAGGGGCAAGTGGTGTGGGGAGGCATCCCCTCTGTGCGCCCCTTGAATCTGGAGGGCATTTTCCAGGGGGATGAAAGGACCACAACAGCATTTGGGGCAGGGCGAGAAGAATTATTGTCTGGGAAAACGATGTTTACTCTGTGTGCCTATGATTTCATCTTGCTTGCACTCATGGAATCCGTCACAGAATTTGGCACCCATAAATTCTCCATTTTCCTTTTAAAACCACACATCTGTTGCTGTTATGGCTGTGAACAAAGGCTGGGACACGTGGGCAGTGTTGGGCAAATTCCTCGACGCCAGAGGACCCTGTGCAAGACTTCCGGCTTCAGGGGCGGGTGTGGGGAACAGGGACAGGAAGGTGTTTGGGTCTTTCCTTGGATGTGTTCTCCCTTGCGTCTGACCATTCCCCAGATCAACTCATTTGAACGTTTCGATCTTGGAAGCAGAAGACAGTATGCGCACACACAAAAAAAGCAAAATACGTGCATATTTTGCACGATTTCCATAATTTATTCAGGTCACCGAATTTGAACCTCCTTGGTGCAGAAATATACACAGCCCTCATTGTTCGTCTTTCCTCCCAAGTACCAAGGAGAGGTTGTTGCGAGATAAGAGTCAAACAATATTGCATTGATTTTTCCAAAACAATTAGTCTCTATGATCTCTTCTGCTGCAGATAGTGACCCCACAACCCATGAGCAGCTGCTCCATAAAACTTACTTCCTGGCAACCTAGTGGTGATAGTTACAGATTCTGTGCTGTGGTGGTTTTGGAGTGGGTGGGAGGAGTCAGCTGGGAATGAGATGGGAGCAGAGAGTCAGTATTTGACTTTGTTCCAATGGGATCCATGCAGGACATGCTGCCTTTGGAAACTGCTAACGTGGCACGTTTATCCAGGATGGAAGGGGGTAGCTTTTACTTTCCCAGCTATTTAGTGGTCTTATGAATATTGCATGAGAATTACGGGATCCTAAGAAGGGAAATGGCTCTATATTTCACTCCCTGTTCCTTGGGAGCCCAGGGTAGTGGCTAGCTGTCCATTCTGGGATTCAAGGGCAGCCATTTCCCCCAGCAGTGTGTGTGACTTTCGGACCTGTTCGAGGGTTGTTATTGGCTAGCAAACTCCGTACAGGTTTTATTTCTGCAAATGGTACTGAAGCACTGCTCTTTCTCAATGCTCCCATTAAACTGCAGCTACTTACCCCAATCGATGTCTTCCTGGCCATCTCTAGTACCCCTAGAGATTGTGGCTGGTTAATTGCTTACATCCTGGCGGCAGATATTCCAGTCACCGCATCTCGTGGGGTTGGGCTGGATCAGAATGCTTGCTTCCCGCACATCTCCCCCTCTCCCTCCACTTTCTCCAGACTGAACATTGCAAGGAGGCTGAAATCTACAGTGAAAGGGACACCAAAGTCTACAGCAAGCGGCAGCATTCTGAGGGCTGCTTGGGAAGCAGAGGAAGCTTTGCAGTGAAATCAAAACTTTGTTCCATCTGGCTCAGAATTACCGAGGCTGATTAGCAGTGACTCTCCAGGATTTGAGGGCCAAACTGCACATGGCACTGAATGCGTCACTTGGAATCGTGTCAGGGTTGTTATTGTTTATTTAATATTGGTGCAGGGCCCTAGTTTTCATCAGGACCACAGTGCAAGGGGTGGGGAGGTTGAACCCAGTTAACACACACACACACACACACACACACACACCACTGTTGTTAGCCTAGTAACAACCAAGGGTTGGGGGGGGGGGTTCATTGGGGATGTGGGGAGGGAAGGAGCCTTCTTGCACTTTACAGCCCTGATAAAAATCAAGCCTCCTTGTGCCTGCTTTTAAAAAAAACAACCACCACAAAGTGTTTCCAAGTGATGCATTTGGCATCACATGTAGTTTGGCCCTTTGACAAGGAATGTTTCCCAGCCCTTCCTGCAGATGCCAGGAGCTGAACCTGGGACCTCCTGCAGGAAAAGCATGGGCTCTGCAACTTGAGCTGCAGCTCTTCTGAGGTCCTGTGCCAAAGAAAACCTCAGGAGACCTTGCTCAGGGCTGCCCTCTGGTTGTATCTAAGATCCGTTTCCTGCTGCTTCATGGGACCCATTATGGATATGACGTCTGACTGTTCACCCATGAGTGTAAGACTCCTAAGGACGTGCAAGGCAGGCCTGCTCAGTTGGATCTTGTATTGTGCTCAGCCTTTGACCCCTGGTCTTATTTGTCATACATAAACTTTGGTCTCCGGCAGTTTGGGACTACAACTCCCATCACCCCTAGCTAGCAGGATGATGGGAGTTGTAGTCCAAAACAGCTTGCAACCCAAGTTTGGGAAACCCTGATATTCACTATTGCAGGCACGAGGAACATAGGATACTGTCTTACACTCAGTCAGACAAATGGTTTACACAGCTTCGTATTGCCTTGTTTGTTTGTACTTTGCCCACCTGACTGGGTTTCCCCAGCCACTCTGGGTGGCTTCCAAAATATGTATAAAAACATGGTAAGACATTAAACCTTAAACAGCTTCACTATACAAGGCTGCCTTCAGATGTCTTCTAAAGTTTATATAGTTACTCATCTCCTTGACATCTGATGGGAGGGTGCTCCACAGGGTCTACCCTGGCTGGCCATGGCTCTCTGGGTTTTTAGGCAGGGGTCTAACCTGGCCCTACCTGGAGATACCAGGAATCAAACCCAGAACCTTCAGCATGCAAAGCAGATGCTCTACCGCTGAGCCAAGGTCTTTCTTTCCCTGTAGAACCTTTGGCTCTCCAGATTTTGCTGAACTACAGCTCCCATCAGCCCCAGCAAGCGTGGTCAATGACCAGGGAAGATGGGCCTTGTGAAACATCTGGAGGGCCAAAGGTTCCCCATATCTGCCCACCTGAAAAGATGTTTTTACGATTCAGGAGGCAGCCTCTTGCTTGGATTATCTGTCAGACCATCGTGGGGTGTTTGAGGTGCTCTGTCTCCCTTCACTGCCAGCCCCCCCCCCCCCGCCCATTGAATACCTACCAGGCTTCTTGTTTCAAGACCAGTTGGCAAGCAGTATTTTGAACAAATGCAAGGGACTCAGCAGGCATGTAAGAACAGCTGCCCTGTGCGAGAGAGGAAGGAGAGGGAGGCAAGCAAAGCCTTCACATCACAGGCCTCTTGCTGCATCAGCCAGACTGGGCCTTCCCTCACCACAGCTGCCCATGAGCCCCAACGGCCTTGTGGTGGAGAAGCAAAGGTAGATGCCATCACAGAACTGCTCCTGGATTAACATCTCCCCCATTAAAGCATTTATAACCCTCTTTTTTCTCCAAGGAGCTCAAGGTTCTCCTCCCCCTCCACAACAACCCTGTGAGGTAGGTTAAGCAGAGAGGCAGTGACTGGCCCAAAGTCACCCAGTGAACTTCCTGGCCAAGTAGGGATATGAACCCAGATCTCCCAAGTCTTAGTCTGACACTCTAACCCAGCCTTTCTCAACCTTGGGTCCCTGGGTGTTCTTGTACCACAACTCCTATCATCCTGAGCACTGGCCGTGCTGGCTAGGAATGATGGGAGTTGTAGTCCAACAACATCCAGGGAACTAAGGTTGAGAAAGGCTGCTCTAACCACTACACCACACTGACTTAAAAATAAAAATCAGCATTTTAAAATTCTGCATTTTTTAAACTGTTCCCCTCTCCTTTTCTCACCCTCCTGCCCTGCCTCACTCCATTCTCTCATGTGCCCACTGTAGCAACTGTAGCCAACAAGGTGGGTGCAAATATAATGACAACAACAACAACTACTACTACTACTACTACTACTACTACTCTGAGGCATGCTTGAGTTGGGGACTTTGTCTGAATGCACTGCCATGTGACAGATTGTCATGTGACATGGCATTTTTAAAGGTTCTCTCTATATTTCCCTCATACTCTGGAGCACAGAACATGACTCACAATTCCATCTCTCCCCCCACTAATTACGCTCTTAATGTTAGTGCTCCTTGGCCCCATCATTATACTCAGTGGCGGGTGACATTCACTGGGTTGTTTTGCAGAGCGCCAGTTATATCCTGAGTCTCCAGTGTAGTATTCTTATTTGTGGTTTCTGTTTAGACCCACCCTTGGGCTATGTGCCTCTGCTCATGAGAGCTATGGAAGTCTGTAGAGCAGGGGATTCCCAAACAGTGGTCCATGGTCTGCAAGCTTCATTCAGGGGGCTCACGGTGTGTCTGTGGATTTGGGCTGGAGACAGGAGCTGGCCCACCCATCACATAAAACATTGGCATTGATTTTTAATTGTATCTTATTGCTTTTTTATTGCAGTGGTTCCCAATTAGATACCGGTAAGTACTGCAGGCCCCCTGTATTTCAAAAGCCAAGCCATGGACCCCCTACTTTTAAAAATGTTGGCATCTCTATGGTAGTTTTTGTTACATGAATGGTGCCATGGATCCCCTGGGTGGGTTACGAACCACCAACTGGGAATCACTGCTTTATTGCATTATCCTTTGAATTCTATGGAATTCTAATTGAAATACCGTCGACTTGCAACTTACGTGCATTTAACTTGTGCAATCCCAGCTTTAAGTGGTTGGCTCCCAAAAGGCAGGGGGGCAGCAGAATCAGGGGGGGGGAACCTTTGGCAACCCGCACAGCACTTTGGGAGAGCCGTTCAGAGGTGCAGGGAGAATGCTGTGCTGTGCAATTTATTGTTTTAAAATGTTGTTTTGACTATGCACAATTTATGCGCTATCCCCCAGAATGTAACTCCCGCATAAATTGAGAGTCAACTGTGCAATAAAATGCTTTGTATAAGAGATTAACCTTCAACATTGCACTGTTATCCTCCATCAGTGTAACCATTTCTGGATAATCTTCCCTCTCTTCCTCCTTCCTCTGATTCTCCAGAGCAGATTTAGGGGAGGTGCAGGGGGCCTGTGGAAGGAGGAAGGAAACCCCCATCATGCTCGTGGGATCATTTGCAATTTGGGCTAGAGGGTTGTATTCAACTAAGTCTTACTCAAAGTTGAGCCACTGAAATGAATGAACCTACCGTAAGTTAGTCATGTCCATTAACTTCAGTGTGTCTGCTGTGAGTAGGACTAGTATTGAATGCAACCCCAAAGAAGCAATAAAAACCATACAGCACCTAGCACAGCACATTTGCTGCAACAGGCGAAAATAATAATTTAAGTGCTGTGCCACGACCCTCAGCAATTTCGAAGTGGTCTCTGGGGGGACATAAGATGAGCCTTCCGGATCAGACCAATGGCTCTTCTAGTCTAGCATCCTGTTTTCACAGTGGCCAAACAGATGCCTGTGGGAAGCCTGCAAGATGGACTGTTCCAGAAAATGAGCTGAGGAAAGGATGTGCCTGCCTCTCGGAACATGCTGCAAGGGGTGTAGCAAACACCTTCCTGTGTAGCCCAGAACATACCTAACAATTTCACATCTAGCCCAGTAATTAAGCTCATAATATTGGTATTGTTTGCCACACCATTATACCCAATAGTAGGTTGCAATCCCCGTATTATTTTGCAGAGCAACTGTTATGACCTTCCTGAGCTTGGCTATGTTTGTTAATATCTGACATGGCATTAGCTTTTTGTGCCAAATCGTCTCAAAAGGTGGCTCATGTTTAGTTTGTTATTCTGTACACACACACCAAGACTATCCACACAATGCTGCTTTTGCAGGTTCTCTCTTCTTTATAGATGTACGTTCTTGCAAATCTTTCCTGTGTTATGCTCCATATGTATCCTATTAAATTGAATCGGTTTGTGTTCTCGGCACAGATCTGCGGTGTATTGAGAGCCAAAAGAAAGCTTGTCCTCTCCTCTGTGGGGCTTTTAGCCCCCTCCAATTCTATACTCAATTAAAAGAAAATGTTTCATAGCCTTCTCTGTTTAATGCCGAGTTATTATTTCTCGAGACAGCTTTCCACTCAAATTGTGAGGCTCCCTGCTTTGTATTAGCTGTTCCTCAACTTGGTTGCGTGCACAGTTTTCGGATGACACATTTAGAAAATATTTGGAAGGCCAAAACAAAAGCTAAGATGGAGAATACAAGATTTTGTGCAGAGATAAAAAAATGAAGGAAATGTGCCTATTCGGAGTGGGAGATTGAGGAGAGACATGGGAAGTATTGAAATGTTCCCCTTTTAAATCACTGTTAAGAAAAACGAATTTCCTTTAGAAGGGAGGTATAGGGGTGTTTGTCGGCAGATATGCACCCGCTGGCTTTGCTTTGGGGTGCCTCGTGGATCCTGCACCTGGTAAAGGAGCAGGACTTGAATAAGATGTTCAAGAATCCATGCCACGATTAGGAAGAGAACCCTGATGAACTGAACTCTTCCTTTGCCAGCCTTGCAACTCACCAGACTCCAGCTCCCTGGCTTATTCTCTGGCTAATTCCTTGTGCTATAAATACTGCCTGGGGTGACAAACTCCCTAAGGCTCCGGTCAGGGCGGTGGCCGCACAGGGAAGCTCTGCCGGCGGCTACGTGACTCGTGCCAGGCTGTGAAAAGGGTGGGCCAACGGCTGGCAGAGGAAAGAGTCTGGCTAGGGTGAATCTCTAGCTTTGGGACCCCCCATTTGAAGCCTCCCTCTCCCTCTGTAGGTCGCAATGAACCTTTGAAGAAAGACCGTCCCAAGTGGAAGAGCGACTACCCCATGACCGATGGGCAGCTGCGGAGCAAACGGGACGAGTTCTGGGACACGGCGCCGGCCTTCGAGGGCCGCAAGGAGATCTGGGATGCTCTCAAGGCTGCTGCCTATGCAGTGGAGGCGAATGACCACGGGCTAGCACAGGCCATCATTGACGGTGCTGGAGTGACCTTGCCCCACGGTATGTGATGCGGGACGGGAAGGGGGCAAGAGAAGAAACAGCCTTATCTCTTGCCAGAGGTAGAAATCACGCCCTGTGCTGTGAGCATAAAATGGGAACTTCTATCCAGGCAAAAATCGTAAAGCAGGAATAGGCAATCGGTGCTCTTCTCCATGTTCGTTAGACTGCAATCCCATAATCCTTGCATGACTGTTGGCCATGTTGGCTGGGCTGATAGGAACTGGAAGCTGGTGGGCCAGAGATTCTCCCACCCCTGTCTTAGGGCCTGAAATCCCTGTTTGAACCCATTGCCTGCTTGCCACAATACAAGCACACATGCGCACATGCTAACCCAAGATAGCAGCAAATGTGTGTTTATCACCATGCATATTATACAGGTTAGACACACACAGAAGTAATAATTGGCCATGCCTCATTGCTACTTGTTGCCACTGTGAGAAATGTGTTTACTGCCACAAAATATATGAAGTGTCCTCAGAGCTGGTACTTCCAGGAGTCCTGAGCTCTTTTGACCCCTTCTATACACATTTGTTTAGCTGGGACCCAGGTGGCGCTGTGGGTTAAACCACAGCCTAGGGCTTGCTGATCAGAAGGTCGGCGGTTCGGAAGGTCGGTGGTTCGAATCCCTGCGATGGGGTGAGCTCCTGTTGCTCGGTCCCAGCTCCTGCCCACCTAGCAGTTCGAAAGCACGTCAAAGTGCAAGTAGATAAATAGGTACCGCTCCGGCGGGAAGGTAAACGGCATTTCTGTGCACTGCTCTGGTTCACCAGAAGCGGCTTTGTCATGCTGGCCACATTACCCGAAAGCTGTATGCCAGCTCCCTTGGCCAGTAACGCGAGATGAGCACCGCAACCCCAGAGTCGGACATGACTGGACCTAATGGTCAGGGGTCCCTTTACCTTTATACACATTTGTTTCTGGAATAAGGACAACATTCTCCCAAGACCTGAACAAACTGAGACAGCTTTGCACTCTAACTGCCACTTCACCTTCAGGAGGAAAGAGAAAAAGTGCAAACTTCATCCCTGTTACCCTGTGTTTGTCTCCCTATGGATGAAGCGTTTGTTTGTTTGTTTGTTTGTTTGTTTGTTTGTTAACATTATTAACTCTTCCTCCCAATGGGGCAAACATCAAAATGTTAAAACAATACAATCTTAAAAACAAAAATCACACATGTACAACTTTTTGAAACAATTTAAAACTGTCTAAACACATTTAAAAGCAGTCACATACCCTCACAGTTACCAAAGAGAAGGCCCTGCCATGGGTCAAAACACCAACAGGGCAGCAGCCAGAGTTGGTATGACCAACAGGGCCTCACCTGCCAATCATAGGGCCTGGGGTGCTTAATGTTGCGGGATATGCTCCTTTAAATACTTGGTTCCCAAGCCATTTAGGGCTTTGTACACCAGCACTTACATCTTGAATTGGGCTCAGTAACTTGCTGGCAGCTCACTGGCAGCTGGGGTGTGATAGGTGGCTGGGTAAGGTTGTTTGGTTAGAGAGTTGGACTAGGACCTGGGTTCAAATCCCCGCTTGGCCATGAGTTCACTGGGTGAGCTTGGGCCAGTCACTTCTCTCAGCCTAGCCTACCTCACAGGGTTGCTGTGCGGATTGAATGAGGAGGTGGAGAACCACGTGCGCCACCTTGAGCTCCTTGGAGAGAGAAAAGGGAAATATAAATAAATAAGGAGAGGAAATGGAAAGCTTGCATTTGGTTTGGTTTAGAATCGAGGGGAAGAGACTGGGTTCCGTTCCCCCTCTGTAAGCCTCTCACGCCCCCTGCTGGCGCTTTCTTTCTCCTGCAGGCTCCCTGACTGAGTGCTATGACGAATTGGGTAACCGCTACCAGCTTCCAGTCTACTGCCTGGCCCCCCCTGTCAACCTGATCATGGAGCGGAGCGAGGAGGAGGGCGTGGAGCCCCCCGAGCCAACGCCCAACACCCGGCGCGAATTCCCCCTCAAAGTCCGCCTCTCCACGGGCAAGGACCTGCGCCTGAGCGCCAGCATGACAGACACTATCGGGCAGCTGAAGAAGCAGCTGTATGCCCAGGAAGGACTGGAGCCCACCTGGCAGCGCTGGTTTTTCTCGGGCAAGCTCCTGACGGACAGGAGCCGCCTGCAGGAGACCAAGATCCAGAAGGACTTTGTCATCCAGGTCATCATCAACCAGCCGCCTGCGCCGAGGAACTGAGCTGGAGGCGGGTGGTGCGGCGCCCGGCCTTCAACCCAGGGACTGAGATTGCAGGAGGCTGCTCTTGCGTCTGGAGGGGGGGGCCAGCAGGTGGCGCCCTCGGAACCAGGGCCGGAAGATTCCCCAGTGGCCCCTGAGAAATTGCACACACTCACTCACTGCAAGAGGCAGCAGACTGAGTTGACAGCGCAGGTGGGCAACGTTGAAAGTGGTTTCTCCCCGTGGTTTGCCTCTCGGGGCCCTTTTGGGCCAGTTTTTTTTTAAAACTTCCCAGAACCCCAAGGATCGGACCTCCCCCCTCCCAAATCACCCAGGCTCTGGGCTCGGCTGGCACCGAAACACATGCCTCCCCCCTTCCCCTCTTGCTCAGCTCCAGTCCGGGCGGAGCTGCCTGCACTTGAACCTATATGACGGATTGTGGGCGCAGTCTCCTTCAGGGGCTGGGCACAGCTCTTGCCGCTTGGGCACTGAGAAGCTGGAGACCAAAGCGTCCCTGACATGAGGGACCAGGCTGGGCCCAGGGCTGCACTACGTGGGTCAGAAGACCCTGCCGGTTCTGGCTCCCCATTTCCAGGCCACTGAATGAGACCTTGGGTAATATTGAGGTTGGCCCTCTTTGCACAATTTCATGGGATGAGCCCAGCGAGGCAGCTGCTGCTCATCCTGGTTTTATGGGCAGCCCCTCAACCAGATAAGGTGCGATATGGGGGGGGGGGGATGGTTTGTATGTATAGGTATCAGTGTAATTTATCAATAAAAGCCTTTTCCAACTAGCCTGGAGCCTGATTTCAGCCGGGAACTTGCTTTTGGTGCCTTCACTTTCTGCAAGCATCGAATGACTTAAAGAACCAGGCTTATTATGAACTTGGTAAGCTGGATTTGCTTTTGAAGAAAGAGGTTGTCAGGCTGACCTTTGCAATGCAATGCCTGAGCATCTCCAGAAGGGCAATAGGCAATTTGCATGAGGCAAACCAGGTAGGAAAGGCTGTAGCTCAGTGGTAGAGCAATTGCCTTCATGTGGAAGGTCTCAAGATTAACCCCAAGTGGGGCTGGGAGGGATTACTTCCTGCAGCCCTGGAGAGCCTGTCAGTGTAGACAAGGCTAAGTGAAGTAGACCAATGGTCTGTCTCGGTATAAGGCAGCAAGTGAAGTAGACCAATGGTCTGTCTTGATATAAGGCAGCTTCCTGTCTCCCTAGGAACCTGGAACTCAAGTGAAATCCAAATTTCAATGTGGAACTAGAAGTTGCCTGGAGTAATGTGGCTGTTAACCAGAAGGTTGGTGGTTCAAGCCTACCCAGGGATAGCTGTGCACATGATTCCTGCATTGCAGGGAAGGGTTGGACTAGATGGCCCTCAGAGTCCCTTCCAACTTACAATTCTGTGATTCTGTGAACTACATAGTGACCACGATAACAAAAATGGGCTGATGCAACATGTGGGGGAACCCTCTGCAGATGAGAGGAATGGCTGCTTGTTTCCTCCTGTGCTTCTCCGTTCCAGGCCTTTTTCTTTCCTTCTTACCTTCAGCCGGTCTTGTTTCCCTTTTCACAGCCTGGCTGGAAAGGGGAGAAATAGACACTGCCTGCACAGAGGCATTTGCATAGAAGAGGACCAGGCAGCGAAGGTTTGTGCACCACTTGTGCCCTTAGCAAGGGGAGGGAAATGTGGGTTGGGAGCCCCCAGGCTCCCCTTGTAAGGTCTAGCTTGGCCTTCTGGCCCAAGTACTCTGGCCACATCTAGTCAAGAGGTTTTTGAGACGAATACGTTGAAAAATGGTACCACTAACACGTCTTAAGCTTATCTTATTGCTACAGTGGTCTTTCTGTTGTTAAAAAGGATGCACGCCCTCTGTGCACAGGTGCTAATTGCCCAGCTGCAAAGCACAAAGGAGAGAGGGGAGGGCAAGGGAAATGAAAAGAGCAGAATCTGTGTGAAAGATCCACTTGGCCAATCTCTGCTTGATGGAAGGTCAAGCATGGAGAGAAGTGCTCAGCAGTTCACATGACATGTGTACAGCACTGCTTCTGAACATTTACACATGTGGTCCTCTGCATTACTATTTAATACTATTATTACTATAATCTGTAGATCTCATGACAATTTATATTATTATTATTATTATTATTATTATTATTATTTGTATACCGCCCTATTCCCGCAGGTCTCGGGGGGGGGGGGTTCACAACATAAATATAAAGAATACAGAATGCATAATAAAAATAGGAACAACAACGAACCCCAAATCCCCCCTGTTATTCAAAGGCAAAGGTAGTGATGGCCACCAACATGAATGGCTTGGGAAGAGGATTAGACAAATTCATAGAGGATGAGACTATTATAGTCACTAGCCCTGGCAGCTATGTTCTTCCTTCACTGCCAGAGAAAGTGTGCCTCAATACCAGTACTTAACAGTTTCTCCAAAGCAGCATACAAGATTTCGTGTGAACCAGCATCCACATCTAGTTATTAAGCGACCATCAGTTCCCATCAGATTCATACACTGGTTTTGTTCCGTGGCACTCGTACAGCTGCCATTCTTTAAAAACAACGTGTGACTAAAATAATATGTTTACATGCTCTCCTTATAGGTTGGTTTGGGGTCAGGACTGTCTAATGAAACAGGGCTGGTGACAGAAAGGGCACCCACGGATTTGTAAGATGGACCAGGATATATTTGGACAGGTCCTCCCCCCCCCCCCCCCGCTTGACTGCTGTGTCTCATCCTGGCCTCTTACCACCTCGGAAGCTGCCTTGTAGGCTTGGAAGGCGTCCCACGTCATTAATTCTCAGACTGGTTATTGGGAAATGGGATGTTATCTCCATCCTGTTGTGCAGAAGGGCACCCTGGAGCTCAGGAACGACTGAAGTAGCACTGCTGTCACGGTACAATTGGGGGCTATGAGACTGAGAGGGATAGACCGATGTGTCTGTTGCCATAAATAACTTCCAGCTCATCCCTTCCTGGTGCCCTCTCACCTGCCCCCACCCTCCCCAGTTCACCCGATGTTATTCATCCTGTTCCACCACACTTTCTGTTCCAGGCTTTGTGCCTATGTTAGCTGCTTGGCAGGTTAGTAAGCTGTTTCCTGGCAGAGCCCAGTGGCTTGGGCCAGTGCCCTCGTGAGCAGGCCCCTCTGGAGATTTTGGCACCAGCAGCAGAGGGCAAAAATGCCCTTAGGGTATATCATGTGTCTCACCACAGAGGCAGGAGTTCTATTGCTGGGGGAGCAGCAGCCACCAAGGCTAGCGATGGAAGCCTTTTAGAAGAAGGTTGGTTGGTTGACTTGGTTTATTTACATGCTGCCTTCATACAATGAGCCATGCCCAAAGCGACTTACAAGTTACAACAAACACTCACTTTTCAAAATACAAAGCACTGGGGTGGGGGGGGGAGAAAGGCCAGTTTACAAAATGTATTGATAAATTCAAATACCTCTATTCCCAGGTAGCACTTTAAAAAAGGGGAGTTGTCCTTGATTCCAGAAGCTCATAGTAATCGCAGGATGGATGCCCCTAGTTTTCACACTGGAATATTTATCGTTTATTGCATTTATATACCACCTTTGTCTTCCAAGGATTTCAAGGTGGTGTACATGGTTCTCATCATCACAACAACCCTGTGAGGTAGGCTGGGCTAAGAGATGGTGACTGGCCCAGGTTCACCCAGTGAGCTTCATGGCTGAGCAGGGATTTGAACCCTGTCCTCCTAGGTCCCAGTCCAACACTCTAACCATTACGCCACACTGAACAGAAGGTGGTGGACTCGCCTCTGCCAGAAGTTTTAAAGCAGTGGCTGGATGGTCACCTGTTTCAGGGACGTTGCTGGAGTGGTTTCCCTGCATTGACAGGTGGCTGAACTAGATGAACTTTGGAGATCCCTCCCAACCTGATGGTTTTATTACGGCCATATTTCAGATGCTACAGCTTTTGAAATTATGATCGGCAGCTCTGTGGCCGGGTCCACCACTTTTGGAAACTCCATGTGTACGTGGAGATTCTGGGATGTATGTACGCATGACAATACAAATCTCCCTGGAGTGACTCATAGGACAACTTGGGATGCTTGCAGCTGGGCACGGAGCCACAATCCCTGTCCCCAATCTATCCAGGAGAAGGACATCAGCCTATATGGAATGGACAAATCTTCCCCAGGAGTCGGGGAAAACTCAGTGCGCACCTCCCTATTGGGAGGGAGTCTCTGGCTACTAATGGGTCATTTTTAGGAAGGTGAGCTGTGTGCAGTTGGAAAAGGAGAGATTGCGACAAGCTGAGCTCATGACAAAGGCGTTTGGAGTGGGGAATGTGAACAGGGTCACTTGGGCAGGACACACATCAGGTCTTTTAAGTCAGCGGCTGCGAGAGGACAGGAGCAGGTCCACAGAGTCCTGCATAAAGCTTGGGAAGAGAGCAGAACCAGGATCAGGGGGAGTGTTGGGGAGGACTCACAACTCCAGGATAATGGCAGAGAAGATGGCTGTGGACCAGGGGGTGAAATGGGCAACAGACCTGATTGAACAGAAGCTGGCACTGGAGGAGGAGGAGGAACAGGTGAGTCTTGGGGGTGCATTCCTGGGACTCAGGAGGCAGACCCAGCAGCTGTACTGGATGGGGCGTGGATTCCTGGATATCCACGGGAGGGAGACTTGACCCACGGAGAAGGGTCTCATGTTTTTGCCAACCACAGGAGATGGAACAGCTTTACTATGAAGTGTTGTGAAACGGTTGTTTCGAAGCAGCCGATCTGTTTCCTGTAACCTCCTTTCCATGTAATTAGAAAATAATATATCGGAAAGGGGGGTCACCATTTTGAGTGTTTGAGTAAGGGGTGTTTAAGGCTGGCGCTGCTATCTCTGCCCCCAGTGAAAATGTGGCTTATTTATTTGGTTGTATTTATTTCATGTGCTTTAGACAGTTTGCTGTAGGCAGCTAAGAAATTATGCAGTGGTTATTCTGGACAGCTTCAGAGAGATGCCCCACCAGAGATCATGGGGAGAAGAAGAGGGAAATAAGGATAACGCCGGATGATAAACTACCGGTACCTCTAGGGCACCAGAAGAGACTGATGTGGAACATGGATGGCTCTGGGAGAGACCATTTTGAGGCTGACAGCAATTTGCAGGAAAGGGTCTCTCATGAAAACTGGTCTTGCATAGTCTGCTTATCATAGAATACATCTAATTTTTTAAAGATGTGTGGAAAGAGAAACCACAGCTCACTACACGGTCAAAAGAAAAGAGGTGTGGGATGTTGCAATGCTTTCCTTGTCTCCTGTTTGCTTCACCCAGAAACACCGTTCCTGCCCTCCTGCAGAACCGCCAGTTGTGGCCCGGCTAGATACCCCACTTCTGGAGGATGAGAAGAAGCACGGGCCTCTCAACAAAGGTCTTGAGGGGCTTAAGGTGAGAGAGGCTGCAGCACTCAGTGAGGCTCTTGTATCCTACTCTGTTGGGCACAAAGCTTTATAATGTATGAATTTATAATACTCTTGGGGGTATCATCCAGGATCTCTCAGTCCAGTAGTCAGGCGTCTTAAGTTGTCTTTCCTGGCATTATAAGCCATTGCCATGTTAACGGCCCTTCCAGTGTAGTGTAATGGTTAGCGTAAAGGACCAAGGTTGAGTGAGGCCCGGGTTCAAATCCCCGCTTAGCTCACTGGGTGATTCTTTGGCAGTCACTCACTCTGTGCCTAATCTGCCTCCTCACAGGGCTCTTGTGAGGATAAGGTGGAAAGAGAAAGAGACAGCCTAAGCTCCTTGGAGGAAAGGTGGAATAAAAATACTAACAGATAATACACAGTCAAGAAAGACCCATTATCAGAGTATGCCTGTTTATGGTCTCTCTCCCTATTCCTGGGCGTACATTTAAATGTATTTTAATATTTGATGGAAGCCGCCCAGAGTGGCTGGGGAGACCCAGCCAGATGGGCGGGGTACAAATAATAAATTATTATTATTATTATTATTATTATTATTATTATTATTATTATTATTATTATTTTATTACATTCCAGATGAATTCCCAAGTGCCTTTTCTGCCCTCTAGTGGCTAAATACTTAGATAATAATCAGTGCTTCCCCCCCCAAAAAAGAATATATTTAGGGGTACTCTCATTTTCCTACTCATATTGAAATACTGTCTCTCAATGAGGCCAAATTTAGATTCACAAAATGTTTAGGGGTATGTGTACCCCTGCGTCCCCCCCCCATAAAAAAGCACTGATAATAATAGCCTTCCTGCATACAATGCCCCTATCCTGACTCTAGCCAGGGCTGGCCCATCTGCGAGGTAAAAGGGGGTGACCGCCTTGGGAAGCAGGACCTACAGGGGTGGTGGATCCAGCCTCTGTTGGCTTATCTAGATCAGTACTGTCTACATTGACTGGCAGCGGCTCTGCAGGATTTCAGAGAGGATGAATCTTTCCCAGCCCTACCTAGAGATGCCAGGGATTGAACCCGAGGCTTTCTGTGTGCAAAGCAAAACACCCTTCCACCAAGCTATGGTCCTACCATAAATCTCTGTATCAGTACGACTTGGGTCTCTTCAAGCTCAAGTCAGACCATCAGCCGTATATTGTGGCCTGCCCACCAGCTGCTTGACAGCCCCCCTCCTCGATTTCTGCAGTTCCCTGACAGGCAGCAAAGCCAGGAGATTTACAGAGCCCCGATGGGCTGTCATTCAAGATCGATGGACGGCCAGCATGCAGCTTGGCAGGGCACAAGCTACGCTGAGTGTTTTTTTCAGTGCAGTACTAAAAATAAACCCAACACAGTAATATAGTAAAAACAGTACATAAAAGTAACGGCGTTTGATCTGGCACTAGAGCAGGAAAGTTAATGTTCTGATAGCTACATAGGAAGTTCTGGGCTACATGCGCCGTTATTAGGTACAAATTCTGCACACACCACCAACAAGCCCCACATGGTAAGAGAAAAGTCGTGGATATTCCTTTTATAATCTCCATTGCCTGCAGGAAGTTTCATTTCATAGTGAGACAGCTGGGACTCCAGTTGGTTTGGGAACCCAGTTCTCTCATGCCTTTGGGGGACAAAGGAAACACACCCTGCATATGCTCAGATATGCTCTTGCATGCTCTAGGGCTGAGCTCTGTCATTAAAAAGGGCTGGACCCATTGGCTCTATTGCAGAATGCTGCTGTTCCCAGACTCAACTGAACTCTGCTCCACTGTCCTTAGCCTAGCAGGATATATTGCTGGGCATTCGAAGGAAGTTGCTCTCTTGGTGAGTGAAAGGAGAGAAGCCAACATGAGTCAGCAGGAGTTTACGTTGCTCATCACAGTGCCAATTTTAAATGTGAACAAAGACAAAAATATTCCATTTGATCATCAAGCCCTTGGTTACAACAAGCTGGCCGAGCCCGGCCCTACCATTAGGCAAAGGGAGCATTGTTGCCTTGGACAGGAAGCAGCGGAAGGCAGAGCTGCGCTGATGACATTGCCTACCCTGCACCTCCTAAGCTCCTCGGCCATGTTGGGAGCAAGATCAAAATTACCATCCACTTGGTGGCTGCACATGGAAAGAGGGACACCATCTCATCCTTGGCCTCTGGGCAGGGCCTCCTGGGCCAGCCCTAGCTGGAAAGCAAAAGAAAGGGGTAGGCAGAGTGGATTTTCTGCTAAGCGGGGAAATAAAAACAGGGATTTAGTCCTAAGCAAGAGCTTTTCTGTATAAATCTCTCTCCCACAGGGCCAGGAAAGGGTGCGGAAGAGCTCTTTGGACCTGAGACGAGAGATCATCCAAGTTGGTGGCACACAATACCTCTTCGAGCTGCGCAAAAAGCCTAAGAAGAAAAAAGAGGAGGAGAAACCAGAGCCTGAGCCAGAGGAGATTGTAAGGGGTGGGGGAACTTCTATAAGTGGGGAGGGGGAGGAGGGACTAAGGAGGTGGCGCCAGGGAGCCTGAGATTCACCCAGGAGCAGCCTCTGGGAAGCAGAAGCAAGATGGCATATTTCCAGTATAAGGGAGTTGCCTTATATTGAGTGGGCTTGTTGGTCCACCTAGTTCAGTATTCACCTACTCTGACTGGCAGCATCCTTCCCAAGTTTCAGACGGGGGGACATTCCTGGTCCTGCTTGGAGATACCAGGTGCTCAACAGCTCTTCCCCCAGGGAAGAGACCTTGGGCAAGGTACCATGAGTGGGGCCCACTTTGCTGCCACTGTTGTTGCCTCTGCCCATTTGCTTTGTCCTCTCCTTTTGGCTACCATCTACCCAACTGCCTGGAGGGGGATGGCAGAGTGAGGTGGGCCTCTGGCTCTTTCCTCCTTGCTCTTATCCCTGCTCACTTGCATAGAGGGGCCAGGTGAACTGGCAGCGTCGGTAAGGAGGAAGAGGAGCAACAGCCACAGAGCCCAGGGTCTTCAGCAGTTGCGGGTGATGAAGGAAGCCCTGCTGGGGGGTGGGCAGGTGCCCAAGGACCCCAATCCCTGATGCTCACCCTGCAGAGAGCTAATTGCGCTCCCGGAGCCCTCTCGAAATGCATACCCCCATCCACTGTGGGGGGGGGGATCAGGGATAGCTATGCCCCTGCTCCTTTTTTTGGAAAAGACTTTGTGATGAAATTTTATTCATTTTTATGATTAGTTTTCTACAATTTATATGCCGCTTGATTGTTTTAAAAAAGAAGCCTCTAAAGTGGTCCAAGCCCCTCGCCGTGGACTTTCAGAGCTTTTGAAACACCCACTGAAGCGTCAACCCTTTCCCCTACAGATGGGCCCTGTGACGGAAGAGGACTTCTTGAAAGCAGCTGTGCAAGGCAAGGTGCATGTGGTGGACAAGTTCCTGGCAGACGGGGGATCCCCAAACACCTGTGATGAGGTATGACGCAAGGGAGCAGCGCTTGTTCTCTGTGATCTTTCCTTTTCATGAAATGCCTTCGTATGCCATCACCCTATTCGGAGAACCAACCATCTCCACACTTGGGATAAGGCTTACAGCAGAGCATTGGTATTGGGGTGTGTGTGTGTGTGTGTGTGTGTGTGTGTGTGTGTGTGTGTGGCTTCTGCAAGCAAATCAGGATGAACGCTCAATCACTATGTCATGTGAAGAAGCCCTAATTCTGTCCTTCACTTAGTTCCGCAGGACAGCATTGCACCGTGCCTCACTTGAGGGGTACACGGAGATTGCAGAGAAGCTTTTGGCCCATGGAGCCACTGTCGATTTCAGAGATCGAGTAAGATAACCCTTCATTGCATCATTCTGTATCTATGCCTGCTCATTCCCCCCACCACCACCCCGCTATCTCCAGCTATGCCCATCAGTGCTGTCAAGTATCCTGTTTCCCCCGGGAATCTCCCTTATTTCAAGCAGTTTCCCGCTGCCATCCCTTATTTTTTATATCCCTTTAATTTCCTGTTTTTTCAAAGGAAGCAGCTCCTCTCCCTCCCCCTGCTGGCCAGGGACTGGGAAGACCTCGCCTCCTTGCAGCCTCAAAGCAAGCGGGAGCCATTTCCCGCACTTACAGGGGGGGCGTATTTGGCCCCCTGCATCAGCCCATATCAGCTGCCGCCGAGCCCCTCAGCTAGACAATAGGGTTAGCTGGGGGGGGGGGAGCCTGGCTGCCTTTGAAAACGGGCGGCTGTTGCTTTGAAACGTTACAATATGATGGAGCGGCGCGCGCTTTGTAACTTTTTATCCGGAGCTCGCTGAGCAGCCGAGGCATCGTAGCCCACAGGCAGCGTTTCCAAAATACAGTAAGTCTACTGCGTGCGTTCACACCAGTGCCGCCCACTTTTGCTTTTGGCTCCGCCCACCACTGCCATGTGACTGTCCCTGGGATAGGTGAGGCTGCTGATCCCTTATTTTCAAATCCGAAACTTGACAGCTATGATGCCCATATATGCTTCTTCTAAGCCACTACTATCAGTTTCCTCTCTCTGGTACAGGGGTAGCATTTACTGGGTGCTCCAGGTTGTTTAAAAAAAAAAAAAAGACTGGCTTTGTTATTTTAAGTAATGCAGGGAGATGCAGTTGCATGAATCTCAAAAGGGTTTGGGGCAGGGAAGGAAGGGGGCGAACATAGGTGCAGGGGGCAGAGATTCTCCTCTTCTGATGGATGTGTACTGCTTGCCGACAGCTGGACTCCACAGCCATGCACTGGGCCTGCCGAGGAGGACATCTGGAGGTGGTGAAGCTGCTGCAGGAGAAAGGATCCAATCTCAATGTCAAGGACAAGGTGAGGAAGGTGGAGAGTCCAGGATTTGGTTCATGGTGGGAGAACAGCACTGCAGGAGGAACTTGACAAGCAGACAGTGGTGGGGGGGGTGGAGATTTGCGCGGGAGGAGTGGAAAGAAGGAGGTTTTAAGGCACTGTGGGATCTTGCAGCTATTCTGGGTTAACAGGAAGGTGGTTCTGTTGTGGAGCAATCCAAGGTCCTTCCAAGAAGAACGTGATGAAGCACGTGATGGAAGCAGGGGCACTAACGTGAAATCGTGTTTCCCCTTTCTTGCTCCCGTCTTCACCACCTGCCCAAATTCAGCTTCTCAGCACCCCACTGCATGTGGCCACCCGTACTGGCATGGCAGAGATTGTGGAGCACCTGATAAACAATGGAGTGGATGTCAATTCCCGTGACCGGGTAAGAGGCACATGGTGTGGTTGCTTATTGCAGTGCACCCTGCTCATCTAATTCCAGCAACTTAATGTGAGTCTAGGAAGTAATTGTACGCACGCACAGGTTTGTGTAGGAATCACACCAATCTGTGGAAGGGCAGATAATATAACACACAATACTGTACATGGATACACAAAGTCCTTTCTATAGGGAGGTGCATGCATGCACACAAAACAAAACAAAAGGTAAAAGAAAATATCAAATTTTAAAAGGTGGTATATTGATTCAATAATGTCAATAATCTCCCCTTCCTTACTGCCTTCAATTCCTGAGTCCTAGTCCTAGTCCTAGTTTCTCTTCTTTTCATTGAAGGCTGAGCTGCCCTGTATACCAACGGTTCTATACCTCTCTAGTAATTTTTAGCTAGGGATGCACAAACCGAGAGATCATCCATGGATATTCCCTAATCCCCAGTTAGTACCTTCCATCCATTAGAATGGGGAAATTGCAGCCCACTCTGTCGATGGCACACAGAAAGGCTTTACGTTCAGCTGGCTTAAGTCTTTCGTGGTACAGTATTTGCCATGCTCTTCTCTCTTTAGCTCACCAACTGATCTCTGCCCACAAAGCTATCTATATTCAGTGCACCCAGACCCTTGTTTCGAAGCACTTGATCGATCTGAACTGGATGAGCAGGCGGATAAACTAACAATTTCTGCTAGTCTTATGAGCAGTGAGCATAAGAGTTCTGGTGCCTGCCTGTCCTTGCCTTACACACATAGTGGTGCTGCCATGTCTGTTGCAGGAGGGAGACAGTGCCCTGCACGATGCTGTGCGGCTCAATCGCTACAAGATCATTAAGATGCTGATTCTGCATGGGGCAGACATGATGGCCAAAAACCTGGTGAGTGTTGCCCCCTTGTGGCCTATGCATGGAATAACAATGCAAAGTACTAGATTCAGGTAGGTAGCCGTGTTGGTCTGATGCAGTCGAAGTAAATTAAAAAATTAAGAAATTACCCAGAACAAACTTAGTTAGTCTCTAAGGTGCTACTGGACAATTTTTTAATTTAATGCAAAGTACTGTATGCTGTGGGTTAAACCACAGAGCCTAGGGCTTGCTGATCAGAAGGTTGGCAGTTCGAATCCCCGCGATGGCGTGAGCTCCTGTTGCTCGGTCCCAGTTCTTGCCCACCTAGCAGTTCGAAAACACGTCAAAAGTGCAAGTAGATAAATAGGTACCGCTCCGGCGGGAAGGTAAACGGCGTTTCCGTGCACTGCTCTGGTTCGCCAGAAGCGGCTTTGTCATGCTGGCCACATGACCCAGAAGCTGTACGCCAGCTCCCTCGGCCAGTAACACGAGATGAGCGCCGCAACCCCAGAGTCGGACACAACTGGACCTAATGGTCAAGGGTCCCTTTACCTTTACCTTTACTGTACGCTGTGGGATAAACCACAGAACCTAGGGGCTTGCTGATCAGGTTGGTGGTTCAAATCCCCGCAATGTGGTGAGCTCCCGTTGCTCGGTCCCAGCTCCTGCCCACCTAGCAATTCAAAAACACGTCAAAAGTGCAAGTAGATAAATAGGTACCGCTCCAGTGGGAAGGTAAACGGCATTTCCGTGCACTGCTCTGGTTCACCAGAAGCGGCTTTGCCATGCTGGCCACATGACCCAGAAGCTGTACGCCAGCTCCCTCGGCCAGTAACATGAGATGAGCACCGCAACCCCAGAGTCGGACATGACTGGACCTAATGGTTAGGGGTCCCGTTACCTTTACCTTTACTGTACATCTGCTTCCCAATATGTCCTTTTGATTCATCATGGTTTGTGTCCAGGCATAGGAAAACTCAGCCCTCCAGATGTTTTGCGACTACAACTCCCATCATCCCTAGCTAACAGGACCAGTGGTCAGGGATGATGGGAGTTGTAGTCCCAAAGCATCTGGAGGGCCAAGTTTGCCTATGCCTGGTTTGTGCTCTTGATGTTATATGTGATCCCACTTTCAATTCTGCTTTTGCCTGCAGAAGTTTTGGGGCAGTCATACGGCTTTGTTTCCAGTTGGTGCATGTCTCATGGTCGGTCTCCTGCTATACCACAGTTGCTCTTGGTTTAGTGCTTCCCCCCTGCTTTCGTTGTGCTATAGTGCAAGGGTGCCCTCCCAGCGGCAATGTGATATCATTGTGGAAGCATTGCAGAACAACTACAGTAATAAAGTGGAATGATGTACGGTAGATGCTTCAGAATAAATACACCACTAAGGCACTATTATTGTGTCAATGACATGCTTCAGACTGCATTTGCAAAATAAAAAATAAAAATAAATCTGTCTGGAGGAGCCCCCAGAAGCATGCTTTCTTAATTTCAGGTGCTGCCTACTTGACATTTTAGAAGGCAGCTAGTTCATCTGCCAGTTCTGAGGTGGGGGAGGTCCCCTGTGTCAGTTTTTTTTTTTGCAGTCAGTTAGAAGCTGCAGTTTTGTGACCCAAGGATGCTGATCTTTCCACAGGCTGGGAAGACACCCACTGACCTGGTGCAGCTGTGGCAGGCAGACACGCGGGAAGTGCTGGAGAAGCAAGAGTCCGAGGCAACAGAGTTGCCAGCATGAGCAAATGGACAAAAGATGGTTCTGGACTTGGGAGAGGCTGTGCCATTAACACTCAATAAAGAACCAAGCAAACGAAAAACCCATGGGAGTCTGGTGTCCTCTTTGGGTTGCTGTAAAGCAGGAGGTGACTAACTTGGCTCTGCACATGCTCTGGGGCTCCAAGGCCCATCAGCCCCAGCCAGCATAACTATGGAAAGTGGAGTTCAACAACTTCTGGAGGGATGAAGGTGATCCACTCCTTTAGAAGTGCATAATGGGCAGAAATTCAACACAAGCCGTTGCTCCTATCAGCCTCATGTGTGACATTTTTGCCAGGCCCACAGCTGTTACAGGAGCAGGGACTTTCTTAGGTAAACAAGTGCTAATTTTATATCCACTAGTTCCAACGGAGCTGAGCTACCCACAATGCCTATTTGACCCAGCTCCATATTATTCAGGCAGGTGCATGATGGCAAATTTGCCCATGAGATGCTACAGACCAAAACTGTTTACACTCTGTTGCATGGGAGTCGGGGGGGGGGTTGAGCATATGTGGCGGTCAAGATTCAAAGCATCTCCTAGGGATTCTAATGTAACAGTGCATCTTTCCTCAAGTAGTGGGAAAGGCTCGCAGCCTGAAGAACAGCAAAATGCCTGACCTCAGCGTGGGCCTGACCTGAGCTGCTGTGATTGAGTGATTGGAGATGAATACTGGCTGCAAATCAAAAGCTATTCCAGGAAGGAAGGAATGGTGAAAGAATCAATGGAGGCCCGGCAGGCTCATATAACTGTTTGCATGCAGATCTTTGCAGAGTCTTTCATTGTCTATACCCAGAACCTCCTTCCTGTGTATCTACTCGCTAACTACAGTAGCTGGCAATAATATATCTGCCCCAAACCCCATCTCCTCTAGCTGGCACACATGCAATACAAACATAAAGGTAAAGGTAAAGGGACCCCTGACCATTAGGTCCAGTTGCGGATGACTCTGGGGTTGCGGCGCTCATTTCGCTCTATAGGCCAAGAGAGCCAGTGTTTGACCGCAGACAGCTTCTGGGTCATGTGGCCAGCATGACTAAGCCGCTTCTGGCGAACCAGAGCAGCGCATGGAAACGTCGTTTACCTTCCCGTGGGAGCGGTACCTATTTATCTACTTGCACTTGACATGCTTTTGAACTGCTAGGTGGGCAAGAGCTGGGACTGAGCAACGGGAGCTCGCTCTGTCGCGGGGATTCGAACTGCCGACCTTCCGATCGGCAAGCCCTAGGCTCTGTGGTTTAACCCACAGCGCCACCCGCATCTCTTTTGGCACATTAAATACCAACATCTGGATCTCGGGTGAACAGGGCAACTAACAGCAAACTGGCTCAGCAAATGGAGATAAGATCTGCTGTTCAAGGTATAGAAATTCCAAGTGCCTAATAGATATAACACCACATTTCATAAAGCCGAAACAGCGCATTAACGGCATAGTCCTATGCATGTCTACTCAGAAGTCTTAGAGTGTATAATGAGGCTTTCTCCCCAATAAGTATGTTTAGGCTTGCAATCTAAAACGTTCAAACAGATGGATCAATTACCAAAACCAGAATTCCCAACAAACCCACAGCCCTGCCCCAACCCTTCACCCCTGTTAGCTGAAAAGCAGATTGGTGGGGGGGGGGGTATTTGTGGCCCCTCCAAACATCCTTTTATTATGCATTTATGCTCAGGGTGGCATCATGGGGCAGTAATGAACAACTCCACTCTCCATACTGTCTGCACCTGCAAAGTCTGGGAACAGCAGGGCATAAGACTTGGCTTCCTATCAGAATCCAGTTGACGGAGAAGCTGCAAACCAGCGAGCCTCCTCCAGGGTTTCATGGTGCGGCGAGGCCGATCTGCTTGGACGGGGCGGACCCGTCCAAGCAGGGGGGCGGACTTCGTCAACTCTCCCCGCCCCCGATCAAGCGTTGTGCAGCTCCCACAGGGCGCAGCGCTACGCCGCGAGAGAGCCATGGTGCAGGTGGCTGTAGCTGCGCGGCTCCTGCGCCTGCAGTGGCAGAAAGGCCCTCGCCTGCGCCCCGCGGAGATTGGGGCGGGCAGCGCGCCCAGGAGGTTTGCCGCGGGGGCCTCGGCGGCGGCGACACCCTCCCGGCGCCTCGACCTGCGGGGCATCTACCCGCCCCTGGCCACCCCGTTCACCTCGCAGGGAGAGGTGGATTACAGCCGGCTGGAGGAGAACCTGCGCCTCTACGCCGGGATTCCCTTCCGAGGTAGGGTCGGCAGGCGGGGCAGAGCACCGGGCGGAGAGTGGAGAGGGCGGATGCTGCAGCAACTTTGTACTTTCTGGAGACGGGTGTGGGTCGCAGTTTGATAATGTGGGGTTCCGGGGGCGTTGGCAACGCTGTTGACTACACATCCACACCATTCATTTAAAGCGCTAGGATGCCACTTGGAACAGTCATCGTTCCCCCCAAATAGTGAGAGCTGTAGTTGGCTAGAGGTGCAGAGAGTGATGGGCAGCGCATCCCATTTAGTCATGATTTGAGGCGAAAGGAGACATGCTGCCCTACCCTGCTGCCACCTGCCCTCCCATCCCCACTGGAGCAGCGCTGGATTCCCCCACACAGGGTGCTGAGCCTAGGGGGTGCAAAACCGAGAAAACCCATAATTGAGAAGATCCATTTTGGGGCACCAAATTTAGGCCTCACACAGAGTACCATATTACGAAAGATTACTCAAGTCTGCCGCTGGCTGGAGAAATGGTGCTGGCATTGGCACCAATTTTGGGCGAAGTCGTGCCAATTTCCAGCGAGATCTGGCAAAAATGGTATGAGATCTCACACAATTTCAGCGAGATCTTGCCTGAAATCTGTGCAATGTCCCCCAAAGTCTGCACTGGTGTTGGTGCCACTTTACTGGCGGATGGTGGTAGGACAGACCCACAAAGATCCTGCCTCTGGGCTTCCACCGCCTGAGGCAGTGACCTCACCCTACCCAATGGCTGTGCAGGCCTTCCTAAGAGTAGTTAGGAGACCCCTGTTCTGTTCCCCTCCCAGAGCTACTGTTTCCAGAATGGTTTAAGACAAATCCCTCTTCATGGGGGAGCTCTGCAAAGTGTAGCTCTTTGAGAGGAATTGCTCTTCATTCAATGGTAAGGTAGCTAGGGATAAGGACCCCATTCTTGGAATATCCTCCCCAAACAGATTTGTGGTGATCTTGTTGCATCCTGGAAGGCAGGTTCACAGTGAACTAGGGCCACCTTCTCCATAATTCTGGAAAGAGAAACAAAAAAACCCCTCAATGCCTTTAAGAGCTATCTGATACACAGAAATGCATGTGTCTTGCTAGACCTTCTGCCCTGAAGCTTATAAAGGCACAGAATGTTTTGCAGGAAAAATGGATAAGCAAGTGGTTTCACTGTATTGTAAGCACAGTTATTCCCAGCCAGCTGGAGGTGGGTGTGTGTGTGTGTGTGTGTGCTGGATGCACACACTGTGCTGAAAGGTCTTTCAGAGCTAGCACTGCTACTTCTCCAGTGGTGACAATTTAACAGAGCAAAACCAAGCCTTTCATTTACTTGTTTCATCCAGTTGGACCTTTTCCAGTACAGGGATTGTCAACAATGCTATTTCTTCAAGGACACACATGGCTGCCCACACGAACTTTGGCCTTCGTCCGCCGCTCTGCAGGAGATGGGGCAGGAACCTGCATTTTTTGGTGTATTTTTCCTTTCCCTCCCCCCAATTATGCTATCCTGGTCTTCACTAGCAGAGGACAACTTTGCATGGTTACCCCACCAGTAACCGGCTGCCATACTTCCTGGATTCCGCATGCCCAGGCATTCTATCCTGAGTAGTATGGCCGTAGACAGGGCCGTCTTGCCATAGGGGCTGTGTGGTGCGGCGTGCCATGGCACCGGGCCCCCCAGGGGCGCCCCCGCGAGCCCGCCGGCATACCGGGCGCCCCCTCCCCAAACCGCCCCTGCCCTCATGGGCGGGCCGGCTGCAAGCCGGGCGCCCTCCGGAGCCCCAGCTGGAGCGCTGGGAAGGGCGCGCAAAGCCCCAGGCTGCTCCAGCGCCACGCCCCTCATCCCCCGCTCGCCCACCCCCCTCCCGAGGGGCGGCCAGCGCGGGAGGGAGGCGGGCGGAGAGGCGGCACGCCGGGGGTGCCGAGGGATCGCCGTGCCACGGCAGCCAATCCCTCTAAGACGGCCCTGGCTGTAGACTGTCCAATTACAGTGACTGCTCTTTTCCAAGTGTAGTTACTATGTTGCTGACAGTTCCCCATCCCTGCTTTTGTAGCCTTACCTGTTGGATTTCTGTCTGAAATGCAGCTGCTAAAGGCACAGGAGCCCTGCCAGGAAGAAGTCAGTAATGCTGCCCAACATGATTTTCTTCTCCTGGGGGTTTGGACATGGTTTGGCAGGCAAGAATAGAAAGCTTCTGTAACTCAACTCTTGTTATAGCTGTGAGACAGGAGTCTTCATTTGGTTGGCTACTTACCACCTTCTTGACTTTGTGGCCAAGCCCACTGTTAGATCACCAGACTCTAGCTATTGGTGCTCCGGTAACATCCTGGTTAGACTACTGTCATTTGCTCGATGTGGGGCTGTCTTTGAAGACTTCATCAAATCTTCAATAGGCTCAAATTACAGCAGCTAGGAGGAAGCAGTTACAAGTTACCAGTCTCTGCAGCCACAGCAGGCGCTGTGATTCTCCAGTGGTTTGACTTTACCCCCGGAGGCACACTTCATGAACTAGACTGTTGCCTGGAACATGTTCCTATGAACATACCTTTCCCATTTTAAAAGTTCAGCACTGGCTACCAGTAAAATTCCAGGCACAATTCCCTGTCATGACGGTGTTGACATTTAAATCTGTAAATAGCCTGGAACCAGGGTGCCAGATAATACATGATTTTAATATTGGCTGCATGGGACTTTCTCTGGGTGCCCTTGCCATTAGAGGTACAGCAGTTGGGGAGAGAGACCTCTGTGTTGGCACCCTCCCCAAGCAGATTTATGGAGTCCTTTTTGCACAATTATTGTTTAGATTCCAGGTTAACACTTTTTTTAAAATTCATCAGGTTTCCTACTGCATTCCTAGTTCTTCTAGTTTTATTCACTGCTGCTTTATTGTTTTCTACTGCTATTTGGACTTGTTTTGTTCATGCTCATTTGTTTTACATTTTATAATGTTATCTATCTATCTATCTATCTATCTTATCTATCTATCTATCATTATACAGTATAGCTCAGGGGTCTGCAACCTTTAAGACCAAAAGAGCCACTTGGACCCGTTTCCGAAGGGGGAAAAAAACTGGGAGCCGCAAAACCATTGCGACATTTAAAACAAATATAACACTGCATTTTATTTTTAAAAATCCAATTTAAATTTAAAAAAATCTGATCTAAATAAAAAAAATCCGATTTAAATATAAAAAATCCATTAAAAAAAAATCATTCATTTTTATCCACCCTGGGGACCACTACCAGGTCACAGCCTGATCCAAGGTGGGTTGCAACAGCATACAAATATTTGATTTGTTGTTGTTTTTTTTTTAAAAAAATGAGTCCTCAACTGCACACTTGTGTTAAATGTTTGTCCCATGTCTAATTGAAGACTGCTGGCTTTTACAATAATCTTAGTGTCTTTTACCCTTAATATTCCAGACCAGAGGCTATGTTCACCTCTTCCAACCTCCTCTCTTGCTAAATAAAGCACAGAATTGCACCAGAGAAGCCTGTGATGTTTGTGCTGACTTGCATACAGGTGGCTGTAGTAGTTCGTAGTGTTCAAACCTTTTTAGGGGAGTTCCCTGCCCCCTTAATGACAATGGCGATAGATTTTGCACATGAACACAGATCCAAGTTAGGACTCCTCTCTTCCACGCCAACAGGTGCTTTGTCAAGGCTCCCCTAACACACACTCAGGACAGAGGAAAAACTGCAAAACGTCCCGGCCTTGCTCCGGGGTGGAGAGAGACGCGCGCCCGCGAGAGCACGGTCTGAGGCTGCGAGCGGAACCAGGAGTGAAGGAGGCAGCGGCAGGGAAACAGGCGCCGCTTCCTCAACCATTTTTAAAAAGAGGGCTTCCCCCCTCGCCCGCCACCCGCCGCCCCTGGCCCAGCCCGCAGCTGCCTACCTCGTCGTCGCCTCGACGCAGCAGCCAGCAGCCTTCCGAGAGGAACCGCGGCCAGCCCTCCCCCGCGGTCCCACGACCCAGCCGAGGAGTCCTGGCCTCCAGTGCCCGTGCGGGGACGCGTCTGAAGGCCCCCTTCCGGCCCCCATCCCGTCCCGCCTCCCAGCTGCCTCTGGATGCCGCGGGGTCCCACATACCCGCCGACCCTGGAGCTCCCCTGTCCGCCCCAAGGCCGCCTCCCATGCTAGGAAGACTCCTGGAGCTGGGCAGGGTTGGTCCCGCCAGGCAGGCTCGGGGGGCGGCCTCTCCCATGGGCGCCTGCTTCGGAGGCGGAGGCGGGGTCTTCAAAGTTCCCCCTCCCGCTCACCCAGCTCCATCTCTTCCCGAAGGAGCGTGCGCGCCTCAAGCACGCTCCCCGCCAGAGCCCTCGGCTGAGCTGCGCCACCTCTACTGCGTCCCCACCGCCTCCGAGCCCCGCTGCCCCGCTGTTCAAGGCCAGGTGATCCTGGGTACGCCCCTGAGCAGCGCCCTTAGCCTCCGGAGGGCGGGCCGCTGGCCAGCTGGAGGGCAGTCGCTACCAGCTGGAGAAGTGGGCGGGCGTATCCGCCCCGGAGCCGCAGCAGCCGTGTAAAAGAGCCGCATGCGGCTCCGGAGCCGCAGGTTGCTGACCCCCGGTATAGCTATATAGCTATCTACACCGGGGGGGGGGGGCTTTTTTCCAGCCAGAATTAGCCAGAACTCAGTTGGCTGCCATCACCATTATAAGAGAAAGAGAACAAGGGCAGAACATAAACTCTTGAAATGAAAATGGCTGAGTTCCATGATGGAAACAGAAACCCATTGCCAACTCTCTCTCTCTCTTGCAGGTTTTGTGGTGCAGGGTTCCAATGGGGAATTTCCCTACCTGACTCAACAAGAACGCCTGGAAGTGGTGAGACGGGTGCGCGAAGCTATGCCCGAGGATAAGCTCCTGCTGGCTGGGACCGGATGTGAATGTGAGCAGCATGCAGGGGATGGGGCCAGAGGATGCCATTCTCCAGCCGCACCAAATCCTCAATTAAGATGCCAGAGCTGAGCAATGAACCTATATAGGCACTTTCTGTCCCCTGCTTCCATCTCTGGTTCTCAGAGCCTCTTAATCTCACTGAGCCCATCCTTTGGTCCCACAGGCCTCTTAAAAGCCTTTTATTATTTTTGTCCATTTATCCTCTTTGTCCTCCTTCCTTTAGCAACTCGGGGCACCATTGAGATGACAGCACAAATGGCTGATAAGGGCGCAGACGCTGCCCTCGTGGTGACGCCTTGCTACTTCCGGGGAAGCATGACCAATGCAGCCTTGATTCATCATTACAAACAGGTGAAGGATGGGGCGCAGGCATCTCCCTGGTCAGAGCCGCAGGGACTTGGGGGGAAGGCTGAGATGGTACCAAGATGATGTTAGCTTGTATTACAGGTTGGTTGATGTTGCAGCCATGAGTGGATTTTCAATAGAAATGCAATTAAAATAAACACCTTTAATTCTGAATTCAAGTGCAACTTCTCCCTAAGGTGCTTAGGGGTTTATTGCAGGCACCAGTGTTTGCCTGGATTGAAAAGTATTTATTCAGAAAATAAAAAGCTTATTTGAGAAAGTAAAAGATGTGGGTTTGAAAAGAGAGTGCCTTTGGTCTCTAGCTACCTTGAATTTTAGAACAAAGATCTGTATATTAAATAATCTTTCTCTGTGTCTAATTCAGATCAGTGATGATTCATTTGCAGGGTTCAGTGTAGCATTAAGCATGTGCTATATCTCCACAGCTACTGGGCAGGGTACCCATAAATCAAAATGAATAAACACTTGAATTGCTTCTTCTAGGTCCTGTTCCCTTTCATTATCAAGATGTTCTTCCTTGGAATGAGACTGACCTTTGAGTACTAGTTATTTACCTTGTGTATGAGAAGTTATTTTTTTAATTTCATAAAATTTATACACCACATGGTTGTAAAAAAAAAAAATGGTTTCCAAAAAGATTTTTAAAAAACCAAGAAAGGTTTACAGCCATGCTTTAAAACATACAAAAGTTAAAATACTAAAGCAGATTAAAATTACCTCAACTTTCTAAGCACCTGGGTAGACTTATCTAAACAAGAATGTTTTTAGCAGGTGCTGAAAAGAGTTAAATGGTTCCCCAAGTCCAAAGATGCTGGCAGACGCTTAGGGCCGCCTGGGAGCCATTGGCTGGCATATTAGGGCTGCAAGACTTGTTGAACATTGCTGTGTTGGAAGAGTGGAGAAACATAGCCCAGAAAAATGAGCATTTTGTTGCAGGGATGATGAAACCTGTGTCGCCACTTCAACTCCCATCATCCCCAGCCAGCATGGCCCAATGGTCAGGGATGATGGGAGTTGTAGTCCTGCATCATCTGCATGGCCGCAGGTTTGTTGTATTGCTTCACTCTCTGCATGACTGAGAATTTAAAAAACCCAGACCTGTCCAGTCCCAGTGAAAACATTGGCTAATAAGTGTAACAGCACACACAGTAAGTGTATCTATACAAGATCTTCCACAGCAAGGGGATGACTGGGGTTGACATGGATTTTTCTATGTGAAAGGAAGCATGTGAATCAGTCTTTGAATGGTAACTTGCTGTGTGGAGGCTTCTCGTGGTCTGCATGTGAGTTTCCCCATGTGCCACTATCATGCTATTTTGTGTCCTCCTCAGGTAGCTGAAGCATCTCCAATCCCTGTGATACTCTACAGTGTCCCGGCCAATACGAATCTGGAGCTGCCCACCAATGTGGTCCTCAGCCTAGCACAGCACCCCAACATAGTGGGGATCAAGGACAGTGGTGGCAATGTGAGTGAAGGGGGAAGGCCAGGTGCTGAGACAAGGCGGGTTGCGATTGCATCTTGAGGGGCTGGCAAGAGTCTGAGTTGGAGGGCCTGTCAGTATTGGTCCTCTTAAGCAAGCTAATGGCCCACCGGGGGGGGGGGGTCTGGAGACCTGCCAACATGCCCCTCCTCCTAGAGTATTGAAAGATTAACTTTGAAGTAATCATTTCCTACAGCTTAGAAAAGGCTGTTTTCCATGTCAGGGCACAGCCAGGTGGCAGTTTCCCCACACTCTTACTTTTCAATAGCTTCATTAATGTGTAACCCCAAAAATTTGGATCCCCTCCAAACCGATGTGAAAATTTTGTGCTCTCTTTAATAACCCTAAACGCTTAAACACTCACATGCAGACACTTTCAAACTGTGGTCCATCCTGCCAGTGGGGCTATGGAATCAGCAGTTACAGTAATAAAACAGCTCAGGATATATGTGACTGGAAATCGGCTGTGATCTCTGTCGAACCCAGACCTTCAACAGTGGCTCTACCAGTGTATTTCCCCTCCTTTTGGTATCGCAATATTTCTGTTTCCCAAAAGTTCAGCCCCACCTTTGTGGGCCTCTCGTCTACCCAGGAATTTGGCATGCTGTGTGTTAACGTGACAGCACCATGTGACCTTAGACCAGGGGTCTGCAACCTTTAAGACACAAAGAGCCACTTGGACCCGTTTCCAAAGGGGAAAAAACAACTGGGAGCCGCAAAACCATTGCGACATTTAAAACAAATATAACGCTGCATATATTGTTTCTTACCTTAATGCAATAATAATAAATAACGTATAGGAGCCAATGCAAAGTATAATTAGTAAAAACAACAAGAATAAGTTATTACTTTTTTGCATTGACTCAGGGGCGTACCCAGGATCAAAACTGGGGGGGGGGGGCAAGCCATGGTCGTTCAGGTTGTGACATTTCAGCACGGAAAGGCGAATGAAACCAAAATTTTAGGGAAATTATATATAATGATAGCAGTGCTTTATTACAGTAGTTATTACAATTATTTGCTTGGTTTTTTTAAATTTTTATTCTAGTTACATGTCTTATACCAGGGGTGGCCAACTCCCAAGAAACTGTGATCTACTTTCAGCAGTGATCTACCCCCGTTTTTTGGGGTTCAGCTCAAAGTTGTTTTTTGGGGGGTGTGGTGGGTGGGAGAGAGGGCTTCCCCCTCTAAGATAGGTTGGCAAGCGAACTAATAAAGAAAGAAAAAGGGGGGGTGGGAATGGAAAAGTGGGGTGGAAAAATATAAATTGGGGGTAGGGTGGGGTGGGGAGAATATCTATTAAAATATGTAGTAGTTTAAAAAATAAAAATAAAGGGGGAAAATCTTTTTCTTCTTTTTCCTTTTTTTGAAAACAAAAACAAAAGGGGAAGAGAAAAGAAAAAGGGGGGATAGAGGGAGAAAAGGGTAATAATAAAAATTCAAATAGAGTGGCCGCAGCAGCTGTGGGGGGTGTTGGTTTGTTTTTCGTTTGTTTGTTTGTTTTAAAAATGGGATTTCTCCCCTTGGATTAAAAAAGGAGGGGAGGAAGAAAAAGAGAGGGGGGTGGGAGAGCAAGCCAAAAAGCAAAAAAGCAAAAAACAGTTTTTTTGGGGGGGGGGAATCACGCCAGGCACTGCAGTGCGCCGGCCTCGGGGCTCCGGGCCCCCGAGCCGCCCTTGGGGCCGTCTTGAGCATGTACACCGCCCGCAGCGAGCGCTGGCGAAGCACCGGTTGGCGGAGGTTTCAGAAGCAGCCTGGACGTTTTCGCCGCCGCCGCCCCAAAGCAGCTCTACTTCATCTTGTCAGCGACCATCACCGCCCTCCCGTCACGGCGACGCCTGGCCCGCTTGCTCCGCCCTCCGCGCGGCCGCTTTGAAAAGGATTCCGCCCGACAGGGGCCGCTCAGAACAGGGGCCGCTCCAATCGCCGCCACCACCTCCCGCCGCCTTTATTATCCCGACTCTTTTCTCTCTCTCTCTCGATAACTCGCAAAGCCCAGATCCTTCTTCTCCCCGCCCTAACGCCACCCTCATTGGCATGTTCCCCTCAAACAGGAACAGGCATCCCGGCGGCTGATTGGCCGGACGAAGCATCGCTCTCCCATGCCCACCTCCCGCCTTCATCCTCAGTGGCTACCTCGGCGGTAAGGCCCTGGCTCCGAGCCTATGCGCCAAGGCGGGCGATCTGTCCTGCCAATCGGCACGCCGAGGTGGTAAAAGCTCAGCCCTCCCCACACGCTTATTGGTGTGAAGAAGTCGCTTCCTCTCTCTGGGAGTGGTCAAGGTGGACATCAATCTTGGGTCTGTCCTCGGGAACCCCGAGAGGGCTGAGAAAGACCACCCAGCTGTTCAACGTTGATGCGGATTATTCATGTTTTTTTTGGCCCTTTTTTGCCAATAACCATTTAATTATTATTGAAAGGGCATTGAAAGGGGGCATGCCGGAGCCGCGAGAGACCTGTCAGAGAGCCGCATGCGGCTCCGGAGCCGCAGGTTGCTGACCCCCGCCTTAGACTACTGCCCTCTGCTTAGTAGCATAGTCCATCCATCCCTCCCCCCTTGATGTTGAGATCGCCCATTGTAGGTAGAGCATTAGATAAGTGAAGCAGAAAGAGGGGAGTTGCTGTAGGGGCTGATGCTCTTCTTTAAAGGCCAGGAACTGCCTGGTAGCTTAAAGGGGGAAGTTGCAGAACTGATAAAGCCAGCTTTGCACAAGAAAGGGGACATGAAGAAAGCAATGGCAGAGCAGCGTTTTCATTGTCAGCGTCAACTGCTGCCCCCTCATTTTGATGGATGCCTACTGCTGTCCTCCCCTATCAAGCGATCCCATCTCTTGCCAGATCACCCGCCTCGGACTCCTTGTCCACAGGACCCAGCATGAGGACTTCCAGGTACTGGCAGGATCAGCTGGTTTTCTGCTGGCCAGTTACATTGTAGGTAGGTGATATTGGGAGCTGATGTCCATACGGGGCAGTTCTGGAGAGAGTGGCTAGCTGGCTGTTTCAGGACATGGGGAAGGGTTACAAAGTAGCCTAGGGTGTGCATTGTAACATTTGTCAAGAGATTTTAAAAAGCATTTTCCAACTTTGTTACCCTTGAGCAGAGATAGATAGATAGATAGATAGATAGATAGATAGATAGATAGATATATTTATTTATTTATTTATTTATTTATTTATTTATTTATTTCTGGGAAGTAGCGGTTGGAAGCTGCTACAGGGAGACCAACATTTGGTCCAGGCTTTGCTGGTTTGAAACAAGCAGAGAGAGAAAGAATGCTGGGGAAGTGGTCTGAATGGTGCAAAGATGCCTGTTTCACTGCCTAGGTGCTCCACTCTTTTTTTTTTGACGGAACTGTGTTCCTTGCTCCAGGTGCTGCTGGAGGGATTTGTGCCCTTGCCAACGTGCTTGGGTCTCCAGTCTGTCAGCTTGAGCAACTGTGCTGTGCTGAAAGCTGGGATGAGGCCCGTGCACTGCAGCACCGACTCATTGAACCTAACATTGCGGTAAGAGGCAGAAAACGGGAGGAAAGTGGGACGTAAGAAGTGGGAACACCCAACTTCCTTGGGAATGTATGGGGAGGGGAAAAGGCAATGCTTTGGTGGAGCTGCCAACAGAACAATACATGGTTGTTGCTCATGGTCTGGAACACAGGCTGTGGGTCAAGTCCTATCCTTCCCCATCCTTTGCAAACCATATTCCCTGAAGCAGATGTTATCTGCACCTTAGTACCAGATCAGCAGCATGACCAAGCAATTGTGTTTTATCGCTTGCCCTTTGGTCTTACATTTCTCCCCCTTTGGCCTGTCTTATTCTGCGTGAGCGTGTGTTCTGAGCCATCTCAGCATTCCATTTTTATTTTTGTGACCATTTTGGGAATGTCAGCCAAGCTTTTGAGTTTTTCATTGCAAAACCTGTGACTTATTCACACCACAATTTTCTAGATATTGCAAATGCATGATATGCAACTGTGAATTTTTTTTATTTTGGGGGGGGCAGTTTCATTTCGGCTCCATTGAATAATTTCAGAAACATATGTGGGGCTTGTAATTCCAGTACTAATCCTCTGGAGCCCTTGCGCCTCCCTCCCAAAGCTTGATAAGCAAAGAAAACCTGCTGGGTGCACGGGTGGGGGAAATAAATAAATGAAGAGCAGAGAGGAGTTTCCCCAGTTCTCCATGTATTAATTTATTTCCCCACCGCCACCTCTGTAAAATTGCGATCGCATAAGTAAAGCGAGCACAAGTTGCAAGCTTACTGTATATCCTTGTACTAGTAAAACTTTCTTAGACCTCATGTAGTCTAAGAATTAACCAACCGCTTCTTCAAATTTACATACACTGTTGACTTCAAATGTTCACGCTTAGTATGATCTGCACCATTACCTCCTTGCCTGAGTTGATTAAGTGTCAAACAGGAATTCCTGGGTCATAACACTTGCCCATGTCTAATGTTCTGGACATTCTGTGACCACAGACAAGTCCTTGATGGTGCAATTCTTCATTTTCTTCTGAATTCTGCAGGCCTAGAGCTGAGTGATGCTTGTAGGAAAAGGGAGTTCGCATACACCTCTGCCACACTGTTGGCCACAGAGCAGTTCTGAGTGCCCCGCACTGTTTCTCTTTCCACAGGTAACAAGCAAGTTTGGAGTCCCAGGCCTCAAACAGGCCATGGAATGGTTTGGTTTAAATGGGGGCTTCTGTCGCTCCCCCTTGCTCCCGCTGAGCGAGGCACAAGTGAGGGAGCTGCACCAGGATTTCAGCTCCAATGGATGGCTCTGAAAGACGAAGCTGTTGCAGGCAATGGTTGGAACCTTGAAATGGGCAGCAGGCATATTGCCATCCAGTTAAGCCTCGAATTTCATATTCTGCAGCATACTAAAATACAGCTCATTCAACCTACACTGTTCATTGGCATGTTTGAAAACCAAAGTATTATTACAAGGGAAACAGCATAATGAAGATGCCAGAAAGGTTTTCAAATGGGCAAGTAAGCCCTTTTCATGGCAGTAGCTCTGAATTCCTTTTCCCATAGAGGTTCTAACCCTTCCTGCTTGGAATCGCCAAATTTGTCCTTAGCTGGGGTATTTATCTATTGTACCTGTACAAGGGTTGCTGACCATTTGGGGCCCATTTAACATTTGAGTGCCTGAGGCACTATCCTTTCAGGTTGACTTCCTTTCCCCTGCTTCCCCAGCTGACGAAGAGAAAGAAAGTAGACCCCATGTCCTATGGATAACAGCTGGAGCCAGCAAAATTAAAACTACCATGGTCTGCCAATGGACAGAGTTGCAGTCCAACAATATCTGGAAGGAAATAGGTGCCTCATTCTCCTACCCCCCATCATCACAATCTTCCAAGGTGATGTCAAAGGAGTTTGCTGCATGACTACGTGGCCTACTTCCATAAGTCAGTAGGTGTCAAATTCACAAGGTGTGTAAGAATGGAAGAGGGTGGAGCCATATTTGTTTGATCCATAGATTCATGGTACTGACTGGTGTTAGCTCACCAACTAGGAAGCACCTTTTAACAGGGAAGATGCTTTATTTGCAAGGGCTGAGTCTCTTGCCCTCAGTGACAAAGATAGCATGGAGTGGAATTAATCTTTAGAAAAGTATGTTCTCCAGGTAAAAATGCTTTGCCCCGTCTACTATCTCAGTAATGGTACACTCTGCTTGAAAAGGGGAAATAGAGTGACTGAAAAGATGGTGAAACCAGCACAATTTCAGGCCAGAGCTGTGTGTTGAGCCAAAGGAGGGAAGCATGGATTGTCTGCACAAAACAAAAGCAGCATACAGAGCTGAGTGTGCCTGCTGCTGTATTGCTCGCATAAAGATGATTAGAAAGGCTATTACAGCATGCACACAGCCCCCCTTGCTGATATGTTACATCCTTCCAATGGGGGAAAAAACAACAACATGGAGGCAGAGATTCAGCAACTCTTTATTTGGCCAAGGCCCTTACATGGGCAGAGACACAAAAGGCACGAGGGTGGCATTGACACGCAGACATTCAGTGTGGAGGTGGGCTGGTAACAAGAGGCTCCAGCATGGCACTTAGGGACACACACCATGCAGGTCAATGCTTGGCTAAGAACACCCCCCAGTCTCGAAACAATCCCATGTTTACTTTCAGTGCACAGAAACACAAAGTGGCTGGGTAGAAACTAAGTCGCTCTTCAAAGGCCACTCAGTCCCAACTCAACCCGCCCCCCCAGCCCATCATTTTCACAGGCTGATATCCCACAGCTAGCTTTCCCCTTCTACTAGCCCAGCCCTATATTTCCATTCAGCCTGCGAAGAGCCTACCAGGAGCTGTTTCTTTCTTCTACGTCATTGCCCCAGCTTAGCATGCAAATGTATTAGGGATGCCCTGCACACTCTCTAGTTTTTGAAGGCTCTAGTGCTCACTTACTTTCCCTACCAAAATGCTCCTAAAGAGCTACACAGCATTACCAGATCTCAGTGCAACCACCTCTTTGGACCTAGTGGACAAAATTGGGATGGACACCACTTCTTTTGGGTATCTACAGGGCTGTGTGTATGTCATTTCTCTGTGACTGCATTCAGCAGTATTGGACACAGCAGTCAGCATCATGAGACTCGGTTGTATTTTTATTTTAAAGCAAATTTCTAGCCATTAAGGCAGCAAAAGATAGGCTTAAAAGCATTCAGGCAATGCCTGATAAAATCTCAGAAACTGGAAAAGAGAGTTAGGGGATGCACAAGTGTTCTAGAGATATGGCATTAGTGCTCTCCAAAGCACTTTTGCCTTTTCCTATTACTAGCAAAAGCAGAAATCATGCAAAACAAATAATTATATGCCAATTGTTTCTGCGTAATTTATACATGTTGCAGAATTCAGCTTTTCTTTGTACAGAATTGTCATTTTTGAAGGGCAGAATACACGCAGCCCTGTGTCTATGGCACTATGGTGCATGGATGCCATGCAACAGCTCTGGAAGATCTCTCCCTCTGGGTCAAGGAGCACAGACCTTATATAAGGGAGAAGAGCTGACTTTCACCCAAGAGGCAATCCAAATACTCACAGTGAGAATGGCCCAAGTGAACTGGATAAAGCATCAGAAAGCAGTGGCAGTGTGTCCCAGATATACTCTAGAGCCTAAAGGATGGCAGGCATTGCAGCTCAGGTCTCCTTCTTTGGGCTGATGTACAACATTGGGGAAAGGCACATTCAGAAGGTCTAGAATTCTGCAGTATATAAATTTTCCATTTTTGCATTATAAATAAATAAATAAATAAATAAATAAATAAATAAATAAATAAAAGGAACGAAGAACCCCATGGAAGTGACAAGAGAGAGAACCAGAGGTTTAGGGCCGTGGAGGGCGACAGGAAGCTGCGCTAAATGAAAGTTCCAACTTCTCCCTTGAACAATGAAGACCAACCCATCTAATCTCATGAACTCTCAGCTGTACTAGTCTCAAGCTAAGAAAAAGGTAAAATGATGTCTATGCATTAATGAGGCACTCCTTGTGCCTCTAAGGTGGTGGTGGGAGCAGTAACACACACACACACACACACACACACACACACGCCCCACCGTTCCCACCGCAACTGGGGCTATAGCACTAGAAGACTGTCCTATGGAGAACGCTCTTGACAAAGGAATGCCACAGCCTCAGGAGTGACAGACTCTCTGTTTGGCAGGGGACATAAGTTGAGGTTTGGCACCGGATTACACTGTGGGGGTCAGGCTGTTTTAAGGAAGTAACTCAGGTAGGCCGCCCACCTGATCAGGGCTGATTTGGGATCATCTACCTCCTAGAGATGGTGTCTGTCTCTGTGACTCCTGCACTCCACACTCCTGCCAACCCCCAGGTTGAGCTGCAGTTTCATGGGAGAGTCCTGGGGTAGGGTGCTTTAGAGCTTGCACCCATCATGCTGTGAGGCCATGCGCCAATTTAGAGGCACTCTGAGCACGCTGGACCACTGCCTGGCACTTCTCCCGTCGCAAGAGTTTGTTGTTCTCAAAGAAGCCTTCATTGCGGGGGATTCCGTGAGAGCCATCAGGAAAAGTCAGAAGCCCTTTGGAAGAAAACAAAACATTATTATTCAGCAGGGCTGCAGGGCTAAAGGTGGAGGATCAGACTTGCAAGACTTCAGCTCAGGAGAGTTGAGAATGCAGAGCTGTGAATCAAGATGAGGCACTGGGGTATATGTCAGCCTATACTGTGCTTTGGAGGATGGTGTTTGCCCAGTTCTCACTTGTCCCCATCCCACACTGCAGCCGTCCTTCCAAAATTGATTTAGCCCTAGAAGATCAGTGTTGCTGCTTGGCTACTCCAAACAAGGAGTTTGCAGCACTCACCAAAGCCATCAACATGTCCACCCTTGAATTCTCCCTCGAAGGTCATGTTGTCATACCGTGTGAAGACTCCAACGCCGTTGAATTTTCCCTGTACAAACTCCCCTTCATACCTACAGCAATAATAGGATTGTGTAAGGATAACGTACTATGGCATATAGCCAGAAAGGAACACAGTATTCTGGACAGAAGGCAAAGAGCCAAAGAGGCATCACTAAGGAGCTCTTTAAACATGAGTCTGTAGTAATCACACTAACTACAGAGAACCTAGGATGAGGATGGTGTAACAGCCAAGACAAAGAAGTGCTTGCTTATGGTTCTGAATCACAGAGGCATGCTCACATACAAAAAGGTCTTCATGCTAGGCATAGCAATGCATAGACATTCTTCCAAGTCCAACAACACAGCAGAGCAGCCTGCTCCACAGAGCATCCTTTTACTCTTATTTACTTGGGGCTGCTTAGGTCATGCACATGCACCAAATGCAAGCCTAGAACAGTGTGTGCCCCCAGCCCTGTACCCACCTGGAGCCATCTGCAAAAGTGAGCACCCCACAGCCATTGAAGAGACCATTCTCAAAGTGTCCCAGGTAAATGCTGCCATCAGCAAATGTCAACTGCCCAACACCATGCCGGCGCCCTAGGCAGGGAGAACAAGCAGTATTGCTCTTTCGTCAGTTGTCAAAAAGGGAACCATGGTGCCCATTAAGCAACATATCAATGAAATCTATGGTGACACTTTTAATTTCAAAAAAGGGACAAAAGGAATAGGATGTGGGCAGTGGTAGAGGTCATGCTGGCTAATATGTCTTACAGAGCAAGAATGTAACAGACCCCTGCTGTTGCTTGTTCCTTCTACCATCCACAAGGCATGCTGGAGCTTAGTATGCATTCATACAGAGACTCACAGTGCAGACACAATACTGTTCCTAAAGGGCTTTGTGGACCTCAAGGTTGCTAAGTTTGATTGTGCAGCCAGTGAAGGATCGCAGAGTCTCCAATATATCACATGCATGCCCCTAAAGAACAAGTTTTGCCATCCACCACCACACATAAACAACTGCCAGCCAATGGGATACAGTGGCCAAGAAGAGGTTCCTTGTTCTCTCCATATCTTGATGGGAGCACTTGTGGGACCACAGCAGAGAGCACTACCTGGGATAGGAGCTGGGGCCACAACAGGGTATAAGGAGCTCTAGTTCCTTCCCCACATGCTATGGTCCCAGTCCAGATAAGGCCCCCTGCACTTAAAGGCACAGCCATATAGGTCATGTAGTGTGTAGTTTGGCCCCTAGAGAGGAAGTTATATGCAGTCCGCCAAGAACAGACACCGTCCCCTGTATCTTGGCTCAATGAGGGGACCCCACCCTGCACTTGGCCAGCCTCACTCACCTTCCTTCCACTCCCCACAATATTCCTCCCCGCTGGAGTAGGTGAAGGAGCCCTTGGTCAAGGTCATGGTGCCAGCTTTCAAGAAGGCAGGACAACAGCTGCAAGAAAAGATGCAGGAGTTTGAAAGCAAGATAAGATGCCTATGGGGAGGAAGGACACTTCAGGGAGAAGTACAGCAAGCAGAGGAGACAGGAAAGCCACATCCACCAGTTTTGGATGCATGCAGTATGAGCAACATGCATGTGAAAAACTTTCTGACAGTAAGAGCTGTTTGGCAGGTGAATGGTCTCCCTAGGGAGGTTGTGGACTCTCCTTCCTTGGCCACCAGTAGAACTCTGAACAGTCTATACTGTACTGGCATATTTATT
This sequence comes from Lacerta agilis, assembly GCF_009819535.1. Lineage (NCBI taxonomy): Eukaryota > Metazoa > Chordata > Lepidosauria > Squamata > Lacertidae > Lacerta > Lacerta agilis. The sequence goes on from NC_046316.1 coordinate 55,171,042, forward strand.
ACAAGGTAATATATTCCCTTTTGTTATCACCAATCCAATAAGGAACTCTTTACGTTTTTATCCTGCCTTTCCTGCAAGAGACTTGGGACAGCATGTCTCCTGCCCCCCCCCCCCCGAATACTCACAACAATCCTGTAAGGTAGGTTAAACAGAGAGAGAGAGAGAGAAATTAATGGGCTGAAGTCACCCAATGAGTTTCATGGGCTGAGCCAAGATTGGAATTTAGGTATTCCTAGTCCTTGTCTGATACTCTAACTACTACACAACACACCTCAGTATGCAGGAGCAAAACTCTCAAACATATGTTCCCCCCAAAACAGGGTATCCTACCTTAGTAGGGAGGACACACAAGGCTTAAGCCACAGGAGCTCAGCTCCAAGAGCTGACCTGGCATATATGTGTTTTGCAGACTCCTGCCCTATTTCTCCACATCAGTGCCACACAGAGCAATTTCCTGCCTCCACCAGACAAGCGTATCCATTCTTTCCACAGGAAATTCAAGCCTTATGGCTCGTGTTGCTGTTTCTTCTTGGGTTTTTTTCACCAGACTAGACTCAAATGCAGCTCTAGCACAAAGGGCTCTACCTCAATGAAACATTGATGTGCGGAGCCCAGATGGGGACCCAGCCTGGTGCTTCCTATCTCAGAGGCTTAGTCAGACAGTTTGCAGCATTAAACTCTGCTATCTCCCCCTTCCTACTATCAGCAAGAGACTGGTAGAACTGCAAAGTGCCCAGACCCCTTTGTACTACATGTTTACTACATGCAGATGGATGGTGGGTATTTTATGTATGTCATCTCCCCATCTATTTACTGTTTGACAGGTCCTAAAGCAACTAGCAGAACCTACATGTTGAATTCCCTGCTTAGTATTCCAAACACCCGCTAGAACTCTCCATGGCTTGGCAAGGGCAGAAACCTTTCTGCCAGGCAAGGATAGCCAGAAGGAAAGTTTACTGTTCAAATCCATCTACACTTGGCCCTGTCTTGGAGAACAAGTTACATTTAGAAAAATGTAAGGAGCTTTCAAGGGAAGGGGAGGGACTGCATAATAAAATCATTACCATGTTGCTCTAAACTGCCTTGAGGTGTTTGGTTTTTTTGCAATCAAGTGGTGAATAAATTTTATAAAATAAAGTAAGAAAGATATAAAATGACATTGTTATTATTATCATCACCGATTTATTAATCTTCATCTAAACAAAAATCCCAAAGCACTAAAACCCCTGATCTGAGTTACTGTGCAGTGGGCTTCTGAAATCATTGGAACTTACAGAAGACCTACGGAAGACCTCCCACAGACCACAGCAACCTACTGGGTGTGCAAGGGATGAGGCGGTTGCTCAAGTAACCTGGTCCTGAGCCGCATAGGGCCTCATAGATCAGAAGCAATACCTTGATCTTTGTCCAATAGCAGACTGGCATCCAAAGCAAATTGCACAAGTAGGGAGTTATATTCAGGTGGTAGTTTGCCCCAGCAATCTAGCCGTCTCATTCTGCCTCAGCTGCAGCCTCTGAAGCAACCCCCAAGGGTAGCCTCACATAGATTGCATTGCAGTAATCTAACTGTGACATTACCAATGCATGGAAAACTGTGGTCAAGGTATCCTGGTGCAGGAATGGCACTACTGACCTGCAGACACCTATACCTCCAGAGACAGAGCTGGATCTATGAGAATTCCCAAACTACACCCCTCCTTCAGGAAGACGTGAAATGTTGAAACACTGGAGGTTGTGCTTCTAACCCAAACAGACAGAACCTTTCTTTCTTTCTTTCTTTCTTTCTTTCTTTCTTTCTTTCTTTCTTTCTCTCTCTCTTTCTTTCCTTCTCTTTCTTTAGAGGCATGCAAGTTAGTAGGCATTATAGAATCCTGTGGCAATGAATTCCATATTGTATAGAGCTAGTTTTAAACGTAGTCTTAAATATGGGACCCGGGTGGCGCTGTGGTCTAAACCACAGAGCCTAGGGCTTGCCGATCAGAAGGTCGGCAGTTTGAATCCCTGCAACAGGTTGTTTGGTCCCTGCTCCTGCCCACCTAGCAGTTCAAAAGCACATCAAAGTGCAAGTAGGTACCGGTAAATAGGTACCGCTCTGGCAGGAAGGTAAACGGCGTTTCCGTGCACTGCTGTGGTTCGCCAGAAGTGGCTTAGTCATGCTGGCCACATGATCCGGAAGCTGTCTGCAGACAAACGCTGGCTCCCTCCACCTATAGAGCGAGATGAGTGTGCAACCCCAGAGTTGTCTGCAACTGGACCTAACAGTCAGGGGTACCTTTACCTTTACCTTTTAGTCTTAAATCAAAAGTGTTGTGTATCAATTTCAACCCAATCATAACTCTGAGGATTCCACACAGACAACATTCAGAACAATGGACAAAACAGCTGTGTATTAGTGTCTTTGTAATTGGAACACACAACTGGCAAGGAAAAGAGAAAGGAGCCCCTTGGGCAAGGAAGGATGTACACTACATCAATGAGCTCACAACAGGCAATGTCATGAGCTGCCTGGAATCTCTGTGGGATAGAGGAAAGCAATGAGAAATGGGAAACGTGTGCAATTTGTATTACTGGAAGACAGAAATGCAACCACCTAAGATAATGCCTACCTTTTGGGGAGACAGCAAGTAGGGTTGGTATTGAACTTAGGTTTACTCAGAGTAGGTACATTGAAGTTAATAGACTCAACTTAATCATGTTCATTAATTTCATTGGGTCTTTCAATTAATTTCATTGAGTAAAACTTATGTTTGATTTTAGATGAAAAGGGAGATGCTGCAGCGCTAGAACCCAGACCTCTCCAAATAGAAACACCATACCCTAGCAGGGGCAGCAGACAGGTGGAATCTAGAGTCAACTAATTTTAGTTTTGCCCCCATCTTCCTCCCTGCTGAATACTACAGGGGCAGCACTGAGACCAGGGAGGAGGAAGCTGATGGCCCTGGACTGGTGGTAAGTAGGAAGGCAGGCAGGTGGGGCCTGGCTGAGGGCAGATAGAGGTTGGTGGGGTAGTGCCCCATTAGCCCCAATGGACCAGCCTCCATGGTCCTACCCATACAGCTAGAAGAGTATACCGTAAATGAAAGCATCTCATGATGAGGCCTTTGCTGTCTCTGCGGGGCTTAGCCAATGACATTGCCCTCCCTCCTGCACCTTATGCTTATCACCCAGAGATGCCAACCATATACCGTATTTTTCTGTGTATAAGACGCCCCCATGTATAACACAACCCCTATTTTTTGAGCCCAAAATTAAGAAATAAATAATTTGCAACATTCCGTGTATAAGACAGCCCCCAATTTTAAACTTTAAAAATTTGCGGGGAAATATAGTCTTATACACAGAAAAAATACAGTAACTCAGTACTGGAGTGGCCTTATGTGAAGCAGCACAAATAAAAGTATGCTGGGTGGGAGGGCAACAGAGGAGGACCTTTGCCATCATGAAGTGTTTGTGTGGGCTACTTCGAAGCATCCAACTTGGCACTGGTTGGTAGACTAGATGGACCCTTGGACTGATTCAGCAGGACCCTTGCTTTCTTACTTTAAGAGCATTCGCTGGGGTTATTTTCTGTACCTATAAATATAGCACAATTATCAACACAGATCCAAGAGTCATCCTTCTATGAAACAAATATATATTTGGCATGTATAGGTAGTATATAGGTCCACTTATTTGTTGAAAACTATAGTCATTCAGCATGTTGGCCAGAGCTATAAGAATTCCTAAGGAATCACATGCAGACTGAAACACAGGGGGTGACACTGTTCACTTCCCAAACAGCATCTTTTGATTCATATTTAAAGTCTCCCCCTTGTTCATTAGCACCTAGTTCTGGATATAAAGAATGGTTAATTTATTTTCAAAGTCTACAGTGAATGATAGCAAATCAATACATGGTAGTGCTCACCTACCAAACGACTGCTAGGAAACTAGCATCACTACAATCTGAGCCCAGATTTGAGGCTAGCCTTAGCCTTGAAGTCATGTAATAGTGCAGTTAACCTGTTACAAGTCCAGGAGACAGAAGAAGATATAAGATGTTCAAGGTGCATTAAATGTCAAGATGTAAATAATTACTACTCTTTTCACCACAAATTACCAAGACACTCAAACCAACAAAAATAAATGGAGCAAAAAGTCATCCTCATGAAAATACAACTGTTTGGAAGGCAAGATATACTTAAGAATCTTCTTGTTAATGACCAACGCTGCCTGGAGGGCTACAGAAGAGGAGTTGAGGTTCGCCTACTCTCCAAGGGACCACGCAATGACTGTTGCTTCCCTGGAAACAATTACAACAGATTGCTGGAGCAGAACGATCCCAGCTGCTCGGCAGCAGCAAACCAGGCGTGTGTAACAGTTTCTCAAGCTGTGAAGAGGGACACCCCAACCCACTCGGAAACCAGCAGAATTTGGCAGTAACCATCAGGTCGTCTTACCGGGCAGCGGGAGCCTGGCATGAGTCAATTAAAACAGAAAGGCAGCTACAAAGAGAGAAGTGTGTGTGTCGCTATTATGCCTCTGCTCCAGCTCTTCAAGCCGCGGCAAAATGCCTTTCACGCAGCCTCAACACTCCCGAGTCACCACGGTGCCAAATCACAATTGCCAAACAAACGAAACAAAACCCCACAACTCTCACAGCTTCGCCCCTGAAATCGGGTCCTTGCAGGATGCTGAAGTCACGCCATGCCGCCCGGCGAAGCCACGCCCATCCCCTAGTGCCACTCCTGCTACTACGGCCACCCGACTATAGGTACCAAACTCCCTAGGGCCCTGGGTGCCCGAGGAGCAGCACCCACAAAATTCCCCATGAAAGGGATGGGCACCCACAAATTTCAGCGTCGGGGTCATGCACGGTGCATGGCACCCACGGTCGCGGAGCCAAGCCGGCCCTCGTGCACCCGCTGCAGGCAGCCCCCGCCGCGACCACCCTTCGCCACGCAGCCCTTGTCGGCGCTCTCCTCCGCCGCGGTACCCCAAAGCCCCCGTATCCCACCCACCCCAGCAGCCTCCGCACAGCGGCTCCCAGCCCAGGCACCGCTTCCCCTCAGCCCTCCTGGGCTGCATCCCCGACGGCCGCGCCCCTCACCTGCGCTCCGAGCTTCTCCGCAGCTGCCACCAGCCCCACACCCCTTCGGTCTCCCCCCATCGGCCGCCGCCTCCTCCTCCTCCCTCCTCTCCTTTCGCTCCGTCAGTTATGCCAGGCTTCCCTCACACCCACCACCCAGAGCAACAGCCTACCAGGAACCATCCACGCACGCCGTTGGCTGTTGCCCTGGCAACCCGCAGTAACGCGCCTCTTCATTGCCCAGCCTCCTTGCTGAGCTCCCCCGCCCTTCCCACAGCAGCCTTCTTTGTGAAGGGCGAGGAGGGTTTCCCCCCTCCTTTTTCTATTTTTTACAGGCGGCCATCTTTGAGAGGGGCAAGAGTGCTCTCTTTCCTTCCTACCACAAGCTAGAGGCTGCCATATTGAGGCCTTCCTGTACTCGTTTCCTTTGAGGGCAAGTTCCTGTTGCTGTCCTCAAAATACATAATTCATGGCTAAAAAAGGGAAAATGTGAAGAAGCAGATTCTAATTTGAAAAGAAAAAGACATTTCTGAAATCAGGGGAGTGTATGTTGCTTGTGTCATTTGTTTATTGTAATGTAACAAAGAATGACATAATTTAAAATGTTTGTTTGGTGGGTTGTTTTTTGCTATGTCACAATTTTATTCACTTGGAATGTGTCATCTCTAAATGTATGGTGCTGCTTTCACAAGTCAGGTACTCTTGATCTGTCTATTCAAGTGGGAGCTTAATATCCACTCCCACAGCAGACAATAAACCACAACTCTCTTAGTACTAAAGCATAGTAGGATTTTATTTCAAGCTCATATGTTTGATGCAATTCCATAAAAGGGAATAGTAAAGCAGTCTTAAAAAGAAGGGGGGGGGGAAGATGCTGACATTGCTGGTGTGTTCCACCTTAGGTTGTGACATGACCTAGTTGTGGGTCACAACCCACCGGGTGGACTAAAGGAAACTTACTATGATTGCTGGTACTGGAGGAGCCTGAGATCTGTTACCACTGGAAAACTTATTACACAGGCCAGACAAATATCATGGTGGGAAATCAAAGTCTTAAACTCATTTTCAGCTTCCTATTGACCTAGAATTAACAGTATAGGTAGCCAGACTAACAAGCTATGGGTCACTTCTGTCTGTACCACACAATCCAGGGAGCAGCCAGTAGTGTAAGAATAAGCAAGGGGACCACTTTGTTTTGCTCTCTGTATAAATACTGCTTTTCCATGCTGGGTGTGTGAGACTTGGAATCATGGAATGTGTGCTGCCCAGATTAGTTCTGGCTGTTTTTCTGTTCAGTGCATTATACCTAACACACTGGCCACAAAGGCTAAAAGGAATAAAACATTAAATGGATACAAAGTATTGGAATAACTTTTAGTTGAATAATTATTTGAAGCTGTTAAGCTTTCATATAGCTAACCAACCTAGCATGGTAAAAGAAAATACATTTCTTCCACTCTATAACTCCTTATTTTAGTTATACAACCAGACAAGGATAAGTGACACTACCCTATCCCCATGTGTTACTAATTTTTTTTTATGTTAAATACCTTAGATAATTAGAATGCAAAGGCTCTATCTTTTCACACTTTCTTCAAAGAACAGCTTGATAACCACCACTGTTGCTCTGTTGTTCACACAAAGAGAAAAAGAGAGGGCGAGAGAGAGCAGTATACAGCCCATAACTGCATTGTTGTAATGTCAAATTAACACATATTGTTGAGAAGTCAGCAGACTACATACTTATGCAAAGGCATCCAAACTGTACAAAACCCCCGTTGTTGTTTTTTAAAGACGCAGCCATTCCATCTTCATGTTTAAACATCAGAAAAACATTAAGTAGAACCTGCTGGATCAGGCCAACCTGATCTTGTTCTCACAGTGGGCAACCAGTTGCCTATGGGAAACCTGCAAGCAGGACCCAAGCACAACAGTACTCCCTCCACCTGCAGTGCCCAGTAACTGGTATTGAGAAGCATACTGCCTTTGAAAGTATAGGTAGTTTTTACCTCCCCAGGTGGTGGTAGTTCAAATGGTGTTTGGCAGATGGTGATGGCCATTCTTTCCCAACATGTCAGAATGGCAGGTGTCATTGTTAAAATGATCCACTCTGCCATTATCTCAACTTTAGAATACTGTATCTTAAAACAGGAAGGGCAGCAGAGGATTACAACAGTCAGGTGACCCAAGGGACCACTTCAACAGGTCAGGAGGACAAATTCTTACAGCTGCTCCTGCCTTACAATTGGAGTTTGTCATTTGTCTATTCTACATCTGAATAAAGTGAGCTGGGTGAATTCACAGAGACCATGAATATACAGATGATGCAATACAATTTTTATGCATCCATTCAGCTTCCCATTGTGAAGATGGTTTGCAAGGTTTGAAGAGTTTCCACATGACTTAAAAGTACCCCTTTGCTGCCTACCAGGATTTATAAATCTGTTTGTCTTCAAAGGCCATAAGATAGTGCTGGGTTTTGTTTGTCTGTTTTGCTGCAAGTCAACAGGAGAAATCTCCCAGGATCTGTGCAGTCCACCTGGGACTACTGGAGTCGTTTATAACAAAATAATAATAATCCTTCCAATAGCACCTTAAGAGACCAACTAAGCTCATACCAAGAACAAACTTAGCTGGTCTCTTAAGGTGCTACTGGAAGGATTGTTTGTTTGTTTGTTTGTTTCGACTACGGCAGACCAACACGGCTGCCTACCTGTAACTAGGGTCGTTTATAGTGCACACGGTGGGACGTGCATTGAGTCCCTATTGAAGGGATAGGTTACTAAGAGGCGTACGGTGAGAGCACCCGATATGGCAAACCTTTCTCCGTGTGCTTTTTAAAAAGTCACGGATAGTGACAATGCAGTGAAAGGAGTTAACAGACCACTGAGGGATGGTCAGTGCAGTGCACGTGGGCGTGTCTTTGCAATGGAGAAGTGGGACGGAGGAGATCCTTTCAGCACAATGAAAGGCGACCCTTACAAATGTTATGCAGTGTGCCATGTGGGCTGTGCTGGGGAACCAGCGTCGATGACGGCAGGCAGGGGCCTAAAGGAAAAGCACGGATTTGAAAGGCAAGGAGGAGTGGGAAGAAGAGCTGCTCATCATCTCCATGCACATTCTTCATTCCAAACGCATGACTTAGCAATGCGGTGGGAGGGAGCACGCGCGACACAACGAAGGGGCGTGGCCGCGGGAGCCACGGGGCGGGGCTTCCGGGCGCCCTGTAAACAGGGGGCGTGATTGGCTGGTGCCGCTCTGGCGGAAACGGCGGTGGCCGCGGGGCCGGTGTCAGGTGATCCGAACTGAGCGGCGCTGAGTCGCAGAGCGCGGCAGTGCCTTGGTCTGTGCGCGCAAGTGCCCGGAGTTGCATCCGCGCCTCGCTCGGGCTCGGCCTCTATGGATGAGACGAGCCCCTTGGTGTCTCCGGAGCGCGGGCCGGCCGCAGGGTATGGGGTGCCTGGAGGTGCCGTGCGCTCCCCGCCCTGCCCCGCCACCCCCAGCGCCCCGTCCGCGCCGCCGCCCTGCCCTTGCCCCTGCCCCTCGCCGCCGGGCTCTCCCGCAGGTGGCCGCGACCGGGAGCGCCAGCCCCTCCTGGATCGGGGCGCGGGCGCAGAGCGTGGGGCGCGCGGGGCGGTAGGGTCGGCCGGGTCGGCGCAGGTCCAAGTTCCAGTTGGGTTGGGGGCAGCGGCTGCCGTGGCCCGCGGGGAGCGGGAGCCCCGGAACGAATTCCCCGACGACCCAGAATTCGCCGAGGTGGTGCGGCAGTCGGAGCTGGCGAGCGAGCGCGGCATCTACCCGGAGCGCATCTACCAGGGCTCTAGCGGCAGCTATTTCGTCAAGGACCCGCAGGGGGTGAGAAGATTAGGGCTGGGGTGTGTGTGGAGACTATTCAGCCCAGGGTGTGGGGGAGCGAGGGGGTCTGGGTGCCCGAAAGGTGGCTACTTGATGTTGGCAAGTGGTCGCCCTGCGTTGTACTAAGATAACGGGGGCCGGGGAGTCTCAGCTGGGAACTCTTTAGCTGGCCTTTGACTGACTTTACAAGGATCGCAATAATGCATGTGAAGTGCACTGAACACTTGAAAGCGCTAAACAAGTTTAAGAATTAGTATCATAGGTAACGTTAAGATGATGATGGTAGGATAGTGTGTATGTCTTTGCCACATCTGTGACCAGTTCTCTGAAGTGTAGGGTGGTCTTTCTTTGTTCCAAGACACTCCTGCCTGCTAGTAGGTGCCTAGAAAAGACCCTGATGTTGGGAAAGATGGAGGGCGCAAGGAGAAGGGGACGACAGAGGATGAGATGGTTGGACAGTGTTCTGGAAGCTACTAACATGAGTTTGGCCAAACTGCGAGAGGCAGTGAAGGATAGGCGTGCCTGGCGTGCTCTGGTCCATGGGGTCACGAAGAGTCGGACACAACTGAACAACAACAAATCTCTAGCTCCTCACCTTTCCTTAATTCTGCTATTGCTTGCACTCTCCCTTTCCCCCTTCTCTGGAGTAGATGTGGCCAAAGGACAGTGCTCAATATAGCCCATAAAGTACAGCTGATCTGTCAGCTGTGCCATTCTCCCCTTCGTGAAACAGCCAAGTGTAGGCCTTATTCTTAAACAGAATCAGTTTTATTATTGTAAATATAATATAAACAGGTATGGTCTTACTCTTTAGCATCTCACAGTTCCAATGTTTGTTTCATAGTGTTGCTGTCAGTGTAATACTAAGGTTATTGGGGAATAATACAAAATATAAAGCTAGAAGCTTTAGCCCTTCTTGCCCAATGAGGAGGCACAGGACTGCTTGACATGTTGAGGTGTTTTGTTGTAATTGGGTAAAGTTATCTTGGACTTGGTGTGTATCGGTTGGCTGTTTCCAGAGGCCAGCATAACTTTGTCCAGTTAAAGGCTTTAGTAGCTGGTATTCTGGTGTCAATTGCTGTCCTGGATTATTAGTTCTGTTCAGTTGTCTGGGTTGGGGAGGATACCAGTTGTTTGTTACCCATTCTTGGCATTTAGTTTGGCCTTCATAATGTGTTTCTTTAGTTGGATCTGTCTCTTTCTGATCTTGAATAAGGAGGCAGGTGGCCCGACTGCCCTAGGTGGTATTACTGGCACAGGATTCTTCTTGGTAAGCTTCTAGAATATGGGTAGGCAAACTAAGGCCAGATCCGGCCCAATCGCCTTCTAAATCCGGCCCGCAGGCGGTCCGGGAATCAGCGTGTTTTTACATGAGTAGAATGTGTGCTTTTATTTAAAATGCATCTCTGGGTTATTTGTGGGGCATAGGAATTCATTCATCCCCCCAAAAAAATATAGTCTGCCCCCCCACAAGGTCTGAGGGACAGTGGACCGCCCCCCTGCTGAAAAAGTTTGCTGACCCCTGTTCTAGAGTATACCATACAGTTCTTGTACTTGGGGGCATATGGATAGGAATTAGATTGACATAGATACTTTGGTAACTATCTTTAGTGTGGCAAGGGGTGCCAACTTAAATAAAATATTTTGGGGGGGTGTAAGCTCTGCCCCACATAATTGATCACATGACATGAGACACACACCCACATACACACCACTTGAATGGCAATGCCCATCAACTTTGGGGAGCCCTGGCCCCTCAAATATTTTATTGGGTGGCCAAAGGTACCTTGGTCTCTAGGAGTTGGCTCCTATGAGTGTGGCTGGACATTGTAAACTCCTTGCTGATTTCCCCAGTGTTCAGATAGGTTTGGAGCAGGGGTTCTATGGTATTGTTTTGTTATTGTGAGTGTGCAGTTTAACCAAAAGTTACTCAACTAATACTGCTTCCAGCTTGCGGCTCCACTTTACAAGTGGCTCAAGAAACCTAGCTCATTTGAATATGACCCCAATAGAGGGAGAGCTTAACAAATTCACTTGAAGTTCTTGTGTGCTTGCTGATGCAACAGCTGTATGCTTGTAAGGCAGATAGTCCCTTTTGTAGAGAATGATCGTTGGTGTATGAGAGCAGCTCATGGGCATAGTCAAGGGGGGACAGGGAGGGGCAGCTGCCCCCCAAAGCAATAAAAATACATAGTTAACTGAGATTCTGCCCCCCCCCAAATCCATGGAGCAGCTGATCAGCTTCCCTTCCTGTTTGTGCTTCCTGAACCTTTTGGCCTTTTGGATAAAACTGGCATTGAAACTTCTGTTCTTTAAGCTCATGCTCATCTCTGCATTTTAAACATCTGTAGAAGCTGGTTATTTTGGGAGAAAAGCTGAAAGAACTATACATGCCTAATTTGTAGAAGAATGTTCAGACTGGCCTCTTTCAAATTTCAGGTTATGTACTCTACTCTTTGCCCTTTGCTATGAAGAATTCCAGGTCACCACTGCTAATATTTACACAGTCTACTTTCTAATCTTTGAATACCATATGTTGCTTTGGGTATTCCCCCATTAGCAGACATCAATGACTTTTTATCTAGTGACATACCGTAATTCTTCCCGTTTGATCAAGAGGGGATAAAAAAAATCTATTAAAAATGGTAGATCAACTACTTTGTGCCTATTTTGGATGGCAAACTCCTTGAAACAAGATTTTTTTCTTGTTGCACTCTAAAATGACATGCATGCTAGTAGCAGTGCTATGTAAATAGTGGAATTAAGGGCACAATAATGGGTTTTGAATGTGTTAAGCCTTCCATGCAGTAAACATACTTGGGCTGTCCTGGGAAACACTGACTTTCATGTCATTGGAAGTTTTAAAAAATCAGATGGAGTCCTTTTATTCAGTCTGTTAATTCTAGTAATGGAGAGATAAGATTACCTGCAACTCATACCTTGTTGTGGCCTGAGGTCCTCATCAGGTGAGTTAGGTAGGTGTGGGATGTGCATGGTGTACTACGAAATCTGATCTTTTCTTGTTTTGTATCAGACATTTCTTTTATTGCTGTTACCAGCATGTGTATTTTTTAAAGCAATACTACTGTTTTTTAAGCATATTTGGGTAAGCATGTATTGAATGAAAGCAAGATGTATGCATCCATGCTTGATCATGTCTTAAGAGACATCTCTTAGATTCACTAGCATTCCCCTTTTTAAGTTCTAGCCCATTATTTTCTTGTTTGCTCCATTCCCTTGCCTGCTTCCAGGAAGAGAAGACTGCTTCTCTCATGGACTGAGTGAGGTCCAGCTTCTGAGCCCTACTCCCTTGCCTTAGGATTTCCATGGGAGCTGCTGCTTGGTATGACACTTGATATGAACATGAAAAAGGCAGGGAACATTGCCTGAATAATCATGGTTATATAGGGGCACTGTGTCATTTCTGTTCCTGTACTAGAATAGAGTGTGATTTTATCTTCTGTAAGCCATCTTGAGAGCCTGTGAGACTATAAAGCAGGCTATAAGTATTGTAAATGAATAAATCTAAGGAGAGAATAATCCTGAGGCTTTGCTTTCTCCTCTGGCTTGCTGTATCACTGTACTTACAAGGAACTGGGCATGTCTGTCTTGTGTTGGGTTCTGTGGGCTGAGTTCTTGAATAACTGATCCTACTATATAAATGGATTAGCATGTGCTGTGGTTCCGGTCAGCCGCAGTGTATTCTTCATGCCTATGTGAGGATTGACTGTGTGCGTGGCCATGTGGCTCTCCTTGTGACCCATCATAACTAACCAGATTAGTTTAGCTTCCTCTTTCTGAGTTGCATGTCTTGATTGTATGAAAAGCATGACTTATTTGCTGGCCATGCCAGTTTTTGTTATAGTGATCCAGCTCCTTCTTCCTGTCTGGTTTGGGTTTTGGATTCACTTCCCTTTTAGCTGAGTTTGTGGGAGATTCCGCCAGGATGAGTCAGCCTGGTCTTTGTGCTGCTGCCCTAGGTGGATGGAAGGCAAATGGATCGATGCAGCACTACTTCCGTCAGTTTTGTTTGTTCATTAGAAAGGAGCCATTTCAGTCAGATGTTTGTGGGGGAGGCTATGGTTTCTGGGTTAGTTGCTGCCAATTAGACCTGACCTCTTTATATGTGTGTATGTGTGTGCCACTGGTAGATGGTTGGATATTACTGTTGTATGTGTGGCTGGAGATACGCTGTTGACCCTGCCTTTCTACTAACTCTGATGGCAACTCTGTGTCCTCTCCACCCCATGGTTAAAAAAGTCAACTCTTGGTACATGGCTTTTTGTTGTTCAGTCGTGTCCGACTCTTCGTGACCCCATGGACCAGAGCACGCCAGGCACCCCTATCCTCCACTGCCTCCCGCAGTTTGGCCAAACTCATGCCAGTCGCTTCAACAACACTGGGTACATGGCTAGGAGAGAGAATTATCTAACATCTAGTATGGAACTGACCAGCTAGAAGACATGGCTTCCTCAGCGGTGCAGCTGCCTAGAGAGGGAAAGTGAGAGCAGCCAGCATACATGATAATCAGGGGTATCAGGAAAGAGGAATTTTGATTCTGGTAGATTGCCAGGGTTTCCCCACCCAAGTAAACAGACATGTTTAATGGCATCTTCCAAAGCATAGGCCTGGCCCAGCTCTATGTGGCATTTGAATATATAGTATCCAGGAGCCTGGCTGGCTTATTACATATTACATTCTCCCCCCCCCCCTGGTTTCTATGCCAGCCACAATGCTCCCATCCTTCTTAACTCTTAGCTCTCCTTTACTAAGAGCCTTGAATGTAATTGGTATATCTAGAATTGTGTGCTGAAGCTCCAACATTCCGTTACTGTACAATCCATAACTTAGGAGAAAACCGTGCCAATTTTGCTTTTGCGTTGCATGTGTTTCATGTGCATATCTGTCCTTTTTTTGGTCACAAATTAGAAGATTCTGATTACAGAGCCATATGAGTGAAAAGGCCGTGGGTGGGAGGGAGCTGTTGACTGAAGGAACGCTACTCCTTGTAATTGATTTTCAAACTTTTAGTAGAAATTCCCGTTGTACCTTCAGAGGCGTCTCCTGCAGTCGTGAGGCCTAGTATGTTCTGTTAAAAAACAAATGCTCATAAATTTTTTAATGAAGCATCTTCTGTGGAAGGTAGCCTCCTATGTTGACTTATGTCATGCAGTTTCAGCCATCCAGAATCCAGGACCTGCTGGTGGTGCACTCATTTGAATAGGCCAGGCTATAGTGTAGGCAGCAAATGGCCTGGTGCTTGTAAGTGGCAAGTACCGGTAATCAACTAGTGTCCCATCTAGTGGTTGCACGCATGCATCTGCTCCTTCCTTAAATCAGTGCCCTGGGCTGGAACTAGACACATCAAAGAAACGTTTCGGTTAAACGCGTTGCAGAATTTGTATGACAAATCGGGTTAGCGAAAACGGAACTCCACAGCACCATCTGGTGTCACAGTGTTACAATACATAAACAAAGCATATAGTGTTTTTTCTTTGCCAATGTAGCTGAGTCCCCAGAAGCTGTTCCAGAGTTCTCAGTGTGAACCTTTCCTAAGCTTTGTGCCTGTCGCTTTGGTAACCTTGTATGGCATGCTAGTATTGTTGTTGGTGTGGGGACAGAGAAGGGGTGGAGAACCTGTAGCCCTCCAGTGGCTGCTTGACTACAGATTTTCATATTATTGGCCATGCCAACTGGGGCTGATGGGTGTTGTAGTCCAACATCTTAGAGGGCCACAGATTCTCTATCTGTGGAGCACAGGGAGGCTGTGGAGGGGCGGGAAGAGTCTTTGCTAACATGTGGCACTCTGTACACTTTACTTCCTTTCTGGAGTTCCCCAGGATCTTTGTCTCCTGTCTGAGCATCATCCTGCTAGAATCATCCTGAGATGAGAAGCAGCAGCTGCTTGACTTGTTTGCATCTCACTGTTGTAAAAAATGACACGGCAATCTTCCTCTGAGGCCCAAGGGTAGGATTCTATAGAGAACCCAAAAGGACTTGTAGTAGGAAAGGCTGGATATTTGTGCCACAGTAATTTCTCTGTGTGCTCCCTAGCTAAAGAGAGCACTAACAATGGGGTTGAATGGGCTTAGAAGTTGGGGGGGGGGTAAGTAAGTTTTAGAAGGGAACCGGAACTCCAAAGGTTTGAGACATTGCTTTACGATGGAAGGCCCATTGCCCTGTCGCCAATGCAGCAGCTAACTGTAGCTCTCAGTCCCAGTGCTTTAAATTGCATGCTATGTGGACCGGGAAGTGAAACTTCCTAATAAATTTCCCAATTAGAGATGCCATAAACTTTGTTATACCTACCCAGCCAGTGAGGTGTAGCCGATCAGTCCTAGGAGGAGGAACTGATCAGTCTGCTTGACTAATTATTTAGGTCATTGTTCCCCTGGATTATAGAATCATAGAACTAGAGAGTTGGAAGGGACTCCAAGGGTCATCTAGTAGTTCAACCTCCTGCAGTGCAGGAATCTCAGCTAAAGCGTCCATGACAGATGGCCATCCAACCTCTGCTTAAAAACCTCCAAAGAAGGAGAGTCTACCACCTCTCGTGGGAACCTGTTCCACTGTTGAACAACTATTACTGTCAGAAAATTCTTCCTGATGTTTAGTCAGAATCTCCTGTCTTGTAACTTGGATCCATTAGTTCGGCTTCTAGCCTCTGGAGCAGGCGAAAACAAGGTGGACTTGCTCCATCTTCCATGTGGCAGCCCTTTAGATATTGGAAGATGGCGATCATATGTCCTCTCAGTCTCCTCTTTTCCATGCTAAAGAGATTAATTTTACTAGTTTTTATTTTTGGAATTATTTGATTAAGACAGGGTAGGGAACCTGTAGCCTTCCATATGTTGTTGGACTCCAGCTCCCATCATTCCTGATCACTGGCTGTGCTGGCTGGGGCTGATAGGAGTTGGGTCCAACAACCCATCAAGGGTCACAGATTTCCCCACTGCAGTTAAGAGCTGTTGTCCTAGGTAATATGTTTGTTCAGAGAATGTGCACTCAGCTTGGCTGCCTGAACTCTTGGGAGTGAAAAATGAGAACTATTGGTTGAAGGTCTGCTCTTGAAAAGTGGGGCACCAGGTCCCTTGTGACGGATGTGTGTGTTTTAACTGGAAGCATTCTTGTAAATGTGTAGCTCTTAGCAAAGAAGACCTCTAACCCCTTCTCTTTCTACAATATCGATCTGTTTGGCAAGAGCCTGGTACTTTGCCATGTGTTGTGGGGGTTGGCTGCCCTTGCCTTGTCCAGCTTGAATTAACCAACTTCCCATTTCTGTCCGTCTCAGAAAATCATCGGTGTATTCAAACCCAAGAATGAGGAACCTTATGGGCAGCTGAACCCTAAGTGGACAAAGTGGCTGCAGAAACTGTGCTGCCCCTGTTGTTTTGGAAGGGACTGCCTTGTTCTTAACCAGGGATACTTATCTGAGGCTGGTGCTAGCCTTGTTGACCAGAAGCTGGAACTGAACATTGTTCCCCGCACAAAGGTGAGCCTGGGACAGAGGAGGAAGCAGACAGCAGGATTTAATAGTGGATAGGATGCCTGTGTGCTTCTATGTGAGATCCCCAGTACCTACTTCCTAAATAATAAAATCCTGCCTTTCATCCAGCCTCCACTTCTGTCTCTTACCTTAATGGTTTGTTCCTATATATCTATTGATATTTCACACTCCTAGCCCAGTGAGGACTTCTGGCTTTGGATTAGAAGCAGGGAGAACAGCAATTGAGGGAAGAAGCAACTGGGAGTAGTCCCAGAATTATTATATTCCATTCATTCATTCATTCATAAATTTGCCCTTTGCCAAGTGTGGTGAGTTGCTGGTTTTTACATTAATTTGGTTACTGCATTCTTGAGATTGATCTGCATATTTGAGTTTTGGGGTAGGAACTACATGTAGAAGTAGTTAGAAGAACGTGACTACAGATGAAGAAAAGTTCTAACCACAAGCATGGAATGTTTATACAGTATCACTTTTAAACTTTACTTTACTTTTTAACAAAGCTGCTAGAGGGTATAGGGTTGATGCTTGTCTTTTACTCTCCCCAATCCATTGTAATTTTTCAGGTCAATAAATTACACTTGGACTTTGAGATGTGTAGGTTTTTTGGGTTTTTTTTTAATGAAGTAGGCAGACCTGGATATGCCTAGATTTTTACCATGTTCTGTAAATAGCAGAGTGTGGCATTTATGGATTATGCTTTTTAAAAGTCATCTCTTTTCCATGCCCACAGGTGGTGTACTTGGCCAGTGAGACATTTAACTACAGCGCCATTGACAGAGTGAAGTCCCGGGGCAAACGCCTGGCCCTGGAGAAAGTGCCAAAAGTGGGGCAGAGGTTTCACCGAATTGGGCTTCCTCCAAAGGTAGGGGTGGTTTAAGGTGCCCAGAAATGTTTTGTGCCACTGAGCCAGGCCTTGTTCCCTTAACCCACCTGCCTCTTGCTCTCAGGTGGGCTCCTTCCAGCTCTTTGTGGAAGGCTACAAGGATGCAGATTATTGGCTACGTCGCTTTGAGGCTGAGCCCCTCCCAGAGAATACTAACCGCCAATTGCTGCTGCAGTTTGAGAGGCTTGTGGTGCTGGACTACATCATTCGCAATACGGGTAGGTTCTGTGCCAGCTCTTAGCGCTTAGGGTGGGAGTACTGCCGACTGAGGAATCTGATGGGAGAGATGTTAATTGTTGGGAAGCCTTATGAAGAGGGAAGTGTATTTTGCTCTGCTATTCTGAATGTAGCCCTTGCTCAATGCACGTATTCCCTGGTATGCTACTTCAGAAACTCCTTGGCCCTCTCATGTTCCACAATGTTGTCAGTGGGTCGGATCATAAGAAAATGAAATGACAATCATTCTCCAATTTTGTTTTTGAAGAGGTATGCAACATGATACAGTCCTGGAGATCTCATCAATTACCGGTACTATTTATAGTAATTGGGGGAAATGCCTTGTTTTCTACACAGTGCTTCTGTGTTCTGCACACATATACTTGCGCATGTTTTTATTCATGTTTCAATAATTTATATTCTATTGTCATTTGGGTTCCTGCGACCTTGTCTTCTTGTCATTTATATTTGGGGACTTCCTCCTCTATTTGAGGGGAATAATAGGAAACTGCCTTTTACTAAGTCGGATGGTTGGTCCACCTTAACTTCGAATCTCTACTTCGATTGTTCAAAAACCTTTTCCAGCCCTATCTGTAGATGTCAGGGATTGAACCTGGAAATTCCTACATATGGAGCATGTGCTCTTCCACTAACCTAGAGCCCTACATAGCTGCGTGCTGGTGCTCCTTGGTTCTTGGGGCAAACCATTGTGTCCAAGATGTGATGGATAGCCTGCACGTGATTTATGTGGAGTTTCCAACCTGGAGCCCTGCTGTAGCCATAGGTAGTCTTACTGTCCTAAAATCCTCGTAGAGTTGGGATACTCTTACCTGAAGGCTGTACAGCCTCTTCTCAAGCCTAGGATGCAGGATCTCTAGCTTCCACTTCCCCTGAAGGAAGGATAGTAGGCGATTGCCTTACTGTTTTGCATGGGAAATTCTTCTGTGGCTAGACAAACCAGGAGCAGCAATGACAAGGCTGGGATAAGGTTGCATCCTCCAAATAATAGGGGGTGAATGACTGAAAGATTGTAAGATGCCAGATTACGTAGTCTAATGGTGTGTCTTACTTCTTCTTCCCCCACTGCCACTTCTTAATACTACAATGTGGATCTTGCTATCTGTGGTGAGATTTCTCTGTCTTATCAATGCATTTCCCTTCTTTCACAGACCGGGGAAATGACAACTGGCTTATCAAGTATGACTGTCCTCTGGACAGCACAAGCGTGCGGGTGAGTAGGGCCCATGCTGTTCTGGTGGTTCCACTTGGGGATCTACCTTGCGTTCTACAGCAGCAGGCAGTATGGGACTGGAAGGAACTGGTATGCAGCATTGAGGAAGGGCCAAATTTAAGGGAATGTCTCTAATCAGGCACCATAGCTGCTGAACACGTCTTAGGCACAGCTAGACTAGGTGACAACATGCTGCTTGTAGAGTGATATAGAAAGTTGGTCTTCAGTGTATAGCCTGGCACCAAGACATGGGAGAGTCCAGAAGTTGCTGAGCCCTTTCCAGTGAGTGCCAGAAAAGAGAAATCTGGCATCATGGCTCTAGCAAGCTTACAGAGGGGCAAAAGTGGCAGGGAGAAGGTAGTGTCAGAGGAGTGCTAGACTTGCTATGCCCATTAGCAATGCTTGGACTCCCTTTGGGCCTTGGGGGGGGGGGGAAGAGGGCAGAGAGGATTTGAGGTAGGGCTTGGTCAGAACTTTTGGTAGTATAAGCAGTGCCCATTGTGTTGCTTTTGGGATGGTGAGTCTTGGATTGCCCCTCTCGGCTATTCTGGAATTATACTTGGGAGTATATCCCAGTAACCTCAAGGACTGCCTCTCACCACATGAATCTTGCATTCATTATCTAAGGTCGCCTCCAAGGAAGGTGTGGACTTATTCTTGCTGTACTAAAACCTTGCCACTCCCCCCGTTTTTCCCCATGCTCTTGCTTTATTTAAACATCTGCCATTGTTTAAAACATATCTTTTCCTTTCAGTATTTCTCCCTTCTCCCTGTACTCAAACCTCTGCCTCTTCCATTCCTCAGCAACCTCATGTAAGAAAGATTAAGGATGTGGAGCCCTAAAATATTCCATAGTACCTTCACACAACGTATTCCACTCCTGGTACCATGTACGATATTCATCATGAAGTTCCAGATTCAACTTAGTTACTTAGAACAGATTTAGCTGCTTATTAATAAAACAAGCAAACAGCCATTTTTGCAAAACTGAACAAGCTAACTGACAAACTTGCTCTTAAGATTCTATTCATCCTAAAGATACAGTTATATATATAATCACTGGGTATGTGTGTGTGTGCAAAGGGCTACCAAATAGGAGAGGAGAGGCTTGGAAATGGGGGTGGTCTGTGTGCAAGGAGGAGATAAAAAAAGGAAGCTGGCGGAGGGAGGAAAAAGGGAGTGAAGGTGTAAAGAGGGGTTGCAAAAAAAGGCATGGAAATTAAGGTGAAGAGCAAACCAGAGGCACAAAAGGGGCTGCAGAATAGGAGTGGGCGGTGGCTTCATAATTGGGTGGAAGCTGCAAAGGTGCTTGGTAGTTGCAATATGTGGGAAGAGGAAGATGCAGGAGCTTACCAGGGGAGCGGTCTGTGTGCAGAGGTGGGGTGCTGCACAAAAGGAGAGGGAGGGAGGCATGGAGGTGGGGGTGAGGGTGAAAACGAGTACAAAGCGGAGCTGCAGAATAGAAGAGACAAGTGGCTTCAAAAATTAGTTTGGGAAGGTAAAAAGGGGGATTAAGTAGCTGCACGGGGTGGGAAGGGGAATCTGTAGAGGGTTAATGTGGGAAGAGCAATGGAGTTGCGGTTGGTAAACAGTGAGCAGTGGGGCAGAGCACTCGTGTGTGTGTGTGTGTGTGTGTGTGTGTGTGTGTGTGTACGAACATTTTAGGATATTGTTTTACGTTTATTGTTTCCATGCTTTGAAACATTTTCCTGTAAAAAGTAACAAATACAACAGTACCCTTTTCTGGTTCAACATTCTTCCCTCTCTGTAGGACTCAGAATGGGTAGTGGTGAAGGAGCCTATAATTAAACTGGCTGCCATTGACAATGGCCTGGCTTTCCCTCTCAAGCATCCAGATTCTTGGAGAGCATGTAAGTACCGGTAGTCCCAAGCACTAGATTCCCAGTAAGCAAGTGTTTCTGGCTGGTCCAGGGTGCTCTTTAAGGGCTAACTGCCTTGTGTTGTTTCCATGTGGAGTCCAGGATGTTCAGGGCCTCCGGTGCTAAGATTGAGGAATCTTCAGTCTCCTTTATGGGATGTTGCCCTTGTAACAAGCCTGTTAACATTTGCTTTTTGTTTCTCCCCACCTCTCCAAAGACCCTTTCTACTGGGCATGGCTGCCCCAGGCCAAGGTGCCCTTTTCCCAGGAGATCAAGGATCTGATACTGCCAAAGATTTCAGACCCTAATTTTATCAAGGATTTAGAAGAAGACCTCTATGAACTCTTCAAGGTAACCACAGGCACCAGGGCAAGTACACCTGTGATTCTGTTCATTCTGCTCATGAGCAAATAATTTGTGTGGATGCTGTGGGAGGGTAACTGCACCTATTCCTCTCCATAAGAACAGAAGACAACAAGAGATTTGTACGCAGCACCCACCCTAATCGTGTCTGTCTATCTGTTGCTGTCTCTTTTGTAGAAAGATCCAGGCTTTGACAGGGGCCAGTTCCACAAGCAGATTGCCGTCATGCGTGGCCAGGTATGCTGCTTGCTGCCATTGGAGGAATGGGATCTGTGCTGGGCACTGGGCTGTCTTGACTCCCTTTACAATTGGGTTCCTGCTGACTTCGGTCATTCAGGTTTCCCCTCTCTTCTCTTCCTAGATCCTGAATTTGACCCAGGCCTTGAAAGATGGGAAGAGCCCCCTTCACCTGGTCCAGATGCCCCCTGTAATTGTAGAGACAGCTCGCTCCCACCAGCGCTCTGCCAGTGAGTCGTACACGCAAAGCTTCCAGAGCCGCAAGCCCTTCTTTTCCTGGTGGTAGCAGAGGCCTCTGCGACTCATCGAGGAACCTGAGTTATCACTTGACAGTGGGCAGCCAATCCTCCAGACTGAGGCCGCTGTGCTGCTGCCAGTGGGAGATGTAAGCAGGCGCTACCAGCCAGCCTCAACTCTGCACATTCCCAGCAGGAAGGGAGGCCCTTCCTTAGACCTGACTGCTCCCCCCCTCTTGCTGCGGGCTGGAAATGCCCGTCTGCTCCCCAGCCTGAGCATGGCAGCATCTCCCAGCAGGTGCCTGCATGCAGCATCCTTTGGTTTCAAGCCGTCCCTCTAATGTCCATCTGGGTGGAGATCACCCCAGGGTCCTCTGCCTGGGAAGGCTGGCAATGAAGGGGGATGATCTGAGTTGGATAGAAGTGCTCTTGCTATGTGCAACTCCCAGCCTTGATATTCCTCCTTCCCTCCCTGCACCCTGTTTTATCCTGCAGTGGAGGGGGAGGACCCTGCTCCACTAGGCTTGCTCTGTTATCCGTGGTCCTACAGAGCTCCTCCTAGTGCTGTAGGCACCAGTCATGTCTTGGGGCCATCCATAAGGAGCACAGCTGCCACCGACTGCTCCTGGGAGGATGCACGTTGGGATAGAGAGGAAAGAAGAACTTAAGGGTCGGACTAGAGCCTGTTGGTGCAGCTTTTGTCTGCCTGGGGTAACGGTAAATATTAGAAGGTAGGTCCTGCAAGAGTATAACTGCTGTGCTTCCTTCCCTTCCTTCTGCAAGGGAGTAAATGCCTCAAATAGTAGATTTTAACATTGGTTTTAAATAATTGAACCCAAGTGCATACACTTGTTCTCCATGTAGTCCCGGAGCAACTGAGAGGATGACTATATCCTAGCACTGTTAGCCTTAGGCTAGTATTTCACACCCATCTAGTCTGATCCCTAGGGGAAGTAATAGCTGTGCCTCTTCTCTGCCGGTGCTGGGGTAAGCGGGAGGCAGAAAAGAGGCCGCTGCCAGAGGTAGGATCCTCCCTTGGGCTGCATTTGGGCATTGACAATCGGGAGGGGGGAGGAGGTTCTCTGGGTGGGGTTGCCTGCTGCCATGGGGGAAATGTCCTCACTGCATCCTCATAAGGGGAAGCACTCACATTAGGATCACTACCATACCGAGGCCCTTTACACCCCGTGTGCAATGGAATGGTACAGTGAATGCTGCTTTTCTGAAAGCCACTGTGCTAAATCCCTGGCATTAAGTTACCCTCTGAAATTGTCAATATAAGTGTCTTGATTTCTCCTTGGGTGTTGCTGATTTGGCTGCCACCCAGGCCTGCGAGGAGAAGTCTTGCATCGAGTCCAGCTTCTCTGCTGTTTAGAGCAGGCGCCTGGTTCCCTGTATGTGGGGGTGGGGTCTGCCTCTTTTTCACTTGGGGGGACAATTCCCTGCTGTATGCCTGAGGTGCCAGGCTGAAGCTGATGTACTTGATGCCAGGCACGGGTTCTTTTCCTTTTTGCCAGCCTGAACTGAAATGTATCGTTCTTATGCACTGTAGAAATGTATGTAATATATTTAAATCAATGCAAGTATCTTCATAACAGATCTGCAGTTGCAGAGCCAGTCTCTTGCGTGTTTTTTTTTTTTTTTTGTCTGCTTGTGTTAATGGGAACTGAATTTTCTCCCTGCTCTCCCCATTGCAACAGTGCTGCTGCTTGCAATTGTGTCATGGCTCACACTTGCTCTCTACTTCCCCTGCAGTATGAATATTCCCCACTAGGTGAAGCTTACACTGCATACATATTGGGAAGTCCTTCCTTGTGTTTGACTGTTTTGTATTGTAAAGCATGGGATGGGAAGCTGGCCTGCACCCATGGGCTTTTTAGTGCAGGGCTGGGGAAGCTGTGGCCTGCCTGCCTGCCTGATGTTCCAGGCTATAAATTCCACTATCCCCATGCTAGCTGGGGCTGACTGGAGGTAAGAGTCTAAAAACATCTGAAGGACCACATATTCTCTACCCCTTTACCACCTGCAGAAAAAACCTTCCCGATCCTTTTATAGCCTTTAGGAAAAAGAATCATGCATTTCATCCTGTTAGCTTGGGTGGCCCTGGCTCAAAGTGATATTTAATACAACATATATCCTTTCATTGCCTTAATGTGTTAGTATTCACTTCTATTTTGGTAAAATAAAATCTGTACAGCTAAAAGGAAAAACAAGTTGCCCAACTTCTGCACCAAGTATGAAGCTGATTGTGCGCAAGACCTCCTTCTTGCCTTGAGAGAGCTATTACAGCTAGGCACCCAAATGGGCAGACTTCTGGTTGTTCAACAGGTGTATGTGAGTACATATAGGCAGAAGACTGTTTAAACATAATGGAGCCTTAGTTCCTGTTCTTTTTTGGAATTACCAGGACTGCGTATGTCCCCACACTCCATCTCACAACTTTTTCGAACACTTCGTTTTTCAAAGGACTGACCTCCTGTATAATAGCAGTATGGGAACTACTCCCCAGTCAATGTGATCACACCTACAGTGTGAAAGAGCATTATACTTGCCCTGCCCCGTGACTATTCTTTGTATAGGATGAAGTGACCACCCTCACAACCAGGTGGGTAAAGAGTTAAGACAGCTAGTCTTGCAGAAAGTGAGACTTTCTAAGGCTATCACTGTAGATGGAGCTTTTGGTGCAAACCCAGACCCTTAATAATCCATTCCCCAACCCCCATACTTGACTCGCCTCAGATTTAGAAGAAGCAAGTGACACGTTGGCATAATCAGGAAATCCACTTCAAGACGTGACTCTAGCTGATCTTAAAAGGAGGCTAGACAAACTCATGAGGGACAGCCCTCTCTCCAGCTACTTACACGAAGGTGCCACATAGTTTTCATGCAGCTGGGTCAGCCTCCCTCCAAATACAAATTACTGAGTGGGAGCCAACAAGAAAGCTGTTACCTTCATGCAGCCTCCTTGTCGACTTTTCAGAAGCATCTGATTATACAAAATACAGTGCTGAGCTAGAGACATTGGTGCAATTTAAGCGATTAATACTTGCATTCACATAAAGGGCTTTCATAGAGGGGACTGTATAATAAGCTTTATTAAATATGACCAGGTACATTCAGTTTGTAGTGTTTGTGCTTCATCATAGCCAGATGTAGTCAAGTCAGAGAACCAGAACAGGTAGTGCTTGAAGGAGGAGGGTTGGTTTCAAGTTTCTCCGCCATGTTTGCCAGCGTGAAGGACACAGGATATTATACGAAAACATTTTGCTATGAGAGAAGTGCATCTTCCATACGGACCCCCCTTGGGTTCAGGCTACTCCTGTTCTGTACAGTGACATTTAACTACAACTGTTGCCATAAGGTTCAGTTGCTCACCGACGGAGCTGGTGCAGGTAGTCTGCAGTTCCCATTCCACTTTTTTTCTTCCTGTAGTGGGAAGCAGTGTAGTGGCTGGTTTGATCAGCTGCATCTATCTCCTTATCACTATTGCTGCAGCCATCAACATCAGCACATGATGTGGTGCGGTCTTCAATCCTATAGGAGAACAAAGGCACCCATTAAGAAATGGAGTAGTATGTTATCTCTTCTGGAGAAGTAAGCAATATGTACAGGCAATAAGAAGAGAACTGCTATGCTGGCTTTCTACAAGTAAAGGAGGAAAGAATTTACAGGTGTGGCTATTCCTGCACTTGGAAGTTCTCTTGCTAGTTTGTGAGAAGCACACTTGCTCTCCTTTTCATCTAGATCAGCAATAGCAAAACTGATCCGCCCAATTCTCAGCCCCAGCCATATGAGCAACGATCAGAAGTGATGAAAGCTATAGTCTAGCAACATCTGGTTGGCCACAGGTTCGCAAACCCTGCTGATCTAGCTGTCTTTGTATCCTCCATGTTTAAAGAATTTAAAATTCTGTTGAAAGGGAGAATAAAGTGTGTGAACTGTACAAATAATGCAAATGAATTACATTTACATGTTTACTTACTCTGCATACATAAATTCTGCTTCTGTTAATGAGGAGTAGAGGGCAGGAGCTAGAGAAAGCTTTGCCCCTCTGGTTTCTGAAACTGCATGTTACCCACACACTTTTTCATCTATATTTTCAGCTATAACGTACATAAGCTGAAAGCTGAGGTTGGTAAGAGGCTAAACTCTGTACCTGTCAGCAGATTCTGTTTACATGCTATGCCTGAGTACAATACAAAGCACACTTGCTCCAGTTTTGAACACACTGCAATATAACCAATGAACACGGTTTTAAGCAAAGGATGCTCTAAGAGACCACTGTTGATGACATATGGCCATAACTATTTTACATCTGCACAACAGCATTAGGAACAGGTAACACCAGTTGCTTAGGAAGAGCTCTGAGCCTGAGGCTGCATTCACACTATAAAGTGGAATCCTAGTGCTTTAAATGTAAACAGTCATGTCTCCACCCCCCCCCAATTTTTTTTTTATAGGAACTGCACTTTACTAAGGGTGCTGAGAGTTGTAAGGAAGTCCCTGTGTTTCCCCCCCTCAGAGCAGTTTAACAAGCAATCCCTTGTCACGGAGAACTCCTGAGAACTATAGTTCTGTAAAGGGAAAAGGGACCTCTAACAACTCTCAGCATCCTTAAACTACAACTCCCAGAATTCTTTGGTGGAAGCCATGACTGCTTAAAGTAGTACCATAGGGCTTTATGCCATGAATGTGACCTGACTTGAGGTACAGCAGCTGGTCAAAAGTATACAAACCAGCAATTTATAGAATATATCTGTAAAGGTGGGCAGGTAGGAAGTTACTGGTTTTAGGTAGAGATCATCTGCTTACTCCAGGAGTTGAGCACCTGAAGTCCTCCAGATGTTGCTGAAGAAAACCCGTTCTCTCTTATCATTGGCCATGCTAGCTAAGACAAATGGAAGTTAAGAGTCCAATGAGATTTGAAGGGCCATTGCTGGCCTACAACCTGCTGCTGAAGAAACAGCAGGGGAGAGCGGATCTATGTGGCTTTATTGTTAGATGGCAAGTGCAAGAGCTGTAGAAGCAGGTTGGCATGAACATGGGAGACCATACCGTAAGCGGCTGAAGTGTTGGAGCTCTAGGAGTCTGGCGCCACCACTCATTTCTGAAGGAGGTCTCAGGTGTGATCTCAGCCTCAGCCTTCTCTGCCTCCTTCGGAGCTGTTGCAAGGCGTGAGCAATGCACCGGCTCCCTGCACAATCCCAGACCAGCTGGGCCCTCTCCTCGGCTTGAGCATCCCCACTGCTGTGGAAGAGGCGGCGCAACTGCAACAGCCCCACCCCCTGAAAGATGTTGGCAGATGCTCTCTTGCGAGTGCAGGCTTTGGGGGTCTGGTGCTGTGGCAAGTCACAGGCAATAGAGGCTGGGGTTCCCATGATGCTAGGATCCCTCCACTCTGTAGCTGAAGGTAGTTCTGTGAAAAGAGGAGAAATAGGGTGAAACAGCAGAATGACTAATCCTGCCAGTCATTGCTATTCCCCTGCCACCCTCATCTTCACTTTTGCCTGCCTAGCTGAGAGCAGATGTGTAAGAGACAACCTTTCCATAGCCATGCCTCAAGGCATCCATCCTTTTTGCCAACCCAACTTATCTACCGCCACCTCCTACAGAACAAAACTGGTTCCTTCCCCACTGAAGGAATTGGGATTCCTATTTTGCAGCTGACTCCTGGCCCTTGGGGATGTGCAGGCCATCAGAAAGAGAGCACCTCCATTTTCCTAAGCAAGCTGCTGAGCTGCCCCAACACCATCCAGATGGTGGTGTTAATTCTCTGGCAGCAGAATATTAAGCCAGGCCTCTGCTTGTTCAGTACAGGTGTGCTCAAGTTGGGAGGAGTTACATACCAGGAAACAGCTCCAGGCTAAAAGCCGGTTTGCATGCATTGAAATTCCACAGAAGCTGGGATGAGTGCCAGGGTGGGGCCATATGGGGCAACAGCTCACATTCTTACACTCAAGCAAAAGGGCTGGCATTTGTCTTCTCCCAGCAGCCTCCCATGCCTTGATGTATGTCTCTTATGGTAGAGAAAGCCTAGGAACAACACTTAATTCCCAAAGAGAGTGTTCAAACCATGAGATGGGCACGCGGGAGCCGAAGAGACGAGCCAATACATCAGTTCCCGGGAGCTAAGGGTGCACTTTTATATCGCTCCGAAAATGGCATTAAACATATGCAGCACGCATATTTGTCCCTCAGCCCGGTTGCTGTGCAGGAACCGATATTGGGACTGGATGGAAAGAGAGAGCTGATGTTGACTTGAACCACGGGGAGACGCAGAATTGAATCTCCGTGCTCAGCAAGGAGATAACTAACTGCGTGACAAGGGGCCAGGGTCTTAGCCTATGCTACCTTACCGGGATGTTGGAAGGATAACTCCCAAGTATGCACCCCTCAGCTCGTTTGCATTACAGTATTATTATCTCCAAATAATAATCCACGCGGGGCCCTGGGAGATCTAGGGCAAGTTACACTGTCCATCTAACCTTCCCCACATTGTCGTTCTGAACTTCTTCGAGCAAAAGCATGATGTCAAGGGAACAGAAAGGAGCCCAGCAAAAAATTATTCTGGTTCGTGCTGCCCCGAGATACTGGCAAGAATTGTTCGCTCTCCAGGCGAGCGAGGAACCACGTCCCTTCCCCCACTCGGGGGAATATTGCATTTTACAACAACAGATCGAGGCCGATGCCCAGACCTGAGTGGATTCGGGCTCCTCGGACAGGTAAGTCACAGACCTGGCGGCTGCTGTCGTCCTTGAGGCCACGGGTCTCTCGAAGGCTCCTGGAGACCCGCCAGGGCGGGCGGTTCCCCTGCTCTCGCCTTGCCTCTCCCCAAGCCGATTCCCGTCATTCGCAGGCTCACGCGGTGAAGATTCCTTTGTCCATTGAAGAGCGCAGGCAACCTGCATCTCAGCCAATCGGCTTCATCTGCCTCTTAACTCCAAGGTTCTAAATCCGAACTCCGAAGATAACCAAGTCAGCCAATCGGGTTGGGAGGAGGCGGGGCTCCGCTGTCCCTGCTGGTAACGCGTGGCAGGCGGCGTTCTTGACGTCACTGGGAAGGGCGTTAGCCTGCAAGGAGAAAGAGGGGCGTTGCTTTTTCCTGCTGTGGTTGACTGAAAGGGACGGCGGGGTGTGTTTGTGTGTTTTGTCCAAAGGCAGAGAGGCTTCTCCCTTTCCTTAGTCTGAACCTAATTCCAGCAAAGAGTTAATTGGCCCACTGAGAAACCCGATCGTGCCATGTCACCGGCGTGGAGGGGGCATCTTTATCCTATCCCCTCCCCATTCCCACTTTATTTTCTGCTTGTTTTCCTTCAGTGGCTCGCGCCGAATTCTCTCTTTGCAAATAAAGGGTCAGGACGGAGTATCTGGTTCTGGCAGGGCAGAGATTGGAGGTCCGCAGGGGAGCGAAGCACGATCGGCCTCCCTGACAGCAACCTGAAAAATAGGACTTGCTGCTGGAAAGAATCGCTAGCCTGACCCCGTAACGTCTGGCTTCTCAGACCACTTCGACAACCTG
This sequence comes from Lacerta agilis, assembly GCF_009819535.1. Lineage (NCBI taxonomy): Eukaryota > Metazoa > Chordata > Lepidosauria > Squamata > Lacertidae > Lacerta > Lacerta agilis. The sequence goes on from NC_046316.1 coordinate 55,200,037, forward strand.
CTCGCCTTTGCTTGTCAGGGCAATTACGGGCCTGTTTGGCAAGGCAGCGGGCGGGAAAGGGTTTGGAGGAGCGTGCCCATGGGCGTAGCCAGGATTTTTGTTAGGGGGAGGTAGGCCTTTTGTTGCGGGGGGGGGGGGTTTCAACCTAAGTTAGCTAGGTATTTTTATTGGTGGGAGGGGGCATCTGCCCCTCCGTGCCCCCCCCCTTGGCTACGCCCATGAACGTGCCTATTCCGCTCCACTGAGCCACGCAAAGTAGTCGCAGCCAGACACGTGCTATTGGTCGACGTGGAGGGAAGGCGCGGGCTCCCCAGCCAGCTCCTGCTGCGTGCCAGGAAGCCAGAACCCTCAGGCACGAATTTTTGCCGCCGTGTTCTCTGGGAAGTATGTAGAAAGATGCCATGAGATTTGACTTGCCTTTTGATCCCCAAGAAGACGCACACTGAGATGTAATTTGGCAAACTTGTCATAGAGAAAAAAAGGATCAGGGTTAAAGGAATGCCCTATTTTCATTTAGATCTCTGCACCCCTTTCTAGGGACATTTGCATCCACTCTATAAACAGGGGAAATTGTCTACATTGTCACATGTGAATTGCACAAGTGTGTATCTTGCCGTAGTTCCAAGCTGAAGTGCGTCAGCACAAGCAAGAGCTTCCAAATATGCAACAGTAGAAAAAAACATATTTAAAAGAATTTTTAAAAAACAAATAACTGAGTGCAATGCAAACTTTTTTCTGGAGAATACCATGTGAGAAGTGGTGCCGTGAAACTTAAAATCCTGCATGTCACACAGAAATCATTGCCTGCAGCATCTTATGAAAGTCAAGAGACCCACTAAGATCAAAATTAGAATGATTTCAAGAATGGATCCTTTATATATGCGAGTTGACAACCTCCTTTTGGAACATTCAACCCTGCTAGAGGACAAGCTGGTTTGAACCTGTTTAGGAGAGACTTATTGATTCATTCATGTACGACATATCTTTGTCACCTATTCATCCTGTCCTCTGGGCAGCTCATGGCAGTTTTAAAATAAAGCCATGTCTCTAAAGACAGAGAGTGAAGTTCACAGGCACAGGCACCAGATAAGGAAACAGTTTATCCATTTAAGTTTTTTTTATTTTTATATTCACAAGTTAAATCAGAAGTGTGGAAAGAAATACAACTGTTTTTTTCCCTACTCTTCTCTGCCTCTTTAGAACATGGAAATAAAATTGACCTAAGTTCCGACATCCAAGATGAGAGCAGGCTGGAGTTTGTTTGCACCATCTAGTGGTGCTGGCCAGGACCTGGGCTACCTACCAGAAGAGTCAATACAATGCAAAGTTTTGAGGCTGCGTACATGCCATACACTTCAAGCACTTTACCCCCTTCTGAATCCTGGGATTCTGGGAACTGTGGCTGAGAATGGAACTTTGTATCCTGAGAATTGTAGCTCTGTGAAACTATAGTTCCCAATCACCTTATTGGGGGTGGGGAGGAAATGTGCTTTAAAAATGCATGATGTGCTTTGAATGTATGAAGCCTATGCAGCCAATGTGCCCAAACCCATCTCCTGCAAGGGAGAGGCAAAACTCTGTGCCTGCAGGGCCCACATGCTGAGGCAACCTTTCTGCTTAGGAAGAACTTTTGGCTGAAGCAGTACATAGTGTGTAGCTGAGGAAACTGTGATGCTAAAGCAGCCAGCTTTAATGGGTGTTTTGAGAGCTCTCAGCTTGGGACTGCAGGGGCGTGAAGGAGAGAGGAGTTAGCAGAAGGATGGAGAAAGAGAACCACCCAGAGAAGAGGAGGGGCAAGGGGGGAACAGGGAGGGACAGAGCCGGGAAGCTGAGAGGCCCCTGCACAGGAAAGTCCATTGAGCTGCAGATGTTTGGCAGCTGCAGACAGAGGAAGTGCCTGAGAGGGGGGTGAATTTCGCTGGGCTCCAGAAGGCAGAACTGGACGGGACAGAAGTGCCTGGAGGCCGCAGTCTTGCAGCATGGCTCTTCCACCACCTCCGTCCTCCCCTCCACCGCCTTGCCCGCAGTCTAGAGAGACTCTGAGTCTGAACAGGCCCTTCCTGAGAAGTCTGCTGGGAGTGCTGCGCATTGCCCAGCTGCTGACGGGGGCTGTCTGCTGGGTGACTTTAGCAGCGCACAAGTATGAAGGAGCCACCTACTTTGCAGTCTTTGCAGCGGTCCTGCTGTGGTTGCTCACCTTGGCGTTATTTGGGCTCAGCCTGCTGGGCCGCTGGTCTCTTGTGCCGGTGCTGGGGACCCGCTGGCTTATGACGAACCTAATGCACGATCTGTTGCTTGGGGTTATTCTGTCTGCAGCTGCTGCAGGCATCCTAAGCCAGAAGACACAGAGTTTCAGCTACTGCAACCTGCCAGGCTACATGTGGTCCTGCAGTTACAAAGCCTACCTGACTGCTGCCGTCTTTGCTGGTATCACTGCCTTCTTTTACCTAATTTCAGGACTCCACTGCCTTGTACGACATTTCCAGGGGCACCAAGATATCTGAGAGATGCAAGAAGGTAGGCTGATGGGCAGGGATGGACAGTCACAGACCCTTCTTCAACCAGACGGACAAGCCTTGCACACATACAGTCCCCACAGACTGTTCCTTGTTCCAGACTCATCGTTGCCTTCCTGATGGAGAGAAAAAAAATTCAGTAGACTTTATTGGGAGAGGGGGAATAATCCCCTATGTCCATGGTACTGATGGATGCTCTATACCCTTCATCAACGGATGGATGCATGATTTCATGACCCAGAAGCTAGAAATGGTGTATCCTTCAGATTAAACGTGGGAGCCAGATTGTGGGACTTCCCTGTTTCTTTTCTTGCTTCATTTGGCAGGTGGGTTTCTGTGGATTCTAGAAAGGTTTGGCCTGGTCTATGATTCCAGAATATGTGGTTGACATAAGGTGCCCTGGAAGCCCTTGATCATTCAGTGTTATTCATAATCCTTATAGGAGCAGATTTAATTTAGTTTGTAGTGTTTGTCCATATGTTTTTATGCCATATACATAAGATCTCATCCTCTCACATTTAATTAATGTTTTGTAATACTGAATATCCACCCTTTAGGGTGCTCTGTTGGTATATTATTAATATTATCCCATTTCAGAAGTTATATAAGGATAAGCTTAGGAACCAACCCCAAAAGCTTCCATTACATTCTTTTCTCCCTCCATAGCATTCTGTTTTTTAATCAGATATTTATAAATGATGGTTCTTAGTAACTTTTTATTTTAGATATGACCCTGATGTCGACATTGTGACATTTATAGCATAGCATAACCCCAGTAACCAGTTTTTACTTTTTAAAAATGGATGTGTTGAGGCTCATGTATTTTGGATATTTGCACTCCCTAACCTGGATCTCCTAAATGTGGGGCATTGGCTTTGCCGATTAAAGCAAGAGGCACATTCTCTTTGCTTTTGCACAGATGAAGTTTCTTTGTTCTTACTATTAGATATGTAAGCTAAATACTGACACCAACAATGGGATCCAGAGCTGAGCTCATGAGTCCATTTCTGAGCCCTAGCAATCCCTAGCTCAAATTACACACTGTGCCCGTAAACGTTGCTCTTGTAACTTCCTGAATTAATTAATGCTTCAGTTCCTTGAAATCTTCTTGAGACATTGCCTCGTATTTGAGGAAGCCACCCCACAAACCAATTGGTCATAAATAGTAGGCAACATCGGAGAGTTCTGCAACAGGTTAGGTAGTGACGGAACAAAAGAGACCAGAGAGCAGGGCCCTCTCACAGAAATTGGAGTGAGGTGCTGGTCATCATCTGAGGCCAGGATTGGAATCCAGGTGGATCATAGAAGTGGATCTACCCAGTATGGCTCTATATGAGGTTGGGGCCAAACCTTGATATTTGGTATCTTTAGGAGGCAAGTAGTTGGATATTAGGGACGCAGGTGGTGCTGTGGTCTAAACCACTGAGCCTCGGATAGTAGTTCTGTGATCTGCAAAGACTTCCTAAAGATACCCAAATTCAGGTTCCTACTGAAGAAGACTAATAGTGTGTGTGTGTGAGAGAGAGAGCTACCAGATTCCAGACTGTTCTTAGCCCCTTTTATGGCAGGGTCTGTATCCTCCTGCTCCCATCATATTCCAGAGAAGGAGGGATATTTTATTCTGCACAAAGCATCAAGATAAATCCTACCCTGGGTGGAAGAAAGAATTGAAAGAGAACCCCAGGGTAAAAATTTGCAAACAGGCACTGCAGCTGAATGGTCGACAGTGGAGGAAATGTAATTACTGCGAAAGCTGGCTCTGGGCCGGAGAAGGGGAAGAAAATATTCCTATGGCAACTGTGAAGAGAAACAGTTACATCACATGGAAGACTTCTAACAGGGTCAGGGTGCAGAGTGCCCAAATTTCCCTGTGCCTAGCAGGGAAACAGGATCCAGTGCTGTCTGGTACTACTCCCGCATATCTCATGACTTTATAACGAAATATAAGAATGTGACAGCACTGACCATACAAACCTTGGAACTAGGATCAACCCCCAGTTGCTACCATGTAAACTGAAGGCTTCATCATGCTCACGGATTGTCAAAAATTGGATTTCCCCACCACTGGATTTCTGTCTTTGAAATACAGATGTGCCTTGGATAAGAGACCCCTGCACCCCTTTGACTTCTACTGTTTGTCTAATTGTGCTAAACTCCCAGAGCAGCTACCACAGCTATCTTTTGCTAAGATGCTACATTTAATGTGCCTATATATCCCCATCTTTTTTCAAATGGTAGGAATAGGATCGTTCTTGTTGGAGTCTCTTTTCCCCACGATAAATGGACCCTCTTCCAGCAACACCAAATGGGGAAGCCCACTTCAACCATGCTTAAGACATCATATCTCAGAGTGGACTGCAGGGGTTTCCAAAAAAACTTTGCCTCCATCCTCTGGACATTCCTGACTTTCTTCCTTCTATTCTACACGTAATAAAAACCTTGCTCCCCAGCTGTTTTCATCTTCTTTATTGTACTCAGCCAAGTGTATTTACTGATCATTTATCTGCTTGCACAAAGCTTACACAGAGGTTATACATTCCCAAATTTGTTTGTAGGAAGGTCATGACAATGAGCATCCTATCTGTTTTGGTTGCATGGAAATTATGTGTGGTATTCAATGAAGTTTTATGCAGAGTAGACCCATTGGAATTAATGGACCTACTTTGCCATGTTCATTAATTTCATTGGGTCAACTCTGAATAAAACTGAAATAACACCCTATGTCTTCTCATCAATCATTATCTCGTACTTTTTAATGCATTTTCCTGTTGCTTTCCCAGCCACAGAAGTTTTGTTTTTTTAAGTGGATTTGTTGTGCCAGATCCCTTTAATTGCACAAACCTCAATTTATGGTGTGTATTTTTCTCCAAAATAGTGAGACCAATACTTTATCTAGCTCAGCATTCAATCTGACAAAAGTGGCTAATGAATAGCATAGGGGCATTCATAAACAAAGTGTAATTGTGATATCCATCACCTATTCTATGGCTCCCTGCAGCATCAGAATAGAAAATATCCCCTGTGTCTTCCCCCTTTTCCTATTCTCTCTGGATTTGAAGGTTGTGGGTTTTTCTCCTTTTCACTTCTCACTGCTGATCCTTGCTTGCTCAACCTTACACCTATCACATGCCCTGCCCTTTGTCTGTGTTCCAGGCACCACAAGATACCAAGACAGAAATCTCATTTGGAAATTATCGGTACATGAAAATGATCCATGTTGCTCCCGTGGGAGTTCCCTGCCAATCTTTCATCATATGCCATTATGCCTGCAACTCTGACTGCCAACAGTTATCACAGCAGCCTCTTAAGCCTCCCTCCCTCTATGTTAGTCATGTTCACATGTTAACACCTAGAATCTGGCATGCAGGTGGCAAACTATTTCTGAAATGGAGGGTGTACTTTTGACAGCCATGGTGACTAGATGCCAATTTACAGACCTATCCTTCATGCATGCATCAAATCTCCCCTCTTTTTTTGGGAAGCTATTACAAACAAAAACCTGACTCAGGTGAGTTCAGTCTATTGCTCTCAGACCTGACCATGGCAAGGACAAGGAGAAATCTGTCTTAAAGGGTCGTCAAACTGGAGTTTCATTGTCACCAACCCAGCTATGTGTGTATGTGTGTGTTTTAAGAAAGCCATCAGAGCAAACCTGGAGATGTGCCGCAGTGAATTTCACAACTCTTGCTACTAATTTACTCAGACATATTGATTTTCTTCTTATCTCTGTTACTCCATTTTAAGCAAGCAAAAGACAATTATTCCATTGATGCTGTGCTATCGTCATCTGTCAAGATGACATCAGGGACCTTTTGAATATGAAACTGTCACATAATATGTACGGTAAGTTATAGGTACAGTACCAGAGGCTCTGGCTGCTAGCCAGTCATGAACATGGAAGGTTATTCTATGTATCTAAAGCAGGGGTGTGTGTGTGTGTGGACAGATGTTGTTGGACTTGCCTCCCATCAGTGCTAGCCAAAGTATGGCTGATGGTCAGGGTTGATAGCTTGGTAGTCCAAAAACAGCCACAGATTCTCCATCCTTGATCTAAAGGGTTGATACAGTATATGGTTTCCTACAAATTCAGGGCATTCATTACTCTTGAAATGATTTTTTTTTAAAGAGGTGGGAGTTTGGAACATTAAGAAAGAGAATCCCTATCTCACTCCCTATCTCCCAACTCTCATCCTCAACCCTATCTCTCAACTCAAATCAAGGCTTAACTCTCATCTCAAATGAAGGCCTCTCTAAGTCTCTCCCTCAGAAACCGCTCCTTTTATTCTCCCTCCCTAAGTGCTGCTCCTCTCCCCTCTGTGGCTAGCTGACTTTGTAGTCAATCAGTGAGAGGCTCCAGCAATCTGGTGGAATTTCCGAGGGACTGCATCGCCAGACTCTGGTTTGGTTCTGCTGTCTGTCACAGAAAGGAACAGCTTGCCGGAGCCACAGTGGGGCATTATTTGGTTCCATATGCCAGTTGCTATATTGGGATATGAGACTGGACAAGCAGATAATGGAACAGCAGCCCTGGTTTGGATTATCTATCCACCTCACAGTCAACCATCATTTCTGGCAATAGGTGCTCTCTATGGGCAGTTCTGAGTCACACCAGCCTATGCTGATGCAGCGGCAGAAGTCCATGATGTAAGACCCCTCATCATCTCAAAACAAGCACGAGCTGGTTATGAGCCAATATGAGGTCAGGTCTGTATCCTGGCGCTTCCAGGAATCCACAGACCTGTAATGACTCTGCTGATTACCTGCCAGCCAGTTTAAAGAAGAATGGGGATTTTTTGAATTTGAGAATAGAGAAGCAGGGCAGCCTGTGAGTCAAAACAGGGAATGAGTAGTCCTAAATACAGGGCATTGTATCTCCCTCAGCTGTTTGATACTCAGGATGTAATTGCATCCCTTTTGGGGGTAGATAGAGGGAAACACTGAGATGTGAAGGGGTATAAGGCAGGAAAGGTGTTGGCTGTTTATTGGATCAATTTTTGGAGCAGTGTCTACAATTGTTTTTGCTTTAGAGAGCCTTACAGATCAGGTTTCTGGAGTCAAAGTCATTCTCTGAATAAAATTCTGTGAATGCTGGAACAAGAGGTTGCAGTCAGGGTAACAGCCTTATTAAAGAAATCATGCAATTGGCAGCTACTAAGGTTGTATCCACAATCCTCTATACTCCCAGTAGCAAAGCAGAAAACAAAACAGTAACACAAAGAGTAACACAGAACAGTAACACAAAACAGAAACCAAAGGTAGCATAGCAACAGCAACTCATCAATCACAGCATTGTGCATCAATGCCTCACATTACTCACACATGGAAGGCACCAATCAACACATAGCAATGGCAGAACAATTTCATGGCATTGCCCTAATCATTGTACACTCTCACTATACACTACCATAGTCGTCCATGGAGATAGCACTAGGTCACTGCTACCTCATCAGGTACCGTGGCACAATGAAGAGGAGTGTAGAGACAAATACATACAGCCACAAGCTTCAGACTTGCCCCCCAGAGAGCAGTTTGCATCCTACTCACAGTAACCCGTCTTTTGCTAGGCAAACAGACAGGCCCAGACATGGAAAGGCTGACATTCCGATCCCAACAGTCAGCCAGTTCCCTGGTCAATTCAGTAGCAAACATGCATTGAGAACCCACAGGCGCCCCAGGAAAAGGGATTTCAGTCTCACAGAGAGCCAATTGCTCCCACCTAGAGAATCCTCTGAACACTATGGATAGCATAGTTGGAGGAGGAGAAGCCAGGACTCATGGTGTTTTGTTCGGGAACCATAGCCCCTGACTCCCAAACATGGGTTTCTCATGTGTAAGTTCAAACCCTGGATGAAGTATCTCAATAGGCATTAAGTGCCAACTTTTAAATGCCTGCTGATTTTTTTTTTTTTATTCTGCCAGGCCTATGCAGGCAATTAATAATATACCTTTCAATAAAGGTTAACTTTTGTCTCTTGTTAACTTGTTAAAATGGTTTTTATTGTTTAGTTTTACATTTGATTGCACATTGTAAGATAGTGCATGCCACCCCTGGTATTATATGTAACATTAGTAGAAATAACCACAATGAGTTTCTTTCTTTCATTAAAAAAATTGCTACCCAATTAATCAGGTGCACATTTTAACTGATTACCGCATTTTTATAAGTTTAGCTAACTAATCTACCAAACCTGGCAGCATTAGTGTGATGCCCTTCTGATGGTAAACACACCCACTGCTACTGAAAACTGGCTATGTTACAAGGTAAACTGGCAATCCAATCCCTGATTTTGACACCCATTATACACCAAGCTTGCCTCCTACCTACCTACGGGAAGTGCCAACTGGCTAAATCCCAGATCCAACTCCTTTTCCAAGCACTTCAAAACTTGTGCCTATGCTGATCAGTTCCTGTTGCTAGACCAGGGGTCCCCAAACTAAGGCCCAGGGGCCGGATGCGGTCCAATCGCCTTCTAAATGTGGCCCGCGGACGGTCTGGGAATCAGCGTGTTTTTACATGAGTAGAATGTGTCCTTTTATTTAAAATGCATCTCTGGGTTATTTGTGGGGCATAGGAATTCGTTCATTCCCCCCCCCCCCCCAAATATAGTCCGGCCCCCTACAAGGTCTAAGGGACAGTGGACCGGCCCCCTGCTTAAAAAGTTTGCTGACCCCTGTGCTAGACAGCAAGAACATTTTCCACACAAAGCAACAAGTTTGCTTCAGATCAATAACACTCCTTAGCCACACAGCACTTTAGTTCAACTGTGACAAAACATATTCATACTGCAAATGTAAAGTGCTTAAAACCAGTTCCCTCAAAGAACAGTAGTTCCTAGATTCTATACAAAAATGTGAAACCAGCTTTAAATTTGTGGTGCAGGCATATTTTGCTTCTCTTCTAGTTGCAGGAGGAAGCCTGAGAAGCCCCACCCCAAACCACTGGAAATCCTTTTGAGATTTCACCAGACTTGTTTTCAAGCCTACTTTGTGAACTTCCAAGTCTAAAACATCCTTTTTACAATGGCCATTGTGCTCAAGATGCTAAATTCTGCAGCCAAAGCATCTTCTGCACTTGTGCAATGTAATCATGCAGTAACACATGCTCATAAATGTCTGCCTCTAGTTCAATAGTAGAGCCATGCTGGATAAATGCACGCAGTGAATACAAAACTGAAAAGCACTGTGGGGAGAAAGCAGTAGCAGACTGGCATTAGTGTGTGAGTGTGTGTGTGTGTGTGAGAGAGCGAGCGAGCAAGAGAACGTATTGTAAAGAAATAACTTGAGGGAGGCAGTGTATTCTTATGTAGTTTCAGATGCTCTCAGCTCAAAGCTGTAGATTTATTTTTGCATAAGCAGAATCCCACTTAGGTGTGAGCAGCTCCCTATTCTTGTTGTCATCTTAGCAGAGATCAGTTATTGGATCTGGACAGCCACCTTGTGGGTTTTGAGTGAAATTGCAGTTGAGAATGAGCATTAATTTGAGTTCCTTTTGTCCTCGTTTTGCACCTAAAGAATAATGTACGAATGGGACAAATATATGCAACTTTATAGAATTTGTGTACATATACAATTAGAAGGTAAAGAGTAATAAGCAGCCTGAAGAATTTGCCTGAATGAAATTTCTTAGGACTCCATAAATATGTTGCATTAGTTTTTATTCAAGGTAGGCCACTTATTTCACTTGACAAAAAAGAATGGATGGGATGCATTGTCAAAGTGTTTTAGCATAAGCTTTATGTAGAGAATTAATCAGGTTTCTTCTTGGTGTATGGTACTGTCTCCTGCAGGTCGTTGATAGCTGGCTTGAGGCTACCCAATTTTACAAGTGTTTAATCCATTTCCATTCTTTTGCTGGTGCAGATGTTTGCTTTTAGCTTCATACTTGAATTTGCAGTTCCTCCCTCCTTGAACCATGAGTGTAGCTGGGGTGGGACAGCTGCCTCCCTAAATCAAATAAATCAATAAAAATACTTAACTGAGATTCTGCCTCCCCTAACATAAAGCCTTCCCTCCCTAACATAAATGCTGGCTACGGCCATGTCTTGGACCACTGAAGCTTGCTTTGTGCCCCACAAATCTGATCACAAAAATCACACCCTGTCACTGCACCATCTCTCCCGGGCATGTACAAAGCCATGCCATAGGCTCCCTGGGATACCATAACCTTCAGTGAATATTATGACCTACTGAAGCTCTTTTGAGACTTCAGGGCTTGTTAGTGCTACCGGTAGTTTCTGGACTTCAGCAAGTTCCTCTGGGAAGATTCAGGTCAGCCCAAGACATTTTGCTGTCTGAAGTGGAACAGCAATTGATCCCCACACCCAGACCAAAGTGCATAGCATCCAAGGCAGGTCAAATTACAGAAGGGCCGTAGCTCAATGGTAGAGCATCTGCTTTGCATGCAGAAAGTCCCAGGTTCAATCCCTGGCATCTCAAGGTAGGGCTGGGAAAAGCTCCCTGCCTCAAATCCTAGAAAGGCACTGCCAGTCAGTGTGGGCAGCACGGCTGGCGGAAAAAGCGATTCAGGGACGAATCACTGAGCCTATAAAAAGCGGCCCGCGGCGAATAAGAAGTACGAAGGCTCCCATAGGCTGGCGGCGGGCGGCTCTTGCCCAATAGGAGCTGCAGCCTTTCCAGCGGAGGACGCGCGCCGCGGCGGCCGCTTCCCGCGCTTCTGATTGGCCGGCTGCCTCAGGTGGGTGGGTCAAGCCGCCGCTTCCAGGAAGCGTGCGCTGCGCAGCGGAGCTGAGGCACAGCCGGGTCCTTCTGCCCAGGAAGTGTTGGCGGCCGCGGTGGTGTAGGCGAGACGGGTGAGGTCGAGGTTGGACGTGGAAGGGGAGGCTCCGCCCTTTCGCCCTATTTGGGGCCGTAGGGCTTGTGGGCCGCTTGTGTAGAGGTAGGTGGGACGAGCCGGCGGCGCCTCCTCCTCCTCCGGCGCAGCTCTGTGGCTGCCCCGCAAACGGAGCGCTTGTTCCGCCGGAGCCTCCGGGGTCCAGCTCGTCAAGAGCTGAATTCCGTTTTTCTTTTCTTTTCCGGGAAGGGGTTGCTGTGCCGCGATGTGCGGAAGTGCAGCAGATGAAGCTTACCCTACGTGGGCTGGGCGGATCTGATAGAGAGCGCTTCACCTGCTGGGTTTCTGCCTGCCATGGCGCAGAAGCCCCTTGGGGGAAGAGAGAAGAGGCTGGTCATTTTAACCCCCTTGTCTGGAGGAAGACATTTTGCCTGCCTCCCAACTGCTGAGCTAGCAGGCCAGAGCATCCCTTGCTGCCTTGTTTCCCCCCTTTTGATTCATCCGGCGTGCCAATATCAAATAAGTTGCAGAATATGATCTGGCCATTCCTCTCTCTACCTGAACGTGTTCCTCTTGTGTCGGCAGATGCACTCCACATTCTTGGATGTTGTGTTCTGAGTATCACTTATTGTGGGCCGCTTGTCCCTTGTCACCCTGGACCTGCCCTGCCAGAGTAGCTAAAGAGGATTACAAGAATGGATTCTCTCTGTGCCTTTGATGCATGTTTATGAATAGATATTTTAATACGTGCTTGCAATTGTGGGTGTATAAAATAAATTATTAGGCCAGATTAATTAGCACAGACTGTCTGCATGCTTTTTGATGTGTATGGCATAGGGTTACAGGGGATGTTTCCCCACCCTGACTCCCAGGTGGCTGCTGTTGTTGTTGTTTGCAAAAGGAGGAGATGCTTTTGAGGAGCTCTCCCATGGCTCTGCAGTTCTTGGGGCATTCTGAGATTTGTGTGTTGGCTCTCCCTTTCATGCAGGTTCTGGAGCCTCAGTGGGGCAAAGGTGACACCAGTTGTAGGTATCTTTGTTTCTCATGACTTGCCCAGTCATAGTGAATGCAGTTCCTTTGCATGGGGGGATGTCGACACTGCTGTTCCCAAAGGTCATCTCTGTTGTTTCCTTCACACTAGGGGTGGGGAAGAGTTGACTGTTTTGATTGTTCATTGTTGTGTGTTCCTCTTGACCTTCACTTCTACAGTATGCAGGTTCCAGAGCGCGAGGGTGGAGCGACCACAGGGAATGGACTGGACAGCCCCACGGCTTCCGATTCCCAGCCAGGTTCTCCTTTGCCACCCAAGCCCCCTTCCTTGGATCTCTTCAATCTAGTAGTATCCTACAAGCGACTGGAGCTGTACTTGGAACCACTTCAGGATATTGCGGAAGGGGTGTGGTTCCTCCTCAGGTTGGTGCCCAACTACTTAGTTGTACCTTGTGGGTGATGGTTGTGGTGGAGCTAGAGAAAAAAAATATTTGTTGTCTCCTGCCATGTTGGGGGGCAGAAAAACACTGGCTCTTTGGGAGTCTCACTTTTGCAAGTGGGAGAAAAAAGAGAGAAGAGGAGTCCTCCTGGCCAAATACTTAATTTTACTTGTTCTAAGAGACACCAAGCATTCAGCATGGGAAACACTGTGTGCAGTTGGGCTTAAACAAGATACGCTGCTGCATTTGTGACTTGGCTAGTGTCTGTGGCTGATTGCAACATTACCCCCCCCCCCTTTAAAAAAAATACCCTACCCTTACTTTGCTTTTGTCTTCATTCAATCTAATTTGATTTCTTATTTATATACCGTTTTTCTGTGTTACTGTGCTCAAGGCAAGTTAATGTACTCCATGACCTGAGACTTAAACTTAGGCTTGCCCTATCCATCCCCACCATTCTCATGTTCATACCTCATTTGTACAACTAAATATCCTTTTGGAGTGGCGATAAATGCTTGATCATGTATGTTTCACAGCTGGCAGATGCCTCTCTGCTCCCTCATTACTTGCCTGGGCCTCAACTTTCTGCTGCTGACTCTTAGTGAAGGTGAGAAATGTTGGACCTTTGTGCTGGGGACCCAATAGGCCTCCTTTCAGGTATGATGTGAGCCATGGGGGAATGATTCTGTGGGGAGTAGAATATGTTATTGGGGGCAGATTATGAGGGCTAGCAGTACCAATTGTGAGAGGTAGTAAGGAAATGGAGTGTCTGGCAGGCAGATGGAACTCCTTTCAGGTGGTTTATGGGGTAGTACATAGGAAGCTGCCTTATATCAAGTCAGATCATTGGTATGTCAAGCTCATTATTGTTGACAGTGACTGGCAGCAGTTTTCCAGGTGTTGAGAAAGAAGACATTCCCTGTCCTACCTGGAGATACCAGGGATACCAGAGATACCTTCTCTGTTCAAAACAAACATTCTACCACTGAGCTATAGGTGATAGTGGTACAGGTGTGTTGTGACTGGCCAAACAGTGGGGTGGTCAAATGATCTCTGCATCTTTTCCACCTTTCATTCCAGCTGCATGGTATGGGCTTTGTGTCCTACTGATCTCGGTGCCAGCCATGCTGGGCTACCTGCAGGAGACATGCCGCATCCGTCTGAGCGAAGAAGAGCTGGCACGTCGTAGGTACCACAGTGTGCGGCGTGAGGATGTGAGGAAAGTTCAGCTCGCACGACATGAGGCTGTGGCTGAAGTGAAGGGCTTGTAAGTGCTCTTAGGGAAGGATGGAGAAAATGAGTTGTCCCGTAGTTGGATCCCTTTGAAGTACAGTGGTACCTCGGGTTAAGTACGCTTCAGGTTAAGAACTCCGCTTAAGAACAGAAATCGTGCTCTGGCGGCGCAGCAGCAGCAGGAGGTCCCGTTAGCTAAAGTGGTGCTTCAGGTTAAGTACGCTTCAGGTTAAGAATGGACCTCCGGAACAAATTAAGTACTTAACCCGAGGTACTACTGTATGTGATTGGAGGGATGCTTCTTGGGCTTGTTCATGCTACACATTTTTTTCCTGATGGTGAATATTGCACTCGTTCTGAATCCACTGGGCTTAATAGTCAACCCACTGCAAGATCGAGATTTCCACCTCTTCATTGTGTTTTTCTCTTGTTTGATTTTTGTAACTATTTTTCTGTATATTGTGTGAATATTTCCATTGTAGATAAGTAATGTGCAATTGTTACCCTGAATAGTGGGAGCAATTAAGCCTGCAGAACTAATTTAGTGACCTTTCTGTGTCACAATTTGTGTGGTATTCCACCATTCGCCTTCTTTTGTCTTCTGTGATTTCAGCCTCTTCACTTACTAATTTTTTCATCTATTTTTGACCAGCTGATTTTTCCTTTTGAGTTTTTATTTCTCCCAATCATTTGTGTGTGTGTTTTTTTACACAAGGATATTTCAGGTGCACAACTACATAGCACTGAAGCTGTGCCCAGTAGGGCACAATAATCCATTTCTTCTTCTTCTGCTTCTGCTTCTTCAACCATGCACTTGTGCAGTTGAAGAGCTGTGCACAACTGCACAGAGTTGATCTTTTAATGTTTAAGTAAACAGTTGCACCGGCCGGTATGTGTGATGGAGGCTTTTTTCGGGGTGGGCAGACAGTGTCTTCCCAAATGGACTCTATCATGGATACTGCCCACAGCATTCTAACAAATGCATTACACAGTTGGACAGCAACACAGGCGTTTGTGTCAATTCTTAGTGGTCAAGGGGGAAGGTTGGGACTGTTTAAGGATAGTCCATATGATATTGCAGGTGCTACCCTTTTCAGCATGGCTGTGGGGGAAGAATTGTGTCATGACTCTGGGGAATATAATTGCACAGTAACATTGCGTGTGTGGAAGATAGTGGTGACCCCACTTTTAAGAAACTCTGGGAGAGCAGTGCTGACTCCTCCTCTAGATTAGCTACCTTTCCAAGGTGCCTTATTGCAATAATGCCGTTCACCCTTTGGGGGCACTGCACACCCTTGCTAGTTGGGAGTGTGGCTCTAGGAGGAAGAGTTACTAAGCATTTACATGACTCTCCTGCCCATGCCGCAAAGCACTTCCTCCTTCCAGGACAGTGGATCGATTTCAATCACCAGGCAAGAAGCCTCATTTTTAAATCATTGATTTTAATCAACTTTTCCATTTGTACAGTTATTTTCCCCAAGAATTGGGTGTTTTTGCTGCTCGATAGAGCTATTAAAACATATTGATTCACAACTAAATGCAACCGTTACTTCAGATTTACTACATTTATTACCTACTTATGAGGAAGACACACTACTGGTGCATCCTTTTGTTTAAGAAGTAATGGATTTTGATTATTATTTTTTAAAAATAGATTTTTTATTAGCATATTGTATTACTTCAGCGTGTCTGTACAGACAAGGATTTGCAAGTCAAATTTTAGAAGACATCAGAATTTTCCTAAGCCAAGGACTGACTGTTAACTGCTCTGATCAATGTTTTATCAGGACATAACAGTTTATCAGAGTGCTGTGAATTCAGAAAGCGGCTCATTTTTTTGAGACCTGCAACTTAGATAGGGAGAAGCAGCTGGAATCCAAGGGCAAGTTCTCCTTTTTCCTATTACTTCCCTACCCAAAGCTGACCATGCCAGTAGGCACTTTGCCAGCATTTTGCACAAGGCATTGGAGCCTGATAGCCAACCCATCCATCATATGACTCACTGTGTTGTAGCCAGTGAACTCAAATCTCTTTCTTTATGGGAGTCTGCATTCTTTCACCTAAAAGTTAAGACCAGAGGTGCCATGTTACTACATGCCCCTTTAGTATATAGGGTCCAGGCAAGCCGTGGTTAGGATTGCACTGTTAGTTTTGCAGCAACTCTGAAGTTAGTTGTCATTATTCAGATTTGTGGCTATAGGAAAGAGATGCCCAAGATTGCCTCCGCAGTGGATGTGAACCCAGGGTCTCCTATACTCCACAGACAGAGTGCTAGACTCCAAATCATGCTGGCCTTTATCCCTCTTGTTAAACTTACACAGTTGCTTACTGTATCCAACTTGCCTGCCTGGAGCTAGCTGGCTTAGGAGGTTCATCCTATGCAGGGCTCATCCTAACTATTCACTGTGTGGATGAGGGAATCTTCTTTTGCACTTCAACCCTTTCTCTGCAATTGTCTTGAATTGAATGAGGTGTTGGGGATCACTTTTCTCCATTTGTGATGCAGTTTGGGCATAGGTTGCTGCAGCGCCTGTGAGGAACACGTTTAACTCTGCTGTGATCTCCTTTTCCAGCTTAATCCAATTAGAGGCCCTCTTGAGCCGGCTGTGTGGCAGATGTGAGGCTGTCTATCGCGTCATCTACTGGGAGAACCATTCTCTTTCTTCACAGTGAGTGTTGCCTTAGGAATACAGTACTTTGTGGGAGCTAGGTGTCATGGGCTGGTTGGATGCAGAGGAATGGTGGGAGGAACCATCCGGGGAAGCCGCAAGGGAAGAAGGTTCAGAGCCCTGGGATTGGTGGTGGGATGATGATGATGATGATGAGTGGTCAGAGGGAGGAGGAGGTGTCGGAAGCTGAACAGGTAACAGGGCTTAGTGAGCTGGGAGAGTCTGTAACAAACAGACATCCAGAATCGGGCAGAAGCTGAAACAGGAGAGGAGGGAAGCCAAGAGGCAGAGAGAGTCTGGCTGGGGAAGGTGGCCTGAGTGTCTCCCCCTCCTGCTGTGACAAGCTCCCCTCCCCCCTGGTCTCCCAGAAAGTGGTATGAAAAGGGTGGAGGAGAAGTTAGTTTTGTGCTGGTGCAGTCTCAGATTGCTTGGGGAAAACCCTGGAAAGGAAAGAACTAAGGCAGCTGTGAGCAGTCTTAGCAACTGCTTCATGGGGGCAAGACCAGCCGGAGATGAGTTGCATTGCTCATTAGGCAGATCCTGCTTTTGCTAATAAAGAGTTAACTCCAATTTGTTTGGTTTTACTGCCAGCTCGCTCCTGTCACTGGGACATTGCTGCCTTGCTGCTTTGGGGGGTCTGCAGGCTTGGTTACTGGGTCACTTCACAGGGGTCCGGGGTCCCTGCCTTCCCTCTCATATTGGGCAGGTGTCCATGCCCATATATATCGTGGCTGGTGTTCATGGGGAAGCTATCTGGCTGCATCTGGCTGGACAGGTTTGTCCAGATTGAGGGGACAAACCTGCCTTGAAAGGTAGGCAAAGGGAGGTGATGTCATCATCATCATCATCATTTTATTTGTATGCTGCCTTTCCACATTTAAAACAATGCTCAAAGCGGCTTACAATATGAAAAGATTTACATAGCTACAAACATAGCAAAGTAGTCATAAAAATGAATAAATAAAACATCAAAAACTACATAACCAAACTGAACAATTTCCACATAAAAATAAAGATACAAAAAATTAATATCAATAACAGTAAAAACTCTGGACAAAACTTTCCCCAAAATGCCCCAGTTTTTGCTGGGCAGCAGCAGCAGCAGCAGTAGTTATGAAGCCTGTAAGGTCCCGCTCTAGGACAGGTGGAGAGAGGCAGGAACGGAGCCCTTACGCTCCCAGCAGGTGCTCTCTGTTCCATATCCAAGAGTGATGGGGGCCTGGACAGGCTTGAGGTGCTCTCAAGGCACCTGGCTGTCATCCTGATGCCTAGGTGTGTGTCATGCCCTTTCTGCTCCTTTTTTTGCCCAGGTTTTATGGGATGCTGATGGCTTCCGTTTGTGCTCTCTACCTGCTGCCCTTATGTTGGGTCTTTGTGCTGCTCAATAATGCTCTTTTCTTGGGTAACGTGGCATTTTATCAAGGTAAGAGATTGCTCTTCTCTCCTGTAACTTTCTGTTCCATTGGAACCTTGGGGAAGTAAGCTGCAGCAGCTGACTGGAGACAGGGTGCCCAGGGTCAAGGCTTTCTTTGCTGTAGATCTGTGCAAGGCAGGGATCTGTGTTGCACCCACCGCTGCTGCTACCCTATCTTATTCCAAATTAGGGCAACAGTGTGTAGCTGCTAGCTGCCCCAGTCCCATAAACAAGCTCTTTAGCATTCAAGAGACCCGAGTAGTCACTCTGTTCCTTGGGCACAGCTTAGTAGTGGAAGCTTTTTCCATTTAGAGGTGTCCCAGCGGGGAAGCAGTTCTTGGGATGCTAAGGATAAACTGCCTGCTGCAGAAAACTGGGGATTATCACAAGGGAGACAGTCCCTTGCTGGAAAACAGTTTTGGTGTGTGTTGCGAACATTTGCCCTCTGAATGCATCTCCTTCTGGAATTTTGTTTGCGTGGGATGGTGGCAGGGAAGAGTGAAAACAGGCACGAACCTATTCAGAGCACAGCTCTTTTCACAGTGCCCACTCAGAGTGAAGGCACTGCTTCCTGGCCTCACTTTGAATAGGCTTTGTGAGGATGCTGGATCAGTGGCCAAGGGGCTGTGAATATCAGCAAACTGTTGCAACCCACCCCCAAACAACACAAATAAGTAAATCTGGGTGGGGAGATTGGGGTTGGGGGGTTCAGGGAACACTCCTGTCTCCTGAGTTTTGTGTTGAAAATCTGTGGTGGAGAATATTTACTGCGGTGGTAGACAGCCTTTCCCCCCATCTACTGAGGAGCTATGGGGTTATGGACAGTTCTGTCTGGGAGTGAGATTAGTGCTAGGGAACTGTGGGGGCTTCAGGTAGGCCTACTAGTATTTTAAATACCATTAGCTACATTGGACATTGGTCACTGGTGTGCCAGTATCTACTTCTTGGGTGTTTGGGTTGGAGATAGGCTTGAATGCCATGCTGTTCCTCCAGTGCGGAAAGCCTGTGCTGTTTACTGCAAGGCTTTCCTGAGCTTCTAATGAATGTCCAACCATTACCCTTTTCCTCTCCCTCCCTAGTGTTGCTGGAGCTGAAGTCTGCTGTAGAGCAGCGTTTGGGCCTCAAGCCCGTTGCTAGGACTCCAGAGCCAGTGGAGCTGGACACTGGAGAAGTCGGATCTGGATCCCTGCCGGACCGGACACCTACGCCCACTAGTACCGAGGTAAGGCATGGTAGAAGAATAGACGGGTCTGTGTTGCCCACTTCCAAAGTGCCCAGAGAGTGTTGCTTTATCTTTTGGAAATGCCTGAGGTCATAGTTCATCCTGGCCTGCATAACAGTCTTATCAGCTGGTGGCTTCGTAGTTGATTCCACATCTACAGTCCTAGGAAATGTGTCCCAGGCCAGAGCACAGAAGACAAACTTCCATCTTGCTTCTGTTGCTTGTGGTTCCATGTATCTCTCCGCCACCCCTCCCAGTCTTCTGTAGGATATGGAATGATGGAAACTGCGGCCCTCCATATGTTGTTGGACTCCTATCCCCACCAGCTTCAGCTGGCCTGGTCAGTGATGTCGTCCAACAACACTTGGAGGACCACAAGCCGTAGTGTGCAAAGTAAGGTCCCGATGGGAGTGGCAGAGAAATTTTTGAAAGGGGTAAAGCTATGCATTGTGGATGAAAACCTCCCAGACCCTGTTCCCAATCTTGGCCCTGGAGAAGTAGGGCCTCAGCTTTGTCTACACAGGCATGTCTCTTTAGGGCAGCTGCCATCCTTGTTCTGTCCCCTCCTTGCTACTTTTCAGAGTTCCCAAACTTTTTAGTCGCAGCTGGTTATGGGGGAGGTGCACCTGGAACCTACTGTTGAAATGTGGAGCCTCAAAAATTGTGCCTGGCTTAATTTTCTCCAGTTTGGTGCTTAAAAGTATAGTAATGTTTTCAGCTTGTTTTAAACAGCTTAGCTAAGTTTACATGAAAATGTAAAAGGGCGATGCCCTTATTCTCCCTTCACACAGCCTTCAGGCAGCCTTCACTTGCTTGTCCCTGTGTTTTCCCTTGGTGCTGCCCATTAAGGCATTTCGGGATCTGCATACCAGCATTGTTTGGGGTCTTTGTGTATTACAAACTGCCATGGTAATAAATAACTATGTCCAGGCAGGAGGGGAAGTGCATCCTTGTAGCTTCCACGTTACTCTTGCATTTGGGTAGCTGGAATGGGATGGGGCCATCTGTGTAGCACCCCTCTTGGATTCATTTACCACTGTTACAAGGACTGGTGGGCCTTGCTTCCTTAGTCTTGTAACATCAGAACAGCCTCCTGGATCAGGCCAATGGCCCATCTAGTCCGGCATCCTGTTCTCACAGTGGCCAACCAGATGACTGTGGGAAGCCAGCAAGCAGGATTTGAGCAGAAGAGCATTTGCCCCTCCTGTGGTTTCCAGCAACTTTCATTCAGAAGCACTGCTGCCTCCAACTGTAACGTTGTTTGTTTCCCCCATAGGATTTGACCCCCGGCAGTGTGGAGGAAGCAGAGGAGGCAGAGCCTGATGATGAATTCAAGGATGCTATTGAGGTATGTGCCCTGAGAGAGCCTCCTAGGGCTTGCACTGATCTGTGCTGTGGTGGAGTCAGGTGATGTTGCTAGGCCAGCAAGTTTAAGGGGGCGCCCTTCATCCTGTCACTTAAGGGCCGCAAGTGGCAGCACATCAGAGTCCATGCCTGTGATGCAGTGAACATTTTGGTATGGGAAAGAGGGAGAAATAGGGGACTTTAGACAGTGTGCTTTTCTAGATATGGGTACACCATAAAAGGTGAAGGCTAGCTTGGGCTGGGCTCTTCTGGACACCCTCTCTTGTCTTTTCCCTTTGCTGCGGGAGCAGGAGACCCAGCTGCTAGTAATGGTGAGTGTGGGAGCTGGGCTACCCTGCCTTTGAGCCAAAACTCACTTCAGTTGCTCATGCAAAGCTGATGTCTTTGCTATGTTCTGTGTCCTGATGGGGCCCACCTTCCCAAGCGGGAAACCTGGCTGCAACCCTTCCACCAGCTCGGCATTTTGTGTGTTGCCCACGGTTAGCCCAGCCTTTCCTTGTCTTCAGCGCTTTGTCTGTGGGCGGTGCCCCCCAGTGCGCCCTTCTCCTCCTGCCCCAGAGTAGGCACTGTGTGAACCCGGCTGCTCCGTGACAAGCTTCCCTCTCCCCCTTCCCAGGAGGATGACGACGTCTCCCACTGCTCAGCGGAATTTGACATGGGCCTTCCTGACAACCCCTTCATGATGAGCAAGAACGAGGTGATTCGCAGCAGGGTGTCACGGCTGACGGAGCGGCTGCGGAAGCGCTACCCAACCAACAATCTCGGTACAGGATTTGGGAGGGTGTGTGGAAGTGGCAAGAGTGGATGGTGCCGTGGGACACGGGTCTTGTTGGGACTGAAGCAGGAACTGTGTAGATGAGCTTTCCTCAACCTGGTGCCCTTCAGATGCTTTAGCCTGCAGCTCCAACCAGCATGGTCTTCTTGGTTAGGGCTAATGGTGCTGTAGTCCAAAACATGGGGGGGGGGGGGCGCCAGGTTGTGGAAGGGGGGGTGGAGAAGATTGGCAGAATGGGAAGACCCTGGCCCAGTTGCTGCCACAGAGGAGGCCTGCCTGATGTTAGATGCCAGAAACATGCCAGGGCTGTATGTCCTTGGTGCTTTAAAAATATGTGT
Source organism: Lacerta agilis (assembly GCF_009819535.1). Classification (NCBI taxonomy): domain Eukaryota; kingdom Metazoa; phylum Chordata; class Lepidosauria; order Squamata; family Lacertidae; genus Lacerta; species Lacerta agilis. The sequence continues at coordinate 55,221,790 of NC_046316.1, forward strand.
GCTGAGGTCACTTCTGATTGTGAAATATTGTTACAGAGGAATCATTTTATAGGCAAGGTGTGGGTGGGGTTAAGCACTAACATTTTTACAAATAGCCCCTTAACTCCCTTTTCTTCATTACCCCTGGAAACTGGACTTGTGAGTTCCTACTTGCCAGTGTAACATGTCATTCTGCCCTGAGAGAGATATGAGCAAGTGAAGCTGAGTGGTTATTTGTACCAGGCCCAAGTCTTTGTTCCTGTTCCAAGTCTAGCACTTGATCACTTATGCCACACTGGAATCTCATCCTGATGATGCCAAATTCCACATTTATACGGGTTACGGCCATCTCTGCTCTTGGCACAACTTTGCAGAGTGGAGGATTGACATCACCTGGGAGGTGCCGTGTGCGGCAGACCCATTTCAAATCTCCTCGGATCAAGGGTCCTGAAGACAGCCCTCAGTGGGATGCCCTCTTGGCACGTGGTCCCACCTGGATGAGCCTCCTGGACTGCCTAGTGGGGCAGAAGGTTGTGTTGGGGCTTTTAGTAGGAAAGGACTGTGGGCAGAAGTTGGGGCAGGGCAATATTTCTATGCAATTTGGTGGAAGAAGAGGCACCAGGTTTGACCGTTACATGTTTCTTCTCTGATTTTCCGCAGGGAACTGTGCAAGCTGTTCAGCCACTTTCTCTGTGTTAAAGAAGAGGGTGAGTCTCTGGCCCAGCATGCCCCCAGCTACTCCTTTCCCATTTCCTGCTCCCTTGCCTTGTGGATCTCAAGCCTGACCTCTGGTCAGCAGTGACTGACCTTCTTGAATCCTTGCATTTGAAGGAATAGCTTCCTGGGACTTTGTTCCTATAGCTGTGTTTGTCTCTCCTTTCCTCCAGCGGAGCTGCAGCAACTGTGGGAACAGTTTCTGCTCCAGGTGCTGTTCCTTCAAAGTTCCCAAGAGCTACATGGGGGCTACAGGTGAGTGAGGAGTGGGAGAGCGAGAGATGGCCTTTCTGGCAGGCAGCTTGGGAGTTGGCTCCTCCTCCTTTGTGTGCTTGCTGTTTCCCTTCTGGGGGAATGGCTTGGTGTAATTCTCACTGTTTCTAATTCTAATACAGTGGGGAGGTAGCAGAGGACAGAGGCTTCCTCTCTCTTGGGGTGTGTGTCTGAGGGCAAGTGAAGTGCTTGTTGGGTTCCGTGGGTGGAAAGCTGCACAGTCCCCTTGGTGGGCCCTGCGTCTCTGATTGGTGCTTTCTACCGCAGCCCCTGATGCCCAGCGGGAGACCGTCTTTGTCTGCGGGCAGTGCAACCAAGCGCTCGTCAAGTGAGAAGCTGATCTGGAGCCCTGCCCTCTGCGGAATTCGCTCTGCGTCTCACCCCGTATTTGCTGATACTTGGCGGGGAGCGAAGCAACAGCACCGTGCACTCCTTCCACTCTTCCCTGTACATCTAATAGGAAAGGGGCTGGTGCAGCTGCCACGTGTGCCCCCTCCCTCTGTGAGCAGCTGGCGAGAGGTCCTGCACTCATGATTAACTGCATAGTAGGAGACTCGTGCACTAGACTACTGTAGACTCTCCCTCCTTCCTCGACCTTGAAGCAAAAAAGTCCTTCGCCCCCATTTTCCCTAGCAGGAAGCTGGCCTTCCTCACTTCGCAAGGTGGCTCATGGTATCTGGACTGCCAGGCATCTGTGTCTTGTGTTTCACTACTGAGCGAGGTGCTGCGTGTTTGGAAGGGGAAGCTGGGTCTTCCTCTGGGTGGCACCTGTAAGTTGGCTCTGCTGTGTAAAGAAGGCAGACGTGTGTTGCCCCAAGCGGGGCTGATTGTGTTAATGCAGCTGGACCTGTTTCCTATCCCTGTGTTAGATACGGATGGCATCTCTTCCCTCCCCACCATCGACTTCGCTCTTTCTAGATAGCTTTTAGCCAAAGCTCTTCAGTCTGGCCCAACCTGGAACTGGCATTCTCCTTCCCTTTGACGCTTTGCTGTGTTGGAGGGAGCAGAAGCTACTACAGCCAACGGGAGTTCCATCACAAAGCCCAGCTGGAGGATTGAGGCAATTGCCTTGTGATGTGGATCTTTCTACAGGAGAAGAGAGGTTCTTTTGTTTTTATTTTTGCTGCTCTCTAGCAGACCTACCCACACGCACACATGCATATATAAATATATATATATATATATATGACCAATAAATAGCGTCCTTGGCAAGTGGAGCCAGTGCTCCTAGTGTCTGAAATGGCTTTTGGTGTGATGAAGGCGGAATGGGCAACAGGGGTCCTAGTTATGCATAAAGCTTGCTGTGGAAATGAGACTTAGGAGGGAATCTGCAAGGTGAGATAATCAAATCCAGGGGTGCTAGATGGAGCAGAATAGATGAGGCATCTGGGGGCAGCAGGGCAGAAGAAGGGAGACTGGAACATACAAGATGTCAGGATCTCAAAAAAGAAAAAAAGGGGGAAAGCAGACCACTGTGTTTTGAGAAATACAGGCTATAATCTATCGAGGCAGGTGGGATGGAGAGCTGTAGAGGAGGCATGGATGTTGGCCTAGTTCCCGCACAATGTGTAAAGATGGACTAATGTTGCAAACTGGACCACAGTAAGTGGGAAGGTGTACTGGGAGTGCATGGTCACTCATTTTCCAGCTCTTTGGAGTGAAGCATTTTTAATTGGAGGTGGGGGGCAGGAACACACACGATACAAAACCAAACTGGAAATGGATTCAGGCCAAATTAAAGGTACTTTCCCACATAATATAGAATACAGCTCCTGGAATTCATCACTAAGAGATGTGATGGCCGATAGCTTAAATAGCTTTAAAATTGTGCAGGGAGGCTCTGCAAGTACAGGGGTCTCCCCACATCAGATGTCCACCCTCCGTGTGAGTGATGGGCCTTGGCTCACTTTCCCTAGGAATGAAGGAGAAGTTCAGTTCAGTATGTATCTGAAGCCAAATGGTATCAAATCCACACTTTCCAAAACAATTCGTGAACTGAAAGACAGCGATCCTTTGAAATTCACAGTTACAGGTGGGTAGCCGTGTTGGTCTGCCATAGTCAAAACAAAATCGAAAATTCTTTCTAGTAGCACCTTAGAGACCAACTGAGTTTGTTCCTGGTATGAGCTTTCGTGTGCATGCTGAAGAAGTGTGCATGCACACGAAAGCTCATACCAGGAACAAACTCAGTTGGTCTCTAAGGTGCTACTAGAAAGAATTTTCGATTTTGTTTTGAAATTCACACTTAGCCGAATTTTGTGATGCAGTTCTCCAGCCAAGCAATGTTTACAGAAATGCACATATTTGGGGGTTTGTGTGTGTGTGAAAAATGAAGTTATTTGTGAAAATAGCATACAAAATTACATTATGTTAGGGGAAATTGCTTGCAAAAATGTGTACGTAAGTCAAAATTGCATATAACACGTCTATTAAGAGAAATGTGCACTAAAAGGCTGATGAATTTTCATGAGGATTTTAAAAAATTGCAAATTGCTGCAATGCGAAGAACTGAATTTAAGATAGGAAAAAAGAGAAACTGAGAGAATGAAATTGACAGATCCTTATCTCTCTACTGCTTGCTGGTTGGTTTTATATGTAAGCAGAGCACGTGTAGGGAACTATGGTGCTTCTTTCAGGTAATCTGTAAAGGGAGGTTAAAACAGCATTCTCTTGCGGATGGTTTTGAATATTGAGTTGTGGTGTAGCCTCTGCTTTCCCCTGAACCATCTTAGCAGGAAAAAGCATGGGCAGACTCCTCAGTGCCATGTCACAGCTTGCTGGTGCTTGAATCTGGGGCTGAAATGTCACTGATGATTTATTTGAATTCTAGTATGAAATAAACCATCCTTGGCAAACGAACACAGTCGCTGCTCTTGGAAATAACCTTAGGGAAAAGGTCAGGTTCTGTCATGGGTACAATGAGTGAGGAGAAAGGATTATAGAAAGAGAGAACAAGGCTGCCTTGTTAGCTAAAGTTCACACAATGTCCCCTGTGTTTAGAATCACATCCTCCTTGGTTCCCTTCTGGTACTTACAGCAAGGCTTGAGATTCTATAGCTTACTCCCAAAGGCCGGATCTCGGCGGCATTTTACACAGGTATAACACGGATTGGGATGACTTGTTTTATTTTATATTTTGGCACGGCGGCTCCTTGTAGAGTTACAAAGTGCAACCACACATGGAGAGCTGGTCCTCCATGTTGCCTGGTCATAGCATGTGGCTGCCACCTCTCCGTCATAAGGTTGGAAACGTGCAAGAGGACAAAGCGCCACATAGCAGGATGCTAACCGCTCGTTGGCTCTTGCACAATTGAGAAGCCACCCTCCTGCAACTGGTGAACTTGGTCTTCAGCCTGTTGGTAAACACTCATGAGCAGGATGATTCTTCAGGAGCAATTAGCCTACCTGGTGCAGCTGTATTAACAACTTTATAAATTGCTTGTTAACATGTATCTCAAGGCAGTTCACAGACATACAGTAAAAACAGCAGTACAAAAAACCCAACTCGGGTCCAAAATATAAAATTGTGGAGATGGTACTCCCAATACTCGCTCAATAAACAGTATTTCTTAAAATTTCCTGCATTGTTAGCGCAGTGTGACATTTGAAGCTTCGCTGGATGGCGGTTTTCATACAGAACTGAGCATAGGATAAGGAGTGCAGCGGCTGTGGCTCAGTATGCAGCTTCCGGTATATTGAGAGATCTTGGCACACTCTCCCGCTAAGATAATGCAAAAGCTTTTGTTCTATTTATTGCCGTGTGATCGCAGATGTAAGGAAGTGGCAGTGCTGCAAGTGAGACCCAAGAACCACTGTGCTGCTGTGGGGGGAACTCTTAACAGGGCCTGTATGGACATGGCAGTGAGGGAAGTGAAGAGGGGAGTTGAGTGCTGCAATGAAATCGGACGTTAAAGTTGCAGGTGATTTCCTGTGGCTTATTAGCATTTCTGCATCAAAAATAAGTGTCATTTCAAATTAAATTATGAAGGGCGCTTCTGAAAAAAATTAATATTAATTTGATAAACCCAGTGCCTTTTTTAAAAAATCCACAAGTATCCATAAATAATAATGTTGAGATAAAAGTCAAATGAGCAGAATGTATAAGTTGGTTTTTGCAAGCAAATTTGAGGCAGAAGAACTTGCTTAGCTTTCTCATTGATTATCTGTTGATTAGGGGAACTGAAAATGGAGTGCTACATTCATGATTCAAGCCTGCCGTTACCAGAATGATAATGACAGTACTCTAAACACAACAATGATGCCAGAATTCAGTGTCACTGATGACTTTGACATGAAATAAATGCAGTGTGAATCCAGCATATGACTTAAAACATTGAGGCTGCGCCAGACCTAGTTCCCACTGAAATCAATGGGGCAAGTTAGTTATGATATCAATGGGAATTAATTTTGAATTTGGATCTGCCATAAGCAGAAAATAAATATTTTATGAATACTTGGCTGAGCTGGAAGTGCTATGCAGATGCCACAACACGAGTGCTCCAGCTTCATTTTGTGAAAGATTCATTTTTTTTATTATTTTTTAAAAAGCACCTCATAAAATGAAGCTGGAACACTTTTTAAATGAAAGACTTGAAAATAATGAAAAAATGAAAAAAAAATCCTGAATGATAGAGAACCCAGCAAGAGCTGTCTTAAGTTCTGCATGCATGTCCCCGAGATGAAACGAGACTCAATGAAAATTTCAGCTAAATGGTGGCGAAACCAAACAGGCAAGATGGTGATCAGGACAAGTTCTATGGGATTTATTAGAGTGGATATTGGACAGGATAGAAGATGGAAGACCTGTTGTTGTTTTTAAAAGGGCCAAATTTAATAGTTTAAAATGGCATTTTCAGTGAAGAAAACTGAATGCAGATGACTGCATCCCCAGGTATGGTATTTTAAATAAAAGGCTGCTCTGTGAACAAAAGCAACTCTTGAGTGACACCAAGCTAGGGATACTCCTACTCAGTGGACATGGGTCAGTAAAGAAATATTTCAGGTTGCTAAGGCCTTGAGGACTTGTCCCATGTGAATGTTGACCAGGTGGGCACTTTCTTTTCTACCTAATTTGCTAATTGGATGTAGCACGGAATTCTTGGACAAAAGTAAGTGCACTGTTAATCCCTCTCTATGATCTGATGCAAAGAAGTGGAAAGTGTTCCTTTTGTAAGTCACAGAAGGGTATTTACGGAGCTAGCGGTGTTTGCATTCTTCCCCTGAAGTCAAGCAATGATGGCTGTCAGGTGCCATGAGAATCTGTCAGTGCCCAAGTGATGTGCAGGCTATATAAACCAAAAGGAAGAACAGTGGGGAATGGCGTAGCTTGTAAGGATATGTTTTCAAGCTGAAGGGGATTGAAGTCCTAGTGGGAACAAAATAGCTCAGATTTTTGAGGGGACTGTGAGCAGTTACCAGCCCAGTCATTTTTCCTCAGCGTCCTCCAGCGGGATGGCAAGTTTTCTGTGACAAAAGGCAAGGCTTGCCAAAGACACTTAGCGGTTTGAGGCAAAGGACAAGATGGCAACACCTGACCACCACTTCAGTGTACAAAACCGATCAAACTGGTGGTTGAATCTTCAACAACATCCTCTCAGTAGTGTGCAGGGAAAAGTGAGTCATGACACGCAGTTGTGGCCCAAAACCATGAACTCAATAGTAAGTTGTGTGTGTGACATGCTGTATGATTTTCAAAGCAGCTCTTCTGGAAAATCCGAGGGCGGAGGATTCCCTGAGTGGAAGAGAGGTTCTTTCAAGAGCTCCTTAGCTACTACCCTCTCTTCCTCAACAAACTTTGGCCGGGAATGAGCCCCTGTGAAAAACCCCTCTGTGTGTGGGAGCTAGGCTCAATTCCTACAGCTTGCTTTGTGTTGGGCAGCCCCCACTCCCCCACAGCTGGTGTGGGGAGTGGTGAAACTGGCAGTGCTGATGCTATAAATATTCGCTCTAGGATTAACTTGCCAGCTGGTCTTGACCATTCAGGAGTCTGGAAAACTGCCAGATGGAAGGGCCCCAGGGAGACACATTCATCCTGTGTTTGCCATCTGTCGGGCAGGCTCAGTTGGTGGTCTGGCATCCCGTGTGGTGGACACAGCCACCTGGCAGGCCCAGTTGGTGCTTTGGTTCCTCACTGGTGCACGCACAGGTCTGATGTGCTCCTCTAGGGTTGGCGCACTAACCTACTTGGTATAGTCATGATATTTCTACAAGCCATAGGCAAGTAAACATGGAGAGGGGAAGGAGACAGAATTGGTGATGGGCATATTTTTCAGTGAAACTTCACATAAACGGTGTTAGGAACAGTTCCAAGTCACTGCTTCATACCTCGCTTGGTATTGCCACAAGCAGATGCCCACCATACATTCAAAGCACATTCAGTGCACGTTTAAAGCACATGACCTCCCCCGAATAGTCATGGGAATCATTGTTTCACCCTCATACAGCTACAATTCCCAGTCCCCTTACCAAACTAAAGTTCCTAGGACTTTTTTTTTGGGGGGGGGGAGGAAGACATGTGCTGAAGAATGTGTTCAAAATCTATGGGGTGAGTCTGCCCCACAATGTTTAAGGATGCTGTAAAGATCTCCACCTCAAAATATGCCGATGCAATCATGACCATGACGGAAGAACTGGCCTTTTTAGTTGAGGGGTGTCACCCGCCTTCAAACATCATCATCATCATAATCATATAACAGACCAGCAGCCTCCTGCAACCTGGACAACAACTCTCATCAGCCCCAGCGAGAGCAGTAGCCAATGGTCGTGCGAGCTGGAAATTGGGGGAGGCTTATAGGGAGGCCTTGCTTAGTGTCAGCTTAAGGTTCTACATGGTCTGAGAAGATGCTATGCAGAACCTAGGAGATGAAGCCAGAACTGGGGATTGTCAGTCCAGTGAAGTATTAGTTGGGACATTGTAGCTTGTACAATGCATCTGGTGTCTGGCAGTCTGAGATGTTTAGAGCTTCATACTGCATCTGGCCAACTCTTACTAAGTCTTGGATGGGATGGGGACCTTAGACTCTCCAGATGTTGCTGGACCACAGCACTCATTATTCCTGCCCATTAGGTTTGCTAGCTGGGGACGTGGGATTTGGAGTCTGACAATATCTAGTGGGCTGCAGGTTTCCCATCCCTGTAACTAAGTAGTTCAATGCACTGTGAAAATGAAGGGTTGCAATTGGAAAGTATTGGTCGCCCTGCTCATGATGTTTCAAAATCTTTGGCTTCTTACCAGTAGGAATTAAGAACGGACTGGGATTTTTCTTAAATGTTCCACTAAAGGTTGCAACTAAAATTCTGTGTGATTCAGCCTCTATTGGAGCTTGGGTATACTGGGATTGATAAGAGATGTTTGCTTGCAGGGGCTAAGACTTATTCTTCTAGTGAAGGTGTGTTGGGAATGAGGTGGATTTCTGCATGTTCTCCAAAGCATCCAAGATGGGCAGAACTCTGATCTGGAACTTAACGGAGCTGGTCCTAATGGATTTTGTGCTTTAGAAGAAAGAGTCCTGTTGCAGGGATGTGCTCCCAACAGTATGTGGCTTTGTGTAGGCCAGCCCATATAAAAAAGGGTATTGTGTGGACTAGGAGTGGGGAACCAAAAGTGTGGGGAGTGCTGTGAAGAAGAGTGAGCAGGGTTCTTGGAATGAGTGGGGATTCAGTGAGGGTCTGCCCCATAGAAGAAGGGGTAGTGCATGGAACAAGGGTAGGAGAACATGAATTTGACAGCAAATTTCATCTCCTTATTCTTCTTCTCCCAGCGGTAAATGGCCAAGACTAGCAACCGCCCACCCACCTTTCTCCCCATCACCAGAAAGCTGCCACTGAGGTCGTCAAGCTGGGGGCAGGGGCAGGCACCTGCGTTCTTCATGTGCAGCACCAGCTTCTTGGTGTCCTTGCGCTTCAATGGCCCCACTTTGAGCAGCTTTTTCTTCTTCTGTGCAGCCACCAATCGCCTCTCCCCATTCTCTTTCTTGATCTCCTTGATGCGCATCTTCACCACTGTAGGGGGAAATGGGAAGCAGATTGTACTAGGAGCTTACAGACAATTGGGTGAAGTGAAGGAACAAGAAGAGGGGTGTGTGAGTTCATAAGGACAGGGATTAGGAGGACTAGTTTGTTTGACAGCTACGCATTTGGCCCTGTTAAAAAAAAAGTCACCAAGGGGAGATGAGGAGTCGGTAATAGAGTTGGGTCACACAGACTGTCGGGATCTGGTTTGTCTCCTCTGACTGAATGAGAGGTCATGGAATTCCTCTTCAACTTCCTATTGAGTATATTGGTTTGTAAATGACAGATTTGTATTTGACAAAAACACAAGCCACCATCTATTAAGCTTTGGGCACACTGGTTCTCTATAAACCCATCACAAGTTCATTGGAGAAAGAAAATATCTCTGACCGTATGCCACAAATAAACAACACAAAAATCAAGGTTAAAAAAAGCTATAAATAAATAATATACAGTAGTGTATTTTCCACCTTTCTATAATGTCAACATAATAACTATAGGGCCAAAAAACACATTTGCAATATTTATGCAAGCATGTGATAATAATAGAATTTGACCTTATAAAACATTTGAAAACAAGGTTACAACAATCTAAAAGCTTAAGAAGCACAACCTTGCACAGAACCTGTGCAATTAAAAAACTTCAGATGGCCGAATCCACGATTGTAGTAAGAGTCATATGGCAACAACATGTAGAAAAACATGGAGAAACTCAGTGCAATGAATAAAATATAATCAATATTATTCAGTGAAGTTCTGTGACCCCCTTGAATCCCAAATGCCTCTCAACTTGGTCAGCTGCAGTGGCATATATTCTTGTACAGAAGTTCCTTATGCAGGAGTTATAAATACCATTTTAAAATAAATTAAAATCTAACCATATGTCTTCGATTGCTATGAACTGATGGTTGTATTTTCTAAGCTTTTAGGGTTGTTGTTTTTTTGCATCCTTGTTTTTAATCTGTGTGTTTAGGATAAGGTCAAATTCTATTCTTATCACATGCCTGTATACATATAGTGCCAGTAATGGATTTACAATAGCAAGTAGGTCAGCTTCATAAAAAGGTGGAAAATGCAGTATATTTTAATAGCTTTTTTGGGGAAGTACAGGGTTAGTTACATCAAGGATCAATTTTGTTGACTACAGCAGGACTTTGCAGCCACTGCATCATCGTGGAAATCACTGTTATTGTATCCATGCACTGGTTTTCTGTGCGAAGAGGATCCTATGGATGGCTGGGAGCCATATAATATGTAGGGGAAATATCTCATGTGAAGTGGTTTTCAGCCTCCCACACACCATGCACTGGATACATAATAGCTGATGATCCAAATTGCCTGGTCTTGTGTGTTGAGAAAAAGTGGTGTTCTACCCTGGAACAACTTGCCACCAGCACGAATGATGTGTGTCAAGGAGAGAAGTTAAAGGTGTTGATTTCTGACCATTTTCTGGACAGTTCTCTCCTGTGTATATCTTGTTAGCACCAGTATAAATTGCCTTACTGGTCATGCTGAAATCTGAAGCAAAAAAAGCTACTGGGTGGATACTGCACTGTTTTGTTTTAACTTTTGTTTTGTTTTTTAAACCACACTGTGTCAGCCTGAACCCTCTTTGCCATGGTCAACTGGGAACATCGCTGTTGAAGCCAAGAGTTCATCAAAGAGGTGGATGCCTCAAAGGGGAGTTGCTGGGAGAGAGATCTGACAATCCTCTCTGATCACTGCCTCCTATTTTCAGCATTTAACTGTTTTTCTGGGATTATCATCTGAAGTAGCAGGCCGGCCTCCTTTCTTCTGGAATGAGGCACATCACGTTTTATTTTTATGATGATTTGTTTTAAAAATGTGTATGTTGATTTTCCAGTATAAACAGTCTTCGGGGCAATGAACAAATTCTGCATTGTGTTAGGCCCAATTAAGCCAAAATTAACATAGATTTTAAAAATACAGATGATAAAAAACACCAGCAGAGATAATACTGATGAAATAGTTACAACTAGTTAATAGCTTAAGCCAACAGACAAGCAGGCTCGACATGCTTTCTTTGCTTATTTTGCATGTTTATCCATGTTTCCTACTAGGAACACAAGTCCATGTGTAATTGTGTATGTCTCTCTCTCTCCCCCCCACCCTCCTGCCCTCACAATAACCCTATAAAGTTAGTTGGACTAGGCTAAGGTCACCCAGTGAGTTCTATGGCCAAGTGGGGATTTGTACCTTGGTTTCTTCAGACCTGGAGCCCCGCCTCCAGAATGCTGGTCTTAACTTTTATTTATATACTTCTGCAACACGTCATTCGCACAATAATAGTGCATTAATTATGGGTTTAGACCGGACCACTCACACATTATTCCACTTTACTAATTGTTCTGCAATGCTTCCTCGAGGTTACCACATTATTGCCATCTGCAGGGATACCTTGCGCGATAGTGCAAAACAAACCAACCAACACTTGAAACTTTGCTGCGTGGAAAGTTACAGGAGCTCAGCAGGAAGCTACAGGACATTCATGGATTGGCAAGTAAACTGTATACATAGGTGCCCTAAAACCTTCGTATGCACAGACACTATTGAAAGTGGGACCCACCATAACCACCTAAATAACATAATGGGAACAAATCAAGATTGCACAATTAAATAGATGTGTGGAGTCCTAGTTCAACACTCTAATCACAGGCCTACCGTCTAAAAGATATTGTTTGTGCCAAGCTAATCTATGTGGGGAGGCAATCCACATCCGGGGTCTTTCCACCTAAAAGGGCCTCTTCCCTAATTTCCAGGTGTGGAAGTACTCAAAGGGTCTTGCATAGCATGCAAGTTCAGATGGGGGTTCTTCAAATACCTTGGACTCAGTCTGCTCCAAAACATAAGAAGCTGCCTTACACTGAGTCATACTAACAGTTCAATATGGTCTACACACCAGGGGTGACTAACCACGTGGCCCCTCAGATGTTGGACTCAAACTCTCATCAGCCTTGGCCAGTTATCAGGGATGATGGAGTCCAACAATATCTGGAGCAACACGGGCCTTAGCCACTCCTCATTGACAGTGGTAGGGAACCTTGAATCCCAGCAAGTTATTGAAGATAGGGGAATGCAAGTGAAGAATTTGCAACACATTCTCTACTGTTGTTCTGCGGAGCTTCAGCTTCACTCTCAGATGCCCCAAGTGGAGACTCCCCAATCCCTGCTGCTTTGAACGGACGACTCACCAAAGTCACTGGAACACATTTGCTCCATGATGCCATCTGCCTTGTGCTCCATCTCGCATTGGGTGCAGATCTTTGACACTGCAAGATGGAAAAAGAGTGAGTCCTCACCTGCCAAATGTTTGGGACGTTGCTCACAGCTCTGGCCCTGCAACTTCCTGGCTGTATTCTCATGGGCAGCCCACATCTCATAGTGATTATTCTCAATCCCAGTTCATCTGCCTCGTCACGAACTTTCTTTGGCCTGTCATGAAGTATCTTGAACTAACAGAAGGTTTGGGAGTTTGGCTCACCCAAACAGGAAGCCCGTAATCCTTATTGGAAAGCCTTTTGAACAGCTGGATAAGACTTCCTTTTTTTTTTTGAGGGGGGAATACTTGTTCCTCATTTAACTGATTCTTGATCCACCTCTTAATTTTCCCCATTATACAAACATCTATCCTTGCCCCAGTTAAATAACATTCCATTTAATTTTACTATCTTCCCGCCCCCCCCCCAAAAGTGTGTTTGAGTGAGGGTTAAAATGATATAAATCAAAGGAGACGTTTGATGGGAGAGGATGAGGAAAACCAAGGCTCTGTGTTGTATAACACGAACCTGTCAGTCAAGGGCAAAAAGACATTCTGGTGGTCTGGGCTGACTGGAGGGAATAGCCTGAAGTGTAGGCTAAGCCAGTGATGCTCAAACGTTTCTCCCCATGGACCACTTGAAAATTGCTGAGGGTCTTGGCAGACCAGTTAATGTTTTTTGTGCTTGTAGCAATTGTGCTGTGCTGGGCTATATGCTGCATGGTTTTGTATAGTACGGTATTTTGTATTGCTTCTTTTTTTTATATTGTGCTACAATTTGAATTCTATGGAATAATAAGTATAATAACTTACAATACAATAAATAAAAGAAGCCATAAAAATACAATTAAAATGGCTGTGAGCATTTAATATGAACATGCCACGGATCACCTGAATGAATCTTGGGGGCTTCTGATGGTCCATGAGCCATAGTTGGGAATCCCTTGGGCTAAGAATGGTCATGCCGTGACTACAGCAGTGATGAATGAAGCTGAGGACCAGGCTTCTCCTTGGACTTACAGCTATGTATTGAGGGGAATGCTTACTATTAATCCAGGCAGATGAAATGCTCCATGGGAAGCTATGGAGCCTCTTTGGCTACCCATCCTGGTGGAATGTATGAGGACATGGTGGGACCCACTCCTGGGACATTCTGTGTCCTAAGGTAAAAGTAAAGGGACCCCTGACCGTTAGGTCCAGTCGCGGATGACTCTGGGGTTGCAGCACTCATCTCCCACGGGCCGAGGGAGCCGGCATACAGCTTCTGGGTCATGTGGCCAGCATGACTAAGCTGCTTCTGTCGAACCAGAGCAGTGCACGGAAATGCCGTTTACCTTCCTGCCGGAGTGGTACCTATTTATCTACTTGCACTTTTTGACGTGCTTTTGAACTGCTAGGGTGGCAGGAGCAGGGACCGAGCAACGGGAGCTCACCCCGTCACGGGGATTCGAACCACTGACCTTCTGATCAGCAAGCCCTAGGCTCTGTGGTTTAACCCACAGCGCCATCCGTGGGTTAAATGAGATGTAGCACCACCCTGCTTCTCTTCGGAGAAGAAGAAAGACAGAAAAGCAGAGAGAAGGAGTAAGGAGACAAGGTGTAAAGAAGGACAGAGCTCCTTTATCTTTTAATAGTTAGGTAGAAAAGGTATTTTTTGTGTGAAGCTGATCCTTATGAGGTCCCAGCTTTATACCAACATTAAAAGTACAAGACCTCTGACATCCTTTGCCTACAGTTACCCCCAGCATATATATATGCTACAAAAAACTGAAAGTATTGAAAGGTGAGTGTGACCTGACATTTGCATGAAGACATTGTTTCTTTAGCCTTTTCAAACTTGCCCCTAACTTTATAGGACACACAACCCAGTCATCTGCTCTATAGGTGAGCATGTTGAGATCCTTACTCAGATAGGAGAGTCTGTAAGTTGGGTCACTAATTTAAAACTGGCATGAAACAAGTAATAGAACAGGACATCTCTGGTGCCCTCCTGAAGCCGCACACAGAGAAATGTCATTATAACAAGTTAGTAGGTGTTCCTTAGCATCCCAGATCTGGTACGGATGATCAATCTTTGGGGGTGCCATCGCTTTTCATTTCAACAAGTTATCGCTTAGCACTGTAATGTCTAACCAGTGTGTTGTGAAACTATAAAATGATAAAATTGTGAAAATTAACCATAAAACCAGCAAGCCAGTAAAGCTCTTAAAATGCCCGCCTTAGGCTCTATTGCTGTTTTAGACTTTGCATCCCTTCGCCAAGGGTCTCACACCCCCACCAGCTATCCTACAGTTTTGAGAGTCAAGCCCATAGGACTTCACTGGAGATCAGAGACAGGGTTGTTTAGGAGGGCAATTTTTCAATGGATGGTGTTAAGTTAGATGCTGGAAGTGAGGACTAGGAAGAAGCAGGAAGTGTGCTTGGAGCTTGCTAGACTTTGGATTCCAAGGTCTGTGCTAACAGGCAATATTTGTGCTACTCCTGGTTCTCTGCCTGTTCATTTGTAAATAAACAGATTTTCGCAGCCGCACCATAAATCTCTGCCACTCGCTCCTCCAAGCAGCGATCCTCCTAGGAAAATGATCCTGCAAAGGCTCCTCTGAATTTCCCACTTGTTTGGGGAGTGAAATAATATCCTGTGCCTCCAAGGATACTCCTGAATTCAAAATGAGCCTGATGGAAACTCATCCATGAAAAATGTTGCTCATCAAACCAGGAGAGGAGTGTTGAAATATGTGACCATGAATTTTGGGAGATTCCCTCCACCCCACCCAGTGTGCACAAAACAAGGTTGCCATATGCACTTAAAGTGGGGATTTGTAACTTACCCTATTCCACTGACTAGTAGGATAAGCTATAGAGAAGTCATGGATTCTGGCTCCGGTCTCCAATCTTACCAAGTGCCTTGTCCTATGCTATACATCTCTTTGGATGTTGTTCTCTGTTCACTTGGACACTGCCTCCCAGTGGTTGCTCTGTACTAAAGAATTTTGCTATTGATTGCACATTGGTAGATATGTATGTTTGCTGCACTTGCTCCTCCATTGCATCCTTTCCCTGTAGCCTGCTTCTGACCCACGAAATTAGAGTTCTAGCAGTGTGCTTTCAGGACCCACCCTATTCCCATGACTGTAACCTGGTTTAATCCAATTAAGGATTATTTTTACAGATTTGAAATCTTCAGCAGAGGCTGTCCTAGAAACTGATAGGAAGCTGTCCCGCTGCGAGAGTGCTGTTTAGAAGGCTGTGCCTCTGCAAGGGAACGGATACAGGGCAAATATGGTCAGGTGGATGGTTCGCCCTATGTTGGGATGCTGCTGCTTTTGTAAAGATGGTGCTTATGAAAAGGGACTTTTGGAGGTGGTATCTCAAGGACAAGGAAAGCCCTATATAGAGCAGGGTGGGGAACCTGTGGCCCTTCAGGCGTTATTGGACTCCTACTCCCATCACCCCCTACTCAGCAGAGTCAATGGGTAGAGATGATGGGAGTTGTAATTTAAGACCACAGGTTCCCTATCCCTGCCATATAGCAGCATTCAAGCTGGCAGGAAGAATCAAAAGATCAACATACGCATCAAGCTCATCATTGCAGTATGCTATTTCAGCATAATGAAATGGGAAATTATGTAAACTTCACGAAAGGAGGAGGATAAACACCACAAATATTCTTTCCAGTAGCACCTTAGAGACCAACGATGTTTGTTCTTGGTATGAGCTTTCGTGTGCATGCACACGAAAGCTCATACCAAGAACAAACTTCGTTGGTCTCTAAGGTGCTACTGGAAAGAATTTTTTATTTTATTTTGTTTTGACTATGGCAGACCAACACGGCTACCCACCTGTAACCACAAATATTGTGTGTTGAGAAAGCCACTTACTACTCTCATTTCGCAACTGTGACAGGATATTTTCTCAGAGTCTCGAGTACTGTAGAATGTCTGTCTCACAGCAAACATAATGAGAAACTGCCTGGTCTTGGGGCATGAAGAGAAAGGAGAGATGATTTTCAGCTTCGAAGCCACTTGCCACTACCAGATCAGGAAAAGGCTTGGATGAGCAATGAACATGAGGACAAACTCCAATTCTGGGCCTAGCCTATATGCTTTGTGCTCCACCCACCCTTCTGGACTATGCCCTTATAGACTGGCAGTCTCTTGCACACTTTGCAATACCAGCAGAGCTTTGAACGATAACCTGAGCCAGGAGCATCCAGAGCCCAGCTGGATGCATGTGTGAACCTCTTACCCTAGAACGGAAGCCAAGGTCTAACGGGCTCCTACCCTTATCCAGTGCCTAGTTGGCTGTATGCCTGAGCCTCTTACCCTAGGAGCCAAGGTCTAATGGGCAGGATGAGTGTGGGGTTCTGTAAGAGAGACATTGACTCCCGAACAATCTCTTAGCACAGGTCCTTTTCCCCATCGCAGTCTCCCCATGCGGTTACCTGGTGGCTGAGTTGCCTGGCTGTTTCCAAACTGCACAGCGATGCACAGGTCGTTGTCGAAGGGAAACTTGTTGCAGTTGAGCATGTCAGGCCAAGGGAAGCCGTAGGATTCCATGACAGGAGCGCACGAGTCACGCACCACCTCGCACAGCGATCGGCAAGGGTAGATGGGCCGGTCCAGGCAGACAGGTGCAAAGAGGGAGCACAGGAAAAGCTGTGTGTCGGAATGGCACCGCTTGGCCAGCAGGGGCACCCAGCTGCTGGCTTGCTGCTTTACTTCTGGCATGGATTCGTGCTCCAGCAGGTTAGGGAGACGCATGCGCTTGTAGCCCACGTTGTGGCAGAGCTGCAGGTCCGCCGGGATGTCCACGCACTGGGGCTGCTTAGTGTAGAAGCGTCCATGCTGGAAGTTGTCGGATTGCCAGCTGTAGTAGTCGTACTCCTGACTCACGGACAGCGCCCAGCCCTGCACCAGAACCAGCAGCACAGTGCCTAGGGCATTCCATGGGCAGGGTGACATCATGGCTCAGAGACACTCCCCTCAGGGCTCCCTCGGCTTCAGGGGAGAGAGAGGGAGCGAACGTGGGACTCTGGTTGCCACGAGCGCTGATGGGAGCCAAGCTGAATGGGGGGCACTGCCTGGGCCAAGCCCAGCCAAGGAGCCAACACCTGCCTCTTAGAACGGGTGTGCCTGCGCCTAGGCAAGCAAAAGCATTCTCCCCCAAGGTTGTATCTGGCACTATCGGTGGGATGGAGTGAGCTGAAGCTAGATTAAGTTGAAGTCTCTGCTCTGGGCTGTTTAGCACCACCCCCTCTAGGTTTCCAAAGCAGCCTCTTGGGGGGAACCGGCAGCCAATCTTCACCAGGCATGCTCCCCCCCTCCCAGGATTGAGTTGGGAGCTAGCCACAAGGATGTCCCCACCTCCCAGTCTGGGCCGCTCCTCCAGCCCTCTCTCTTTCTTCCTCCCCCTCCTGCTTTCCAGCTCTCCACCCCCCCCTTCCCATTCCCTGCACACACAGGCATCAGGGCCCAGCTGGCAGGACTATGAAATGCAGTCGGCGTTGGGCAGTAGATTTCAGGAAGGGTGCAATTTTCCTGCCTCATATCTGAAGTGCTCTTAATAACGAACTCCTGTCCAGAGCAGGCTCTCTGCTAAGTGGTGTGCATGTGTGTGCTTGTTTTGCTTCAAGCATAAAAATATCTGTGGCCAGGACTGATAAACACATTTGCAATACCTGCTCATTGCATTCAATAGACTCTCTGAGATGGCTGAATTATATCCAACTCACCACTACTAACTAAATGTTTAAATGATCCTCTATACATGGAAATGACCATCTATTGATTTTGATGACCAGGTTATACAGATGAATGATGTTGGTGTGGAAGCCCAACAATCCCTTTTGCAACTATGGCTTGAGAGAAGCAAATGTCAGAAAAAGAAACTTGAATTTGCCACTGGGCTCTGGTACATTTGTGGGAGGGGATAGGCTTATATGGGAATACAGGGCATTACAAGGGCCAATGTTGGATACCAGGTGGGTGCCCAGTAAATGCCTGAAGTTTAATTGACGAGATGATTTAATGTGGCAAGTATAATGGAACATTATACTTACCACATTAAATCAAACAAATGTCACATTAAATCAAATAAAGTATTCTGGGATGGAGACTCAGAAGCTTCGGCAGAATGCTATCAATGATTCTAAGCTGATGAAGTGAAAAACTTGGATCATTGAAGACTGCCTAGCTATGAACCACATTCTACAACATCATTGGTTGCATGAAGGTTGCAAGTGCATACATCTGCGTACGCTAACATTCAAAACCAAGTCAACAAGATTATGTCTAAAGCTAAAGGAAATTAGGGTTGCCAAATGTCAGGAACCCTCCCCGCATCCTTGCGAGTTATTGTGTCTTTAACAAAAACCTGATCTGCAGAAACCAGCATGAGAAGCTTATTATGGACAGGAGGTGAGGATTGGTACTGGCTAAACTCTAAAGATCAAAGTGCTGTTGAAAGCAGAGAACCAGGAGCAAGTAATACATTTGGTAGCCTTACATGTTGATTACAGGAACAGTATACATATTTGAATGCAGTACACATTCAAAAGACAGAGGCTTTGTGTATTCTAGTGCCAGAACAATCACCAAGTTCCGCTTCAAGCCTTAAGAAAAACGAAGCAGCAGTATTCCAATACAGTCTGTGCTCACCCATCATGGTAAACCATAGTTAATTGTTTACCATGAGTGTGCAGGTGTCTGTCACTTTTCTCCTCCCTAGGGAAAACAACAAACCACAGTCCCTGGCTTAGCTCTGTGAGGGGTCATGGTTTGTTTTGCTCTAAACAAATGACCATGTAACGTCAAGGTTTGTTCTTGGCTTCCTGAATGTGGTTTGCTTGAGCTGTAATCCCTCATAGGACTAAGCCAGGGATTGTGGTTTGTTGTTTCAACTAGTGGAGAAGCAAAGCAGGAAGGATATCTTTGTTCATGGTAAGCCAGTAACTATAGCAGCCTTCACCAACTTGATGCCTTCCAAATGTTATGGACTTCAGTCCCCATCAGTCCCAACTAGCAGGTCCATGTGATGGGTGAATTGGGCCATGGAGTGAAGCAGATTTGAGCTCACTGAAATCCATGAATTTAAACTCTACCATATAAGCACCCCCCAGGATCTGAGATAGACAGTGAAATGCTTTTCTACTGGTCTGTCTATGGCCCCCTCCACATGTCCTTTTTATTGTGCATGCATGATGATTTGTGCTCATGGTGGCATCATGGCAGATAGACGTGATCCCACTTTCATTACTGTTTGCCCCTTGAAGGCACCAGGATTGGACACATACTGCTTCATTTCCATGTCCTGTAACTTCCTACTGAAACCCTGTAACTTTTTTTGGTCCAGCTTTTGTTGCACTCTAGTGCAAGGTACCCTTTCAGATGGCAATAATGCACTAACATTGGAGAACACCATGTAAATCCATCACTAATGCTGCATCAAAGGCATGTTGTAGAATACACCCGCAGAGAAAATGCCCTATGTTTTTCAGCTTGGAAAAGGCAGGGCAGTTCACAAAAGGAGGAGTCATTCCTACCTCATTGTTTTCCTTGTAGTTCTGCAATGGTTGTACATGCCTTTGAGTCCCTGGAAACAGGCTCTGCTGCAACGGGTGCCCCTCCCGAGGGCAAGCACCATTAGAAAGAGATTATTATCCAGGGTTTATCTGGGCTGTCAGTGGCCCAACCCTTGAGAGGGGACCTCTGCTAACTCATGAGTATCAATTAGTCATTTCCCTCCTGCTGCAGACTTTGCCCTGTGTGGGGAGGGGAAGCCTCTAGCTGAGCTTGGAGGTGAGCATTCAGTAATGCTGGGCCTGCTTGGAGACTTAGGGAGGAGGAATTATTCTTGCTCATGATGCAGGTGTGAGGGTCTGGCTTAGCGGGACAAGAGGAAGCAGCCTGGCAAAAGTCCATTTTGATGGGATAGGCTAAGCCAATATTAACATGTGGAGAACATCAGGTTGGGGGGAAGCTGGGTCCATCTCTCATTCCTGGGATCTTTTCTCTGCTTACTTGCAGAGATACATGGAAGTGGAGTAAAAGTCAAAGGATAAGCATGTCCTTTGACTTAACGTTACTACCAGCCTTCTGAACCTTTCTGATCAGTGGCCTTTCCAAGCACAGGGATGCAGTGGATAGGGATCATTTCACTTGTTGCATGTTTGCTTATTCCACATCTCCTAGGAAGGAAAGCATCTAGTTAAGAATAAATCAATCTGGACACTTGACCAGTATGTTTCCGAGCACAATTCAAAGTGTTGGTGCTGACCTTTAAAGCCCTCCCAGTACCGGTATACCTGAAGGAGCATCTCCACCCCCATTGTTCAGCCCAGACACTGAGGTCCAGCGCCGAGGGCCTTCTGGTGATTCCCTCACTGTGAGAAGTTACAGGGAACCAGGCAGAGGGCTTTCTTGGTAGTGGCACCCGCCCTGTGGAATGCCCTCCCATCAGATGTCAAAGAAATAAACAACTATCTCATGTTTAGAAGACATCTGAAGGGGAGCCCTGTTTAGGGACGTTTTTATTGACTGATGTCTTAATGTATTTTTAATCTTTAGTTGGAAGCTGCCCAGAGTGGCTGGGGAAACCCAGCAAGATGGGCGGGGTATAAATATCATCATCATCATCTAAGAGGCAGACTTCCAATAAAAAAGATAAGAGAATCTCTGCTCCTGATGCTCCCAGTGCTTGAGGTAAAGTGAAGCCTTTGCTGTTCACTTAATCACCTAAAGTTAGATTCCTTTTAATCAATTTTAATAAGCTACCGCTGTTACAAATAAAATAGAGGCTTCCCTGTCTTTGAAGAAGTGTTGGAGGTTACCCAGTAGCACCTCTTTGGGCTCAGATTAGGCTTTTCTTCTTTGGATTTCCACACCCAGCTGAAGCCACAATTTATTTCTGGGGATACTGGAGGTTTTTCCTTTATGCTCAGTAATGTTTCCCTCCCACACCCTTTATTTTTTTTATTTTTTTATTTTACTTAGCATCTAGTCTAATGAAGAATGTTGATGAAGTCCAAAATCTTATTTGCCTCTCTGTGATATTTGACATTTGGTCCAAATAAAAGTGCTTTGCTACTCTTGCTCTTAGATGACCTATAACTCCTCATCCAATACTATTATCATCATTTTAAGGATGGGGTGCCACAGCAGCCTCCAACCCCTTTGTAGCCCCCTCCCAGCCAGACCAGCAGTGGCAGCTGCAGAGGAGGCCACTCTGCGTGGTGACTATGGCTATGGAGACACCTTTGACATCTCACTACTTGTCACTGGATCAAGAGTGACAACTAGGCAATGGGAACTTGTTTCTGGACCCAACCAAGGGATCCTGCCCCACCCATGAGGACAACATTCAGAAGCTCTCTATGCTCCACATAACACCATAGTTGGGGCATAATGTGACTCTTCTTTGTAGTGTGAGGGAACATTTGTGACATACCTGGGAAGTGAATTGAATAAATTTATTCTGCATTTCAAGTCAAACCACTTGCGACTCTCCCCTCTTGCTGGATATCTGAACGCATTGCATGCTCGTCATGCGGTTGCTGTCACACACAATCCCTCACGTGAACATATCTCTGTCCACATTTAACTTAAGTGTAGACACGTGCCCAGCCTTGTCATTCGTAGCTGCACTGAAGAGACAAGTCGCTCTTTCTCCCTCGGCCCCATTAATCTGCGGCTGCCAATGCAGCTCAGATAAGATAAAGCCATGGCTTTATCAAGCCCACTGGAATGAGGGGAGGTGGCCTGAGGCCCCCAGGTATCACAGGTAGGAACAAGATAAGCTCAGCAGGCTCTGGGACTGACAGAAAATCACTGGCTCCTGATGAATGTGCTGGGATGAATCAGCTCAGTGTTCGGGGAGCGGGTGGAGAGAAGGGGAGACTGGCAGGCCTTGGGGTGTGAGTGTCACGAGGTGAGACTGTGCAAGAGGAATTTATAAGAGTGTGAAGGTGGACGTAAGTGTGTGCGAATCAGCACTGGGTGTGACTCAGAATAGATGGCTGATTCTCCCCCTTTTCTCTTCTGCTTGAAAAAGAACCTGTCAGATATGTGGAAACACCAAACAGATAAGTAGGTGACCCACTCATAGGCAGCAGCATTGCCCAGCTTGCTCTACCTCTTTGAGAACTTCAGAAAAACTTGGTGTGCAAAATTCTCAGGCAAAGATTTGTGTAAGAAGCTGAGCGCATGTTTCTGTGCAGGCCAAGTGCTCTCTGTGTGCAGCAGCACCTCCTATAGGCTTCACTTTCTCCTTCCTTCCTGTTTTCATGCCAAGAAATAACCATTCCCAGATGCTGGGTTGGTGGGAAGGGGAGAAAAGTCCCAGTAAACATGGGCCCAGGGTGTGGAGGAGAGATCCAGGAACAGGCCGTCCTTGGCTTTGCATGCATGCACAAGTGCATGTAATGTATTTCCCAGGCATGCACCCCAAAGTGCCCCCCCTGTGATTGTAAACACAGTTGCATAGGCATGAGTGGAAGCTGATCTCAGTTAAATAACTTTAACCATACTGCTCACTGCAGGAACCAAATCCTTCCAGGACAAAATGTTTCTACAGCCCCTGGATATAGTATGGACATAATTCATGCATAGTCAGAATGAATTGTGGGCCCCCCTAATCTGTTGCTGCTCTGGGGTCTTCCACATCCTGATGCTCCTAATGTCCAGTCCCAATTGCCATGAAACTGAGCAGACGTGTGTACAGGAGCACACAAGGAGGTTGTACATTCACTGGCAGCACCTGTCAACCTAGCAGTTTAAAAGTATACCAATGCAAGTAGATAAATAGGTACTGTTGCGGCGGGAAGGTAAATGGTCACAGTGTCCCATTGCACCAGAAGCAGTTTAGTCATGCTGGCCACATGACCCAGAAAGCTGTCTGTGGACAAATGCCGACTTCCTTGGCCTGACGTGAGATGAGACCTGCACCCCATAGTCGCCTTTGACTGAACTTAACCGTCCAGGGGTCCTTTACCTTTACTTTTTTTTTTACAGTCACTGGGGCTAGGATGTTCACAGCAGTGGAAAAAAGGTGTATGGGGTGGCAGGTAGTTGCTGAGTGGAAGAGGCTGAGAAAGTTGTTTGGAATAGTAGGTCTCACTTGAGGTTGCCAGCTCTCCAGAGTTTCAGCTCCACAGATCTCAGGGCAGGAGAGGAGCCTGGGAAGGAAAAGGTGGCACCTGGCAGATGCGGAGAGACTAGGTGGGCTGGAGTAGGGCCAAAGGATGGCTGTGCCTGACCTGATGACGGGTAGAACTGGATGGACATGGAAAGGGAGCAAAGTGCAAAAGCACCCCTTAAGCCAAGCAGAAAACAGCCTGTCTGCTTTATCACCCTGAATTTTTAGTCCTCTTTGAGACTCTTGAGACGAAATTTCATGTCAAATAACCTTGAGACCTAGCAACTCAGCATCATATTTTGAGTATGGTCCATCAATGCGAGCAGGTGGATTTTCTTCTCTCCTTAACGTGTACAGCTTATGTTATTCAGATTCTGGAATTTTTTCATGGTTTACTTAGTACTCCTCCTACACATTACCTGTGTGTGCTGACTAGCTACTCCTTTTCCAACCTGCAGTGTAAACTGTGGTCAGATTTGCTCTAAATGCTGCTGCTGCTGATTTTAGAAAAAATGAAGATTAAGCTACTGGTATGCTGACCCTCCTGGACCAATGGGTGGTAATACGGGCGACATGCTGTGATGGCCTGTATGTGCATCAAGGTCAGGGTAGAGAGAGTTAATCCTGATCTACTTTCCATGGTGGCTTGTTAGTGGAGACATAGAGTTGGAAGGACCTCAGAGATCACCTATCCCCCCTTGTTCTACTACAGCATCCCTTGCAGATGCCCACCCAGCTTTAATACCTTCCATGTAGGAGAGCCTGCCAAATCTAGAGGCAGCCGGTTCCATTGTTGAACAACAATCACCATTAGGAACGTTCTCCTAATGCTTGCCTGAAATATGTGTCCCTACCATTCCCACCCATTAGTTCTATCCCTGGGCTCTATACACACTATAAAGCACCCCCTGCAAAATTTGGAAACTGTAGTTTGTCAAGGGTGCTGGGAATTGTAGCTCTGTAAGGGCTAATGATAGTTCTTAGAGTTCTTGGGGTGTGTGTGCTTTAAATGCATGGTGCATATGTACCCCTGCTCACTGGATCAACAAAGCACAAGTCTGTTTCATCTTCGGTGTGACAGCCTTTCCGATGTCTGAAGATACCTATCATGCATCCTCTTAATCTTCTCCTCAGGCTAAACATGCACATCTCTTTCAACCAGGGACCACATCCCACTCAAATTCTGGATGCCTTCCTTTAGACATGCTCCAGTTGGTCAGGGATTTTTTTTTTTTTTTAATGTGGCTCTTGGTGCTGTGCCCGCCAGTTGCCATTGGGAGATCTGGGGTTAACCTTTTCCTGCTCTATTTCCAATAGCCTCTGGAAAAGAAAAGGTTAACCTTTTGCTCCAAGCAGAGATGTTAGCATGCCTGGATGCTAGCTGGGAAGGGCAAATTGATTTTCCCCTGGGGTCTTTGTGTTTGCTTTTTTTGCTGGGAGACATTGTTGGAGACAAGATGACGCCTGCTTGGGGGCACTGCTTGGAAAGGGGGAATTGAGGGAATACTGCATATTGACAGTAAGGGACAGGGGCATCTTCACTTATTATTGATTACCTTGCACAAGGCTTATGACTCTCTACTTTCTACCACTTAGATCCTCTGCTCTCCTGTGTACTTCAAGTACTTGGCAAAGGAACCTCTCTGATGCATTTTCTGGGGATAGCATTATATGGCCATTCATTATTGCAGTGGTGTAGTGGCAACATAGGAACTGCAGGAGCTCATCATGGCACCCCCATGGCAACACTCCCAAGGAAAGCCTTGTAGCCCCTAGGGGGGGGGACAGACTCCAAAATGCAAGCAGCAGAGACACACACAGCAGTGCAGCACAATTCTCAATTCAATAGGATCCACATAACTGCAACCCCACTCATGGTTTCCTGGGAATAAACTCAGGTGGACTCAGTGGTGCTGACTTCTGACTTGCACAAGGTTGCAAAACACAGTGAGCACCCATGAAAGATTTTAAGCCAGCCAAAATGCAACCTTGAGCTTTTGGTCAGGAATGCACAGAACAATTTCAAATGCAAATTATGCCAAGAAGTGGTACCCCTTAAATTGCTATTGTTCCGGCAGGTGATGTCATCACTCCTGACAAAAGTCCCAGAGCTGCGCTCTCCCACCACTACATTGTGGGGTTAGAGAGCTGCCATGGCTGTTTACACTGTGGTTTTCACGCCAGAAGGAGCGGCTTATCTGTATCCTCCAGCATGCTGTGAACTGAGCCATTGCCATGCTCTTGCTAGTCTGAAATCTGGGGAAGTGAGGGGAGGGGCTTGAGAACAGTTGGCTCATGGTGCACCTGTTCTGGGGGAGCATGCACACCATTGGGTTTCCATGTATGTTAAGCTGCCATGGCATCAGATATAGACATGTGGTTCAGCCCTGTGTTGCCAAGATCAGATTCTGCCCACTCTGCATCGGTGCAGATTTTGAGTGCCTTACGTTCCTTGCCCAGGCAGTGACATAATACTCCTTCTTACTGAGTCCAATATCTTTCCTCCTAGAATTTCCAGAACCCAGGTGGTTTTTATCATGGACAATTTCCTATGCCTTCAGCAATTCCCTCGGATGCTGCACCACTGCAAGAATGAACAAGATAAACAACTTAAGTGGCTTATTTATGTTTGACCGAATGACCTTTTTTTTTTTTTTGCAAAGCGGCTTGGAAGGGCCTTGCTGAGAAGGTCAGGCCAGAGGCAGAAGAACTCTGAGTTTCCGTTTGGATGTCAATATTATTTTTAATTTCTCCAGCAAATTTACTACAACAGAGTGCTTTTGCTGCTTCTTTTAATTCATCCTCATATGTATGTGAGGTCATGATCTAGGGATTTCAAGGCAAGTGCCAGCCCTAATGCCCCCAAAAGGACTGGGAGCTGTTTCAGCACTGGTGAGATATTCTGCCATTTTGAACAGCCTGAAGTTTTGACAGGCAACCCTGTGCATAACACATAACAGTAATGTAAATCTGGACATTGCCAGAGTAGGGATAATTGACCAAGCCATCCCTATCAAGGATCAGTTGTAGCTGGCACCAGGGGAGCTGCTGGAAGTCACCTTCTCTCTCCAACCTGGTTCTGGTTCTGCTGCTTGGGCCATTAGTGACAAAACTAGATCCACATTGAGCACCCTCAGAAATAAGAAGCTGCTGCTTTAGGGAAAATACAGTCCTGTCCAAGACCTGTTGAGCACCCCCTTGACAACCAGAAGAACCAGCCACCAAATACACCTCCATCTTTATAGGATAAGCTTCACCAACCTAGATGTTTTGGACTAGAACTCCCATCAACTCTAGCCAGTATGGCCCATGTTCAGGGATGATGGGAACTGAAGTCCAAAACATCTAGAGGGAACTAGGTTAGGGAAGGCTGTGGTAAGGGCTAGTGAACAATGATGGCTGGCTCATTGGTTATTTAGCTGGGTGACGAGAAGCAAAGAGCTGACTGTGAGGGTTTATGGTTGGTGCAGGAGAAAAGATATTAGGCACATCTGGTTTCTGGGCACCCTTGTTCAAGAACTGCCTCTCCTCCCAGTTGCTGGATACCTTACATGGGTATATGATGAAACAATCACTTTATTTCCCAAACGTTGTGTGAATCTACTCAACCAGTTTGGACCTACCATTTGGTTCTCAGTGATAGTAATAACCCCAGGGCTGTAAGTTCTCAGTGAGTTCCTCTGAAGGTTCCTTCATTTAACATTGTGATACTGAGATGTTGAGAGCTGGTGTAGTGTAGTGGCTAGAGTGTTGGGCTAGGATCTGGTAGACCAGGGTCCAAATCCCCACTCAGCCATGAAACTCACTGGGTCACCTTGAGCCAGTCACAGTCTCTCCGTATAACCTATCCCACAGGGCTGTTTTGTCATGGTAAAATGGGTAGGAAGAGAACCAAGTATACCACTTTGAACTCCTTGGGGGGGGGGAGATGAGGTGTAAATGTGATTGATAAAAAAATAAATCCTGGGTGGAGAGTGGCTAACACTTGCTACACACACACACACACACACACACACACACACACACACACACACAGCAAACAGAGATACTTCAACAAAACAGCAAATGGCATGCTGTGTTGCTTCAGTGGGAACACTGTATTAAAATATAAGATCTTATTATTCCACCCCACTCAGCATCCCTTAGGCTCTGAGCTGGGGAACTGAGATCCTCCCTTTAATAAGGACGCTGACAATCTGGAGAGAGTTCAGAGGAAACTGAGTTGGGAAGATGATTGGGTTGGAATGCAAGACCTATGAGGTAAGCCCAAAGAACTGGGCCAGATCACTAAGAGAAAATGATGGGAAGCGGGACAACACAAAAACTGCTTTCAAATAAATCAGAGGCTGCTTTGAGCTGGATGATAATTTGAAGGACACCAAGCCTGGGAGTAAGGGAAGGAGTTTCGGAGAAACAGGGAGGAGGGACCTACTTTAAGGAGACTGTAAGAATCGGGCCAACTGGGAGACTCCATCATTGCAAGGCTTTTTTTTTTTTAATTTAAAAAATGTTTGACAAATACGGTTTGGGAAAGGACTGGGTCAGCTTGGTCCAGTTGAGGGATGGGTCTTATGGAGATTTCAAGTCATTTTTTTCCCCTAACATAGTGGTTCAACTGGTTTGTGGAAAGGGGAAGGAGCTGGGTGTTCCTACATAGCCTACACCTAAGAGGGTTCTCATTTGCTTTCCTAGCAGGTATCCTGTGTTTTATCACCAGTGGCATGATAGACAGAAATTCAACAGGTGAAGCCTTGTCTGTATTTCCATGTGGAGAAATTCAGCACTTGTTGAATTTCTGTCTGACGTGCAGCTAACTGCATGGGGGTTCTGTGGTAACCCTACTTGATGCTTGCTCACCCTTTACCCACTAGGAGATATGTCCTCCTGACACCAGGTGTGTTTTCCTGTCCTCTCCCTCTCTATCATAGGGTGCTGTGCCTGAGGTGCTCCTCCCCAGCCTCATTAGTGCCGATCTGCTCCCTGTCTGTCAAAAACCCAGCCGGGCCGAGAGAGTCGCTGCTGCAATTACTGTCTCCTCAGAGAGCTTCAGCAAAGACACCACATGTGCCTGCAGCTCAGCCAGCCACAAGATACAATTAATGTTACTGACTGTGAACAGCATGGCCAAACTCGACTGCTTCCCTCTGGCGCTCCTTCCTGCCAACCCATTCCCCACCCCCCCACCCCCCATGCTGCAGCCTTAGCTTGCAATGGGGAGAGGGTCTTCTCTGCACTCCCTTCCCCAAATCTGTCTCTCCCTCCTTCATGCACCCAGAAAAAACTTATTATGTTTTTAATTCCAACTTTGTGGCTGAATGAGATGACCCATGTCGTAGGGTGCCAGCCTCTAGGGATGAAGACAGCTTTTAAAAGGGGATTAGGCAAATGAACAGAGGATAGAACTATCCATAACTGCTGCTAGTCATGAGAGCTGTGCAATGCCACCAGGATCAGAGGCACCATGCTTCATAATACCTGTTGCTGCCAGGGAATCACAAGCAGGAGAGCAGGGCTCTTGCAGTCGTGCTCTCCTGATGGGCTTCCCATGGGCATCACATTGGGAAAGGGGATGCTGGACCAGATGGGCTTTTCCTGTGTTCTTATGTTCACTTCCTGTGGGAGAAAGGAATCGCTTCCCCCTGAACGAGGGAATCTGCAAAATCAGGGGAGGCCAAGGGTTTATGAGCTTGGTTCCTGCTGTAGTATAATACTAATTTTTTTGGCATATCCAGAGCATAATGTGAAGGGGCCATCCCAGAGAAAGGGAGAGAGGATGATGAGCAGGTTCTGCAGAATATTCAAGAGATCTGAGCACAGTGATAAAAGGCGGATTCATGACGGTGATTCAGAGTGCTGCAAGAAGAAAGCCTCCAAATGAGAATATGGTTCACTATGGTTAGATCCCCCAATGTCACCTTTCCTTAAGGGCTCTTTTATGAGCATCTTACTTTTTGCAAGGAAGTAGTACAGTGCCCTCTAGTGTCACACTGGCAGCACTGGGTGTGTGTGTGGGGGGGTCATCCCTGACTCAAAGGGGAGAATGCCCCCGACTTATCTGCAATCCTCCTGACGGCACAGTACCCTCTCTGCCCTTCAGTTCAACCCAATTATTGATGTTGATTCACGGTCTGGCTTTGCTGTTCTGCTAGGGAAGCCTTGCCAGTCCCATAGGCCAAAGGTGGAGTGCAAACCTGGCCTTGGGTTTGCAAAGATCCTGGAGTGTGAGAGGGGTAACACACACACAAAATCCCCTTTCTCTTGGACGGGGGCACCTCTCCTCCTTTCAGAGGCAAATGGGACTCCCATCTCTATCAGGCTCCAGTTGGCCCCTATGTCTTTGCTCCATGAGACTTGCTCATCTCAGGCTGCCCTGAGCTTCAATCCATTCTGATTGATTGATTGATTGAATGAATGAATGCATGAATTATGCCCCTGAGCTCCACCACCCACCTTCCTGAGGTCCCTGGAATCACTGCAGCAGGTGCCTTTGGACTGTCAGTATTTTGAAAGTGGATTAAAGTGTTTTGTCACTCTAGTGCAGCAAATCCACGGCGGCATTGGTTTTCTGAGGTTTGGAAAGGGGCGGGGAAATGCATTGAAAAGTGTGGGGTGAACAAATGACACCCCACAAGCAAATCAGGATGAATACTCATTGTCATCTAAACAGATCAGAAAGAATGCTTAGTTAAGACGGGACATGAAAGCTTTGTGCAAGCATGTAACCTCCAGGTAAGCTTTGGATAGGTGCTGGATAAAGAGGTCACCTGGAGGACTCCAGAGGCTGGCAGGAATGAAGTCCAAAGACTACAGGGGGATTATGAAAGGCCTGTCTGGGTGGGCTCAGAGCCAGTTGGCCCATCTGCCCTATCTGTCAAGACACCTTCATTACTGCACACCCTCTGATCTCCCGGCACTCCTTGACCTTTGGGAAGAAAGACACATGGGCTCAGCATGCTCCAGCCACTTGCCCCCACTGATCAGGTAGGGCCTCTTTCCTGCTTTTATATCCCACTTTCCCATCCAAATGGACCTGCAAGTTGGCATAAGAGCAATATCAGAACAAAACAGATAAAGAGCAAAATAACACAACAAGGCACTCCCACCTGCAGCAAAGCAAAACAGAGTGAATAAAGACCTAATAACCAGGCCATTGAAACATGGAGGCAGCACTTTCAATTGTTCCAAGAAAGCAGGTGCAGCAAAGTTGGTACTATAATGGGAGTTTTGTGTCTCATGCACCAGTTAACACTGGGATCATCCAAATGGCCTCTTTATTGAACAATCATCTTGATTTGCTTGGAGAAAGCTTACACAAAGGCATAGGAGCCAACTCCTAGGGGCTGAGGTCCCTTCACCCTCCAATAAAATATTTGAGGGGGCCAGGTACCCCCCAAATTTGATGGGCATTGTGTGTTCATGTGTCACATCATGGGATCGATTATACAGGGCAGGGCTTGCCTGCCCCCCCATTCATTTAAGTTGCCACCCTATGCCCCGTCTTTATTGAGCATTTGTTCTGGTTTGCTTGTAGGGAGGTTATATGACAATAGGACAATGAACATTCATCCTGAATTGTTTGTGTGGTTTTCACACACATTCCCATGAATTCTCAACTCTCCCCTCCACACATATCAATGGCAACCTCTTGGTGTGGAGGCTCTGATCCAAAGAGAGCACAGGATTCTGTGCTTCTCTGACAGCTCTCCCTCTCTGTGTGTCGGAGCTCAGCAATGTCTTGAATCCTGGCACTAGCCCTGGAGGAGGAGCTGGCTGGGGTGGATGCATGACCAGGCTGGATGGGCCTGTGGAGCACCTGTGCCTGTCAGTGACATGCCGGGGTCAGCAGAATATCTCAGCCGGGCGGTGGAGGCAGGAAGAGAAACAGAGACTGTGCTTGCAGCTGGCCAATGGGGGCTGGAAGCTCGTCTGAGAATGCGGTGAGACCTCGGCGGAGACAGGGACATCTCTAGCTTTACAGGTACTGAAACAGCATCTCTCTCCTTGTTAGCAGTAAGGCCTCACTCGGCCCCCAAGGCTACTGCAAGAGTTGCTTCCTTTTATAGGGCCAAAGCTGGGTACTGGGAGATTGGAAGGTGCGTGCCACCTCTGAGAAGGTACTGCTTCACTGCCCCTGCTGCTGACTCCAGAATACAGCCTTGGCTTCTTCTTCTCCTGGGTGAATAACCCCCTCATAGGCTGCTAGAGGACTCTTTCTCCATACCCCAGCCTGTTTTGTTTCACGCCGCAGGCTCCGATGCCTCCATGTCCTTGTCGTTTGCTCTCTGCTGCTTAAGATTTATTGAGGTTGTTGGCTACAACTGAGTGCTTTAGAGCTGCAGGCAGCAACGGAGAAAGCGGAAGGCAGCTGTAAGGGGAGAGGGGGGGGGAGTTCATCTAGAACGATGGCGAAATCCCTTTGGCAAGGCAGGGAAGCTACGCAGAAGGGGGTGGTGGAAAGAAAGATATTGCAGGCATAGTTCCAAGTACCCTTGGAAAGAAAGGAACAGGTGATATAGCAGGGTCAGGTTCTGCAGTGGTGCATGCACCGGGGGGGGGGGGGGGATAGAGTTCTGACGTTTAAAGCTAAATGTGATGACAGGGAACTGCGTGGCAGAAAATTGCCTTTCTGTTTATTTGGTGGTGGTGGTTGTTAATTACCCACCTTCCAGCCGAAGATCCCAGGTTGGGTTACAACAATTAAAGCACAATATTAAAAGCAGTTCAAAACAACTTACAATCACAGCAATAAGATGGGTAGTAGTAGTAGTAGTAGTAATAATAATAATAATAATAATTTATTTGTACTCTACCCATCTGACTGGGTTGCCCCAGTCACTCTGGGGCATCTCATGTGTCCAAAGCCATGTATTACTATTAGAGATCATGAATGTGAGTTGCAGACCAGAGGCAACCTCCGTGGGGCTGGCAGGGGGGGCATTGATCAGTGGCACAACCGCATGTGGCTGGGCGCCTCTTAAGTGCTCCTCACAGAGCCCTTTGACTCGAGCCTATGTGCCAATCCCAGTGGCCTCCCACTTCTCCTAGCTCACAGACCCTCCTTCCTCCATGCCACACACTCGCACTCTTGTCCCCAAAGCTGTGGAATGTGTCCTTGGCTGAGGCTCAGCCTGGTTGGTGAGAGGGGAGTGAAATGCATCTGGAGGCCGCCCAGTTAGTGCTGTGCCATGCTGCTGCAGCTCATGCTTCCCATACTAATAAATCCTTCCTGGCTGGTGGAGGCACTGCAGAGATGCTGCCTACCGCATTCCCTTCTGCCCACCCAGGACAGAGTCCCTTCCCTTGGAACAAGGTCAAGGAAGAAGGCTTTGAGCAGCAAGGATCTTTCCTGGCCCGTTGGGGTGTCGGCTGCCCTCCTCCAGCTGCATTCATAATGCTCTCCCTGTTTGTCAGAGCTGGCTGGCTGACGGGGAGGATATGAAATATGAACAGAACAGCTCTTTGTACAGAAGGGAATCCCAGAAGCCACAGTCCAGCAAACTCCTCCAAAGCTCCCTTTTGGGGGGGGGGGATTAGTGGCTGCGCTTAAATGAAGGCCCCTTGACTACCCTCTTGTGCGGACTCAGGTTTGCCCTCCATCACTTGCAGGTCTCTGGCTTCTTTTGGAAGCAATGGCAGCAACCCAGGCAAATTTCTCTCTGGTCCAGCAGAGGATGTACTGGGAACAGCTCAGGAGTTGTGGTGGCAAGTCAGGCAATGTAAGTCGGAGTGATTAGTTGGTTAGAGCCAAGGTTGCAGGTTTGATTCCCATGTGGGACAACTGCATATTCCTGAATTGCAGGGGGTTGGACAAGATGATGCTCAGGGTGCCTACCAACTCTTCAGTTCTATGATTCTATGACATGGGAAATTGCATGCGGAGTCACAGAAGACAAGGATACTGGCCTGGGTGTGAGGGCTGGCGATGGCAGCAGGAATATACAGCCAGGCACCTGAGCAATCAAACTCTTCTCATGTGTCAGAACACAAGAAGAGCCCTGAGGGATCAGACCAAGGGCCTCTTTGGTCCAGCATCTACAATGCCTGTGGGAAGTCTGCAAGCCAGGTGTAAGTGCAGCAGCACTCTCTCGGACTTGTGAATCCCAGCAATCCCAGCATACTGCCTCCAACACAGGTCGTCGTTCATCGTTTCCATGGCTAGTAGTCACTTGTCAGTTTTCCACTTTCTTTTCTCTCACCATCATGCCAGGTTCCTAAAAGAAGTCTTTTAGAGCAGCCTTTCCCCAGATGTTGTTGGACTGCAACTCCCATCGGCCCCAGCCAGCATGGCCCATTGGTCAGGGATGATAGGAATTGTAGTCCAACAACATCTGGGGACCCAAGCTGAGGAAAGGCTGCTCTGAAATACTTTTAAAATATCCCATAATTCTTTGCTGAATCACCTGAGCCAAGAGTCCCAGTAGAATTCTATGTTTTGGGACCAAAATAACTTAACGCTAAGGAGGAAGGGGCCCAAAGAGTGCAAAAGTAACAAAGCTTTCCCCCACATGCATTATAATGTATTATTGTTGCAATATATTGTGTTGCTATCTTCATCAATAACATAAACCTTTCCATAAATTGTTTTTTGTCCTGTTGCCTTTGTTTGTGGAGTTGTTGTTTTTTTTTGGTGTGCCAAGATAACTTGACTAGCCTTGTGGGTGCTATTTGTGGGTGGGTATGGGTGCCATATGCTGTTCCACCTGGCAGCCAAATGTATTGAGCTAGTCCTGCCCACAGCCACCTCTTGCCCAAACCTCCATGCATAGCTCTGATTTTACTCAGAGCAGCTGTGCCCCAGGGTCAGGAAGAGGAGCAAGCTGTTGGGACAAGGGGAGTTGTGGCTGGTGCGATAACAAAGCTCTGAGCATAAAGGTGCCTGGTTTGAGAACGGGTGGTTCCCTCTATGGGAAATCCAGCCAATGCACTCTCTTTAAAATACTATTGGACTTTAAAGGAGGATTGGACAAATTCATGGAGGATGAAGCTATCAGTCTCAACTAGCCAAGATAACTTTGCTCTGCCTCCATGCTTCTGAATACCAGTTGCTGGAAGCCCCAGGAGGGGAGGGGGCTGTTGTGCTCAAATCCTGCCCTACTGATTTCCCACAGGCAACTGGTTGGCCACTGTGAAAGCAGGATGCTGAACTACGTGGAGCTTTGCCCTGAATCTCTGCGCCATACACAAAGAAAGGTGCAGGACTGCAGCCATGTTCTATCAATCTGGCTCTGTCTTATCCTTCGTTGCTCCTATCCTTCGTTCACCTTGTTTCTGCCTTCCTATTCTTTGCCGAAAGGGCTGGCAATTGGTCAGCTCAGATTCTGACCAGACTGGAATAGATATGAAGTGTAAACAAGATGCATAGTTGTAAGTAGCTAGCTCTGGCAGCTTGAAAGTTTTATGTTTGGTCTTCGCAGACCAGACTTTGCAAAAACATAACTCGGCCCTTCAGTCAAGAGGAATTTGAAAATTAATATGCAAAAAAGAGAAAGATCTGGATTGTTGCTGCTGGCTAGTGAAGATGCCGCCAAGCTTAAGAAGCTGCAAGCTGTGCAGCCCCGTGGCACCATTCTATATGGCCGAGTGAGAAATGTAGGCAAAAGCAGACTTCATCTTCCTGCAGTCTCTTCCTGAACAGAGAGTGTTTGTTGGAGTCTGGTTGTATAATTTGTTGATGGTTCTGATCCTGCTGGCCAGATAAAGTTTTGCATCTGTACCAGGACTTCAGGATGGAAAACAGACAGACAGACAGACAGACAGACAGACAGACAGACAAACAAAGGACTGGGTGCTTCCTGGTCCTGATTCAGTTAGGTTCATTCATGATGCTGCTGCAGGGAGAAGAGCAGTTCTAAGCCAAGGGCTTGGTGCTCCAGTTGGTCTGCACGGCTGTTCATCCTTACTCACAAATCATAGCTGCCCCTACCACCCTCTCCCTTCTCAGTGAATTATGATTTTTGCTTGAGTCCCTTTGTCTGCTTGGAGGACCTCAAGTGTGGGAGGGGAGGGGAGGCAGAGGAGATGAAACCTGCTTTAGACTATCCACCAAAAGGTCATGCATCAGAGAGTATCTCCCACGCACAAAGGTACCCTTAGAAACAGTTCTCTGGAGTTTCTCCTTCCTCACGCACCTGGTGCCTTTACAGAAAGGTCAACGCATATCTCCAGTAGCTTCTGCAGTCACCTGGCTTGGCTGCTGTCAGTCTCCATCCTAATGATCCAGTCGGAGTTTGCTTCCTCCCCATCCTTGTTTTGGAGTGCAGCTGACAGGCTCCTAGCTAAACCGCTTGTTCTCTCTGTTACTTTGAAGAGGGCTTGAGCAGGCAGATGATGACAGCCTGGCCATAATGGGTTTAATGAACTGGGGAAGCAGCTGCAGATTGTGATGAAAGCTAACAGGGAGGGGAGTGTGAGCAGGATGAGGGCTTTCAGGTGCCTTCCCTTTTGGTCTTCATAACACGCAAGAAGAAGAAGAAAGCTGACTGTGATGGTCTTGGACGGCAGAACCAGGCCTGGATAGCGCTGTGGGATGGAGAATCATGCAAATTTTTAACGCTAATAGCCAGTATCATCCTTAACTTTCCCATTCTTTTGTGCTTTCGGTTTCACTGCAATTGGAAAATAAAGCATGCTTCAAATGAATGTTGATCTACAGTAAACTGAAAAGCAATGAATGAGTTGTGCCCTGTTTCATGTGGGACACCTAAGAGATATAAGAAGAACCTGCTGGATCAGGCCAATGACCCATCTAGTCTAGCATCCTGCCTTCGCAGTGGCCAACCAGGTGGCTGGGGGAAACCTGCAAGCAGGACCTGAGCACAAGAGCACTTTCCCCTGCTGTGGTTTCCAGCATTTGGTATATAACAACAACAAGCAACAACAACAACAACAATTTATTATTTGTACCCCGCCCATCTGGCTGGGTCTCCCCAGCCACTCTGGGCAGCTTCTAACAAATATTAAAATACATTAAAATATATTTAGGATCATACTGCCTCTGACCATGGTGTAGAGATGCTTAAGTATACAGAATCCTGCTTCAATGCATGAGATGAAATTCCACGTTTCCTTCATCCCAACCATTTAAGGGTTTGTGGATTTGATGTCTACATAGACAGTTGGGTCACGCAATGAAATAGTCCCCCACAACAAATTAAACGAACCCATATAAAACCAGCATATCTGAGAGAAACATGGGTTACAAAAACAATTCTTCCTTTTAAAAAAAGTTTTCTATATGCTTTGCTTTGTATGGAAGAGCATCCAGTCATGTGAGCTCTCATGCTGCAGTGGAACAGCCTAGACTCAGATTTACCAGTACCAATTAGGGGAGAATGCTAAGCTCTTCCATAGGGTTGGGGACCCTGTAGCCTTCCAGATGTTGTTGGACCCCAACTCCCACCAGCCTCAGCCAGCAGAATCAGAGGTCAGAGGTGTTGGGAGCCATAGTCCAGCAACACCCAGAGGGCTGCAGGTTCCTTATCCCTGGCACTCATAATACAATGCTGGCTTGGCACCAGAAATCAGCATGGTTGAGCACCTGTTGACTGTCTCCCCTCAAAAAGAAGAAGTGGCTGCTGCCACCTTTACATATAACCTCTCCTTCACCTCGGTAGAAGGCCAATGACCATGTGGATCATGTCCTGCTGCTCTGCTCTTTCTCCACATTTCCTCCACTTACCTGTCTTCTCCTGCAGAGGGTGGACAAGTGAAGACACTGGCAATTTTGAGGAGGAGCAGTAGAGGAACAGCCACAAACTTTGGGCAGACCTACACCATACATTTAAAACACATGACCCCCCTCCCAAAGGAGGGAACTGTGGTTTGTTAAGGATGCTGGGAACTGTAGCTCTGTGAGAAGGAAAACTACACGGTCACTTTCCCTGCTGAAATCAATCAGGCACCCACAGATCTGATATGTTGCCACATGCAGAAAACATTCT
Source organism: Lacerta agilis (assembly GCF_009819535.1). NCBI lineage: Eukaryota > Metazoa > Chordata > Lepidosauria > Squamata > Lacertidae > Lacerta > Lacerta agilis. The sequence continues at coordinate 55,259,113 of NC_046316.1, forward strand.
TTTTGGCCCACTTTTTTAAGAGAATGACTTTGATTCAGTGCTGGTCGTTTGTTTCTTACTTTTTCATGCTATGGTTTTATGATGTTTGAATGATTTTTTTGTACACTGTCACAATATTTTTACGAGTAGGCGGTTATTATAAATACATACATAAATAGAACAGCAGCAGCAGCAGCTGCACACTAATGTGCTGCCCCCCTATGGCTACTGGGCTGCCTGTGAGAGGAGAGGATGAACCATGGGCAGGGGCCCTTGCAACCCATAGTTACAGGGGTCCACTAAGGTCCACTTGCATGAAGCCTCCCTGCCCCAACCTTGGAGCTGACCCAGATTCAGTGATCACTAGAGTAGTTGACGAAGGGGTTGATTTCCCCTATGATCCAACTCAAACACCCTATTACTGCCAGCTTTTTAGATCATTTGCTTTTACTAACTACATGGCAGGCAGAAGTTCATTAGCTGAAGTTTTCCCAGCCCTGCATCTCAGAGAGAGGGGCGGGGAGAGGGGGCAATGTTCTGTACACACTGTACTGTATTTTAGGGTACACCTACTTACTTACCCCTTCTGCGCCGTTGTGCATACCATGGCCCCCTAGTTTCCCTCTGTTCCCCGAAGGCGTTCATGCAAACACAGAGCCAGGTACCCTGCCTTGCTAATCATACGTTGCAGAGTAACAGGCGCAGCTATTCTGTTCTTCCTGCTGTGCAGGATTTTCCCATTCCACAACAAAGAGCGAAATGGCTATTATCTCCATAATAATAATAATAATAATAATATTTATTATTTGTACCCCGCCCATCTGGCTGGATTTCCCCAGCCACTCTGGGCGGCTTCCAACAGAAACCAAATACAACAATATCAAACATTAAAAACTTCCCTAAAAAGGGCTGCCTTCAGGTTTTTTCTGAATGTCAGGTAGTTGTTTATTTCCCTGACCTGTGGTGGGAGGGCGTTCCACAGGGCGGGCGCCACTACCGAGAAGGCCCTCTGCCTGGTTCCCTGTAGTTTTGCTTCTCGCAGTGAGGGAACAGACAGAAGGCCCTCGGCGCTGGATCTCAGTGTCCGGGCTGAATGATGGGGGTGGAGACGCTCCTTCAGGTATACAGGACCGAGGCCGTTTAGGGCTTTAAAGGTCAGCACCAACACTTTGAATTGTGCTCGGAAACGTACTGGGAGCCAATGCAGATCTCTCAGGACCGGTGTTATGTGGTCTCGGCCATGCCATGGTCTAAGAAAATAGCCCCTAAACAGAGGAGAACTGAAGGTTCTGAGAGCAGGGGTGGGAAACCTGCGGCCTCAGGGCCACTTCCAGTCTTCGCCTTAATTAATTGTGTGCAGCTCTTCTTGACTACATTTTGCATGGGGGAGGGAGCGGGGAAAGGGAAATGAGAGAGAGAGAGAGAGAGAGAGAGAGAGAGAGAGAGAGAGAGAGAGAGAGAGAGAGAAGGAGAAGAGAAGGTTCTCACTTTTGGCTCTGGCCTGCTCACCACTAGTATGTGCTCCCACAGCAGGTTACTTCAAAGGGAATGTGGCCCTCGATAGAGAAAAGTGTCTCTATTCCTGTCTGAGAGGGATAGGAATTACTTACTACCCCATAGAGAAACACTTAGATCTGCAGTTTGGCTTCCCTCCAGGTGCAGAGCTTACTTAATGCATGGGTTAATTCTCATTGATGTGGCTGTCTTGGCAAAAGTAAATTAGGCAGGGACACCTGGGAAGGAGCACCATCTGCCAGGTGTTTCGAAGCCAGCTCACAGGGTACAAAAAAGAACAGTCTCTTGCCAGCAGAACTGTACAATTCTTCATGGAAGCACGGACTCCCCTTCACTCCAGATTAGGAGACATGTTATGTTTTCTTGTCACAGAATTGTTGGGGGGGGGGGTGAATGTATGTATATCATCAGGTGTGACAAATAGACCCACCCTCCCTCCTTTTCACTGTGGCTGTGTACACACCATGCATTAAAAGCACATTTCCTCTTCCCAAAAGAGAACTGTAGTTTGTTAAAGGTGCTGGAGATTGCTACTCTATGATGGGTAAAATTCCCTAGATTCTTTTTCGGTGGGAGGGGTGTGTGCATTAAATGTATGGTGTGTACTATGCAGCAGGTGTGTACTATGTGCATGCTGTGAAGACACAGGGAATCGCATCTTCCAAGATTGTGCATGAAAAGAAGATACGATCATTGCATGTGACCATCTAGATGGAGATGCCATGCAATTACATAAGCAGAAGCCTTCCCTGTAAGGGGCAAAACATGTAACTGGTGGACTAGAAAGGTGCTTGGTGAAAGTGACCATGGCCAGGAACTTCTAAGGTGTGTTTTTGTTGCTCTAGCAAGGGAAGAATGATGTCATCTCTGTTCCTTTAGGGCCTGCGAAGCTGTGCTAGGAGCAATTTAGTAAGCTCTGAGACTTCTCTAGCATCAGCACATTCTTCCTTCGCTCCTTCCCTCTCCACCTGCTTTGAAGAGCATCCATGTGCTTCTGTGTCCCAGAAGATAGGGAGCTCTTTGAGAGAGAGAGAGAGAGAGAGAGAGAGAGAGAGAGAGAGAGAGAGAGAAGCAGAAGCGACAATATGCTTTTGAGGCCAAACAGGCAGACATGTTTAATTATACACTGTACAGCACAATATATTTTAACTAACTGCTAGCTATTTCCCTAAGTACCCCCTTATCTCCCAGAGCAATATAAAACCTGGGATGGATTATGCTGCAATTCTGGAATCTCTGTATATATTATCGGCTGGGTTTACGGAACACATCCTGCATAAACACTCCACTGAGTCAGAACAGCACCAGGTCTAAAAATAGCTCAGCGCTGTCTAAACCCAACAACCTGTGAACACCCTCTCCCCCACTACATATGGGGTGACAAATTCCAGATCCCTGGCTTGAGAATGATCCAGCCATTCAGAAAGAAGCCGAAGCACGGAGATTAAAGGCAACACAGCTTCTTAGTTTTATCATGGACATGTCCCTATCTTATGAGTGGTGAGGGGGGGATGTCTCATCTGACCTGTCTACCCACAACCCACAGGACTGCTGCTTCCACTAGACTCATACAGTGGTTATACCAAATGAATATAGAGTTGGAAGGGAACCAAAATAGAGTTGGAAGGGGACCAAAGGGTCATCTAGTCCAACCCCCTGTAATGCAGGACTATTACAAAGAAGCTCCTTATATGCCAAGCAAAAGCTCAGTAAACATCAAAATAAATTTCTGGCAAAATGTGTGTGCAATGTATCTTGTTGGCAAGGAGTGAATTGTACTGCGTTGCTGGGGATGCAGGAAAAATGAGGGTTAGCCAGAGTCCAGGTTCCAAATCTGACACTGGTGATGTTTGTGAAGAGGGGTGGGAGTGATGGTCTGTTTGGATTAAATGGCCTTATGCCTTTCCTGCCCCAAAGCCCTGAAAAAAACGTAATTGCTGCACTTCATCAGTACTTTTCCAGTGCCATTTCGTAGTATGCTTAATACTGTGCCCATTTCTGAGCTCTGCCATTTAATAAGGATATTAACAAGCTGGTATGCGCACAGAGAAGGGCAACCAAGATGATCAAGGGTCAGGAAAGCAAGGCAAAGGAAAATTTAATCAAGATGTTTTATAGATGGTATTTAACACCTGCCCAAATAGCTAAGATGTATAAAACGAAAACAAATTTGTGTTGGAGGTGTGGTAAAGCAGAGGGGACACTCATATATGTTTGGTGCACCTGAGAAAAAAATCAAAAGCTTCTGGGACATAGTGTATGATGAACTTAAAAAAAATGTTTCAGTATAACTTTATGAAAAATACAGAAGCCTTCCTATTAGGGATAACGGACACAGGTATAACAAGAGAAGATCAGAAAATATTCTTTTATGCCACAGGCACTGCAAGGACCTTAATTGCCAGAAATTGGAAAAAAGAATTTGTGCCAACAAAAATGGAATGGCAGGATAAATTACTAAAATATATCTAATTGGCTAGATTAACGGAGGCAATTAGGGGACTCCCCAGACAAGAATTTCAAAAAGAATGGGGGAAATGTAAATAATACTTTAGAAAACAATACCCTAAAGTACCGGTACATACCTGGACTTGTTTCGATTAATGTCTGCAGGAGACTTTGTGGTTGTTGTTTTTTAAAATCATAATTTGAAAAAAAAAGTAATAATAATTCATAAAGGAAACATTTTATAAGAAGTAAATAAGGAGGCCATGTAGAGGATAAAGGAAGTCTTTTATTTTGTCGTTTTATGTTTATTTTATGTTATGTTCATGTCTAATGGTGGTGGATCCGTTTATTTGAGTTGTGGTGGATTTATGTTGTAAATAAAATTAATTAAAAAAAGAAAGAAAAGAAAGGCAAAATCACTTGGGGGGGCACAGAAAGGGTCTGGTGAAGGAGGAGGGTGTGGCCTGGGGAGGGGCCGGGTCTGGTTTGGGAATAGCCCAGAAGGCCTTAGAGAGAAGCCTGGAAGGAAGGCCACATTCAAAGCCCTGGCCTGATGTTCCCTACCACTCTGGTTATTTGCATATTTTAATTGAATATTGATTGTTGATTCCTTGTCAGCAACCCTGGGGGATTGTCAAAGGACATGGTAAAAAAATCTCTTAATAAAGCAGGAAAGCAAGCAAGCAAACAGATTTCCCAAATTCTTTGAACGTTCTTAGGGCGTGGCTTCTTCTTCTCTTTGGCGACCCACCAGGTGTTCTTTAGTTCTCCGGTTCTTCTTTGAACTTCAGCCTTAGAGTTGGCATAGGTTTTTTTTTTCTTAGTGGTGCAGTTTCTACCTCTTTGCTAGATCTGAAAGGCCTTCCTTTTCTTGTCAATAATGCATCCAACCTCACTGTCATTCTCATCAAACGAGTGCTGGTGTTTCCTGGTTTGGTATCCAAGTTTGTTCACAGGCTGCAATAATGGATGTTTTTAGCCTGGTCCAGTGTTGTTAGGGTCCTTAAGAGTCTTTTGGAAGCAATCCCACTTAATAGGATCTTGAAGGGCTTGAGTGTTCATTTTGTGCCTTGGTTTCATTCCTTGAAGCCTGCGTTGAGGTATAATCTTGACAGCCATTACGGAGCGTATTAATCGGTGATCTGTCCAGCAATTGTTGGCACTGTCATAGCTCTGGTAAGGAGCATATCACGGTGATTTTCAGCTCGGACAATCACATAGTCTAAGAGGTGCCAGTGTTTCGACCGAGGGTGCCTCCATTATGTTTTAAATTTATTTATTTTTGTCGAAAGAGAGTGTTGGTAATAACAAGGGCGTGTGGCACCCTGCTACTAGTAATGTTAAGAAAAGATGTTTTTAAAGGGATTAAAGAAACAGGATACAATTCAAACTTACTTAATTTTTAAAACATCCCATACCTCAGACCAGCTAAACCTGAAACATAAATCCTTATTCACCATCTGTCATCTTAACCTGCCTCACAGGATTGTTGTGTTAATATGGAGTTAATACGGAGAAGGGAAGAGCCATGGCATGCCCCTTGAGCTCCTTAGAGGAAAGGGGGACTTTAAAAAAGCAAAATAAAATAAAATAAAATAAACAAGCATTCGCTTATACCAGGAGCCCAAACACTGAAATCACTTCCAGTTAATGTGCTGAGACCAGTCTGAGAGGCTGGTAATAAATGATTATTTCAACACACCCCTCCCAAGAGCTGAATGCAGCTTAAAAGACGGAGTAATGCTTAATTCTGTACACTCAGCTCTCTTTTGCCTCTGGTATACAAGTTTAAAGGCTTCTGTTTCACCCCATTAGTGCTTTTGTTCAAACAGGCTTTACAGGTTTTTGAAACAATTAAAAACATTTGCAAGATTTAATCAACTCACAGGAAAAATGGAACAAAGGAAATAAGCATGTAAGCCATAGGTGCTGACATCTCTCTCTCTCAAACCACTTTAAACTCTTGTCTCTTTCTCTCCAGCTACCTGAATTTCTTCTACTAGCATTGCAAAAGCATGGTTGAGACTGTTTTCACAAGTTATTATTTCTGGCTATGGTGCCTCCTTGCATTCTGAACTCCATACCCCAAGCTCAGTGGATCATCTCACCTCAGATAATTACATCTCTCCTTTCCTTCCGTAAACTCTTCAAGACATTTACACTTATCTTCAACCATCATGTCCTCTGTCTTGGCTTTTAGGAAAGGTACATAGATGGATTTGCTCTCTTGAAGGTATCAGGAAGGAAATCAGATTGTGTCCGATGGAATCCACATTGCTGGTTACATAAGGCAGTGGGAATTTGCCTTTGCCTTTGCTCAGCCCCTCAGCTCATTTCCACTCTCTGGGCAACTTGGCAGCCCTGAACAGAAGGGGGTCATTAGGCATTGCTAGTGAGATGTGCCAGTCAGGAGCATCCTTTAAGGACAGTGTCTGACACTGGTACATTGTGAGTCTTTGCCATGGGTTTCCGTATCTGTCTAGCAGATGGATGGGGAGTGGGGAGGGGAACTTGTGAGCAATAGCTGAATGAGTGTCTTGGTCAATCTGTCTCTGGAGGCTTGACCAAGACTCCTTCTGTTCACTCTGATGAATGGGTCTTGCAATGGACTGCTGTGTTAGGGTAGGGAGGGTCCCTCATATATTTGTGGCTCATTTTCACATCACCCTGCTGCCCTGTGTGTCTTGATAAGTGATGAGCCCACGGCACAGTAGTGGAATCAATAATGCACAAAACAGCTTCGCTGGCTCCATCCCAGCCCTATACAAGACCTGACTCTTGCTGGCTTCTCTGTGCCTGGGGTAAGTGATGGATGGAGCAATGCAGCGGAGTGATAGCTCTGGGCAGGAGGCAAGGGCACACATAGGCCTGGGAGAGCCCAGAAGGGCTTTTTCTCGGGGAAGATTCATTGCTGACTATCCTGCTCTTTTCATTTAATGCAATCATGTTTCACAGACTTGGAGATCATACTCTGCCAAAACAGATTGTATCTGATCTAAGGCTCGAGGGGGAAGTTAGTAAGTAGGTGTAGGTGAACAAATGCTCCACTCATTCCTCCATTCCAACTTTGGGAAAGGTTGGGTTGGGGTGTTTCTAGGAAACCACAGAATGAGATGTTGCCAGATGATCTACTTCAGCAAAATGCAGATGTGGTGCGCATGTTGCTGGATTTCAACTCTCATCGTCCCTGACTGTTGGCCATGCTGACTGGGGCTAATGGGAGTTGTTGGGCCCCACAATTTCTGGAGTGCCACAAGCTCCCCATCCATGGTCTACAGCACTCTGTTAGCAGAACAAATAAGAAAGCTGAATGCAGGCCAATAAGGAAGTTGAGTGCAAGGTTGAATGAAACCAATAAGATCAGGTTGGGCTTGTGTATTTGTGTTTAGGACCTAGTCTCCTATGCCCGATGACTGTCAGGTTCTGGGAGACTCCAAAATCTAGAAACATCTCAAATTTCAGATGGTGCCTATTTCCCAGGGGTGCACAACTGAGAGGATCGGACACATGTCAATAGCAGAGCATATATGCCTTGCCTGCAGAAAGTGTGAGAGCCCTGGGATCTCCATAGAAAACAACAACTCTCATGTCACTGGGAAAAGCCTCAGCTAGCTTGTGTAGGGTGTATTGACTTATGTGGCCCACTTTGTAACAAGAAGCTCGATATCCTCATTTGCACTTCCCTGCTTCCTGTAGACCCAATACAGGCTTCTAATCCGCTGACTGAATATTCATGAGCTTTTGCCGGATCTGCTGGAAAGCTCTCCTCCCCTAAAACAACGCCTTAAGGAGGCAGCATAGATTCTGCTTGGAATTGGAGTTTGGGGGCACCCTCAGTCGTTCAATGTTATTTACAGAGATGTTTGCTTTTGGGAAGCCCAGTAGTGGGGGTATAGGCTTGAGGTTCAATTAAGCCCTTTTCCTGCACAGTCCTGCCTGTGTTAAGGACAAGCTCAAATGCAGCAGCTGCTTTGGTTTCCTGAGGTGTCATCACCACTGTGCTAAAAGAGAGAGAGAGAGAGAGCAGCTAAGATGTGAATACAGAGGGCATGATGTTTATGTGGGTGCCGTTTCCCCCTCTGCAGAAAAAGAATTGAAGGATTCAATGGCAAAACTGTTAAGCCCTTTACTTCTGCTGCAAGAAAGGAGTGGCAGACCACAGTGAATGTGTGAGTGTGAATTTTTTTTAAATTCATACATACAAAGGCAGAAGTGTTGCCATAGAAACACAGCACATCCTTTTTGCCAGCTGGGGGAGATGGCTCCTGGTTGACGTCATAGAGAGGATGACACACACGTGGCACAGAAAGGTGTGGACATTGGAACTATTATGGGGAAACACGAAAGGGGAGCATAGGAGCCAATTCCTAGGGCCCGAAGTCCCTCTGGCCCCCCCCAATAAAATATTTGAAGGGGCCAGGCTCCCGCAAAGTTGATGGGCATTGCCATGCAAATGGTTTGTGTGTGCGTGTGCTGCATCTTTGTGACCAATGATGTGGGACAGGGCTATCCTGCCCCCTCCAATATTTTATTTGAGTTGGCAACCTTGAAGGGGAGCACCAGGAGGTTCTGAATGGGAACCCCAATCTAGTATGTAAATTATGTGTCAATCTGTCCCAGTGCAGTGAGTGGTGGTTGATGCCCATTGGGACTGGTGGGGCAGAAGAGAGGCAGACCCAACAATAGGTGGAACCAGATCTAAATGAAAGGCAAACCCACTAGTTGTAAATAAGAAAGCAGGCAGACAGAGAGTTGGTTGATGGTAGACTGAGGTTGGTGGTGCGGTGTCCAATTCGCCCATGCAATGGATGGAGTGAGGATAGCAGGTAGTCCTGCTGAAAAGAGAATACTTAAAACTTGTGGACAAGGCAATTCCTACCCCCTTTTGTTTGCCCTGATATTCTGGCACTTGCCAGAAGGCAGCATCTGATTTGTGACACACAACCTCACTGGACTGCATCTTTCCTGCATCACCTGATTTCACTAATTTTGAAGGCTACAACCAGGTTCTGTCTGATGCATCCGTGGGTGATTGCTGTGGGCAATGGCTGCCATGCCATGCTGGAACGGAGAAGCTTGGCATTCTCTGAAACAAAGTAAGTATCTTAATATGAAACATTGCATACAGTCATCAGTTCCAAGAGTGAATGTCAGTAAAATAAAATGAATAAAGAAATCAAATGACTGGTAGAGAAAATAAAAGCTGATCACATCCCAAAGCTGAATATCACAGGGTTAGGATCCCTGTGGTGTGCAGGCAAATTCTCCACCTACCCAGTTAGAGAAGATGACACAGTTTAAAAAAAATCATAGATGGTTTATGAAAGATACTCGGAGTCGAGTGTGAATTTCATGCTCTTTATTCAGCTCATAGTAGTGAGGAATGCAGTTCCCCCAAAACGTTTGCTTTATATACACTATTTACACAATGGGCCCCACGTGATTGGCTAATTCCGGGATACTCCTGTATGCCAATCAGAGTGTGGATTCACTTCCACCTGGAGCTGGATTGGGTGGCTCCTGCAGACCAATCAGACTGCTGCAATCTCAATCCTATTGTTCTGGGACCAGTCAGACTGCTGCAATCTCAATCCTATTGTTCTGGGACCAGTCAGACTGCTGCAATCTCAATCCTATTGTTCTAGGACCAATCAGACTGCTGCAGTTTGGATCCTATTCAGCTCAGTACATAACACCCCTCCCCTCTAAGTTCCAGTCCTGCCTGGGAGGTTGCATCCATAGTCCTCAAGGTACGCTGGCCGCCTACGTGTGCGTTGCGGCCTGGGCTGTTCCCTGGTCAGGGGTTCTGGTTCAGGCTCGTGTTCCAAGGCTGCTGGTTGTGATGGGGCTGTTTGGTCTGGCGCAACCAGCTCGCTCTGTCGTGGCTCTGGTTCCGGTGCCCTTTCGGCCTCACGGGTCCTCTCAGTATTTACTGATTCTGCCTCCCCTGCCGGCCCCTCCTGCTCTACAGGTCTCAATGCCTCACTGTTCCCTTGGGACTCCTCTGACCTGTCCTCCTCCTGGTTTTCTCCTGGGAATCGCCGCCGTAGCTGGTCGCAGTGGCAGCGCCAGCATTGCCCCTCCTCTGTTAGCACCTCGTATGACACGGGGCCCGTCACCCTGGTGACTGTGGCGGGTACCCATGCTGGGCCTGCCCCAAAATTCTTTGCGTACACTGGATCCTGGGCCACAAAGGTCCGGGGGTTCCTGCCTTCACCCACCACTACCTCATCCTGAGCTCTGTCGGGGTGGAGGCGGTCCAGTCTGATTGCGAGGCGCCGGCCCATTAGTAGTTCAGCGGGGCTCCGGCCAGTCGTTGAGCTGGGGGTGCTGTGCTGTGCTAGAAGGAATGTGGCAAGGCGGTACTCCCAGTCCCCTTGCGTCATGCGGCGTAGGGTGTCCTTGGTGGTCCGCACCATGCGCTCTGCTTGGCCATTGGTGGCAGGGTGGAATGGTGCTGAGCGGATGTGGCGGATGGCATTCTGCGCTGTGAAGGTCTGGAATTCTTCTGACGTAAATGCGGTTCCGTTGTCTGAGACGAGAGTGTCAGGGAGTCCATGGGTTGCAAACAGCCTGCGTAGTACCCGGATGGCTGCGGACGTAGAAGTGGATGGTACCAGTGCGACTTCCAGCCATTTGGTGTAGGAGTCCACCACTATGAAGAATGTTTTCCCCTGGAAGGGGCCAGCAAAGTCCATGTGCAGGCGTGACCATGGTGCTCGGGCGGACTCCCAGGACTGCACTGGGGACCTTGGGGGATCTGGGCGGGATTCTTGGCAGGCCTGGCAGTGTTTGACCCAGGTCTCTATCTCTCCGTCAATCCCTGGCCACCATACATAACTCCTGGCGAGGGCCTTCATTCTCACTACCCCTGGGTGTGTCTCGTGTAGGGCTGCAAGGACCCTTTTGCGAAGGGGCTCAGGAACGACGACCCTGCTTCCCCATAACAGGCACCCCTTGTGGGCCGACAGTTCATGTTTACGGGTTGTGTAGCCAGCGAATTCTGGCCCGGGGCTGCTGCTGGGCCATCCCCTCCACACCCAGTCCAGGACCCGGGAGATGACCCTATCTTTCTTGGAATGGTGTGCAACTTCTTGTGCCTGAATAGGGTGGTCGGGAAGCAGCTCCAGGCTCATAACCTCTTGTGCGGGTGCTGGGTCGGGGCCTGTTTCTGGTAGTGGTAGCCTGCTGAGGGCGTCTGCGTGGCCCATCGCTTTCCCCGGGCGATGAATCAGTGCATACTGGTAGCCGGCAAGGAAAATTGACCACCTGAGGACGCGAGGAGACAGCACTTGGGGGGTCTGCTTTTCGGGGGCAAACAAACCAAGCAACGGCTTGTGATCAGTCACCACAGTAAAGGGCCGCCCGTACAAGAAATCATGGAATTTTTTTACTCCCTTCACGATTGCCAGACCTTCCTTGTCGATTTGCGAGTAGTTCCGCTCGGCTGCAGTGAGTGTCTGGGAAAAGTATGCCACTGGCACCTCTCTTCCATCTGGGAGTCGGTGTCCAAGGACAGCGCCGATGCCGTAGGGTGAGGCGTCGCATGCTAGCACCACCGGCAGCCTCTCGTCGAAGTGTGCCAAGACCGAGTTTGAGACGAGCAAGTCCTTGACTGCCTGGAATGCGGCCTCCTGGCGCTGGCCCCACACCCAAGGGGCCCGCTTGTCCAGGAGTCTGTGTAGGGGCTCTGCTACTGCTGCCTTATGGGGAAGGAAGGCATGGTAAAAGTTCAATAGCCCCAAGAAGGCCTGAAGTTCAGTCTTGCCCTTGGGCGCTGGGGCATCACAAATGGCCCGTACCTTGTCCCCAGTGGGGTGGACCCCTTCTGCATCCACCATAAATCCCAGAAAGTCCACCTGAGGCACTCCTAGTAGACACTTTTCCCGCTTCACCTTGAGACCCGCCGTCTGGAAACGGTGCAGAACGGTGCGAAGGCGGTCCAAAAACTCCTCTGCCGTGGGCCCGGCAATCAACACATCATCGAAGAAGGGGGTGACGCCAGGAATCCCTTTAAGCAGCGAGTCCATTAGATTCTGGAATATGCCTGGTGCCACGCTGACACCGAATTGCAGCCGCTTTACCTTGAATGCTCCCCTGTGCGTCACAATCGTCTGTGCCTCTGCTGTGGCTTCATCTACTGGCAGCTGTTGATAGGCTTGGGCCAAGTCCAGCTTGCCAAAAATTTTTGACCCAGCCAGGGTGGCGAGGACATGGCTGACCACTGGCACTGGGTATGCGTGGGCCATGAGGGCCTTGTTTATGGTACATTTGTAGTCTGCGCAGATGCGGACCGAACCATTAGGCTTGACGGGTGTGACGATCGGGGTTTCCCAGGTGGCATTAGGCACAGGCTCCAGCACTCCTTGCTCCACAAGCTGGTCCAATTCCTCGTCTATACGGGGTTTCAGGGCGAACGGGACCCGGCGGGCCTTGAGCCTGACAGGTCGTACTGCGGGGTCCAGCTGTAGGGCAATGGGGGGGCCCGTATACTGTCCCAATTTCCCATCGAAAACTGCCGGAAACTCCTTGCATATGGCGTCCACATCCACTTGTAAGCTAGTGCGGTTCACCCCGGTGACGGCTAGCCCCAGTGGTCCAAACCATGCCAATCCCAGTAAGCTAACGTAGGAGCCCTTGACCACGAGCAAGTCCAGTTGCCGCGTCCGCCCTCGATATTGCACCCTGAAGGTCCCCACCCCCATTGTGGGGACCTTACGTTTCTGGAAGTCCCGGAGGGTGAATGGGGCCGGCCTGAGTTTGGGACCCCCACTAGGGCACAGTTTCCTTAAAGTCCGTGCCGAGATTATGGATAGGGTTGAACCTGTGTCCAGCTCCATGCGGCATGGGGCCCCCTCTATCTGTACCTCTACATAAATTTTCTCTATGTTGGGGTGGGGCAACTGGTATACCTGGTAGTCCGTGGTCTCCGTCGAGTTGCCTTGGTGCGTTGGGCCCCGGGACCTGGGGCTCTTGAGGCGGTCATCTGATGCCTGGCGTTGGATGGGCCGAGCCCGACACACCCGGGCGATGTGGCCTGATTTTCTGCACTGCCTGCACTTAGCATTGCGGAAACGGCAGGTCCTCCTCTCGTGATTCTCCCCGCAGCTTGCGCAGTTCCCTCCTTCTGGTCGAGGCAGCTGTGGTGTGTGCACGGCTTGAGTGCGCTGCTGTACTCTGTGCACCTCCTCCCTGTCTGATCCTGAATCGTCGATGAGGTCCTCCTGGTGGACCCTTGGTTGGGACGGCACGCTCGGCCGTGCCTCTTGCATCGACCTCTCGGCGGCTTCTGTTGCCAGGGCCTCCTCCAGAGCGACCTGGAACGTTAGGTCCTTCTTGGCATAGAGGCGTCGTTGCAGCTTCTCGTCCCTCAGGCCACCGACGAGGCGGTCACGCAGCATGTTCTCCAACTCTGAGAAGTTGCAGAACCGAGCGGCTTGGCGGAGGGAGGTCACAAACCCCGTTATGGTTTCCCCCGGGGCTTGCCGCTTTGCATAGAAGGCATTTCGACGAGCCACCACCGAGGGCTGTGGCGAGAAGTGCCCCTTCAGCCGTTCCACTATTGTTTTGTAAGGAACGGTAGCGACATCATCAGGCGCAAGGAGAGCCCGGGCGATTTCGAATGTCTCCTCTCCGCAGACGCTGAAGAATATCGCCCTCTTCTTGGCATCGTTGGTGACCCCTTTAGCTTCTAGAAGAAAGGTGAAACGGGTGGCGTATCCTTCCCAGTCTCCTGATGCTGGGTTGAACGGCGAGAAGCTGCTGTCCGTTGCCATCTTGAGTTCCTTGGGACCCGGAGCTGAAGCCTGGATACACGGTGCGAGGCAGCTGTGCGGCAGGTGGTGTTGCTGCGGTGCTGTGTGTGGCAGTCAGCTCAGCGGGATCCCATCCTCGTCGCCAGTGAAAGATACTCGGAGTCGAGTGTGAATTTCATGCTCTTTATTCAGCTCATAGTAGTGAGGAATGCAGTTCCCCCAAAACGTTTGCTTTATATACACTATTTACACAATGGGCCCCACGTGATTGGCTAATTCCGGGATACTCCTGTATGCCAATCAGAGTGTGGATTCACTTCCACCTGGAGCTGGATTGGGTGGCTCCTGCAGACCAATCAGACTGCTGCAATCTCAATCCTATTGTTCTGGGACCAGTCAGACTGCTGCAATCTCAATCCTATTGTTCTGGGACCAGTCAGACTGCTGCAATCTCAATCCTATTGTTCTAGGACCAATCAGACTGCTGCAGTTTGGATCCTATTCAGCTCAGTACATAACAGTTTATTTTTAGATTCAGAACATTTCTTTCCTATCGGACTAGTTCTCTTGTGATTCTAGGCATCTGGGTGGTGTTGGTTCTTATTATTGCTTCTTTTACTGGCTTCTCTCCATCAGGGGTGACTGATCCCCTAGAACACTGATGCCACATACATGTGTGTGGTCTTGTTGAGAAGTTGGCATTTTCTGGACAGATAAAGGTTTTTTTTTTTTTACTTCCTTGGTAGTGCATATAGTACTATGATTGAAACACAGATAGTATCAGCTGGCTCCAAACTTCTATCTAGCCTTTGTAAGGAGCAGGAAAATGTCCGTGTTCGTTGCTGGTTTGCCACTTGTCTTAGGGCTCTTCCAGACTTTTGCTGTTTTGGGGTGGGTGGGATTCAATTACATACCAGTGAGTCCATCTTTTGCACCGCAAACCCACTTCCTCCTCCCCAAAGCTGGTTCTTGTGACAATGAGAGTGATGGGGAAATGCCCCAGAAAGTGTGGAATAATACTTGCTTGACACAACTATCACATAACTTTCCCACAAACAATTCAGGATAGTCTTGTTCTTGCAAACTTGTGCAAACAAGGCAGCATGAATGCTCAAGAAACAGGTCATCTGCAAGTGACCTTAGCTAAATGATAATGCATCTCAGGAAGCTTGTGCCAATACATCAGAGTCCTTGCCACTGGCTCTCTAATATGGACTGAACAAACTGCTTTTATCCTGCCAACTGCAGGTTCTTAAGTCAGCTTTTGGACTGCTCTGACCCATAGGGGAAGCAGTCCCAGGCTAGCTGCATGCATCTTCAGGCCTACAACCTTTGTTATTATTTTCCCTGCCTGCTGTATTATTTCCATTAGTACATTTTTTAAAAAATGCAGTGCAGAGAAGTAGCTAGGTCAGCATTGCCTCCCATTGCTTTTCCAATTGAGATAAAAGCCAGGCCACTCATACCACATGCAAACTAAATAGGGCTGATAGTGGCCATATCAGTAGCAGGCAGAATTATGAGCTTCAGTCAATTTTCTTGGTAAATTAATCAACTAAAGCTTCTGCTGCAGTTTAATTAGTAGCGATAATAGTGAAAGGGAGCCACACTGCAGACTCCAGGCACATGCCAGCTCCTCCTTCCTTAGAAAAAAAACAGAAATGCATGGAGACGTTCTCTTCCAGTTCAGGGCTAAAACAAGTGCATACTTTGCATTTCAGAGAACTCAGGTGGACAGTGCTCAAATGAAACCAGTGTCAAAAATGATGCAGTTTAGGTACTTCACAATACAAACATGTAAAGTTGCTTAGTTATACCAGCATGTTCTGCATGCATGAGTACACAGAGAAATACAGGATGAAGATGCCCCTTGTTGTTCATTCCCCTTATTCCCCCACCCCCACCCCGGTCACTGTAGTTCCTCCATGAAATTCAGTGCAATTTGCTGACAGTCACTCCCCTTCCATGGCAAGACACAGCATGTCTGACTGCAGCAATTATGACCTAAAAGGACTGACTTGAGTCCATTAGGCAGTAGGCACAATTACTCCTTGCCATAAAGCACCGGTGTTGGCAGATTCCTCTCTCCACTGAGTACCATGAGTGATTTGTGAGGCGTGCTTCTTTCCCAAAGGCAGCTCATGTCCTGCAGGGAAACTTATTTTTAGAACACCATGGAAAAGTCCCATTGTCCTCCCAGTGATCTGAGGTGCAAGGAGATTCAGTCCCAACCCAGGACATAATGGAGTGCTCCAAGTTCTTCAGGGTTTCCTCACCTCTTCCTAGAAGCATTCTATAGATATTACACATGCCTATAGATTGAGGCTGCACACACATCATATGTTTAAAGCACACAACTTCCCCCCAGGAATCCTGGGAAGTGTAGCTTGGCAAGGGTGCTGGGAATTGTAGCTTTGTGAGGGGTATATGACAGTTGTCAGTAATCTCTGGGGGAAGTCATGTGCTTTAAATCCGTGGTGTGAATGCAGCCAGAGGAGACAACATATATTGTAAGCTCCCTAAAAAAGAGACCTATCATTTTTGCTTATGCTACCCTGCAAAGCTCCAATGCACATTGACTGTGAGGTCTATCTATGATATGCCATAAAAAGCACATGGTGCATATCACATGGTAACACGTCTTCCATCCTTAAATGCATGCTATTTGTCATTTTACTCCAAATGCCATCATCCACCTTCTATCTTGTATGCAAGCAGCAAATACTGTTGCTAATATTACACAAACAGAAAATGTGGCGTCTCCAAGAGCTAGAGAACTGAACCCTTTCGAAGCCATACTGCCTATTCATAATAAATAATACTGCCAGAGACCTCGCCATCATTTCCGTAGACTGAGCACGGATGTGCTTAGCCCAGTCTGCCAGGGCCTTCAATTATTGACTTATGAGTATAAGGCACTGCCTTGACCTAAGACAGTTTCCTAACTTGCTCTCCTTCCCAAGCACGATTCCTTATACTGGATTCAAAGCACCCCAGCTGTGTATCACTCTTCAGCCACCCTCCCACTCTGTTTTCTCCATACTGCAGACCGTGCCAATTGCCTGCATAGGTCTAATGAGCCCAGGCTTTGTTCAATCTTCCAGAAGTTTTGCTCCTCTCGTTGAGCTGTAGCTAATCTTTCAGCCTTTCTTGTTGATGTGATTCTGTGCAGTGATCTCCAATGTGCAAGCCTGAGTTTCCTTTCAAAATCTTCAGTTTTCCTTGGGGGATGGGAGGACACCATGTCTGAAGATCCGTAAATGAAATTTTAGGCTGCACTTTGGGGGAGCACTGCACAGAATGGCAATGAGAGATTCCAAAACATTTCCAGAGCAGAACTCCTCTGCAGATAATTACAGGTTCCAAGCACTAGGCATCATCACTGGCTTTTGGGCCAGGCATGCCAAGCATCTGCTCAGGCCGATGCAGCATTTCTGCTCATGCCAGCAAACAGCTGGATTACCACTGGCTCTCAAACCTCCATTCTGCTGATGAAGTGCTCAACTGCAGGACTGAGAAGCTTCTCAGCAATCCGTATTGCTCCTTTAATTTGCCTGAATGACAAGATCCTTTGAGGAAATTTTCATGTGCCTTTGCACAATGCATCTGACAGGGTCCTGGGTTGTATTAATTGGGAAGAGATGGGAAGAATGGAGGAGGGCCAGAATGACAGGTTTGTCTTCAGGGTGAGGCAGAAGAAGCAAGTGTCCTGGCTTGAGAGTTGGGTGTGGTTCTTCTGCAGGTGTATACAGGGTTGAATTAGGCTTGCAGCTGATATTTACGTGTTTGTCTGGGTATAAGTATGCATATCTGAAGTCTCTTGGAACCACATAATAACAACACTATATTTTTAGACCTAAGCATTTATTTTCCTTCCTTCTTTCCTCCCCCCCCCTTAAAAGTAGCACATATATATCACAGAAACACGCACAGCTAAAATATTCCTGCTATCTGCATATAACTCTGTTGCCCTTACATTGCTGCTGTGAGGTCTTGGAACATTCAGAAACAGTCACAATTTTCAGGACAGAATACACAACAGTAAAAGGTTCGTAAACAGGCCAATTTCTATGAGGGGCTAGATAGCTCAGCTTGGGTGGGGAAGATTCACATAGGGCAGAAGAAATTATACCCATGTTGTTTATATTCCATGAAGTCTTCAGTACCCTATATAGCTCATTGCCCCTGCTCTATGTCGGCTGAATAAATTCTGCAAACTAAGCAAAGACATGAAAATAATAAATGTGCATAATTCATAGAGATTGCAGAATCCAGCCTTTTCCTTAGCAATGAACTCCATAATTCAGAGTACATTTGAAGGCAACAGCTGAATAGCAAGAGGCCCCAGGAGGTAAAGAAGACAAAGAGCAGAATCCTGACGCAGAGTAGAGTAGGCATGGACTGAGAAACCAAAGGGAAGGATAAACAAATAAGGCAAAATCCTAAGGCAAGGATGATGAACCCAAGGCCCTCCAGATGTTATTGGATTACAATACCAACAATTCCTGGGTTGCTAATGGTGCTGATGGCACTTTGAGCTGAACAACATCTGAAGGGGCCAGGTTCACCACCTTTGCCTTAAAGAAAGGACAAGCAGAAGAAACAGTGAATTGAGAAAAGGATTAATCAGTGAGAATGGTGTTATGAACAAAGCTCCCATATGGCCTCAAGCAGGTGTGGAGAACCTTTGGCTCCTCCAGATGTTCCTCAACTACAACTCCCACCATCCCTGGCTAATGGCCATGCTTGCTAGGGCTGATGGGAGTTGAGACAACAGTGACTGGTGGTCACCTAGAAGTTACACTAAGGAGAAAGCAGAGCAGGTAAACCCCATAAAACAGGATAAGGGACCATGTGCTGTTAGGAGAAAGGGTGAGGACAGGCAAAGATGCTTTGGAGATTAGAGGACTGTGGGTCAAGGAGTGATATGAGAATAGGGCTATTACTTCCAGGTGCTAGGAAACCTCCTGTACCTTTAAAAGTATCGTAAAAAGGGAAATCCAACCAAGGGTGGAAGAAGCCACACCTGGAACTGTAATTGTTATTTTAATCAAATGGTCAAAGCAAAGGTACAGAAAATCTCTCAAAGTGTGAACATTGCAAGTTTAAGGAGGTAGCAAGGCCCGAGAGATGCAGGGTTGAGTTTGAACTATCCAGCTTTCGATTGAACTTCATAGTTAACTAAGGGCACTGCATCTAAAGTTCCCCAATTGTGAACTCAGGAGAGGGGATACAAATATAACTCTCGGAGAACAAGCAGGAAATGAGCGCCAGCCCGGTTGCTCTTTTCCTTGCTCTGCACAGCTCCGCCTCTCGCCGTCCCTCCCGCGAGTCAGTGCCGGAGCCCGGCGCTCCAGCGTGGGGACGCCCTGGGGGGATGCGGCTCCCACGAAGGCAGCCCGCCCCCTCCCCTTGTGGTGGAGATGCCATTCACTGAGGAAGCCTGAGCGTTGAGGCTGGGGGCGAGCGAAGCAGCTGCCGGTTGAGGAGGGGATCGCGTTGGGGGAACGGGTCGTCAGCACCGCGGACAGCGCTAGGCGGGGCGCTTTGCCCCCGACTCCTGCGCCTCTGATTCCAGCACCAAGGACAGCGCAGAACTCTCCGCGCCCATTGCCCACCGCGCTTCCCCGCCGCGGACGCCGCCCCAGCCCAGCCGGTGGCAACAAGCTCAGGGGAGCCGAGCGCTTCCTCCGCCTACGGCAACAGGGACATCGCCCTTAGGTCGGCTTCCTGGGAAAGGAGGAGCCTTCGTCACCAACCTGCTCTAGCCTCGGCTTCCGACTCCCGGGCTCCCGAGCAGCGTGGAGCAACCACGCTGGCAGCACAACATGGCAACCGAGGTGAGCAGCGCGGGGAAAGCAAGAAGCACAGGAGGAAGCTCTGTCGAGTCATGGCAGCCGCCGGGAAGCATCTCCTCCTGCTTTGCCTGCCTAGTTTCTGCCCGGTGCGGTAGGAGATCGCCAGACCAGGCGACCGTCACCAAGACTGGCTGCTTCAGCACCGCATCCCCTAGGTTTTGTTCTGCAGGCCCCAGAAGTCCCTTGTGCCTCCGACTTCAGCCCGGGTTAAAGAAAGGCAGCGCCGAGAGCCTCCGGCGTGTGTCTGGGGCTAGGATGGTTGGCACGTCATGGCTCCCTCCGAAGCCTCGCCTTGGTCTCCTCCCCAGCGTGGCGCTTCCCCTGCTCCGCAATCCTGGGTCACTAAACAAGGCAGGGCATTGCTAATAGAGAATGAGACCTCGCTATGCTCAGAGGCTGAGGCAGTGTGTTTCCCTGGGTGCAGCGCAGGGAGTCTTATGGCAGTACCTGCCAGCGTCAGGCAAGGGGCAGGACGACGACAAGAGGAAGCCACAGGGCGAGGACAGCAGCACCCCTGATGCTTCCCCAGGCTGTCCTTTGCATGTGGCTCTGGTGATGGAGGATGAGACCACCTGTGGCATATGACTCTTCCGTTTAACCATCTTTGTGAATAATCGGCAGCCACCCCCACCCTATTGCTCCGTGAGGAAGGTCTCAGTGGTAGAGCCCTGGGACCTCCAGGTAGGACTGAGAGAGAGAGACCCCTACCTGAAATCCTGGAGAGCTACTGCCAGCCAGTGTGGGCAATACTGAGCTAAGATGGACCAATTATGTGGCACAGCATAAGGCAGCTTCCTAGGTTCTTATGTGGGGTTCAGAGTAGAGCAGAAAGGGTGGGGGAACGGGGATCCAGCAGCGCTATCTCCCCAGGTGCCCTATAGCCAGGAGCTCTCCAAAGCCAGCTCCTTCATCTTACACCTCAAATCCATCCCTTAGGGCTGTTCAGCACAAACTTCCCTCTCCCGCGCCACAAAACAAGGTCTTGTTTGTTGTTGTTGTTGTGCTGCCGCCGAGGCAAAATGCAGCAGCGAGCAGGCGAAAATGGTCTGAGTCGGAATGGGAACTACCGAAAGGTTGTTACTAGGGGAAAGGCGGCAGTTTCTGAATGCGGGTGGTGCGGCGCGGGGTGTGTGTGTGTGCAGCCTGCTACTAACGCCACAGCAAGACATCCCTGTAAAAGGCCAAAGCATCTGAGCACACGGTGTGCGCCCTGAACCCATCCCCTGTAGAGTATATCACTTCCCCTTCCTGGTAGGAAAGTCAATAATTTTTATCCCAGCAGCAGATCTTCAGCATCGTAACCCTTGTTGTTGAGGTTAAGACCTCGGTTGACTCCCATCTTGCACATGCTCAGATTAAATAACCCTTGACTTGAGCCCAAACCCTCTTGTAAAAAACGAGGGGTGTTCCGAAATCCAGGTAGAAAACAACTGCTGACTTTCTCAACATCTAGGATGATTTATTAATCTGGAGGACCCGAGATCCAATATAACAGAGCATGTGGGAAATTTAATGAGGTCAGAACCTGAGACATGCCTTTTTTTGAAGTGTTGTAAGGAGACGTCTAATAGGAAGAAAAGGTGTGCTCTCCCTGCCCGACAGGGTGGGGGCTGCTTGCAAATTAGGAAGAAATAATAAGATTTCATCATGCCTCTAAATAAAGCCAGCATCAGACTGTGAACAGGCAGGATGACAGATTATCCTAGCTACACTTGCTTCCCAGGGGATCTGAAATGCCTCTTTGAAGGTTTGAAACTGGGCTGAAAGGATTTCTGGATTGTATATACTGGGCAGCTACAGAAGTTTTAAAAGGTAAAGGTAAAGGACCCCTGACAGTTAAGTCCAATTCCACAAAGCTCATTAGAAACTAAAGTCAGTGGGATGGACCCTGGAGCTAAGAGGTGTGCAATTCCATATCGATTATTAATCACTCTGGGATTCATCACAAATAGGAGAGCAATAGCTTGAGACACAAAATCTGCTGCCACCTCTTGGATATTCACATAGCTCTAACTCCCAGAAATCCTATTCAGGACTTTGCAAGCTGTCAGTTGGCATATACTGCTGCAGTTAATTTCTGTCCCCCCCCCCCTGTTACTCCATTCTACATCTTTCAGTGTTGGTTTTAATGTTTTGGACCTGCTAAATTTACTCAAGCTGAGTAAATTTCAATAAGCTTTTGAACTGATTTTTGAGAGCACATAACAGCTAGATAGTTGTTTGTTTTTTTAAATAGTTTTTTTGCCAAAAGTGCACTTTCTTGTTCTGTTAATAGCTTATTGACTTGCCACATCTTCATTCAGCATATTCCATTATAAATGATTGGTAAACCAATGAGTCATACAACCTGGAAAATCAAGATACAGTACACCTCAATAACAACAAGGTGTTCCATACCTAACTATGTATTTTATCCTCACACTATCAAACCCTCAAAAATGAAGTGTTTCCATCAAAATATTTTTGTTAAATTGATTTTTCCAGAAGGTTATTAAATAGTCCCCACTTTCCGCATAGCTTCTAATTGTGTTAATCCTATTCCCATACTGAATCAAACAACATGTATTAACTTTATCAAGTAACAGATATTCCATGCATTCATAACTCTATCATTGCTTTAAGTTATTCTTCCAAATTGTTTTTGTGATTTCAATTCTTGCAGATATAATATGGTTATTGAAAATCCTCTGGTGTTATCCATGTCCTCTGATATATAACACAGGAGAAACCTTAATGGTATTAAAGGCAATACAGAGAGAATGGGTTTTACAGAATTGTGGTGTGTGTGTGTGTTTTCTTTTCAAAAAGATGGAAAAATAATGCAATGCAATGCAGAAAAATATAGGTAGTGCCAAGCTTCTTCTGACACAAATTTTGTACATCTCCTTTTCTTTAAGCTTGCTTATTTATCCCTCTTTCTGTCTGATTAATTGTGTCTTTGAGAGTCTGTATGCAGGGGTTGGGAAGCTTCTGGAGAAAAGGCAGTCTCCTTCAAAAGCAATTTAGTTCTGCTGCAGAACAAATTATAAGTATAGCTGGAAATACAGAATTAATAGGATTTTTTAAATTTTAGTTTTTGGTTACCCCCAGTTTAGTTCACACTCACATATATCATTGCATGGGTCAAACACAGTGGACCTTACTCCAAATGGAACCAGGACACTTCAAAAGAATAAAGAAAAGCGTCTGGTTATAATTTTTCAGAACTGTTTGGATACTTCATGAAGACGGAAACTGCATGAGGTTTTTAAAGGCTTAGATAATCTGGGTTTAGGAAATGAAAGTGTCAAGAGAGCACAAAAAGTAATATGGCATGACAAAGATGAAGATGCTGAAGATAATTGTTAGGAACAAGTGACTCAATGTATTGTTTCATGCATCTTATGCAGTTTAATTATTACTGTGACACAATAAGGTAGGGCAGAAATGGGTCGCGGACCCAGGATTACACACACCAAGTCTAATGCTCCAGTCATTGAGGCACACTGCTCACTGCTCAGTTGTGTGTGTGTGTGTGTGTGTGTGTGTGTGCGTGCGCACACCCACCCCTTCTGGATAAAATAAGACCAGAAAGGAAACGCCCATTAGAATTGCCAGGGGATATTCAGCTACAAGCTGGCAGTTTATGAAGTTATATTCATATAGTCACAAATCTAGGGGAGGCTGGAACAACTCAGAGTGTTTAACAAAAATGTTTATAATGGGTTAGCCTCAGGAAGGATACACACTTTTACTCCCTAAAGTAATGTGACAGATGTCTGCAGTGTTTATGGAGGATCTTGCTTTGGGGTTGTAGTTCTTGAGCCTACATAAGGAGACAGATGCAAAGGCTAGTCTCCATATCAGCCTGAGGCTCTTACCTTTTTACCATGCATGATCTGCTGCTCTTACTTTTTATTTGTGTCTTTGACTGGCTGGGATTCAAACTGGAGGTGGGATGAGTCTGTACATTCAGCTCAATCCAGTCTCAGAGTTGGCTGGCAACCAGGGGAAGAAAGAGTGTTTGGGGAGCAAAAAACCTCTGTGGTTTATTCTGGAAGAACTTGCTCTTGTTTTGTTAGGTGTGTCCCTTCAATTGAGGTCATCCTGTGATCTTTCCTATATGTTCCTGCCAGCCCCACTCTTTGTAGCTATATAAGCCCAGAGTTTCAGGTTTTCCAGTCATTGATGGTCTTGGGAACCTGCTCCCTTTCTTACTACAGAGCATCTTACCAAGTTCCATTGACAGTCCTCTTGCTCCAACAGCAGCAGGCACATGTTGCTTGTATATAGGGATGGCCCATAAAATGTAATAGGAGGGCTGATTCACACATGGATGCTGCACAGTTCTCAGCCAATAATGTGCACTGCCCTAGTTGGAAATTACTATCCGTTGTGATATAAAAGCTTCATGATGTTTGATCTATGATGACTGTCATACACATCTAAGTTACTAGCTAATGAATATGGATGGATGAATTTACTCCATGTCTAACCTTCAAACTGCATTTCCAAATCTAAAATCCTTACCGGTATTCTAAGGTGATGCTGAAGAGATAAGGAACTGTGTTATAATCCACTGCAGCAGGGCTTACCAATGTTGTGAACTACAGTCTCATAGAACATATTTTCAATCAATTTTGGGTAGGATTGCAATGCTGAATTGGTTAAACAGCTGTTGAATGGCCTTCTGCTCAACTAAAGAGATGCCCTTTAAATGCAAGCAAGTGTCAGACGCAATCTTAGAAGAGTTATTCTTGCTTCTTGCTCACACAAGGAGGGAGGGAATGGCTCTTCTGAGATGGTGCTCTCAATGAGGAGTGGCACATCATCAAAAACAAACAAACAAACAAACAAACAATGGGTGGCATCCAACCTGTGCAAGCCATGTTCCATTTGTGCAAAGTAACTCACCTTCCTCTCTTCTCCCCCTGCACCATCAAAATCTACTCCAGAGTGTTTGTGGGGATGGCTGAAGGGGAGATGAGAGAAGGGGATATTTCCATTGCACAAGCAGAAATCAGTTGCATGAGAAGAGCAGCATTGACTACAACCCAATAACAGTACCCCATAATCATATGTGTGTGTGTGTGTGTGTGTGTGTGTGTGTGTGTGTGTGTATCCAAGTCAATGTAGATTC
The DNA here is from genome assembly GCF_009819535.1 of Lacerta agilis. Classification (NCBI taxonomy): domain Eukaryota; kingdom Metazoa; phylum Chordata; class Lepidosauria; order Squamata; family Lacertidae; genus Lacerta; species Lacerta agilis. The sequence continues at coordinate 55,283,787 of NC_046316.1, forward strand.
AGGGACTCTTTAGAGCAGGGGTGAAGAACCTGCAGCCCTCCAGGTGGTGTTGGGCTCCATCTTCCACCAACCCCAGCGTGAACAATGGATAGAGAGAGTTGTAATCCAGCAACATTTGGAGGACCACAAATTTCTGCCTTAGATGCATGGCATCAGGGTATGGCGTGAGTTTTCCCCACTGTTCTAGAAGGGACCTTTGCCTTTTGTGACCACCTGCCTCTGCTCTTCCAGGTCCACAATCTCCAAGAACTACGGCGGAGTGCTTCCTTGGCCACCAAGGTTTTTGTTCAGCGGGACTACAGTGACGGGACCATCTGCCAGTTCCAGACCAAATTCCCTCCAGAGCTGGACAGCCGGGTACAGCCAGTTTTCTCACAGGTTTCATGCTGACTGGTGAAGTAGGTGACAGATGAAGGCATTGTAGTCTGGGTGCCAGTGAGAGCAAGGTGTTAGTGCACCAATGATGTTTCAGATGCTCTAGAAATCTAAAGCTGCACAGAGTGGTTTGCTGCCTTCTTAAACACCTGGGGTATGCCTCATTTCCTTTTATGATTTATTCTAACTTGTTGGCTGTTGTGATCATATACAAAATACATAGCAGACCATCTTGCTCAAAGATGTGAACACACACACTTCCATTCCACAGTGCACCTGCTCTTGTTCCAATGCTCCCTTCTCCATGATAGCATCTATTATTTTGCACTGGGTGAAAGATGGGTGCCATAAACAATGGAATGGCCTCCTGTGCATACATCTTATGACATTCTTTCTCTTTTTTTTCTCCTCACCAAAGATTGAGCGACAACTTTTTGAAGATACTGTGAAGACCCTCAACAACTTCTATGCGGAGGCTGAGAAAATAGGGGGCAGCTCCTACCTGGAGGGATGTCTGGCCTGTGCCACAGCCTACTTCATCTTCCTCTGCATGGAGACCCGCTATGAGAAGGTTTGGAGCCACAACATGCATTGTATTGTGATATAACAATTAAGGTTGTTGTTATATCATATTGTTTGGTCAATATGGAGTGTGTAAGTTAGATGAACCACCTGATTATCCACATTCATAAGATGTAGATTCCTTGTTTCTCCCATGTTTAACAATATCCTGTCCAACCTCATGTTGTGCCAATAATCTCAATTTGTAAATCATTGGGGTTAGGACTGAACTAAATAGGACAGGCATAGGCAAACTCCGGCCCTCCAGATGTTTGGGACAACAATTCCCATCATCTCTAGCTAACAGGACCAGTGGTCAGGGATGATGGGAATTGTAGTCCCAAACATCTGGAAGGCCGGAGTTTGCCTATGCCTGAAATAGGATATAAAGGGTTACCATCCAGAAATGTTGTAATTACAACTACTGTAGCAAAGCTGTAGCAAACTGACGCTATGCATCGGTGCATATGGTGCTGAAGCACCCAGAAATTAGAATGCCAAGCTGAGGTTTTAATTTATATACTGGCTTTTATTTACTTAATTGTGATAGTGAGTATGTGATCCGAATCCTGAACCCACACAACGCAGGATCATGTAGACAATGAGGTCGCACTGACAGAGTTTTTAGCTTTGTCTGATGTGCTGATGGCTGGAATCCAGGGAACACTTGACTGATGGCAGGAATCCAGGGAACACTTGCACAGAATGAACACCTAGAGTTTCAAGAGTGGAGAGAGAAGCCCAGTGTGGACACATCCTCATTCTTTGGTTTTGTTCTTGATAGTTCCCCCCCCCCCCTTCGTGGTTGTGTCTGAAACTTGCTTATCTCTAACAGCAGGTAGGCAGGACAAAAATATCCTTGCCTAGTAAAGAGCTCTGGTAGAATAGAACCAGGGAGACCTGCAGCAAAATGTTGCCGTGTGGAATGTTCTTGGGCTCCTCCAGATGATCTGTTTATTGAGCACTCGTCACAGTTTACTAGCACAAAGTTTTCAGGGCAATTTTACAGTGTCCTCTCTTTATTGAACATTCCTCCTGAATTGTTTGTGGGGAGGTTATATGACTTCCTGTCAATTGACCATCATCACATACTTTTTAGTGAATTTCCTCATCACTTTCCTTCCTGCAAAAAGTCTGGAACTTTTTAAAAGTAGATTTGTTGTGCCACAGCACTTGAACTGTGACAACCAAAATTTCTGGTATGCAATTAAATTCTTCCTGCGATATAGTGACAATCTGTTCAGTACCCTCCCCAGGATACTTCATTACATTTCCCACCCAATCATTTTTCCTCCCCCACCCAAATGCTGCAATAGTATTCCATAGCCACTGAACATGTTCTTTTTGGGGTTCCCCATAATTTCCCCCCCAAAGATTTTTTATACTTCTGCAAAAGTTAGAGTTTCTTGAAGCCTGTTGATACTTCCCTCTTGCCCATAGCTGTCTTAGCTTCATAAGCAGTGGTACTGATGTCTGAACATAAGAAACAGAGGGAATAATGAACAGGATTAAAAAGGAAAGGCACATGATTTAAACTGACAGCCTGTTTCAAGCTGTAGGGAATGCTTTCTTTGTCACAGGTTTTGCTCAAAATGTCAGACTTGACAACTCACTGTTTTCCAGGGTTGGGAAAATATTCAAAATAGCAGAGCATTCTGGTACACTTAACAGCTCTGCCTTCAGGTTTTATACATTTCATCTGAATGCAGCTCTACCTTTCTGTGAGGTCTTCAGCTAATTTAGATTGGGCTCCCATGCATTCAAGATGCAATGCAGTCATTCACAGGGGCACATAAATAGCATAGGAGAGAGACTAAAATAATTCTTTTGGTATCACTTACAAAAAATGTTCTCAGGCAGATAGTAGGACAACATGCTCTGTGTAGGAGCACAGTTAGGCAATAGGGTGATTTGTCCTGGGAAACTTTCAAAGCTTGATGGTTATCAATCAGAGATTACTGAAACTGGGAATGCGATATCTAGGTCAACACTAGCTTCTGTTATTGAGGTGTTTCATCTGTTGAGATTTCATGAAACACTTTTTCCTTCTTGAAGTAGGTGAATCCAAGAACTTCAGAAGATCCCAGTAAATGGATCATCTTTCCTATATTTTGTGTCTCATTCTCTGGGGCTACATCATCGCCAAATAGTTGCTGAATGGTTGTCCAATTATCTCACCAGGTTCTGAAGAAGATCTCCAAGTACATCCAAGAGCAGAATGAGAAAATCTATGCTCCTCGAGGGCTGTTGCTGACAGACCCAGTGGAACGGGGCATGCGAGTTGTATCCTTCCTGGTTAGCGCCAAAGGGAAAAGGGGAAGATATGGTCACCATATAGATCGCTCTTCTTACGCATGTGGCTGACTCTCACCAACACACACACACACACACACGACCATTTCCTGTGTCCCAGCTGAGATTCTCTGCTCCAAATTCAGCATCCAGGCTCCAAAAAGAAGTTGCGAGATCTTGCTGGTTAGTCTACTTACTTATTTTACAGTGTATTTTTTTTACTGCGTTCGAACCACAGTGGCTCTCAAAGCGGTTCACAAAAATAAAATCAGATCTACAGGCAGATGATATTACTCCACACAGCAACAAATCTGGAGTCCCAAGTGCTATCAGTGATATTTCGAACAATAGCATTGTGTGACTCTGCTCCCTTGACAGGAGTTTGGGGAAATGGGGCAATATAAGGCTGACGTTTTTAGGAACATAGGAAACTGCCTTATATGGAGTCAGACCATTGGCCCATCTTGCTCAGTACCACTGAGCTATGACCCTTCCTAACTGCTGCTCTCAGCAGATGGGATCAGTGGGGCTTTGGCTGGTTTGAGGCACAGTGTGTGGACAGTGATGTCTAAAGTAATCCCTCAATTCCCTTTGCTGGTGTTGCTGCCTCCCCAGGTTCACCACAGTGCCACAGGAAGCGACCCTTGCTCCCAAAGGGGCTACCAAGCCTATGCTTAGCAGCCAGAGGCTTTCAGTCTTTGTGGAGGCAAGCTCCTTCACCAGAGGTTGTGTCCAGCTATTGCGGCTTCTGGCTCTGCTCCCTTGAAGGGATGTGGTGGCCAAGAAGAAGTGGGTACTGAAAGGCACATGTGTTCCCTCCAACCCACCAAGCATTCCTGCTGCCTCTAGTGCTGCCAGGACTCACAGTTTCCTGAACTCGTCAGCAAAATGTATTTTAGCCTTCAAAAACACAAGCAAAACACTGCAGGGATTATAAAGGATGTGCTTGGGATGTGTTTGTTTAGAGCTTTAAAACTTTGCTCTTCAGATGAAAAAGGCTCACAAAGACCAGAAATAAAACAGTCCCTGCCCTCGGGCTCACAGGACACAGCACAAAATGAAAGAGATTTGGGAGGGAAGAGGTAAAAGCAAACTCAGGTGTGAGTTTTTAGTTACAAAGAACATCTCATAATGGAAGCCAGTAGCGTATAACTTTAGGGCTGTCCCTGCAAGATTGAGCATGCAATACATTCAAGGGGCAAATACTACTTTTTGTGTAAGGAAAGATTAACTGTCTTATCATGTGCCTGCTTACTCTCTCAAACATAAGTCTCACTTAGTTCAGTAATACTTACTCCCAAGTTAATAAAGCATTGCACGCTTTCAACTATTAGGCTTAGATAAGTGGTGGTTAAGGAGTGGAAGTAGACAGATATGAAACTATGACTAAGGAGCAACCTTCTTTCACCTTCTGTGTGATATCATACAGTAGGAATGGATAACCTGTCACCCCACAGATGTTCTTAGGTTCCAGCTCCCATCAGCACCAACCGACTTGGTTGGCCAATAGTCTGGGATTATGGGATGGAAGCCACAGATTAAGGGCTCGTCCACACTTCTCCTTGTCATGCCACTTCCCCTCGTGTAATGCAGCTCTTTACCGCTGAATCGGAGCAAGTGTCAATTGGATTTTCCAGGCACTGACATTTGCTCCAATTCAGCGGTAAAGAGTGGGTTTTCCGGGGGAAAGAGTTGGGGCAAATAGAAAACCTCTGGGACCTGTTCTTTCTAGGCGAGGGATAAGTGGAAGTGAGCAGAAGCTCCAACAACACAGGATGCCAACCCCTTCTGTAGAAGAAGGCACCTGATGTCAGAGAAAAACAGAGGAGGCACATTTTTATTCAGTGCATAGTTGACTTGTGGAACCACAACAACATGTATTTGAGACAGAGCAACTGCCTGAAAGGTGCGCTGTCATTTCATATTTCAGCAGCATATGCCAAACTGTCTGAGGTTGGAACAGTCAGGAACTTGCTCTTACCAGATAAGCCGATGTCTTACAACAGGGGTGAGGAATCTTCTTCAGTCTGAGGCCTCGTTCCCTTGTGGGGAACCTCCCAAGGGCTACTTGCTAGTGGTGGGTGATGCCAGAGGCAAAGGTGGGTGAAAGATCGGATGGGACTCTTCCAGCATAAATCAGAGGTTTATATACACGCACCTGTCCAGCCAGGCAGAAGAACTCAAGGTGGGCATAAAGCAAGGTTGTCCCAGGAGGGGCATGGCCTAGGGAGTTTCACAAAGGCTGGATGGAGAGATCTGGAGGGACACAGTTGCCCCCTGGGCTGGAGGTTCCCCACCCTGTCCTACAGCACTGTCAAGCTCTATGTGCATTTGTGGCTGAACAGGTGTGTGTGAGGCTACTACCTCTCCTTGTTCCCTGTGTCCTCCTTATCCTCTTGCCCACAGATCGAGATCTCCATCTATGAGGATCGTTGCAGCAGTTCCAGCTCTGGCAGCTCAAGCAGCAGCAACAGCAGTGCTGGCGGCGGGGGTGGGGGAGCCGGGGGCCGGTGACTGGCACAGAGTCCCGGCAGGGATTTGTACTGCCGGGACGATGGTGTCTCCGAGATCCGCAGACTGCGCTACCAGAGCACCCGCTTCTGAGCAGCCCCAGGGGGGTTGGGGTGCCAGCAAGGAGGGTTGTGACATCCCTGGGGAGGGGCTTGTGACAACCAGAGGGGGGGGCAAAGTCGTTCTAAAGAGGATGCTTGGCCTCAGCCCCAAATGAGCCCAGTCTCTCCATGGCTCAAAACCTGGATAACCTGAACTACATGACATTTCCTGCGGGCTCCTGGGGACACTCCTGCCCACCCCCTCCCCGGGATGTCCAGGTGTGTCATTGTCCAAGTCCTGTCCTCCCAAGCTGCAGGCACACAAATACCCTGTCTGAATGCACCCTCTTGCTCAAGGTCAAATGACCAGTAAAGATCAGCCCAGCATGGTGAGATGGGGTGGGGTGTGGGTGAGGGAACTGGTGGTTTTGGGACCCTGTGACAACCCTTTCCCTGAGCACCACTGTCCTCTCCCCTCCTGCATTGGCACGGACCCCCCCCCCCATCCTAGCTCTTCTCTTTTGCTTGCTGCTGTGCATGCCATTCTCCTGGCACTTTAGGCATGGTCTGTGCATCCAACGTCCACAGTGCTGTGGTGGGGCCCCTGCAAGTGCTTTGCAAACCCTCCCCTCCTTCCTGCAGGGTGCTGGTACTGGCAGAGACATGCCCTCTCACAGATACCAGGGCACATGCCTCATGCGCTGGATCCTTTTCAGGCAACAGAGGGACAGGGGCATTGTATGGAGCCACAGGAGGATGTGAGGCAGCACTGTCCCCCTCTGGTGGGATAGCAGCACGGATCCTGTCGAGAACTATATAGTCTTCCGAAGTTGAAAGACTGCACCTTGCCACCTCTCACCAGCCGAAACAGGTTTTCCAGTTCAACCAGGGATCATGGAGAACATCAGAAGATGGGAGATGTTGGAGGTGCTTTAGTGGAGAGGCCTCTGGCTCCTCAATTCCTCAGCTCATCCCAGCCCAATAAGCATCTTTGGGATTATGTATGTAAATATTTAATATAGCCCTGGCTACCAAAGCTCCACCCCTCCCTTCACCCTTACACCACATTTGGCAAACAGAAGAAAGAGGAAGGAGGATGAAAACTCCGAGGTGGGTATGGAACCCTGCAATATTTGACCCACTTCCCCAGTGCACAGGTGTTTTGCAGCATCACCTTATCACTTGCATGCACAAGTTGTCTCCTTTGCTGCATGTTCCTTCTCCCTCCTTCCTGTAAATAGCTACCTGGGCCCCACATATGTATGTTTGAGACCCTATTGGTTCTGGAGCTTTGGTACCTCTTCTCTGAGTCCCCAGTGCCATTCTGTGAAACAAGATGGGAAGGCAAGGGGGAGACAGCTGAGCCACTGGGTTAGTGGACTGGGCTGCCCAATGAACAGGTGTCCAAACCATGGGCGAAGCCTGCCACCACTTCTGGCAATGGACAGCAGCTCCAAAAATGCTTCCAGCTTCTCACACACCACACGTCCCACACACAGCTAGATTTCCTTGGGGGGGGGGGGTCACTCAGTATAAGACTTTGTTTGCACCCAGCAGCGGAGGGGGAGATTGTTGGAGGGTAGACACCAGGCTGTTTTGGATGCTTGGCCTGGGCAAACTCAGCAGTTACTCCAGTACTTTGTTAGTGCTCCAAACTTCTTGATTTCAGAATGGGATTTCCTCCTTTTTGATGGTGGGGATGAATGTGTTTGGAGAGTGACCAGACCCTAATTGTGCTGCAGGGAAATGGGAGAGCTGCAGAGGGCATCACAAATGCATAGAGGTTAAGCCAATGTGACCCTGGGAGGGTTTCCCCCTGTACCCAGATGCCCTTGAGAAGCTGCTCCCCATGCCATATATTGGACTCATGGATCTGGTCATAGTTGTATCCCTCTGACTCTACATGAAAACTTCTGACAATAAACAAGAAGTGAGAATCTACCAGTGTTGCTTTCTTCCTATCTGTTCTCTTAATAAATAATAGACCTTGCTCCTGCACATATATTTCATTCACAGCCACCCATGCTGTTTTCTTAAGGCTGCATTACCCATTAGTAGCAATGGTTCCCATGAATTAAAATATAAAAGTATAGTATGCATTGCCTGGATGATCGAGGAGTAGAACTATCAGTAGGCTTACACTTTTAGGACTCTGTTCTGCTTTAATTGGACCTTTATTCATATGCTTGATTCTAGAGCCACTGATGTGTGGTTGAAGTATGCATTTAACATTTAACTGGTGCTGACACTGCTCTTGAAACAAACAAGACAGATGCTGGAATCATGATTGCACCAGAGATTTGGCTGGTTTCGTATGCACTATGCAGATTCACCTGTTTCGTTTGAAGATATCAATGGAGCTGATGTTCAGCTGACCTGTTGCCTGGCTTGGTGGTACTCATACACAGGTAGGTCTGCAGGCAAATGCTCTAAAGCTAGCAAATGAGCTTCATCAAAAGAGACAGATTTTCACATGCAGATTGTCTCACTGATGTGACCTATGCAAAGAAACAGAGTTGGGTTTGTGTAAAAGGCCCTGCACCCTTCCAGCACTCAGAGCTTTGCCCATGACAGAGGTGACCATGTTAACCAAAGTTTGTTTGGATTAATGTGGGAATTATCCTATAACTTCTGTGAATTAAAAAAAAATGTGAACAGTCAGAAGAACTCAGACATTTCCCCAAAAAATAAACCAGAGGACTCCTCCACTGCCCATCCCCAGAAACTGTCCTCCATCAGCCCCTTCCCCCCAAACAAATTTCCCCTTTCTTTCCTTTTAGGAACATTGGAATTTGCCTTATACTACGCCAAACCACTGGTCCATCTAGCTCAGTATTGTCCACACTGGCTGGCAGCAGCTCTTCAGGGTTTCTGGCAGGAGACTCTCCCACTGTTACCTGGAAATTCTGTGGATTGAACCCGAGACCTTCTGCATCCAAGGCACATGTTCTACCATTGGGCTATGGCCCTTCCCCAAGCCAGGTGTCGTCCTTTGATGGGGAAGAGCCACAACTCCGTGGCAGAGCATCTGTTTTGCTTAGAGAAGGTCCCCGGTTCAACCCGCAGCACTTTCAGGTAGGGCTGGGAACATGCACCCTTCGCCTAAACCCTGGAAATCAGCGTAGGGAACACTGATCTAGATGGACCAACAGTCTGACTCCATCTAAGGCAGCTTCCAATGTTCCTATATTCTCTTGAAGCCATGCTGGCACTGGGAGCATCAGGAGAGGCAGGTGGGAAGAAGGAGGTTTCCCTTCCACCTCTTCCCCATTGCTCTACCATGCTGATAGCAGCATCATGCTGTGTGTGTGTGTGTGTGTGTGTGTGTGTGTGTAAGACAGGGGGAGGGGGGGAGGGAGGGGTTAGTTTAGGGAAGTTTTTAATGTTTGATGTTTTATTGTGTTTTTAATATTCTGTTGGAAGCCTACCAGAGTGGCTGGGGAGGCCCAGCCAGATGGGTGGGGTATAATTAATTAATTAATTAATTAATCAGTAGGTTTATATCCCATTTTCTGATTGGCGTCCTTCAAGCTGCTCACACCATGTATAAAATACAAATGGGGACATTAAAAGACGTGAGTGGATGTCAACGTTACAACATTACATGCACCTCCAGTGTGTGTGTGTGTGTGTGTGTGTGTGTGTTCTGAAAAATAAAAGGTAGCTACAACATTTTCAAATTAACACTCCATCATCCGCATTTGACTTCCCCTCCCCCCCTCCATGGCTTCCTTAAAATTCCAATTCTGCTGTATATCATAATTATTCTATGCTTTAACTTCTTCACATAAAACCCGCTTTGGCAGCACATATGCTAAAATTGGAATGATACAGAGAAGATTAGCATGGTCCAGAGTAGATTATGAGGGTGTGCAGTGGCAGCAAGGGGAAGGAAAGAAAGATGAAGTCCCATAGCTTGTGTGGAAGCCCATTCTGCTCATCCGCGGACAGTGGTGGATATACTTTAAAACAACTGTGCCGCTGAAACAGGCACCTGGTGTTCTCCCCCCCTTTTATGTTTATTATTTAAAAAATAACAACACAGTTTTAACAGTACGGAACAATCCCTGCCTCATAACATAAAGGAGAAAAGGGGAGTAAAATAAATTTTAAAACATTTATCTGTCAGTTTAGCCCATCAGGAAGTATCATAATTAAAACCCACCCACAGCCAGAAAATTTTGTATACTTCTGGGATATTTCTTTGCATTTCATCTTTGCTTGCATAAGCAATAGAACAGTGCTAATCTGCTGCAAAATAATCTTTATACTTCTTTAGATTATTCGTTAATTTATCCACCAAAGTGACTTGCCAGCCCATCTTATACCAATTAGCTATTGGGGCACTCTTTCAGTCCATTGAGCAACAACTTGCCAGGCAGCTGCGAGAATCTATCCAGTTAGGTTTGGAATGCCAATCCCCATTGGTGCAGTGCCAGTGTGGTGTAGTGGTTAAGAGCGGTAGTCTCGTAATCTGGGGAACCGGGTTCGCATCTTCGCTCCTCCACATGTAGCTGCTGGGTGACCTTGGGCTAGTCACACTTCTCTGAAGTCTCTCAGCCCCACTCACCTCACAGAGTGTTTGTTGTGGGGGAGGAAGGGAAAGGAGAATGTTAGCCGCTTTGAGACCCCTTCGGGTAGTGATAAAGCGGGGTATCATATCCAAACTCTCCCTCTTCTTCTTGTTGTTGTTTTGAAGAGATTTTTTTTTTAATTTGAGCAATTCTGGAGATTTCGTCACTTACTGTCCAGTCATTTTAGGAATTTCTGCAAAGACCACAATCTAAAACGGCGACGCTTTTTCAAAAGTCTACCACATATGCTGGAATGACGTTGGTTCCTTATATCCTCTCTAACACATTTTCAAATTAGTATCATGGACTGGCTGGAGGCAGAGGAGTAGTGGGAGGCACCAGCTGGGGAACCCCCAAGGGAACCCCCGGGAGAAGAAGGCTCAGGGCCAGGGGACTGGTGGTGGGATGAGAATGAGTGGTCAGAGGGAGAAAGGGGAGCAGACTGAAGGGAGCAGGTGTCGGAAGCTGAAAAGGTCAGAGGCGTTAGTGAGAAGGAAGAGGCTGTGGCAGAGAGCAGTTCAGAATCAGGCAGAGGCAGAGGCTAGAGAGGAGGGGGGGGCAAGAGGCAGAGATCAGGCAGGCTGCTGAAGGAAGCCAGGGAGTCTTCCCCTCCCCTCCTGGTCTCCCAGAACCCATGGAGGTATGAAAAGGAGCATAGACAGACACAGCAAAGAAGTCTCTGGTTGCATGGGAAGGGGACTTAGGGAGTTGTGGGAAAGTGGGAATGTCCAGTCCTTGCAACTGCCTCAGTGGGGCAAGATCTGCTGGGAAGAGTTGCAGGCCTGTCTTCCTGAGCTGTTTGTTTCTTCGAATAAAGAGTTAACTTCACTGGCGCCTTGTGAGTTATTATTTATCTGCTCCCACCTCCCTCCTTGACAATTAGATATATTCATTTGAAGCAGTCTCATACCATTTCTGCACACTTTTTCATGATTGTTCCCTCATACTAGATCAGTGTTTTTCAACCTTTTTTGGGCAAAGGCACACTTGTTTCATGAAAAAAATTACGAGGCACACCACCATTAGAAAATGTTAAAAAAAATAACTCTGTGCCTATATAGACTATATATAAAGTAATTCTCTTGAATTTTTCAATTTTTCCCACGGCACACCAGGCAACATCTCGCGGCACACTAGTGTGCCACGGAACAGTGGTTGAAAAACACTGTACTAGATGATGCTGATTTAAAGGGCAACTTTAACCACATAGAATTCCAACAACTGCCTTCAGTATCTTATTCTTTTCCACAGGCTAGTTGGTGTTAGGTGGCCTGGGAGTGGCAGTCCATAGGGAGTGTGAACCTGGCATTGCCCTCACTTGCTTTCCATGGATCATTTGGTGTCAAGACTTATGTGGGTTGGCCTTCCCTGCCAGTTGCTTGCTGGACTACAACTCCCATCAGCCCTAGCCAGCATGGCCAATGGTCAGGGATGATGGGAGTTATAGTACAACATCTTGAAGGCACTAAGTTGGCAAAAACTGATGCGGATCTTCTGCTGTGCCAGGCCCCAGCCTCTCTGTGCCTTCACCAAGATCTCAGTTATTCAGAACTTACAGCAGTGTAATAATACATATCAGAAAAGCATGTGAACTAAGCCAGATAAGGAGTTTGGGGGCTTGTAACACCGACCTCTCATTTAAAGTGGGCTTTATGAGCCCCCCAGAGTTCATTTTGGAGCCTGATATGGCTCTAGAGAACTTCACCAGCATCTCTAGTGCCTGGTGGCTCTTGCTTGATCAAGTTTGTGCAAGACTTCTCTGACCGATGATCAGCATGGCCTTGTCTGGGAGCCAGAATTATTAATCCAAGCTTTCTCTTTGCTCTGCCTCCACCCCCTAAAGCTGATGGTTGGCATTAGTAAATCTAGGAGTATTGACCACAGAGAATGTGTGCATAGGGATGCTCATTCATAGCCAACTGTAGCATGCAGGGGTATGGGGACTGGGACCAATACTGTGGCATGGATTGCAGTGATTCAGAGAAAACCTATATGTGAATTCATTTTTTTTTTTTATTTACTTGAAATATTCTAACCATGAGGTTGTAAAGCCCTGCAGGTCTCCTGAAATTCATGTTTGTATCACAGCACCCTCAAGTGGTGAAGGATTTTAAGAGGCATAGAATTCTGTACTGAGAACAGGATGTTTCATGTTAATCTCAGCTTTTGTGGGTTTTGAAAAATGAAGCCTCTAGCCCTTTTGGCTGTGAAGGTGTGCTGAAAAGCAGAGGTGTACCGAGCTGCTTGGCTGGGGGGGGGCAGCAAGCCAAGCGGCACCCCCTGGGGGCGGGGCCTCACTCCGTAGCGTATGCGTCATGACGTCATGACGCATGTGCTACAGAGCGCAGCCCAGACAGACTGAGCATGTCTGCAGCAGGGCTGCTGTGGACTTGCGCACTGCATAGTCCGTCCAGACTCCCAAGCCGCTGCCCGGCCACCACCCCCTGCTAGTGCAACTCTCAAGCAGCCGCCACACAGAAGGGACGGAAAAGGGGTGCCGGGTGGCGGCTTGGGAGTTCGGGCGGACTGCGCATGTCCGCAGCAGCCTGCGTGTCCACAAATGCGCAGTCTGTGCAGGCTGCTGCAGACATGCGCAGTCCGCCCGGACTCCCAAGCTGCCACCTGGCACCCCTTCCGTGTGGCAGGTGCTTGCACAGAAGGGCTGCCAGGCGGCGACTTGGGAGTCGCACTTGCAGGGGGGGTGGCACAGAGTGTCACCCTCCCCAGGCTGGAACCCGGGGCGGACCGCCCCCAACGCCCCACCCTCGCTACGCCACTGCTGAAAAGCAGCATGGGCAATATCTGGTGAAATCTCAGGACCTGGAGAGGTAGCTATATAAGTTTAGCAGAGGAATAAGTCTTGCGTGTTCTTTGCCCTTCTTATGACTAGCAAAGGCAGAATAAATTATGCAAAATATAAATAATTGAAGAATGAATTATGCAAAATAAGAGAAGTGTACACATTCCCTTAACCTGCATAATTTATATAGATTGCAGATTTCGGCATTGGCACTAAAAATATTTATTTATTCAGTACACCAAGTCCTTGCCATAACCATGGATTGTCTCCATGGAAAACCTTACATTATTTTAAATAACAGTAATAGCAATAATGTATAACCACAGACTTCTACTTTTGAATGCCCAATGTATGGATGACTCTTTTTTCCACCATGCTGGACCATGTTTACACAAACAATTAGAAGGCATAATAGAATTTTGTTGTTGTTTAGTTGTTTAGTTTTGTCCGACTCTTCTTGACCCCATGGAGATTTTACTTTCTTGGGTTCCATGATCACTGCAGATGGTGACAGCAGTCACGAAATTAAAAGACGCCTGCTTCTTGGGAGAAAAGCAATGACAAACCTAGACAGTATCTTAAAAAGCAGAGACATCACCTTGCTGACAAAGGTCCGTATAGTTAAAGCTATGGTTTTCCCAGTAGTAATGTATGGAAGTGAAAGCTGGACCATAAAGAAGGCTGATCGCCGAAGAATTGATGCTTTTGAATTATGGTGCTGGAGGAGACTCTTGAGAGTCCCATGGACTGCAATAAGATAAAACCTATCCATTCTTAAGGAAATCAGGCCTGAGTGCTCAGTGGAAGGACAGATCCTGAAGCTGAGGCTCCAATACTTTGGCCACCTCATGAGAAGAGAAGACTCCCTAGAAAAGACCCTGATGTTGGGAAAGATGGAGGACACAAGGAGAAGGGGACGACAGAGGACAAGATGGTTGGACAGTGTTCTCGAAGCTACCAACATGAGTCTGACCAAACTGCAGGAGGCAGTGGAAGACAGGATAGAGACTCTTAATCTCAGGGTTGTGGGTTCAAGCCCCATGTTGGGCACAAGATTCCTGCATTGCAGGTGATTGGACTATATGTCCCCTGTGGTCCCTTTCAACTCTACAATTCTATGGTTCTTGGAATATGGTGCAGCAATATCCTTTATTGTTTAATCAGTGATTCATAATGACACTGGTTGTTGGTCCAGTAAAAGGTCTTATTGATTCTGTGCCTCTGTTTCTGTAGGAGCAACACAGCAATAAACACTGCACAATAAATGCTGTAAAACCAAATCAACTGTATAAACTATGGCAGGCTGTGTTTGTGTTCAGAGCAGTATGAATGGATAACTATTTTTTGTCATGTTTTTAAAATGTGGTTTTATTAAAGGCCCACTCATCCCTTGATGAATGTAACATCAAGTGATGACTTCCATGGGTGAAACAGTCATCACAGATCAACCACAGCAGATAGAACATTCAAACTACCTAACATAACCCTGGGCACAATATTTTTCACACATTTAGCTGAGAGCCATGAAGTAATATCAGTGAGTGATGAACTATCAAATGATATATAAGGAAGTGTGAATCCATCCTATGAATCTCTTCCATCCATCTGAAGATCACACTAATGAGCTGCCAGAAAGGTCAAGACCCTTTGCCTCTGGGAAATGGCTACTCTTTAGTTTTATTGACTCTTGCATCAGTGAGAGCCGTGCTTGCTATTGCCTTGTTTTACCTATCTTCCACATCAGCTTTATTCCCTTATTTCCCATCAACTTCCACAGAAGGCATCATCCTTTTCTATCTCCTAGAAAGACCAAACCAGGCTGATGGAGCAGTTTCACATGCAACAGAGGCTGGAGTCTAGGGTAAGGAGTGCCATTCAGTAACAGCTCATTGGAGTGTGCTTGTGTAAAAAGTGGCATATGGTGTTGCTTGTATGAATCTGAAGGAAGCGACCAAACACAGGCAGGTGCCTCAAAGGGATTGTGTATAGTCCTGCTAACTTAGCCAGGAGGATCTGCTGGACTTTGTCTTTATGGGTGGAAAGTGATGGACTCTCCTTCCTTGGAGGTTCTTAAGCAGATGTTGGGTGGTTATCTGCCATGGATGCCTTAGTTGACATTCCTGCATTGCAGGGGGTTGAATTAGATAATCCCCAGGGTCCCTTCCAACTCTATGGTCCTTGATTCTTTGAGGCTTTAGCTTCTGTCTTTTTATTCCCCCTCCCCATAGGTCTTCAGAGCTAATGCTGTGGTGTTTAGTGCCATCAGCTGGGGGAAAGTATTCTGCAGCCCAAAGCATGCCTAGATGAGGAATACTGTAGATTCTACAATGAAGAAGATGGAAGATATTAGGTGGATATAAAGGTCCATTGCCTGGGAATTCAACACAATAAGAGGTGGGCAGGCCTGGGAACCGTCACTTCCCTCAATTGCTGGCCTGTGTGTGTGTGTGTGTGTTAGCTGCAGAGTTGTTTGTGGAAGAAGCAGGGAATTATGGGAGTCGTGTATCCCTAGATCTTTGGGGAAAGGGAACGAATGTAGCACCACAGAGTCTAATTTTGATGCACTTGACTATGATGTAATCCAAACCTTTCCGAATATACATTACACCCTCCAGCAAATCAAGTCAAGGCGGGTGGGATGTGACAGATGAGTTGGGAAGCTTGGGCTGACATAAGATAACAAATGACCCTGTCATTTTGTAAACACAGTGCTGGATTTGATGTTCAGGATGATTGTAAAATGCTAAATTAGAGTTGTAAGATCATGTGACGTCACTGACACGGTATTAGCATCTTGAATCTGTTCTGAGGTGTGGAGCAGGCTGCCTGTTCCATAGACCTCCTCAGCTCAGCTGGCTGGCATAGATTTCATATGGTGACTAAAAACAGTTTAGATCCAAGTGTTCGAGCTTAACTGGATTATGGATTTTGCTATTAGCAAACACAAATTATTTGTGCGATAATCACTGAACATTACAGACACCGTGACAGTTTCTGCATAGGGGTCTGGAGATCTAGCAATACTATCTTAACTTTCCATGATGATTCACTGCCAGCCTTAAGCCTCTTGACAATCAGCATATATATATATATATATATATATATATATATATATATATATATATATATATATAATCTCAAAATTGTGGTGGAAGCCTGGAAGACAGAGAAATGACAGTAGTGATTCTGATACCAATGTACTAGATTAGCTATAAATTGAGATAATTACATTATTCATATCAGTTTTCACTCTTTCTAAGGTAAAACCATCCAAGTTGTAGCTAAGGACAAACCTGTCTCCCTGCAGGCCACCTCTGACTGTCAGTGACCTGGGGACACAGGAGCCCCACTGTAGCCAGAAGGTGGGGACTAGTCCTACACCTCTCTTGCTTTCATAACCCACTCTGCCACAGAGCCTGTCCAATAAAAGTTTTGACTGATGTACATTTGTGTTTCTGTGCTAGTGAAGGCTAGTGAAGAGGGACCTCTGTTTCCCATTTGTTTCTCCGCTGCGTTCATGATGAGCCACCCGCTGCAGGGGGGGGGGCCCTCAGGAGTTTTAGGGACTATTCCACTACCACACCAGGGCTCAGCGCCTGCATCTTATCCACCCTCTGTCTGCTCCCACCGCAATCCCCCTAGTTACTGCTGGTGTGATAAATCATGCAGCTGGGCTGCATGGTGGTGAAAGATAAGGGGGTGGGGGGTGGGGAACACTGATATCATGGTCTGCTGGATTCTTAATCTGCAGGCAGTGGCAATCAACCAAATGAACATGGGAGATGTAGCGGGATGAGATTAAGTGGGCTGGTAAAAATGACAGGCAGCCTGAAGCAGGTCAAAACCAGGCAAGTAGCCAAAGTGGGCTATTGGTCCCTGCAGGGTTGGTGTCAGCACTCATCATCCTTGAGCATCTTCCAGGCCCCCAGGGCCCTGGCAAGGCCCACTGCTGAAATCTGTTCTGGGCTCCACTTAGAAGAAATAAAATGCACCCACCACCCTCTGGCCAACCACCATTCCTATTTCCTATGACGTTACTGGTGTAGCATCATTGCAGGGTATTGTGGGAAATGAAGACGACAATTAGGCTGCTTGGAGCATTGCCATTCACTGCTGCAAACCAGGTCCCTGACACTTCCCAGCAACTGATGCTTGTTTACCCAATAATAACTCCCTGAAGGATTCACCCTAGAGACTCACCTGTCACAAAGTGCACAAAGGTTTTTTTTTTTTTTTTAATACCCAAGGAATTGTTCCGCATATGAGATGATGTGAACATCAAAACGTCTTATATAAACTATCCACTGCTGACTGTGTTTGTAGCAAGAAGTTGTGCCTTTCCTTCCATTTGCGATCATTCGGCTTGTCTGCATTTGTATAAGTATATCCATATTTAAGCAAACATACATTTTTAAATATAGATTGCTCTGCAGTAAATCCTGCAAATCACCTCCTTCTGGCCTTATCTATTGATTAACTCGTTCATTACAAAAATATGCCAGAGTTGCCCAGAAGGAACTTGGAAGTTCTGGCTCCCATCAGTAACAAGGAGAGACTCCTCACCAAAGAGAAGATTTTTCCCTGGTTGTGTGTTGCTCAAGCATCATTACTTGCCTGATTATAAAATAAGCAGTAATGTGATTGTAGCATTTAAAGCTGGGATTTAAGCACAGCACTAACATTCAAGAGCCAATTTCCTTTCTAGCTCAACCTTTTAAAAAATGGGTTTTCCAGGGAACAAGTGGAGATTGTTTTCTTGAGCTTGGTCTCCCAGGCGAATGATGGTGACATTGTGATAAGTAGCCTGTCACAAGGTCAGCGTCACGTAGGAATTTTGTCCGAACGGTCCCTCGATAAATTCCACCTGCTCTGACTGCTGAAAGGCATCTTGCCTCGTACACCCTGCACAGTGTTATGCAGGACTGCCCTGTCACAAAACCCCTAGGTCAGTGATGGCGAACCTTTTAGAGACTGAGTGCCCAAACTCCAACCCAAAACCCACTTATTTATTGCAAAGTGCCAGCATGGCAATTTAACGTGAACTGGTGCATAATCTGCAGTAGCTGCCACTACTCTGACTCCTATTTAGCCCTGAAGAAAGAACTACCTGGTTACCATATTGCACTGTATCTGGGGAATTTGTGTGAAGTGTAAGCAAGCTCTCTCAGTGTTTGCACTAAAAGAGAAGATGCATATAGATCTTTTTGCTGTTCATTAACCCATTCTCAGCACCGTTGTTTGCCTTCATGAAGGTAAGTGTAATTAATATGTTTTGACATCACCACCACAAGACTGGGTTTGTCTTCTCTATGAGCCTACTCATCTTCTCTGTTAGGATGAAATACTTGTTTCTGCAGCAGCCAGAGCAGCTTTTAGAGAAAATAAATTCCAACAGTGTTTTCCCCGCTCCCTTGCCCAGCCCCAACTGACCCTTACGCATGGTGTCCGGCGTGGCCCTGGGTGTGCCCTCACCCACTGCATTTGGCTGTGGTTGAGATCGGTGAAGAAGTACACAGCAAGTGGGAGGCGATCACGGCATGGCGAGGCCGGTGGGGTCCAGAGCCCCAGTGCTGGGTGAAGGGCGATGAGGATGGCAAGGAGGCGGCCCTGCCTGGCTACCCGGTGCTGGAACAAAGTGGCTTCTTGAGACTTGCCAGCGATGCCATCCTCTCCTGCCAGCTCCCGCATAATGTGCCCTGCCTGGCACCTCCCCTTGGTGCTGGGCAGGAAGAGGAGGAGAAAGGTGGCTGCTCGGCTACCCCATTTGAGCTGAGGACTCTACACACTGCCCTCGCCTTCTGCCGGCTCTGTGCTGGGGCGACGGCACGCATGCCCACAGAGAGGGCTCTGAGTGTCCCCTCTTGCACACATGCCATAGGTTTGCCACCAATAGCCCTAGGTAGCATTTGTTGCATTGTGTTCAGCTAGGAAGTCATTTTGGGCTGAACTCAAGAATGCTGTGCCTGGTCCTCAGGCTTACAAAGATGACTCCACAGCAGGACTCTCTGAACTTTGTTGCATTGCCATGAGGGAAAGAACTGGGCAATACCTGGGAAAATAAACCCCAAAGTTTTTAGCGAGAGTCAGGAAAGAGCTTTATTATTATTATTCAAGAAAAGCAAGGAAAATGTGATTCGGTTCTCCAAAAGAAGCTGGAAGCTGGGCGCTGTCTATCACATGAGCCACTAATGCTGGGCATGCACTCCAGCTGGCAGCACCCACACTGGAACACCATTGCCACTGAATCAGTTCTTCACACAGCGCCGCCTGTCTGCCCCCAAGGAGAAGCCTTGCTGGCAGTGGCAATGGAAAGAGCCAGGCTCATTGTGGCAGATGTGATCACAAGGGGCAGGTCTTTCTCTGCACTCATCTACGTCTGAAAAACAGAAGGAAGAGACATATTTCACCCAACGAGAGGAGCAGATACCGGTGGGGATTTCAACGGAGTGCCCAGCAGCAAGGAAAACCAGCTCCTTGGAGCCTACTCCTTGCAGCTGAAAAAAATGATGCCTGCAGCAAACAGTTGCCCTAGTCCCTATTGCAAGAGGTAGTCGCTGACCCAGCTCTTCCAGAGTTTTGTGCCATGGAACACCCCAGAGGGACCTAGAGGAGGACATGCTAGGACAATGCCTGCCACCATGGAAGGTCTGGTGGTCTGGCTCATTGCTTGCAGACTTTTTGGAGCACCAGCTGCTGGCCTGCTCAGCAGAAACTGGCTACTATTTTTTTTTAAAAAAATGTATATGCTACTTGATTGTAATATAAGCTTGTAGTGGTTTACAAAAAAATAATAAAATAAAATAAAAGACAGTTTAAAAACTTACCCAGGCACTTGTTGGCATCTTGGGGATCAGTCTTGAAGCCAGGGTGGCAGTGGCAGGAATGCCCACCCTGTGTGTTGACACAGACGTGGCTGCAGTTATGCAGACCATAGGAGCACTCATTTATGTCTGGGCAGAGAGGAACGATCATAGTGAGCGCAGCAGGGGGAAAGTGTTCCTGTTCACACACGTGTCTCCAACCTCATGGGCCCCACTCAGACAGCTATCCATATTGGCCTCAACACCCCCATTGGGGAAAACATGGTTAGATTCCCATTCCCAATACCCTCAGGGTCAGCCTTGTAAAAACATCCCCCCAATTGCTGGGGTAGTGGTGGTTCAAACCTGGCCAGGGCAGCCAATTATGCAGATCTCAATGGGGCAGCAAACCTTTGTGACAGATGGCTCAGGTGGCACCCCATATTTAGCCATTTAGCAGGTAAGTGAAGCCTCCAAAGAGATCCAGAGGAAAGCCATTTTGCACCCAGTGGATAGTGAAGCAAGCTTTATCAAGAGCATGAACTGTGCTCTATTTCCAAGGAGATGATCCGAGAGACTATCCAGGCATCAGTGCTTAGCATGGGAAAGTAGTGTTTCCCCATGTCCACTACTGTACGCTGGTGTGGGGAAGCTTGCAATGATAGGCTGCTGATTCTTTTTCCCCTCCAGAGGGCACCAGTGTCCTATCTGATTGCTGCCATCTCGATATGCAGCAAAGAAGCAAGAAAAGGCTTGGTCACTCCTTCAGGCTGTGCTCTCGAACTTATCTGGCCAAGTGACACATCTCCTGGCCAAGTGACTTTCGCAACAGAGCAAGGGGGTTATGTGGCAGGTCGGAATTCCAGCCTCTACTCCAGCTGTAGGTATCTCAGTGGCCCTGCTAGGTCAGGTGCACGGAAAGCAAGAGCCCCTCAAGAGTTCAGTTCCCTAGAACTAGGCAAGGCACACAATCCAGACGCATAGCTCACGCAGGCACATAATACCTAAATAAACATTTGAGCACATGGCAAAGAGTGATCAGCACCCTTGTGTGGCACACCAACGTTCACTCACATTTCTGGTTCACTCAGGCACACACTTGTGAACACGTGACTCACACGGCATATATGTGCACATCGTATTGCCACTGTTTATCCCCCGAAGGTCTGCTTCCAATCAACCTATCATGGGATCTACATGCATTTCTGCTTCTCCATCAGCAGCATAGTGGTATGTCGGACTTACCTTTCTAAGAAATATGGCCATATAAATCAGCAGCAAAGAAATCTGAGGGTTTAAAATGGGGCTGGAAGCACAGGATCATGGAGCTGGGAGGCACCTAATGGGCTATCAAATGGCCGATGTCTCCAATCTGGACTGGAACCTGTGCTCTCCCCAGATGAGCTGTTCAGAATCTGCAGCCCCACATCAAACCAATGCCTTCAAGTTACAAGAAAGGAGATTCCGACTAAACATACAGAAAAAACTTTCTGACAGTCAGAGCTGTTCGACAGTGGAACGGTCTCCCTTGGGAGGTGGTGGACTCTCCTTCCTTGGAGGTTTTTAAAAGCAGAGGTTGGATGGTCATCTGTCATGGATGCTTTGGCTGAGATTCCTGCATTGCAGGGGGTTGGACCAGACGACCCTTGGGTTCCTTCCAACTCTACCATTCTATGATTCTGTGGTTCTTCCCACTCTCTACACACATTGTAAATAAAGATTTCCCAGATTCAAATTATCCCTGAATGATTGCGCCCAACCTTTTCAGCTTCCTGCCCAAGATGTATTTCAAACTCGGTCTTTAGGGCAGGTAAACCCATACCTTCAGCCATGATGTGGAGCTCTTGCTGCCCTGCCTCCTCTCTGCCTCTTATTTACTAAGCTTCTTGTGTTAGTTTCACTGATAACAGTGATGGGGAAGGTCAGGGATAGGAACAGACTGGGATGGGATAGAATCATTAGTTATGTACACGCCCCCCTGCAAAATTGCCCTGTGGACTCACAAATGAATGAGTCCTCAGCAGAAATGCAACATGGACCTTAGCACGCAGCACATGGATAAAAGGGAAGCTGCTCTGACCCTCATGAAATGCAGCAAATAAATGATGTGCTGTAGCAATGGTGCTTTCTCTTGGCGACACCAGACTTTGAGGCTTCTTGTTCTTTTTTTCAGGCTGCAAATTAGTGTAATTTATTGCATGTTTTAATCCAAGGGCTTGTGAAAGAAAAATGCAGGCACATTTCACAATACGTTGGTGGTACTTCTGAGACCACACAAAAGACAACTTTTTTTTTTGGACTGGATATAAAAAAAGGCTTGAGGCTTGTTGTTCTGTGGCTTAGTCTGGCCAAATCGATCAGCTCCTTCTGTACAGGTGAAACGGTTGCAGAGAAAAAGCAGTTCTGCTTTTCAAGAGGACAAAGGCTTCACAGCAGTGCAAGGCCAACTGAATTTCCCATCAGGAAGATGTGGGTCCTGGCAACAATGCCAGAGATGTGACAGGACTTCAGGCAAACAAATAAAAGCGTCAAGAAACAGAATCCTCTAGAGGCAAGCCCCAAGAGGTCATGATATCTTGGGATTTGATTCTACATCATATTGGAGAGAGGATTGTTTAAGCTGAAGAACTGCAAAAGCTCTGCATTCCAGAGGACAGAAGTAGACCTAATGGACTTAAATTATTGGGTGGTAGATTTTGGTTCAACATTAGGAGAATCTTCTCAGTGCTAAGAGAACTTTGGTAATGGAACTAATCATGTCCAGTGGGGATTGGGCCCTCCTTCCCTAGATGTTCTAGGCAGAGGCTGAACGGCTGACTGTTGGGATTTTGGGTTTAATTTTGATGTAATTTTGGATTTCCTGCATCAAGTAAGGCGTGGGGATTCTGCTAAACTGCAGCTCCCATCAGCCCCAGAAAGCATGGCCGATAGCTAGATATGATGGGAATTGTAGTTAAGCAGAGAGCAATCCACAGACTCCCCACATTAGAAGACAGCCTACAAGACCCCTTCCAGTCCTAGGATTCTACGAGCAAAAATAGCAAAGGGATCTGTTCTATCTGCAAGAAGCATATTTAGGCTGCAAATGAGACAAAGATGTATGGAATGAAATTCTGAAACTGTATCTCTAGAAGCAGGAAGAGTAATGTCATTAGTCAAAAGAAAGCCAGATAAACTTATGAAGGGTGTTGAATGAGAAGCATCATCTTAGGTTTCAGGAACAGTCAAATGTGGTCAGGAAATAATTAACCCTCTGCAAAGGTGTGAGTTTCTTTTCTCTCCTTAATAAAATAAAAATTAAAAAAAATAAAAATCACTTACTCATTGGTAGTGCTGAATGAACTTTGCAGTTAGGTTTGGAATTGAGCTGGGTAGGAAATGGGGAGCAGGAATGAACTATCCCACCCCTAATTCACAAAATAGTTAAGAGGGATGTTGAACTCAGTTCCAAGCCTGTTTCAGACACACTTGTGCCCCAAAATGACAAGATCCAAAAAATTATCCAAACCCTCACAATGGCAACCCATACCCATTCACTTGTCTATGCCCTCTCAAGCCCCTTGTTCCTCTGCATGTGTCTTTGCTGCTCCTCCAACAGCAGGGAAAGGGAGAGGGGTCTCTTTCTCCCCTTCCCTCTCTATTGTCTGCATGCTGCTATGGTTCTGTGTTAGACGCAAGGTGTACTGGGAAATGTAGTTTCCCAGAACTATTGGCACAGATCACTGGAGAGTTACATTTTCCAGTGCTTCTCACATATGGCACACAGAATGCCAACTGTCCTCTCCCTTCGACTGCTGAAGCACACATACAAACAAACAAAAGCATGGAAATGAAGGGGCAGTGATGGATGGGAGGCAGAAACATGGGACGTTTTTAGTCCTTCTCTGGCTTGGATTTTAATCTAAACCAATGAAGAACTTTGGGGGTTCTGGTTCTTGCAATATATTTTAACGTAAGCTCATCCAGATTTGTAGTCCAAGGATAATGGTTTGATCCCTCACAAGGCTTTGCGAAGGTATCTTCTACCAAGTCAGGTTGATTGGTGCCTACATGGATTTCTGCCTTTCCCCCTTTCCCCCTCCTGGTTTGTGGCACAAATCACTTGCCTGAGTCATCTAGGCTTCCTTTACTGAATGCTTTTTGTAGCAACAATGTTTTTCAGTGTGTCTAAGGCAGGAGCACAATAACTTGAGAATGGGAAATGCACAGACATCAACACAAAGGAGAAATCATGGCCAATCAAGACACCCTGGGTAATGCCCATTTTTATTCATTTTATTTACATATGCATTGCATATTTACAAACATGCATATCCCCTTCACAGTTATGGTGTTCATAGTATAATAGGCACTGGCCATGCTGGAAACCTGTTTTCCATGTGAGGCCCTTACCTTTGCCTTGTAACAATCTTTGGTATGGAGCGCTTTGCTCACTTCTGTTGTGTGCATGTTATGCATTAGAATAATTTAACAAAAACCAGTTGTTGTTGGATTACAGCTCCCATCATCCCTGACTATTGGGCCAGGAGTCCAACATCTAGAGGACCACAGATTCTGCAATCGTGATCGAAATTGCAAGGGCTTAATGATTTTGGTCGAGCTGTTTGCATAGGGAAGGAGTCACCACAGCTCAAACAACTGAGCTACTAAATAGCAGAATGGCATGGCCTTGGCTGGGAGGGAAATAGTCAACATGCAGTTGTCTTACAACCTGAAGCCTCCTTGTGTGTAGCCAAAGCCCCGTGCAAATGCCTGCAGTCATTTGCCCTGCGGCTGTTATGGCTACCCATCTCCCTGAAAGTTCACATGTCTCTCACAAAAGGAAACTGGCACACAGCTTGGCACCACCTCATTCTTGGCCTATGTTGATCTTCTGAATATAAGTTGTGGCCCCGCATTCCCACCCATACCCCCAAGTATAGCTGCAAGCAGGTGCTTATAGACAGTGTAGAGTTTATTGGGTGGAGTGAGCTGAGAGACTGGGTGATTTCAAACTTCAGACACACACTGGTAAGACAAGGTCAAGGTGAATCCCGGTCCAGTCGGGCTGGGGGAGCAGGAGGAGGAGGAGGAGGAGGGAAGGGAAGCAATCATGTCACAGGCCAAACCAGCAGGCACAGGGTAACTGTTATCAGTTTTAACCAAGCAAGCAACTACCAGCGGGAGCCGCCATCTTGGTTAAAGGCAAGCTCCTAGGAAGATGGCAGCCACTCTGAGGAGACAAAGCATTGGTGGGGCCTCTGCCCTGTCTTGTTTTCTCAGAAAACATGCAAGGGGTGTGACACTAGTGAGAGAGTGTCGTCCGCCGGGCTGCGTAGTGCCCTTTGCAAAGATGGCTGCCCCCACCTCAGTCCATGTTCCCAGGGACCACCATGAGAAGACTGGATGAGAGAGATTGGAGGGGAGGAGTACAGGGGAAGCCACTTCCATCTATAAAGGCTGCTTTTTTGTCCTTTATTGGCAAGGCTTAAAGTGCATAGGAGTGAAAGCAGAGTCCGAGGCAAAGTGGAAGAAGAGGGGCAGAGGGCAAGATGGGGCTCAGCCAGCTCCCCGAGGAAGGGTATCCACCAAAAAAGGCCACTTGAGCTGCACAGAGAGGGAAACAGAAAGAGAGACAGAGAGGAGGAAAGAGAAAGACAAGGCAAGAGTTAGTGGCGGCTGGCAAAGAGGAAGGTCTTCAGGGGCTGAACCAAATGTTTGCTGCCTGACAAGGGCCTGGTAACCTTACCTACCATTGAACATACAGAGGAAAGCAACAGGTGTGTGTGTGTGGGGGGGAAGTAAGCACCCATTTCCACACCTCCCTGCAAATTGTACTCTTTGCCCACTGCTTTGCAGCTGTTCGGCAACTATTATGCTTTTCCAGACCCATGCCTGATGCCAGATGTCTTATTTGGCCCGAAGGTATACTTTACCGCTTCTCCTCCTTTGCTCAGGCATCCTAACATGGCATACAAAGCAGGCGCTACAGTGCCCCCCCGCCCCACCCCATCTTCTCATTGGTCAACGTACAGAGATCGTGATTCCAAGCTCAGGACCTCACTGGCTTCACTGTTTTCCCTTGCTCCTTCCCTTCTTGGCATTATGAAATGAAGAAAACCCAGCCTCAGGTAAACTTTTCACCACTCGGGTGGCTTCAAGGGAGGGGTCAGCCCCTGTAGGGAGCGCATCTCTCCCTCCCTCCCTCCCTCCCTCTGCTCTGCCAAAGCCATCACTCACCAACACAAGCTGTGCCATCCTCGTTGGGCTCAAAGCCGCGATTGCAGCGCTTGTTGCTGCGGCAACGGTACCCGCCATATGTGTTGATGCAGATGGGCCTGCCCCTGGGGCAGACAAAGGGGAATTCTGCACACTCATCCATATCTGAGGAAAGGGGGCAGAGGGCAGGTGGAGGGAGGGAGGGAGGGGGGGTAAAGAGAGAGAAAGAGAGTGTGATGGAGGACAGGACAGAATCTAACAACAGCCTCTTAACACCACGGTTGGGCTGTTGCTTCATCCCCAGAGACTACAGCTGTGCGGCTGTGGACAGCTGCCACAAAGAGCCCGCCTCATGCCCCATTGAGCCCAGTTGTGGGTAGAGGAAATTGCACCCGAGCACCATTCACCGATCTGCCCCTTCCAGGTGACTCACCAACACATCGCCCGTTCTCATGCTGAGAGAAGCCTTGGCCACACTGCGGGGGGAAAGAGAGAAATGTGTTATCTGTGTGCTGCCTAATTGCCTCCCAGCCTCGGCTCCTTCTCTACCTCGCCTCCTCCAAGATGCTATTTCCAGGAAATCGGGGCGTTTGTGTGGCTGCCTCAGACCATATAGCAGCTAATGTGGTAGCTCTCAGTCCTTAAGTCTCTTTTTGTTATCATCTCAGTTCTGAAAAGGTATACGAAAAGTTTCTGCTCAACACTTTAAAACAGCAGGGGAACCTAGGTTGGGCTTTCACAGCTGCCAGGAGATGAGATGAGTTCCCCAATCATTCCCCAAGGTCTCAATTTCCTTGTGCACCTATTTCTCCACCTCCAAGTGGGCAAATTCACTGCCCTGCAATCTGGGCAGCAAAGAAGGAAAGGGTCGGTTGCATGCTGTTCTAGACTTCTTAAGATCTGTGACGAAGGGGATGACATATTTTGCTGCAACTCCACGTCTCTCCGGTATTTATAACAGTTCTGTGTAGCAGTGGGAGTAATGCTACTGCCAGACTACCCAAACCCAGACTCTGCGATTCACATATGGATCCCGTTGGACACGTGGCCTTCCTACTTCACTTCAATGGAAGGGGGAAATCCATATGTACAAATGGGTTCACATTCAGAGCCGATTCCTCTAAAAAAGAAAATGGGGCATCCTTTTCAAGTGATTTCCTATAATGCACAGTAAAGGACCCACTTCAGATTTCTGGATAGTGGGCTTCTTTGGGAGGATGGGCAGCAGCAAGTCTTGTTCATTTCCATGGTGTAGATGCAGGTCCTCTTAACATCTAGTAAATTTGCCATCGAACATGGAGAATTTACAACTCAGCATTCACCAAACAGAGAGGTTATCTAACCTACATAGCTTGCCCTCGTCTGGCTGCCCACCCACCTGAACATGACTGGTCCAACTATCTGACGATGGTGTACAAATTCATATCCAGACCTTTCGTCAAAGGAAGTGAATATTCAGGTTCTCTCTGCAAATTTCAGCAGCCTTTATTGGTCAACTTGACGGATGGCAGCAGAGGAACCAGAGCAGGGGAAGGAAAAAGTCTGCTCTGGACCACTTCACTAGGAATAACTCCAGCAATTCCTGCTGCAGCCAGAGCTGAAGAAGTCGTGTTTCAGAACTTTTTGACACGGACTGTCCAGCCATTCTGTGCCTCTTGCCGCTGCAACTCTAGTGTTGAAATTCACTGAGCTGACGGAAGCACATTTTGTAGAAACGTCGTTTCAGTTATTATCTGTCTAGCACACCAAGGCCCCTTCAGCTGGTTTACAGCCTCCCTGATCAGTTGAACTGTTGCTGTGACAAATCAGGGAGCTCCAAAACAGACCACTCAAAGGGAACAGACTCAAATAACTGGTGTTATT
Source organism: Lacerta agilis (assembly GCF_009819535.1). NCBI lineage: Eukaryota > Metazoa > Chordata > Lepidosauria > Squamata > Lacertidae > Lacerta > Lacerta agilis. The sequence continues at coordinate 55,311,802 of NC_046316.1, forward strand.
AGTGGCATTTGTATGCCACCCCATAACACAGGAGTAGGAAATTAGGCCAGCTGATTAGCCTGAAGGAGTCCTCTAATCAAAGGTCTGGTTGGTCCAAGTCCACTTTAAAAATAAGGAACTCTAAGAAGGGAAAGTGAGCAGGGGCCCTGAACCTGTAACTAGCGTCTAAACAGCAGCCAGAGCAGATACACAGGTCACCTGGCCAGAGTCTTCCCACCTGTATTTCTGTTTGAATGATAGTAATTGTTTTTCAGTTTGCATCTATATGTATAACTTGACATTTGCAAATTTAATGCCAACTTGTGTCCTCTTTTTTTGGGGGGGGGGTATGTGAAAGTGGACACCCTCCTGGGAAGGCTGTTGCCTAACTGGGCAAGTAACCACCAAGTTTGTCCATTAAGAGAAAGTGACATTTGAAAGAGAGAGAAACCCTTGCCCAATAGTAGCGTGTGAGCTTGTCCTTTTCCTTCAATCCCCAAATGTAACTTCTTCGGCAAATCTAGGACCCCCTCCAACTACTTGGAAGTCACTGTCTTAATTTTGGGTGGCCCCATTTTGCTTGACAGGCACTCAACCACCATAGTTCACTCTTAAGAAGGAAGAAGAGGCCCCTACAAAAAAATATTGCAGTGGATCTTCTTTCAGCTTACTATAAGTCACAAGCAGCTAAAGCAAGTCACTCTCTCCCATTTTCTGGTGTTTTTATATATGACACTCTGCGAACCGCAAATCTTAGGGACCAGCGAACACACTCAGCCTTCACTTTCTTTTAAGAGACAAGGAATTGCCCTCTTTTGATGTTTTATTTTTTAGATTTATTTATTTGCACTTCTGCTAAGCTCAGGATCGCCCTTTGCCTGCTGAGACAACACCCTCAGTGGCTCTTTTGATGTCCGTTTCTTTCAACCAGGGGGCACTGAATTTGTTATTGGAGGAAGACATTATTACGAGGATTCTTGACATGCCTTATGCAGGAAACACAGCTTAGGTTTGCAATTTGCCTTTCTAAGGGGACCAAAATAATACCTCTGTCAGCACAGAGCCTCCACCAGGATTTTGCATGGCTCTTTTTTCTCAGTGAGATGAGAAAACGGAAAAATGTTTCAAAGAGGAAAGGGTGAAATTGAGGAGAGATCCATTCTAAGTAACATGAACATGGCTGGCAAAGGCAGGGCTCACCTCCAGAGGCAGAATGGTAAGGGGTGATCCCGGAGTGTCCCGGGGGTAGGGGATCTCCAGCACGGAATTGATCTCGCTGCTTGCTATCGACCGGCTGATCACCCGGCCATCTGGCCAAGTCACCTCCAGGCTGCTAGGCTCATCCTGTCCTACAGGGAAGAAAAGCAAGGAAGGGTTGAGCCCGGGAGAGATAAACAAAAAAACAAAACAAAACAAAAACCTGCAGCCCACCCAGGGACCTGAATTGCTCTGGAGAACCATCTTCCTCTCATGCGGTGGTCTGTGCTTTCCTTTCCTTTCCCTCTTCCCCCTTTCAACCATTTCTTCCTGCAGAGATGAAAGAACTTGGGATGTGATGAGGCTCATGTCCTTCCATCAAGCACTCTGAGCCAACACCAGCATGGCTCTTGGGCACAAGGCCAGCTGTGAGCAGAGATGTGGGGCATTGTGGGGCACGGGCCCTCTGACTTTCCGTGCCACTTGGCTTCTCAACTCACAGCGTGGTCTAACCCGGCCAGGCCCCACTAAGCTGGGCCACCTTGGGGCTATGGAAGAGTAATGAGGTGTGGAGACATGCCGTCCCTTCTGCGGGAACAGCTGGAGGGGGCAGGCAGGGGCCTCGCTGCAACGCACGTTCGCTCTGCTTTTTGGGACGGCAAGCTCCTGCCACTTGCTTTTTAAATGAGGACAGGAAGCAGACTTTCCAAATGTTTTGAAAGAAGAGGGCTGCACACTGGGGAAAGGTAGGTTTCGCCAAATCTACACTGTTTTTCAGCAACATTAGCAGACTTGGGAGAAGTCAAAGATGGGGCATTATGCCTAGAGGCAGAGGTTTCAGACTGAAGTGAGTTTGTTAGAGGAAGGACATAAACAAATGTCTGCATAGCTTGCAATGTATTCTGGTAGTGCGGGGCAGGTATTATCATGGATGAGGGGCAGAGGGGATCCAGGAAGCTGAGAAGCATCATTGGGATGGCAGTGAAGATGGACAGGACGAGAAGAGACCTGGGAGGGCACACACCCCACTCAGGTTCCAAGCCCTGCTTCCAACTCCTCCACACTCACCCAAGCCAAAATGGGCAACGGGCTCCATCTCGCACAAGTACCCAGACCCTCCGTCAATGATACGCAGATGGGCACCACTCTGACGTGTGAAGAGCACCACCTTGGCACCACGAGCAAATGCCCCAAAGCGCGTACGTGGGATCACTCGCAGCCAGTTGTTGCCAGCGCCCTGTGGAGATGGACAGACAGACTCAGCCGAGGAATGAGCAGGCACGAAACGGAGGAAGGAGTGGACCATGCTTGCTCAGATGTGGGCTGGGATCTGAGTGCATTGTGAGGAGCACGTCTCAGCACCCACCTCGTTGACCTTGAAGACTGAGAGCGGCTGTGCCATGGACTCTCCATGTGACAGGATCAGGTCCAGCCTCCCATCGCCATCAAAATCCACCACTGCCCCCCCTGGAATGACACAACATCCATAAGCAAAGGTCTTGTTTAGCACCCATAGGACTATATTCCCCTTCCACAAGCAAGGCTGGAATGAGAACCAGTAGGAGAGTCAAGGCATAGGACTTCTGACATCTCTGCCGCATGATTCCACCCAAATTGCCTCCACTGACACTGACCATCCGTGTGCCTGTTCACCCCAGAAACTGCTTCAGTTCCTGGTGCCAAATGCTTTGTAAATGGCAACCCCATTTCTGCGAATGTTACTCAAGATTTCAGTGTCTTGATGGTGGGTGGGAATTCCACACAGCCATCCTCTGGATCTTAATTTAATTGTCATGAAGTAAGATTCTGGCCTGGCTTGGTTTCACCTTTTAGTGGGGTAGGAGTCATCTTCTTCATGGAGGCACCCTTTAATTATTTTTATGGGTTATGATATGCTTTGAATTCTTACTGTTTGGTAAGTTGTTTTGTATTTTAATATTTTGAAGGTCACGTAAGAGATGTCTTGCAAAAAGTGATATAATAATAATAATAATAATAATAATAATAATAATAATAATACTTTGCTTTCATGCTTTGCTGTAAGAGGCAGCCAAGCATGTGTGACCAGATCACAGGCCTTTTGGCTTGGGGCATGAGGATATTTTGTCCCTTTCCCCTCCACCCACCAAATCATAAAATTCTGATCTTTTCATGGGGGCACCGAAGCCCCCAGCTCTGCCAATCCTCCCCTGTCTCTTTTGAGTGCCTGCTGTCTCTGCTGTGAGGAGATGCTCCCTGCATCCACCCCCATGCCGAGGATCCCTTCTTCAGATGTTGATGTAAGTTCTTTGCGACACAAGAAGTGTGTGACTTTTAAAGGAGCTGCTAACGGTTAAGCCAAAAGCCGGCCAATCAGACCTCTGGATTCTTCCTGACAGAAGAGGCAAGGAAGGTTCACCACTAGGGGAAATAGGCTGAGTGGTGGCATGAGAGAGGATCTTCACTGTGGTGACACCGCAACTTTGGAACGCCTTTTCTCAACAGGTGCACCTGGCACCAACTCTGCTGTCATTCCAGCACCAAGCTAAAGCCCACCTGTTTACCTGCCAGCCACTTTGGTGATATGTATGTAATGGTTATGCTGGGCTAGAAGCAGATTATCTGTTCTTGCTGTTGCCTGCTTTGCTGGTCTTATTAGATATTTATTCTGTTTTATTTTTAGTCGCTTAGATATCGTTGTTTTGTGCCTGGGTATTTATATGCAGGGTGGAATATAAATACGAATTTTGGAACAAGCCCCTACCCCAGGCCGTCCGGTGGTTAGAGTAACCCCACTGTTCACTAAGCCCACTGCTGCTAAGCGAAGCCACATGATCATGTTCCACAAGAGACACTGTGGAGAGAGACCCACCTGTGCCACGCCCCTCGGGTTCCACGGCATCACCAGGGTTCAGTTCCTCAATGGCTGGGTCAGCATGCTCTCGGCGGACCACCCTGTAGCAGAAGGGGAGTGTGCCAGTGCAGAGAAGATGCTCTTCCCTCCCACGAAAGGGCCCGTCATGGGAGTCAAGCCTACTACCACTACTCCTGAGTGGGCACCACCCTTTGCCCACACACTCTCCTGCCAAATCCTTATCTTCCCAGAAAGGGGCCCTGCCCACTCGCATAGCAACATGTTTCTGCACGGACTGCCCAGATTTGCCACATGCTGCTGCTATCACTTTATTAGCCTGAGAAATGTAAGCGGCTCTGTTTAACAAGCCATTGATTGCCTACAATTAATGGGAACCGTGCATAAGTGCTAATTAGTGAAAGCCAGAACCTCCAGGGATGTGGTCTAGGCAGAACAGAACTGCTGTATGAGTAGCGGTGTAGGAAGGAGCTCAGTCACAGCTCTGTCGGCTGACTGGAGGGAGGGCAGAGCAGGATAGGACACGCCCTCCTGTGGGTTACGGCAGTGGGGGAACTAAAAGGCGCTAGATTCTGGATGCAGAATCCAGCCCTCCCTCCTCCCTTTACCCCATATTCTCAAGTTCTGCATGCAGGACTTCCTAAGGACGCAGCGGGTTCACCACAGACTCTGGTGCAGGGGTCGCCCTCCCTGCAGTGCCCGGGAGCCTGGTAAGATGGGGAGCCCACTGCCCCAGCCTCTGGTGGCCACGTGGCTCTCACCCACCGGAAGAGGCGGTTGGCGGATGAGCCGCGATAGGCGATGTTGTTGAAGAAGACCTCCAACTCCTGGTCATTGTCAAAGTCAGCAGCGATGACGGTGCGGACGGGTGATGGCATGGACAGTTTGGGCGTGGCAATGTCCTGGGGGAAGGACGGGGGTTAGTGGGGCAGGGCTTGGGCTGGAGCAGGGCCAAGAGGAAGCTCAGGTCTAAGGAGGGGAGGGGTCAGGCGGCAGGAGGCATTGTGGCTGGTAGGGCCAGAATACACGGGAGCTGTGGAGTGGGGAGGGAAGCAGAGCTGGAGGAACTGGGGACAGTGCAGAGACTGCAGTCTCTTGCAAGGCAGCAACTGGGGAAGGAACCAAGGAGAGGAAAAGGCTGCCTGGTCGACACGGCAGGAATAAGCAACGGTGCAGAGCCGCAGGTCTAAAAGACGAGGCAACCCTTTAAAAACAAGGAACATCTGGCTACCCAGCTGGGGGCAAAGGCATCAGTCTCCTTGGTGATCTGCAGTTCTGCTCAGGCTTTCCAGAATGCGTTTGGGGGGGGGGATAAAGCACAGAGGGAGCGCTGAGTGGCAGTGGCAGTGGGGATCCCTGCCTGCTCCAGTCCAGCTTTCGTACACTGAGCAGGAAGGTCTGAAGGGGAAGGGTTCACATATTCAGCTGAGCGCATATGGAAGCGTGCCCGCGACTGGGAACTCTCGATTGCACAACGTTCCTGATCCTAAGCGCATCCAGCTGAACACACAAAGAATCCTCCTTCGGAACCTCAGGAGTCAATGCACAAAAGCTGGGAAGTGTTTGTGGAGCGGGGGGGGGGGAGCCAGGAGTGTGGCTGGCCCACATGGCCTTGCACAAAAACACACACCCCACACACTGTATCTATCCCCAACACCAAGCGTTCACTGAATGCCTGAGTAAGGCTTCTCTGTTCCACTCTTTCTTAGGCACGTCAAGGACTGGACTCTCCCTCCCTCATCCCACCACTTCCCTGCTCACAGCCCAGACCTTTCACCGTTTTGGGACCTCCCTCTTTCACGTGGCACTTACTCGGAAGCGCCCACCTGCACTCATCTGCAGGTAGAGCCGGTGAGGTCCGTTCCAGTTACCGTAGATCAGGTCCACTTTGCCGTCACGGTTGAAGTCGGCCAGCGCCACACCACGACCGTGCTGGTAGGGGTCATCCAGGCCTGTGGAAGGTGGCAGAGGACGTCAGCAGGGCTGAGAGTGCCCTGAAGGCGAAAGGACACTGTGGACTCAACTGAAGCTTCCCTTCTGCTGATGCCAGGCTTAGAGGCAGACCAGAGGACGGGACAGTGGGGGGCAGGCTACAGGGGGCAGAGGATGGCTGGTGGAGCAGGCAGTCCACAGGCAGGGGCCAGGGGACCTCTGCAGATTCCCATGGCCACCTAACCCATCCTTCCCGCCTCTCCCCGCAGGTCCCCCTACTCCTATTCTCTTGCTGACAAGGAAGGAGTGTTTCTAAAGGGAATAGGTGTCATCAGCAGCCCCACGGTGATGGATGCCAACCTGACACCTTGTTAAACTCCAGTGATCAGCCAGACGCTCAATTACTGGTGGTGGCTGAGCCCTCAGGCACTCGTCATCACACACACACACACACCAGCAGGCAAGGAGAGGGACAGGGAAATGGCAGGACCCCACCAGGATGAAGGAGGGTCAAGCAGCTGCTCTGGTGAGTTCTGCCCCACAGCTAATGGCTTCCGATGACACCCTCACCCTTGCCACACACTCACCAGCAGAGGGTGCTACGTCTATGAAGGTACCGTCACCCTGGTTCTTGAAGAGGAAGTTGGCTCCGTTCTCGTTGTCGCAAAATATGTCGGAGGCTGCTTCACTCAGGATGGGCCCCACAGCCAAGCCCCGACCCCCTGGGAAGAGGAACAGTGAAAGCCACAAGATAGCGCAATATGGGCATTACAGGTGGGACAGGTTCCCATCGAGATGTTTCGAAATCATCAAGCCACCCACTTCTTGGTTCACTCTCCTGCTCCCTCACACCTCTTCCCACAATTATTGAACTTCACTTGGATGTTGGGGTTCAGTCTTCACTAGCAATGGTCACCACCACAATTATTACAAAAATAGTTAGTGGCAGTTCACTGCCATAGAGATTGAGAGCAAGCCAAAAATGGCACACTTCCCAGTTGCCAGGATTGAAGGTGCCTGCCTTCCACCCCTCTTAAGGCTCCTCCTCTCCCAGATGTTTCCTAGGCAGCCTCAAACTTTGTCTGTGCACCTCTGGTCTCTGTTCTGCCCTCCTTATTATCCTGCGCGTTCTTGGGGAGTAGGGGGGATGGGAGCTTGTTGCAGCTGGAAAGGGAAACTCCCGGGATGCTTCAGCAGTCTCTTGACCCCCCCTCCTCTGCTTCAGCCTCAGAATCTGAACTGCTGCCTGTCACAGTTTCCTCCTGCTCACTAAACCCTGTTGTCCCTTCAGTATCTAGCACCTCCTTCCAATTTCCCCCCTCTGAGCTCACCTCAGTGCCCCACCACCAATGCCCTGGCTCTGATCCTTCCCTCTCTGGGATTTCCAATGGGGGGTTCCCCAGTTGGTGTCTTCCACCACTCTTCACCATCCACCCAAGCCCTGACACCTCCCTTTACTGGAGGCTTGGGTTTAGTTGGCCAAACTTGGCTTTTGACTGCTGTTTTAGTTTTCCTAATAGCCGGGATCTTTGTGTTTTTCCAACAACAGAACATCCGAGGCATTGTGGGAAAACAAAATGGTGGACGTATGTGGCTGTTGCTAGAGGAGCTCTGTCACTCTTCGTAATGCCCCCTGCCCAGCCACATATAGGAACATAGGAAGCTACCTTATACTGGGTCAAACCACGGGCCCATCTAGCTCAGTATTTAAAGTCATAGAATCATAGAATGGTATAGTTAGAAGGGACCACAAGGGTCATCTAGTCCAACCCCCTGCAATGCAGGAATCTTTTGCCCAACACAGGGTTCAAACCCACAACTCTGAGATTTAAGAGTCTCATGCTCTACCAACTGAGTTCAGATAGGAAACTCTTTTCCTTTCCTGAAGATGCTGGGGGCTGAATCTAGAACTTTCTGTATGCAAAGCAGAAGCTCTACCATTGAGCTACAGCCTTTCCCCTTATGCTGGGCTAGCTCTTGGGAGAACAATCCTCTGCCCTCATACCTGTGAATTTGTTGACTCCGGCGTCTGCCGCCACATCATTCAGTGCCACAATGCCATTCTCCAGGTCGCTGGCAGCTGTGTCCATCTCGATGAGGGCATGGGGCCCGACTCTCATACTGGCATAGTTAGCTATGTAGATGGAGTAGCGGCCAGAGCCCTGTAGGAAGGGACGTGGGGGCAGGTGAGAGGCCTGAGTCTTCACTGGACTTGACTCCTCTCTTCCCAGCACGAGGACAGACGCAGAGGGTGCCACACCCAGGGCCCTGACAGGGATGAGTCTATAAAGGTAAAGCCAGTCGCAGGCACCTGAGCAGAAGCGGCGCAGTCCAGCCATGCGCTCCCAAACAGGGGGATGCCATCCTTCATGCTCCCCTGTTTTGCCTCGGACATCTCTTCCAACCACTCCCTGCCCCCCCCAAAATTGTTTCCCTCATGGCACCCTGATTTAGCAATAATCGTTTGAAAATAAGCCACGCAAGGCAGAGGGAGAAGAAAGCGCAGGTGACAGGGGCATAAATCACCTAGACAGGCTGTGTTTATCAGCAGCACGGCACCCGCCTGGCATGGCAGTCCCTGATGGGAGTCCTGACAGCTGTGGGGGAGGGGGAGGAGGAGGCAGAGCTCGGCCTTGAGAAGTTGGGTGGAGAGCAGGCCCCTCTAAGCCCATGTCCTCCCCCCCTCCATACAACTGCACTGGTGCATCTTTGGCTCCCTGCTGGCTCCACCCCCCCCCCGTGGGCCTGACCCACAGCCCTGAAATCACAGCCTCAAGGCAACCCACCCCAACCTGTTCCACACACTCACCGTCCTGTCCACGCACGCCACTGAGCGCCCAGCAAACCAGCTTGCCACACCCCGGTTCACCTCATCACTCAAGATGTCCTCCCAGCGCCCATTCCGAAACTTGAACAGTTTGTCTGTATAGGTAGCTACACCTGGGAAGGAGAGATAAGGTATCAAGACGTTTCAGGGTCTCCTGGCCAGGTGCTGAATCAGCTCTCCCTTTCTCTCCTTCTCTCCCAAGACAGGAAATCAGTCTGAGATGTGCATGACTTTCTCTGGAGCCCTAACCGTGTAATTATGCGACGGGCCCTCCCTAATTGATGCTTCCGACGATCTGTTTGTTCAGCATTCATCCTGATTTGCTTGCACAAATTTTGCTTGGTTAGACTATGCATTCATTCTGATTTGTTTATGGGGAGGTTATATGACTACGGGTCCCTTCAGACTGGTGCTTTTTGTGGGTGTATTCTGCAACATGTCACTGATGCAATAATTGTGCATTGGTGGAGGGTTTATACTGGACCACCCTCAAATCTACTACTTCATGAGTTGTTCTGTGATGCCCATGGAGCACATAATCACCATCGGAAGGGGAACTTATGCTTTAGTGCAACAAAAACTGGATAAACACCCACTGACCCTGAACCTCTGTGATATGAAAAGCTGCAGGATTTCAGCACTAAGCTACAGAACATGCACCTATTGCAAACAAAGCAGTATGTTTGTCCTAAAAGCTTTTCAGGAATGAACAGGCTTGAAAGTGAGATCCTATATAACTGTCCTGACACCATCATGAGCATAAATCATGATGAACATTCAAGAGAAGAGGCATCTGGAAGGACCCAATGAACATGCATCCTGATTTGCTTGTGGGGTGTTTATATGTCTTCCCATTAATCATTTGTTCATGTCACACTCTTTAGTGCATTTTGCTGTTACTTTCCAAACCACAAAAAAGTCTCCTGCAAGTGGGTTTGTTGAGCTAGGGCAGCAGAGTGCTTTAATCCATTTGAATTGCACAAATCTAAATTGAATTGCTCTTGCAAAATACTGACAGTCTAGAGGCACCCTAAGCCTCCGGCAATTGGAGGTTTGGAGTGCAGAGACTTGCTGCAAGCCTGGCTCTGAACTGCAGCATTACACTCTGCAGGTGTGACACCCATAGATGCAGATCTTTGCAAGTGGTGAATGCACCCCCAAATCCTGATCTAGATTGAACCCTCATGGCTGTCTCACATTCCCTCTGCCCATAGATGCCTGTTCCTGGTCATCTGCCTTTTGGGGGCTCCCCCTATTCTGCCAGCCTCGCCCAACGCCTAATTGCTCGCTGGTACTGCAGGGTTGTGATCAGGACTGCGCGACAATGAATGCAGCAACCCCAGCAAAGCTTAAGGGCTGGTAAGGGAGGCCCAAAAGAATAAACTCATTAAGGTAAAATGTGCCAGAGCAGCGCGGAGCCATGTTCATCATAAAGGGAAAGGGGAAAATCAATGGCAGGCAGTGGCCAGGCCCTGATGCCAGGAGTAATGCGAATGGCTGATTTAGGGAGCCTTTGGCAGCTGCAAAGCAGTAATTAGGTGTGTCAGGAAGACTGATAAGTGGGGCCAAGAGCAGGTCGATGCTGCAGGTGAGGGGCCCAGCCCTACTCGGGAAGGATGCGATGGGGAAGTGATTGCTTTTCTAGGCAGATTTCCGGAGACCCCAAGCAGTGCTTTGGACCAAAGGGAAAGCGGTGGTGGTGGGAGGGCATTTATCTTTTCCAGATATATTCCGACTAGAAATGGCGTAGTTCCAGCATGGACCCCATAGAGCAGTGGTGGCCAAACTTGGCCCTCCAGCTGCTTTTTGGACTACAACTCCCATCATCCCTAGCTAACAGGACCAGTGGTCAGGGATGATGGGAATTGTAGTCCCAAAACAGCTAGATGGCCAAGTTTGGCCACCACTGCCATAGAGCAAATCACAGGCTGCCAGATACGAACATGTGAAGCCATCCAAGCAAAGCGTCTGTTGACTTGGGTGCAATTCCTAACTAGCCCCAAGGAAGGGGCTTGGCCTTGGGACAGAACCAACAGTGTGTATTTTGAGGCTGGTCACACCTAGGCATTGCAAAAGCATGCTGAACACCATCTCTGCTCCTAAAGCAGCAATGGGTCTCTTAGCAGCAGTCTAGGAATTAGGGAACCACCTTCCCAGAAAAGAAAATATTAGACCCTCTACCATTAGGTTGCAGCATTGCTGGTGGGGGTGGGAAAGAATATGCTTTGGGGTTTCATTACTTTCTCCCTTGTGTAATCCCAATGCTGTCTCAAAGGATGTCTCCTTGCCCAGCGAGATACTTGCCTGTCCCTCAGAGATCCCAGGGCTCCTGGAGCTGCAGTCCCTGCTGGCAACTAGAGATGTGGCAAAGCCCTGAGTCAGCAGCCAAATCTCTCCCCCCCCACCCCACTCCCTTCCCCCCTGCCACCACCCGCTGCTGCCAGAGAATCGACAAAATCACTCAGCTGGGAAATTAACTCCAGCCTTGAAACATCCCACCCTGGTGGCCAGTGAAGGTCAGGGAACTGGAGTCAGTGGCTCGGGGCTGGCAGGTGAAGAGCCCCAAAGCCAACAGTGTGATGGAGGAGAGCCTGCACTGCCAGGACATCAGCCAAGAAAGGAGAGTGACCACTGGCCATCACCACCACTGCCACATGCCCCTCTGTGGATCACTCCCATTCCCTTTTCATTCTGCTGTTTGCAGGATAAATGCTAGGAACTGTTAATGATAGGATCATTTGTGAAGAAAACATCATGTTTTCATCATCAGTGAGTGAATGTGGACTGATGGGTGGGAACCATGTGTTTAATGGGTGTTATGGGATGGGTGTGTCAGAGCAGAGGTGAATTGATCTACTTGCACTTTGACGTGCTTTCGAACTGCTAGGTTGGCAGGAGCAGGGACCGAGCAACGGGAGCTCACCCTGTCGCGGGGATTCAAACCACTGACCTTCTGATCGACAAGCCCTAGGCTCTGTGGTTTAACCCACAGTGCCACCCGCATCCCTAGGCAATGGGCAAAGAACTTAATAAAAGATGCAATACTGATCAAGGTGATTCTTGAGAAGTAGGTGGGTCTTGATGGATAGATATCAAGGATGTGAGGAAATTTGTAGGGCACAGGAGAAGCTGGATATGCTAATTGGGTTGCCAACAGGCAAATGTCAGGAAGGAACAGCTTTCGCACTCACCGGAGAAGGCGTTATTGGTGTTGAGGAAGTAGATCTCCTCCCGCCCGTCCCCATCAATGTCGCATGCTGTCACACCAATCGCATTGCCTTGGCGATCCCGCAATGCATAATATGGGGAGCTACGTTCATCCACCGCAAGGTTCACCAGCCGGCCCCGTATCTTGTCATACTTCAGCACCAGGTTGGGACCATTGTACCTGAAGGAATGGAGAGCAGGAAATGTGATGTGGGAGGTGGTTCAAGGTGGCAGTGGCCCTTCCCACCAGATCTCTTCCAGAAAATCAAAGTCCACCATTCTCAATTTGTAGGGTTAGAGGGAGAGGCAGCAAAGGACACATCTCATCACTGCTGTTCCTGGGGGGGGGGGAGGGAAGGGTGTGTCACAAAGAGAGTGGAGCTTGAAGCCAAACATGGAAGGGACTTTAGAATGTCTATATTTATTCCACTTGTATTCTTCTCCTCCCTGTAGTTCAGGGCAGCAAACAAGGGGACTATCCCATTGAATCCCCAAACAAAAAGAACAGCAAGGCCAAGGTCATAACATGGGGTTCATGGCTGGCTCCATTTCAGAGCACGGTATCTACTATAATCCTGCTGTAAAACCTGGCACTGTGGATGTTCCAAGTCAGGTAGATAGCACTGCAAAAAGGTCTTATTTTACTGGAAATAAAAGAAAAGGGGAAAACCACCAGCACCCATGAACAATAAGAACAATCCACCAACCCAGAAAAAATATGTATGTGAATGAGCTATCACACCTAATTTAAACATATATTGCACATTCATATAATCCAGCCATATGCCCAAAAGGGTATCCAAGTGAGACAGATGATTGTTTGATACATGATGCTTTAGTTGACATTCCTGCACTGCAGGCAGTTGGATTGCATAACCCTTGGGATCCCTTCCAACTGTACAATTCTATAGTTCTATGTTCAAATGTGCAAAGGGCAGTAAGATTTTCAGACCACCGTGCAGTAGATGGTGGGTGGTTAGCCTTCCAATTGCAGGATTAAATTATAAGGATTTGGAGGTGGGCTTCTAGCTGTGGGGCTCCCATCTCTATGGAAGAAGAGTTCCTTTTTCTAATTCATTTCACTCAAATTGAAGGACTCTGGGATCCAGAAAGGCAGTACTGGGGCTTCCCAGGAAATAAAAACCAGCTGGTAAAGCAAGCCAGGGAGGTGCTTATCTGTAAGCACTGAGGATCTATCAGAGATCTGATGCCCAGAAGATTCAGGTTGAAACTCCCCTTGTCAGTTTGGGGATCAACATGACCCACCTGGAGCTTGAATGCCAAACCGGCTTATGACATTGAGTTAGTTTGAAACCCCTGGCAGGCAACAGCTGGCACTTCTAGTACAGGGATGGCAAAGGCTTAGGGTATTGCCTTCATGCAGCACCTGCCCGTCTTCGGGACGGCTACGGCCCAATGGCACCCTCCCACGCCAAACGTCCAGTTAATCAGCTTTTCAGAACCCCGATAGTCAGATCCACCATGAGACCCGGATTCTTTCAGACATCCATCCATGCTAACATCACACAATGCGAAGTTGCAGAAACGCCTGAGCAGTTTCATCTGGCAGCTAATGATGTGTGACTCTAATGTGGTTAGCATGGAGTTTGCGAAGGCTGAAAATGCACAGTCTAGAGAGAGAAAATTAATACAGCAGAGGAGAAGGAGGTCAGGGAGGGAGGGAGGGACCTTGAGGACAATGTTACAAAGCTCTGGAGAAAATAACGCTCGGCAGCACCCAACGGGAATCAGGATTGGGGCCTGATAGCGAAGCGCAATCGATAAAAAGAGCCATAGCTGCACCGGAGGCTGAATCCTGAGCATCCGAGGTGCATCAGAGGTGAACATATCAATATATTGGCCAGATTCACCTGGAAGTGCTAGCACCTGTGAGACTTGGGAGAAGGAAAAACTGGCTTTGGGAAATCTACCACACCATCATTGAAGCCATCTCAGAAGCAATGAGTTCCTATAAATGCACACACTTTCCATTTCTTCATTCTCAAACAGAACATGGATTCAGATGCTTCCCAATGATTTCAATAAGTACATGATAGCCAGATGATATGAAGCTTTCCTCATATGACTGGCTACAATATCCCCCCTCCTCCCCATCTGTAATCATGAATAGGAAGGAGGCTTTTGCGTGATGAATGCCGTGTGAAAGCTGCTCTGAGTTCTTCCAGTCTTATTTCTATATGGCATTTTTGTGGTTGGCATAGCCTTTGCCTAATTGGACATGCACCCCACTGAAAAGCAGAGTGTTGCCTAGGTTGTGGTGAAGGTCTTTCTGGAAAGGTGGCAGTCTGTGATCCAGAGCACTCTAGATCTGAGCAGCTAAGAAACTTTACTGGATAAGATAGTTCCTCCCATCTCTCAGGAGCCAGACACGCATTAGGAAAAAGTGCAAATGCAAATTAGAAATAGCTAGGCATGAGAAAGGAACTTGGCCTGCAGATGGTTTTGCATAGTTCTAACGCTAGTCTCTCTCTCTCTCTTTTTTTTTTTGCTAAAATAGACTTTATTTAAGTTCAAAGTTTACAAAGAAAAATAATAATAATAATAATAATAATAATAATAATAATAATAATAATAAAGATTACAAAAATACATGAAAATAACAAAGATACATAGCATAAATACATAGATTAACTAAACATTAACAAAGCACAAACATAATTATGTTTGTGCTAGTCTCTCTTTAAGGCAGCACAATACCACTTCTCCTTGATACAGGCTTTCCCAAGAGAGCTGAGAAAAGTATTTTGCCGCTTAACCAGGTGAACTTGTCCAACTCCAGTGCTAAAGGCTTTAAGAGATCCAAGATGGCAAATCAAGATAAGTGTTCTCCCACCTTGTTCCCAATGCCAGGCAAGTTGGAGCACAGGGCTGGGCGCTGTTGCTACATACCGTTTCATTGCTCTCTAGGGCCCATAAAACTCAGCTGGAATTAGCATTTGGATATCGGAAAATTAAAGGGAGTACATGAAGCTTAAAATGTAGCTTTTTGATATGTATGAACATGCTCAAAGTCTCCCGAATCTTGTAATATTCTCAGCTAAGTTACTTGTACCACATAGGTGCCTGAATTTTGAGAGGATCTCCTTAGGAAGCAAGCAAGAGGAGTTGAAAAGACGTTCTGTTGCCTTTCCCCTTCCAATTTTTAAAAAGTTGTCTGGTGCCTCTTGCACAGATGAGTGAGCACCAGCTCCCAGCTTAGGGCTTTCTGCCTGGGCTGACTCAGCAAGCGCTATACCCTGGCCTCGGATAAACAAGTTACACAAGCAGCAGTCATTGGGTTATGAAATGTCCCGTCTCTGTTTATGGTTATGGCCTGGCACGGGAGGGAAGCAGATAATTGCCTTTCCCCCCCCCCCCATCTTCCTGGGATGGTTGCAGCCAAGCTCCCCGGGAGGGTTTTAATTTCCCCCCCCCTTCCCATCTGGTCCACCCACTCCTCATTCTAAGGCCAGGAAAATTGGAGCACTGCCCTTGTCAAGACTACAGAAGGCAGATGGGATGGGTCATCGAAACAGAGTCCTTAGCAATGGAGTAGGGGCACAATCCCATTTCAGACCAAAATGAGCACTTAACTCTGGGACTGGCAGTAAACCCTTGAGCTAGCACGTGTCAGTGATCAAAGTGAAGCCAACGGCAGCAAACCTGCTTGTGCCCAAACTTGTCTTCAGGTGATGCATTCAGCTCCTTAGCACACCCCCTCCCACTGCTAACATTTCGCATCCAGGCACAACAGCAGCACCTGTGCTATTAAGACTCTAAGTATCAACAATGTGGGCATGGATCATGTGGAAGTGGTATCTGAATTGACGTTGCTGCATATGGTCAGCTTGGAAGCAGACACTCCATTGGCAAAGGAAGGAAGATACCTGCAACAGAGATCGGAGAACACCTGCACTGACTCACCAGGTCAGCCTGGTCTCACTTCAGCAAGACTCAGCCAGTCTCTGGGATGAGCACATCTTGGACAGCAATAGCTTCTTTGGCATGTGCTGGAGGAGATACTGGGCATGTGAGGGGGTTGTTTGCTATAGGATGCTTCTTGGAGTTGCACCAGCACTAATGACAAAACCAGAAGATGAAAGGGGAAATGCTACCATCTGACGGGTGGAGAAATAATGGAATTCCTCCCCAGAGAACACTTAATGCATTGTTGAAGCTCTTCTACATAGATCAGACCTGGATTTGGTGTTATTTGATTTCTATTAGGAAGCTGGAGAACCTACTTATTAATCTTGCAGGTGACACAAAACTAGCAAGGTCTGCAAACATTTTAGGAGTTAGGAATCAAATTAAAAATGAATTTGGCAAATCAAAACCCTAGCCATAGGTGAGCTAGGAAAAAAGAGGAAAATAGGAAGCATTTTGAAGGGGGAAAACCCCCAACTGAACTTTAGAAAAACTTGGCTAGGTTGGCAGTAATACTGCTGATAAGTGTCTGGAGTTATAGCGGACCATAAATTAAATTTGAGCTACTGGTAGGAGTATGGCAAAAGCAGACAAAATGTTGTTTTGGGGTTGCCTTCACAGAAGCAGTGTGTCTAAGAAGCAGAACCTACTTGCTCTGTTCAGCACTGTTCAAGCCACCGCTGAAGAAGTAGCGTCTCCTTTAATAAGAACATTGACAAATTGGTGACAGTTCAGGACAGAATGATGGAGATGCCAGGTTTGGAATGCAAGTCCATGAAGAAAGGTCAGTGGGACGATGGGACAAAAAGGATGGAGTGATTCAGGTTAAGCACAAATACGGGTAAATGAGCAAGTTTGCCGAGTTGATGCAGACATTTCCCTTTACTTCAACTTTAAGAAGTGGGGTTTCTGTCTCACAGTGTTAAAAGTATTGTGGCTTGCAGTTCCTCAAAGGTTTCTTTCCTACAGGGTTTCATGACAGTCTAGAATATAGAATCATAGAAACGTAGAGTTGGAAGGGACCATAAGGATCATGTTCAGAGGTCTCCAAGGGACTGTCCAATCAGGGCAATCTGTGTATTGCCTGACACTTCCATTGCTGAGGACTGTAACTTATTTGGCTAGCAGATTAAGGGGATCCTTGGGATACAGCTGAAATCCTGCTGCTATTGCAGTATGGTTCATGGGGCAGGGGGCTGTCCTCTCAAGGATGCACCCCTGGATCTGCACATGCATATGCACACACAGTCTTTATTATGTTTGCATGGAAACCTCCCTTGATGTTTGCTCCCTCCAGATGCAAAACTGTTGGATCCTTATCAGGGCAATGTGACATGGGCCGGATGGCTGGCTCTTCAAGCAGCTGGCCAAGCTTCAACTCTGCTCCCCATCCCCGCCAATTGGAACTAGGAAGAGTGGGGATACGCACAGCTGAATGCCTTGCTCACTGCTGTGCACCTTTGCAAGCCACGTATGCCAATAATGAGCTGGGGCACTTCCTCGCTCTGCAGCCAATTAACACAATGTCAATTGGTGCACACCGAGGCCTGTCAGCACAGCAAGAGAGAACCTGGAGAGGAAAGGCTTGTCCCTCCCTCCAAGAGAATGCCAGCAGCTGCTGAGTCCAGGTGAGATGCCACTGGCCAGAGTGCCTAGTCACAGCAAGGGAACCTTTGCTTTTCCTTAGGTACAAACCATTTTTTGACATTGCTTTTTCCTGCTGTCAGATACTCAACCCTAAAGACTAGGGACAGGGTAAGGTAGTTTGGGTTCCAAGTCAAAAGTCCAAACCTAAATGGCTTGGGGTAAGGACACGTGGAGTATCGCCTCGTCTCACATATGCACAGCCAAACACTATCTATGGTCAGTTTCTGGGGCCTCTCTCTAGTACTCCTACTGAATGAGGTTTGGTGGGTAGCAACCAGAGAGCGAGAAAGAGTCCTTTTAGTGGGGCATCTTTGTTTTGGAATGCCTTCCCTAAAACCTCTTGCCTCTGCTGTGGTCTTTTTTGTGCCTGGTGAACCCCTTTTCATTTTCCTAGGCTTCCCTATCTTAAAAGTTCTATCTTAAATTTCTTAGCGCTTTTAAGATCTTTTCCACTGTTGTTGTTCTCCACTGCTGGTTTTAAATCTGGATTTATTCTGCTGCTAGGTTTAGTCTGTTTTTGGTTTTATACTTCCCTGTTATTATATTTTCACATATTATTGTCTTGTTTTAGTGCAAACCAGCCAAGGGACTTTTGTTACTGGGCAGTATAGAAATACTGCAAGTAAGTAAACAAGTAAGTAAATTACAAGATGGCAGCCACATCATAAAGAATGAGGTGGAAACTCTGGCCTGATAATGCTGACAAGGCGAGGGTAACTTCTGCAGTCAGGAAGTGTGCTGCTATGTGGATGACCACACTCTGGAAAAGAAGGGCTATCCACTTGGAGGAAAGGAGCCGGCTAAGTGGGCATGAAGTCAGCTCATCTGCATAGGCTGTGTCAAAGGCTGCTGACCTTGGAGCTGGGCAAGAGGACTTGGTGAAAAGAGAGGGCTTGCCTCGCCTTTGAGTGGATGACCAGGTTAAGGCACACACCACAGCAGTTCAGCATTAACACGGGTGATGTGGGGCATTGGGTATTAGGGCAAATGAGATATAGCTTTTATTTTTGATCCACAGCGAATATGGCACCAAACACACACATGGAGGTGGTATAAGGAGGAATGCAAAAATAGAAGAGGGGCAGACTTTGGGGGTAGGAAAATGGAACGGAATGAGTGCCTGGAATCCTGAACTCCACGTTGCAACATTTTGTTGCATGACTCACTTGTTTGTAATGTCAAAGAACGAGAGCCCAGGATCCTTCTGAATGGAAGGACGTGCATCTACTTTATATAACGCTGCCTGGAAAACAAGTTGGGCCCTGTATCACAAAGTAAAGGAGCCAACCCCTCAGCTAAACTCGTTACTGCAAAAGAAATTGTGCTTCTTTTTGTGTTCACGCGGCACAAAGAGAATGAAAGCATTCTGGACTGGGGGAGCTTGGGGGGGGGGTTGCTCTGTTCCACAGAGGCAAATGCAGAATGTACATACATGGAGCAAGGTGGGGTGAGGAGGCAGGGGACATGGGTGGCCATAAAACACGTGGCGTGGCTTTGGACAGCTGAGGAGCGTAGCAGCCCAAGAGAAAATTCTGGGACCCAATATCCCAAGCCTTTACAAGCCGTGTTATTACTTTGCCTTGCTGCTGCATTAAGGATGGGCAGGGCAGAGCAACACCTAAGGAGGAATTCAAGGGTTTCAGCGAGAGACGGAGGCTACGAAGAAATGAGATTTCTTGGGAAAGTGAACTCAGCCGAAGAGGTGAATACGATCCAGGAAACGCCAGGCATAAAAGTTATCCGGCAGATATATGCTCTTTCCCTCAGCTCAGTGCAATTCAGAGAATGTTTTATGGGCCGGACAAGTTATATAAGTGGTGGCCAAGTATAAAGGGGCAGTCCCCCTCCAGTGCCCATCCACCAGGTCATGACTCCCGGGTGGCCAGCTGGCAAGGGGGGCTCTAAGGCAGCTGCAGGCAGAAACAGTTTGTCAGAGAAACGACTTGGGAAGACAGCTGCTAAAGGAAAGCTTTACTGCAGATGCACGTTCAGGCCTCCATCCGTACCTTTGCGGTGTTATTACTTCAGGTTTATTTCAGGTGCTACAGCCTGACCCCAGCATGTTGAACATCAGAATTTAGAGAGCAGACACTTCCGGCGGCTGACGCCATTATGGGTGGTCGTGGGATGCTTCGGCTGCGAAGCACCCAGTTCATCCCGGGGGTCAGGAGCCCTGCAGCCGCATAGCGGGGCTCCGGTTGGGGTGCGGGAAGAGCGTCCCGCACCCTGGGCTCCCCGGCTGTGCCCGTTGTGGCTCCGAACCCTTCCCTCGCTCCCCCTGTAAAGGGGGAGTGGGGGTGAAGGGACGACGGAGCCGGGCTATAGGGGACATGCCCCAACCGGGATGTAAATGCGGCGACAAAGCCTGTGATGAGCGTCTAAGTTCTACCTGTTTTCAAGGAGCTGATAAGAACCCAGAGGCTGTGAGTAATTGATTGACTCTTTGTATTCCTGGAACGATCTGGGGGAAAGAAGAAAGGCAGCCCGCCTCCCTCCCTTCGGGTGGTGAAAGAAATTAACTCTTTAAGTGACTGCTGCTACAACAATCAATAGAAAGTACTTGGAAATTGAAAACTGAGTCTGTTGAGATTTCCCTTCGGGGGTTAACTGGGGAAAAAATATCTCCACTTGAAGTTTTGGTCTTTATACTCCGGCTTCGGAGAAATGGCGGCGACTTGGTTTGTCGTGGGAAAAAATTGAAACAAAGGAAGGAAGAGACAGGAACTGAAATCTGATACTCACCCTCTCTCCTAAAATGCTGGACTTTGTGCTCGCACTGGTATCGAACTCTAGTTTAAAGGATGAGGAAATGCTCACTGTCTTGCAGATGGAATTGCTTAATCGGAAATTACAAGTTTTGAGTGGAATTATTCATAAGAAGGATTTACTTTCCACAGAGGAGGCTTTTCAAAAGTTTTACACAATGGAATCAAGCCTTGGCAAAGAGCTGGGAGGGGTGCTTGAAGGATGGTCTGAAATGGCTGGGCAAATCCGGGAAAAGGAACCTGAAACGGGAAAATTTACAATATCCAGACTCCGAGGTGGCAGCTCGGGGGCAAGGGACATGGAATTAAGATTTTTACGGACTTCCGGTTAGGTGCCGGTCAATGGCGGACGGGAGTCCGACGGCTCCGTCCTCCGCCAGGCTTTAGGGACTTCTGTGCCTGCGCCACGGGTCCCTTAAAGCCACGGGAAGAGCGTCCCGTGGACCTGAGCTTCGTGGGTCCCAGACGTGCCGTCTCCGTTCCCGATTGACCCTCGTAAGGGGGAAAATCGGGCGAGCGGAGCGCCGGCACGGGACTGAAGAAGCGTCTGCCTGCGGAGGATCAAAGCAGCGATCCCGCCAGACTCGAGCACCCGGCACTTCCTGCATAGAAACTTCCAAAGAAACTCTGTAAGTTAAAGAATTGGATTATTTTTACAAGTTTTAAGAGCACTGCTTGCAGAGGAACTGCAAAAGGAAGCCTGTTCCCTTTAAACTGTTTGCGCGAGCTTGGTAGCGCTAAAAGATCAAAGCCGCGACTAACGGAAAAGTTTTGCGAACTTTTTAAAAGTTGATTAAAAGTTGTTTAAAGGATGTTTAAAGACTTAAAAACAGTTGATATGGCAAAAGAAGATGCCCCTCACCCTCTGGATTAGGATTCCGGGTCAGTAGCGGGCTGTGATACATCGTTGCCATTTTTTTTCCTTTGTTGGTGTTTCAGTGACTGTTTACCAGTGGAGACATTCTGACTTTTTTGTAACCAGATACAAGTTACTTTGTGGACTTTGGTGGTAACACTGCAAGTTAGGAACTGTGACTGACTTGGGCTACATGAAAATGGGCCCTTCTTGGCTTTAAGGAACTTATATTTTGGAAAATTAAAACCCTTTGCCTAAAAGTTGGATTTTCGGGACTGGTGTGGGCTCCTGGCTCAGCAGCCTCTTTGTTCTCAGGACTGAGCTGCTGGCCACCTGGTGTTTACTTTTGGGACTGTTGGCCTTCTGCTGTGAATGTCTGAGATTGTTACTACAGAAACTGGAGTGACCTTGAGATTACAGCTGCAGAGCCCACAGGGAATGGAAACTAGATCTAAAGGAACTGGCTCTGAAAAAAGAAAAGGCTCTGTTTCCCTAACTCTACAGGAACAAATGGAGAAATTAGTTGTTAGTGTTGCAGAAATTGCAGCAGGATTGAAAAGCGTGACTGACGGGTTGAAGCAAACACAAGATCAAGTTTCATCAGGAAATACAGCAGTGAATTCAGCAATAGAAAAATTACAAGCTGATATAAAAGCTGACATTAAAAATTCTACGCAGACCCTAGAAAAATCCATTGGACAAATTGAGGAGAACGTAAGGAAGAACAGAGAAGAGATTAATAGGATTGGGCAAGAGGTGACCACCTTGAAAAAGGACTCAGAGGAAATTAAAGTGGTCAAGGAAAAAATAAAAAAGGTGGAGGAAAAATTGGATAATTTAGATTTGGAACAGATAGAGAGTATTGGATCACGACAGAGGTCTGTTGAAGAGTCTCTCGCGTTTCTGCAACTACATCAAAGAGAGGGTAACATCCGCCTAAGAAATCTTCCAGAACTGGAAGGGGAAGACCTAAAAGACTACATAGTGAAGTTATTCTCAGGATTTTGGGAGATAGAAGAAATCAACGTCTCAGCGCGCATAGTGAAGGCCTTCAGATTTGGTCCAAGAGGCTCCAGAGGAAAGAAAAGCAGCAAAACAGTCAGTGACTGTTTGATTGTGCTACACGATCGACACGACAGAGACTATTTTCTGGACTTGCATTATAGAAACAACCTGGTGGTTGAGCAGAATAAAGTAATTTTTTATAAGGATATCCCCAGATTTTTCCTTGACAAAAGAGTTCCCTACAACGATTTGGCAACTGAGCTTAGAAAAAGGAAAATCCCCTTCAGTTGGGAATTTCCAGAAGGCCTGGCATTCACGTTTGAAGGAAAAAAGATAAGAATAAGGTCCCTGGCGGAGAAGCAGAAGTTTTTGGACAAGCACCTGGAACAATTTAAAGGCACACCACTCGACCCAGCACAATTCTACAGGTTTCCAGAGGTATTTCCACCACCGCCGGGACCACCACCAAGCCTACCCAGCCCAGGCAAGGATCCAGAGGAAGACAAGAAAGGAGAAGCAACTGGAGGAGAAGACTAGAGAAAGGAAAATGGCGCTCAAGTTAATGACATGGAATGTCCGGGGATTGAATCAGAGACCAAAGAGACGCAGAGTGTTCTACAGCATAGAAAAGAAGAATTTGGATATAATATGCTTACAGGAAACCCACATAGCCCGACGTCACAGAAGATTACTACAGAACAAAAAATTAGGCCAAGAGTTTATATCATCGGATAAGGCCAAGAAGAGAGGAGTAGTGATATACGCAAAGGAGAAATATAGCCCAAGACAGCTTTTTAAAGATGAAGAAGGGAGATACATCGCAATTGAAATTAACATACAAGGCGAAAAATTCTTGATCCTGGGACTTTATGCACCAAATGATGGAAAGTCAATTTTTTATAAGAAAATACATGATTTGCTGTTGGATTATTTGGATTATAAATTAGTTTGCCTTGGAGATTTTAATGGTGCAGTTTCCACATTAATGGACAGATCTCAAAGAACTAAATTAACGAACGATGGGAAACTCCCAAAGACTTTTTTTGAAATGGTGGATAATCTGAATTTGGTGGACTCTTGGAGATTAAAAAATCCCACAGATACAGAGGCAACATACTTCAGCGAACCTCAGCAGTCATGGTCGAGGATAGATTATATTTGGATTTCGAATGAATTGGCTCCAAAAATACAAAAGGCAGAAATTGGCCCTAAAACTCTTTCAGACCATAACCCTGTACAGTTAAATTTAAAAATGATTTCCAAGGACTCTTTTAGATGGAGAATGGATGACGCTTTGATGAGAGACACCAAGCTAGTGGAAAGAGCGGCGAAAAAGATGAAAGAATATTTTCAGATAAATTGGAGCTCCGAAGTGGAGAAAAGAATTGCTTGGGATGCAAGTAAAGCTGTAATGAGAGGATTTCTCATTAGTGAAAAAGCAAAAAAGAAGAGACAACAAAATGCAGAGATGGAGAGATTGTTGAAATCAATCAAAGAAAAGGAAAAAGAATTAAGGGGACATCCCAGATGTGTCAAAATCCAAAAAGAAATTAAATACTTGCAATCCCAATATGCTAATATAATGAATCAGGACATCGAATGGAAAGTGAAAATGATGAAGCAAAGAACATTTGAATCGGCTAATAAATGTGGAAAATTACTAGCTTGGCAATTGAAGAAAAGACAAAAGGCAAATGTCATCAATACCTTGGTAGTAAACGGAAAAAACGTGGAGAAACCTGAGGAAATCAGATGGTGTTTTCAAAGATTTTACAAGCAACTGTACAAGGAGGAGAAGATAGATGAAGCAGAAATTGACCGATTTCTGGAAAAGAATGGATTGCAAAAGGTCCCAGAGGAAAAACTAGTTACTCTCAACCACCCAATAACGACACAGGAGATAGAAGATGCAATAAATAACATGCAATTGGGGAAGGCTCCAGGACCGGACGGTCTAACAGCAAAATATTATAAGACATTGAAAGACTGGCTATCGCAGCCACTAAGAGAAGTATGCAACAAGATACTAGAAGGAGATAGGGCACCAGAGACGTGGAAGGAAGCCTTTATCACACTGATTCCAAAACCAGATACTGATAAGACTCAAATGAAAAACTATCGCCCAATATCCCTTTTGAATGTGGATTATAAAATTTTTGCAAATATATTGGCTACAAGGCTGAAAAGAGTGTTGAAAGACTATATACATAGAGACCAAGCAGGTTTCTTGCCAGGAAGACAAATTAGTAATAACACGAGAATTATTGTGGACATTTTAGAAAAACTGGAGAGAACATAAATACAGATGCGGCACTATTGTTTGTTGACGCAGAGAAAGCATTTGATAAAGTCTCTTGGACATTTATGAAAAAGAATTTGGAAAGGATGGGAGTTGGTCAAAATTTTTTGAATGGCATTAATGCCATCTATACAGAGCAAAGAGCTAAAGTAATAGTAAACAGTGTGATATCGGAGGAGTTTGAAGTTGAAAAGGGAACAAGACAAGGGTGCCCTATCTCCCCTTTACTTTCATTACGGTCCTGGAAGTCCTCCTAAATATGATACGAAAGGACAAACAGATAAAAGGAATTCGTGTGGGAGAGAAGGAATACAAACTACGCGCCTTCGCAGACGATTTGATGTTATCCCTGCAAGAACCGGAAAGCAGTGTCCCCAGAGCTTTGGGAATAATCGAACAATTTGGACTTGTAGCTGGTTTCAAGTTAAACAAGCAGAAAACCAAAGTTTTAGGAAAAAATATGAGTGCAGAACAAATTCAAAGAATACAGGAAGGCACTGGCCTCAATTTTGTCAAAACAGTAAAATATCTAGGTATCAACCTCACAACCAAGAATTTGAACCTGTATAAGGACAATTACGAAAAACTGTGGATGGAAATAAAGAAAGACATGGAAATATGGACAAGATTGAAACTGTCGTTAATGGGAAGAATTGCCGTGATAAAAATGAATGTCCTACCAAGGATGCTGTTTTTATTCCAAGCCATACCAATTTTGGACAAACTGGATTGCTTTAAGAAATGGCAAAAGGACTTATCAAAGTTCATATGGCAGGGCAAAAAGCCAAGAATTAAGTTTAAGATCTTAACAGACTCTAAAGAGAGAGGAGGCTTTGCCCTGCCGGACTTAAGACTTTACTTCGAAGCAGCGGCCTTTTGCTGGTTAAAGGACTGGTTTAAACTAGAGAATGTTGATGTATTGGACTTGGAAGGGTATGATAATATGTTCGGTTGGCATGCATACCTTTGGTATGACAAGGCTAAGATCCACAGAACTTTTAAGTCTCATATAGTTAGAAAATCCTTATACCAGGTTTGGTCTAGATATAAAGACTTGTTAGAGAGAAAGACCCCTAGATGGATCTCTCCAGTGGAGGCCAAGGCCTACAAGAGACCGAACATGTCTGCAAACTGGTTAAGATATATGGACATATTGCAGCAGGAAGGGGACTCTTTTAAGCTAAAAAGCTACGATCAAGTGAAAAGTCAGGTCCCCGACTGGCTGCATTATCATCAGGTATATGAAACATTCAAAATGGACAAAAAAGTTGGTTTTCAAGTAGAAAAATCAAAACTGGAAACAGAACTGATAGAATCGAACTTTAAAAACCTTTCCAAAATGTATAATCTTTTGCTAGAGTGGCATACGAAAGATGAATTGGTTAAATCGTCAATGATAAATTGGGCGAAAGATATAGGACACAATATTATGATGGATGACTGGGAGGGATTGTGGCAAAAAGGTATTAAATTTACTGCTTGTCATAGTTTAAGAGAAAACATAATGAAAATGGTTTATAGATGGTATTTGACACCAGTTAAGATAGCCAGGATGAATACCAAAATGTCAGATGTATGTTGGAAATGTAAACATGCGAAAGGTACCTTTTTTCATATGTGGTGGTTGTGCCCAGCGGTAAATGCTTTCTGGGATAAGATTTATAACGAACTCAAGAAGGTAATGAAGGTTACCTTTTGTAAGAAACCAGAGGCATTTCTCCTGAGCATAACCAATGAAGAGATACCCAGTCAGGATAGAGTGTTTTTTATGTATGCCACAACAGCAGCTAGAATCTTATTGGCAAGAACATGGAAAGGCGAAGAGATACCAACGGTGGAAGAATGGCAGATGAAGATGATGGAATATATGGAAACTCGCAGAGCTGACCGCCAGAATCCGGGACCAGAGGGAGGAGAAGGTGTCAAGGGATTGGAAGAAATTTAAGGATTATTTAGTCAAAACAGTAAAATTGAATATTTGAGCAGAATTAAATAGAATAGCGGCTTTAGTAGATATATGTTAGATAAATTGTTGGTAAGATATTTTTGTGTGAAAAATTTAATTGTTAGGAATTGTGTTAAGATTTGGTGTTAAAGTTAAGATATGATTAAGCAAAGTAAAGTGTATTAAAAATTGAGTTAATGTGAATAGAACAAGATACAAAGCTACCTTGAAGATATATATGATTTTGAAGACAGTGGAGGGAATGGGGGAAGTCCCTCAAAATAGAGAAGATAGTAACAAGAAAAGTAAGAGGATAAATGTTAGTTTAAAGGTTGTATATGTTTCTTTTTATTGTGATTGTTTGATTATGTTTTTGTGTTGTGTTTATGTATTGTATTTTGTATTTTTATATTGTGAATGTTGTTGTTTATGTTATGTTCTCCCTTTGTCTTAATAGAAAACAATAAAATCTTATAGTTGGAATTAAGATTTTTACAAGAAGAAGAAGAAAAAGAAACGGAGGAGCCCAGAATGGAGATGATGAGCACCCTGAGGCTCGATGCGGGGTTTGTCGTGGATGCTGCCTGGATCTGTGGACACTCAGAGGAAGACAATTGGAGATTTGGTTCTGGAGAAAGACAGAAAAAGACAATGGACAGAGGGGGAGTGGGTTGAAGTATTAAATGTATAATTTAAATGGTCTGCCATGGTATCCGAAATCGGAGTGTGAAGTCTGTTAATTACAAGTCTATTTTAAATAAGTAAGGAGATATTGAATCTTAAGTTAAAAGCAGCATGATAAAGGATAGAAGAAATAAGTTTAGCTATAAGAATATTTGGTTATGATTTAGGTTATAATGAAAAGATTAAGATAAGCATGTTTTCTTTTTTTCGTTAAGTAAAGTTAAATTTTTTTATAGAGAAAAGTTGTTAAGGAAATAGTTTATTGATTTAAAACCGAAGGTGTATAGGCGGGGGAAGTCAAACGTCAAGATTTAGAACTAGAAATTTTTTTTTGTAAGGTATATAAATAAGAAGAAGAATCCTGACATTATGTGTATTTGTATTTGTTTTTGTATTTGTAGGTGTGGGGTTGGGTTTGTGTTATATTATGAAAATGCTAATAAATTTTGTTAAAAAAAAAAGAATTTAGAGAGCAGAAATATACACCTTTTTCATCCCTCTAGAACCCACCCTCCAGCTCATGAACCAAACTTGGACAGGGGTTCAGATTTTGCCTGTGAGGCTGTTTCTGCCAAACCATACACACTTATAGACACAGTATAGACACAGTTGCCAATGCAAAAATCAGGAGTCTTAAAAGAGTGTCCACAATTGCGCATTGGCAAGGGAAAGCAGGCTTCAGCCAAAGCGAAAGCTGGCTAGAACCAAAATCTGCTGGATGATTGCATAAAGCAGGACTTGGCTCTACCACCCACCAGTTGAAGTCCGCTGGAGTGCATGTGCATGGTGCTTTGAAGTCCCAACCTTAGGACCTTAGGGCTTTAAAGCATCCAATCACCTGGTATCAAATTTGGCCAAAGGAGCCAAAAGGCTTCTCACCCCTGCTCTAGAACAAAGGCAGGCTGCCTTGGGGAGGTTGAGGACACCAAGCGACACCAAGCCTACACTTGCCTCCAGCCTAGAATCTCCACAATAACCCAGAAAGACATGCCATCTCCCCGCCCCGCTGCCTCAGAGACACATGTCAAAGATGCATGTATACCTAGCATAGACTTGTGAATGTGTATGTGAACCTGCCTAGTCCTGCATCATGTCAAAGCTCATCCCAACCATGGCACCCTCCTTCCTGGCAGCCACCTCCATTCTCATACCTCTGACAGCACCCAGCATTATCCATGGTACCCACCCAGCCACGACGATCTCAAAGTCTCCATCCTGGTCCACATCAGTCACAGCCACACCATAATTGAGCTGTGTCGGATTGCTGTCATAGTCAGGCGGGAGGATCTGATCCGTGATGGCTGTGAACATGGGCTCGCTCCGCTGAGATCCTTCACCAGGCCAAGCCAGGACCAAACTCCACAACAATAACAGCCGCCACCTTGACATCTACAAGGAGAGAAGCAGGAAACTGTGTCAGTCCTGTTGCCCTCACCCATCCAGCTGCTGGGGAATTTCCCCCCAGGCATATATTCTGAGTCATATTTCTGGTCACAGTTTTCAATGTGTGTGACTGCTCCCCAAGGGAGATGAGCCTCTCAGGCCTTCTCATTTGCATATGGAAGTGAATGGATCCCGCCTTGTTCTAGCCTGGGCTCAGATGGTGTTAGTACTCCAGAAATTCCCCTGGTCTCCATCCATGGCAGACTATGCGCCTGTAGAGAATCTGCCTGTTTCAGTGCTACTTACCCTGCAAATAATTGCATTTGGCAGGCGATCTGATGCAGCCTGCCTTATTGTTGGGAGAGAGCCACCCTGCCATTGCAGATCCAGGCAAACAGCCCCAGTCTTTGGGTTTAGGCCTGGCTGCCTATTGCTCAAGTGCCAGTGATCCCCTGCACTCCCCCATTCAGTGCAAGTAGGAATAAGGAAAAGCAATGAAGTTGTGTTTCTTAATCCTCTGGGCTTGCTGGGGGGAGAGCTCTGGAATGTGAGAGCTGTGGCAGGCTTGGGCTGGTGCCCAAAGCAGGAAGTTTTGGGACTACGGTTGATGCAAAAGAGAGAGAGAGAGAAAGTCTAGGGTGGGGATTTTTTGACCTAAAGTGAATTCAACTGTCACACAGATTTCACATTGGGATGCGAAACCAGGCTTGCTCCAGAGTTCCACATCACGGTTGAAGAGAAAACAAACAAAAACGACAGTGGATTAGACCTCACAGATACTCTGCCCTCTTCAGGACTTTGATAGGAAGAGGGAGATCCTGAGTTAGCCTGTGCCTGCAAGCAGAATGACCCATCTCTACCCTTTGACTGCATCAAAGAGAAACAGAAGATTCTGTCTCTGGACTGGACTAGGAGGGAGGGGAGGGGAGGGGAGCAGCTATAAACTGAGTGCCAGGCAGAAACAGTACTTGTGTGCTTATCTTCAATCTGGAGTTCTGTCACTTCTATAGGAAGATGTATATATGCACAGCCTTCCTGCTAGCCAGACGTTTGCTGGTGACCGTGAAATTAAATTAGCACTCATAGAGAATTAACACACTGTATGATGCATGGGCAAAATAGACAGAAATGTAGAATTGCTACAAAAGTGGAAAGGCCTTCAGTACCCCCAAACTCCCAGTGGGACACTACAAACATTTCTCATAATGGAAAATGCCTTACATGGATCTAAATTCATTAAAGCCATAAGCATAAATGGCCTTCCTAAATCAGATCAAGGGTTCATCTAATTCAGGTCTCTTTCCAGCCAAGGCCATGAAACACTCGTAAGCAGGTTAATCCCTCCAACAACCAGCCAGAGGTATACTGCCCTTGATCAAGGAGGCTCAGTTTGGAGTGTCAAGGTGAGCCAGTGTGGCTCAGTGGTTAGTGGGTTGGACTAAGACTGGGGCCCCGTTAAACTCACTGGGTGACCTTGGGCCAGCTACTCTCAGCCTAACCTACCTAACCTACTTCGCAGGGTTGTTCTGAGGATTAAATGGGGAGAGGTGGGATGCATATTGAAATATACTTGGAGTCAAGTGTGAATTTCATGCTCTTTATTCAGCTCATAGTAGTGAGGAATGCAGTTCCCCCAAAATGTTTGCTTTATATACACTATTTACACAATGGGCCCCCCGTGATTGGCTAATTCCGGGATACTCCTGTATGCCAATTGGAGTGCGGATTCACTTCCACCTGGAGCTGGATTGGGTGGCTCCTGCGGACCAATCAGACTGCTGCAATCTCAATCCTATTGTTCTGGGACCAGTCAGACTGCTGCAATCTCAATCCTATTGTTCTAGGACCAATCAGACTGCTGCATTTTGGATCCTATTCAACTCAGTACATAACACATATGCAAGCAAACAAACAAACAAACAAACAAACAATACTATTTCATTTCACCACATCTGTAGGATAATAATAATAATAATAATAATAATAATAATAATAATAATAATAATTTATTTATACCCCACCCATCTGTATTGAATCTAAAGCTGGTCATGGGCTCTCCTATTTGTTATGAGAAGTATATAAATACAGTGAAGGAAAAGGCACCTTTCAGTGTGTACAGGATGGGCACACCAGTAAAACTACACACTAGGGGATCCAAAGATGTGTGCAAGGACTTGGTGAGATCACATCACACTTCCGTTCTAGAAGAATCCCTGCCCCCTGGCTACGTCTGTACAATAATTAGGGACTCATAGCATCATAAAGCTGGAAGGTATTAAGAAGCATCTAGCCTGCTCCTTGAGGCAGGGAATTCTCAACGTTAAGCCACATCCAGGTTGCGTATTGGCTCCTCCTACAGGATAATCCATCAGATGTGTGACACAGGCAGAGGTAGAGCAGAGACGGTGTCCTGCGCCAGAGGACACTTTCCCAGTTCAAGGGACTGTTTAGCAGGCGTCTCAGATCAGAAGCACCCTCCTGCACTTGAAGGCGCATTTTCATAATTAATGGAGCTAATCCTTAAAACAGGTTAAAGCCACCCCTTCCCAAATCTGTACATGCAATCAGGGTAACCAGGAGCTTGGCAGGGGAGGCACTTTTTCATTCTGTCATTGTGTGCATATGGAAACTCTTGACAACTTACGCTAATAAGCAGCTTCTTCTTTTTCTGGGGCTGCCAGCTTGGAGCATTCTTATAAATGCAGCCAATGGCCAGGATCAATACTGCCTTTAAAGCCTCTCGGGGATACTTCATCCACCCTGATTGTGTGCACAAAAGGGTGGTCAAAGTGCAAAGCAAAACATGTAATATGTCTTCTGATCATTCCTATGGAGAACACATGGTTAGCTCCACTATTAGCCATTTGGGGCTCCCCCATTCCCCTGTGGCAGTACCTGGCTGCGTTGTAGACTCCAGCATGCAGATCTGCAGTTAACTTCCCCATACCCACCTCTGAGTTGCTCTGTTGTGGCTTGGCTACGCAAGTGTATCTGCATGGTTCCAACCTTCTGCAGCAATTTCCCTGCTTGGACCCATGATATAGGGGTGGGCTAGAATCCTTAGAAGCATCAGATTCACCTAGGCCAGCAGCAGCATATAGTGCCAGAACCAGACACATCCCAAATCCATTCAGCTCTTGGTCCAGAGCCAGCTAGATCCTGCTAGCTCCAAAACCTAGCCTCACTCACCATATGCTCAGTGTTATTTCCTGAATGGAGAATAGGTGGTGCTTGCATGGCCATTGCCTTTTATATGATAACGTTTAGGGCAGTGGGATTCATGGCGTGGCTGGCAATAAGTTGCCATACAAGTAGCCAGAAGGCTATCTAATAAATACCCCACTGGTTTAAAAGTCTCTCTCAGATCAAACTTCAATGGGTGCCTGCTCACAGTCATGGTGGTGCAACATGATAGGAGCCAATATGTGCAATCCTGTTATTCAGATAGGATCTTGCCTCTATCCACTCACCATGGAAATAGTCTGAAGAGCACCGTAGATTCCTCCAGGCATGGGGATTTGGCAGGAGCTTACTGAGAGTAGGGTACATCTCCTATGTGTTGGGCCACAGCAAGCAATATATCACATAGAGCTGGCAGTCTGGGTGCTAGCACCACCCCCCAGTTCAAGCCCAGATTAACTTCTTGTCAAATTAGAACAGGATGGTAACAGGTACCTGGTGACAAAGATGGTGTATTCTACCATCGGGCTCCCAGCTTTTGGTTTGGGCTAATTAAACCCATACATCAGTGAACTCAAGATAGATCATTAGGGAAATGGCTATTAATTAAGTTGCCTTCCTCTACACACAGAGAGAGCGCTTATACCTGTGCACAAGGCAGTCAAGCAGACAGTCACACACTTGATCTTTGTAACCCTTTCCCCTCCTCCTGGGGGCTCTCGACTTTCCCACTGGAGCTTGGACAACCTGGTCTCTAAAAGTGTAACATCATAACGTCACCGCTTAATAGCTGCTTAACAAATTAGAGAGTCCCTTACATTGATGGTATTCCATACAGAAACGTGGAGTGGGGGAGGCAACTGTTTACAAGACGAATGAGCCTTCTGGGTGTTGTTGGGACTCCCATCAGCACTGGCCAGTGGTCACAAGGGTAAGTTGTAGCTCAACAACATCTGGAGGACCATAGATTCCCCAACCCAGTTGTAGATGATGGAACACAGGAACATAGAAAGCTGCCTTATACTAGCCAGACCACTAGTCTATGGTATCTGGCTTTCATGTTGGTACCTATCCTCTACCCTGAACGGAAGGTTCTCTCCAGAATTTCAGACAGGAGTCTCTCTCAGCTCTATCTGAAGATGCCATGAATTGAAGCTAGGATTTTCTGTATGCAAAGCAGATTCTCTGTCACTGAACTACAGCACTGGAAGTCTCTACTCCCCAGCCCCACAACTACAGTATGTATTCACACTAGCAAACCACAACTTCCCAGGACATGCACACAGCAAAGAAAACTCCCAGATGCACAATGACCACACATTCCCCCAGAAATTCCTATGTGAAAGTCTTTACCAGGCATGAATTGTGTGATGAGAGAAGATTTTGTCTGATCCCTTCGCTTGATTAAGTGATTAACACCTTCTTCTTGGAGCCTGGAGAGCATCCAAAAGGGAACTGAATTGGTGGCGGGAGACAAAAATGAATGATCAAGCCCCAGAGCGGCTGATGGCTGCTTCTATTCTCAGGATGCTAGTCTCTTGTTTTGGATGCAGCAAGAGTCCAGCCCCACCAAGTGTGATGTGCCCATGGCATTAAATGTAGGATGGTGCAGGGAAAGGCAGCAGAATACTATATGAGTATCAGGCACCTGGGCAGGAAAAAGGGACCCTCCCAAAGACCAGGGAGACGGTCTTCACTCTGAACAAGGGAGGAAATTGTGCACAAGCAAAGAAGGAGAGCCGGGCCTTTGCCTGCTCATTGCTGGGTTGTTTAATAATCCCTTCCCTTGTCTCTTATGGGCAGCTCTGAGAATGGAGACAGTAGAGACTAGGTAAGAAGTCATACATCCAGGCCCCGGGTCCAGTCTGTCCTTGGACCAAGCTTGGGCTCAGAACTGGGGTCAGGCATCTTGGCAGTCGCCTGCTAGGGGGATCCATGGTATAGATTTGCTTTTAGAGATGCCCTTGGCAGCTGGGGAAGGGGGAAAAAAATAGCAGTTGGTCGCCATCTTGTTCTGAATGTGGACATTGATGGAAGTCCTCTCCATGACTTTGTGCCCTGCACACCACCATTTTCTGTTCCACTAAACGGGCCAGCTCTTGAGTAAAGGATGCAATGTGTACAAGAATGCCCACTCAGTGCCCGCACTGCAGCAAATTTGCCCTGGACAGCTTGCTGTGGTCATAGGCAGAATCCTTTCTCTGCATTCTGTGTTGCCTGTCCAACTCCAGTGCTTGTAACACTCTGACGTTAAGGTGGTGATATGGCACCAAGGAGGTGAAAAGTTTCCAAAATGAGCAGTGCTGGTTCTCCACCGGGCAAAGGAGAAAGCACCTCTCAGGCCATGGAAGCAGCTGCGGAGTTCCATGTCTTGCATGCTCCTACAGGGTGTGGTTGATTACACTGCCATTTGTACCCATTTACACAAATGGACGGAGATACACTTAACTCAGCAGACCCTGCCCAAGGAGCAGATGGCACTAGAGGCTTACAGGAAGGTAGCTGGTCCTGCTAGTGACACAGCAGGGCCTCTGCATGCTGGGGGAAGACAGCAGACTCTGCATGACATGCTAGCATGGGCATTTGATAATTCCCAAGTGAAGGCACTGCTTTATTTCCTGTCATGGAGAGAGGAGGAGCTCTGTCCCATTCGCGACAAGGCCAAGGCAGGTTCTTTGGCGAATCCTGGACATCCAGATAGAGGATGCAACAGAAGCAAAAATTTAATTGTATTGTTGCTCTGCACCACCAAGCAGCTGCCGTTGTACACAGTTCCTGCTATTTATCCTAAATGACTTCATAGCCCCCCGTGGCACCGCCATCTCTGTTATAAAGCATGGCCCTCCAGCAACCTCGCAGTGAGATAACACTGCCTGCGCTACTGTGGACTAGTGACATCACTAGCTCACAATGTCATTATCCAAATGCATTCCCACATTTTCCTCGGTGACATCACAACTGAACAGCCAATCAATTGTGGTAGCATCAAAATAGCCTGGAAACATCACGAGACACCTCCTCTGTCTCCCCCCCCCCACACACACACCGGCCCAAGCCACCATGTTATCTTCCAAAGTGCTACTAGTTCAAGCAATCTGAGCACAAACAAATCCAGCGAGACTAATGTGTGGCATCATCACCACATTAGAGTTCAGGTCCTGCTCAAGTCTTTCAGGGCTGATTTTCCTTCAAATTCTATTTTTCTGGAACCGCTGCTGAGAACAAGAAGAAAAATGTTCCTGTCCTGGGCTGCACTGCTGTCTTCCTTGAGCCCACTAAATACTAGCCCACAGCCTGCATTAATGCTGCAAACCTTCCCTGCAAAAGCGACAGGGATCACCCTCAGGGTTTTCGGAAAGCAGCCACAGATACCTCTCCCTGCCTCCCACCTAGTGCCTAGGGAGTTGTTCTTCAGAGTTGCCCCCCTTGTTTCCCCTGTACCACACTGCAGGGTGGCCTGCCAGCCCCAAGCTGGGGCACTGCCAGCAGCTGCCGCCGGTGCAGTGTGGAGACAAAAGCAGTCACCTTAACAGCAAGCAGACCTTGGCACCCTTGGGATGCCTGTTCCCTGCTTGCTGTCGGGGGGCGCGGCAACCAGAGAGGCAAAGTCCTTCCTTAGGCAAGAGCTGAAGCTAACCTGAACGGGAAGGCTGCCCCAACCCCACTTTAGCCCTCCTCAAAGCCAAGAACCTCTTCCCTTAGTTAGACCCCCACCTCTCTGGGCCACCCCTTCCACTCCACTTCCACAGCTTTCCGGGCTCCCATTGCTCTGCTCCGACTCCCACCCTCAGTCCCCAATTCCGCCCGCCCGGCTCGCTGGCGCCGCTTGGCGTCCGGGGAAGCGGGGCGCAAGCGCGCCCTTCCCGCCTCTCCGGCTCACTCGCAAGCGCCCAACTTTTCTTCTCCGGCTCTTTGGGAAACTTCGCCCCGTCGGCCGGGTCGCGGCCAGCTCTACTCACCGGGCAGGCGGCGGGGGCCCGTGGCAGAGCCATGCCGCCCAGCTGGCCACGGAGCATCCCGGGCGGGCGGGCGGGCGGGCGAGCTGCCCCAATGTCCGCAGCTGGTGGTGCTGCTTGCCCGCTCCCTGGCGCCTCCGCTGCTGCTGCTGCTGGCGCGTCTCCCTGGCTCCCGGCGTGGAGCTCCTCCGCCCCTTCTCGCGCTTGGGCAAGTCCAGCGGAGCGCGAGCGCCTCTTTATGTAAAGCCTTGTGCCCGGCAGGCGGCCAATCAGTGCGGCCCGAGCGGAGCCGGGCACCCAATGGCGACGCCGGGAGGTTGGGCCGCCTGGCACTGATTTACTACCTGGAATTGCAGGGGAAGCGCGGCCAGGCAGCGCCGATCAATACGGAGCCAAACTGTGACGGGCGGGGAGGATGTTGTGGGGCGGGCGGGGGCGGAGGTCTGGGGTGTGTGGAGGGCGAGGCGGGAGGAGGGGGGTGTGCAGCCTCTTTCAAGAGCACAGCTGGTAACCTTCGCGAGGGAGCGGGGCTTGCCGGATCGGGGTGGCAAGAGCTGGAATCGAGCCCAGCAGCCCCGACGACGCGCACCCGTAGATGGGCTCCCGAGGAGACCCCGAGACAAGCGGAGGGCATGGAGATGTTCCGCCCCCTCCCACCAAACCTCCCACCCACTCCACCTCCAGTTCGCCCGCCTCCCCGAAGCTGATCTTGGCCGGCACGATGCATATACAGTATATATACATATATATATAGATACTGCCGTGTGACACGCTCCATACTGTTCCTTTCCGGTGAAGATAGGAGCGGCGGCGGCGGCTTTGCCTAGGGAAGCAAAGGATGAACGGACTGGAGCAGCAGCAGATCATCCCAGGGATACTTGGAGATATTGGGGGGGTGGGGAGCCGGGCTGCACACCTGAGCTGTAGCCTTGGAAAATGTGGCATTCGCTTTTCATCCGGGCAGCAACACCCCTTTCCATTGCACTCTCTTCTGCCAAATAGCACCCACCACACCACCCTGGGCTGGCACCCTTTTCTCTTAGGTTCTTGCAGTCACACCCCGCCGCTTTTCCTCTGTTTTCTTCACCCCGATGTGGTTCTGAGCCGTACCATCCCCTCGTGCGACTCCTCCGTTTACCCATAAGCTCTTGTCTGCCTAGTGATGAGCCTCCTCTCTTAAGCCTTCCAACTTTGGTTGAAGATGTGGACAGCAGATATTCCCCACCCCAACTACCACTAACTTGGCGTGGGGTGTGTGTGGAAGGGATGAGCAAAAGCACAAGAGGAGCCGGATCAGACCAAAAGTCTATCCACTCCAGCATCCTGTTCTCATAGCGGCCAAGCAGATGCTCGCAAGCAAGGCAGGAGCACAAGCAAGCAAGCACTGTTTGTGCTCCCCCGGCAACTGGTGCTGTACCAGTGCATCTCCGGTGTATCCCGTGTCGGATCCTGAAGGTGGCATTGGCCAAGCGAAGACAGGACTCGTGGCAACATCCGGTCCTTGCCAAAGCTCATTCACACTTCCGCTAGCCGTTCCAGTCCCATCAAGTTCTGGCTCTGCCTTGACCAACACCCTCCCTCCCTTAAGGAAGAGGTGCTAGGTCCTTTGAGCACGTTGTACCTGTGACCTCCAAAATGGCTGAGTGTCCCTTGCTTGGACTTCGACTACTTCAGGCGCTTCCTGGGCTGCTGAGTTCTTCGCGGTATCAGGAGGGCGCCAAGCCCTTTGCGCGCTGTTGTTACTAGGGAGATTTCATTATGGTCTTGTAAAGGAGTTTACTCTTGATTTCTCTAGGTGCAGATGTAAGCGCAGGTGTTGGTCTTGCGTGTTTTTTTATGAGTTGCGTTGAGGAGAGTCCTTCGGTAGGACTGTAGCACGTTGGAGCCAGTTTAGTCAGGGTAGCATAATCACAGGATCAGTGAGGGCCTAGGGCTAGGCTGTGTGTACTAGAACCAACTTAGCATGGTCCAGATTTCAAGGGGTGGAAAGACATGCTGCCCTCTAGACTTCTATCTGGCCCTTAAGACTGTTGGTGGCAAAGGAAAAAATATATAGGCATAAAAGGAGAATTCCCTGGATGCCAAGATCCAGTTTTGGGGCAAGTACTCCACAGCAGTGTGAGATTCTGGGGGTTTCAGAGTCGGTATTTCCTTTAGGAAAAATGAGGCACATTGTATACTGTGGTGTCTTTATGATACATGGTTTATTTACACATATATGCAGCCTGAGCCTATGATGAAGGGGTTCCCAGCATCGTACCCCAAGGGAGTCTTGCTTCTTCCCTAGGCACAGTCCTGGATTCAAACAGCTGGCAGCCATTTCTCTGTTATCTGTTTGCCACATAACTCCTACTCACTAAGCTTCTGGCCCATATTGCTTCCTCCCTCTCTTCCCTAAGCTCTCTTGGCTTTATCTCTAGAGTGAAAGGGCCCCCACCTCTTTGCAGTCTATGGTGAGTTCCTTTGGTCCATTGTAGAGTCCTTAATGCTCCATCCCTCTAGTGACTGCCTCAACAAAGGAAGTTTAGTCTATCTTAATTAGCCCTTAACACATGTTAATTCCAGAGGATTCAGAAGCCTCTAATACACTGGTCTAGCACAGTTTTAGCATTCTAAGCCTTCATTACATCTAACACATACTGAACCTAGTAATTTAGGGACCAACTAAGTTTGTTCTTGGTATGAGCTTTCGTGTGCATGCACACTTCTTCAGATATCTGAAGAATATCTGAAGAAGTGTGCATGCACACGAAAGCTCATACCAAGAACAAACTTAGTTGGTCTCTAAGGTGCTACTGGAAATAATTTTTTATTTTGTTTTGACTATGGCAGACCAACACAGCTACCCACCTGTAACTAGTAATTTAGGGTGCATCTTGCACCCATGAACTCCTAACAATCCTTTCCAGTGTCAGCCAAGATCCCTGCCTATTCTGCAAACAACCACAAAGTGCTGTGGCTGCAGAATACAAAGAAATCAGTCAAAAGAATAGCCAAGATATAAAACAGAAGACCCCTTAGACCCCCTTGCAGGTGAGATCCATAGCTTTGCTACTCAGCCACATCATTAACCATACATCTGCAGATCCCTTTAAAGCAGGTATTGAGCTTAAGCAAGGGGGTTAATTATAAAACCCCACTTCTCTAACTGCAAAGCAAAGTTAATGGGTGCTTCTTCAGCTCAAGTCACACACACCATCAGAAACCGTAAGGGCTGCGTTATGTATTCTAATTCCCCACATATATCTCCATGTAGATAAAAGCATGTACGCTTTGACGTTTCAAGTATGGCATGAGTGGGGATTCTTTGCATCACAAGTACATTGATCAGGCAGGCAATATGTGAGTGGTTGAATACATCATACACTGGAGATTGTAATATTTCATGCATCTCCAAAGCAATCCAATATTGGAAACATCTGTGTGAGATGTACCCAGTGCCCTCTTCTATAGTGCAATTTCATTTTCAAGTTGGTCCAGCCACAGCAGAGTCAGTATTTGCCAGTGCTAATTTGCATGCATTTGCTTCTTTTATTGCACACTGTATTGTGCAAGCTTACAATGACCTGCGCCTAGCAATCATTTTGCCCTAATTGGGGTGGTGGTGGTGGTGGTGGCATATTTTAACAGAAAAACAACAGAACAACCCACAGAAATGTGTAACAGGTCTTCCAACAGGCCAGATCTTAACCCTTGCGCATCAAAACTCTTCCAAATCCCCTCACTTTAACCACAGGAACAATTACTCATCTTTTCAAAATAATCCACCCTGATCTCTATTATGGTCGAAGCCTATGTATCAGGAGGGTAGCTGTGTTAGTCTGATGAAGGTGAAAGAGGAAAGAGTCTTGTGGCACATTAAAGACTGACAAGGGTTGCCAACATGGCGCCCGTGAGCATGTGTGCCTGCCAATACCTTCTATGATGCCCATGAAATGTCTTCACAAATATCCTCTTTTAAAATTCACAACACACGAGGGGGTCTTTGCTCTTTTACTTATTAATTTATTTCAACAAATTATATACTGCTTAACACTGTGGTAGTCTCTAAGCAGTGCACATTAAGGTTAGAAGGATACAGGA
The DNA here is from genome assembly GCF_009819535.1 of Lacerta agilis. Taxonomy (NCBI): domain Eukaryota; kingdom Metazoa; phylum Chordata; class Lepidosauria; order Squamata; family Lacertidae; genus Lacerta; species Lacerta agilis. The sequence goes on from NC_046316.1 coordinate 55,351,525, forward strand.
ACTATATAGTTCGTTAAAAGTAACCATAAAATCAGAAAACTTTCTTCAGACACTTTCAGTTCCTGCTTGCGCTCAGCCTCTCCTACATTGAACACAGCCCCTTGAACATGTCAACATTTCACTGGATGCCAGGATTCAACACTCTCCCTCTTGTCTGTGCTATACAATGGGGAGGTACAAAGAGCTTTTCTCTGTAAGCAAGCCTAGTGGTAGCTGATGCTGGTGCTTCCCCCCTCCCAATTGATGGGGTGGCTAATGGGGAACATGCCTACATCCCCATTTTGTGGTCCTTTCTCTTTTTCTGCTCTTTCAGTTGTGCATTCACACACCAGCCGTTTTGTGACTGCCACCCATGGCACTTCCTCAAAATTTCAAATGTGCTCAGGCACAGGAATATAGGAAGCTGCCTTATACTGAGTCAAACCATTGACCCAACTAGCTCAGTAGTGTCTACACTGACTGGCAGTAGCTATCCAGGATTTCTGGCAGGACCCTCTCCCTGCCCCTCCTGGAGATGCCGGGGATTGAACCTGTGACCTTTTGCTTTCAACACAGATCTTCTACCACTATGCTATGGCTCTTTCCCCTATAATTCCAAATGTGTCTGGGCATGATCATTCACGGACTAGGGTTCAGTTCATCATATGCAAGAGAACAGTGGGAAATTGTCGTGCCATTGCCATTTGACTCCACTGCTTAAATTCTTCTCTCTAAATGTATATCAATGTCTATGTCTCTACACCTGCCTATTGACTACTACACCTCATGCATCTGATGAAGTGGGCACTAGTCCCCGAAAGCTCATGCTACAATAAATCTGTGAGTCTTTAACATGCCACAGGACTCTTTATTATCAATGTGACTGGAATCGGTGTGTGAGTTTCATAGACAAGTGTGCAGTGTGAGCCTGGAACTTTTATCTCTTCAAAGGCAATAGAAGATTGCATCGGTGTGAGTGGATTTTGTGCTGCATGCAGTTTATACCTGGAACACCCACTACCTCAGAAAGTAACACTGGAGCTAAGATTGGCAAAGACTAAAGCAAAAAATGAGAACGAAATTCGAGCCAAGGCGCAGGTATAATTTATATTCAATAGGTGGTCAAATGCAGACACTTACTTCTCATGTTTTCTACACCTATAACCAGAGTTGCAAACATAATGGCTCACTCCATTTTAGTTGAGGTACTAGAGAAGGGAATATTTCCCCTGTATGTCAAACAGCTGCTTTTAGGGGACAAATTTATGAGCTTCTTCCTTGTAGCTAAGCATATTAGAGTACAGGCATGGTGATGACTTCTCATCCTTTTGGGAGAATTAGGGTTGCTTCATATAATATGAAAGTTGCTAAAGCGAAAGGGGAAAAGTTAATACATCACACACGTGTGTGTGCATAGGAGGGAATGATGCGCACTTTCAGTGGTGAAATAGACATGTTTGTCAAACCACAGGTAGGATTCGCACAATTTCTTACACAGCAGTGATTTCTGAGTAGGAAATGCCTCTCTCTTTTTAAACCCTGGTTTGTGTGTCACCTCACGTGCTTTGAAAGCAGACTATGTGACTAATTAGTTTTCGAAACAAACAAATAAATAAATCTTGTGTGAAGCGGCCCTCATTTTTCCTGCCTGATAGGATACCTGAAAACCACGCAGAACCACCAATTAGGAGATATTGTCACAATAACAAATATGTGTATCGAGACACATGAACTGGTATAGAAGCAGACATATCCATACACTCTGTTGGATGCTTGCACATATAATTACACCACAGCCACCACATATATGCATGTGAATGAGCATTCACTTGTACAATCTCAAACAGTGACAGGACTAGATTGATGCATGCAGTAGAATGAGGTGGTAGAATAGAATTGGCTGCACCACTTCAGACTGAAGACAGGCAATATAAATTCCAAGTACACTCTACCTTAAAGTGTAAGTGGAAAACTAACACATCAGGGAGACAGTTTCCAACCCAGCCATTTCCCCCACTGTCCTAGTTTTCTGCTTGCAGGGAGTTGCTGCTGCTGCTTGCAGGGCAGTCATTCAAAGGGGTGTTTTCCATTCACAGTCTGAAGTAGTATCCTCAGGACTTTACTGCCTAATTTCCAGCTTGTTTTGCTGCATCCATCCAGAGGCACCTTAACTTATTCTGGTGTCCTGATGGCTCTGCTCCTGTTTCATTCCTGTAAGAGATAAGACAAGGAAAATAAAGAAGCCCAAAGAAACCCACGTGTGCATTCTCCACAGATGAAGGTCTTCGGATGAAGAGTGGTATACAGTTTTAATAAATAATAATAATAATAATAATAATAATAATAATAATAATAATAATAATAATAATAATAATAATTCTCAGCCAACCAGTGACTGGCCTGTGGGGGATCATCTTCCAATGTCATCTGCTCACACTGTGCATTTAGGGAGGACCTCCTATTTTAATTAGGGGGATACTGTCATCATCCAGAGGACCATGAAGGGTAGCAGGAATGACAGGTGTTGGAATGGGCTCCTAACAGTTGTGTTGGGAGTGGGAGTCTTTACCTTTGGTGATGACCCCCTGTGCTACTGCTTTCAGAAGGCTACAGTTGCAATTCGTCTGTCCCAACAGACAATGGAGTGTGCCTCCGGGGGGGGGGTGAAGTCAAACCACTGCATTAGCAGTGCTGAAGTAACCTCCCAGAGCGCAGTGTGTATGGAGGTCCAGGGCTGCCCAAATGACAGTACCCTCCTCTCAGCCTCACTGATGTGGTCCAAAGGAAAGCAGAGCAATACACTTGGCACCAGCTTGGCTGCAGGAGCTGCTGGAAGGAGGCATACAAGGTGCCATCGTAGAGACTCCTCTCCAGATTTATGTAGGGTTTACTCCTTAGCCCTTTCTTCTTTTATAATCACAGAATCGTAGAGTTAGGGGTGGGGGGGGGACTCCAAGGGTTGCCTAGTCCAACTCCCTGCAATGCGGGAATGTCAGCGAAAGCATCCATGACATCTGCTGTCACTCCAGAAAGACAAATGCGTGCTGGAACCCCTGAGTTCTCTCACCTCTCGGAGATTAGGGTGGCGTGTAGCAGTTTTAAAAGCAGGATCCCGTGATAACTGCCCCAAATGCCACCATGAGCACAAATAACCACGAAGGCACAACAGAAAGGACATCTCCGGCGCTGGCAATTTAAGCCACAGTTGTTATTTGCGAGATCTCTGAATAATAGAGAAAGCGTTCTGTTTCGTGGAGCCCTTGCTTGGCCCTTGGCTGTGCTCACTGAATTGTTCTGTATTGCCTATCCCCAGTCTGCGTCTGGCTGAATAGACACAATGAAGGGCGAAAAGGCAGCCGGAATCCGGGATATGAAAAACGATGCCCTGATGCCTCCCGCTCGAGTTGTTGTCTTCTCCCCATTAACAATGCAAAAGAATAAAGAGTGCTAATGATATTGGCAGTTTATACTAAATCGGGAGGTGTCGAAACAGCAAGGAGAACAGCAACAGGAATGGGGGGGGTGGCGGCAATGGGGAGAGAGTGGCAAAGGTAGGTGGGGCAGAAAGCGGCAGCAAGTGACTTTGCAAGGAATAGAGGCTGTGGAGAGGGGGCAGCAGCCCAGGGAGCTGGGAACAATGGACAGGATATTAGAGAAGAGCTGGCAGTGAGATATGGCAAAGAATGGCAGTGCAGAGGGAACTGGAGGGTGTGTGTGTGTGTGTGTGTGTGTGCGTGTGTGTGTTGGTGTGTTTGAGTTTTGTGTTCCACTGTCAGTCCAACTATGGCCAAAAAAGTCTAAATGTTACAGGCATCATCACTGGTGTAGTTGTGGAGCTACCCTGTTTCTCCTAAAATAAGACATAGCCATAAAATAAGCCATAGCAGGATTTCTATGCATTTGCGAAATATAAGCCGTTACCCAAAAATAAGCCATACCCCGAAAATAAGCCATAGTGACGTCGTACCTCCCATTAAAACAGCCTGGGGAGGCGTGGCTATGCAGCGTACCGATGCGACACGGTTAAAATAAGACATCCCCTGAAAATAAGCCATACTGTGTTTTTTTGAGCAAAAAAAATATAAGACGATGTCTTATTTTAGGAGAAACACGGTATGTGCAGAGCTTTGTACGATCTAATTAATGAATCAAATGTTAAAAAAAACAACGTTGTGAAACAGCAGCTCCAAATTTTTCTCAAAGCCGTGTCTCACACCTTCAGATTCACTACGAAGTCAGAAATAAAGGCAGTGCTTTTTTCTGGGGGGACGCAGGGGTACACATACCCCTAAACATTTTGTGAATCTTTATGCTTTTGTCCATTTACTGTATTTACTGTATTTCCCCCAATTTGAACTGTAAAATTGTGATTTTCTTGAGTCAAAATGAGAGTACTCCTAAAGTTTGTTTGTTTTTTTAAAGAAAAAAACCACTGAATAAAGGTATGGCAAAACACATGGTTCAGAAGATTAAATATTAATTCTGCAATGGTTCTTCAAAGCTCAGATTGTTCTGATCTTTCTTTTCCGTGGCTGCAGCTTCCAGAACAAGCATTGTTTTGTTTAAAGCAAAAGTTAGAAAGCCTGCCTTTCTAAATTTACGACCTCAGCCATCTGATATACACAGGCCATTTAAAAACAAACTGATCTAAAAAAGACCCCATCTGCACCTTCGTCACAAATATTCACCTGGAGCATCTTGCTAGTCTTGGTACTCCAAAGATGGCTGGAGGAGGGCTAGCAAGCTGAGGAGCAGAGCCAAGCAAAGAGGGATCTCTGGTCACCTGAACGGAAAAACAGTTAACCATTTTCCTTCTGTGGATTACCTTGTAATTCTATCGCTCTGTCTGCAGACTCAGAATGAATGATAGAAAATCTCAAGGCCACAATGTTTTAAGCAGCCTTCCCCATCCTGGTGCCCTCCAGGTTTTCTGGACTTCAGCTTTCATTATTCCTGACCATTGATCATGCTGGCTGGGGCTGATGGGAGTTGTAGTCCAAATCATCTGAAGGCTAAGCTAAAGAAGCACCATGAAGTTCTACTGGGCAGGAACACGCATTGGTTCCTGGCCTGATGCTCTCAGCCCCTAACCCATGTGTGCTGGCAGCAGGTGGGGAGGTGACCGCAGTGAAGGGGACTGTGTGGCAGTAGCTCCGGTTACATAGCAAGAGCGAGTGCTCGAGAACAGCAAGACAGCAAAAAGGGCTTTTAGTGAGAATGAATAATTCACATTTTGAGCAATGTCCTGGCGACAGGAAGAGTCCAAATAGGTCCCTGGGGCCTGGTCCACCAAGGGAACGGTGAGGAGGGATGTCATGCAAAGAAAGAGGGGCAGGGAGAGCAAAAGGACAGAATGCAAGGGAGGGAAGCTTGGGCAGGAGTGGCAGAGTAATCAGGCTCCTGACTTCTTAGTAGTGATACTGAAAGGAGAATTTTGCCCGCCGCTGCTTTTCCTGCCATTGCAGAGGTGTGTCAGGAAAATCTGGCTGGGTATGATGGGAGTTGTAGTCCAGAACATCTGGAAGGCACCAGGTTCTGAAAGTCTAATCTAGCTCCTGGCGGGGGGACTTTTTTCAAGACAGGTGTCCTCTCTCATAAAACCAAAGCCACTTTGTTATAGTGTCTCTTACAGTTAGCAGCCTTGATGGCTCTTACCCTGATGGGTCTTTCTTAAAGGGTTCAGAGTATGGAGAATCTCTGGCCCTCCAGATGTCGCTGGACTACAACTCCCACCAAAAAAAGGCCAAGAGGATGGGAGTTGTAGTTCAGCAATATCCAGAGGGCCAAAGTTTCCCCGCAGATGGAGCACATGGTCTGGTTGAAATAAAGAAGAGCCATCTTCCTAGCACCTGTTTGCTTTTCTGCCATTCCTGGACAGAACATGCCCCATACACGATACCAGGTCTGTGAAAGCAGCAAGTGTGCCAAGATGAGAGGGCACTAGAATAATAGAATCATAGAGTTGGAAGAGACCACAAGGGCCATCCAGTCCAACCCCTTGCCAAGCAGGAAACACCATCAAAGCATTCCTGACAGATGGCTGTCAAGCCTCTGCTTAAAGACCTCCAAAGAAGGAGACTCCACCACACTCCTTGGTAGCAAATTCCACTGCTGAACAGCTCTCACTGTCAGGAAGTTCTTCCTAATGTTTAGGTGGAATCTTCTTTCTTGTAGTTTGAATCCATTGCTCCGTGTCCGCTTCTCTGGAGTCTATTGTGGTTTCTGCTGCAGGCTTTTTCTGCGGAGAGGAGGGGCTTCCAAAGCCATTGTTTCTCACATGGTGGATTCTGAGCTGGCATCACTATTGAGTCCAGGAAATAACAATAAGAAAGAAGAGGCACTGGCAACGAGATGGCAGAGGGAGGAAGAACAATGGAGCTGCCCAATCACTACACTGTACTTTGAAATGTCCTCAGACCCCTGGAGGCTCAAATCTTGTGCAAGACACTTGGGCTCATGTTCATGTTGTGTGTACACATGCAAGTGGTTCTAAGAATGAATGTGCATGTGCTCATTTATACCGAAATTGCAGAGGCACGGGAGAACTTGAATATATTGGGGAGGTGCTCAGCTTTTCACTTGTATTCGTACATACAGTTGTGAGAAGTGCTGAATGCACGTTGCATTTTTGTGTATGGCTGTCTTCCAAACCACAGAGGCATCAAGGCAGAGCAAGGCAGTTTACCTAGCCAAGCTGCCGACCAATAGCATTTTGAAACATTTCTTGCATGCCTATTTCTATCTCGTATCTAAATGCCTAATTACATGGACTGAACACATAAAACAAAATGGTTTTTTTTAACAGTGATTATCACTTAAGTAAACAAACATTTGTAAACTGGTTGCACACACATTCTGTGTAACAGCTGGACATCTGTATTGAAACTCTATGCAGGGCTAGGTCAAGTTGTATTGCTATCCTGTGTGAACATTATTTTTCCTGCCTCCACTGTGCATCTTTTGTCTTCTGGGGGTTGAGTTGGGTTCCCTTTTCAGTGGTTTCCCAATTGCAGCCCCTTCCCTTCCTCTTCATAAATTAATGAAACAAGAGGGGGGAAAGGGCTGCTGATGTCCCAGAGTCTTTCCCTCAAGTTTTCCAGAGGGGCAATGTCATGGACTGGCTAGATGCAGAGGAGTGGTGGGAGGCAGCAGCCAAGGAATCCCCCCCCAAGGGAACCCCCAGGGGAAGAAGTCTCAGAGCCAGGGGATTGGTGGTGGGACCATGATAAGTGGTCAGAGGGAGATAAGGGAGTGGGTAGAAAGGTGGAGGTGTCAGCAGCAGGAGAGGTGACAGGCAATGCCTTACCATCTTGTGTTCCAGAATAGCCCAGTGACTCTTAATTTCTGATCTGCCTATACTGTGTCCTGGTCTGGCTGCCCCATATCCTATACGCAGTGAAGACGTAACAGAAACCGGGTGTCATTGTGGGCTCTAAAACGGAGATCGCTCTGTAACAGGATTAATTGTGAGCTGGTGCGGGCTACTGATTCATCATGGAGACTGTTCATTATGAAATCTCCTTACAGACAAGACCACAAGGTGAGGTGGTACCAGAGACAGCAGATGCATGCCAGGGCATTAGAAATCAGGGCCGGCTGGGGCCAGCCTGCTTCACTGCTCAAGGATCAGAGCAAATACGGAGCATTGGAAGTAATTCTGAAGCTGCTCCAAATACCAGACTCCGGGGAGCTCTGGAGCCACAACTGGATGCCTTCCCCATCAAGATCTGGGTACCAAAAGGATGGACCAGGCCATGTGCATGCTGTCTGCTATTTCACAGCTGGTGTTTTCTACAGCCTAGACTCAGCAAAGAGTCTTGCCACTTCCTCCGTGGTGCCATCGGGCCAGCTGCATAGGGTTCTTACTTAGAAGCATCTGCAAACCAGAGGAGGCTACCTTGGATTGTGGGGAGAGCGTTATTTACATCAATGCGGGGGGGGGGGACACCTCTACTGAGAGAGCAAGCTGAGGCTGCACTTTAAGCCGGTTCCAAAACCCAGTTCCCCCCTGACAGCAAGGGCCTCCTGCTCCTTGGAGATTGCCAGCATTGCCTGCAGCGACCAAAGTGGAAATGCAGGGCACAAGCTGCACATTTTGTAGCTTCCAGAAACCCTTGGAGTGTGTGGCACAGCCAGGTGACTTGTGAGCAGCACGCAGAGTGAGGGGGAATGGACCAGCCCAGCTACCCGCCTATTGACCCTCATGAAAGATTGATTAGCGCCCAGTGGATCTTGCTGATTAATCAGTTCCAGTCATTGTCTATCAAGAGCATTTGGGTTCCAAACGAATGACACCACAGCCCCGCCCACTAGGAGCCGGTGCTCACTGATAAGGAGCATCTCTCAACCACTGCATGGGTTGAAAGGAGCTATTTCTCTTTGGTTAAGCCGAACTCCAGGCACACCGTGTATTCATTGTAACAATTCAAGCCACGCTGTCCCAGAAGGTGGAATCCGAAGATCTCAGTTTGCCATCTGCAAGGCAAGAATAGCTCTGGGCTCAGAACCAGTTGGCTGGTTGGTCAGCGATCATCCCTGGCAGATGAAAATGGTGGACTATATGGAGCTTGCTGAACTGACCGGGAAACTCTGAGACCAGAGGGACAACACGGTGGAGAAAGATTGGAAGAAATTTAAAGTATATTTAAAGAATTATGTGAAGATTAGTTTTTTAAAATAAGCAGGAAGATTGGACAGGCAACAGATTTAGAAGTTAGATAAGACATAGTACTAGATGAAGTAATGTTAAGGTTAATAGATAAGAGAAGATGACTAGTTTATAAATATAAGAATATTAAAAGGTAAAGAAATTACTAAAGATGATTTATAAGGAACGCAGACGGAGAGGATGTGAGGAAGTCAACCCACAAAAGAAGGATAGACAGAAAAAATAGGTGTTGTTGTTATTATTATTATTATTATTATTATTATTATTATTATTATTATTATTATTATTGTTATTATTATTATTATTTTGTATTTTATTGTAATGTTTTTTATTGTATGTATTGTTTGTTTATTGTTTAATGTGTTTAAAAATTAATATTTTTTGGGGGGGGAGGAAAGATCAGCGATCATCTTATAGTCAGGGTGACTGCCTGAAGGTCCGCCTTCCAAGTGAAAAATTTCAGATGGGCCCAAGCTGAGAAACAGGTATCGATGGAATATTGTAATTGCTACCATATCTCTCTGCGGTCTGCCTACAACATCAGCTTCCATGCTTGGGCTGCGTACACACACAGTTTTATTCTAGAATCAGTAGAGACCAAGTACTTGTTTTTTTCTACATAGTCCACACACAATCTAGATCATAGTTTTTGCCCCCTGCAAAGTGCTTCTTGAGAAACTGGTTTAATTCTAAACTGTTTTAATTGCCGATTGATTCTCCATTACCCAGCAGTGTGGCAGAAGAAGAGTGGATTTACTCTCGCCCAATGATGTTGTGGGTGAGTATATGCCAATATTGCAATTACTCCTTCCTTCTTGTTCACCTGTGGGGGGGGGAAGCTTAGATAACCTAAATCAGGAGAATGTTTTCGAAGGTATATCAGCTAACCACACCCACCCTTGTGGACAGCAGGATGTGGAATAAATCTAGCCTGAAAACAGCATGTTGGGTGCAAGTATGAACAATTATGGATTGAGACAAACTACATTTCTGTGCTACAAACAGGTTAATGTGTACATAGTCATGGTGTGCTGTACAGTCCCCAGCACAGCTTCACGACAGCTGTCACTCTCGGTGTGCTGGGAAAAAGATTCTCTCCAAGAGCCTGTTGCTGGCTGTCCTCTGCCCAGTCTTTGCTAAGGGGGCTGTTTGGAGACATGAAGACTGAACCCAGAGATGCTAAAATGCATCCTGTTGGTGTTGTTCTGTGCAGCTGCTGCTCCCATCTGCCCATGTGCTAGGAGCTCTGTAGTTAACCCTTTCAGCAGCAAGGTCAGACGCACAATTTGAATTTGCTTGGCAGCATCACGTTTGTATCTGCCAGGAAGCCCTGGGGATGTGCTGGCCGTGATGTTACTTGGAGACGCTGCAGGGGAGCCTTGCTCACAGATTTCTGCTCAAGCTCCGCTGGTTGGCACCAACCCCCCCTGGAGCCCCCAAATACAGCTCTGTGTTGGAGAGGAAAGAGAGCTAAGCCCCGAGCTCACAGTCTGCACTTGCAGGGGAACAAATGTATGTGAATAGGTCTTATAACCAACAATGATATATATACAGTGGTACCTCGGGTTACATACGCTTCAGGTTACATACTCCGCTAAGCCAGAAATAACGCTTCAGGATAAGAACAGAAATCGTGCTCTGGTTTGTGCAAAGTGCCCTCTGATGGGCCCTCTCAGACTTACTTGGTAGTAGTGTGGCAAGCAGCAGCATTCCAAAGTTGACCTGAATCTGCTGTTTTATTTTCCCACAATGCTCCAGAACACCCATTACCATGTCACTCTAGGGCATTGTAGGAAATTAAAATGGATTCTTGCAGACCCAGCTGCCTGCCACTGAGGGCCCAGACCTGCTGTAAGCACTGGTGCATCCTGCTGGTGCATTGGGGCACTGGTGGAGAAAGGGGGGTGCGGTGGGTGTGGCCCACTCTGGGTGTCATCCCTGAGGGGGGGTGTGGCATCGCCGCCCCGCCCCCCTGGGATGCTCGTGGGCGGTGCGCCACCCCCCTGCGGCGGTGCGCCATGCCCGCCGCTCCGGGTGCCGGAGCAGCTATCTTCACCTCTGCATTGTGGACCCGCATTATTCAGGTTTCTAGTCCCTATATACTACCTTTTGTCCCAGAGGCCCCCCAAGCGGTAAACAGTATACAGTACAATGCCATAAGTCAATTAGCAAGGAAATCTATATAATATAGCAAAACTGCAATATAGGAGCTCCAAAAGAAAGCCTCCCCAAGCCTGAAGACTAATGGGTGCTCTCATGAACCCTACCCTGTTTCTCCTAAAATAAGACATAGCCATAAAATAAGCCATAGCAGGATTTCTATGCATTTGCGAAATATAAGCCGTTCCCCAAAAATAAGCCATACCCCGAAAATAAGCCATAGTGACGTGGTACCTCCCATTAAAACAGTCTGGAGAGGTGTGGCTATGCAGCGTACCGATGCGACACGGTTAAAATAAGACATCCCCTGAAAATAAGCCATACTGTGTTTTGTTGAGCGAAAAAAAATATAAGACGGTGTCTTATTTTAGGAGAAACACGGTATATGCCACATGCTTTGGGGAAGCCACAGAGAGATTTCCCAGATATTTCATGTTTATTTGAATACGCGATCTCCATAACCATGAGGGCCAGTACCTTAAAAATAAATGAAAGCTATGATTGTCAGGGATCAAAACACTGCATGAAATTCCACCTAGTTTCAGAAGCAGAACCGCAGGTGACGGAAACAATTGCAAGTCCCATGGCACCTTAAAGACTATCAGATTTATTGTGGTGGCATGACTTTGTACAGGCTGGAGCCTACTTCATCAGATGCAACACAGCAGATGATGAAGAGCCCTCTTTATTGAGTGCTTGATCCTGGGCTAAAAACCTTAGGTTGCAGTTTAAAGTAATGCTGTTGCTGCTCTGCTGCTCTGATTCTTACACTGCCTCACTGCCCTGTAGAGGGGACAAAGACAGGCTCTTGATATGAGGCATGCAATGGACAGATGAGGCAAGCAGCCTGCTCCCATATGGTCATTTACACAGCGCTACTAATGGAGTAATATGTGGGTCTGTGAGATGTCCCCTATTTTAAGATATTACCTGAATTTGACCAGGAGCACCTCTTGTGTTGGACACAACTGCTCCATACATGTCAATGTCTGTTCCAGAGAGCTGTATCCTGTGAGTCTGGGAAGAGTACTCTGTGTTGAGAAAACCTTTGCAATGGGTCTGCCCTCATCCCAGGAAACAGCAGGAGTCAGCAAAACTTCAAGAGTTGTGTTTATTTATGAATGATAGAATGGCAACTCAACACAGCAGCTAGAACGTGCTACACCGGCAAGGCTATATGGGTCCAACTAGCTCCCACTGAGCTCTAGAGGAAGCTACACCCAGAGAGAGGAGTTTCTGTTACAGACCTGGCATCCCACACTCACCACACTGCTAAACTGCATAGCCAACCCCACAACCCTATAGAGTTTCTTATTTCGGACTCTTTCGATCTGGCAATCTTCTTGGGGCTGAACTTTCTCCAGAAACAGTTGCATTGTGGGGCGACGGCTGGCCATGAAAGGCCTTCTCAAACAGCGTTGTGAGACTCTTGACAGCTCCTTTCTCTCTGTTGCTCATCCTTTCACTCACGGGGTCCCTGTGGTCTTTCCAACAGCAGTTACAGATCAACAGACAAGGGGAGAGACAGGCAGCCGGCAGCCCCAGCAGCCACGTCAAAGCTGATTTGAGCACCATGTGCTGCTGAGCAGAAGGTCTTCTGCACAACTTGGAAATATTCAGGACACGAGAAGAGTCTGCTGGATCAGGCCAATGGCCCATCTAGTCCAGCATCCTGTTCTCACAGTGGCTGACCAGGATTCGAACGCAAGAGCCCTCTCCCCTCCTGGGGTTTCCAAGCAACTGGCATTCAGAAGCATTGCTGCCTCCAACTGTGGAGGTATTGCATAAGCATCATGGCTCATAGTCATTGATAGCCCTCTCCTCTAACTCTCCTTTATAGCCATCTAGGTTGGTGGCCAACCTCACCTTGTGCGGGAGCAAATTCCATTGTTTAACTATGCGCTGCATAAAGAAATCCTTCCTTTTATGTGTCCTGCATCTTCCAACATTCAGCTTCATTCAGTATGGAGGCCCATCACCGAGATGAGACATCCAAGGGAGCCAGCATGTGGCCACCTTAGGGTGCAAAACACCCCAGATGTCAGCATGCATAGGGCTTAAAGAATCTTGCATTTGATGAAGCCTCTGTGGGAAAGCAACGTTGTGAGAGGCAAGACACTGACAGGTTTCTGAAACCTTTGAGGCTGCAATCTTAAGCATGCTTTATGGACATAAGTCCTTTGAAATCCATGGGAGCTGCTCCTAACATATTTAGGATCGAGACTGCATGAAAGAGAAAAACCCACTGATCCACACCTGTCCCTATTGTTACAGATCCCTGACGGGGAAGAAGGCATGTTGGGTGGAATTTTCTGTGCAACTCGGAAAAGCACAGGAGCCCTGGCAAACCAATGGGTGGAATAGGTGACATTGTCTGCCACCCCCACTCCACCCCCCAATTCAAAGCTCTGCTTAGAACAGGAGATGCTGATGATGGGATGAAAGAGCCCCGGAAACCCAAGCAGAGCTCTCTTCTGGGTCTGATGCAGCTGCTGCCATATAGGGCAACACAGAGGTGTGGGGCATGAGGGCCCACAAGCACTAGAAGACCCATGAACCCCAGAAATCCTCTCCAATCATTGCATATCATATACATTATCATATAGCGTATAAACTGATTATCCATCACATAGCCGTATATGATATATACCACATAGGAAAGTTTTTTTTGTGGTACACAGTGGTTATACAATCATTCAGTTTGCTTTTATTTTTCTCTCTGACAAATTACTTCATATTTAATTAAATTTCCTCCTGTCATGGTAATGTTTCATCTCCAATCAGAAGGTATGTAATTGGATGCTGGTATATAATCAAACTTAAGTGGGAGGGTTTCCCCAATGCATTTCTCAGAAGGGTCCACAGCTAAGCATGGCTGTCACCAGTCTGATGAAGGTAAGGGGGCGGGTTGAAACTAAAACCCTTTCCTCCCCAGAGCCTTTTGTCACACAGGGCATTTCCACAATGCCAGTCCCAGTGCCGGAAAGCAATTGTGCAGTTCAGCCTGGGATGTGGGGGGCAGGGAGGGAAGGCAGGGAGAGTGATAGGATTTGTAGTGTCATCCTGCACCGAAGTGGTCATTTCGCTTTTGGAATTCTCGTGCTCACTCCTGTCTCCTCTTTGGGGCCGGATGCTGATTAATGCAGGGCTTTCACTGGGATTCTGCAGAGGCGAAGGAGTGCTGGTGAATGAGCAGGATGAGTCAGGGAAGGCTGCATAAGGGCCAGCATAGGAAGGTGCGGTGAAGATTTCGCTGGGGCTGCTATTGCCTCCATCACCAGCTGCTCAGGGCTCAGCCTGTTGAGGAGCTGGAATGGAGGATTCGGCTCAGAAACTCGGTTACAATCTGATCTGCTGCTGCTGCTGCTGCTGCTATGGAAACAGTTGCTAAAACCAGGGCAAGGTCCATGGCTGGACTGACAGGAGGTCCCAAGGTGCAGGCAAAATTGCTCGGGCTTCTCTGGGGGCTTGAGGGACCCTGTCTTCTGCAACACTTCCAATTTTCCCGGTAGTAATAAGGAGACTCCCAAATCCCTTCCATCCCAGGTGTTCAGCTAGGTCCATTCTCTACTGGTTTCAGAGATTGGTGGGTGAGCCTTCCTCCTCCTGCATACCAGTGGTCACTATCCAGGAGCTGCAGCAGTATTTCAGAGCAGAGCTGAGCTTGCTGCTAGAATACCCTAGAAGGGTCAGTAGGGCAGCACTGTGAAAGGAAGCAATGCATTGTGCCTTGGCACAATGTGCAGGAACATAAGTAGCTGCCTTATCCTGAATCAGACCACACTCATCCATCCGGCTCCATATTGTCTGCACTGACTGGCAGCAGCTCTCCAGGATTTCAGATGAAGGGCTCTCTCAGCTCTACTTGGACACGTCGAGGACTGAACCTCGGAGCTTCTGCATGCAAAGGAGATGCCCCATCACCGAACTGTAACCACCCTGGTGGGTGTCTTGCTGCTGCTGTTAAAAAAGTAATGGACAAGGGGCAAATGAAGGACAGAGATCTTATAGGGAAGCAAGGTTGGGCTGGGCAACAAGCAAAGAATCACAGCATGTGTTTAAAGCACGGCACTAGCACTTTAAACAGTTAAGACTATAACTCTCAGCCCCCTGAACAAACTACAGCTCCCAGAATTCTTTGCAGGAAGCCATGACTGATTAAAGTGGTATCACAGATCCTTAACTGTATGGGTGCAAGTGTGGCCTAAAACACCCTTGTGACAGAGTCAGAGTGGGGCTTGCTAGAATGGAGAGCTGCTCAGGATCCCTGCTCAGGATCCAGCAAATGCCCATGTTGGACACATTATGTAAAGGGGAGCAATCCAGCTCAGGCAAAGAGCCGTCATGACCGGATATCTAAGGCTCCCCAACATGTTTTTCTGCCTTTCCCAAAAGTGGTCATCAGTTCAACCCTAGTCCTTCAGTGGCTGGATGTGGAACAAGCCTGTATTCCTTCTCAGATAAATCCCCCCCCCCCAGCAAGATAGTGCACATGAAAGGCAATGTATGCCAGCAACTGACATAGAGAGGAGGCATATTTTTCCACTGCCACACTGGGGGCGGGGGGAGGACATACCACCAGGAACTGGTTTAGGGAGGGTTGAATAAGAGAAGGGTCTGAGAAAGGGATAAAGAGCAGCACTGCGAGGGCACATGCCTAGACCCTTAGCTACAGCAGATAGTCTTTCCATCTTCAGTCACTGATCTGGCCTGTCCACGAAAGATCTGTTTTAGCCCCTCCAAAGGGACCTTCTGCCAAAGGGTGATCTGGGAGCAGCATCCTCATTTGGCTGTGCATCTTGTTCCTCATCCTCTGTTTATCACTGTTCTATCTTCAGTAAACTCATCTGATTCATTCTAATTGGGCACAAAATGTTTTGTGGTAAATGTGTGGGGAACTGACCCAAATTCATCAACTTGATGTGTGTGTGTGTGTGCGCACACACTCACACACACTCACGGCCTCTCCATGGAGACAAAAATCTATTATCTGAAACATTTTTTTAAAGCCATTTTTAATAAGGTGCAGAATAAAATTGTACAGAAATTCCAAAACACAGATGACAAATGCATATGGATAGACAATATCGTGAAATGTGATGTTCCAGTACATTGCAAACATGAAGCATTTCTGAATAAATTGCTTAGTTTGTTCCCCTGAACGATTCCTTATTAAGTAAGTCAACTTTGACATCAGAGTGGTAGACCATATTATTTTATACCAAACGGATCTCAGTGGAGATGTAAAGCACAATATGCTCTGGAGCTTTTTATAAATCCTGAAGTGACCAGAGATCAGGGGGTGGAGGCACTGCTGGGGTCCTCCAGGAAGCAAAATTCAAATAGGACAGCTAAAGAAGTCTTCTGCATGCACTGAGCTCCTTGGGTCAGATTTATGACCAGAGGTAATAACCGGGATTCGTTTGTGTCAGTTTGAGGATCAGCAACACCAACTGGAACCTGGAATATTAGAAAGACATTGATTCGAAAGACATTGCAATTGGAGCATTTTAATCTTCCATGTAAGGTGCTAACACACCTCAGGCAGGTGCTGTTTTGGAGTACATAGGAAGAGAAGAGACTCTAGTCCAGCATCCTATTCTCACAGTGGTCAACAAGCAGGATTCAAGCATAAGAGCACTCTCCCCTCCTGTGGTTCCCAGCAACTAATATTAAAAAACATTGCTGCCTCCAGTTGTGCAGGCAGAGCATAGCCACCTTTGCTAGTAGCCATTGATAGCCTTATCCTAAATGAATTTTCCCAGTCCTCTTTTAAAATCATCCTAGTTGTGGCCATCACTGCCTCCTCCTGGATGGAATTGTTCACACAGCTAGGGAGAGAATAGGGTGCCTATGTGACCTGCTTTACAGAGATCAGTCCTTTATTCAAAGGAGTCCTCTATTTTAAAATCTGCCCAGTTTAAAGATAAATAATCATAGGAAGAGAGAGAAGAGGAGTTGAAACTCATGCATAGTTAACATCTGGGCAGCAGGTACACACAGGTTATATGGTGAGATGCATTGTGTCTCCATTTATATCCTTGTAAATATTTCTAAATGTGCACCTATACATGCAAATTAGCACATGCAAATTTCAAACTGGGAAATGATATACAATGAAATGAAAAGGATGTTTAAAATAATGTTGTTGTTTTTTTGTTTTTTTAAACAAACAACCAGAAGCTTTTCTCTTGGGAATTATAGGGACAGAACTACCTAAATGGTATCGAAACTTATTCATGTATGTGACTACAGCGGCAAGAATGTTACTTGCCCAAAAATGGAAAGAAGAAGCCCCAGCAAAGGAATAATGGACACAGAAACTTGTGGAATATGCAGAAATGGCGAAACTTACCGGAAAAATAAGAAATCAAGATAACAAATTTTTTATAAAAGAATGGAAATGTTTTATTGAATATTTACAGATAAATTGTAAACAGAAAAAAACCACTGGCAGGATTATTGTAGTAACCTGCAGTTTTGTAAGAGTATATATTTAAAGAAGATAAATAAATGAACAAATTAAGTTAATTTGGATATGCAGAAGATATTAAAAATAAATTTAAGGAACTGCAGAAAGAGGAGGAAGGAAGTCAAGTTTCAAAATGTCAAAATGATTGTAAAATCAGTGAAACATATAAATTTTAAAAGTGTGTGTGTGATGTTCCTGCCCACAAACATAATGGCTGAAGACTGATTTAAATGTGACACTGACATATAAGGGGAAGGAGTACCAGCACAGTGGGCCATCTCACTTAAAACAAACCTTCAGTTCCTATGGGTGCATCACTAGAGCACCAGCTGTCCAGACCATAAATCCTTGGCATGGTTAAAACTCCTGAGACAGCTCAGTTTGTAGAGCAGGAGACTCTTAATCTCAGGGCTGTGGGTTCACATTGAGCAAAAGATTCCTGCAATGCAGGAAGCTGGACTATTTGACCCTCATGGTCCTTTCCAGCTCTACAATTCTATGATTCTGTGATTAATGTTACATGAATATGTGAGGCAACCCAGCTTATCCAAGGTGCTGGCTGCACAGAATGCCACAAAGCCAACATTTTCTGCAGCCGTCCAACTTTGCAGAATCAGGTGTCGTAGAGCAAAAAAAGGTGCAATTCCATATTTTAGCCACCAGAAGGCACTGTGCACAGCTGGGTGGTCCGAAATTAGGAACCCTTTTCGTTTTGGCAGAAGGTCGTCCAAGGAACGCATAGGAGCACAAGGTTGTCTGAACTCAGCTGTATCTTGTACAGGGTCTGGGCTCCCTGCCACTCCCTTAGCCTCCTGGTGCCATAAATCATTTTCTAATTTATAACATGAATAATTGATTTTGCCGTGGCAGCCTCGGCGATAAATCTCCTGTGCACACATGCATAAGAAAATAATAATAATCCTTCGGTGGAGCGACCGGGGCTCCCTCTATTGATTACCTGTGCAGAGGGCCACTTGCCCACGATTCATGCTCTAACGCTTCCTTGCAGTGCTGCTGACCGAGCCGGGCAAGGACTCTCCCTATGGATAGGCCACATGGAGCGTGCTTTTCAAGGGACGGTATCATAGTTTATCATAGAATCATAGAACTGTGGAGTTGGAAGGGACCCCGAGGGTCATCTAGTCCAACCCCTACAACGCAGGATTTTTTGTTGGCCCAATGTGCGGCTCAAACCCACAAACATGAGACTAAGAAGTCTCATGCTCTACCAACTGAGCTATCCCAGCTCAAGGAGCTTTGCTGGATTCCCTCGCAGAGAGTAGCAGATAAGCAGACCCCTGACAGAACTGTGGGAAGGACAGGTTTGTGGTGCAGTATTATTCAGACATTTAATCATGGGAAATGTTTGGCTTTCAAGATGGGCTCTGTCATGCTCTACAAGGTCAAAATAATATCATTTGCTCTGGCTTCATTTTGAGGGGTTGGTTTACAAAAGGAGCAACGTCTAGGTGCGATTCTGCTTGGAAATCAGACACACGCACTCTGCCCTGTAATCGCAAATGTTTGTGGAGAGCTTGTGACTCGTTTTTGATGGAAAGGCGCTCTACACAAAGAATCATGGAATTGTCGAGTTGGAAGGGACCCTGAGGAGCATCTAGTCCAGCTCCCCGCAATGCAGGAATCTCAACTGAAGCATCCACGACAGATGGCCAGCCAACCTCTGCTCATGACCAGTAGCACTGCTTTTTAAAATTACTTCAAATATATGTGGGATAAAATCTGGCAGTGAAAATGGGCCCTGATTGTGTTGTTGATGTTGATGTTGTCGCCATCATCATCATCATCATCATCATCATCAAATCCATGTACCTGCACCATTATCCTTTCTTAACAGTGGCTAAGAGCTAGAGTAGCCATGTGGCCCATTTTACAGAGGACAGTCTTCCATTTGAGGGCATCCTCTGTTTCACAGTTAAGGAAATGTTGGCTCATCAGACGTTGTTAGATAGTGTGGCGTAGTGGTTTGTGTGTCAGATGAGGCCCTGGGAGACCATGGTTCAATTCCCCCACTCAACCACAAAGCTCAACGGGCGACCTGGGGCCAGTTACTACCTCTCAGCCTAACTTACCTCACAGGGTTGTTGTGGGGATTGATGAGGACGGGGAGAACCACATAGGCCACCTGGGGCTCCTGGGAGATGAAGGTGGGGTATTAATGCAATAAATAAACAGACTTTAGTCAGCCCCGGCCAGCATGACCAATGGTCAAGAAAGACTGGAGTTGCCCTGCACCATCTGAAGGGCTGTAGCTTCATCACCCCTGCTATAAAGCCAAGTTTAAAGATAAATAAAGGAGAGCAGGAGGCCACTTGAAGTTGCCTATTAACATTCAGCACCTGGACAGCAGATCCATCAGGTCACCTGGTCAGTAATTATTTCTAAATCTGCATCTATATATAAAAATTAACCTATGCAAATCTGTGCCATCTTTCGTCCTCTATTTTTTTTTGCGAGGCATAAGTGGCCATCCTCTGTTAAGAGCTGGATGCTTCATAGTAATGTGCTGGCTGCAGGGATGATGCACGTTGCAGAAGAAATGCCTTGTTCTCTTCCCACTAAAGTGGTTACTTTGAATCTCTTCCCACCCTAGACGTTTAGAATCGCCACAGCGAGGCTCCCTAAAGCAGCAAAGCAGCTGTCTGAACCTCTCCATTGTTGCGAAGGCAAAATAAGGATGGTTCCCCAGCAGCGTTTATTCTTTTCTCAGACGCACAGGGAGAAGTGGATGGATGAAGAGGAACCAAGACCACATGGAACCACAGCATGCTTGAAGGAGCCTGAGTTAAGATCCCCAGTAAAGGAGGAATCGTGTGAAAAATGCACAGCAGGCAGCATATCCTATTGATCTCGTTCTAACGCATGCAAGTGTGCTTAAAGGACTGCAGCCACAGACAGTTGCCTCATTGACTGCTTCTTTCTTTTCCCCACATAGTTTCCCCATTTGCATTGCAGCTCTCAATGTGGCAGGTTCCACAGGCAATTGTGCACTAGCTGCTAATGGCTTTTTAAAAATCAGTTTCAGAACTTTCCTGGGAGAGAGCAGCTAACCTCATATTTCTCACAATCCTATGGGTTTCTCAAGCTGCCTTATGAGCTGTAGCACCACAATAGCCCACCCAAATGTTTCTGGGCGAGATCTTCCGTGAATTCTGGGGGACAGGGAACAGAAAGGTCAATGCCCGGCAAATGGTGTGTGCTCTGTGTGGCCAATCTTTGGAAACAGATGCACTGCTGATGTGCAGAAATGCTTTCAGTTTGGGCTGCTCTCATTGCAGATGCATGGGCCTCACCATGTTATCCGCTCTCGCCAAATAAAGGTGGGACTACTGTCTCCAGACTGCCAGCTCTTCGGGAGCTGCTGTTCTTCGGAAGGGGTTGCATAACGGATCGGAACAGTTTCTGACTCTCCTTGGCTAAGCAGTGGCATAGCGTGGGTTGTCAGTACCTGGGGCCACGTGGAGGGGGTGGGTGGGTGCAAGGGAAATAGCAGTAGTAGTTTTTGAACATCGCTTCTGCAACTTAAAAAATTTACTACATAAGGATGGAGTACACATGTGCATTCAACTGCCTAATGGTGTCTGCATCGCCCAGGAGATCACAGCTGCAGAGATAAGAGTCATTCCATTGTCTGGAGAGATCACTTCCGGATTCTCATGGAGAAGCTGTTTTCAATGCAGCCCAGCAATGGAAGTGCCCAGCTGTATTGAGGCGACACTGTGTGTTGACATTTTGCACCGACAATTTTGCACTCGTGGCAATCGCCCCTGTGACACCCACCCCTGCATGCTATGCTACTGTGGCTATGGCATCATCTTGAGGACGTGGATGTTTAGGGGAAGGCCATAGCTTAGTGATAGAGCATCTGCTTGGTGTGCAGAAGGCCCCAAGTTCAATCACTCCAGGTAGGACTGGGGCTGTCCCCTGCCTGATACTCTGGGGAGCTACTGCCAGTCAGTGTAGCCAATACTGATTTAAATGGACCTATAGTCTGACTTGGCCCTAAGCTGGCTTCCTGTGTTTCTATGGGAATGGCAACTTCAAAATTTACCAATGCACCACTGAATTCCAGTCATGAATGGCTTTTTGACAGAGAGATGGGAGGGGCTATAGCTTTAAAGCACATTCAAAGCACATTTTGGGCACTGTAGTTTGTTAAGTGTTGGTGGGAAGTGTAACTCTGTGAGGGGAAAACTACATTGCCCATAATTCTTTGAGGAAGGAAATGTACTTTAAAGGTATTGTATAGTGTGTACAGAGAGAGAGGGAGAGGGGGGGCGGAGGGAGAGATGGTTAGATGGTTTCAGGATAAAAGCAGGGGTGAGGTAAATGAATGAGTTTCTCCATCAGTACTGCCCACCAGGGGACGGAGCCAGACAACCTCTGAACACTGAGGGGGTTCAGCCCCCTCAAGAAAAAAATGGGGGGGAGGACTGAAACTGCCTCAGACCCCAGGAACTGGTGCCTATGCTCCCCATTCATTTTGGGGTAAGGGGTAAATAAATTAAACAGAATCCCCCCTCACGTCTTTTTTGGTTTGGCCCTAAGTTTCAATCTGTTGGTCCAGCTACCTAAGTCTATCTGCCCAGGAGAGCACTGCCTGCCTTGCATGGGTTTTGGACCTGTCTGGCACTAGCCCCAGTTCCTTCACTGTCCCCCCAGCCCCATGTTCGCCCCCCCATCCCCCAAAGCACCCTTGCCTACACGCAGCCCTGGAAAGCCGCAGCAATGCCAGTTCAGCCCTGCCGGAAGCTAATAAAGCAGAGGAGTAACGGAGTGAATCCATATGGCTTTAATATGCGACATTAAAAGGTAATGGGAAAATCAATCCCAGCAACAGCAGGGTTCCCTCCGCAGCAAGTGCAACAAAGGCACCAGCCGTATTTGTTTGGCAGTGCCAGGGGAGCTGGAGGTGTCAGGTGCTGCACGCCTCACGCTGTGCCAGGGTTTCATGTGTTGTGACAAGTCGCTGGATATTCATTTGGCAGCGGCTCCCATTTTAAATGTTGAATAATTGAAGCACCCTACAAGGAGAATAGAGATCTCGAGGTTTGCAATTCTCCTCGGCGCAGCTGTTTTTGTACGAAGCATCACCTGTTGTTACTTCCACGATTTGCGTCGTGCCGTCCTAAATAATGCCCAGGAAAGTGTGTGTGCGTGGGTATTTTGGATGCAAGATGTCCCTGAGCTCCAATAGCAGGGAGCTGGGGACTTTGCAATTCTGGCTACCGCCAAAGTGAGGATCCTGGGCTGTCCAAACCCAGCTTAGCAGTTATGACATATACACCCACCCTAACTGCTGCCGTCTGGGGCCTGGTGCTAGGGGTTCCTGCGGCTTACAAAGGTATTGTGTTGGCTCCATTAGCCTTGTGCCAACTTTATCCCAGTTTCTCGTGACTCCAACTGACAGGTTAAGACACACAAAGAGTCCTACTAGGTGAGGCCAAAGCCCATCTCATCGAGCATCCTGGTATATCACAGAGGCCAACCAGGTGACTCCGGGGAAATGGCAAGCAGAATTGAAGCACAAGAGCACTCTCCCCTCGCGTGGTTTCCAGCAACTGGTATTCAGAAGCGTTTTGGCCTCCAACTGTGGAGGCAGAGCATAGCCATCTTGGGTGAGTAGCCTTTGATAGCCCTCTCCTCCATGAAAGATGCCTGTGGGAAGAGTCCACAAGCAGGGCATGTATGCAAACTGGATAGCTCAGTCGGTAGAGCATGAGACTCTTAATCTCAAGGTCATGGGTTCGAGCACTATGTCGGGTGAAAGACCTCTGAGTTGCAGGGGGTTGGACTAGATGACCCTCGTGGTCCCTTCCAGTTCTATGATTCTACGAAGGGAGACCGGATCACTCCCTATGTTCTGTATCTGAATCCAGGTATCATTCTGGCAAAGAGCGAGGTGGGATAGAGACAGGTAGAGGGGACGATGGTTGTGTACCCCATGGGATTCGGGAACATCTTCAGTGAAGCCTCCAAAGGAACTGGTGCTGGCAGCGTCAGCCCCAAATAATTCAAAACTCCTTTGATTGGTAATGAGAAGAACCAAGAAGAGGATTGAATTTGGAGCTGGAATTTGAAACTACCGTGGGTGGATGAAAGGAGTGTATGTTTGTGTGTATAGGTATGCGTGTCTGTGCCCTGACGTACATGTGCAAATGCAAGGTTGAATTATTAAGAGCTGAAGAGGCATTCATATCCCAGGAGTGAAGGGCAGGAGTTATCGCCGTTATTACATCCTCTCTCTGCTAGAGAAATGGAAGCTTATCGCCTCCATCAGTAAAACTTCCCTGCTTAGTAAATTAAACACAGCACAAAACAGCACACAGGCCAGAATCACCTGTTCTAGCTGCTGCCGGAATGCACAACAGGGCACCTGGTGTCTATGCTGCATAGAGTGTGTGGCATGGAGTTCCCCCCACCACAGGCATTCTGTGTATTCTCTCATGATGATGCCAGGCTGGCAACTCAATGGAAGCCTCTGAATGGATCGTAATGGCACCATCTTTGTTGCATTACCTAATTCTTTGCTCCAGAGCGACCTGTCCCTCCTGGAGTGAATTCATGCTGCTCGTTTGGATGCAGCCTCCCACTCTCACCCTCCCTCATGATTTGACCCTGGCTGCCAAGCAAATTTTTATGGGCCCCCAAAGCAGGATCTCAGTCAAGGGGAATTTGCTCAGAAGCAATACCTCTGCTTGCACCACACACCAGATCTGGGGGTTTGGTTAGAGTCCTGGGGGGTTGGGGTGAGAAGAGGTGAAGAGACAAGGCGTGGCTGCAGGGAAGTGTTAAGCAGGTGGAGGGTGCTGTGCGCTCAAGGCTGCGATAACTGCTCTTTCATTACCCGAGAGACAGATTAATCAAATAATAATTAACTTTACTGCCTGCAGGGGGGAAAAAACCCTGATACACAAACATCTCCGGCTCCCTAGACTCAGGTCCTTTGACTTGGGAGTGATCCAGTAAGGGAGGGAATCCTGCACGTTATTTCTCCTATCCCCCAACCTCTTCAAATTGGCCACAGCAGGGTCCCCCAGAGACACAACAGCTGGCACAGCTGTCCTAATGAGCACTGCTACGTTTAGCAGGGGAACAAAGTCATTGCTCAACTGTATGTTTTAATTTACTTAAACATATGCACATTTTGGGGGGAAAGAAACACCCAGGCATATTGGTAAGGTTGAATAAAGACAAAACAGTGGTCCACCCCCCACCCTCACCACCCCATGCTACTTCAAAGCAGACCCGTTAAAACAGAGCAAGATGGCAAACCTATCTTTATTCTGCTCTGATAAATCCAGAGCTGCTCTATTGGGCGGTGTTTGTTCCAACTGATACTAGGTGTGGCACTCTGCTCACCGATTATGGAGGGAAATGTTCTAGTTGTTGCTGCTGCTGCTGCTTTCAAGCATGCATAACTAAGTG
Source organism: Lacerta agilis (assembly GCF_009819535.1). Classification (NCBI taxonomy): domain Eukaryota; kingdom Metazoa; phylum Chordata; class Lepidosauria; order Squamata; family Lacertidae; genus Lacerta; species Lacerta agilis. The sequence continues at coordinate 55,376,250 of NC_046316.1, forward strand.
TGTATTTCTCCTCACCAATTGTAAAGGACATTATTTTGCATATGGCGTTTACTGTGACCATGTTGGGGAAATGTCAAAGGTGTGGAATATACGTTGAAGGCATGTCACCAGGGTTCTTCCGTACAGTCCCTGTTCTAAGGTTGTTGTTTTTAAGCAACACGGGAATCTTGGTTGCTGCCTGCGCCCCATAAGCAGATGTGGAGCTTGTTTGTGCTGGCTTCAAGGACATCACCATGTAACTGTGGGCATATGTCTCTCATCACAACAATTACGATCTCTCCTTCTCTTTCTCTTCCCCCCCACCCCACCCCCACCAAAAGACTAGCTCTGATCTAGTCTTGTCAGCACCTTCTCACTGAGGTGGTCAAAACCAGTGATGTACTCAGGACAGGACTTTGGGACAGAAGTCTAAGACACCACTTCAGCAGAATATGAAGGAGGGCCCAGAAATACAGCAAGCCTGGCTGCTTATCCCATTTCTAAGGAAGTCAAGCAAGCAACATTACCATCTAAAGAAGACCCAACAAGCCCAGAGTCTGAAATGATCTAACTGCACCCTTAGTCCAAGCAGACAAACTGTGCAGAAGACAAATCTGCCACAAGCCTTGTAGTCCTGTGACGGTGGTAGGGGGTCTCTTAGCCAAAAAAAATGTTAAACAACATCTAAGCTCTTTAAATGAGCCTACAATGGATAAGGTGCTAAGCCGAAACCATGGTGGTAGTTTACAAGTAAGGTGGACGAACCTGTTGATCTGGGTCTCTCATGTTTCCAACCTTAAGTGCAGTTTGCTCATTTCCACATCTATTTGTGAATGTTTCTTTTTAAAAAAAAGCAACCCAAACCCACCTTTGTATGGTTTGTGAATGGCAGCACTTGTGTCTCCACATCTTAGGCAATGGAGATGGGGTTGGTGCTGGCTCAGCATCAGATCTACTCCCAGTTGCTTCCCTGGAAGTGAGAAGTTCCTATGTAACAGGAGAGAAGTCACTAGAGGCAGCACTTTGGCCGCAGAAGCTGAAGGTTGCATGTCTGGAGGTGAGGCAATGGGGAGCACTTCTGAGAGCATGCCTGAGTCTCCTCTGGAGGGTGGACGACCCCCTAACCCACGAAGAGCCTCCCTAGAATCAAACATCTTTTGGGGATTGGAATCTGCAACCTAACCCTCCTAGGACCCTTCCTAGGGTCCTCCAGATCTAATTCCCCAAGCTCCCCCCCCACTCCTCTTCAGGGTATGACCACCCCTTCCATGACACCTCCATGGGACTCCTGACACTGGACTGCAAGCTGCCTCGGAAGAGACAAAACCCTCCCAAGTTGATTATTTCAAATCTATATCCCAGCCCTCAATCATACCACACTCGTGTCCAATTATGCTAAATTAAAATTTGTTTATTGATGATAGAAGAGATAATTGGATAGGATAAGGGAGAAACAAGATTAACTTACGCTGCAAAATGAAATAAAAACCCAGCCTGCCCCTTGCCTAGCATACAGATGCAGTAGTTCTCTTCCAGCATGACAGCCTATGCGGATGGGAATCTGGGTGATGTAGGTGCCCACCTTGAATCTGTTCCATCAGTAAGAAAACTGGGCTGCTCTGAGGGCTTTTATGCCCTCCCTGGATTTGCATATGTGATGCTAGTAATCGCACAGCTCCTCAGCACTTCAGAGTTCAGGTGATCCCCACTGCAAGAAAAGTAGGAAGCTACCTTATACCAAATCAGACTATCCATCTAGCCCAGTGTTATCTACACTGACCGGCAGAGGCTCTCCAAGGTTTCAGGCTGGGGACATTCCCAGTTCTAACTGAAGATGCCAGGGATTGAAGCTGGGGAATTCTGCATTCAAAGGAGAGATGCTCTATTGCTGAGGTACAGCCCTTCTCCAAACGAACAGGAATGATCCACCACTGACCCTTCCTCTATGCAGGATTCTGAACCCCAGGCAATGTGAGATACATGCAAGCTTCTCTCAGGCATTTGCCATCCTCCACCTGTCCATTCCTCCCTAGGGAATGGCAGTGATGCCCATCCCAAACCCAGGATGCTCCAGAGGGCATGATGCAGAGGAGGCTAGCACCACCATCTCTGTGAAGATGACCACCAGAGTTGACCAGTTCACCACAGTTCCTCACCTCTTCACTACAGAACACACCAAGTCTCACTTACGGAAAACCAGAACAGTAGTTCTCTGAGGGTGGAGGTAAGCAAATAAGGAACAAATACACACTGGAAAAGAAAATGCCTGTACACTTCTGAGTCCAATTCAAAAAATATCAAAAGAACAGCCTATATAGAACAGCCACTGGTCCCATCACCTCCTGGCAAATAGAAGGGGAAGAAATGGAGGCAGTGAGAGATTTTACTTTCTTGAGTTCCATGATCACTGCAGATGGTGACAGCAGTCACAAAATTAGAAGACGCCTGCTTCTTGGGAGGAAAGCAATGACAAACCTAGACAGCATCTTACAAAGCAAAGACATCATCTTGTCGACAAAGGTCCATATAGTTAAAGCTATGGTTTTCCCAGTAGTGATGTATGGAAGTGAAAGCTGGACCATAAAGAAGGCTGATCGCCGAAGAATTGATGCTTTGGAATTACAGTGTTGGAGGAGACTCAAGAGTCCCATGGACTGCAAGAAGATCAAATCTATCCATTCTTAAGGAAATCAGACCTGAGTGCTCACTGGAAGGACAGATCCTGAAGCTGAGGATCCAATACTTTGGCCACCTCATGAGAAGAGAAGACCCTGGAAAAGACCCTGATGTTGGGAGAGATTGAGGGCACAAGGAGAAGGGGATGACAGAGGATGAGATGGTTGGACAGTGTTCTCGAAGCTCCCAACATGAGTCTGACCAAACTGCGGGAGGCAGTGGAAGACAGGAGTGCCTGGCGTGCTCTGGTCCATGGGGTCACGAAGAGTCAGACACGACTAAACAACTAAACAACATATATATATAATCTTAAACTACAAGATTCCTTATGGCATACATTGGCCGAGTCACTTTTTAGGGGGAAGACCTTTTAAAGATATACTTTTATATTCATACATTTATTTAATAAATACATAAATACACTGGAATATAAATACCCCTACTTTACATTTCTAGGAGAGTTCAAGTGATTTGCAGTTTCCCATGGGCACTGAAGTTGTCAGAAGTGAAGAGGTGAGGAAACACAGACCCAAAAGGCCTATACTGACTCCGGGGGTAGCTGAGGGTGAGAAGAGTCCAGATTTCAAAAGACATTCTGTGTATATCCTTCTCTCGTAGACACTTTGTTTAGTCCTTCTGGTTCTTCTGGTATTGAAGACAGGGCTGCTGATAGAGGACACTGGTGCACGAAACCCACTGTAAGTAAGGCCCCACAACTGGCCCCTTGGCAGTGCCCAGGGCCCAGAAAATCCTGTTGGCACCCTTGCCTCTGTGTGTAAAAATGCCCTGTCATGGCAGGCATTGACCCCAGAAGCTGAGGTAGAGTCCCTCAGAGCAGAGCCCTGGCATGCCGGGAAGTGGGAGTTAATGAATCATAATTTAATGGCACTCCCACAGCCTCCCCCTTCTGTGATGAAGATGTCAGCCCATCTACCTCCTTTCCTGAAAGGAGTGGGGACACCCTTCCTGGCAGAGATTCAATCATAGAGACATAGGCCAGGGCTGGCCTCTGACGCTGAGACAGAAACCCAAAGGTGATAACACAAGACCTAATTAGGATACTGTTAGATCAATGGTCCTTCCAAAGTGTCCAGACCAACCTACACAGTTCACCAGACAGGGTCTCAGACAGGAAAGTCTTCCTTCAGACTCTTCTAATGATTGGCTTTAACTGGAGACGACAGTGAGAAATGGAACCTGGGACCTTATATGTATAAACACTCTGTCACAGAGAGGAAGGTTATTACAGTATCAGAACTGGAATCCTGGGGAGTCTGCATGGCAAAGAAACGGAAGGTTCTAGAGACGGCCGTGGTGCAGGAGCAACACCAACACCCTCCTTGTTCGTTGGCCTGAGGTATGGCTTGATTGGTTGACCTGGGCCACAAAAAGTGGCACTCTGCATTTCACCAGGTGTGTACAATTATCTGGCAGTTCCCTGGTTTTGTTTGAACCTTGGAAGTCAGGGTGAAGATGGTGTTCAAGATGAGGAATGGGAAAAGGGGAAATCCTTGTTCAAAAAGGGGAGGCAGGTCTAGCATTGGGATATGCTAAAGGCGGGAACAGAGTTTGATAAGAGAAGTTATATGATTAAGATAAGAAAGGATTGTAGAGCAGTAGGACATCTCTCATTCACACGAGATATACTTGCCCAGCGACATCACAGAAGAAGAAATAATAAAACAAAAAAGGTAGAAATTGTAGGAACAAAACTACCGTATCTTGTGGATTCAGAGGGAGCCAGGTGTTATGGCACCAGGGGAAAATCCTAGCATGGCTGAAATCTCCAGGAAAGGGAGGCTCCAGAGACTCTAGACTCAAAAAGAAACATGTAGATCCAAGCGCATGTCAACTGGGATATGTCAGCATGCTTCTACCGAGGTCCAAAAAACCAATTTGTTGGTGAGCCAACTACAATATGGGTCTGATGACTTTAGCACAGTAATTTGTAACTCCCAGAGGTTCTCAGCTAATAATCTGGTAAGGTCCAAGGAAGTTAAAGACGCAACTCTTCTGCGCAGAGTCTTAACCCAGAGCTAGATCCTGACAATCCCATAAATCTTGGCTACGTGTGCCTCCCAGCCACACTCCCTGTTAGCTCCAGTTTTACTCAAAACATGTGCATTTTCAATGTTGTCAGTGTCTTGTTATCAGCATCAGCCTTCCAGCTTTGGCAGTTCTCAAGAGATCCTGCCGGTTGGTGCTTGTGTGACACTGCAATGTGGCATTGCCATTCTTCAGTTACACATGAACACGCTCACCAGAATCAGATAAGCAGCGTCAAACAGAAGTGTTCAGAGAGAAAAGAAGTTCAGGAGAAAAAGGTAGTCTCATTTTAGCCTGAATACCTGGGGGACTTAGCATTCCACATGGGTCAGTCTTTTGTGCCCTAGATCTCCATCACATCATAAAACATAAAAAGCTATCCAGTACAAGCTTCAGTACAAGGCAGAACCACCAGCCTCCAGAAAAACAGCTTACAATGTGCCACAAACCAGCTGTGGATGCACCAAGATGGAGGCCTACAAGATAAATAGCTCAAGGAGACTCAAGCCAATGAGCCAGGCCCCCTTTTGCAGAGGGGACTGCTTCCTGGCCCATATATGATAAGCAGCCAGTCCCCAAATCATACAATTACAGCAAACAACTTACTGATTTATTGTGACAGTGCCAGGCCCATGGATGTGATGGAATCCCTGTTACAACTGGCTTATTTAATTGACCCTCAGTACTAATTGCTGACATGGACTAGGGAACACATTATCTTTTGGGGCAATAACGTGTCTAGATGCTACATTTTGCCACAGTCAAAGCAAGGCCATGGTTGGAGGTTTCAGGTAGGTCTACTAGATGGCTTTACTAGATGGCCAGCTCTACCAGGAAATAGAGTGAGATAGTCACCTCAACTGAAACGCAGGGAGCCTACAGAACTAGGTGTGGCATGTGGCCCACCCTGCCCCACCCCACCCTTCTGTCCTCAGGTGCTGTAGAAGACCCTGTGTCATTGCTAATGTCAGAGTAAGATTTAACTGTGTTGTGGGGATGATGATGATGATGATGATGATGATGATGATGATTTTTTATTTGTACCCCGCCCTCCCCGGCCGGAGCTGGGCTCAGGGGGGCTAACATCATAAAACTAACACAGTATACAAAGAACAAAAAAACAGGCAATCAATTAATTAAAATACATCTTAAAATTAGTTCAGTACAATTAAAATCTAGACAGATGACAGTCCACAGGTAAAATTGAGAGTGGTTAATATTCTCCAGGGCCAACTGTTACCACTGGTCTTATAAAGGACCTGTGAGCGGGCTAGGAGGCCTCTTTAATGCTTGTTCTTATACAGAGAAAAAAGAATCAGACTGAACCCCGACCAAAGGCGTGGCGGAACAGCTCCGTCTTGCAGGCCCTGCAGAAAGATGTCAAATCCCGCAGGGCCCTGGTCTCTTGTGAGAGAGCGTTCCACCAGGCCGGGGCCACGGCCAAAAAGGCCCTGGCTCTGGTCGAGGCCAGTCTAATCTCCCTGGGGCCTGGGATCTTCAGAGTGTTATTATTTGCAGACATTAAGGTCCTCCGTGGGGCATACCAGGAGAGGCGGCCCCGTAGGTATGAGGGTCCTAGGCCATATAGGGCTTTGAAGGTTAGAACCAGCAAACAAAGAGTTGTATCTGGTGTTGTCAGTTGAAATTAGTCTTGTACTTTGAACTTTGGTTGAATGCAGACATGGCTTACTAGGACTTAACTCTGGAACAATAAATGCTACTGTTGCAACTGTTCCGGTTTGTGGCATTTGCCCTCCTCACAGACCAGTGAGGTAGCCTGGACTGGTGTGATTTACTCAGCAGCAGTTGCCAGTGGGGCTGGCTGGGTGCATAGTAGAGACACCATTGAAGAATATTGGAATGGCACAGAAGGTGTGACTTTTGTTCCGCAACTTAGATTTCTGAAAGAGAAATCACAGAGAATTTCACGATAATCCTAAATATGTTTTTACTGAAGTTATGGCCTATTGATTGAGTTGAAGGTTCTCCGCCCCCACTCCAATTCTGTCACCTGCAGCAGGTGAAAGTGAGCCCATGGGGACCTACCGACTCTTTATATATATAAAAAGAGACTTGTGGCATCTTACAGTCTAACATGTTTACTGTATGTCACAACAAACCTTTCAGTCTTTAAGCTGCCACAAGAGTTTTGCTTGTTGCTGCAATAGCTTCATACCAGTGTTGGGGGGGGGGGGCTGAATCCCATGAGCTACTGCTTTTAGAAGGCTATTGTTGGCATATGTCTGTCTCAATAGACAATGGAGTGCGCCTGCGGGGGTGAAGTCAAACCACTGTGTTAGTAGCATCAAAGTGACCTCCCTGGGGTGCAAGCCTGGGCAATGTGTATGGAGGTCATGGGCTGCCCAGACAACAAGTCCCTGCTCTCAGCCTAATGCAGAGCAATACACCGGGCACCAGCTTGACTGCAGGAATTGCCGGGAGGAGGTATACAAGACACCATCCAATCATCTTAGGGATTCCACTCCAGATTTGTGTAGGGTTTACTCCTTAGTCTTTTCTTCTCTCAAAGATATCCTGCAAGGCAGCGGAGTTGTGGAAAGTATATAGACTGTGTAGGGGTTGGACTGACAAGCCCTGCACCTTCTAGGTCCCTGATGTCACCATTCAGAGTACACACTCAAGGACTTTGTTATGGAAATAAATGGGGGCACTTATTGGAAATCAGTTTTGTCACCTCTTCCCCCCAAACCCTGAGACAATGAGCCCAGCCACCTTTTATTCACAGTCGCATAAGCTCTACACTACAGCATGGCCTGCACCCAATCTTGTTTTTGTACAATCTTGTTTGTCCTCAGTAACCAAAATTATATTATCAACGTATACAAGCAGAAAGTTGTTTTCCTTCATTTGCAAGGAATCATACAAAACAAAGTGGCACTAATAAAGAAACGTTCCAGTGTGGCAACAGAAAGCAAACTAAAAATGTTTTGCAGTTGATCAAAACTATCCAGCAAATATCAAGTTATAGGAAAACTGGTGCTATTAACAGTAATCCTTCTGGTTGATTAATTGGTTTGGCAACTTCCAGGCACATGATGTGTGATGCTAATTATTTCCCCCAAGAGTTAAATGATAACTGATCAGAGGCAGCTACCGGAGAGCTATGAGATTCAGGTGAGGGTCAGATGACTTGTCAATCCCAGCAGGTATATGAGAGGATTCAGCTGAGGGTGAGGGTCAGATGACTTGTCAATCCCAGCAGGTATATAAGAGGACGACCCGGCCTGCCCAGGCCTAGCCCATCTCTTTCTATTTCCGTACGTTGTCGCCCACGGAGCGCAACTATGCTCAAATTGACAGAGGCATGTGCCATTCCCTCTGATGCAGATCTGATATATATATTGGGGTGGGGTGGGGTGGGTTTGCACATGTGCCCATCAAGCTGTGTGTGGCAATTATCCCTCTGTGTGTGGTGGTGTCAGGAGGGGGTTGTGCAAATGCTGCGCATTGTGTAGAATGGAAATATTTAGGTGCGATGTTCTATCCACGGATGCAGCTTGCAGAGGGGAAATTCGAGAGGGTGAGGGAGCATGGGTCTGCTGTGGGGAGCGGAGGACATTTCTTGTGCACGGGTGCCTGTCTGCAGAAGGGATTTGTGCTGCGGAGCTGTTGTGGAAAATGCCTATGTGGTTGTGTTGACAGGTGTGCAAAGGAGGGGGTGCAGAAGCTAAAGGTATTTGTCTATATGGCCTTTCCAAAGGCCAGGTTGTGCAGTCAGCTGGGGCCTGTAAAAAGCCAGGCCGGGAGCCACCTTAAGTTGAGGCTGCATAGGCCTTGTGGTGCATGTGATTCAGATTCTATTCAGTTGAACCTCTGGTTACAAAGTTGACTTTTTTTAGCAATGCCCCCCCCCCCTATTGAGCCTTCTTTTGTTCACTTCTTTTTATTTCAAGGCGGTGCACACCTATGTTTGTGGAACTGCAAACCTTTCCAGTCATGTGTTACTCCAGTCAAATCCCACATATGAATGTGGGGAAAGATGATGGGGTGTAGCCTGGTGTAAATTAATTTGTAAACCTGGGGGGATTACCACGGCGTGGACTGTCCCTGAGAACCGTAGACTGTCCCCGGGACAGGTGAGGGTGCTGGTTCCTTATTTTCAAATCCGTAACTTGACAGCTATGCGCCGATGACAGAAACGAACGTGTGTGTGATTCACGGGGAGCGGGTGAATGCTTTATAGGGGAAAAGGGGAAAAGGCGGATCTAGACGGATCCTCATGAATTCATATGATTTTTTCATTCAAATGAAAAAAAACCACCATGATACTGTAGACCACATCTCAGTCTATATGTAGCATCAAAAAAATCATGCACCCACTGTTTTGTGGGGCCACAATGGTGCAAAAACTTGTTTAAAAAACACGGATCCTCATGGATCCTCTTGATTTCTGCATTGGGACACCCCAAACTCACCGTCAAATCACATATCATGTCCAGGGGCACAGCCTGCACCACAAAAATCTGGGATCCATGGCTTCCTCGCGACAATATGGCGCAAAAACTTGGTTTTGAAGCACGGATCCTCACGGATCCGCACCCTTTTTGCATTGGGCCACCCCTAACTAACCGTCAAATCACACATAATGTCCAGGGGCACAGCCTGCACCACAAAAAACACGGGTCCACCGCTTCCTGGCGACACCACGGCCCAAAAACGTGGTTCTGAAGCACGGATCCTCACGGATCCGCACCCTTTTTGCACTGCGCCACATCAAACTCACCGGCAAATCACACATCAAAGCCAGGGGCACAGCCTGCACCACAAAAAACACGGATCCAACGCTTCCTGGCGACACCACGGCCCAAAAACGGGGTTCTGCACCACAAAAACATAGATCCGAGGCATGGATCCACATGAATTCATATGATTTTTATATTGAAACAAAATAAAACCACCATGATACTCTACACCAAATACTAATCTATAGGCAGGACCAAAAAAATCACGTTTCCACTATTCCGTGAGGCCGCAATGGCGCAAAAACATGGTTCTGAAGCGCGGATCCTCACGGATCCTCAACCTTTTTGCACTGGGCCACATCAAACTCAACGGCAAATGACACAACATAGCCAGGGGCACAGCCTGCACCACAAAAAACACGGGTCCACCGCTTCCTGGCGACACCACGGCCCAAAAACGGGGTTCTGAAGCACGGATCCTCATGGATCCGCACCCTTTTTGCACTGCGCCACATCAAACTCACCGGCAAATCACACATCATAGCCAGGGGCACAGCTTGCACCACAAAAAACACGGATCCAACGCTTCCTGGCGACACCACGGCCCAAAAACGGGGTTCTGCACCACAAAAATATAGATCTGAGGCATGGATCCACATGAATTCATATGATTTTTATATTGAAACAAAATAAAACCACCATGATACTCTACACCAAATACTAATCTATAGGCAGGACCAAAAAAATCACGTTTCCACTATTCCGTGAGGCTGCAATGGCGCAAAAACATGGTTCTGAAGTGCGGATCCTCACGAATCCGCACCCTTTTGCACTGCGCCACATCAAACTCACCGGCAAATCACACATCATAGCCAGAGGCACAGCCTGCACCACAAAAAACACGGGTCCACCGCTTCCTGGCGACACCACGGCCCAAAAACGGGGTTCAGAAGCGCGGATCCTCACGAATCCGCACCCTTTTGGCACTGCGCCACATCAAACTCACCGGCAAATCACACATCATAGCCAGAGGCACAGCCTGCACCACAAAAAACACGGGTCCACCGCTTCTTGGCGACACCACGGCCCAAAAACGGGGTTCTGAAGCGCGGATCCTCACGAATCCGCACCCCTTTTGCACTGCGCCACATCAAACTCACCGGCAAGTCACACAACATAGCCAGGGGCACAGCCTGCACCACAAAAAACACGGGTCCACCGCTTCCTGGCGACACCACGGCCCAAAAACGGGGTTCTGAAGCGCGGATCCTCACGAATCCGCACCCTTTTTGCACTGCGCCACATCAAACTCACCGGCAAGTCACACATCATAGCCAGGGGCACAGCCTGCACCACAAAAAACACGGGTCCACCGCTTCCTGGAGACACCATGGCCCAAAAACGGGGTTCTGAAGCGCGGATCCTCACGAATCCGCACCCTTTTGCACTGCGCCACATCAGACTCACCGGCAAATCACACATCATAGCCAGAGGCACAGCCTGCACCACAAAAACACGGATCCACCGTTTCGTGGTGATACCACGGCCCCAAAACCTGGTTCTGAAGCACGGATCCTCATTGATCCGCACCCTTTTTGTTTTGGGCCACCCAGAAGTCACCGGAAAATCACACATCATAGCCCGGGGCACAACCTGCACCACAAAAATCATGTTGCACCACATTAAACACAAAAATACCCTCTCCTGCACTGTTAATGTGACCACTGGAACGTTTTTATTAGAGCCAAGAGGAGAATGTACGACTATATATTGTACCAAGATATGGTTCGTCTTCAAGAACAGATCAAATTCATGCTGAAGTATTAAAGAAGAAGAGAAATATGAATCTGCTTGTTGTTGTTGTTGTTGTTGTTGTTGTTCAGTCGTTCAGTCGTGTCCGACTCTTCGTGACCCCATGGACCAGGCCACGCCTATCCTTCACTGCCTCTCGCAGTTTGGCCAAACTCATGTTAGTCGCTTCGAGAACACTGTCCAACCATCTCGTCCTCTGTCGTCCCCTTCTCCTTGATCTTTCCCAACATCAGGGTCTCTTCCAGGGAGTCTTCTCTTCTCATGAGGTGGCCAAAGTACTGGAGCCTCAACTTCAGGATCTGTCCTTCCAGTGAGCACTCAGGGCTGATTTCTTTAAGAATGGATAGGTTTGATCTTCTTGCAGTCCATGGGACTCTCAAGAGTCTCCTCCAGCACCATAATTCAAAAGCATCAATTCTTCGGCGATCAGCCTTCTTGATGGTCCAGCTCTCACTTCCGTACATTACTACTGGGAAAACCATAGCTTTAGCTATACGGACCTTTGTCGGCAAGGTGATGTCTCTGCTTTTTAAGATGCTGTCTAGGTTTGTCATTGCTTTTCTTCCAAGAAGCAGGCGTCTTCTAATTTCGTGACTGCTGTCACCATCTGCAGTGATCATGGAACCCAAGAAAGTGAAATCTCTCACTGCCTCCATTTCTTCCCCTTCTATTTGCCAGGAGGTGATGGGACCAGTGGCCATGATCTTAGTTTTTTTGATGTTGAGCTTCAGACCATATTTTGCGCTCTCTTCTTTCACCCTCATTAAAAGGTTCTTTAATTCCTCCTCACTTTCTGCCATCAAGGTAGTATCATCAGCATATCTGAGGTTGTTGATATTTTTTCCGGCAATCTTCATTCCGGTTTGGGATTCATCCAGCCCAACCTTTCGCATGATGAATTCTGCATATAAGTTAAATAAGCAGGGAGACAATATACAGCCTTGTCGTACTCCTTTCCCAATTTTGAACCAATCAGTTATTCCATATCCAGTTCTAACTGTAGCTTCTTGTCCCACATAGAGATTTCTCAGGAGACAGATGAGGTGATCCGGCACTCCCATTTCTTTAAGCACTTGCCATAGTTTGCTGTGGTCGACACAGTCAAATGCTTTTGCGTAGTCAATGAAGCAGAAGTAAATGTTTTTCTGGAACTCTCTAGCTTTCTCCATAATCCAGCGCATGTTTGCAATTTGGTCTCTGGTTCCTCTGCCCCTTCAAAATCCATCTTGCACTTCTGGGAGTTCTCGGTCCACGTACTGCTTAAGCCTGCCTTGTAGAATTTTAAAATTTAAGCCTGCCTTGTAGAATTTTAAAATTGTAAAATTCTACAATGAATCTGCTTGCTTACTCTCAACTTATATCCAGATTCAAGAAAGACAGTTCAATCATTGAAAAGACAAAATTTGAGTCCATCATAATAGAGGTCTACCTTTTGGGTAAAATTTATAAACTATTGGACTTCCGGTGAGCGCCATTACCGATCGGCAGGGTTCCTTCCCAGTCTGGGGGGTGCCGACGTTGCCAGGCTTCTGGGGTACCGTTACTGCGATACGGCCCCGTTTAAACTGCAGATTGAGAGTTCTGCAGACTTGGAGATTCGGCTGATGCCCTTTGCGCCTCCTTTGCCCCCCGGTAAGCTCTAATAAGAGCTGCCGAGAGCGGGTGAGGTGGTAGGCGCGGGCGCTTGAATCAACCGCTTGCCTGACATTGTGAAGCAGCGTTGCCGGCGGATTAAGAGCGCCTCATCCTTCCTTAAATTGGATTTGAAAGTTTTGGACTCTGTAAGTAAGGAGCATTCATTATTTGAAAATTTTAGAAGATTTGGATCGGAGGGAGACGTAAAAAGGAAGTCCGTCTCCCCCTGCTTGCGATAGGACTGTTGTAACGGGACTTAATGTACAGCCGAGAACTTTTTGAAGTTTATAAAAAGTTTAAAGTTTGGGAAAAGCAAGCCCCCTGAGGGGTAAAACCCAGTGGGGGGGGCAAGAAAGTGGGACTTAAGAGTGTTTTTGAAGGCGAAATTGAAAGAGGAAGCCCCACGCGCCCTCTGGAATACGGAAGCCGGGTCAGTCTGTGGGCAGCCATTGTGATGCAAAGAACTGAGTATACTGTTGGATACATTGTTTCCGACTTGAATTTACTGCTGCTTTGAAACCTGTGGAAGCCCTGGGAGGACTTTGAAGGGTTAGAAGGAGCAGAAAGCCACTTTGAAACACTTTGGATTTGTACAAAAACTTTTGGTAACTCTTTTGACTTTGCCTGAAAGTGAAACAAAATAGAAAATTCTTTCCAGTAGCACCTTAGAGACCAACTGAGTTTGTTCTTGGTATGAGCTTTCGTGTGCATGCACACTTCTTCAGATACCAAGCTCATACCAAGAACAATCTCAGTCGGTCTCTAAGGTGCTACTGGAAAGAATTTTCTATTTTGTTTCGACTATGGCAGACCAGCACGGCTACCCACCTGTAACTGAAAGTGAAACAGTACGACTTCTGTGGTTATCTATTGGGATTACAGACTGAACAGCAAGGGTCCCTCTAGTGGCCATAAAAAATAGTGCTTTTGACAGTTTAAAGTGATTTTTGGAGTTCTCAGAGCCTAGGAAACCATCTGCAGCTGGGTGACCTTGAGAATGGATGATGATAAAACAACACCAGCACAGACAGTGAAAAGAAGGGATCAAAGAAAAGGCTCTGTGAAATCTTTTGAGGAGCAAATTTTAGCACAGCTGGCAGTATTGACAGCAAGTGTGAATGCTAACACAGAACAATTGAAGCAAAATTCTCAGGAGGTGCGTCAGAATACACAGACACTTGACAGATTGGGTAAGGAGGTGGGTTCTATGAAAACAGAAATAAAGCAAACTAAGGAACAACTTACAGAAGTGCAAGTACAAGTCAATACTATCAAAAATGTCAAATTAAAGGCAGTGGATCAACAGCAGGAGGAATTGCAGATTCGGATGGCTATGCTGGAGTTGAAGGAGAGACAGACTAATTTGAGGATCAGATCGCTACCAGAACTGGAAAAAGAGGACTTTAAAACTTTTTAAATTGAAGAGCTGGCAGAATTTTGGGATCTGGATGAGGAGGAGCTGAATAAAACGGTGGTGAGAGCATTCAGATTTGGTGGGAAAAGTAAGAAAAGGAAAACTGTAAATGACTGTATGATCGAATTTAGAACCAAGGAAGATAGAGATAAAATATTGGAACTCCATTACGCAACGAATTTGGTGATTGGCAACCAGCAATTTATACTTTTTAAAGACATCCCTCAACTCCTCCTTGACCTGAGGAAGAGATATACTGACGTGACCACAGTTTTGAAGAAAAAAGGAATCTTTTTCCGGTGGGAGTTTCCATAAGGCCTTTCCTTCAAGTATAAAGATTGAAAGATAAGAATAAGATCAGTGGAGGAGAAACAAAAGTTTCTGGATACATATTCAGAGGAATTTGACGCAGGAAAAGAACAAGAAGCACTTCTGGGAAGGTTGGGACTACCGTCATCAAGACCACCAGCTAGACCTGAACAGGACGACGACAAAGAGCTATTGGGAGCAACAGCACCGATACCTGACAAAGAGTAAAAATGGCGCTAAGGTTTTTGACGTGGAATGTAAGAGGTCTTAACTCAAAGGCCAAGAGGAACCAGGTAAATCATATATTGATTAAACAAAATTTGGATGTAATCTGTTTGCAAGAGACTCATGTTGTGAGAATCCACAGAAGAGTATTACAGAACAAAAAGCTGGGACAGGACTTTATTTCATCAGACAAAGTTAAAAAAAGAGTGGTGATATACGCAAAGGAAAAGTACAATCCAAAATTACTTTTCAAGGACAATGAGGGAAGATACGTGGCAATAGAAATAAACATGCAAGGAGAAAAATTCTTAATTCTGGGAATCTACGCACCGAATGATGCTAAAGTGGACTTTTTTAAAAGAATCCATGATACTCTATTGGACTATTTGGATTACAAAATTATCTGCATGGGAGATTTGAATGGTGTGGTCTCCACATTAATGGATTGGTCACAAAGAACCAAGTTTTCGAATGAAGGAAGACTACCAAAATCATTTTTTGAGATGACAGATAACTTGGACTTAATCGACTCATGGAGACTGCACAATCCTCTGGAAAGAGAGGCAACTTTCTTTTCAGAGGCGGTGTTGGCTTGGAGCAGACTCGATTATATATGGATTACAAAGGATTTGGCACCAAGAATCACTAAGGTACAGATAGACCCAAAATTCGGTTCAATTGGAATTAAAATTGACTTTGCAAGGTTCATTCAGATGGAGGATGAATGATTCGCTTCTAAGAAATGATAAAATTATTGAGAAGGCCCAAAGAACCCTAAAAGACTATTTTGAAATCAATTTAAATATGAATTTGGAAAAGAGGGTGATTTGGGACGTGAGCAAAGCCGTAATGAGAGGTTTTCTGATTCAGCAAAATGCGATCAGAAGGAAAGAACAAAATGAAAAGAAAGAAAGAATCTTGGCAAAAATTAAAGAGAAAGAAGAAAAATTGAGGAGTAAACCAAAAGACCAGCAGATACAAAAAGAAATCAAAGCGCTAAAAGTTCAATTTTCAAATTTGATAAATTTGGAAATAGAGTGGAAAATTAAATGGCTGAGACAGAGAACCTTTGAGTTGGCGAATAAATGCGGAAAGTTATTGGCTTGGCAATTGAAGAAGCGTCAGAAACAGAACACTATTACAAGTCTAAATTATGAAGGAAAAAGCATCGAGGATCCTAAGGATATTAGGAAATGTTTTCAAAAATTCTATAAGCAATTATATAAGAAAGAAAAACAGGATAGTGATTTGATCCAACAGTTTTTGGAGAAAAATGGAATGCGTAAGATACCAGAGGAAAAGAAAACTATGCTCAATCTCCCCATCACAAAGCAAGAGATAGAAGAAGCAATAAAGGATATGCAGTTGGATAAGGCTCCAGGACCGGATGGACTTACAGCAAAATACTATAAAGTTTTAAAAGATTGGATGATACAACCAATGATGGAGGTTTGCAATGAAATAATACAGGGGAAGAAGGCACCTGAGTCTTGGAAGGAAGCTTATATTACTCTGATACCAAAGCCGGACACAGAAAAAACACAAGTTAAAAATTACCGACCAATCTCCTTATTGAATGTAGACTACAAAATATTTGCAAGTATTTTGGCCAAGGGACTGAGAGGAGTGTTGAAGGAGTACATCCACAATGATCAAGCAGGCTTTTTGCCAGAAAGGCACCTCAATGGAAATATAAAGAATATAGTGGATGTGCTGGAAAGGTTAGAAAAGAGAAGCAATACAAGAGCTATTTTGATGTTTGTAGATGCGGAAAAGGCCTTTGACAACATATCTTGGAACTTTATGAAACAAAACTTTTATAAAATGGAGATGGGAGGTAATTTTTATGAACGGAATAAATGCAATATATCAAGAGCAGAAAGCAAAAATCATTGTTAACAGTGTGGTTTCAGAGGAAATAAGGATTGAGAAGGGAACAAGACAAGGGTGCCCCCTATCCCCATTACTTTTCTTTACGGTCCTGGAAGTCCTTTTAAATATGATCAGGCAGAATGAGAATATTAAAGGAATAAGAGTGGGAGAAAGAGAATACAAAGTGAGAGCGTTTGCCGATGATCTGGTCCTAACCCTACAGGATCCTGAAAATAGTGCAGTGTGTGCACTGGAAACAATTCAACAGTTCGGGCAGGTCGCAGGCTTCAAGTTAAACAAAACCAAGACTAAAGTTTTAACCAAAAATATGAGTAAACAAGAGATTATGAGATTGGAATCACAAACAGGGCTTAGCTTTGTGAAGAAAGTAAAATATCTGGGTGTTAATATGACTGCTAATAACATAAACCTTTATAAAGACAATTATGAGAAAGTCTGGAAAGAGATAAAGAGAGATTTAGAAATATGGACTAGATTGAAATTGTCATTATTAGGAAGGATTTCTGTGATAAAAATGAATATTCTGCCAAAAATGCTATTTTTGTTTCAGTCGTTGCCAATTATTGATAAGATGGAATGTTTTAAAAGATGGCAAAAAGATTTAACGAAATTTATCTGGCAGGGAAAGAAACCCAGGGTTAAATATAAGATTTTAATAGATGCAAAGAACAGAGGGGGATTTTCCCTGCCAGACTTAAGAACTTATTATGAAGCAGCTGCTTTTTGTTGGTTGAAAGAATGGTTTACATTAGATAATGCTGATGTATTAGATTTGGAAGGTCACGACAATGTTTTTGGTTGGCATGCATATTTATGGTATGATAAATGCAAAGTAAATAGTGGATTTAAGAAACATATAATTAGAAATTCTCTGTTTAAAATTTGGATGAAATATAAGGTTTTCTTAGAAAGCAAAACACCCAGATGGTTATCACCCTTAGAAGCTAAAGCACATAAAAGAGCAAATTTGGACCGACAATGGCCGAAATATAAAGACATTTTGATACAAGAAGGTCAGAATTTTATATTAAAAACTTATGAAGAACTGAAAGAACAAGTCACAAATTGGTTACAATATCATCAGATCAATGAAACATTTAAAGCAGATAAGAAAGTTGGTTTTCAGATAGAAAAATCCAAGTTGGAGACGGAATTAATAGAGCCGAAAAGGAAAAATCTTTCCAGAATGTATAATCTGTTATTGGGGTGGCATACACAAGATGAGTTGGTAAAATCGGCAATGGTTGAATGGGCAAAAGACCTGGGGCACAACATCATGATGGAAGATTGGGAGAGGTTGTGGAGTCAAAATATCAAATTCACAGTGCAGTTTATTAAGAGAGAACTTTATGAAGATGATTTACAGGTGGTATCTGACACCTGTTAAATTGGCAAAAATTTACCGTGGTTTAAGTAACAAGTGTTGGAGATGTAAGCAATCAGAAGGAACTTTTTTTCATATGTGGTGGTTGTGCCCTAAGGTGAAAGAGTTTTGGGGAAAGGTATATAATGAACTGAAAAAAAATTCTTAAATATACCTTTAAGAAAAAACCAGAGGCCTTTTTATTAGGCATTTTAGGTAAAGACATTTTGAAATGCGATAGAAATTTATGCCACAACAGCAGCGAGAGTATTAATAGCCAAGAACTGGAAGTTGGAGGAATTGCCTACTATTGAACAATGGCAGATGAAGATGTTGGAGTACATGGAGCCTGTAGAAATGACCGGGAGAATCCGTAACCAGAGAAACGACGTGGTGGAGAAGGAATGGGGAAAATTTAAAATGTATCTAAAAAAGTATTGTAAGATTCAAAATTAGATTTTTGTTTGAAGGAAAAGGATAGGCTGTCAAATATATAATGTGAATTAACAATACGAATTTTAGGAGAGTATAGAGTATAGAAATAGATCTGGAAATTGTTTTGCATTTACTAGTATGTATAGAATATGTGATAAATTTAAATTGGGAAGTTACGTGAAATATTTTTTAAGGGACGCAAATAAGGGGAAACAGGAGGAAGTCCATGTAAAGATGTGAGGAAAGTGGAGCTTTTTTAATACGAAAGTTTGTTTTTTGTTTTTATTTTTTGATAGATGTTTTGTATTGTAGTTTTAGTTTGTTTGTGTATTTTTTTGTATCTATTTTGTTGTTGTTTGTGGCGACGTCACGGCGCATGCGCTATGGAGCACCGTCTGCTCTTTGGCCGCCACACGCTTTTCTTCTCCCTTCCTAAAAAATGAAAAAAGAAAGGGAAGCAGCCGCTTGTGCTGCTTTCCTTTCCTTTTTCTTCTTCTTCAGGATTTTCTTGGCGCTGGCCCATTGCTGAGTGCGACGCACAGCGCATGCGTGCCGCGCCATAGTGGCGCTGGTGGGCGGGTCCCAGGCAGGCCGCGGGGTGGAGCGGCCCCGCTCCGCGGCTTGCTTGCAAAAAAAGAAAACAATGCCCAACCTGAAAAATACGGAGCAGATGATTCAGCAGGGGAAACACAGCCCAGAATAAGTAAGGAGGTAGTACAGGAATACTTGGCTAGTTTAGATGTATTCAAGTCTCCAGGGCCAGATGAACTACATCCAAGAGTATTAATAGAACTGGCAGAGGTGATTTCAGAACCACTGGCAGTAATCTTTGAGAATTCCTGGAGAACAGGCGAAGTCCCAGCAGACTGGAGGAGGGCAAATGTTGTCCCGATTTTCAGAAAGGGGGAAAGAGAGGACCCAAAAAATGACTGCCCAGTCAGCCTGACATCAATACCAGGAAAGATTCTAGAGCAGATCATTAAGCAAATGGTCTGTGAGCACCTAGAAAGGAACGCTGTGAACACTAAAAGTCAGCATGGGTTTCTGAAAAATAAGTCATGTCAGACTCACCTGATCTCATTTTTTGACAGAATTACAAGCCTGGTAGATGAAGGGAACACTGAGGATGTAGCCTATCTTGATTTCAGCAAGGTCTTTGACAAGGTGCCCCATGATATTCTTGTAAAGAAGCTGGTAAAATGTGGGCTAGACAATGCTACCATTCAGTGGATTTGTAACTGGCTGGCTGACCGAACCCAAAGGGTGCTCATGAATGGCTCCTCTTCATCCTGGAGAGAAGTGACTAGTGGGGTGCCACAGGGTTCTGTCTTGGGCCCAGTCTATTCAACATCTTTATCAATGACTTGGATGATGGGCTTGAGGGCATCCTGATCAAGTTTGCAGATGACACCAAATTGGGAGGGGTGGCTAATACCCCAGAGGATAGGATCACACTTCAAAATGACCTTAACAGATTAGAGAACTGGGCCAAAGCAAACAAGATGAATTTCAACAGGGAAAAATGTAAAGTACTACACTTGGGGGGGGGGATGATAGGTACAAATACAGGATGGGTGACACCTGGCTTGAGAGCAGTACATGTGAAAAGAATCTAGGAGTCTTGGTAGACCATAAACTTGACATGAGTCAACTGTGTGATGCAGAAGCCAAAAAAGCCAATGCAATTCTGGGCTGCATCAATAGGAGTATAGCATCTAGATCAAGGGAAGTAATAGTACCATTGTATTCTGCTCTGGTCAGACCTCACCTGGAGTACTGTGTCCAGTTCTGGGCACCACAGTTCAAGAAGGATACTGACAAGCTGGAACGTGTTCAGAGGAGGGCAACCAAAATGGTCAAAGGCTTGGAAACGATGCCTTATGAGGAACGGCTTAGGGAGCTGGCCTAGAGAAGAGAAGGTTAAGGGGTGATGTGATAGCCATGTTCAAATATATAAAAGGATGTCACATAGAGGAGGGAGAAAGGCTGTTTTCTGCTGCTCCAGAGAAGCAGACACGGGGCAATGGATTCAAAGTGCAAGAAAGAAGATTCCACCTAAACATTAGGAAGAACTTCCTGACAGTAAGAGCTGTTCGACAGTGGAATTCGCTGCCAAGGAGTGTGGTGGAGTCTCCTTCTTTGGAGGTCTTTAAGCAGAGGCTTGACAGCCATCTGTCAGGAATGCTTTGATGGTGTATCCTGCTTGGCAGGGGGTTGGACTGGATGGCCCTTGTCGTCTCTTCCAACCAGGGGCATAGAGACGGGCGGCGGGGGGCGGTCTGCCCCAGATTCCAGGGGAGGGCAGGGGTGACACTTGGGCCAGCCCCGCCCCGCCGGTGGCCCAGAGAAAGCCGCAGAGTGAAGCCACTCTGCCCTGCGGCCCATCCGGGGTCCACCCGTCACTGCCGCTATGGGGCTGCCCTGCGAGATCGGCGGCTTGTGGGGCTCCCCCACCCGTGCTGCTACAGCACGGACGGGGGAGCTCCAGGAGCCAGCACTCGCTTAGCGGGTCGCCCCTGGAGCAGCAGCGCCGGCTGAGATGGACTGCGCATGCCCGGATTTTTAAAGCAGCATAGACAGGGAAGCCCCAGGAGCCAGCGTTCGCTCGGCGGGTCCTGACGCATGCATCATGATGTCATGACATCATGGCGTCATGATGTCCCGCCCCCAGGGGGTGCCTCCACGGCAATGCCGCCCCTGGATGCTATGCCTCTGCTTCCAACTCTGATTCTATGATTCTATGAATGTCAGCTTGCTGAGTTATTTTGTACCATTGTGATTCAATGTTATATTTGTGCTCAACAAGGGAAACCCACACGACCTGAAGGTGCTGCTGTGCAATGCTAGGACAATGATTCATAAGACCACTGCCATCCCTGACTTGATTGTGGATGGAGGACTTCACCTGGCATGTGTAACAGAGATTTGGTTGGATGAAGCAGATGGGCCTGTCTTAGCATCTGGTTGTCCACCAGGTTTCTGTTATGCACAGCAACCCAGGTCATGTGGGTGGGGAGGGGGTGTTGCAGTGATTTTTAGGAAGTCACTAGCTTGCATCAGGTGTCCTACCTGAAATACCCAGTTCTCTGAGTGCATGTTCTGGAAGTTGGGCAATAGGGGCAGTACAGGATTCCTTTTGGTGTACCGACCTCCCCGCTGCACCAAGGATTCCCTGCCCGAGCTGCTTCAGGTCAGGTCGTGGCGGATGTTCTCCTGGAGACACCTAGTTTGGTGGTCCTAGGGGATTTTAACATCCATGCCGACACGACCTTACAAGGGGCTGCTCGGGACTTCGTGGAAAGCATGGCCTCCATGGAGCTGTCCCTGAATAAGTTTGGCCCAACTCATAGTCACGGACATGCCTTAGATCTGGTGCTCACCTCTATGGATGCTGGTGATCTGACATTAAGTAAAAGCAAAACAAAAGAAGTGCCATGGTTGGATCACTTCCTGGTGCAACTGGACTTCTCCGCAACCCTTCCCCTCTGCAGGGAGGTGGGACCGATTTGGATGGTCCGCCCCTGTCACTTAATGGGTCCAAATGGTTTCCAGAGAGTGGTAGGGGATGCTTTATCCCATGTTGAGGGCTTTTCATCTGATTTCCTGGTGGCTCGCTGGAATGCGGAGTTAACCAGGGCTATCGACTGTCTGGTTCTGAGGCGCCCTCTCCGATTGCATGGAGCCCAGACAGCCCCATGGTGTTCTCCAGAGCTGAGGGTGAGGAAACGGTCGCTGAGACAGCTAGAGCGCCGGTGGCAGAAAACTCATTCTGAATTGGACCGGACACTGGTTAGAGCTCAACGTCAAGCCTACCAAGTGGCGATAGCGACGGTGAAGAAGACTTTCATGCCTCCATTAAGTTTTAAATTTATTTTTCTGTCGAAACAGTGTGTTGGTAATAACAAGGTTGTGCGCTGCACATATCATCAAAAGTAAAATTTCGTTCTGGTTGCTGTTGCCAACTCCTTCTTTCCCAATAGTCCCAGGCCACAGATCGAAATCTCGCCCAACTCTTGCATTAAAATCACCCAGGAGGATAATTTTATCTTCCTTAGGTGTCTCTGATAGGATGGTATCCAGCTGAGAGTAAAAAATTTATTTCATGTCTTCATCAGCATCCAGTGTTGGTGCATGAGCGCTTATAATAGTAGCCTGTTGGTTTTTGGTGAGCTTTATTTGAAGGGTTGAGAGTCGCTCATTAATACCGGTAGGGACTTCTGACAGGAGCTTCACAAGGTCGTTTTTGATAACGAAGCCTATCCCATGTATTCAATGTTCTTGTTCAGATAGACCTTTCCAGAAGAATGTGTAGCCTCCTTTTTCTTCCTTCAGCTGTTTCTCGCCTGCTCTTCGAATCTCTTGAAGCGCTGCAATATTGATGTTAAAACGCTGCAGCTCTCTTGCAATGATGGCAGTTCTGTATTCAGGACGCTCGTTATCTGTATTATCTGACAAAGTCCGTATGTTCCATGTTCCAAAGTTGGATTGTCTTTTACGACCACTGGGTGGTGACCTCACTGGGTGCAGTAATCCAGACAGGGAAAAGGGGAAGCAGACTATGTTTAGGCCACCTTTCCTAGCCCCTCCCCCTTTTCGGGGTGAGCAGAGTGGATCCTAAAAGGGCTGCTCAGTCATGGATACAGCTGCAGAGCTGCTCAACTGCCTTGTTCCTTGAGTCAGAACAACTGAATCTGTATCTACCACCCATGTGCCAGTTCATGACTAGGGGCTTCCAGATTTCATGATCCTGCCCCCGTTACCATTTGCCAATCACCATGGGACTTTGGGGGTTTGGGTTGGGTTTTTGGAAGATGCCTGTGCGTGAATTTGTTTTAGGTGTGTAGATCAGTGCACAATGACCAACGCAGTGTCTTTGCAGTAGGGATCTGTTCCAATGGCATGAGTAGTCATGACAAACTGGTAGATCTTATCTGCTGCAGCCTTCATCTGCCTTCACAGCCATTGTAACATACCACTTGTTTACATCCGCCTATTCTGCCGTTGAGGACTTCTTGGATCATTCTTTGTCTAGCTCCTTCCCTTTGACCTTACCGCCTTGGGAGGCCCTGCTTCGCTCACAAGGGCCATAGGAATGTGCAAGCCCACTCACCACTGTAAGGTGATAACCCAGCAAGTGAGATAACTGAGATACATTGCGCTGAGCCCTGGTCTCATTAGACAAAGCGTTCCACCAAAAAGGCTCTGGCTCTGGTTGGGACAGCTGGATATGTTTTGGGCCAGGGACCACCAGTAGGTTGCTGTTAGATAAGCATCACCCTCTTTGGGGGATGTATTGGAAGATAATTCCCACAGATAAGAAAGGTGACAGACTGTTTAGGCTTTAAAGGTTAGCACCAAAACCTTGAACCTGATTTGATACTCCACCTGGAGCCAATCCAGCTGATGAACCACCAACTGAATGTGGGCTCTCCACAAAGTCCGAGTAAGAACTCATGCACCTGCATTTTAGACCATTTGGAGTTTCTAGAGTAGTCTCAAGAGTAGCCCTGCGTATCTATCTATCTATCTGTCTGTCTGTCTATCATCTGTCTATCTATCTATCTATCTATCTATCTATCACATTTATACTCCGCCCACCCCAGCTCAGGCGTAGAGCAAGTTAAAGTAGTCTAGACTGCAGGTGACTGCTTCATGGATCACCATGGCTAGGTTGGAAAGAGACAGGTACAGTACCAATTGCCTAACCTGTAAAGATTTTAAAATGCCAGTTTGGCTACATTTGTGACCAGTGCCTCCATAGAGACAAAAGCATCCAGGATCACACCCAGACTCCTGATGGCGGGTAAAGGTGACTATTGTGCATCATCAAGAGCTGGGAGCTGGCAAACCGAACCAAAATCATTCTGGCCAAGCCATTGGACCCCCATCTTTAATGGATTGAGATTCAGCCGACTCCATTTCCTGCATCCCAGCACACAGACCTAAATATTGGCCATTATATCCGGGGCAGCATCTGGCCAGGACCACGAAGCAGTAGATCCATGCTTTTTGTGGTCAGATCTGTGGTTATGTACAAGATATTTGAATTAAGGGTGAATTTGGGGTCCCAGAATGCAAAAACCATGAGGATTCGCGCTTGAAAACAACATTTTTGGTCCACGGTGTCGCCAGGATGTTGTGGATCCGTGTTTTCTGTGGTGCAGGCTGTGCCCCTGGATATGATATGTGATGTGACAATGAGTTAGGGGTGGCCCAATACAAAAAGGGTGCGGATCCATGAGGACCCGCGCTTCAGAACCCGTTTTTTGGGCCGTGGTGTCGCCAGGAAGCGGTGGATCCGTGTTTTTTGTGGTGCAGGCTGTGCTCCTGGCTATGATGTGTGATTTGCCGGTGAGTTTGATGTGGCGCAGTGCAAAAAGGGTGCGGATTCATGAGGATCCACGCTTCAGAACCCCGTTTTTGGGCCGTGGTGTCGCCAGGAAGCGGTGGACCCGTGTCTTTTGTGGTGCAGGCTGTGCCCCTGGCTTTGATGTGTGATTTGCCGGTGAGTTTGATGTGGCGCAGTGCAAAAAGGGTGAGGATTCGTGAGGATCCGCGCTTCAGAACCCTGTTTTTGGGCCGTGGTGTCGCCAGGAAGCGGTGGACCTGTGTCTTTTGTGGTGCAGGCTGTGCCCCTGGCTTTGATGTGTGATTTGCCGGTGAGTTTGATGTGGCGCAGTGCAAAAAGGGTGAGGATTCGTGAGGATCCGCGCTTCAGAACCCCGTTTTTGGGCCGTGGTGTCGCCAGAAAGCGGTGGACCCGTGTTTTTTGTGGTGCAGGCTGTGTCCCTGGCTTTGATGTGTGATTTGCCGGTGAGTTTGATGTCGCACAGTGCAAAAAGGGTGAGGATTCGTGAGGATCCGCGCTTCAGAACCCCGTTTTTGGGCCGTGGTGTCGCCAGGAAGCGGTGGACCCGTGTTTTTTGTGGTGCAGGCTGTGCCCCTGGCTATGATGTGTGATTTGCCGGTGAGTTTGATGTGGCGCAGTGCAAAAAGGGTGAGGATTCGTCAGGATCCGCGCTTCAGAACCCTGTTTTTGGGCCGTGGTGTCGCCAGAAAGCGGTGGACCCGTGTTTTTTGTGGTGCAGCCTGTGCCCCTGGCTTTGATGTGTGATTTGCCGGTGAGTTTGATGTGGCGCAGTGCAAAAAGGGTGAGGATCCATGAGGATCCGTGCTTCAGAACCCCGTTTTTGGGCCGTGGTGTCGCCAGGAAGCGGTGGATCCATGATGTTTGTGGTGCACGCTGTGCCCCTGGCTATGATGTGTGATTTGCCGCTGAGTTTGATGTGGCGCAGTGCAAAAAGGGTGCGGATCCGTGAGGATCCGTGCTTCAGAACCCCGTTTTTGGGCCGTGGTGTCGCCAGGAAGCGGTGGATCCATGATGTTTGTGGTGCAGGCTGTGCCCCTGGCTAAGATGTGTGATTTGCCGGTGAGTTTGATGTGGCGCAGTGCAAAAAGGGTGAGGATCCGTGAGGATCCGCGCTTCAGAACCATGTTTTTGCGCCATTGCGGCCTCACGGAATAGTGGAAACGTGATTTTTTTGGTGCTGCCTATAGATTAATATTTGGTCTAGAGTATCATGGTGGTTTTGTTTTGTTTCAATATAAAAATCATATGAATTCATGTGGATCCATGCCTCGGATCTATGTTTTTTGTGGTGCAGAACCCCGTTTTTGGGCCGTGGTGTCGCCAGGAAGCGGTGGACCCGTGTTTTTTGTGGTGCAGGCTGTGCCCCTTGCTATGATGTGTGATTTGCCGGTGAATTTGGTGTGGCCCAGTGCAAAAAGGGTGAGGATCCGTGAGGATCCACGCTTCAGAACCACGTTTTTGATCCACGGTGTTGCCAGGATGCCGTGGATCCGTGTTTTTTGTGGTGCAGCCTGTGCCCCTGGACATTATGTGTGATTTGACGGTGAGTTTGGGGTGGCCCAATGCAAAAAGGGTGCGGATCCGTGAGGATCCGTGCTTCAAAACCAAGTTTTTGCGCCATATTGTCGTGAGGAAGCCATGGATCCCAGATTTTTGTGGTGGAGGCTGTGCCCCTGGACATGATATGTGATTTGACGGGGAGTTTGGGGTGTCCCAATGCAGAAATCATGAGGATCCATGAGGATCCGTGTTTTTTAAACATGTTTTTGCACCATTGTGGCCCCACAAAACAGTGGATGCATGATTTTTTTGATGCTACATATAGACTGAGATGTGGTCTACAGTATCATGGTGGTTTTTTTTCATTTGAATGAAAAAATCATATGAATTCATGAGGATCCGTCTAGATCCGCCTTTTACCCTGGACCCTTTATAGGCTCCAAAGGACAGTCACAAGGCGCCTCTTGCCAGCCGCGTTACACCCCATCTCTGCAGTCAATGGCAGCACGGAAAGGCGACTGCGCGAATGCCACTGGGTCGTTTCGTAGGCGCTGTGAACGGCATCCGCCATAGAAAAGAGACAGAACGCGAGGGAATTAGAATACGCTTGCGGGGCATGCACTCCGGACTACATTTCCCAGCATTCCTCGCCATGGAGGGGCGGGGCCAGGCTGGGGGCGGGCGGAAGCGGCGAAGGCGGAAGCAACAGAGCCAGCACGACCCTACCGTGCGCCCGGTAACTTGTCTCTTCCCCACCCCCCAAACTTTGCTATATCGGGTCCTAAAAGCAACTTATTTGCCTTCCTCCTGCCCTTTCCCCACTTTAGGACTGGGCTCCCCTAATGCCCTTTATCGACACCTTTTGCTCTTGGTCCTCCCCACCCCGCGGTGTTCCTCCATCCCATAATGTGACGGGGGCTATTACTGCGTCCTCCCCGCAGAACCTTATTGCACTCGAGCAACAGGTGGGGAGCAATTTATTTCCACGAAGGAAGGGGCTGGGGCTTAAACTTCAGATAGTTGATTCATCTCTGCATGTAATATCCAATATCACTTTTATCCATATAAAGCAATAAGACAGGCGGGTTGTATTTTTACCTGGAAGCCCCACGCTGACTGGAAAACCTTGCCCCGTGTTTCAGGTGGGGGGCCGGGTCGTGCTGTGATTGCTGTCCAGGGAGAATCAACCTTGCGTTAGAACTTTTCCAGACGGGCGACGTGTTTGCGCGTTACAAGGGCAGTTGTTCAAAGGGATCCGGGCCTCTTCCTTCAGGTTCACATTTTGCTGTGGGGTTATTGCATTTCCCCATCGCGCAGCGCTTTGTCACTGGGTAAATCTTTCTTTCCTTAGTACTGTGCTCCCTCTAGAAGCTTGTGAGTTACCTCGTGAAATACAGTTTTGCAATTATGATGAGCTTCGGTTTGATAATGCCTGTGACATCAGTGGCACTGAGGAGCACAACTCTTCCAGACATTTGTGCCGTTTTAGAGAACTCTTTTTAAAGTCGTATTTGCCTTTCATTGCTTTTTTAATCTGGAAGATGGTGTGATTCCAGAAAGTGCTGTCTTGATAGTTGCTTAAATGCTGAGTGATTCTCCTCTCTGGTACTGGAACACAGACACGCACACCAGATCCACGAGGTTTCTGTTGCTTTTTATTTTAAAAAAATGGTGCCCCTACTCACCCCCAAAAGCAATCAACATGGTATTTTCCTCACCAGCAGCAAGTCTACCGCCAAAATCCTATGTATCATGTCTCAATGGAAAAAGGCATTTAAAAGCTGTGGTGAAAGGATTCAAGTTGCTTATGTAAATTTTAACATCCTTTTTAGTGGGCAAATAGCAATTGTCCACTAAGAGATCTTAGTTAATTTTGCAACAAGGCACAGGAGAAGAAGTAGCCCCTTAGATACATTGGCTCAGTTTCTTAAAGCCTTCTAGTTCACAACCTGTCTGATGCCTAGAATATAATAGAAGCCAGTACAAATATATGCATCTGGGTAAATTTGCTTTGTGTAAGAGTGATAAAAGAATTTCAGTTATTCCCCCCCCCCACTGCCCTGCATGATATTCAGTTGTCTCTGTCTATAGCTTTTGGCTTACTTTTGTGTGGGATGTGAAAGTATCCATGAGTGGCCCTGGAATATATTAGATTAGTTTAATGCTGTCACAGTGGTGGGGGCCCTCAATATGTTGTCAGACTACAACTCCCATGATTCCTAACCATTGGCTGTTCTGTGTGTGGTTGATGGGAACTGGAGTCCAGCAATAACTGGATGACCACAGGTTACCCATCCCTGGTACAATGAACTGTCTTTCAAACTCCTTGTACCAGATCTCCCACCACCACACATCCAGACTCCTGGTCCTAGGAACCCTCTTGCCTGGAGCAGTCTCAGAGACTTTGTGCTCCTTACCGTACGTGGTTCTCCTGCTCTGAGTTCTGGGAGTGCTTTGTGTTCTCCCTGCCTTTTAACTGGTGCTGCATTTTGGGAAGGTCATCACTGACCCTCACCCACCAGGTGAGCCCTTTTCCTGTGCATTTTGGACAGGGGAAAATTATATGAGCAGCAGCTATAACCCTTTTGGGTACAATGGATGAACCATGGTAACCGCCGGGACTTTATTGAATTAGAAAGAGATTCTGTTTGTCAGAGCCCCTGCAGGAGGGAAGTTATATGGTTTCCCTCAGAAGAGCTGCGGCGACGTACCTCCCTCCTCTCCTGGCGCACTCATAGTCCCAGGCACTGGATGCCTCATAAAACACACATCCCTTCGCTCCCAGCTGCCAGGCTGTGTTTTTCACTGTCTCCTGCTAGTGCATGCCATAAGTGCCATTTTTCATTGTGGTGTTTTCAGCTCTCTTGTCTTGTTCACAGGCGGCTGCTGGTGACCAGCTGTGTGGTGGGTCATTTTCTGGCAAGAACAGTGCTTGTGCTGGAATTAAGATGGGGGGAAGTGTTGGATAGTCCTTTAGTAAGCAGAGGCCAGGATTTAGTTAGGGGCATAAAAGTGGTTTTGCTGACAAGTTGGTGTGTACATGTCCAGGCTTTTGAACTTTGCAGATTCTTTCATTAGGCAAGCACATGTAGCAACTACTAAGCCTGAGCAGTGTGTAAATTACGTTATTTAAGGTGGATGCCAGTAACCTAAGCCTGGCTGTGTACTGCTTTTCTGGGATTTAGATCCTATTGTCATTTCAGATTACAATCAAAATAACAAAACCTAGGACTCTGCTGTTGAGTACATTAATGAATCCCCAATATGGCAGCTGTGAGCACCATGGTGTCCTCAGACACCCTTCTGAGCACCTGCTTTTTTGGCCATTTGTGATGGGGGATGCAGTTCCCTGTTTTCTTCCCCAGTGTGTTGTTTTCTTTGGGATGCATGTAGGTATTCCACTTGTTTTAAGAGTATGTCTCTGGGCATCACCAGTTCTTCTTTTGTGAAATGGGCATTTTATGGTGCCCCACTACAGTTTCTTAGATTTCCAAATGTGTCCCTGGTCCTAGAAGGTTGAAGGCCCTTAGCTAAATCCATTTTCTGAATACCATTTAATGTATCATGTTATAACCTTTGGGCTCAACTTCATTCTCTCTCTCTCTCTCTCTCTCTCTCTCTCTCTCTCTCTCTCTCTCCTCCATTTTTTAAAGTTGCAAACACCCTATTTCCGTTATGTGTCCCAAACCGAATCAACTGTGTTTCTCCACTCCTGTTAAAATGCTCAGTCCCTACTTGGGGAAGAAATTCACACAATTAAGAGAGTGAGATGTAAGCATAGAGGTTCTGGGGGGGCACAAAGGGGAAATCGCAAAGAGAGCAGCAGGCAAGTTAGATGACTGTCTCCCTCCCAGGTTTTCAAGATTTTCTCTACAGCCTAGGAGACTCAGCACCTACTGTCCTTTGCAAAAACAGAATTCTGTGGATTCCAATTTCTGACCAGTGAACTCAGTTTTCTAATGGGCGAAGCTGTTGAAGCTGCAGCCCATGTTTGAGGAATTGTGGGCTTCACGTTTGCTGTGTGGGCTTCAAGTGGATGGTTGTGGGGAGGGCCAAGCAGGCATCCTTTGGCTTTGTGGGCATGAATTATTCTCAGGAGTGTGGGTACTAAGGCTGGGTCAGGAAGGGGTTCACTGTGAAGCCTGTCAGCTGTCCTGCAAGAGCTGCTACCAGGGATGGCTTGAGTCTTGGTGAGCCTATATGGACCCTGCGCAACAGAAGGGCTGCTTCTTGTGGGAGAGGGACATACTAAGTGTTGAATATGGCTGCCTGAGCATGGAACTGAAGGAAAGGAGGAGCTTGCCTAAGTGATTCATGGAGGGGCATCTTGCGCATGGGAGATCAAAGGCCTACCCACCACTGAGAATGTCACTTCCTTTGGCCTCTGCCTCTTTTAATCTGCCAGGTCTACCCCACCAATTCCATCCACTTTGCCGGGTTCCTTTGGGCAAAGCTGATCTTCCTGATTGTGGGTGCATCCTGCCTGTCATCCCCCCTTCCTCTGGGGTGTGATGTTTCTGCAGCCTGAAATAGCAGCAGCTCTTTCATCATTGTCAGCTCATCTCCAATTTGCTCTCACCCTGTGTCTCTTTCCAGGTTTCTGTCCCTGCTCGGCGTCTGCATTTCCCGTCTCTGCAAGCTGTGCCTTGCTCGGCTGAATCGCGTCTTATTTCTAGCCTCCTTCACTTCCTTTGAATTATTTCCTTGTTCTCTCAGCTCTTTGCCGCAAATTCCCCTTTAGTGTCATCTGCAAATGTAATTGTCAGGCATTTGGGAAATAAAAATTGGGGAAACTTTCCCTGAAGTTCAGTTGCATCGAATTTTAATGCTGTTTCTCCACTCAGCATCTTTTTATGGCAATTCTGACGGAGTTGGTCTTGTGCTCTTTTAATCCTGGGTGCCCCTGATCCCATCACTGTCGCTCGTTCTTCGTCTCCCCCCTTTTCTTATACCCTGTATTGATGCTACGCTTGGCAGCAGACATTTTAGAAATTGCACGTCCCTTTCCTCTGCCGGAAACCCAACCATGCTTAGGGAGAAGCTGCATTTAGAGGGCAAAAAAAGAAGAAGCTAGGTGGGGAATGCAAGGAGCAGCAATGCAAGGTGCCTCTTGCTTAGACGCCCCCTCCTGCCATTAGCAATAGCTTATCTGGGGTTCAGTCAGCTCATTAGTTAAACCTGATTTGGCCTGGTATGCATGTTATCAGGAGGTGCTGGTTTTAGATGTATATGTGCTGGATATTTTTTTCACAAGGTCATTCCTCTCATCTTTTTAAATAATCTTATTCCTGTTGGACTCCTTGTTATTTTCATCTCTCTCCCTTTTTATTGATGTGCTCTCTGGCTGGGCCTCTGCCCTTGATATATCTGTACAATCCTGCCTAATTCCCTTAGTTCTTTTGGTCAGACATTAATTCACTTTTCTCCGTTGTTGCGCTGTCCTTTCCATGCGGTCTTAAAGGAATGCCATTGACTCCAGACCCCATTCTTATGTTGGACTGGTGTTAGTGCTTAACTCAGGAGACGTGCAACGGGAAGAAAATGAACTGCTTCCTCTGTTGTGTCTTATTATTTTAAAAGAGATTTGTCTTTGCATGTTTGGAATGGCCTCGTGAAGTGCAATTGATTCCCTGTTCTTTGTGTGGGTCTTTATAGTTCATTGGGGAATCAAGTATGGAGGGCAAGAGGGTTTTTTCCTGTTATAAAAGAAAAGACTGTGGAATAATATAGATGTGAAATTGTATGACTCTAAAAGGTGATTGAGAATCAGGGCAGGGGTGGGATATGGATCTCCTGCCATCCAGCTGGCTGGATTCAGAGCTACTTACTGGCTTTATGACAAGTGTTGCAAGTGTTCCTAAGGTGCAGGAGAGCATGACTGAGCCCCCGGGGCAATGTTTTTCCGCTTCTGCTTTGCAGGCTGCTTCCTGATGGCAGTCAGCTCAGTCTTTTGCTGCTGAATGGGAAGCTTTGCACTCTCTTGCTCCAACAGCAAGCGCAAATGATACGATATTTATAGCCTTCCCTCAGACCACTGTATGAAAGATCCTGCAAGTGCTGTAGCCCCCCCCCCCCACAGAAGAAGATACACCAACTCTATGCCCAGAAAGATTGGGGAAGGGGCAGTAATGGTCGGAGTGGTGCAGGGCAGCTTTGCCTTGCAGGGATTTCAAACCAGAGGTTTTTGAGCTGCCTACAAGGAAGCATAAAAGCCCCTGAGGAAGGCATGTTCTGGCCAAAGCACATTGGGCATCAGTGACTAGTGCAATATTCTTCAGCATCCTGAGATTGGTTCTCCTGCTCTTTTTTTGTATTTTTCATTGGATGCTTCCCATTCCCCCTCCTGCCCCTCCCCATGGCATTAACAGGTTCCTGACTGCTGAGTTTTGAATGTTGCTAGATTTGGGTTTTATTAGACTGTTAGATACTGCTTGTAAGGAAGCTTCATACCTGTCTAGAACCAACATTTCTTTTTTCCTGTACACAGCAATGCAGATCCGAATGCTAGGAGTTGTGTTAATGTACACAGCACATTGTCTCAACTGCTAGACTTTCATTATCTATTCATAGGCATTCCCCTGGTCTACAAGGTGGGCTTTTCTTGGGGTGGTGGGGGTGGTGGATGGGACTCTGATGTTGGGGGTTGGCCCACTGCTACTTCATTTATTGCTGAGAGCAGGTAGGTGGGATTTTTTGGTGTGTGAGAGATTATATTTAGCTTGCATTGCACCTCTCTGGCCTATAGTAAGGAACTTGGAGGAAAAGATGCTGCGCAGCCTCGCCATTCCTGTGCCAAGGTTTCCTCGCTGGCACATTGTGGGGGAGGGGAGGCGCTCTTGCCATGTGCCTGGAGACTAAATGAGTGGCGGCGTCCAAAGGGCTTTCTAATTTGGGCTGTTTGGAGTCTCCTTGCACTTCTCTCTTTTTTATTAGCGTTATTATTTTGGAAGAAGCACCCGTTCTGCAGCACGCCATAAAGAGTCACATTGTGCATGTGCGAGCGCTGAGTGACACCTGGTGCTGTCCCTCAAGGGCACTTTGCTGTTCCCCAAGCACCAATCAAGAGCCTCTCCCACTTTGCAGGAAGGAGGCGGGTGGGCAGGTGGAGTTCTGGTCACTGCTGAGCCCAGGGAGGGCAGCAGCCGAATCCCTCGGGGTGGTAAAGGAGCCGGCGTGAGCTTTGCTTCCTCAGTGCTCTGGGGCAAGGGATATTTAGCACTGCCTTCCGTTCACTGCCCGGTCCAAGGGGTTGCCGTTTCTCTCCTGTGATCAAGGCTCTAAGGTTAAATATTCTATTGATGGAATTATGGATTGAGTGGAATCGGAAACCTCAAAGGCTAAAAATACAGTTTGCTGCCAGGAAACAATATAGGCTGCTGGGAGCTCATGGGGTGCCACTTCAGCCTGTGCTGCAGCTGGTGTGGTGGATGGATTTCTGCTCTAGGGGTGTCCTGATTACACAGTAGGCTTCCCCTGTTTTTTCCGATAAACAAACGAGCTCTCTGTTCCAAATAGCAGCGGCTTCAGGTCCCAGTTGCTAGTCCTGGCGGTGTTCATTTTACAGGATATCACTTGCTTTTTGCCAAGACAGGCGCGCCAATGGAATTACATTCTGAGGATGGCTTATAGAGAAGGCTGTTTGTGTGCATTTTCATGTGGCACATCTGCTTGGGTTTTCTCTGATGCGGTTGCTGGGTGATTTAAATATATATTTATTTATTTTGCTAAGCTTGGGTCACTATGGCATTCTGGGCTCCCGTTGCTCAGCAGGCTCAGTGGGCTTTGTCTTTTGTCTTGTGTTTTTCCGTGGATCAGCCCCGCACAACCTGATGCCTGAGGACTGATGGCGGCTTAGTTGTGACCTTCTGGGGGAATTCCAGATGCCCCTTGGTGGTGGTCCTTTCCCCTGCTGCATAGGAAGTCCCACCAAAAGGCCACTAGAATCTGAGCTTTCAGTGTCGCTTTGTCTACACTCCATCTCCTCTCTGTGGGTTCAGAGGCATGTGAAGGAGTTGGCACCAGCTTTTCCAGTCAGCTTGCAGTGTCACCTGGCCTGCCTCAAGGTGCCTGTTGCTGGCAGAGTGGAAGCCTTGTGTGCTGTTGCCACTGAATTCCAAGAAGGGAAGAGTAGATGTTGCAAGCAGTGGAACAGAAGGAAAGAAGGGCAGTGGAGGAAGAAAAAGGAGGGCAGGTGAATTGGTTCACAGACAGCCTTATGGGGTGAGAGAAGAGGAAATGACTGGTTCATAAACAGAGGCCAGAGAAGAGGGCCAAAGGGTGCTGATAGGAAAGAACATGGAGTGAAAAAGGTGAGAACCCCAAGAGACTTGATGTGATCCAGAAAATGAAGAGCATTTGAGGTACAGAGAGAAAAACGAGGAGTAAAAGTGATGGATGCTGCAGGAAAATTGGGTAACTGAGAGCTAGATAGACAAGAGCGTTTAGGAGAGAAAGAAGGGGGTGAAGGGTTCACAGAATACTTTTGAGAGAGATGTTATTGTGCATGGAAAGGAGCACATTTGGCAATGGGATGCAGAGAGAGAGAAATATAATAGAGAATGGATTAAAAAGAAAACAGTTGAAATGAGAAGAAAAACACTCGTGTGGTTAGCGTTAAAAGTCTCCCTCAGAGTAAGTTGAGGTGCGTACCTCCGTCTGCCTGAGAACCAACACCATTCTTTCACTTTTGGCACAACGGCTGACTCAGTCTGGGAGCTGCCTTGTTGCTTCTGCGGTTCTTCAGCTCCTGCCCTGCCCCTCGCTGCGGACGGAGGGCTCTAGCGCAGAAGTTAGTGCAGCAAGTTGGAAGTTACGTTGCTCGGTGTAGTGTGAAAAGGAGACACGCCAAGGGACACTGATTCGACCCTCTTGAGCATGAAATGGGTTGGTGCCGAGGCGTGGCGGGGGGCGTCCGGTGGAGTGTGTAATAGACTGCGGATGCGAGGGAGATACAGGATCCAAAGAAATGGAATTTGTGGGCTGCAGTTTCTCTCCCTGCCCTTAAAAACAAACAGAACAAAACAAATCTCTGCAGAGGCTGATGCAGTAGCCATGGCCTAGCTAGGCTTCCTGCAGCACAGGGCAGGGTGCTTGAAATAAATTTTTTAATAAGCCCTGCTGGTCCAGGCGAATGGCCCATCTACTCCAACATCCTGTTCTCACAGTGACCAACCAGATGCCTGTGGGAAATCTGCACGCAGGAATCAAGTGCAAGAGCACTCTCCTCTCCAGTTTCCATAATTCAGAAGCGTTACTGCCTCCAACCGTGGAGACAGAGCCTACCTGTCATGGCTAGTAGCCATTGACAGCCACATCCTCAATGAATTTGTTCAATCCTCTTTTAAAGCCAGGAGGTTGCTATCACTGTGTGAGTGAGTTCCATAGTTTAAATATATGTTGATGAGGCCAAGTGTTCATCTAGTTCTAGTCCAGCATGCTGTTTCTAAGTGTGGCCAGCCAGTTTCTTCTGGGGCACCTGCAAGCCCAGGCGTCAAGGCCTCAGCTCTTCCCCATTCTTTAAGGTCCCAAATTGGCAGTTATTTAGGGGGCATGTTGCCTCTAAAGCTGTAAATTCCATTTAGCAATCCTGGCGAAATAGCTGCTGACAGACTTCCTCCTACTCCTCTGAAATTTCTCTAATCTCCTTTTGAAGCCCTCTAAGCCAGTGGTCATCGCTATGTCCTTTGTGGCAGTCAATTTCCAGTTAATTATGAGTTGGGTGAATAAGAGCTTCCTTTTGTGTGTCCTGAATCTACTGCTAATTAGTTTTAATTGTGTGATCTGAGTTCTTGTATTGTCAGAGAGAGAGGAAATACTCACTTTCTCCCTGCCATTTGCATTTTAGAGGGTGGCCGAACCCCCTTTTAGCATGACCCTCAGGGGTCCCCTCCAACTCTGCAATTCTATGATTCTGTGTCTCTACTCTTAAGTTGTCCTTCTCTGTACCTTTTTCAGCTCTGCAGTATCATTTTAGAGGTGGGGTAACCTGGGCTGTACAGCTTTGCCATCATGTGAGTTGGATTTCATTTGATTGCCTGGATAAGGGCAGCTTGACAAATGCTCCTGCTTTCACACGTGACACAGCAAGCACAACTGCTGTGTGTACATTGATGTTATGCTAGTATTTCCATGTAATAAATGAATGTTGCATACCATCAGGATGGGTCTGGGAACTTGGGGCAGGGCTCCCAAATCTATGTCCACATTTTATGTGATGTCCACATTGTGTATATGTCCATCAGTGTACACCTAATAGGTGTATTTGCCGCATAAAGGGTACATGTTCCCAAAGAGAATGCAACAAGGAGAACCAGAGGTGCTTGAAAAGGCTACAAATTCTGACTTCCGTAGGGTTTTAATGGGAGGCACGACCGGCTGTGGCTCTTCAGACCATAGCATGGTGCAGGTTGTGCTGCTTTGTGATGAGAGACGATGGCAGGGCTGTCTCCGCACAGATGATGGACGACTCTCCGGTCAGATGAGCAGTGGTGGGGTGGGAGGAGATGGACAGATAAGCCAGTTTCAGGAAGGCTTACAATTTGCAGGCTAAGTTTGGGCTATCTGAAAGTGTTGGCTTTGCACAAGACTTGTTGCATCAGTGGAGTGTAGGTCAGGGAAAGCCAACCTCCTTGTTCTCAGGACTACTTTATTCCCTGGACTATACGTTGTCCAGAGCTGGAACAACCTGACCTCATGCCTGTCCAGATTCTGTAATTAATTTGGCTTTGTAGATGTGGATCGCAAGTGATCAGATGATACAGGATTATTAATAGGGAAGGGGAACTGGGGCTGATCCTTTCAATAATAATAATAATAATAATAATAATAATAATAATAATAATAATAAATTGTTTATTTATGCCCCGCCCACTGTGGACGGCTACCAACAGAATATTAAAAATAGAATCAAATATTTAAAACTTCCCTAAACAAGTGGCAGGTTGGCAGTTTAACAGACGTAAACTCATTGCTTCTTTTTCCTTATGAGTGAGGCTGTGTGGTTTTCTTTCTAACAATGTAGTTCAAAATTTGGTAGCATTATTGGGACCTTATTAAGTTGCTTTGGGGGGCAGAGGCAGGCTGCCAGTTAGCTATTCCTGGTCTAGGTTATGAGAGGGTCACTGATACTGGTGATTAAAATTTATTTGACTCTGTTCCAGAGCCCCCACTCCTTAAAATACGTATTGTATTCTTTGGAGTTTTTGTTTCCAGACTTCCTGGTACTGAGTCTTGAGCTCTCGGATGCATTGCAGTCACATCTTTTCTTTATCTCCATGATCATCAGGCCTAAAAAGCATTGAAGAGAACCTGAGACCCCCTTTGTTTCAGCAACTGTGACTGTGAGGAAACACTGGAATCAGCAAATGTCAGCAGCCCTAAGATAATAAATGTCCCCAGATTCACTTTGCCATCTTGATGTTGGATTGTGGCTGGCCTGAGAGCAAGCCCAGTAGACTTTCAATCCTAAAAGCCGCCATTATGTTTTAAGGTGGGGAACTCTGCCTTTCTCCTTTCAGCCCTCCCATCTTCACTTTTCTGGGGCTCTTGTGGCCTCTTCTGCTAAATGTTTGGGTTTCCGCAAGGCTGCCTCCGCTCTGCATGGTGCCCAGTTATGTATCTGCCACCCAAATGGTTTTTGTAACGTGGTTGTGAGCAGGTCTTTTGTGTGCCATTGCCCCCACAGAGCAGTAGCAGGCTTTGTTGCCATGAGAGACCCCCAGAGCACCCAGTTAGCTGAGCGCAGCTCCTTGTTCACAGTGGGTGTGGCAGTTCGGAAAGAAATAGATTATATTTTGTGCTGAAAAATGACTCCTCTGGGCTGAAGCTGTCTTAATGATACGTTCTTTTCTCACCGAGTCAATAAAGATGAAGGGGACTATTCTGCAGGTGAAATTAGCTTATTGGAGAATGGAAAAGATCCAAGAGCTCTGCCTGCTTCTTGGTGAGGAAATGGATTGGTCTCTTTGCTAGACTCCTTACAGTCTGTGTAAAAAGTTTACCCCTGGGTGCAAGGGATAATGTTTTAGCAGCTTGACTACCTGCGCCCGTGGTAACTCGTGCTGCATGAAAACCATTTTGTTCACCATCTAGGGAATCCTCGCTGTCCTAGTTTTCTGAAGAGTTGGTTAAGCTCCAGATCAGGGATGAGAACACTGTGACCTTCCAGGTGTTGTTAGTCTCCGATCAGCCCCAGACAGCATGGCTGATGGTCAGGGATGATTGGAGTTGTAGTCCAACAGCATCTGGAGGGCCCCATCTCTGCTTTAGAGTGGTGGTACTGTGCAGCTTTGAGACAGCAGAAAAGGACTGTGTCCACCATCTTTGTCACTGTGGCTACTAGCAGTTTGATCTGATAATTGTCCAACAAGAACTTGGGCACAAGTTGCCTTCAAGCGTAGAGCAG
Organism: Lacerta agilis; assembly: GCF_009819535.1. Classification (NCBI taxonomy): domain Eukaryota; kingdom Metazoa; phylum Chordata; class Lepidosauria; order Squamata; family Lacertidae; genus Lacerta; species Lacerta agilis. The sequence continues at coordinate 55,415,013 of NC_046316.1, forward strand.
GCATCTTGCCCTGTGAATGCTCTCTTGGTTCTAGGGCTGGACCAGGGATCAGCAAACTTTTTCAGCAGGGGGCCGGTCCACTGTCCTTCAGACCTTGTTGGGGGCTGGACTATATTTTGGGGGGGGGGGGCGAGAGAACGAATTCCTATGCCCCACAAATAACCCAGAGATGCATTTTAAATAAAAGGACACATTCTACTCATGTAAAAACATGCTGATTCCCAGACCGCCCGTGGGCCGCATTTAGAAGGCGATTGGGCCGCATCCAGCCCCCAGGCCTTAGTTTGGGGACCCCTGGACTGGACCATATCTGGTTTTCAACATTGCAATATATCACCAGCTAAACATCATGATATACTGATATATGTGTCTGAAATAAGGTGGGAGCTCTGGCTTTTTCCTGCATCCTGATTTTTGCATAGCGCGCGCGCACACACACACACACACACACACACATCATGATTTGCAATATATTACCAGGTCCATATTGATATCACAATATGGACCTCAAACTGGTTTTGGAAGATCTATCTATCTCTATCTATCTATCTATCTATCTATCATCTATCTGTCAATATATCACCCAGCCCTACTTAGTTCCCAACTAAGGTTGAGTCAGCAGACAGTGAAGACAGCTGTGGGAGCAGGTGAAGTAAGAGCCTTGTGCTGCATTCTGGGTAGAACAGCTTGCCCCAAATCCAGGGCACTGCATTTCAACAATGGCAGAATCTCACTGGAGCAGAGACCTGGCGTTTGGCAAGGGTTCCCATTACCAGCACGACCCAGTGACTATGTGGTGGAAGGCCCACTTCTTTTTAACCCCTTAGATGTGTGCGCTTGCGATGGAATGGAGCAGATTGAAGTGCAGGCAGACGGAAGGTGCGGCATGAACAAGCCGGCCGCCATGCCTGCGTTTTCATCTGGGGGGGCTTTGCTTCCATTGCCCTGCCTGTGAGGCTTCTGTGTGGCGCTCTGGCGGCGTTCCTGCCCCTCCGGGCTCTGGGCTGTGCGCACCGTCTGCTTGTCTGGGGAGGGATCTGTTTTCAGTTCAAATCAGCAGAGGGTAGAAGAAAGGGGAGAGAGAAGCAGGGGCGGGGAAGGTGAGCGGAGCCTAATGCACCGGAGGTGCCTCGGAAATGAGAACCTTGGATGAATTCCTGGCCCTATTGATTGGTATACAGTTTATGCATCCTGACATTCATAATCTTGGTCTGCTTCTGATGGTCCAGATTAATGGGCCCAGGGGCTGTCCATCCGTCACTTCCCATTAATTACTAGAGAGGTGTTTTTCCAGTGATTTACCTGACAGTGGGCCATGATGAATACCCCTAAACGGAATGGGCAGTGATTAATCTTGTGGCCACACCCTTCCCCAACTCTTCCTTTCCCCCACAACCACAGGACAGACCCCCCGAGCCATCCGTCTCCATAAATGTGGCCTGATGCATATTTATAGGGGCCTGGGGCCTGGCAGATAGCAGCCTTGCTGTTTGTGCCAAAGCTTATGAAAAATAAATCTCTCTGGCAAGAGGGGGGCCGCAAGTACCTGGGGCCTCAGGGTGGCGGTTAGCCTTGAAGGCTGTGTGGTCTGGGGTTTGAGGAAAGGGTCAAGGGGGCTTGAGCGAGAGGAAGAGAACGTGGCCTAGCAGCCGTCAATAGGTCTGAGAGCCAGGATTCCTGGATTGCGCGCCTGCCGTTGAGAAAGGAGTAGGCGCCGTTGCTGATTAGAGCAGCGATGCAGGGCTCGCGGAGGGCAGTATGGCCTAGTGGGCTTGGGGAGGGAGACTGTGTGCCGCACACTTGCTCCTGACCCTAGATCAGCTGAAATGGGAAGCCCTACAAGCCAGGATTTCCAAATGTGTTTCACAGACCCGTTCATAATTGGCTGCATGTGTGAACTTGGCCAGTCGTGTAATTTTCCCATTTGCAGAATGCATGTGAGACCCTTTACCAAAATGGCATGAGGCTGAGTGCCTGTTTTCAGTGTGCCTTGTGCTGTCTGCGAGTGTAGAGAACTGCATTGTGCTCTCAAAGGAACGCGTCCTGGTAGGAGGAAAGCCTGTGCATTTTGGTTTTTGCTGTCCCTAACATTTCTGAAACACTGAGCATGTGAGGTGCTGGTTGGTCTTTGATAGAGGCAGGGGTCCTGGGGATTCTGCCTCTACCTGCTCTGTCTAAGCAGGCACAGAAGGGCCAGCGCACCACTGGCTCATCAATTTATTAAGTGGTGTTCTAGTTGGTGAGTGGCAAGTGAGCAAAATTGTGGGCATCCTTGCACTACATGTTAGGCTTATTTCTAGCATTCTGGATGCTTCTGATCCTCTCTGTATCTTTTGAAGCTTAGGGTTGGTGGCAGCTGGGCTGACTAAGGTCAAACCTAGACATTAACCTCATTCCTCTTGCTAGTCCTAATATCCAGCTTTCTCCATCAGCTCATTTATCCCTTACTAGTGTAACTAATAGGGGATGTGAGTGGCACTGTGGTCTAAACCACAGAGCCTAGGGCTTGCCGATCAGAAGGTCGGCGGTTCGAATCCCCGTGACAGGGTGAGCTCCCGTTGCTTGGTCCCAGCTCCTGCCCACCTAGCAGTTCGAAAGCACGTCAAAGTTCAAGTAGATAAATAGGTACCGCTCCAGCGGGAGGATAAATGGCATTTCCGTGCATTGCTCTGGTTTCACCAGAAGCAGTTTAGTCATGCTGGCCACACGACCCGGAAGCTGTCTGTGGACAAACGCCAGCTCCCTCGGCCTATAGAGCGAGATGAGTGCTGCAACCCCAAAGTCGTCTGTGACTGGACCTAACGGTCAGGGGTACCTTTACCTTTATCTTTAGTGTGACCAAACTATCCTGCAGTCGTTAGAGCCCTCATGCACATGTAACATGGGCTTGGCGTGGCAGCAGTCATTCCCATAAGCCTCATAGTCTGATGGGCTTCTCTTATCTGAAGTACGAGAAGAGATGGGGCATGAATCTCTTTAGTTGTCGCTTGTGTGTGTCTAATGAGGTGGGGATTGGGTGTCACTGTACATTAAACGGGGCAGGTTCAACATATAGGCTTCACAGCAAGGTGTGTGGAGGTGACTAGATAGTGTCAGTAGGAAGGGGAAGATAGCACAAAGCCGATCTCGTTGCAGACATGTGATATGTTCAGGGCAACATCTTTTGCTGCTGCTTTATTAATGTGTGGACCTTAATTTAATACAGCACACACTATATATTTTCAGAAGTTTAGCTAACAGGAGATACAACGTGTTTAGCATATTCTGTAGATCTTTGGTTTGCAGAAGCTTAAATCTGTCCCTTAGGTGCCTGGCGGTTTAGGATTTATATACTGCACTTATTGCATATCCATGGGAATGCAATTGCAAGGAGGAGACGGCACACCACAGCCCCCTCCCCTTGCCATTAGGGGTGGGGGAAGAGTGTACAAAGCAACACTCTGGCCTTCTTATCTAAGCACTGGAGACTTTGATGAGTGTCTGTATCATTTCCGCCTGGAGGCAGCAAGATTGGGACTTAGCGGGGGTTTGGTGTTGTTGTGCATTAGGAAGCAGGACGGGCTGCTTCCTGGAGCAGCTGAAAGCCTAGGTTCCCGTCCAGATGGATGCCAGCAAATGGGTCATCCTAGACTCACCCAAATCTCTGGATGTTCAAAGTTTGCACACAACCCTGGTGGCTTGGACTCTTCATGTTGTTATTTATCTCCCCCTTACAGTTCTGGATCCAGAATTTGCCTTATCCTTTTTTAAAGTGGAGATGCTAAGGATTGGCCTTGATATCTTCCACATGTAATGCATGTGCTCTGCCACTGAGCATTGGTCTCCCAGGCATGGCTTCTCCTAGATTTAACACAGGACCTCTCATGCCCTGAGCAAGAGTAATACCTCTAGGTTTTACCTACCTTTTACCTACCTTTAATACCTCTAGGTCAGAGGGAGGCCACATGGTGCCCTCCAGGTGTTGATGGACTACCCAGCTGGCCAGTGATCAAGGAGGATGGGAATTGTAGTCCTGTAACATATGCAGATCATCATAGTGGGTACCTCTGCTAGAGACCTCTGCTCGCTGGATTCTTTCACACGGCTTCTTTACTTCCTGGTGCTCTGTGCAAAATAAGAATGGCCACGTTCTTAGGCAATGGGCACTTTGCATTTCTTGGGTTCGCAGCAAAAATCTTACCTTGTCACCCTCTGGGGCTAACCTTGCTTCCGAAAGTTAATTGCTCAGAAATGCTATCTTACTAATTAGATAAGAACAGCCTTTCCCTCTGTGTGTTAATCTGTCTTGCCAGCTAATACCTAGTTTATTAAAAGTGAGATGAAGTTAGTATCTGGACTTCACCTTATTAGGGAACCTAGCTGAGGATATGGCTTGTTAATTCGAGGGGAGGTGTATGGAAAAGATAGCTTGGCTTGACCTCCACCCAAAAGATAGAGAAGGCCATTGCCAATTCTGTGGGGCCTGGATTAGGAAGTCTGAGTATAAAATAAAGGCCTGGAGCAGGAGTTCCATGGACCATCCGTGGTCTATGAACTCCATTCAGGTGGACCATGGTGTGTCTGCGGCTTTTGGATTGAATACAGGAAATGGCACATCCTCAAATTAAATATGTTGATTTTAAGAGTATTATAATTATCTTTTATTTCTTATATTGTATTTTATTATAGTGCAGTTTTAATTCTGTGGAATTAAAATTGTAATACCATAAAATACAATGCCGTAGAAATAAAAGAAGCAATTAAGAGGATACTTAAAAAGCAGACGGCAAACTAGCATATCAACTGCTATGACAGGCAAAAAAACAACAACACACCCAATAAGTGGCTCTGCAAGACCCTCAGCAGTTTTCAAGTGGTCCGGGGGGGGGCGGCGTAGTTTCGGAATCATTGGTCTGTTTGACCCCCATTCCTACCCTGCCCCAGGTGAGACATTGGCAGGCAACTGTTGCAAGTGTCAGCTAAAACTACATTATTATTATTATTATTATTATTATTATTACTACTACTACTACTTGTTTTGCTTGTTCAGTCCCATACTTAACACTGTCCAGTAGACATGGACCAGGTCGGACATGGAAACAGTCAGATTGAGAGGAGGGCTCTGGCATTTTAGAGGCAGCAATCTACCGGTATTTTCTAACTTTCGTGCCCTTTGAAGTGCTCTGAGTCTACGACAAGCACCGCTGTGGTTCTCTGTGCCGGATTGAGGCAAAGCCGATAAAAGCCTTAGAGCAGCTTGGTTAGGGCTTGAAGCATCTGGGGTCAGGATGCTGATGTGCAGGTGGGAGCTTGCTTGTACCAGTTTCTTGGAAATAGCAAGGTAGCCGTAGGTCCAGCATATGAAAAGGCCATGCAACATTAGCTCTCTCGCGCATCCAGTGCAAAGTTACCGTGACTTCCTTGGACACGGTTGCCCTGCTTTCTAGAGAGCTGTTTCTGAAAGCTGTTTAGGGGGAGAGTGGAAGCCACAAAGAGTACTGGGTACTATTAAATCCTAGTGCAAGGCACATAAGAGATGCATGGGTAGTTCCTCGATCCAAAAGAATAATAAAAATACAGAGTAATACTGGTAGAGGGTATATAGAGCTTTTTTGGAAGAGTGTTTGATTCCAGGTGTAGCTCTATTTTAAAGAAATAACAAATCAATAGAGCCACCTCGGTTTCAGAAGTTCCACACCGTTATGAAATTACTGGTGCTTGGAGCATGTTTTTAGTCCTCGCGGTTGCAAAGAGACGTTTGGAAACACGTTGGCAGAAGATTGTAGAGGGGGGAGGCTACACAAGGTTGTCAAAAGTCAGTGGGTAGTATTTAAGCTCCCCCTTCCTGCTCCATAACTGGCTATATCAGTGGTTCTCAAAGAGTGTGGCAGGAGAGGATGGCAAGTGTCGTGGGGAAACCCAAGGACAATCAAAGAAACATTTAAACATTTCAGTGTTGTATAGTATAGTACAGTAAAGTAAAGTAAAGTATAATATCGAAATAATATTTTTTATTTGAAGAATATAGATAGATATCTTTTCCAAATGAGAGCAGGAGCCTCAAGTGATACTAATGACATTCCTAGTTGTGTTTTCCAGTGTATTTCTTATTTTCAAAAATTTGGCATGGGCACAAGCAAATTTTTGTTCTTAAAGTGTGGCCCAGAGAAAAAACTTTGAGACCCTCTGGGCTGCATCCCAATTCCCAGCTTCTGTCTTTGTGCCTTTCTGCCTCACATGCCTGTACCCTAGCCAACTCCTGTACCATTTTTCTTTTAAGTTGAAAGAGATCTGGTACTGAAAATTTGAATCATGAAAGCAAAACAAAGTAAGACAAATCCACCCGTCCTTTGGCCAGAGGAAATGAGTTACTGATCTAGTTCCACCTCTGCCTTCCCCTGGCTGTAGACTATTTCTGCTCTGTAAAAGGCAGCAGGTGGGACATAGATTGTGCTGCTGTTTCCAGTTTATCCTCCCCTCCCTGCTTCCCCAAACACACTACATTGCTCTGCTGCTCACTCAACTGATTGCTTTCCTGTCTTACAGGTCTTGGCAGCACTATGCAGCCAGGTACGGAGAGGACTCGGATACGGCCCAAGAAGCCAGACAAGGCCCTGTATGTCCCCAGAGCTCTACGCGAGACGGCCGGCTCAAAAACTAGCACCTCATTGGCCACCAGACACGTGAGGGAGGGGAGCCCCTCCTACTTCTCAGGGAACGAGATCACCAAAGGATGTGAGGGAAGGCTGAGTCCCAGAGCTGGGAGAGGCCTGTTTCACGAGGACCGGGATGGAGTGGATGTGCCCAGAGAACCAAGAGGAACCTCATCCCAAGGCAGGAGCTATAGCAATGCCTTCTGCACAAGGCCAAAGCCTCAGAAAAAGTCTCGGCAGAAGGCTGAGTCACACAGACTGCCCGCTTCCTCCAGCTTCCTAGCCACAACTCCCTCTGCACTGCCCAACCGTCACGCAGAGGCGCCTCCAGAGTCCTGCACTGCCCTCTCTCATACTAATCTATTGTGGAGGATGGCCGAGCTCCAGCTTCAGCCAAGGCATAGCGAGGTAGACTGCTCTTGGGAGCAGCAGCATGTGTTTCCGTCAGCAGAGCAGGACGCTTTCTCTTTGCAAAGGACTCCCCGCACTGGCGTGAGCAAGCAGGCAGGAACACTCCTCACAGACCAGGTAGGGCTGAGTGAAGGGAGTGTGCAGACATCCAGCAGTGAGAGGCTCTCGGATGAGGGAGAGGTGGGTGACGGTGGCCTGTTGGCCAGCAGGGAAAGCACAATGGCACCCACAAGCCAAGGTTACTCAGAACCAGCTGGAGTAAGTGAGGGCAATGCGTCTGAAAGTTCAGCTGAGGGGATTCCAGGTGGCCCAGGGGCACACGAGGATTGCCTCTTGGCATGTGCAGGCGAGGGAGTGTCTGATCCAACAGATGCAGGCAAGGGAAACATGTTGGTTTGCCCTGAGACAGTTGAGCCTGGTAGGTGTGAAGGCACCGATAAGAGCAACTCCAATCAGACAGAGATGAGTGACAGTAGCATGTTGGACTATGCGGCCAATAAAGTTCCAGATCAGACAGAACCAAAGGAAGGCAGTGGCGTCAAAGACACAAATGGGAGTGTCGCTGCTCAGGCAGAAGCCAATGAGCAGAGCACACTAGAGCATGGCGAGGAGAATGAGAGTATCCTGTCCAGTTATGCAGTTGAACACATGTCTGATCAGATTGGAGTGAGCTTTGATAACGTGTCTGGAAACAGGGATGAGATCCCTTTAATTGAGGCAGGTGGTTCAGGGGTGGCTGCAGGCTGTAACTGTTCAGATAGTGACTATGGGACATGGGATTGTCACCCCAATTGTGTCTTGGAGGATGAAGTGGGGCAAGGGTGTGGCAGGGAACACGAGGAGGGAGGCAGCATTTCCCATCACACCTGTCAGTGCAAAGGCGATGTCTCTGGGGCTGAGGTTGCACCGGCAACAGGAGAAGCCACGTTGGTAATGGGAGAGCAAATTGCTGAAGGAAGGGAAGCTGCTGGCCAGTTACTGGGATGTGCCTCAAAGAAGGTGGCGTGCAGTGCAGAGCGAGTCATGGAGGGAGCAAGAGCTCTCTCAGGGGATGCCTCAGTGCACAAGCCAAGCCATGGGGATGTGGGCATGAGGTGGTGGCATCCGCCTGAAGCCAAGGCAGGCGAAGAAGCTGGATGGAGTGAGGAGCCTGCTGGAACCAGCACTGATCCGACAACCAGCAATGAGGATGACGGTGTGGCAGATGAGAGCTGGGATGCTCTGTTTAATGACGATGGTGACTGTCTGGATCCGCATTTACTGGCGGGGGTGAGTACTCTCTGTGGAGCTGGGTGTCATGCGACATGGTGGCGGGAGATATTTGCATGTCGGGGAGCACATGACACAGCCGGTTTACGGAGAATGCATTTTTAGTTTTGAGGTCCTGCATGGCTGGCTGAGCTGGTGTGTCTGCAATGCCTTTATTCTGTAGCTGTGCTTTATTTCTCGCCTTCTCTTTCTCTCTTTCAATCTCAATATTTATCCGAGGCCCTTTCCCGGAAGATCATACCATAAGCAAGAGATTTAAAATTTTCTGTTGGAAAATCCAAACCTCTATTCTTGGAGTAAATTGATTTTTACACACACACACACACACACACCAGTTTAAATCTGTCGGTTGTCCTGATTTCAGTTTTTAGATTCCATCTATTGCAAGATTTCCATTCGTTTGGAGGGAGAGGATGGAGAGGCCACATTGGGTCTCTGTATGTACAGGGACAGGAAACTGGTGATCAGCAGATACAGAGAGCCCAAGTTCTACTCTGTTTTTTGATCATTTAGTACAGATCGCCTGCACACTTTGAAGCTTTTCACCATAGGCATGGGAGCTACAAAGTTGCTTCTTTATGAAGTCATGATAAAGGGTTAAGAGGGTTTGGGGGAAGGCTTTTGCAGAGTTATGCATGATGATGACACTTTCTGGGTTGAGCCGATTTCTGTCCCCTTCGATAATTGTGGGGAGATGGTCGCATGTATTCTGTCATGAGGCCAGAGGAGGACTCAAAAGAAACACCGCGAACGGCCTAGTAGTCCGTGGAAGTCTCCAACAGAAGCGGTGCTTGAGAAATCATTAAACAAGAGGAGCACAGCGATTGGCTTGAGAACTGCCTAACACCTTGAACTCCGCAATGCTTGCCAAACTCTCTTGGCTGACTGGATATATAATAAAATGCGTAAAATAAGGCAGGCGGAAGTTCCTCTGCGCGGCGGCTGCGTTGCTGTGGAGCAGAGCCTTTATGATGACCACGAGGCGTGCAGAGACGTACCGTGAAGCTTCATGGAAATGGCAGGTTTTTAATTGGCTCCGGCTTGTTAGCACATCGCCCTGCAAGAATAGCGCGAAATGTGTTGCGATGAGTGGCTCAGCACGGGGAGCGTGCAGCCTTGCCTTCCGTTTACGAGGAAAGCACTGTGTCGGCTGGATGGCTGAGAGCCCCTTATTAAAGCTTAAATCAATACCATAAACCCTGTACTTTTGGAGTGACACAATGGTACCTAAAGTAACAAAGTGTCCTAATATTGCTGCGATGTGCATTCAGGCCTGCTTAGGAGCTGGGGGCTGATCTGAATGGATTCGGCTTGCTAATAGCTCCGGCGAACCATTGAAATTAACTAAGCAGGCTCATTACCAAGGGTTAGCTCATAAACCATCCTAAACTCCTGGTAATGGAAGCTGTTAAAACTCCATGGGGGCAGCTTTTACAGGAAGTAGCTTTGGGTTCACTGCTGCTTATTCCAGTCAGTTAACGGCACGGAAATTAAATCTCATTTTCTGGCAGGTGACCGGCCAGTTGAAAGTGAGGCCGGATCATGCGATCGGCGCACAGGCCACCCCTTGCACCTCTGTGCAGAAGTGCCAGCACATCAAGCAGAACCTGTCTTCATAGGTGCCGAAGGGGTAGCAGGAACAGAATTGCCTCCAAACTGATTTTGCTGCACATGTGTGGCTCAATCTCCGTATGGTGCTGGTCTTGCATATCAAAGCGCATAGACAACCTCCACCGACTCCCGGGCTCATACAAACGAATCCCGCTGCAAAGGAAAATTTGCAGGGTTTACTGGATGTTCACATGTTTCTGCAGCTACAATGCTCGGGATACTGCTGGTTGGAAAGACACAAGGAAAGTGGGTGTTGGTGAGGAAGGAATCTAGATGATCTACTTTAGGTCTGCTTTCCTTCTTCCGTAAGGCTGGATCTGCTGCATTGATGTCCTCAAAGGGAGAGCAGTAGGGCAACAGCATGGCTGGGCTTGGACAGAAGTGGAGGGGCAACCAGGGGATGATTCCCGTGGCCAGAGAGCTTCTCCATGCTCTTGCCTCCGATCCCATAAGGCCTGACCGCATGGATGCGTGCCGAGTTGTGGGCATGACCTATTTGTAGCATTGTGAATTCTGCATTATGAAATCGCTTTGCTTTGTTTAAACAAACTCTGCGCCTGCTTTCATCAGAGAGCTGATACCAGTAAACTGCCTGCATTAGAAAGCACTAATTTTAGAAAAGTCAGGGATAATTTCCTTTCAATTATCTCACAAGTAACCACTTGGAGGAAGGTGTAGACTGCAGAGTTGAGAGAATGAAGGTGAGTTCTCGGGAGTCGATACTCTGGGGAAAGGCTCAGTGTTGCATTAGGGCAGACTAAGGGGAAGTCCACATGACTTAGGCTCTTTAGGGTGGGGTGAGGGGGTCTTAATGTGGTTTACATATTTCTTAAACGCAATTGCAGCAGCTGCATCTTTTGTAACAGTGCCACGCTCGGAGAACCCCAGAAATTCCATTTGCCACAGTGAGGAATGAACTTGAGCAACTGGCCTTTAGCCATTTTTTTGAAAAAAACGGAGACGCAATTTTGTTTTGTTCTTGCGGGCAGAAAAAAAAATGTAGACGGTGTGGTGATGCAGAATATCATGTAATAAAGGCATTGTGGAGGCATTGATTTCTCCAACCTGACATCCTTCAGATGCTAAGAACTACAACTCCCATAAGTCTCAGCCAGCGCAAGCCTACTGGCTGGTGGAAGCTGTAGTTCAAAACCTTTGTGGAGCGCCAGGCTGTGTCCATACTGCAGTTCGTTTCAGCATTCTCTCTTTTCACTGTACCAGAACAAACCTTTGACTCTTTCCCCCCCACCCTTTATAAACCGCTTCGAGGGTCTTCTTATAATGAAGCAGTATGTGCGTTTTGTTAAATAAAATATGAATAAATGTGTGTTCACTGAGAGCAGGGCTACTAAACACAATGGATATGCTCTGCCTCCACAGTCAGAGGCAATAACGCTTCAGAATAAACTGCAGGAGGGGAGAGTGTTCTTGTGCTTGGGTTTCCCACGGGCATCTGGTTGGCAACTGGGAGAACAGGATGCTGGACTAGATGGGCCATTGGCCTGATCCAGGAGGCTCTTTTATGTTCTTAAGTGTATTCATTTCCCTCCTAGAATTGTAGTTTGGGCTTTTCATATTTATCTTAATGAACCCTGGGCTTGTCGTATTTATCTTAATGAGCACTGAACTATGTGTGATGGCACAAATACACCTACATATATTTTTCACCCAATCCATTTATCAGCTTTGATTCCTCCCGGCCCTAAAAAAGCTGAGAACCTTGTGAAATAGCTGGACTCTCTAGAATCACACAGTCCTGACGCGAGATTTACTGTCTGCTAAGAAAAATGAGTCGATGTAGTTGAAGAATGCCCTGGCAAATGGGCACAGTGCTGGAAATTCACCTTGAGGAAGAAAAGAGTTCTGATAATGAAAGAGAGAAGGCGGGACGATGGCTGGGACAAGGGACAGCGTGAGACTTTTGTCGAGACCAATTACACAAAAGCTTGTATCGCTTTAATGAGGTACAAGATTTTGTGTGGATAAGACAGGACTTGGGTTGCCTACGGTGACAGATTCTGGGATGTGGTGTGAGCTGTGCTCCTCCTCGTGCGAATATCAGCAGCAGAATTTGCGAGTGATGCCGGCCAATATCTCTAATGGAGGGTCCATCCACATTAGCAATTTCTCCTGAGCGTTTAACAATATTTACTTTGGGACAGGCCCCTGCTTTGGGTCAACTTGCATCTGTCCTGCAGTAAATTGTTCCCTGGGGTGTCCTTAAAATACTGCAGGAAGATTCCGTCCTTGGTGAAAATGCTGCTCCTTTAAACTACAGTATGAATGTCCCCAGAGTCCGGGTATCAGAAGATCTCTGGGCGCTGGAGAAATGTGGCAGTGAAAATTCACAGGCAAGATTCCTGCAAAGCTCAGAGTCGGGCTTCCTTTCTGCAGCTCTAGCCTAGTGACTGTGCTGATGCAGATATGCACATATCTATATCCTCCTGCTTGTGTTTTAAGAAAAGAAGAATATGGTGAGATAAAAATGGAAGGGGGGGAGGAACAGCAGCTCTGAGAAAACAGCTCGTGACTAAATAAAGCTGTTCCTCTGCTATTGCTTTCCCTGGTGAAAAACTTACTCTAGTTTCTCGCACCAAGGTCAGTGTAACTCATTTCGTTGCATAGGAGGAGATTCGGGTGTGTGAAAGTGGGATTTAGGATGAGAGCCATCAAATCTTGGCATACACAAAAGAAGGTGCTTTGCATGTGTTGATGTTACGGCTTGTGTGTCAGTGCTGAGCTGCAAGTGAGATGTGTTTGCTTAATTCTCTGTGTAAGAGTGGAGTTGGGAGTAAATGCTTCTGTGCAGGCTTGCCTGGGGAGCAGGGTAAGGGCTTATGTTCAGGCCTTGTGCAGATGTTTGGGAGTCGCCTTCTTCTGGCACAGGCCTTGGGCATTTCCTCACTGCCTAGAAACCACTGCTGCTGGTTCCTGTTTGGGGATCTGTGAATGCAAAGCCTTTCGGCAACACCCTGTTTTCAATGACCGGGGGGGGGGGCAGTCTTGCTCTGGGGCCGGGCCCTCGATCCTCATGGCCTTGAAGTCTAGAGTGGATTCTTTTGTTTTCATTTCACAAAGTTGGAAGGGACCACCAAGAGGCTATTCGATCCATCCCTCCTGTTTCTTTTGGCCCAGTCCAACCTGTCTCCCTTCACTCAAAAGAAGAAGAAAATATTATCCTTCCCAAATCAGAACGAAAACTTTACCATGCAATGGAAAATGTGAAAATAATTTATTCTGTTGTTTTGAAGGCCATTACTTGTCTAGTTTGGGTGCCCAGCACTGACCAGCAACCCAGCTGTCCTTGCAGGCTGCACACCCGAGAGGCCAGTGCGTGTGCCGTGTGATGAGCTTTTTTCAGTCATCCATGGAAAATATGCAATAGCTGGTAATACAGTGTTTCTGTGGGGGATTACTTTTGGCTAAACTGGCCAATTCTGTTAGAGAGATTGCAACTAGCCAGCCCTGTCTGCAAAAGGGAGGAGTGTGCTAGAGCAGGCTGTCACGGGTACACATTTCTGCCTCTTGCCTTACACACTTTTATCTCTATAAGGCTCTTCCGGCCTCTGCCACTGTGCTTCACTCTCCCCCCGCTGCATGTCGACTGTCTTCTCCGTCTCAAAAGCTGAGCGAGCGAGCGAGCGAGAGTCAGCGCAGCAGCGTGGATAAATCTTTGGAGAGCGTTGAGCCGTGGCAGACAGTCTTCATTTCCTGTGTCCTCTTGCTCCTTGCTGCCTGTGCATCCGCCGGCAGCAGCTTTCCCAGCACAGGACAACATCTGAGCATTAGTGATCTCTGGGAAGGAGACTGCAAGCAGGAGGCTGGGACTGTGTTAATGCGGCACAAGGGCGCACGGTTCCTGTAAGCAACCCAAGACAGGAAGCTCTGGCATTAATGGGCTCACGTTTTCCGTGCGCGAACCATTGCAAGCATATTTGTAAGAATGCGGTGCCGTGTTCCCCGCTGCGCTGCCCCGAAACATGTGTGTGCTTTGTCTCTGCAGAGCAGGCTCACATCAGTCAAGCCTGAAGTTGTGTGCAGAGATGAGCAGGCTTTGTGGGCAGATTTGTGCATGTTGTGAGCTACTGTGCATGGATTGTCACCATCCTTGCGAGGCAGGCAGCTCCTGGCCCTCAGTGTGCCTTCTGCTACACCCAGTGGTTTGTGAAGGTCAGGGGTGCTCATACAGTGTGCTCTCCGTGGTCTCTGAAGATTTGCCATGCCACTTAATGTTATGAGAGGCTGCTCCCTCAAGCATTTCTTGGCCAGCTCCCGCTGTGACCGAGTGTAGTTCGCTTAGTTTCCTTAACGATCAAGTTAATAGCTTGGATCCTGTTAAATCCACCGAGGCACACACTCCATCCTGTCCCTCTTGCTGCAGATCCACCTCTTCCACCCTGATTCGCTGGCTCGTTCTTCCGTGCTCCACCCACCCACAAATCCACTTTCCCGAAGAAATTATCTGAATTGCTGTCTTTTATTGACCGAAGTAGCTGGAATTTATAGACTTTCCCTGTACAGCCGTGGCTTCTGTTGGTACAGGTGCTCGGGGAAGCAGACAGAGTCTGGCTGAATTATGGACTCCCTTGCCAACAGGATGTGTGCAGAGCTGTGCCGCTTAGGGACCTAGCACAAGTGCGTTTCCCTAGGAAATCACCAGCAGCTGAGCTCTGCATCCAGCTGTCAGTCTCCCAGCAGCTATGATGGTTGACTTTGGGGGTAAAGGTTTACCAAGGCACACGTATGGAGGGGAGCTGAGTGGTCAGGCTAAGCAATTCAGTGAAGGGTCGTCGTTCATTAGGTCATGATGTTGCAGACCTGGAGATATAAGATCTGCCAGCATTTTGCGATGTTCCCAGAGGCCTGAGTCTCTTTCCTCCCTGCTTTTGCAGGGGAAAGAGCCGTGTTTGCATTTTGGCTTTTGGTTCTTGCAAAGTCCTCCAAGGTGGTTTACAGCTGTTAAAATCTCGCTGCAGTTAAAACTAGTAAGCATTTAAAAAGCCAAAATAAAACATCCAGAATAGGATATACACTGAAATCCAGATGAAATAAAACCTTCTTAACTGCCCATCTAAAAGACAATGTCCTCCACCATTGGAACTGCTCGTAAACAAAGAAGTTGACCCTGAGTTTGCTTATTTTCTCATCCCTCCCAATCCATTTCCCTTTTGTGATGTGTCTTGAGTGCAGAGAAATCTTTGTTTAGCGACTTATAAGCTGTTCTGGGAGCTTTTTATAGCCAAAGAATGGGATAAAAATAAAAGCTCTAAGTAAATAAATGCACATATGTTGTCAGTGGAATACAGAACAGGGCCTCGGAAGATGACTACAACTGATGGGCAAGTTCATGTGAGAGGAGGCAGGCCTTCATATATCCTGGCCCAAAGCCATTCAGGGCTTTATTGATAATAACCAGCTCCTTGAATTGGGTCTGAAAATGAATTGAAAGCCGGTGCAATTTAAACAAGGCCAGTGTAATATGGCCAGAAAAGCAGACACCAGACATTATTCTGGCTTCAGCATTTTGCACCAGCTGTGGTTTCTGAAAAGTTTTCAAGGGCAACCTCACATCTAGAGTGTGTTAGTAATCACAGCGTAATTTGTTTCCCTTAGGAGCAGTCTGTGAGATCAGCCTGCTTCATGCTCCCACTCTCTTCTTTGATTTTGGGGTGCAGGTATGTGCACAGCATCCCGGGAGTCAGGTCCCAGCACACCTGTCTCCTCCTTGAGCCTGTCTTAAAAAGAATAAAAAATCTCTGGCTGCTGTCTCTCATTATTCTCAACTGTTACACAATTCATATATTTTTCTGGCCCAGGGTTTACTGGGGCAATAGCTACCGCAAGTAAAACATGGGCCCAGGTCTTCTCCCACCTGTGTCTGAACCCAATCATCCCTTTTATTTCTGTCCCACACTTCTTCTAGCTTCACCTGCTTAGCCATGGGGAGTGGGGGCTGCCACGCCTGCTCTGTAAGCTGGGTTTTACAGCTTCCTTGGTTTGGGTGCCACCAGCGCCCTTCCGCGGAGCGCGGTGCAGGCAGGAAGACTGCTGCTGGGGAGCTGGGCACCCACTCAAGCTTCCTCCCCTGAAAAGAACGAGGGAGCCCGGTGAAATGGTTAATGGGGAAAGTATGCAAGCAGCAGGAGGCACCTGATCAATAACTCCCAATCTCCCGTGGGCCATCAATCCTTCTCCGCAACACGAGCCCACGGCTTCATCAATCAGCCAGCGCACCCGCTCCAGGGCTGCCAGGAGGGCTCAGGGGCTGAGATGCACCACGGCGCTCAGCAGTCAGAGGCAGCGCCCGGCTGTCGTTTCAAAGGTGGTGTGGGGGGGATCAGGATGAGCTCCCTGAAATGGCATTGGGGTGGGGGGGGGGTCCACCAGTGGCCTGGGCTGCTTTGGGGGAAGGGGCAAGAGGCCAAGGGCCTTGCACTGCTGCTGCAGCTCGCCACCCCTCACTGCTTTCCTCTCTCCTCCTTCCAGCTTTCTCCCCACAGACCACACCCTGCGGGGCTACAGAAACCACGCTTTGACTACTACAACTACACCCCGGCTGACTTGAACTTGAGTGACTCTGAGCTGCCGCACATCATTGAGATCTACGACTTCCCAGCGGAGTTTCGCACCGAGGACCTGCTGCACGTCTTCTGCAGCTACCAGTGAGCCATTTGTCCCTGTTGTGTTGGACTAGAGGACCCTTGTGGCTCCTTCCAATGCTACGATTCTATGTCCCATGTCACACCTTCTCCTTGGGTGTGGATCGCCCCCAGCAGGCAGGGCTGGGGGTGATGGCCTCTTCACCTGGAGCTTTCCCTTCCATGGCCTCCTGACTTCTATGAGTCCTTAGACCTGGATCCAGATGTGCTCCCTGGCTCAGAGATGCAAAGGCCAGTCTTGTTCCAAAGATGCCCAGGCATGCTCTGGCATCACTACCCACCAGGCATCCTTCCAACCCTCCCTAGCCCTGCACCCCCTCTTGAGCTCCCCCCAGGACTGCACACAATCACTTTTTTCTTCCTCTGCACCCCCACAAGAACCCTGATATCTCCATATTTCTCTTTTCTGCTCTCCAGGAAGAAAGGCTTTGACATTAAATGGGTGGATGACACACATGCCCTGGGGATCTTCTCCAGCCCCATCACAGGTGAGGCTTGCTTTTGAGAAGGGCTTGACTGGGCAACAGGAAGCTGCTGTCTTGGTACCTGGTGGGGACGGCCTGTCGAATGCATTCACTGGGAAGGGGGTCTACTTCCCCGTATGATACCTGCTTCTCTTCTTGCAGCCCGAGATGCTCTCAGCACCAAGCACCTGATGGTGAAAACCCGTCCACTGTCCCAGGCCACGCGAGCTGCAAAGACCAAGGCCCGAGCCTTTTCTGGTGAGTCCAGAAGAGAGAGATTAAATGCCTGGCAATAGTTTGGATTTGATATACCGCTTTATCGCTACCCGAAGGAGTCTCAAAGCGGCTAACATTCTCCTTTCCCTTCCTCCCCCACAACAAACACTCTGTGAGGTGAGTGGGGCTGAGAGACTTCAAAGAAGTGTGACTAGCCCAAGGTCACCCAGCAGCTGCATGTGGAGGAGAGGAGACACAAACTCGGTTCCCCAGATTACGAGTCCACCGCTCTTAACCACTACACCACACTGGCCTGGGGTGCTGAGCATCTTCCAGCCTGTAGCTCGTAGCTGCACTATGTATTCTTACCTTGCAGAGATTATCCCAGATCATTGTAGGTAGCCATAGTTGTAGTGCTTCAAACCCACCCACCTGGACCCTCCATCTCTGCACCTCTCAGGTGCTGATGAGCACTGGTTCTTCTGCACAACTGCTTATGAAACCTGGTCCGCTGGAAGTCTCTCTCACACATGCATATTGGGCTTTTCCTGACCATTAGAGATACTCTCAGCCTCCTCTGCTATCCTCCTTTGTATGTGATAGAGGGCAGCACCCAGGCTGTGGGTGATGCTCTTCCCTGCCTTATCTGTTTTCCTTTAATATGTGCTTTTGGAAAAGGACTCAACTGCTGATGTAGTGCCTAAATACTCTCATCTTCCAGCAATGGGAGTACTGACTCTGAGCACTGAGACTGTTGTCCTCCCTCTGCCAATTCCTCTAGAATTCCTGCAGCCAGCCAAAGAGCGCCCCGAGACCTCAGCTGTTCTGGCCAGGAGACTGGTGACAGGCGCCCTGGGTGTGCGGAGCAACCAAAGCAAGGCCGAACGGGAAGCCGAACGCAGGCAGCTACAAGCAGCCCGAGGTAAGCCTAAGGATGCGGGGAAAGACGTGAGCCGACGTCGTTGTGTTGTAGAGGCAGGAAGTGTGTTGGAGACGGAGGTGGCCCAGGCTGCGGTGCTGCGGAGTGCAGGCGAGGGATGCTGGGGGAATTCTCTATGTCTCTGCCTCAGGCCTCCCTGCTCTCACTCACTACCCACGTCCCGGGAGTCTCTGGGGAGTCTGCATGGTCTGGCTCTCTGCTGCCAGGCGGGGTGACAAGTAAGCTACACCAGCCACGTGCTCGCTCGCTCTCCTTGCTGTCACACAGACAGCTCTGCCTGGCTGAGGACCTAAGGGAGTCTGTTATGCAGCCAACGTCTAGGTCACGGAAGGCACTGAGTGTGCCCAGCGGAAACATGCAGGGATACAGAAGAGGGGATCACCCTTGGTGTCAGGTTGCATTCTGGGGAAAGGGTTCCCTCTTTGCACTCAGCCCTCCACTCTCCTTCCACTTTCTGCTGCTAAGGCAGAACGGCGTTAAGGGAATCATCCTCCGCTAGTGCACAACAAAGAGGAACCAGGTTGTTTCCCCCTTTCCCCACCATTACCAGCTTTCTCCAGGGCACAGGAGACCCGTGGTCAGATGAGCTCCCACCTCAGCCATGATGCTGTCCTGGGCTTATTGTATCCATTAAGGGCCCTGTCCCTTCCCAGTGCGGTGGCAGCTGGTTCTCCGCCTGCCCTTCAGCTGCACCAGCGATGGAGCGTGCCCGCCTGGCTGGCGAGTGCGCAGCTTTGCCATACTTGCTTGGAAACCTTAATGAGATCAGTGAGGTCCTTTCAGATTCCCCATGTGTCTGTTATTTCCTGTTAGGACTGGGAGGGCTCTATTGGGTAGCAGGAGCCGGCCACTGCAGAGCAGCTTGTAGGAGCCTGAGGATGCTATGCTCCTGTCCTACAGCTGTCGATCACATCTTCAGCATCCTTTGTTAAGAAAGGAGTAGTTAGGGAGTACCTTGTCTCTCCGGGTACCAGCTCCCAACCTCCTAGTCCTCTGGACTGGGATATTTTGACATCTCCAGTCTTCGTGGGAATCCACAAAGCTCTCACTCTCCCCAGTGGTTGCCCAGACTAAAATTCACACACTTGTTGTACCTATGGGGTATGGCCCATAACCTTGATGGACCGTGTGCCAGCAGTGGAGGCAGCCTGACCCAAAAGTGGGGAGTACCACTTCTCTCTCTCTCTCTCTCTCTCTCTCTCTCTCTCTCTCTCCTTCTCTCTTTCATTCTCTCCCACTTTTCTCTCTCTGCCACTTTCTTTCCCCCTGGTCCCCCCCCCCTTGCCATCTGCTTCAGACACATGCATTGCTTGGGCTGCAGGCTACTTACCCTTGCCCTAAAATGTGGAAGGAATAAGAGATTTCAGGGAAGTGGGGTGAGACAGGGCTTCTCATTGAAGCAGGTGGAGGATGGGGGCAGAGCTGATGGATCATGACCCCTAGAGACAGTCAAAAGATTGGGCTTGAAGAGGTTGAAGAGGGAAGCTGAATAGCCCCTGATCTCAAAGAAGCACACTGTACATCCTAGAGAGGTCAGGTTAGGTTTTGCCTTTTTTAAAAAAAATCCTGCTGCTCTTTTTGAAAGAAAATGCAGTATTTTAAGCTTGCAAAGACCCTTCAGGCAGCAGTGAAAATCAGGAGAAGAGGGTGCAGGTAATTAACAATGCAAATATTTTAGTCACTGTAGGTATATGTCTTTTAACAACAAGCTTTTTGCACATTAAAAAAAAGTGTTGATAGTTGTTTGTCAGTTCAGGTGATGAATTTCCCTGTGATTTTCCTGTTTCTAATATAGCCTCTTTCCCCCCTACACCTGCTCCTCTCCAGCCCCCACCACACACACACTGCACAGCCGGGCCCCTTCCTATGGAGTTTTCTGAGGAAGCTTCTCTCATACAATGACTCTATTACCTTCTGTCATTCTTTTTGAAACTGGAGTATGAGCATGGATTACTCTGGGTCTCTCTGACATTCCCATCATAATCAGAAGCTGTTAAAAATTGTTTTTCTCCATAGCTTTCACTTTAGCATTTTGAATAGGATCTGAATCCAATAATCACTGCAGCATTTCCAGCGCTATTACCCCTGCCAATGATGGCGTGTGCCCTGTGAACACAGCATTTTGGACTAATTCCTGCAACAGATTTCTCATTGTATACACCTGATGTCCAGGTTACTGTAGCCTCGTTGAGCCCAAGCCTCCCCCTGCTCTCATATTTTTACTGTACTTTAGGCTTCTGTCGTCCTTGCAGATGTCCTCTTTGTGACCACATTAGAGTAGTGATTCTTTTTCGCCCATTTCGCTGCAAGGGACAAAAGCTGGAAGATTAGTTTACGGCTTCGGCCAGATGCTTATGAGACAGGAGGCACCAGCAGTGGCACTCCCATATACTTGGCCTCGTTCCTCAATTGCTCTCCGAAAATACTATATGGTAAAATGAGGGGGCATCGGGTCTGTGATCCTCAGGTTTGGGCACTAGGTGGTGCTCCAATCCTGATTACTGCTCCAGGATGCGGAACTGGGTGCCAGTGCCAGCTGCTGGAGGCCGGGGAAGTCATGCATAGGAATAGGTGATTTATTTTAATTGAAGCTGCCAACTCCGCAGTCTCCCTGCTCTTCTCCACTCGCTAGCCTTTCCCTCGGGTCGCCAGGCAGGCTTTCTGATCCTAGCACAGGTGAGACGCAGCCCATTGGAACATGGCATGGCACTGCCGGTAGAGGCTGGTCAAGGGGCAGGCACAGTGCGGCTGAGGTGGGAGGAAGGACACAGCGACGTGAAGCAAGGTCAGCACAGGGCACATGCTTCCTGAGTGCCAGCAGGGTAGGCAACCACAGTTTGTGGAGGAAAGTGGCTGTGCTGTGTCATGGGAGCAAAGCCTGGTGCACTGGGAGGTGATGGAGGAAGGAGTGAGAGGAAGCGCCAAGGCTGCGAAGAAGCGCCAAGGCTGCGCTCCCCTGCACCTTCCAAGTGTGGCGCTTTCCTACGCTGGCAGAGTGCATCCCACATGGCTTCACCTGCCCCTTTTCTCCTCGCAGAGCGGAAGCGCTTGGAGATGAAACAACGAGAAGATGCCTGGGAAGGACGTGAGTGAGGCCGCGCCATCTCAAGGAGGAAGGGGAGAGATGCCTTGAGACCTCACCTGAGCAGGACTGGGGCTTGGACGCAGGCGGGCAGGTTGTGCTCGGCATCCTTTGGGAAAGTTCTGCCGCTGCCTTTGGGCTGAGCAGCAAGAACATGGGCATTCCTGAGCGGCAGAAATGTGCTCAAATAAGCCCCAGCAAGCCTTACCCTGGGATGCACCTGAGACCCTGAAACAGTGGAGCTGGAGTTGGCAGTGCCTCTGCAAGAGCCGCCACTGGGCACCCGGCCCAAAGACTGGGCACTGTTCCACATGTTGTGCCATGGAAACATAACCCTCAATATCCAAATGACGTTGGCTCGGCCCTCCTTGGATGCGGTGCCTTCCTCCACTGTGGGCAGCAGGCAGACCACTGAGCCGTGTGGTGCCCTTGGGTTCTGTGGGACTGGACTGAGCTGTGGCAGCTTTTACAATGGGCCCTCTAGGATGATCAAGTGCCCACCACTGAATTTCTTATTAAAGGCTTTTTTATTAAAAAAAAAAAAATCACATGGTGCAGTGTGCAATTACACGCAGCCTCACTACTTCCAAGTTGCTCTTGGATTAACCTATGCAACCTTGTGGATTCAGCAACAGCCAGTGGTGGCAGCCAATGAGTTGCCAGCGCTGTGGCTGGACCAGACCTCCTCCCAGCTCCTCAGGATGTCCAAATGCTGACCGGAAGTCAGCACCAGATGCACAAAAAACAGCAACCGTTGTATGTTAGCAGAATCCTGATAGAGCTAAGTTCCAGTAAAGAGATGGTGTTGAGGTACTCTTTTCCCTTGTGCGTGCTGGGAAGCTGGCATGCTTACTGGAGGCCTTTGCCACCCAAGCTGTATGCAAGATCCCTGGACCTACCAGGATATTGCTGCTGCTGCTTCTGGGGTTCCCCTCCTCATGGCAGGAATGCTTTGGCAGAGGCCCCTGCAGCATGTCATTCCCACCTTGTGAATACAGGGCTTGTAATAGCTGCCGGACCAAGGTCACAGCACAAACATGCTTGCTCTGGCCAGCTTGCAGGAAAGGTTGGATTTCGCTTTACGGGCATTGACCTCCCCAGGGGCAGCAGACAAAGTCCTCTCTGTTCCAGGTAGCTTGATTACAAACGCCCGAGCTGCAGGCAGATTGGCCACTTCCTTGTAAACTGACATCGACAACACGCCCCTGCTAGGCCGTGCCGGAGATTCCTGTGGTCAGACTCTCCCAGCTGTGTTTGGGGGTCAACACCCTGGGAGCAACTTAGCTCCCTGAGTAGTGGCTGCCGCTGCCTGATTGCCCCAGAGTTCGAGACCCAAGGACAACAGCACGGCGGGAGCAGGCACGACTGCAGCCCAAATGCAGCACAACGTGTCCCAGGCCCAGCAGCGGGTAGACACTTAGGATTCACAGGCCGTAAGAATGGGAGTGGTGCTCAGGAGGACTAAATGGGAATGGGAAGGCATTGTCCTCTTGGCTGATGCTTCAAGGCAGCGATGGGGGGAGGAGCAAATATAGCCCTCCAGGACTCTCTGCTTGGCCCTTGGAACTCTTCCCAGGCCACACCCCTCCTCCACTGGCCCTGCATTGCAGCCTCCTTGAGTGTTTTTTGCCTTCCCAGCCTGTATCCTTGCACTGCCTGGATGGCAAATACAGAGAGATGAGCAAATCGGCATTTGTTGCTCCCAGGGCCATCTTAAGTGTATCCGGCGCCGTGGTGCAAAGATCTCTCCGGTGCGCCCGCCCCCCCCCCCAGTTTCCCAGAGTTGCTGACCTTTTTATGGCGCTGCCGGCAGCTTTGTGGGTCTGGAGGAGGCAGGCAGTGGCTGGAGGGCGGCTCCTCTGGCGGGAAAGAGGCAGAGGCTCCGGGCACAGCGCTGCTTCAGTGAGGCGGGCGAGGGCGGCAAGCTGATGCCAGGAGGCGCCGCGCCCAGCCTCTGCCTCTTCCCTGGCGCCCTCCGGAACTTGGTGCCTGGCATCCCGCGCCACTTGCCTCTATGGGCAAGACAGCCCTGGTTGCTCCAATCCCTTTTGCTTCTGCAACCCCCCCCCCTTTGCCTTTGGTATGTGGCCCCCAGAAGGCTGCCAAAGAGGATGTGTGGGCCCCCCAGGCTGCAAAACGTTCCCAGCCCATTTGAAAGGGTGTCTGTGGTGCCACATGGCCTGATTTCCGGTCAGGGAGGGGAAAGGGAGACTGGAGCCGCCTTGTCAGAGCCTGGGGAGACACTGTATGGGAAATACTGTCTCAGAAGCATCCAGTCCTGTTTAGTTTTGCCCGGGGTCAGGTCAAGGTAGGCCAAGACGGCTCTCAAGCTTGGAATGTGCTGGCAGGCCGAGTGTTTACTGGCCAGCCAAGCTCGCAGGCATCTCCCTGCCTGGAACAGCTCTCTCTTGTGTCTCCTCTTGGGCAGGGTGGAGTCCGGGACTCTGATGTGGGCAGCGTTCTGGAAGGGGAGGCGGATGGGTGCTCACTGCTTTTCCTGGCAGTTCCAGTAGTCTGTAACCCCCTGGTGAGGCCTGGCTTGCTCTGGCCTGCCAGCTGCTCCCCGAAAACAAGCCCCGTCTATTTGGGCCACTTAAATACTCTAAATACTGATACAGCGCAGCGGCTAAACTGTGTCCCACCCCTGTTTATAGCTTCTGGCAGCTTGCGGAGGCTGCTGACATGAAAGGCCAGCAGCCATGAGCCATCTGTGCCTTGCGAGCAACTTGAGAGGGAGTTTCCATCAGCACGAGGGCTGGAAATGTCTCTGCTCTGGCTACTCTTTCCCTCAGAAATGCTTGGCTTGTTTCTTTTGTTCCTTGATCAGGAGACTTCATGCAGTCCTAGGCATGTTGCTCAGAAGTAAAAGTTCAGTGGGACTTACTCTCTAGTCGGTGCCACCTTAATGCCACAATGCAGAGCATTCCTCATGAAGTTGTGCTAACTAACACTTAGTTAGTTAGTTAGTTAGTTAGTTAGTTAGTTAGTTAGTTAGTTAGTATACCACCCTACACCTGTAGAACTCAGGGTGGTTCACAACATAAAATTACAATATAAAAACCACAAAATACATAGTAAAAATAACAACAAACCAATAACCCCCCCCCCACAATACATTTGAAAGGGCACCAGATGTCAATCAGCCAAAGGCCTGGTTGAAGAGGAACGTTTTTGCCTGGCACCTAAAGGTGTATAATGAAGGAACCAGCCAAATCTTCCTGGGGAGACCATTCCACAAAAGGGGAGCCACTGCAGAAAAGGCCCTTACTTGTGTTGCCACCCTCTGGATCTCTCATGGAGGAGGCACATGAAGAAGGACCTCGGAGAATGGTATCAGGATCCGGGTATGTTCATATGGAGAGAGGCGGTCCTTGTGTTTCACTAGTCTGATGGACTTGACCTCAAAAGGCTACAGCACCGGGGAGTTCACTGTCTTCTCCGCTATCCATTGCTCCAGATGGTTAGTCCAGCTTCCATGAAAAGTTTTGTGTTGGGGTGGCTAACCTTACTCAGCCTAAAAATACAAATGCCCTTGCCTTGCATCCTCTGGGTCTGGCTAAACAACCTTTTACCAAAGCCCAGCTTTGGCTTCTGATTCTTGTGAAATGCCCTTCCCTCTTTGAGAGGCTCAGAAGCCCAGGCTGTGGCAGCAGCTGCTTTATTCCTCTTTGGTGCTGATAGTTGGCAACCGTGTTTTGATTCTATATCACACCTTGGGGAAGGGGAAAGAAGCGCATTAGTACACAATGGCCCATATCGTACCGAAGGATAATACACGTGGGGGTTGTTGTTGTTTTTTAAAGGCCACCATCCTCTTGTAAAATGTGCACTCTGCAAGAGGACAGCATAGCCCACTACCAGACAAGGCTTGGTAGCAGCAAACAACTGTTGGTAATGACAAGCGCTTGGAAGATCGTGGTCAAGCAAACTCTGGTTATGGCAATATAGATGGTTTTCACTTAGGTTGTAAAAAAAAAAAAAAAAAACAACCCAGCTCCCTGTGCAATGAGCCTGAAATCATTGACGTATATTGTGAATTCAAGTTCATGGTAGAGGCTGTCTTCAACAGGAAGGAATGTTTTGCCTGAACTCTGAACCCAGGTCCACTGGGACTGAGACCAAGACTTTGAAGACCGATTTAATATCCAGGGAAGAAGCTGAAGCAGCCCCAGAAGCCAGAGACCAGGTCCCCATGTGTATCTCCTGGCTTCCGAACATCAGAAATTGCCCGGAGCCTGCAATGAGTGGGTTTCAACTTGAAAGGGAATTTTAAGACAGCAGAACTGAACCATCAAGCTAGTTTAATGTTTACTTTTCACATGCCCTCTGAATTGGCTGCCTTACACTGCCAAGCTACATAGGATGCTGGAGAACTATGCTTAAATATATATAACGGTATATATTATTACTAATTAGCAACCCCATATGGTTGCTTCAGAGATGGGGGAAGTGGCAGTCTGGGAGAGTGCCTTTAATTCTTTCTGCCCTTGTTTTACCAATCTGATTTCCCCCTGCTTCCCAAACTCGCTACTATCTCTGCAACGTTACAAAGGAAAAGAAGATGACAAGTACAGCTTCAGTACCTGTCATCCCCCCCCCCACATACACACTGAGCTTATAGTAGCTTCAATGTCTGCTTTGGATTGGATCTCCCAAAGTACAGCTTTCCTGATCTTCGAAGCAGCCTTTCAAGGTTGTGAATTAGTGTATAAGACAAAAATGAAGGAGCTGAGGTGCCTCAGCTCCAGGGCCTGGCAAACGCAGCTCTCTAGGCCTCTCTACTTGGCCCTTGCACTCTTTCCAGCCCATAGACCCCACCAGCCCTGCTCTGCACCCTCTCTGGGTGCTTTTGCCAGGCTGGAATGTGTCGTTCCACCATGAGCACCTCTTGCTTGCTTGGGTGACAGTGAAGACATGCTTGTCTATGTAGAAACCTTGTGGCTGGAATGTAGCCTGCACCACAAAGCGTGTGTCTGGTCTGTGGCTACACCTGCTTTTGTCTCCAGCCCTGTCCACCATCCACACGTGGCACCAAGAAAGTTGCCTATGAGGAGATAACAGCCTGAGAATGAAGAAGGTTCCCTTGCCCTTCTTTTGAGGGAACAGATGACTGAGCTTGGAGGAGCAGAAATCTCAGATAGGGATGTCCTGGGACAGAAGAGCAGAGAGATCAGGGGCACAAGGCCATGGAGAGCAGGAGATGAAACTGGGCAGGACGCAAGTTTGCCCAGGGAAGGAAGGCAACAACACTCGCTTTGTATTGGGCTCCAAAGGAAATCAGTGGATATTGGACAGCAGTAATGCTCAGGGTGGGGAGGGAGGAACATGAAGGTGTCACACATCCTTTTAATCCCAGCATTGAAGTGAATGGACCACAGGCTAAATCGAGTCTGGTCTATTTTGAAATGAAAGCTTCCCACTTCCCTTTTCTCTCTCACTTGAAGTGCTGTGTGGAAGGTGAGCTGGCTAATCTTAGCATAGCGTAAAAAGAGGGTGGTAAACAGGTGGAAATGGTTTAATGCAAGATCAGAGAGGAGGTTGTAGTCAAAGCAAGAGCATGAGAGCTGTTGGGAACGGAGGAACCGGGCAGATCTTCAAAGCAATGTTGTGGCACTGAAAGTTCAGGAAGCAGCTAAAAACAAGGAACCCCACCCAAGTGAGGAGGGAGCAGAGGACTGGGTGCCAGCGGGTGTAGGATGCCAAAGGAAGTGTAATTCATAAGAATGTGCAAACTTTGGAAGTGGAAGAAATGGAGGAGAGGGAGGCGGCCAAATGTAAAAAGGGAGCAAGAAGGGGGGGGAACCCACTCTTCACAAAAACACCTTGGGAACTGAAAATGATGCTAAATTCCACAAAAGGGCTTTATTACATCATAAA
Source organism: Lacerta agilis (assembly GCF_009819535.1). Classification (NCBI taxonomy): domain Eukaryota; kingdom Metazoa; phylum Chordata; class Lepidosauria; order Squamata; family Lacertidae; genus Lacerta; species Lacerta agilis. Next base: position 55,442,174 of record NC_046316.1, read on the forward strand.
GTCTTCCTGTTTTGAACACTCCTCCTTGCTCTCTCTGTCCCACTCCAGGAGTGATTACCTTCTGCCATCTTGCCCTCCTGGGGCTTCATACTATGAGCAGGCTCTCTTCAGAACCCATTTAATACTCTCTGCCTTTAGCCAGACATGAACAAGACTGCACAAGGTGTCCCTGGTTTCCGTTGGCTCTTCTCATCAAGCCACCGAGCAGGACGTCCAGATCTGTCAAAGCATGGAGCCCTTCCATATTATCCTAACATCTGTTGGACAAAAGGGGCACAGAAGATTTTTAAATTCCCCTGGAGTTTAACCCCAAATGTCGGCTCACACTTTGGATGCTGGCTAGAAGTGGTAGGGAGACATCCTCTACAGAGGAATGTAGCAGGTGCTGCTTAATTTTTTTTTGGGGGGGGGGGGTTGCATCTCTTTGGCTCGGCCCTTTTTATGCCTTTGCTTTTTCTGTAATTTCCTGGCTGCCATTAGTGATGGTCTAGCCAAATGCTTCAGGAGTGCCTTGGTCAAGCTGATCTCTGCTTGCCTTCCCCCTTCTGCTCCCTTCGCTCTGCTTTGGAGGTGGAACAGAGGCATATATTTGTGGAGTGGTTCTGTACCCTCCACCCTTCCTCTCTTAGGTCAAGATGCACCCTGAAATGGGTGGGGCTGACTGCCAGAAGGGCTTTGGAACACTAGCAGAGCTTCGGGTATTTATTGATTTCTTGGAGGCCAGGATTAGGAACAGGGACAGGCCCTTTTATTTGAGTTCAGTAGCAAGGTAAGGAAGGACAAGAGGTAAGAGTGAAGCTGTTGGGCTTGGTATATGGCTCCACTGCGGTGCCGGGGAATCAATAAGGCCGCAGGGTCTTGCCTTTGCTGCAGGCAGGCATAAATCATTCCCACCCATTCCTCTTCATGCCTTGACACAGGCCTGAGGGCTACCCCCCCTCCCCAACCCACAGGACCTGATGGATTGCAAGCCGCTGCTGTCCATCTGCCATTTCTCCAGGCTTGGCTCATTTCCTGGGGAGGGGGAGCACTGCAATGGAGTCAGTGGTGAGTGAGGGGAGAGGTGCCACTTTGCTATGACCTGGACTTTCAGCCCGACTTCTTTAAACATCGCATGAAGGCTCCACTTGTGACCAAACATCGATAGCTATCTACATTGTCGTCCTTGATCATAGGACGCCCATCTCACTCCTCCTGCAAGGTGTGTGCTCCATCTGGCTTCATAGTCACCAGCTGTTCCCACCCTCTGCTGCACTCGCGGAGAGAAAGAGCCTTCTCGGGGATTGTCCTATAAATGCTGTGGCTCGTGAAGTAGGGCAGGGTTTCCTAAGCTTGAGTCTCTAGCTGTTTTTGGAGGGCCAGTGGTCAGGGATGATGGGAATTGTAGTCCAAAAACAGCTGGAATTTGGGAAACTCTGAAGTAGTGCTTCTCCAGGCATGGGGAATGTTAGGCCCAGCAGTCAATTGCAGCCCCCAGCTCTCTCTGTTTGGCTCTTTGGACTCTCAGGCCACAATCTTCTCTCACTTTGCTCCTTGAGCTTTCCAGTGGCTGGAATGTGACCTGGAACTCAAAGGCTGTTGCTTGTCTGGATGGAGGAGAAGGATGCCAGCCTACTGTGCATAGGTGATGTTTACATTCATTGCCCCAACCACTTTCACCTCTGGCCCACCCACTTCTGGGCATGTGGCCCCCTGGAAGATTGCTCAGAAGGGAATGTGGCCCTCAGGGTCCCCCACCCCTCTGCCTTCCTCTGCTGTTTCTCCACTTGCCCATGTGGTCCTGCCTCCTGCAGGAAGAGCGAAGAAGCACCCAACGGAGGCATTGCATACCTCTGTGTTTTTACTCCACTCTATGACTCAGTCACACAAACACCATTGCCTAGTTTTTTTTATAAAAAAACAAACACAACCTTTATTGGCAGGAACAAGCTCTATGAAATGTGGAGACGGAGAGCCCTTTGGCGCTTGGGCTTGTGGAGTGGGGTCGAGGACTCTTCCCTGAGGTGACCAAGTGACCCCCCCTACACAGGGCGTTTGCCCTCCATGCTGTCGGCCATCACAGTTCATTGCACATTAAATAACTCCACAGATAGCACCAGACCCTCTTCCCCAATCCCTTAAAGTTTAAGCCTCAGGAACGTCCCGGGTGGAGTGTGTAGCAGGCGAGGGCCCAGACGCCTGGTTTCCCTCTGCATCCATTCCCTCGGACTCAGAGATATGTCACAGGGTTCTGTGCCCATGGGCAGGAAGGTGGCTCCTCCATGCCAGTGGTAGAGTCCCTGTGGGACTAGCCAGCAAACAGGGCTACCCCCCCCAATACATGGGCTCCTGAGGCAGAATTCTTCAGCGGATGGAGCTGGTTGAGGTAGTCGCTTTGGGCTGGGCTGCTCCCATGCCCATCTGCCAGAGAGGCAAGAGGAAAGGGCCTCTTCTTAGCAGTGCTACTTTCTTGGCCTGGGTTGGGTAGGGGTGGGGGTGGAGAGAGAAGACTCTATAGCCTCCCAGCTCATTTCAGCCCCATCTTTGTCCGTAGCTGCCAACCTCAGTAAAAATAGGAAGCAGATCGTGCAGGCTGGGCTGTGATAAGCAGGCCAAGGGGCAACAGGTACTGCAAGGATAGTTGTTGTTGCTGCTGCATGTCACCCCAAGGCTGGTGGTGAGGCAGGGAGGCATGGAGACAATCCTTTCAGCTATCATTTTTGTGCCAGCTGGTATCTGCTGTTTGCTCTGAGTTTTGAGCAGGTTCTGGGCCCAGGAAGAGTTGAGAACCTGAATTCCTTGCACCGCATTTGCCTCAGACCAAGTTGCTGGCTAGTCTCTGCTGTGCCTCTTCATCCCATTCTATGTTGGCTCCATATTCATCGCCTACAAGTGAGAGGAAGAAACAGTGGCTGTGGGTTACTTTTGACGGCGACTCAGAAACTACAACTAATCCAGAATAAGGCAGCTAGGCTGGTGACAGGGAGCAACCGCCGGGACCATATAACACCAATCCTAAAGGATCTACATTGGCTCCCAGGACGTTTCCGAGCACAATTCGAAGTGTTGGTGCTGAACCTAAACAGCCTCAGCTCTGTATACCTGAAGGAGCGCCTCCACCCCCGTCATTCAGCCCAGATTCTCCTTCGAGGGCCTTCTGGTGGTTCCCTCACTGCAAGAATTGAAGCTACAGGGAACCAGACAGAGGGCATTCTCGGTAGTGGTGCCCACCCTGTGGAACGCCTTCCCATCAGATCTCAGTGAAATAAACTATCTGACTTTTAGAGGACATCTGAAGGCAGCCCTGCATAAGGAAGTTTTTAATGTTTGATGTTTTATGGTGTTTTTATATTTTGCTGGAAGCCACCCAGAGTGGCTCGGGCAACCCAATCAGATGGGTGGCAAATAATAATAATAATAATAATAATAATAATAATAATAATAATAATAATAATACACTAGTGGCCAAATTTGGGGGGGGGGGTCTTTCCGAGGTTTGATGGCTCATAACACCACTTTTATTTTTAGTAATACCATAAAATATTTATCAATGGAAAGATAATTTAATGAAGAATGTAATGCAACAAAGTTTGTAAAATTATCTGTATTCTATCAAAAGCTATAGCCAAATAACCTGAAAAAAGGAAGCACAACTTGTTTAGGGTGATATGCAGTAGCTTTCCTTCATTTGAATGTATTTTGGGGCATTTACATTCCCAATAATGACGCAAATTCTGCCCACACCTTTTGCTGTCATACAACCCCAGATCATAACACTATGCGTGTTCTGCAGTGTTGTTGCAATGGGTATCTCCCCCACCCAGCTTTGGCCATAGCCAAGGCTCTCTCGCTGTTCTCTTCTTACCCGTTTGGCACCCATGCAGCCAGATGCGGTGTCCGTCATACTGGCACTGGCAGCGAAGGACATTGTTGGAGAAATCCGACTCAGCTACCTCGTGTTTCGGATTCACAACCACCTGGTAGGGTAGAGGCCAGAAACTGCTGTAAGCGTGGCTCAGAGAGCTATTGTGGCAGGGGGATGTTCTGTGTCCAGATCAGTCCACCTGCCCATCCCTGTCACTTGCCACCACTTACCTGGAAGATGTAACTCCCACTTGGCACATCGGTGATGTCCACCCATTGGCAGTCAATGTCGTGTCTGTACGTGTCCCAGCAGCCTACGCTGACACCCTGCTCTCCAAAGTTGGCGCAGGCAAAGCGCCGCTGCAGTCCTGTATGGGAATGACCATAGGCTGGGTTCTCAATGCCATTCTCCCTATGCACTGATACAGAATAAGGCCTGCCATGCATCACTGCCGAGGTCCTCTGCTTTCAGGGGCTGCATAACTTAGAATCATAGAATTGGAAGGGACAATGAGAGTCATCTAGTCCAACCCCCTGCAACGCAGGAATCTTTTGCCCAACATGGGGCTCGAACCCACAACCCTGAGATTAAGAGTCTCGTGCTCTACCGACTGAGCTATCCTGCTGACTTAAGCCTTTGAATTTTGCTGTGCTATTGTCATGCAAACCTCTGTTCTGGATAATGTTTTTTATAGGGTAGGGTAGAGGGCAGTGGAGAGGACTTTATGGAACCGGGGGGGGGGGAGTGGCTTGGGGGGAAAGGTTTGGGGACCCCCAGCTGTAGAGGCAACACCAGATTCTGGCTTTGGCCCTGCTCCCTCTTGGCACTTACCATCTGGGCAGTTGGTGTCCTCCAGGCAGAAGCTGGCCTTGTGTCCTTGAGCCACCCTGGAGCCATTGAGAGTCAGCAAGTCATAGTGAGTGAAAACCTCTATGCTGTGGTAGTGCCTGTGGGAGGAAGGGCCATCAGGAGCCTGCTGTGCAATCAGGGGAAGGCGAGGGTTGGGGGGAAAGTGGGCTGGGCTGGGCAGCAGCCACTGGAGTCCTTTTTGGGGGGGTGGGGAGGAGCAGAAATCTGCTGATCCATGAAGCCCGGCAGTGCAGGAGGATTAGGCGGGGCTGTCGGCTGAGCTACTATTATAGCTCTGCAACTCCGCTCACCCATAATGACAAGCCTGGTGTCAACGTTGCTATTTTCCCAGATGCAACAAACTCCGCTCGCACCACAAAACATCTTGCTGGGGGTAAATGCTGCTCTTTGGGACACGTGAGCCTCATCTCACAGGGAGAGGAAGCCACTGGGTTTGGGGAGAGGAAAGGAAGTCTGGACCGCATATGCATAGCAGGGAGAACCCGACAATCGGTTTCTGGCATCCAGCCTTCTGCTCCAAATCCTGCACGTGCTCCAGAGGGCACCTGCATCCCTCTGCTAGCAGTGAATATGGAAGTAGTGGCAGCACTGTGTCAAGAGGGAACCCCCTACCTGTGGCACTGGTGCCAGATCCAGGCGTGGCGCCCGGTTTTTGGAAGGAAGTCAGCCCGGCCGAGGTTGTGGATCTGCGAGGAGAAGCGCAGCAGGCGCCGGTGCCCATAGGGCCACTCCATCCGATCGGCAGAGGCAGAAAGGCAGCCTTCCTCGTGCGCACAGGACAGCATGCTCAGTGGGCGGTCCTCTAGATAGGCGGTCTCCTGCACTATTTGGGCATTCATCACCAGATCTGGGGCACCTGCAAAGAGAAGTCCAAAGTTACATGAGGTGTCACGCTGTCCCATCTGTGTGTGTAGTGGGAGGTTAAACTCTGAGGACAGACAACCCTCATCTGCCGTACTGCTCCCTCCCAAGCGCCTCCCTAATAGCCGTATCCTTTGAACTCAGCGCTGCAGTCCTTGGCTCAGCTTTGGCATATGGCCAGAGGTGAATCTACCTGCCTTCCCCCAGGACAGAACTGTGCTTCTCATGTTTTGTATTTATTATGTTTGTATGCCAGTTTTATCTTCCAAGGATCTCAAGGCGGTGTATGTGGTTCTTTTCTCCATTTAATCACCACAACCACCCTGTGAGGTAGGCTAGGCTAAGAGATAGCAGGCAACTGGCCCAAGATCACCCAAAGAGCTTCATGGCCGAGTGGGGATTCGAACCCTGCTCCCCCAGGTCCTGGTCCACGACTCTGACCATTATGGCACACTGGCTCTCTACATGGCTGCTACATCCCCGCAGATGTAGCTGCCATATCATGTTATGCGCTGCCACCGATGCTGGTCTCTTCCCATTTCCACTCACTGCTGGTGCAGGTGACTCCGGCAGAAAAGCGCCCCCCTCCGGACGGGCAGTGCACAGGCCCGTGGTGCTGGCACTCCAGGATGGAGAGTTCGGTGCCTTTGCAGCGCACGCCGCTCAGCACCACCTTGGCAGCATCGGAGTTTCCCTGCCAGTACCACGTCTCCTGGAAAGAGAGAGCAAAGGCAATTCTGTTGAGCAAAACCCCGCATGGCCCTGGGAGCGTTGGGTGGGAAGCAGCCCTTCTTCAACACACAAGCTCCAAGGCGCCCTGTTCAACTCCTCCCCAGCTCTGGATGCTTGGACAGGGAGCCTCAGCCTCCGTCCGTGTGACTGGGGAAGCAAGCCACGTGCAGCTGACTGCCCAAGGCAGGATCAGAACCTGGCTCTGGGTGCAAGAACTCACCTGGAGAGCATGGCTGGCAAAACCAAGCCCCAGTTGCCGGCACACGACCATGGCTTCCTGCAGTCCCCAGTGCTCCCCGCAGACGGCACCCCAGCGTAAGGCACCTCCCTTGGAAACCAGGATCTCAACCACGCCCTCCTCTGGAGTGCGCCCACCGGCCAGGCGTACCTGAAAGAGGGAAATGGCTTAATGGGGCTAGATCATTCCAGTGTGGTGAGGTCTGGGTCACAGGTGTACCTATGGCTGCTGCTAAGAATTCGGAGGAGGAAAGGGCCGAGTTACCCAGGGATGCAGGCCTGAGGGCACCTCACCTCCTGGATGAGGTGTTTGTCTTCACATGGGCTTGAGATGGGACTCAACCGCTTTCCAGCCCCCCAGCCCTGACCTTTGGGCCCAGCAAGTGTCACTTCAGCTACCAGAATCCAAAAGAATAACACCTGATTTCCCACCTCGCGTAATTCGTCTCACTGCCTGCGTGCCCCCAAGGAATCAGGTCTTACCTGGCTCCGAGCTTCTGTCTGGGGCACATTACAGCGAACAGCCGCATCTGCTTCGTGACGGCACCCCGTCTGCATCGCCCCTTGGGAGCGGCACTCTGCCAGCGAGGGCTCATAGCCCCTGCACCGCACTCTTGTCAAGTGGATGGGACCCAGGCCTGTAACAGGAGCCGCTTTTAGTAGGGGTGGACACTCACCAGACTGACCTCACTGCTTCCCCAACCTCTGTTTTCATGGAATTGTAGAGTTGGGAGGGACCACAAGGGCCACCTAGTTCAACCCCCTACAATGCAGGAATCTTTTGCCCGACGTGGGGCTCAAACCCACGACCCTGAGATTAAGAGTCTCACTCATGCTCTACCAACTGAGCTATCCCAGCAGGATGTTTTGCTTGGCTCTTCTTCCCCTGCCTCAACTGTCCCTTGGATCTCTCTCCCTAGGCCACATCGCCAAAGAGTCCCCAGAGAACTCCTGTCACCCTCCATGGGTCTCCCTTTCCCCATCCAAACTGTGTGGCTCCATGGCGTGTTCTAAAGGGAGGGACATCCAGCCCAGAATTGGTCCTTTCCTTGTCTCTCCTTCCCCCATAGGACGAGGGAAACTCCCCCGTAAATCTTGCATAGCCTCATCATCCACTCACCTTGGCCCAGCTGAGCCCTGGAAAGAGCTTCTCGTGCCGTGCCATATCCCAGTTGTCGGCACACCACACTGGCGGCAGGCAGGTCCCAGTCTTCATCACACACAGTGCCCCACTGGCCGCCCACCAGCACTTCCACACGCCCTTCGCCTACTTGTGCGCCCGCACGGAGACGAACCTGCTGCTCCTGCAAGAGTGGAGAGGCAGATGGGGGACAAGAAGAAGGCACAAGGGCACCTGCCTGTCTGGACCAGGTGCAAAGGTGCCAACTTGAACAAAATGTTGGGGAGGGGCAGGTAAGCCCCACCCCACATAACCGATCACACGCACACCATTTGAATGGCAATGCCCATCAACTTTGGGGCAGCAGCCCCCTCAAATATTTTATTGGGGGGGCCAAAGGGAGTTGGCTGCTAGGACTGGGTGACTTCTAAAGTAGCAATAGCAGGGAAGACCAAGAGGAAAATAATGCGTTGGTTGTTGCAGTGCAGTTGCTGGTGGATCCTGCAGTTCCACTGCACCATCAGGTCTCCCATGCTTGATAGGAAGACTTTGGGTCTAGTTCTTGATTTTGCAGTCTTATCTTTTGTAAACTGCTTTGAGGCATTCCCCCCCCCCCACACACACACCTTTTACAATCCAGCGGCGTTTAAATTTCATGAAATAAATAAATGAATCCTTCTTGGTCTGACACCAACTCTGCCCAGTGGGAAGTGTACCCCCCCTTCTGCTTACCTCTTTGGGCTTGGCTTTGCCAGGCAGCTTGGCTCTGCTAGGCTGGAACTGTGGTCCTGCTGTACAGCTGACCAGGGCATGCATGCCCCGGGGACAGGAAGGTTGGTTCCTAGCTGGGGGAGGTACATGCAGCTTGCATTCACCCAGATGGGCCTCCGTGCCCAGGCACTTGATCCGGTGGATCCAGAACGTGTTGTTTGCGGTCAGGCTCTTTAAACTGTAAAATTAAAAGGCGGAGGTGAATGGACCCCATCCCAAATGATCTTTCCTCTCACAATCTTTGCTGGGGCTTCAAAAATTTGCTGCTACGAACTCTTGGGAGCAAGCAGGGAAAGGGGAGGGGGTGAATGAATCAGTGAGACCCACATCTCCCTTCTGGCTCTGAGCCTGCGGCAGATGTTGCCCACCCTGACTTTTGTGGAACACTTGGTGGGCAGGGTTCGTGAGAGGGGTCATCCTTGTGCGGAGATCTCATATTCTGGCCTCTAGAGATGATGCTTCTCCTTCCTAGCATCCTTCCAAGTCTCCTCTTACCACATTTTGATTGTGCACTGCAGAACAGAAGGACAAGACTAGTAAAAGAATCCTCACCTGGACCGTGGATCCTTCAGCTTCTGATTCCAGAGCTTCCTGAATGGTGAGAAGATTGAATATCAGTGCATCAGGAGAGTGGTATTGAGAACACAAAGCACATGGTGTGTGACTGGAGTTGCCACTTCTATAGAGACCCAAATGTGCTTTTTATTGAGACTTTTTGCAGTGCTTTTTTATGGGGGGACGGAAAGGTTCACATACTCCTAAACATTTTGTGTATCTTTGTACTTTTGTCCATTTACTGTATTTATTTTCCCTGATTTGAACTATAAAATGGTGATTTTCTTGAGTCAAAATGAGAGTGCCCCTAAACATTTTTTAAGGAAAAAAGCACAGACTTTTTGTTTGGGTGGGTTCTTTTTTAAAAAGTTCACAATCATAGATTCTAAACACTTACTCTATTTATTTATTTATTTATCTATCTTTATTTATTTATTTATCACCTTTCTCACACAACTCAAAGTAATGTATGACATGTAATAAAAATAGTAAAACAACAACAACAACACACACACACACACACACACACACAGAAAACAGCAGCAAATTTAAAAGACACAATACAAAGTAAACACCCATGCCATAGCCTTATTCATCCAACTGCCCTTCCTTTCTCCCACTTTTTCCCTCTGGGGTTGCTGACCACATTTCAAACAGCAGCTGGTTGATGCTACTGTTGTCATGCCCTCTCACCACCACCGGACTCCTGGAAACCTGCACGGTTTCTCCTGTAAACAAATTCCATAGCTGTGGCAAATGGTACAAGATCGCCAGCAGCCGCAGAAAAGGATGGGTAATCTAAATCAAGATTGTGCAGCTGTACCAAGGGCCTTGGCATCTTTCGCTGAATCCTCGCCCTCATGGTCTGGGAAGATGGGCCCAAGTCTCTCCACAGCCCGCTTTGGCTGCAAGAAATATGTTGGTCTGGGGAGGAAGCCTCCCAGGCTCGGAGCCAGAAACAGCAGGTCCTTCTCCCCTGTGAGAAGCTGCCTGGGCCAGCCCCAGCCTTCTCTGTAATTACCCCACTGCGGTTTGGCTCATCCCGCTGGAGAGATGGTCCTGGCACCCACACCTGCTCATTGCAGGGCTATATTTATAGAGAGAATGGTGGGTGGGGCATTGAAGATGAGCAGAAGAAAACAGAGGCACGTGGGACTACCAGCACGTGAGGGGGGGGCATAGTCAGATCCCACAAAGCCACAGGAATTGGACAGGACACTCGTGAGAGACAAAAATGAACATTGAGGCAAGACATAGAGAGGCCATTGTGCCCCCAAAAGCCACTCATGTGCACCAGTCACCAGTGTATGCAGGACTATTGTGAAAATGGCATTTAAAAAAAAACCCAAATCACATACAGTGGCACCTCGGGTTACAGATGCAGAGCCGTCTCATCCATAGAAGCCGGTGGCGCGGTGCGCCAGGGCGCTGGGCGCCCCAGGGGCGCCCCCGCGAGCCCGCCGGCATACCGGGCTCCTCCTCCCCAACCCGCCCCCACGGGCAGGCGGGCACTCGCGCGCCGGCGGGCGGGCTGTAAGCCGCCTGCCCTCGCCTCCCAGAGCCCCAGCTGGAGCGCTGGAGCGGCGCGGGGCTTTGCGCGACCTTCCAGCACTCCAGCTGAGGCTCTGGGAGGCGAGGGCGGCCGGCTCGCGCTCCCGCGCGCAGCCGGCCGCCCGCCCGCCCGATGCAGCTCAAGCTGCCCAGCAGCGCCGCGCCGTCCAGCTGCGCGCGGAGCGCGAGCCGGCCGCCCTCGCCTCCCATCCCGGAAGCGCTGGAAGGGCGCGCAGAGCCCCGCGCCGCTCCAGCGCCACGCCCCTCACCCCCCGCTCGCCCACCCCCCTCCCAAGGGGCGGCAAGCGCGGGAGGGAGGCGGCGGAGAGGCGGCATGGCGGGGGCGCCGGAGGGATAGCCGCGCCAGGGCGGCAGATCCCCTTAAGACGGCTCTGTAGATGCTTCAGGTTACAGACTCCGCTAACCCAGAAATAGTACCTCGGGTTAAGAACTTTGCTTCAAGTTGAGAACAGAAATTGGGCAGCGGCAGCGGGAGGCCCCATTAGCTACAGTGGTACCTCAGGTTAAGAACAGTTTCATGTTAAGAAAGGACCTCTGGAACGAATTAAGTTCTTAACCCGAGGTACCACTGTACTGCATAAGACTCGGGGGTAGCTCAGTTGGTAGAACAGAAGACTCTCAATCTCAGGGTTGTGGGTTCAAGCCCCAGGTTGGGCAAAAGATTCCTGCATTGCAGGCAGCTGGACCAGATGACCCTTGTGGTCCCTTCCAACTCTACAATTCTATTATTCTATGTGAGTACGGCCATAGCTCAGTGGTAGAGCACCTGCTTTGCAGCAGAAGTTCCCCAGTTCCATCCCCAGCATCTCTAAGGCAGGGCTGAGAAAGATTCCCTCCCTGAAACTGTCAGCATAGACAATAGTGTTAGAGATTTGGAGTAGACCCTAGAAATTAAGAAATGCTAGGATCTGGGGTTCTTTGTGATATGAAGGGAAAATATAAGCTGCTAGGGGATTCCTGGCTGGCTGAGGGTGCACTCTGTCACTTTCTCTGCCGCATCTGCACCACTGCGCCCTGACAAGGCAACTTGCCCTTCCGCCTGTGCAGCCCCCCCCTCCCCCTGCCGGCTCTGACCTGTAGAAGCCTGTAGCGACTCGTCCTTCCTGGGGGAAGCCCAGCATCCCACACAGCACTCGAGTGTTGTTGCGCGTCCAGCCGGCATCACAAACTTGGCGCCAACGCCCATGGATTTTCATTTCCACGGCGCCTTCTGTGACTGGGGAAGCCAACTTGGCTCTGGCCAGGATTGGCTTGATACGCACCTCTTCCACTCTGGAGTCCTGCGCAAAAGAAAGGATATGGTATGTGTTACTTCACCCATCCACAGATGAGGGAAGACGTGTTCCAAGGTTGGGTTTGTCTCCCATTAGGCTGCAGATTTATGGCCAGTTACTGAGGAATATGTACCATGAAACTCAGTTCGGCTCACATCTGAGTAAGTAGGCACGAGATGTGGATCTAAGCCTGGTGTGGGGAACCTTCAGCTCTCCAGATGTTGCTGAACTCCGAGTCCCATCATCCCTACCCATTGGACAACTGGCCATGACTGATAGGAGTTATCATTCAGTGACATCTGGAGGGTCAAAGGCTGTTCACACCTGCTCTACGCCCCTCTTGCAGAGCTCCAGGCCCTCACCTGGATGCGTGCCGTAGCTGGGTTGGGTCGGCGTGGACCTGTGCAGATCACGCCAGTGTCCTCGTTGTGGTTGCAGTCTGTCACACCCCAGCCATTGGATTCACATTCAGCCAAGGAACTTTCTGTGCCAGAGCAGCGCATGTTGTCCAGCCAGATTGGGCCTATGGATAGACAGAACAAGGATTCCTAGCTATTCTTTTTCCAAGCATGGCTGTCACAGCCCAATTTTCTCCAGAGAGGTGCCAGTTTCCTAGGAAAACCCATACTCTCCGATTTATACTGTAAGGCAGGGGTAGGCAAACTTTTGGGTGGTCTTCAGGTGATCTTCAGTAGATCATCAAGGGTTTCTGGGCTCCCAAATATTAGTTGCTTGAAAACAGGAATGATAATGCTGTATTCCTGTACCCACTTACCTAGGAGGAAGTCCCATTGAACTATTTCTGAGTTAACATGTATACTAGGATTGTACTGTAAAAGAAAAACGCCCATCCTTTTCTAAATGAGGCTGCTGAAGGTGGGTGGAAAGATGGAGATGATTTTGGAGCAAAAAGACCCCTGAGTTCAGTTTGGGTAGCAAAACCAGATTTCCGTGCTGCTTATGTGCTCAGTCATTATAAATAAATATCTGCCTCTTTGGAGCCATTATTTTGTACCTGGTTCTGGATGGTGAACATTGGGGTTCAAGTTTGGAGGGGGGGAATCCAGAGTACATCCCCTGAACCTGAAGTTTGCCCATCCCTGCTAAGGCAAATCTTCCCATTAGCACAATACCAAAGCATTTGACATTAGAACAAGGACTTAATTTATCATGCAGATTTGTCTGGGCAGATTGACTGTGCTAATCGGATGCCAGTCTATCTGAGGCGACATGAGATATTTTCAGACCTGAGATATTTTCAGTAGAATTACCTGATCGAAAAGAAAAGAAAAAAAGCACCATGGATATAAATTAGCCAGAACAAAATATGCAGTGTCATAGAGGGGGTCTGGCATTTCACAGCCCCCTAGATCTGGATGCATAGGTTCAAGATGGAGACGTACACTTCAGATGTGCGTGCCAACAGACAAGCACATTTTCAAAAGTAATTTCTCCACCTTTGGTGGCACTCCAGGTTGGCAAGGCAGCCACATTGAACAGGGTTGAAGTGAACCATTAGCAGGGAGCTCCTACTAAAAGACTCCAGGTGGCACACTTGCCCTGCTCTTTATGGTGCCCCCTTGCTGAGAGCAGTTTTACTGCGGTGTGCCAGACCAAATCTTCCACCCACTGCGAGCCCCTGGTGACACTGGAGCTGATAAGAAGGCTAGAGCCTGACCAAAGCACTCGTTTCTGAAAAGGAAATGTGCTGTATAGCTCCAACTGGCCTGGAAGCAGCATTTCAGATCCTGAAAACAAGGGCCCATGATCTCAATGTGGACTGTAGTTATTTGACAGTGAAGACAATGCTCTCTGTACCTGCTCAGAGGTCCTCTTTGCAGGTCCTCAGCTTGGACACTGGGAATAGGTCAGAAGTCTCAAGTCTGCAGGATAGCTCAGTCAGTAGAGCACAAGACTTTTAATCTCAGGGTCGTAGGTTCAAGCCCCACATTGGGCAGAAAAATTCCTGCATTGCAGGGGGTTGGACTAGATAACCTCCGTGGTCCATTCCAGCTCTACAATTCCATGATTCTATTATGAAACCCATCAAAATCTGAGCCCACCAGCACCACCACCCCCATGTCCCCCCCCCCATTCCAGCTCCTCCTTACCATCTCCTGGGCCATACTTGGCACTGTGCGCCCAGTTCACGGCACCTTCATAGCCCAGCTCCCTGCAAGCCACGCCCGCCACATGGATGTTGAAGTCGTCGTCACACACGGTGCCCCACTGCCCATTGTACAACACTTCCAGCCGCCCTTCGCCTACTTGGCTCCTGGGCCCCACCAGCCGCAGCTGAATCTGTGGACGCTGGGCACAGCTGGGCACAGCCACGCATGCCAGCAGGAGGAAGGTGAGATGAGAGAGCATCATGGGTCCAAGGATGACTGGGAGACCTGGGAGATATGAGAAACCTGATTAATAGAAACATAGTTTTCTGGGTAAGGAATGAGGTCAGTGGAACTCCCTGCTACAATGAATCCATGTTTGATCAGGTATCATTACAGACGCACAAAGTTACAGGGTGAGAAGGAAAGTGGCTGGGCAAGTCTAACAGGGTTGGTCCTTAACAAAAGACTGAATATTGTACTACAGCAGGGTCCTCCAGTTGCTGTTGGACTCCATCTCCCATCAGCCCTGGTCAGCATAGCCAATGGCCAGGGATGATGGGAGTTGTAGTCCAGAGTCATCACGTTAGTTTTTCCCATTCTATTAAAACAGGCATCTTCTGAGCATTGTCATGCTAGGAACAAATAAAGATAGAATAAAACTATGCAGTTAAACGGTTTCTATTGTTAATTACTGCGACTGATTTTTTAAAACATTTATATCCTGCTTTTCCATTGGAGACTTTCAAGGTGGCTTGTAACACAGTATTTTAAAACTAACGCTCGTTTGGCAGAGAGGGTGTGTGAAAAATTCGGGACTAGGAAATGATGATAGTTATCCCACGCGAGGCACCTAACACTGATACTGTAATAATAATAATAATAATAATAATAATAATAATAATAATAATAATAATAATAATAATTTATTATTTGTACCCCGCCCATCTGGCCGGGTCTCCCCAGCCACTCTGGGCGGCTTCCACCAAACATTAAAATACATTTAAAATACATTTACTGTACAGAGTTAAAACCAAAAACGCACAGCCCGTTCCTCCAGGATGAATGGATGGCCGACAGACAGATGCGGAGGGACAGAGAGACAGATGTGAACAGGTTGAGGCAAGAACATTCCAGCCACCCACATGCGCGGGATGGTGACTTATAATCTTCTGCTGAATACCTCCAATTCAGAGAGCTGAGATGTTTGTTTGTCTGCTTTTCCTTTATTTAGACGCTGCCTTGGGTGGTTTTTTGGAGGGCGGGGGTAGCGGTTGTCAGTGTTTTCATCTGAGAATGCAGAGCTCATAGAATCGGAAGGGACCCCAAGGGTCATCTAGTTCAACCCGCTCATGGAAGAGTAAAGGAAACATTGCTGGACACCCCCCTCTTTTATCTCTATTTTCCTAATACACACCGCCTCTCAAAATCAACAAAATGCACTTGCTGTCGGGATCCATGTTCCATTTCTTTCTACCACCTGGGGTTTTTTGGGGGGTGGGGTGGGGTAGGGGGTTTCTGTCTTGCAAAATAACGAGCCCAATTTCTTTGGAGAAGAGTTGTAGGGGACATCCCCTCTCCCCCACCCCCAAAATAATAAATCTCCCCAAAAATCCAGAGCCACCCCTCGCAAAACCTCCCTCCCTTGAGAGACTTTCCGTCTCAATACTCACGTGCACGCGCGGCTCAGCCAGTCCGGGAACAGGAACGGTCTGCAGGGATGGAGAAGGAGAGACGGCAACAAGTGAGCGATGCCGGCGGCCACGAGCGACAGAGCCGGAGGGGAGAAGCGCAGGGGCTGCGGGCGCTCAGAAGGCGTCGACCCCGACCAGGATGTCCACGCGGGGCAGAGAGCGAGAGGTGAGCCAAGCCTGTCCCCGCGCTGCCGCCTCTCCTCCGCTCCGTCCGCAGCCCGTCCCGTCCAGCCTTTTTATCGTAGCGGCCGCCCCCTCTGGCTCTCGGACAGATCCGAGAAGGGGCAGGGCAGGCCGAAGCCTGGGCTGCCTGGATGCTCAAGAGGGAGGGGGGCTCCAGAAAGAGCCCGTGAATAGGGTGGCCGCAGCCTGCCGCTACTTTCTCCACCTTGGGGGAGGGAACACTTTTGGCAGGTCCCTTTGCGTTTAAATCAAGGCTGGGGAACTGGTGGAGGGCTCTTTCCATCATTCCTGAGCATCGCTCTTGCTGTCTCTGGCTTTTGGGAGCCAGAGTCCAATAAGAAGATTCCTGCTTGCCCATGGGTTGGACTAGATGACCCATGCGGTCCCATCCAATTCTACGATTCTATGAACGTATGGAGGGTCGCAGGTTCCCCAGCCCAGTCTTAAAAACTGCCGAGAGAGGAAGTCAATGGCTGAAGTATTGATGCAACTGGGGTAGCCTTCACCTGTTGGATTTCCTCCTGAAAGGGCATCTGGGCAGAGAAAAGGGCAATATGGTTTGCAGGGAGGATGGGGAAGTCCCTGCCAGGATGCTGCCAGTTGAACGCTTGTGTTTGTGCCTCCCCCAATTCTACGCGTCCAGGATTGAGTTGGCCCAAAGTGCACGGGCATCCTGTGACCCTGTGGGATTATCAGGGCTGGAGAGAGAAGATATACCACATATTTAAGGGGAAACCCAGGAGGCTCTCTGGCCTGTTGGGTGTTGTGTGAAAGTTTTCTCTTTTGAAGAAGGGTAGAGGAATCTAAAGCAGCAGCAATACAGACTTGCTCCTGATACACCCTGATAGTTGGCATCGCTTCTGGAGCAGGATTGGAATCTGAGTAAACTTTTCCTCCATTGATCCCATCAACATCCCTGGGATGGAACACCTTAGCTCTGTCCCAGAATGCCCACGTGGCCACAGCCAAGTCTCACAATCTTCCTTAACTTCACTAAGCAGAAGCTTGAAGGCTCTGCCATCTCAAGTTTTGAAATCTTTAGATTTCAGACAAAACCAAGCAAGATTCCTAGTAGGCAGTTGTTTTCCCAAAGATGCTCTCCAAATGAAATAAGAAGCCTGTTTCAAAGGCTACGGATGATGGATCTCACATTAGGTTTCAGAGGTAGCAGTTCTGATACTCTCTCTCTTTTTCTAACTATCTCTCTCTCTCTCTCTCATTCCAACAAAGGAAGAGGATCTTTGCCTCTCTGCTCCCTTTCATGTGAGAGTCTGTCTAATCACAAGAGAGCCAAGGCTGTGAAAAGAATGAAATGCAGGGTTCAAACGCTCAGGCTTTGGATGTGGAGTCAGCTTACAACAAAGCCCGCCCAAGACATTTTTCTGCCTGAGGAAAGACAAGATGGCGCCTTCTCCTAGTCAGTGTATGGAAACCAGCTACATTGGCAGTTGACTCTTCCACACTGGCAACATGGCAATGCCCTCAACTGAATCAGAGGGTACCAGGCTAGCTTGAGGGTGGGGTGCAGGGCTGGTCATGTGGTCTTCTGCACACCTCTGTCTGTTCCACACTCCTGAGCATCTGCCTGACTCTGCCTAATGGTAGGGTCGGCAGCAAATTGCATCTCAACACAGTGTCCTCATTTGCACAATTATTCTCACCTAAGGTTGTACCTACAACAATTGCCTGCACAACAAAACTGCAAATCTCCAAAACAGCTTGCTGCTGGTTATTCACACAACCCTTCCCTTCAAAAGATTGCATGACCAAGAATCTTCTAAGGGCACTTTCAGTCAACCTGTGTGTGTGTGTGTGTGTGTGTGTGTGTGTGTGTGTGTGTGTAAACTACCATCCTGATTTGTTTGTGGGGATATTAGACAGTATTGGCTATTTAATGAGCATTCACTCTTATTTGTTTTCAGGGTAGTTAGATGGTGTTGCATCAAAGCAAGTGTTATTCCACACTTTCCAAAGTATTTCCCAGCACTTCCCTTTATCACAAAAAGTCTGACCGTTTGAGGAAGTGGGTTTGTCGCACAAGACCTCCCAATCAACTTTAATTGTACAACCTGAATTTGCAGGTGTGGGGTGGAATCCCACCCGAAAATTCCAAGTATGTTGGAAAATGTACTTGGCCAATAATAAATTATTCCTATTCCTACTTAAAATAGCAACAGTCTAGATATGCCCTTTGATTGCAAAATGTAATTCTCCCATGAACTTCGTCTATAATAACAGAACTGGTGATACAAAGGAATTCACCAGTACACAGACTATACGCCCCTCCTTTTTGGATATTCAAGAAAATCACAGGTGCATTCAGGCTGAATAGAGGAAAAAGAGGAACTGATGATTCTGTTTCATTTATCCAGGAAGACCTGATGGAAGATGAGCCCCATTGTAGAACTGAGAGATCCGATGGCATTTATGCAAACAAAAAAAGCCTGCGATGATGCTCACTCAAGGGATAATCCCATTGCTTGTGAGGAATGTTTGCTTTGTGACTAATCTTAAACATACTTATTTTTCACATTACCCACCACAGGGAGGAACTGTGCATTACTTCAGCAAATGTGTTTGTTGTCTAATTATAATGTGGAGGCATTTGCAAGGAGAATCAATAGATTCATCCAGCAGTATTTCTTTTGTAACCTTTCCCCCAGGCCTTCTCCCCAAGCTAGGTTCATTTCCCATCTTTGAAACAGTTTGTTGTTGGGGTAGGGGAGAGAGAGAAAATGGCCCCCAAGACATTGTGAATGCTCTGCCAATATAGTAAACTGCTTTCTTCCCGTTTTTCTTGTTGTTATTGTTCCACTGAAGATTCAGAATTCTACTTTTCTGGTGCATTTTTTTTTAAGGATACCTCATCCACATCATGCAATTCGTTAGCAACAAGGTTAGTTCTGCCATCTTCCACTATGTGCCAATAGGCTGCAGTGGCTGGTGCAGTGCCCATTGGGATTGGTGGGGCAGGCGTCATGAGACCAACAGTAGGTGGAGCCAGTGACAGGCAGAGATGCCCCTTCTTGGTTGGAAGAAGGCAGGCTGAGATTGGTGGGGCAGAGCCCCCTCTGCTCTTATGGATGTGCTTCCACTTGACAGAAGAATGCCCCAATGAAGTGCCAGAGGAGGGGCTGTGGCTCAGTGGCAAAGTGCAGGCTTTGGCTTTAGAAAGGTCCTGTTGTTGTTCAGTCGTTCAGTCGTGTCCGATTCTTCGTGACCCCATGGACCAGGGCACGCCTATCCTTCACTGCCTCCCGCAGTTTGGCCAAACTCATGTTAGTAGCTTTGAGAACACTGTCCAACCATCTCATCCTCTGTCGTCCCCTTCTCCTTGTGCCCTCCATCTTTCCCAACATCAGGGTCTTTTCTAGGGAGTCTTCTCTTCTCATGAGGTGGCCAAAGTACTGGAGCCTCAAGGCAGTGATCTATGAAGGCGTTAGAAAGGTCCTATATGTATTCAATTCCTGACATCTCCAGGAAGGACTGGGAGAGATTCCTGACCAAAACCCTGGAGAACCGTTTAGCGGCTTGTGTAGACCAGGGGTCAGCTTGAGGGCCATGTGCAGCTCTTGACCTAATATCATGCTGATGGCAAGAAATGGAGGGCGAGAGTGGGCAATCCACCACCTTTTGACTCCAGCCCCACCTAACACTGGCTCCAGCCCCACCCACCTCTGGCGTGTGGGCCCTGACAGATGATTGTACTCTGGCATTGCCCATGGCAATGCAACTCTTGACAGAGAAAAGGTTCCCCAGCCCTGATGTAAAAAATGCTAAACTAGATGGGCCAATGATCTGTCTCAGTATAAATCCGCTCCCCAAATTCCCAGTAACCTCCTCAGTAGCAACTATTGAATTGCTATTAGATTGGGGGGAGAGAGAGAAAAGACCTCCTCTTCTGCTTGCAAAGATGCTTCAGGGTAAAACTTTCATCTTTACAGGTTGAGACCTATGTCCCTTCAGAGTATTCCTTGCTCTCTCCAGCAAAGGCTTTTAGAGGTAACAGCTCAAGATACTAATAGAGAGCTCTGCTCTCTGTCAATCATTTCCACCTTCAAGAAGCTGATTGACTGGGGACACCGTCAATGAGGGCAACTCTCTCCCATCTGTCTTGCTTAAGAATAGCCACCGATATTCCCATTTCCTCCTCGTTTTGCCTAGTCATGTCTTTTAACCGTGTTTAGGATTGTTGGCCCTCTAGCTGCAAGCCACAAAGATTAATAGCTCACTGCGTGGAAAAAGATGCATGCTTTGTTTTCAATGTGTGCATCAATTTTATGGGCTTAAAAAAGTGAGCCTGTGGGCACTTGTGCAACATATGAGGATATTTGCAGGTCATGACTGTGGGTGTATGATGTATGCACTAAAATAAGCTCTATTAAGGGTCACACACAGACACAGGCACCACTCCAAAACAGAAAGAAACATGGGAGCAGAAAACAGACCCTGTTTCCCTGATTCGTGATCACTTCTGAACTCCATGTAGAGTAAGGATGTGCTCTATGGAGAGCTGGCTTCTGGCCCCAGGCCAGTTGGCAGACCAACTCTGTGTTACGAAGATGTCTGCAAATGTGACATGAAGGCTGGCAACATCCCACCCTGTGGGAATCCCTTGCTCGCCTGGAAACAGACAGTCAGGTCTTGTATCAATAGCAGTGGCCAGAGGAGAAATGACTGCTGGGAGGAGCACAGAGAGAAGAAACACCATGGTGCATCTGCAGCAGCACAACTGGATGCCTTTGTCTGCCCCAGCTGCAACAAAACATGTCTCTCCTGCATTGGTCTCTACAACCACAGTGGAAGCTGCAACTGTCCAACAGCTTGACCTCACCCCCCACCCCAAAGGCACACTCCTCCAATGTCTCACGGGACAGATGGATGCCATCAACAGATGCACGACTCATCAGTTGAAGCCAGCTTTAATTTAGCTCTGCACTTCTCACTCCTGGGATTCTTCTGACAGCTCTGCCAAGGCACCTTAACCATGGTCCACAGCTGTACTCCTGCGAGGTGTCTCCTTGGGCTGCTGCCTTCCCCGTGCAACACTTCCTTGGGACTCATCCTGGCCCTGCCCATCACGGTCTATGGCCTCCGCCTAGCAGCAACTAGCCCTGTTACAAGGCTGGAAATAAACAGGAAGTAGCGTTGCCCATGCCGTAGTCCACATCCCAGGCAGGAATGTGCCAGTGGCTACAGGCTGTTTGCTTAGAGTTTAAGGAGTAGGTTCCTGGCACAAGGAGCCAGAAAAAGCATGGCCCCAAATACCCCTGTGAGCTCACCATTCTGGCAATCCTTTGCAGGGAAAGACCGGGACCACGGAATAAATATTCATGCCCCTATTCCTTATGAGAAGGGCACAGGGGAGCATCCTGCCATGTCTATTGGCAGAGTCCTGTGGCTACCCACTTGTGCCCAGCTTGGTCAACCAAGAGGCTGGCAGTGGCACACTTTCTGCATCTCTGCCCAGCATGTGGCTTCTGTCTAAATGACGTCAAGGCACAAGCAACTGCCATAGTACCAGATCCTTCCAAAAAGGACTGCCTTTGACCCAGAGCTGTCAGCAGCAGGGCAGCTGCTCTGTGCAAAACATGAGACTAGGCAAGATGGATGACCTCTGGAAGGCTGGCTGGGCTGGCTGGGGTGAGTCAAAGGGAAGCATCAATGAACCAGAAAGGGGCACTCTTCCTACCACGTGGGCTGACGATAATTTGTTTTCCTGCCCAACTTGCCAGCTCTGGGAAGATTTGCCAGGACACGTCATTGGCCAAGTATCTGCAAATATCAGGGATGCTTGTCTTGATCCAGCTCAGATGCTTTGCACATTTCTTACAGTCGGATCCACCCTCCTGAGTGACTTGTCATAGCATAGAAAATCAGGAGGGAGCTGAACCAATTCCTCAATGGCATCCTAATCGAGCTGCCACCACTTTACCATCCATTTTAACTCAACACAGGTAAATCTGGTTAACTCAATCACAGCAGCATCTATTTCTTTGCAACACCGGAGATTCCAAGCTCGACTTTCATACTTACTCCTAATGCTGTTGTTTCTGTAGCATTTCTATCTTGCCTTTGCTCTAAAGGAGTTTAGTTCCCCTTTCATCCTCACACCGACCCTGTGAGGTAGGGTAAGCTGAGAGACAGTGACTGGCCCAAGGTCACTCAGAAAAGTTTTGCGGCTAACTGGGGGTCTGAATCCACGTCTCCCCAGCCTCAGGTCTAAATCCAGGACTGTGTGGGAAGACAGAGGTTTTGTATAACCAAGGCAAATCACACAAACGAAACAAAAATGGTTATTTAGGAACAACAGAAGAGAACATAAAACCATGTATATAAGATGAAGGAAGCATTAAAAACACATTCTAGCTTAGCTATGCATCAAATTAGTTTCTGAGACAAAAGAACATGCCAGAATAATATGGGCTGATACTCATGCTCCGAGTTACAAGAAGGTATAATAAATTTATAAATAGGCATTAACTTCTCTTTTTTTTGCTCCAGCTTTACACACATGCCTCATTGCCACAGCAATGCAATTCAGAAGTACACACTGAGGTCAAAAGGTAGCACTTTTTTAATGCAAAATAGATTTGCTGTTGTTTTATTTATTTAAAACATTTATAAACTCACAAGCTTAATATTTTTAAAAGATCTCAAGGCAGCATGCAACATGAAAACAGTACACAGTGGGTGGTATTCTGCTGTGTTTTGCTCAGAATAGACCCACCGATATTAATTTTTTAAAAATTTTTTTACTGTATGTCATCTTTAATGGACATATTCAATCATTAACTGAATATTAATGAACATGACTAAGTTATGTCCATTAATTTCAAAAGGTCTACTCTGGCTAAAACTTAGCTGAGTGCCATCCAATAGCATCACAACAAAAATACTATACAAACCTACATGCACTGAGGCAGTGGCGTAGGAAGGGCGGGGCATAGGGGGTGGGCCGCCCCGGTTTCCAGGGGAGGGGGTGACACTCCCCGGCCCCTCCCCTGCCTCCCGGCACCCCATCCGTGCTTCTTTACGGATGGCTGGGGCAGCCCCATCCCTAAAGCAGCACGACCAGGGCAGCCCCACAAGCCACCACTCACTCGCCGGCTCGCCATGGGAGCAGCAGCGCTGGCCTGGATACACTACGCATACCTGGCGCATGCGTTGTGACTCCCTGCCCCCAGGGGGGTGCCTCCGCTCCAGGCGGCGGAGAGGCTTCCTCCGCCACTGCACTGAGGACCAATTCCCATTTATTAAACACAGGTGAAAGGGTGGAACATGCAAGGGGAGGGGCTTAACCAGTTTCCTCCATGTAGCAACTCTGATCTCAAACCCCCCCCCCCAACCTGCTGTTAACCTTGGGGTTGGGAGAAGGAGAAACAGGAAATATATGGGTATCAGTTTTTCTGCCCCCCCCACCTGCTGCTCACAGCCAACTGCAATTGCAGGGAGGGATTTTTGACTGGGGCTGTGGTGTGTGGGGGGGGGGAATGTTAGCCCCCTCCTCGAGTGTCATCATGGCCTGCTTTCAAATGACTCCTCCTCTCACAGGTGCTTTTAACTCAAGAAAAGGGTGTTGGGGGTTTCATAACGGGGGACTCACATGACATCTGATTTGGACCCTAGACAGAGAATCTGGTGACACCACGAACCTGCGTGGTTTAGCCAAGAACAGAATGGATGCTGGTTATGATTCAAAGCAAACTAAACACTGGCGGTGAATCATACAGCAAGGGAAGAAACCTGCTGTTCAACGGAAAGTGGTTAATACATCAGGAAATATATGTGTAACCTATACTACCTGCACAAGAAAAGGAAAACAAGCCAATTCACAGCTTAGCCTGCAAATATAGCAGGCTGGCCAGTTTGAAAATTGCTCTGCTTTGCTCAAGACTCTCCAAAGGATTGCAGAGAAGCATAGATCCATTTTCTCCACCCCAGTCCAGCTGGGCCGCTTCCTTCTGAATCAACCATCAAGAGCCAGACCTGCCTGCGCAGATGCGTGTGTAAAGGAATTATCTTGGGGCCCCACATGGCTTCTAATGGGGCCTTGTCACCCCACTGATTTAGTGCAGCTCACTTCAGACATGGTACACAAAGCAGGAGGAATGATTGGGGAATCTCAAAAGTAGAAAGGAATGCCACCTGCTTTACCCTCATCCATATTTGTCAAATGGCCCACCTTGGAAGGCAGGAATTAATCTCTCTTGTGATTACCTATTTACTTTACCAAAGACCCATCAAGCCCAGGGCTGACTGGCTGCATCTCTTTGCGGGTCTCTTGGTGGGGAGGGGGAATACCTTCCCATCCCCAATACTTGAGATCTTCAATGGGAAATTAAACCCAGGACTGTATACATAATAAATAAATAAAACCCCACCATTTCCTACTAAGCTGTGGTTTCCTTCCCTGGATCCCTTGCAGGCCTTTCTCCTGTGGCAACCAGAGCCTCCTCTTCCCCCAGCACCTGCTTGTGTTTCCTCTTCCTCCTCTGTCCTGCCCACAGAGCACT
The DNA here is from genome assembly GCF_009819535.1 of Lacerta agilis. Taxonomy (NCBI): domain Eukaryota; kingdom Metazoa; phylum Chordata; class Lepidosauria; order Squamata; family Lacertidae; genus Lacerta; species Lacerta agilis. Next base: position 55,466,511 of record NC_046316.1, read on the forward strand.
CAGCTCTGCTTGCCATCGCAGCTCAAGGCTGGGAAGCTGTTGTGTCATTGACTGCCTGGGCTTGGCACTCCCGTTTGCCAGTCCAACGTGGCACAGGGCGGAGCGGAGGGGGCGAGCTGGTCCTCCCTGTCAGCTGCCGCCTCAGCACGTGTCAGGCCCTTGGCCCGGGATGTTCTGTGGTTAAGGCCAGGGAGCAGCTCAGGCAGCACTAAAAACAGCTCCGCCTGGAGCTATTCTCATCCCGTCAATATTTATATAGCCGTCTCAGGTGCAGCACCTCGTTCCAGGGATGTTTTATTTAGGGGCCGGTGGGAGGCAGGGCGCAGAGTTCAATTGGGAGAAGCGTCAGCAGGAAGAGGTTTCGGAGGCCTAGCCAACGGATAGAAGAGCATTCAGCTCGCCGCGGAGGCTGACGGCTGGCCTGTGAGAGCTGGCAGGGATGGGGAGAGCACCCTTAGGCCACACAAACACTTCCTGCTTCTCCTCTTTCCACAAAGGCAGGCAAGAAGCTGGCATGGAGGAGGGAGACTCAGGGCAAGATGCTGTGCGATAGGAGGCTGGAGGCTGCCATCTCCTCTTCAGAAAGCACCCTGTAGCCTGGTTCGGATTAACATTTAAAGTTGTCAGGTATTTCAGGGAAGCCTGTGTTATGAGCCATACCTTTCCCAGAGTGCCAAGCCTGCAGTCAGTGCCAAGCCAGGTATATGAACTTCTTCATACAATGCTTCTTTTGGAGGGGGGTTGCTAGTGTAAATTCTACCACCCCCAAATGTGTAGGGTTTTTTTGGGGGGGTGGCCATCTGGGAGGGATTCTTCTCTGTGGCAGCCCCTAAGTTTGTGTTTTCTCCTCCACACAGAGGTACACCTAGCAAAGCTTTCAACATACGCTAAAGAAGCATTTCTTTACCCTGGTTTTTTACAGATGAGATAAGTACGTAGAATTGTAGAGTTGGACGGGAGGCCGGCAATCCAACCATGGCTTAAAAACCTCCGAGGAAGGAGAGTCCACAACCTCCTGAGGGAGACGGTTTCACTGTCAAACAGCTCTTACCGCCAGAAAGTTCTTCCTGATGTTTAGTTGGAATCTCCTTATGGGTGATGTCCTTAGGACCCTTCTCATTCTTCTGATTGTAAATTGTTTCAACTGATATTAATGCTGTATTTTTAAAACCGCGTAACCATTGTAACAGCTTCCTATGCTCCTCAAGAACATCATTATTTCATTTATGTATCCAGTATTATTATTATTCTCATTTATGAATCTCTCCCCATCAGGCATCTGAGAACGACTTACAATACTGCCCACGCATGATAAAACTACTACATATAGAAAAACAGTTTTAACAATTGCACATAGCGAACAATTCAAATGTAAAATGTATATAACAACTGAGCAAGGTACTTCATCCTTTACGGGGTGAGTTAAAAACATTTCAGAAGCTGTGCTTTCTAGCAATCCCATTGGCAGCCAGGGTGCGGGGAGTGAGCCAATGGCAGAGCGAAAAGAGCAGTGGCATCTCCCTGGGACTGCAGGGATACTTAACCCAAAGTCAAATAGAGGATGGGTGAGCAGAGGCCAGGGAGGAGGCAGAGGGGCAGGGAGGCATGGACAGCTGAGCAAGAGAAGAAGCCTCAGTGCTCTGGGTGCAGCATATGACATTTCAGCCCTCTCCTCCTCCTGGGTAAGCTGACTGGGAAGACAACACCCACAAAGGGCCATCAGTCATACCGGTTTCCATGCAGGAAATCATGACGCATGCATCTGCCCTCTGGTGTCGGAAAAGCAGGGACACCTCGAGTGAAGAAGGGTTTCCACTTCTTGGGAGTGCCGAGGTTAGTATTCCTATTACCTCGGGTGACCTGCTCCACCAACTTAAGGAACCTGAGCTGTCAGAGGCACTAGCCAGGATCAGCAGCTCCTGCTTTTGGGAGTTGTGGCTCTCTCGTAGGACATGGGAGACCTGCCTGCTTCTCAGCTCCTAGCAGGGCCCTGCTCCAACACCGCGTTCATCATCCCTGCCTGCCACGTTTTGCTATATCTCAAGCAGGAAGGCCTTCCGTCAGCCTCGATGCAGCGGGCGCAGTGCTTGCGCTGGCTTACTGCTGGCGATGCTAAAATAGCTGTACGTAAGGCCGGCATGACATAAAACAATGAGAAGTATGGAACTGCCTTAGCAAGGTAGTTATCGCTGCTGTATTTGGCTTTGCGCTTGTTAAACATTGCTAAATTATGCTAAAGGAGCAATGCTTCCACCTAGAGGCACTTATTGGCCTAACAGGCATGGAGAAGACTCAAGGAGTTAAGGCATGGAGAAGACTCAAAGGAGTTAAGGCGGGTTTTGTGTTGCTTTCATCAGGCTGTGCTGTGGCTCTTTCAGAGAGGGAAAGTCCTGTTAGCAGAAGCATCCACTGGCAGACATCTAAGGTAGCCATACGTCCTCTTTTTCCAGGACACGTCCTCTTTTCCATGGGTAGAGCCGTCATAGCGATCCACAGTTAAATGCAGATGTCGGCAAATGTGTCCTCTTTTCTCTCTCTTCAAAATATGGCAACGCTGGGGCAGCATTACATAGCCGAGACCCAGGGCACAGAGAATTTATCAGCTTATAATTTGCCATTAGGCAAAATTAATTGCCCTTGCACTTATAACTCCAGTCACTGTCATACACTGGAAAAGCAAACACTAAAAAGAAAGGAATCGAGAGGTTGCAAGGGGGAACATGCCAGATTATGAATCAGCAGGGCAATGGTGCAGCAAGAGAAGCTTCGAGGGTTGCATTTTGACTGAGCCAGCATATTCTAGAGTTGACAATGTTTAGGGAGCCCATGCGGGGGGGGGGGGGGAGAGAGAGAGAGAGAGAGAGAGAGAGAGAGAGAGAGAGAGAGAGAGAGAACCCTGCTCATAGCTCGTGGCACTTATTTATTGTATAGAATGTGCTTTCCGTTTTTTCAAAGCAACTTTCTGACATCCTCATTGCGTAAGACGCTTAACTTAAACGGCATCAGTTGCAGAGCATTACATAACACAAAGACGTCCATCAGCACTAGACTTTTCTCCTTGGGAAAGTCCGTCAACTGCTGCACACAACCCCCCATTTATTTCAATTGAGTTTTGTGCCGCGTTGGAATGAATGGATATTGTGCTCAGCAAGAATACCTGGGAAAACAGCACCTTGTGACTGCTGGCAATCTCACCAGCAAAGCTGTTGCATTTTGGCTGCCTTTCTCATCCCAGAGGTCAGTGGCAGAGTTCCCCCACCCCCACCCCCACCCAAAAAAAGTGTGAAAGATTATTACAAAGGAAGATTGGGTTCTCAGTCTTTTAAAAACTCTTTAATCTTTGGGCATATATTTTCTAAGTGTACCGTTGGCAATGATTTTACAATCATTTCTTCACATGAAATCAATCCATCATAGCTAGGGAGGAAAGTTAGCTATCGATTTTTCCTTATTGTGTCAACACACGTTGGCTAAGTTCCATCCGCCAATTAAAGCAGAGTATTTAGATTTAAGCTGATTTATCCCATTGATTTCAATGGGATGGAACTGGACGAAAGCCAGTGCAACTGATTCGTGGGATCATCAGGCTGCCTCGGGCACAAAATCCAACAGCAGCCCTTGCCAGAGGACAGCTGGCTACCGGCCACTTCCTAAGCTGGATTTGCAGTCCGAATGCAGAGAGGTGTTTGCAAGCAGCTGCTCTTTGCTAGTGAGAAATATGGCTCTTTTGGACTGGGGCTCAGCCAGGCATGTCCGGCTTTGGATAGGGAGCACAAGGTCAACAGACACAAATAGCAGCCGACTCTCCTTGCCCCTTAGCTAAGGCAGCACTGTAACAACTTGGCCTTGTTTCTTGTTTTATGAATTGGGGGTGGGGAATAGGCTATATGCTAGAACACTCCTAACCCCTGGACCCAGCAAGTGTTAAAACATGAGCCAGGCTAGCTTCCTGTTGAGGCGCTAGCATGGGTGATGGGTGAAGGGGAACAAAGGAAAGGGGCTCTGTGCAAGATGACAAGTGGTCTTGTCCTCCCCCAACTTGTGGGTACTTAGAAGGACAAAGGCAGAGTGGAGGGCAGAGAGTTGTAGTGATGTGAGCTAGAAGCAAAGCAGCAAGCTGGAAAGGGAGAGAAGCAGAGCAATGATTGATTTCTGCTGGATGCCAAGGCTGTGGCTATGAGGAAAAACAAGACCTTCTTGAGGTGTAGATGCTGTGAATCCCTCTATCGCAGGCTCAGGTTGTATATGTGTGTAAATAAACCATATATCATAAAGACACCACAGTCTCTGCTGTGCCTCATTTCCAAAGGAAACACAAACCCTGGGTAAGTGCCTGGAAACTCTGGAATCCTGCACCGCTCTGAGATTGGGGTGGCATGCAACACTGAGCTTCCAGAGATGAGTAGATTTTAAGATGTTTCTCAGGACAGTTTGTTCAGTGTTTGGAGCCATGTTTGCAGAATGTCTGTGTTTTAGCACGTTAAAGAACAGAAGCTAAGATGCTGTCTTGTAAGTTGGGGTGGAAGGGATGTAAGCTCAGCGGCAGAACATCTGTCTGCATGCAAAAGGTCCCAGGATCAATCCCTGGCATCTCCAGGTAGAGCTTGGAGAGCATCCCTGCCTGAAACCCTGGAGAGCTACAGCCAATTGGTACAGACACGCCTGAGTTAGATGGACCCAATGGTCAGACTCTCAAAGACAAACTCCTATATCCTAAGTTGGGCAGCAGAGACGGGCTTTCAGAAGAAATGCTGGTGCTGCAGGGCATTTTAACTCAATGGGTCCCTAGTCTACTAAAATACCCAGTCTCTATTCAGGAGCCAGCCTCACCCAGGACTCTAAACTTTGCCCCTTTTCCTGTAGCAGGAACCACAGGATGCATCTCCCAACCAGCCCAAGAAGGAAGGAAGCAGAAACCGCAGCCTTTGCAAGAAACTGCAGCCTCGGGTACAATAGGAGCATTCAGGAGGAGTGCATTAGCTGATTTATAAAGCTGGGAGCGGTAGTGGTAGCAAGAGCATTTTGCAAACACGCTTGTGGCACACTTGTGTCCATCTGTCTGCAAGAGCAGCGCCCACCTACTGCTCCATGGCTGTGCAATGCCCAGAGCAAAAGACCAGAGATCTCTCTCTAGCACTGGGCCCAGAGACAGAACGCAGCAGAGTGGCTTCCCGTCAGTCCCTTTCCCTGAGCCAGGGCAGCTCAAGGGTCCTCCCTGGGGAGGTCACAGCTGCTTAAAATCCTCCAGAGCCATTCTAGCCGCATTGCGCCCCACCGCTCCCATGACACCTCCTCCTGGGAAGAAAAGGGAGATGTTGCAAGAATAGGGTGGGCAGCTTAACCAAGTCCACAGCCAGCAAGCCAAATGGTAGAACTCTTGTGGGTATTTGCCACTGGGAATCCTTGAACCCAGTTCACTCACCCCCTAGCAGGGCAGGAATGGGAAGGGACTACAATTCCCCACAGCAAGAACCCTAGAGAAGGGAGAGCACCTCCTTTCGTTCCCCTTCTTAAGCTGCATCGTAAGAAAGCATTCAAACAACCTAACAATGCCCCACAGAGAAGATTCACAATCCAGTCCCAAGCCAGCGTTAGCCAGGAGGGAGGAGGCTGAAGACAAGGCAAGGAATGCCTCCATTTATCCTTCCAGACACCAAAAGCTCTACCTATCCCAGGCACACCTAAGCCAAAGCCACTGACACAGCGCATAAAATGTGCGCTTTGCATTTGATGTACATGTTGAATTTTGCTTGTTTTGTTTTAAATAGAAGCTATGGGGGAGAGGGTCAGTGGTGTTAACCCTTTCTCCTGTCACAGTGAAAAACCCCTTCTCCTTGAGCTGAAGTAAAAGAGAGGAGAGGAGGGGTTTCATTGGGATTTGCAGCACAGGGGGAAAGGTGAGCACACACAAGTGTCTGTCCTTTACAGCAGGGGTGGGAAACCTGTTTGAGCCCAACCTTCTGAGGAGGGTCACATTCCAAGAGTGGGCGGAGCAAAAAGCTGAAGTGGGCGGGGCAAAAGGCAAAACCGAAACGTAAAGAAATACATTGAAAAATTAAACAAGCAGGCTTACATACACAGGCAGAATCTTTAAGAGTAAAAAAAACCCAGCATTTCCACCCACTCCAGGGTGGGGCACCCACAGAGTGCCCTCTCTCTCTTGTCCTTCGGCAAAGAAAGCCTTCTGCTCCTCTCCCCAAAGGCACAGCCTGAGACCCAGCTCTAGAGACACCTTAGAGGAGCATAACAAACTCACTCCACAGCAATGCTGCATCCAGTGTCATGGGCTTTTAGGGAAAGGTGGACCAGGAACACAACCAGAGAGCCCACCCTTCTCCCTGGTCCTCTCTAGCCACCCCCTTCCCACCGAGGCCAGGCTCTCCCCCTCGTTGCTGCAGCAGCACAGACACGCCTCGTCTGGCCTTGCGCTGCCCCTGCCAGATACGTACCAGGATGGGCGCCACTTCCACAGAGGTAGAGGCCTTCCACTGGAGATCGGTAGCTGGAATAGGAAGGCACTGGCCGGGCAAAATACAGCTGGTCCAGAGACATTGCTCCATGGAATATGTTCTGAAAACCAGAAGCAGCATCAGACAAGGTGGCTGGGAAGCAGCAGTGCCCTGTCTCTGTTTCCCAGTACAAAGGAGGTCGAGAAGTGGAGGCTGGGAGATGCAAGGCAAAGCTGGGCAGGAGAGTCTATGGGCAGAGTTTCTCAGCCAATACATACCCCACCAGGTAGGCCAAAGATCCGCTCAAGGTCTGGAGGCGTCAGGACATCCCTGCCGATGACAGAGGCCTTGAACCCAGGGGCGTAGGCTTCAACACAATCAAAGACTACAAGGGGAAGAGATGCCACATGGGAAAGACTGAGAGTTGCCTCAAGGAAGACTAAGTATCAGTCACCCAGGATTCCCACCCACCCACTCCCAAAAAACCACCTGGTTTTCTGACAAGGATTCAACTGGAATTTAAGCACCCAAGAGCCACTAAGACTAGACAATCACACTTAGGCACCATGGAGAAATCCCTTCTCAGCTGACCCTGGGCATTGGTCTCCAGGCACCCCTGGCAGACTCATGAAAGAACAGCTTGTGGGCTAGTGGGCAACAACTAGACCCAGAGAAGACTGTGCTAGGCAGTTTTAAGCAGGAGGGTTCTCTCCCAAAAGCGAAGGGGACCAGACGTGTGTGAAGCACAGGGATTTGCAAATGGGAAATGAGAGACATGGCCCAATGGAGTAAGGTTTGGGGTAGGTGGTAAGGCCTTCCCTAAAATGCAAAATTCTCCCCTTTCCTGAGAGGCAGCACAAAACCACCATTGCTCCTTCCAGTCCTCTGTGCAATGGTTGTACCTCGGTCAGCGTAGTCCTCACGCTCACGGTCATCCCATTGCTTCCCTCCGGCCAGCGTGTAGGGGGTGTACTGAGTGAAGAGAGAGACCACGTGGCAGCCCGGCGGAGCCAGTGTGGGGTCCAGGGCAGACGGGATGCACAGTTCAATCATGGGCCTGGAACGGGAGAGAGAGGCCAAGCAGGAACGCTCGGGGTCAAGTCCAGAAGAACCTCAGTGCAGCTGCTTCAGCCCTACTGAACTTTTCATCTTGCACCAGCAAGGCTTCGAGCAGTGACTCGACTCTGGCTGTAGACCTGCAGGTATCGCGTAATGCAGGGCTGGGGAACTTGTGGATGTTGCTGGACTCTCCCACCATCCCTGACTACTGGCCATGCTGGCTGGAGATGATGGGAGCTGGAGTCCAGCGATTTCTGGAGGGCCACCATCACTGTTGCAGCAGAAGGGGATGTAAGAGGGACACATATTTAGAAGAGAAGATGGCCACAAGCCTGGTAATAACTCATTGTGGTATGCAGAGTAGTATGTAGAGTGATAACAATGCAGGACAATGCTGCATACTTCCTACTTGCTTGGTGTTGAACAATAAAAAAGGTTATTGAGCAATGGTTATTCCCATAAACTAATACGGTAAACATGTACTGTATTTGTGACAGAGGTGGCCCAGTGCTCGGGAGTGTTGAATATGAAAGATGCAGCTTTCCATTTTCCAGCTTAATCTAACATGTTGTTAAGAACACAATGCTTAAAGCCCAAGGATGCAATTCTATGCACATATATCTAGGAGTAAGTAAAATTAAGCTCAATGGAACTGACCTCTAGGTAAACATGCTTTATTTGTTTTCTGTACAATGGACACTATAAGAGGTTGAACTCCAAGGTGAACTGCAAGAGGGAATATACCGTAATTTATATTCTGCTCTTAAAGGGCAGAACAAATGATAATAACCAGAGCGACACAGGGTGGTGGTGCAGAGCCTCTTGCTGTTTCAGGGAGTTTGCAATGGAAGGCGAAGCAGAACGGTTGCCAAAAGCCGGCGATGCAGGAGGTGCATCTAAATGAAAGTGTCTGCCCTGCACCCGTCCCTGGGGCAGAAGGCTGGCAGACACTCCAGCGTCTAAAACAGCTAATTGTGTGTGTAGGAAACAGTGCTTCCCAAAGCACACGCAAGATTATAAATATGCCGGAGAAGAACTTGACAATATCCATTTGTTTTTCAAGAAGAGGAGTTTTATCTCATTAGACCAGGATCATATCATGGTAAGGTCTTGAGACTAGGAACTATGCCAAAATGAGGCTGCCGTGAGCAATGTGGGTTTCTGCAGCGGTCAGCTCTCCTCTGCAATTTTTACATTTTCTCTCCCTTCTTACAGCTGATCTCCGTTTGGGCTTTGGGAACAACGAGGGAGACAAATCTGGGCTCTTCTGATTCGCAAACAAGTGCAGTGTTAGGAAACAGGACATGAGGCTCTGGGTCACTTAGGGGACTTGCCTGGCAGAGGGATTTACAGATGCAAGAAAGCAGCAACCAGGGTCCACTCACAGCTATTTGACACAAAACAAGAGCCCCTTGTAACTCAGTTTTAAGCACATTCTTCCCCTTAGCTGTTCTTGTTCCTTGGCTAGGATGGGGCCAATTTTAGCTAAAGGATTCCCCATCCTGCCCACCTGTGCCAGTCAGTCCTTGCGAGGATTAGCATTCCCACCCATACCTGCTTGACGGTCTCCCCTGGCAGGCATCTTCAAAGGCCTGGTGCAAGAGCTGTATGTCTTCACAGTTGAGGTGGATGGAGCACTGGTGATGGGGCAAGGGGCAGCCATCCCTGGCATTGGGGGCCGCTCGGAAATCAGGCAAACGATCCACAGCCACTGTGGACAGAAGGAACGGAGGGTGAGGCTGGACAGGGGTGGTGTCAGGGGAGGGGCAAAGGGGGCCCAAGGCCCAAGTCTTTTGTGCTAAGCCCCACAACTCCCACCTCATTTTCAATACTTGGGATTACTGCAATGCGCTCTGTGTGGGGCTACCTTTGAAGGTGACCTGGAAACTACAATTAATCCAGAATATGGCAGCTAGACTGGTGACTGAGAGTGGCCGCCGAGACCACATAACACCGGACTTGAAAGACCTACATTGGCTCCCAGGTCGTTTCCGAGCACAATTCAAAGTGTTGGTGCTGACCTTCAAAGCCCTAAACGGTCTTGGCCCAGTATACCTGACGGAGTGTTTCCACCCCCATCGTTCAGCCCGGACACTGAGGTCCAGCTCTGAGGGCATTCTGAGGGCCCCCTCACCGCGAGAAGTGAGGTTACAGGGAACCAGGCAGAGGGCCTTCTCGGTAGTGGCGCCCACCCTGTGGAACGCGCTCCCATCCGGTGTCAAGGAAATAAACAACTACAGTATCTGACTTTTAGAAGACATCTGAAAGCAACCCTGTTTAGGGAAGTTTTTAATGTTTTATCGTGTTTTTAATATTCTGTTGGGAGCTGCCCAGAGTGGCTGGGGAAACCCACCCAGGTGGGCCGGGTATAAATAATAAATTTATTATTATTATTATTATTATTATTATTACTACTACTACTTTGCTTTCAGGTCACCTGGGACTCTGCGAGGTGCAGTGCCAGTGAGACCCCAGCCACTCATGATCTTCATTCCAGCTGGGCAAAAACAAGAAGGATGTAAAGTAAGGCTGAAGGTGCGTTCTGGGAAGAGTCCCAAGGGCACTTGATAGAAGGCCTTCAGGGCCTGCGATTCACCACCCCTGCTCTGCATCCATGCACATTTTGTACGGTGGACCTGCTTCCAAGTTCTAAAAGCAATGTCCCCATTTCCAAATAAAGCACAAACACCCTCTGTGGTGTCCGAGTGGCTTGCCTTTTGGTGCAGGACGGAGGTGGCACTTTTTAGCACATTGCGCCTAATTTATTAGGGTGCGTCTGGGTACAGCTGCATGAACACATTGTTATTTTATAGCCAAGTGGTATTTGGATTTATTAACAGCGTCTGCGGGAAAGAGCAGGCAGGCCAGTCATCTGTGAGAAAGGGAAAATCCAGCCCCTCCGTCCTGGCTGGATACATGCCCCTCTGCCACCAACACGCTATCAGCAAGGAAACAGCAAGGGCGGGGGGGGGGAAATGTCTACCAACCACTTCTTTGATTATTAAGAGGTTTTAGGAGAAAGCTGCATAAATATTCATGGGGAGGGGAGAGCAGGGTGAACCCAGGGTTTTTACGGAAGAGAAAATAGGAGCCCTGGAGTCCTGCTTCCCCAGTTCTTCCCTCTATTCTCCCAGCAGCTGGCTTGGGCATTTTATTGGGAAGACATAGACCACATCATTATGGGGCGGGGGGTTGTTTCCAGCCACCACCACCCTTCTTGCCCTTGGAAGCCTTGCAAGTGCTGCAGGGGAGGGACCCTGAGCAACGTCAGGGGAAGGGGTGTTTCTAGGACACAGGTGAAACTGATGCGCCCTTGTTATGTTTGCTACTGAATGCTGCGTGTTGTTTAAGCAATCTTGTTATATTTATTGTATCAAAATGCATTTTTTGAATGTTATTACATTTGCTATTTTTTTGCTGTTGTTATGAAATTGTTTTTGTACTGTTTGCTTGAAATGCATTCCCGTTTTCTTTGTTATTATCCGCTTTGAGCATGATTTTGGGTGGGGGGGCGGGGCGGGGGGAAGAGGCATACAAATGAATGAACCTGCTCCTTGAAACCTTCTTGAAAAACCACCCATTAGTAGTGTTACTGCTCCCTCTGCTGGCCACACATGGTGCTGCTGGCCTCACTTGGCACAAGGTCCACGTTTGCATCTACTGCCCTTGGGCAAGACATTGAAAGACATCCCCTCTCTTCCACGTGTAAATGCTTACGTTCTTCATCCACAGGGTGACTGTTCTCCCGCCTCCTGTTTGCAGGACCGTGGAAGTGCAGAAACTTTGCATGTAAGCATCTGGCCCATTTTGCCTCCATGCAATACTCACCATTGATCTTGGTGACTGGAGAGCGTGAGTCGAACTGGGAGATTCTCTGGACAAATTCTGGGGGCAGCTGCTCCTAGAGAGAAGAGCCAGGCACAGAATGAGCTCCTGGAAGAAAACTGGAGGTTGAACTGCTCTCTCTCTCTCTCTCACACACACACACACACTTTAATAGCTGGTAATCACAGTCCCCCCAAAGGATGTTGCTGTACTAGCATCCTGGGCAGCCAGTTCATTGCCTCTGATGCTAATGCAAATAATAATAATAATAATAATAATAATAATAATAATAATAATAATAATAATAATACATTTCTCACACACACAGACACACTCATTATATAATTTTTTATTAAATTTTCTGTTTTACAATTTAAAGTACTGATTTTTAATGACTTCCCTTCTTCTCTTTCCATGGGTTCATTTTGCATATCATAAATCCCTGCATATTTTACAAAAACTATACCATTCATTATTCCAGTACTACATCCATCAAAACCTATCTACACTTATTGAATTTATCTTAATGCTGCCAGCGTTTTAAGCTGTAACTAGTTATTTCCCATATATTCAATAAACGTTTTCCAGTCTTCTCTAAACGTATGTTATTCTTGTTCTCCTATTCTATATGTTAAGTCTGCAAGCTGCACATATTCTGTCAATTTAAGTTCCCCTTCTTCTTTGGTTGGGACCTCGCTCATTTTCCATTTTGGGGCTAACAAAACATGGGCCACAGTAGTGGCATACATAAATAACCTTTTTTGATACCTGGGAATTTTAGTCTGAATTATCCTCAACAGAAAAGACTCTGGGGTTTTTTTTGGGGGGGGAGTACTTTTGAACATTTCTTTTCAATTCATTATGTATCATTTTCCAATACTGTACTCTTTTACCCATTTACAAGTGCACCAATAATAATAACAATACATTTCTTGTACCCCACCCATCTGACTCGGTTGCCCCAGCCACTATGGGCGGCTTCCAATGAAGTATAAAGGAACACACCAAAACATCAAACATTAAAAACTGATAATAATAATAATAATAATAATAATAATCTACCTATGAAGGCAGCGCTCCCAGACAGTACCTTCCCCCCGAATACAGCAGACCAGAGAGCCCTGAAGTGTTTTTAAGGCAGGGTGACTCACAGTGGTCCAATATTAGATTAAACATTAAATTTGAGAGGGTTTCCCAGCTGTACTGAAAACACATAGTTCACAAATATTATGGAAGAGTAGGAGATACCAGAAGCACACTGTTTGGGGCTCAGCGTCTTCACTCTCATCCTCAACTCTGCCTCCCTCTCTCTCCACACATTCAGTCTCTGGTCAGCTCAGTTCCTCCTTTCACAGCAACACTTTGGTTTGCAGGTACAGAAAGCAAGATGGTGCAACTGGCTACTGAGTTCTAGAAACTGGGCTTTGTCAGTTAGCCTGGACCAGAGCAGCAGTATATTTTGCTCAATCATTCCTACGTGAGGGCTCAGCCCACTGGCAAATCTTAAAGGGGGGTGTCTCTAGCCCCCTCTGCTCCCCACTCTTCCAGGGTATCTGCAATAAACTGGTATTGTCCCTCAAGGACCAGAGTGCAAATAGACATACCTTACATCCTTTGCAAGCTCTGGGCATCCTGCTGCTTGATAGGAAAAACCAAGGATAGTGGGGAAAGTCTGGAGAAACCCCCCCCCCCAGGCCTTCCCATGCTATGCCAAGGAAGAGGACTCACCTGAGGAGTCAATTCCAGAAAGGTGAGCTGCGGAGATGCATTTGACAGGACCAGGCGGCTCTTCACTTCTGTTCCATCCTGGAGGCAAACACCTTGCGCCTTCCCATCTGAGCTCAGAAGAATCTGGGCAACAGCCTGCAGGGTTGAGAAGAGGGGAGTATAATGAGTCCCTGGAGAAAGCTAATTCCCACCTGCCCCATATCAACAAGATACCAGCAGGTGTAAGAAGGACCCTGGCTTCAGCTTCTCATCCTCCCCACAAAAATCTCCAGGGATGCCAACATCACTGTCATTTTGGAGAGTGTCATTTTGCCTCTGTCTTCTGGTGCATGCCAAACGTGGCGTCCCATTGGCACCAAGCGACTGCATTCACTGCTCCAGGATAATCACCAGGGCGTTTTGTGGACCAGAGTCTGCTGAAGCACCATTCACCGAGAGGTTCGCCTCTATCCATTTGGGTCTGAATAGAGACAATGATTTCCTGTCCCGCTACAGATTAAATCAGTGTTGCCGAGTTTTGTCACCTCTCACTGCAGTTGCAAACGGGCACTGCACTTACTCTGTGTGCATTCTGGCTATAATTGCATTGCTTCTGCCTACACTTTTTCTGCTTTTAATTTCCCTCTGGCCTCACTGCTTTCAAGGCTCTAACCTTCATTTGTAAACGTGTACGTCACTGCGACTGAGGATTAGGCTCCGTGCATCTGATAAAGTGGACTCTGGTCCAGGAAAGCCTATGCCAAACTTGTTCATCTTTAAGGTGCCACGAGACTCTTGGTTGTTTTTGCTGCCACGCAGACCAGCACAATTGTGCCAGGGTAACTTCTTTCCCCTTTGCCATCCCAGCATGTCAGTATCCCTCGCACTGCACTGCTTGCCCTTCATTGGATCCACCCACCTTCTCCGTGAAGATCTCAGCCCCGAGTGCAGTTGCAGCATTGGCCAGGGCCTGGGAAAGCGCTCCCATGCCCCCAACCACGTAGCCCCAGGCCCCCTGGCGCCCCTCCAGCTCACCCATCACATGGTGCAGCAGCACATACCTACGAGAAAGACCAAGAGTTAGGGGCTGCCACAGGCAGGGCTCAGAGCTCCCAGAGCATGGCAGAGGATGCAGCATCTCCCCGGCAGAAGCTGGCCAGGCATGCTAGGCGCCATCTCAGCTTTCTTTACCTCCTGCTTGCATTCATCTAAGCAGGGCTCTGTTACAATGCACGGCACTTTCCCCTTCGAGCACATGTTGTTATCATTAATGGCTTCATTTTTAACAATATTTAATGCTCTACATTTTCAGTCCCGAAGGACCGACAAAAAAATTAAAAGCATGGGGTGGAATTGAAAGCAGCGCTAAGGAGATCGCTCTGTCGGCGCAAGCATTTCTGCTTGCCTGATGGGAACAATCTCCTCTCCTCCTGGGGGGGGGGGTGTTTCTCCTGATGACCCAGAGCTGATGGGAAGGTGGGGGGGGACACGGGGAAGAAATATAAGAGTGCAAGAAGCACCTGCTAGACCAGACCACTGGCCCATCTAGTCCAGCATCCCCAATGCCTTTGGGAATCCTACAAGCAGGACCTGGGCACAACAGACCTGACATGGTGGGGGGGGGGTCCCACTGCGCTGGTGGGACTCATTGTGCTGCCTTCTGCTAGTGCAACTAGTTAGCTGAACCTGGCCCACGATGTTCTTAAGTATGGTATAACTCATTTCTGCTTGTGTTGAGCATTGCCCACCTGCAGACCTCTGATGGCTCTGGTAGACCAGGGATGGGGAACTTGAGGCTCTTCAGATGTTGCTGGACCACAGCTCCCTTCATCCCTGACCTCTGACCACACCAGCTGGAACTGATGGGAGCTGGAGTCCAACAACATCTGGAGAGCCCCAGGTTCCCCGCTTCCGCTCTGGATATTCACATAAGCAAGAGAGTTTGGGGCCAAACCTGAAACGGGGGGTGGGAAGGGTGTGCACAGAGGCAAGATGGGCAAAAACCAAAGGCTGTGTGTGCCAGAACAGAACCTTACCCACTGCCTGGTGTGTGGGGACCAGCCATGGCACCTATCACCGCATCTGTTGCCAGTGTTGCTTTCAGGGGCTCTGACTCAAACCACAAATCCAAGATCTGCAACAAGATGAAAGAGAAACAGGCTCACTATGGAACATCTAAAGGAACCTGCTGATTGATTACAGAAGGAGCAGAAACCATTCTGATGAGCAGGAGGGATTCTGACTGGGTCATGCAGTGGTTCTTACCTTGGAAATGGGGGCCGTCAGAACCTGATAATATTGCGGAAGCTGTTTCCCCAGAGTAAAGCCTGGCAAAAAGGAAAACAGGGATGCGGTGTAGTTCAAATACAGAGCCAGAGATGAAAGAGCATCCCTGAACCTCAGGCAGTCCCTAAGGAAAGGTTTAACCAGGTGAGCATTGCTTCTCCCGCTGGTCAGGCAAGCGACTGAGCCAAGTCAAGGGATGAGCCCTGCTGGATCAAACAAATGGTCTATCAAATCCAGCATCACCTTTGTCACAGTGGCCAGCCAGATCTCTCTGAGAAGTCCATGAAGACAGCAGCCCTCTCCCACTATTGCCCCCCCCCCAGCACACCACCTGGTGTGTGTGGGGGGGGGTTGTTCTGGTTGTAAACAACCTGTGCTTAGAGCAACCAAGGGCTGGTAGAGAGATAAATGAAGGGTAGGGTTGAGAAACCTGCTAAACTTCAGACATCGTTGAACTCTAATTCCCATCAGGCCCAGTCACCATGACCAATGGGTGGGGATTATGGCAGCTGAAGTTCAACGTCTAAAGGGGATCTGACACACTGTCTACATCTGGGGTCTCTAATGTGGCACTCACAAGTACCACAGGAGCTACAGACTCCCCCTGATGCCCACAAATCTCCCTGCTCCACCCAATTTTTATTTTTTAACAACTGAGTGTTGCTTTCGTCATTTTGAGGGGGTGGGCCCTGCTGTTTTGGCTCGTATTTGGTTGTTTGGGGAGTGCAAGTTTTCCATTTGTTTTATGTTTGAAGGGGAAGGCTGAGCATTGCCAATTTCCCTTTTGTGAAATGGGTATTTTGTGGTGCCCATAACAGTTCCCTAGATTTCCAAATGTGCGTCTGAGACCAACAACGTTAGCTACCCCGGTTTAAGTAGTTAGGTCAGAGGTTCAGTCACACACACATACACACACAAAATGGCCAATGAGGGGAAATCCAGTGGGCACACATTCTTGATTTAAGGCCACCCTGATCCCAAGAATGTTGGTCTAGCCCCTCCATCCTTTACCTGCACGGATCAGGGCCCGTAGGCCTCGTAAGGCTCTGAGCTTCTGAAGAAGGGAGCCCTGGCTGAAACCAGCCACGTCCAAAGGGCAGGTATCAAGAAGAGGGTCTATGGCTGACACCAAGCGGTTCATGAACGCCTCATACTGGGGAAAGGCCTACAAAGGGGAAAAAACCTGCTGTGTGCTGTTCCATCAGCCATGTCAGGCCGAGATTCTCCCAAGACAACAACTTCCATTTGCCAAAGGAATGTTTTCTCACAGGCCAGGCGTGAGTGTTTGGGGCCCAGTCAGTCCCTGCAGGTCTTTGGGCCCAGTTTCCAGCGCCCTGTGGCCCTGACTCATTAAACGCTTTTACCCAGGCCGATGCAACCATTAGGCAGAATGAGGAAGCTACCTAAGGCAGCTGATTTTAGCTGTCATGAAAGCAAATTATTTACTTTGCGGATGCTGTTTGTGCTCTGCTTTCAACACTATCCTCCCCCCATAGATTGATGTCCAAACTAGAGGCGCTTGGACTTTCTAACTCCATTTGTCTCTGGGTTTTGAACTTTCTGTCAGACCGCTCTCAGAGGGTTAGAGTAGGGTCATATATGTCCACAGCCCTCAGCCTTAACATCGGCTCCCCATAGGGTTGTGTGTTGAGTCCCCTGCTCTATGTCCTCTATACGTATGGTTGTACAGCTACCCATCTTAGCAACAAAATCATCAAGTTTGCTGATGACACCACTGTGGTGGGGCTCATTTCTGAGGGGGATGAGTCCGCCTATTGAGATGAGGTGGAGCGGCTCTGTGGTTGGTGTGGAGAAAATAATCTGGTACTTAATATTGCTAAGACCAAGGAACTGGTAGTGGACTAAAGGGGGAAAAAGGCCGACATTCAGCCCTTGTATATTGGTGGGAACCGGGTGGAGAGGGTGGCTGCATTCAAGTTTCTGGGTGTTACTCTCGAGCAGGGTATGACCTGGAGCACTAATACCATTGCTCTGGTAAAGAAGGCCCAGCAGAGACTTTATTTCCTCAGACTTTTAAAGAAGAACAATCTGAGTGAGAGACTGCTGGTGTCCTTCTATCGAGGCAGCATAGAGAGCATTCTTACATACTGTATCTGTGCTTGGTTTGCCAGTTGCACAGTCACTGATAGGAAAATGCTCCAGAAGGTCATAACCACAGCCCGAAAGATTATCGGTCATCCTCTCCCATATAGCTCCCGTTGTCTCAAAAAAGCAAACAACATTCTACAGGATTCATCTCATCCTGGATATAGTCTGTTTGCACGGTTGCCTTCGGGCAAGAGATACAGAACAATTAAATCAAGAATGAATAGACTAAAAAACAGTTTTTATCCAAGAACTATAACTATTTTAAATGCTGTAACCAAATGATATGATCTTGGGGAGTCGTGATGGATGCTATGTATGTGTATGTGTGGCTGTAAATGTATAAAAGCATATATGTGGCTGTAAATTTGAGATGGCATTCAATTTCGTTGTACTATATACAATGACAATAAAGTATCTATCTATCTATCTATCTATCTATCTAGAAGCAAATCACCAAGTGGGGTGGAGCTGCTACAATAGCCTCCCGGCAGGTGGGTTATAAAAAGTTGCAGGGAGGATGTTGTGGTGCAAACACAATGGCGAAGCCAATCCAACACTCCTGCCAGTATGTTTGCAATGTGCTGAGCTCCCTGCCACCTCTCTGCTCCCCATCTTGGTAAGCGACAGCAACTCAACTGCTGGGAAGCTATCATATTGGTTTTGGCCCACCCAGCAAGCCGCTTCTATGATTATTACTATTGTATTTTTTTACTGCCAGAGGGATGCTTTGGGCGATTTCCCCTCAGGAGCCAAAAATACTTGGCTGGGCAGGAGGCTGTGTTTGACCATTCCCCCCTCCAACAACAAAATGTCTTGGGCTGGGCCTGCTTCTCGCCCCTCCATACCCAAGGAAGTTTCCCCCACAATACCTGGGCATCCTTTACAGAGAACTGGGCAATCTGGCTCTGTGTGTCAGCCATGTTGTTCCCCAGCAGCAGTGAGCGGGGGGCTTTTCCGGCCCGACCATCCTCCAGCAGCGGTGTGTAGGAATAAGGGTCACGTGGAAGCACTTTTAAACCATACCTCTGGAAGACAGAAGGCAGCATGGCCTCTAGACCTGGACACAGAACATGCTGAATTATCATGCACATGAGGTGAGACAGATATAAACTGCTTGGTCCTTAGATTTTAGGAGGCTTCACTGTCACAGGCCTATGGGCCTCAACCAAGACCATGTAGTGAACACTGGCCTTAGAATTTGTGCCCATTGGTCATATCATTCAGAATTTTATGAACTGTGTCATCCGCCAACCAAGGCTGCAGTCCCACATGCACCTACCTAACTAGAAGTGAGCATTGAACGTAGTGGGACTTGCTTCTGAACAAACATGGATAGGCATGTCATCTCCCGACTTAAATGAATAAAAACCTTACCTTCTCAGCCTAAACCTAGTAACTGACAGCCTTTAGATTATAAGTATCTATCTACCTCAGTGCCAAACGGGATACCAAGACAGAGGGATGGAGAATGACTATTTCAGAATGTACAACTTGGGTGGCAGAGGTACTCCAGTCAGAATGTGTAGGAACCTGGTAGCTTAGTCATCCAAGCATATTAATTTATTAAAAGATGTAAGAGACAACCCTGACCAAAGAAGAATGGCAAACCAAGTTGATGGACTATGCCGAAATGGCAAAATTAACTGGGAAGCTCAGAAATCAAGAAGACAAGAACTTTGAAAAAATAATGGGGAAAGTTTATAATTTATTTACAAGACTACTGTAAGCAAGTTAAAACATTAGCAGGATTTTAATCACACTTGTAAAGTAACAGAAAGTATGGATAATTTAGAAGGATTTTTTTGTTTTTGGATGAATACTGATATGCAGTTGTAAATATGATCATTAGGACCCATGGAAGGGATGGGGGAGAAGTCAGGAGTTTCAGAGTAATCTCAATATTGGGATTTGGAATTGTTTTTGTTGTTGTTTGTTTAAACTTTTTAAAAAATTATTAAAAGATGTGTGTACCACGATACCATTAAAATATCAAAGTGGTTTGCCACAGTATCGATATATAACAACACGTACAAAATTTAAAACCAGAGATCATCGAATTAATTATTATGGAAAGATGTACTTTCCATAAACCTAGCAGAATAGAGTAATTTTCAGCATGTGTTTAGAGGCTGAAACAGAAGTGGCCTGCTGCATTTCTGCTGGCAGAGGATTCTACAGGGCTGGGCCTGTGGTAGAACTATGACTGACTTCCTGGATTAAAATTGCTGGCTAAAAATTATAAGGGGGGGGGGGGACAGATTGAAAAGAGACTGCCCTGGTCTTTGTTACATGGTAACTTTGGATAACTGGGAAGATACAAGGTCCGTTCAGCAAATCAGAACTTTTTATTTTTGGAAGGAAGGGAAGAGAATTTGGCAGGGGTTTAGCTTCAGGGGGTGCCTAAAAAAAGACAAGCAAAAATGGCCAGAAACCATGCAGGAACCCGGCAATTTCCATTGTACTGTAATTGCTCACCCTGCCCCACCAGCACAAACAAACAGCCCATACCTTTAACTCCAGCTCTGAGTAAATCTGGGGTCTCAACAGACTGAGCAGGTAGGAGGCTCTGGAGAAGCGAAACCCTGTAGAACAGTACATGTCAGGTGCATTGAGGAGCAGTGATCGGATGCTGCCTGGAGAAGCAGGAGGGCAGAACCCGGGAAGCACAGCTCTTACCTGGGATAATCTCCTCAGTGACTGCTGCACCCCCCACAAGGTGTCTTCTTTCCAGCACAGCTGTCTTCAAGCCACCTTTCTGCAGGTAGGCAGCCTGAAGATGCAATAAGCATCCCCTTAGCCATGAATAAGTCCCATTCCTTTTGCTGAATTTAACAATCGCCAGGCAAGAAGATGGACTTCCCCAGATGACAAGCCAGGCAGGGACCAGCAGCCCCCTCCCTCGGAGCCTATCTCTTCCCAGAGGACCCCCTTAGGAGTTCTCAGTATACTCACAGCCACCAGTCCATTGTGTCCTGCAAAGAGACAAGATGAGCAGCTTTGATTTGGGCCACCTCCTCCTCCCACAATTTACGTAGCCACAATGAACTTCTATTTTTTTTAAGGATTCTTTAAAGTTGTTCTTTTCCAAAACTGTGTCCCACAGTCTGAAGTGAAGCATGTTTACTCAGAAGTCAGCCCCGCTGAGTTCAATGGAGCTTTCTCTCAAATAAAGGGGCAATCCCAGCCACCCTTCCTCCAGTTTAAAGCGTCCTCCCTTTGCATAGCACCACCAAACCAGTAAGCCAGTATGTCCTGTTGGACCCAGACCTAAGGCACCAAGGTTCAAATCCCCACTTGGCCATGAAGCTCACCTTGGGTCGGTCACTGCCTCTCGGCCTATCCTACCTCACAGGGTTGTTGTGGATGGGGAGAACCATGTGTGCCACCTTGAGCTCTTTGGAGAAAAAGGTGGGATATAAAGGCAATTTTAAAAAGGAATATAATAAGAGCCCTGGTGCATCAGGTCAGTGGCCCATCCAATCCAGCATCCTGTTCTCACAGGTTTCCTGCAACTGGTATTCAGAAGCAGACTGCCTCGACTGTGGAGGATGAGCATAGCCATCATAGCTACATGCTTCGAACAAGTCTTTTCCTCCATATATTTGGCCAATCGTCTTTCCAAACCAACCTTCTGCTCTTTTCCAGCCTAAGACCATTATTTGCCCACTTACTCGCCCCGCTTTTCCTGCAGGAAAGTTTGCCTTCCTCTTCCTCGTGGGAAGCATTCATTAGCACGGTCCCCCCTGCTAGCCCGCCCTGGGCACGGGGTGACCCCCACTATTATGTTTCCTACCTGGACGCCGGGTCCTTGCTTTTTTTGCCTGAGCCACCCACCTGCCCCTATCACGACGGCGTCGTACTCCCTCTTTAGGGAGGCTGCAGCCCCGACGTGGCACCCTCTGCAGCCCCCCGAGATCCTCAGGAAAGCAGCAGCAGCGCGCAGCCACCGACGGGGCCTCGCGGCCATCATGACGCCTGGAAGGACTTTGATATTCGCCTCGCGCTTCCAGCCCAGTCCCAGGGAGAAGGGGCGTGGGGCGGGGAGCTTGCAAAGAAGGAGGGGCCGAGAGGAAGCGGGAGGGCAGACGGAGCGGGCAAGTGAACCGACCCAAATGCAAAGGTCCGCAGGGAAACGAGGAAGGAGAGAAGAGAAGGCGCGCGTTAAGTTTATTGGGGGACATATCTGCTTTCCTGGGCTGCAAGTTGCGCAGCTGCCTTCATCCGATGCACGAAGAGGCCCCTTATCTGGTCAAAGAGACGTATGGAAAGAGTTGTAGGGAGTACTAAACTGTAAGTGTGCAAGAGGGCCCGAGGCTGCGACGTGAGCACGCAAAGCCAGGGAGGAGACAAGCAAAGCCTCGCTAATGCGGCTCCAGGCGAGCTGCCTATTTGTCTTGATCAAGAGTCAGCCTTAGAATTTGTCAGCGTCAATGATCAGCTTGAAGCATGTGGAAGGCTAACCTGGAGCTCACCGAGGCGGTAAATCTGTGTCTGGGCTGCAAGAGGCGAAACGACCCTCGGTTAAAAAAGATGTGCGTGAAATCCACCTACAAAGACGACATAAGGGCTTCCTTGGCTTGGCCAGTGTTTTGTGTTGTTAAGATTTCTTATTTCCAGGTATGGAGCAGTAGTCAGTCTAGTCAGGCTCAGCAGTGAAATTCTATGCATGTTTACTCAGTCAGGCTTACTTATTGGTGTGTTGGGCTACGACCCGGGAGACTAGGGTACAAATCCCTATTCAGCCATGAAGCTTGCTGGGTGACCTGGGATAAGTCACAATCTCTCAGCCTGACCTACCTCACAGGGTTTTCTTGAGGATAAAATGAGGAGGGGAGAATCCTGCATACCACTTTGTCCCCCTTGTAGGAAAAGTGAGATATAAATGTAATACAAATATAAATTAATTTTTTTCTGATACATTAGTTTTGAATTATTTTATACTCCACCTTATAAATAAAAGCACCCAGAGGAACTTAAGCATATGGAACTATATTGTGTATTGAATTGTTTATTGCTTCTGCAGTTTTTCATCTATTGTGTTTGGATATTATGACAACGTGGATATAGATTGACATATTTTACTTTTTAAATGTTATGGTACACTTTGAGCTCAAGTATGATATTGGGAAAGTGACGCCAGACTTTAAACCAAATCAAAGAACTGTGCTCAGAGCACTGCAGAGTATTTCCCCCTTACTGAATGCCAACGCAGGCAGGCAGCCGAGATGAGAAGGGTTTCCAGTCAAGCGTTTAATGAAATAATTAACCTCTGATATCTATTGGTATAATTATATACTACAGTAGGCTGATATATCCACTATCTTATACAATGTTTTTGGTACCAAACCATCCCTTTGCAAATAGGGATCTCTCAGAGATTGAAGAATATTTCTGCTTAGCATTTTAATGAGAATGTGACCATGAGACTTAATTTTTTAAAAAAACAGATTAGTTTCCATATGAAGGAGGAAATGGCAATGTAGAAAGACACAGCTTTATACTGTTTGTCACTCTTTTTCAGCCTAGAAACCAATCTTTGATGAAATAGAAGCATACTTTAGATTATTTCACAAGTGGGACCTGCAGCAAAACATTGTGCCTGATTCTGGGTTCCAAGCAGCCAGCCATGCCCCACTTCCATGATACACGATTCCGTCTCCCCTTTCCCACTTTACACTTTTAACCCCCACCTTGTAACAAAATAGCAGCACTGTATGGTCACTTGAGAGTCCCATGGACTGCAAAAAGATCAAACTTATCCATCCTTAAAGGAATCAGCCCCAAGTGCTCACTGGAAGGGCAGATCCTGAAGTTGAGGCTCCAGTACTTTGGCCACCTCATAAGAAGACTCCCTGGAAAAGACCCTGATGTTGGGAAAGATGGAGGGCACAAGGAGAAGGGGATGACAGAGGATGAGATGGTTGGACAGTGTTCTTGAAGCTACCAACATGAGTCTGACCAAACTGCGGGAGGCAGTGGAAGACAGGAGTGCCTGGTGTGCTCTGGTCCATGGGGTCACGAAGAGTCGGACACGACTGAACAACAACAACAATGGTCACTGAGTATTCTCGGTCCTCATTTGGCTGATCTTGGTCTCACCTGCCTGTTTTAACAATTTATGTTTCTAAAGACTTTTTAGTATTTCATTCAATGCTTGGAGTTTCTCAGAGCCTCCTGGCACATGGATGGTTATCTTTTTTGCTAAACAAACACCCGCACTCGGATAAGTGAGTCCAGTATTAGTATATATAGAACCTTTAATAAAAGTCTGATGCCAAGGTCCTCTTTGCTCTGTGCCCATCATCCTTGGAAGAACAGCTGCCAACCTTTTCCTGACAAATGCTTTATTCTGCTGAAAGCTATCCTCAGAGGAGTATATAAATAGTAGATAAAATGAATAAATAAGTTGCACAGCAGGCAGAAACTCAGCAAGCACAGCCCCCCCTCTCTTTTATTGCCATCTCCACACTAGGCAAAGCTATTCCATTTGGAAAATCTGTCCCATCATGTAGCTGTTAAGAACTTGCTTAGAGGAAAAGGTGGCAACCTCAGCTGGGAGCTCAGCAGTATAAATACTGTATCAAACGAGATTTATGGCAACTGATCAAGAACCCCAATCTAGTGAAGGGGAATCTGTGGCCCTCCATAAACTGCTGGGCTACTACTGTCCACCATCTCTGACAGTTGGCCAAGTCTGATGGGGCCCAACAATGTCTGGAGGACAGCAGGTTCCCCTTCCCTGACCTAGTCCAACCTCCTGTTTCTTTGTTTCCTAACAGCGGAGCTTGTTTTGAAGTTATTCATGAGTCTAGGTCACTATCCAGAAAGCACTGCAATAAGGACACATTCTTTCGTAAAGCTTTGTAATGTAGATTATATCGGGTATTTTCATACCCCTCCCATTATTCTCCTTTGCAACATTTTATAAGAAATCATAATTCTTCAGAGACATAAAAACTCTTTTTGCCACTGAATTTGTATTGTATCTGGGACATGAATATCACAAAAGAGAGAAATAGTGACCTAGGGGTAACATTTATTTTAAGACGGCTAATACAGTTCATTTACAAAATATTTAGCTTACTCGTTTCCTAAACATACAATTAAAAATGCTACTAGAGTGTGTAGCCAACTTGCATACCAATTGCAAGAGATATTTCCGTCCTACAACCCTGCACTGCAGACAGTCAGTGTTTTTTTGGTATGCAAGATGCTTTCAGTTAAAGGTTTATTTGTGTTTATTCATCTCCCTCTTTCCAGGGGCTGCTTCCTTGAAAGGGGCACTTTGCATTTATCTGTTCTGTGGGAAAGCATCTCACATCCTCCAAACCAAACTTCAATCTCAGAAGTACAAGTGCAGGGTTTAATTTGCTGGTAACTATCTTTTATGTTAGATCACACATTTCTGAAGGCACTCAAGCCTACAGAGTTGTTCAGCTGAAACCTGTCACTTTTAATATGGGGAGGTTTAAATGCAGTTGGCTCTCCTCACACTTTTCCTTCTCCGCTATGGGAAGATGGAGATTCCCCAATGGCAACAAAAACGTAACTTCCAACAGCAGAGCAAGTCTGATGATCTACCAGGCACCAGGTTTGAGAGCCCATTCTCAAAAACCCTTCCACAAGTGATGGTCTCGAGAAAAGCTTTGCTCTCGATTACTCCTAGCTGCTTCGGGGGGGGGGAATTGGTTGTGGGCATCTCATGCTACAGGTTGACCATCCTTTCTGGCTTAAGAACCTCTCTCACAGATGGAGGTCCTTGCGTGTGCAAGGAGAAGATGAAGCTCCTTGAGTCAAACATCACACAGAATGTCAGTGTGTCACGACTGCCACGTGTCTCTAGCATTACCTTGAAAGCAATTTGGTCCCATTAGTTTCCGTTTCCTGAGGCAAGCCACCATTTCTTTGAGACCTGGGTGTTGGATTCTGCATGGCAGGCAGGCAGAACAGAACCCAGAAGAAGCAGAGACATTATAGAGATCTGAGGCGTACACACAGCAGAGTCCAGAAAGTAGAGTCCTCACTAATGAAACCCCTAGAGCAAGGGAATGCGGGTTGGCTCCCAAAGTCGCCGGGCCAAGTCACACGCCTGCTGGATCACAAACTCAGTTGGCACAATGCCCAGGTGGATGGTGAAGAGTTCATAGCACTTCACCACTTCGTTCGCATGGGTCCTGCTGCAGTAACGGAGCAGCTTCCTGCAGGGGTGAGACGGTGGTCAGGAAATGGGGAAGAGGCAGGGCTGCTGGGACAAGGAGGATTCCAAATAGCTCCCCTAGCCCAGCCAGCAGAAGATGCACCACTAGACTAGAGACAAGGTGGGGGAAATGGCTGAAGCCCATCCATGTAATCCAAGGAAAGTTGAAGGCTTGTGTTGCTCCTCCCTGGCTTCCAACTCCCCACCAACCTCAGCCAGCAGGGGCAATGGTCAAGGGATGATGGGATTTGTAGTGCCAACACCGTCTGAAGAGTCACAGGTTTTCCACCCCCAGCTTTGGAAATCCCGGAACGTGGGATGATGATGATAAATAATAATATTCCCCACCCTATCCCCACCCAAGGTCCCAGGGCTAGTTAGAACATTAAAAACAACTTACAGCAACAGAGGTAAGATGGTTCGTAAAAATATACTATATTATGTGCAATAGAAATTCCCATGAGGTTGTAGGCAGCACTCTGTAGAACTGTATACAGGTGCCAGGATGAGGAAGAGGCTGCGTAATGGCCAAGTTGTAAAAGTATTGCTCTTCTCCTCCAGCCAACCTGGATCTTCTGGCTGGAGTCTCCCTCCAAGCCCCTTGTGTATCCAATAGTCTCTGGGGCACTGGAATCCTTGCTCACCTGTAATAGTCACCGGCCAATGTCCCAATGGGGGCTGAATCATCCGAAAGCACCGGCACTTCCGTAACCTCCAGCCTGTAGCCCTGCAGGGGCGTGGCAGCAGAAAGGAGAGGTCAGGGACAGGACAGTAGCTTAGGGACCACTGCAGGCATTCTTAGGCTATGTAGAGGCAAATCTCTCCAGCCCATACTATCCCACCCCGTAGCAGAGGACACTGTTTATGCACCGTGTCAATATCCCATCCTTCCTCCTGAATGCATCATTTGTAGCCTCAAATCAACTCAAATCACCTCGACGTCTTAGGAATTTGCAGGAAATCTCTGCATCCCAAGCCCGCCCACCCTCTCCCCCAAAGCTCCTGCACCTACCATCTCGTTCTCAAACCAAAGGAAGTAGGTGCAATAGTAGTCTCCGTCCCGGACTGTCACCGTGGTATAGCCCTTCTGCAAGTAGCTTCTTGCTAGCGCCACCAAGGACCACACCTGGAGAGGAAGAGACAGGGAAGACAGAGAACCATGCACCCAGCAGCCCAAGACCTCCCTTTCTGAGCCCCGAATCACCACTCCAAGATTCTTGGTCTCTCCTCCAACTCCCATCACATGCTCACGCCTGTCTCTCGCTGCAGCGGAAATTTTGCAGGCCAGAGAGGAGGAGGAGCTGGGGCTCTTGCATAGGCTGGGGAGCATTTACCTTCTGCTTGATGAAAGCAGGCAAAGGCCCCTTGCCTAGCTCTGAAGCAGAGTCCTCTGCGGCACCAAGGGACGGAGCCACCATCTGCCCCACTGTGCGGTCCACGTAGATGAAGTGCACCAGCCCGGGGAACTCCTCCAGATATGTGGATGGCAGACAGTTAAGGGCCTGTGGCTGGGGAGAAGGCAGCTGCCCCATCGCAACTTGGGTGCCTGCCCCCGCTAGGATCCTCCCCACAAAAAGCTCCCAAGGAACCTGGATAATACAGGGATGGGGTTCTTGACCCAAGTGAGCGATGGAAATCCTTCCACGTCCCTCCTCCCTCCAGATCTTAACATTTGTCCAAGGACAGTGTACTTTCCTGGCACACTGAGAACCTGAGAACTTTCACCAGCCTGTTCCCAACACTTGTAGAGCCCAGGAAAGAGAACTAACCTCAACATTCACCTGCACCAGCTCTGTGCCCAAGTCACAGAATCATAGAATTGGAAGGGACCATGAGGGTCACCCAGTCCAACCCCCTGCAATAAAAAAAAAAAATTTGCTCAAACCTATGACCCTGAGATTAATAGTCTCAGGCTCTACCAGCTATGCTACAGGAAATGGCCTAGGTGGGGGTGGGAGCTGAACTTCTTGTCCCAAAGATTGCTTTGCAAAGTGGGGGGAGGGGAGTACTATCCCATGACACCAAGGTTTCTTCAGCCGGGGAGGGGGGAGTACTTCACAATCACTTCTCTAGGAAGCTCTTCTCCTCGTGGTGTTGGTTGGGGATGATCAAAGGTCCTCCGGGAGAAAAGAAGTGAATGGGGCTGGGGAAAAGCATGGAAGGATATGACACTATGGTAACATTGCGCTTGCTCTTCACCAGCAGGAAATCTCTCCAGTCTTGCAGCTTTTCCCTGCCAACAAAAAGGAACCAGGAATGAGCTACAAGGGCCGAGAGCTCAGTGCACGTGTTGCCTTCCTGCCCTCAAAGCAAGTGGTGCCTGGTTTCGGAGCTGGAGTTTCCAGCCCCACCTTGGGAGGAAAGACAGCAAGCCTTTCAATTCCCCAATGTCCCTTCCTTAGTTGGCCACTATCGTGGGGAGAAGCAGGCACTAGACCCAAAAGTGCACAGGGTAGGAAGAGATGGGCATTCAGGTGGAGGGTCCGAGAAGCTTCTCAGCAGCCGCCACAAGGAGTGGAGCGTGACTTGGGTGTACCAGCTTCTCCTGGACAGCACCGAACGGATATAAGAGTGGAAGAGAGCTGTGCTCAAGGGAACTTCAGGGTGACCTTCCGGCAGCATTCCTCAATGCCGGGTCCCCAAATGTTGTTGGACTACAACTCCCATCATCCATGGCTATGCTGGCTATGGATGATGGGAGCTGTAGTCCAACAACTGACCAATACTGCCTTATGGGATATTCAGCATGAGGTGCAAACTCTCAAATGTGTACAAGTTGAGATATGCAACAGCCACCCTTTTCCCGTGTGGGTTTGCCATTGCGCTCCACCCCACTCACCGTGTCAGCTGCTGCACCTGGTCCAGCAAGTTCTGCGGAAGGCCCTGCGTCCCAGAGGATCCGAGAAAGAGCTGCCGATACACGGCGCACAGCTGCCTCCGGATGCGGCAGAAGGCCTGCAGAAGCCTGCGCCAAAGAGAGATCAGTGTGCCGCTGAAGCAGCAGGGGAGGACTTGTTTCAGATTGAGGGCCACATGCCCTTCTGGGCAACTTCCCAGGGGCCACATGACAGGAGCAATGGTGGGGCCAGAGGCAAAAGAGGCCAGAGCAACAAATGCAAAATTTACCTCTACAGAAATGCTAGTTTTCACACTCAGCATTATCTGAATTTTGTCACCTATGAAGGGCATTCAGGATCCCTCCCTGGTGTCCCTTTTTTGTGCATTCATGATTATTTGGGCACATGATGCTATTGGGATGTGTGTGTGTGTGTGTGTGTGTCAGTCACATGGCTTCATTTCAAATCAGCGCACATTCCACAGATTCCTGCTGAAATCCTGCAACATTTCATGCCACAGATGTTCTGGAGTTCAGTTACCCCCCTTCCTGTTGTGCTACAGCTGCTCTGGACAGCAATAACGTGGTAGCATTAGGGAAGCATTGCAGAACAAATATCTGCAACAGTCATGCAGAGAAAATGGCTTATTTTAAGCAGAAAGCAGTAGGAATGGCCCCAGAGTTCGAACTGTGTTTCATTTGTATGCAGTCTCTGTCAATACATCATCTTTGTTAACCTATAGAGGTTAACTTGGTAGTGTTAGCATTTTCCCCAAGCTGCAAGAACCATTAAATCCATTCAGCTGGTAACTCCATTAGTGTCCCAAGAACAAATCAATAGGTGAAAAGACCAGTCTGGTCCTTTCGCCCATTTCTCCCCCACTCTGTTCAACTGGAATCTTGTTCTCTTCCCCTGTCCCTCCAGCCCCCTTTCCAAATGCACGCCAAATCTTCCCACTTCAGCTACCAGCCAGGCCTCCTTTGGCCCCTGCCGAAGTTCGAACTCAGCACATGGTACTCTATTGCATGCCTGGAAGGAGGAGGAGGGTTTGAAGCCAAGCCTTCTCCCTCGTGTGCTCTTCACTATGTGCAGAGGAAGCTTTGTTTGATTGCGCACACACAGGGGAGCTTCAAACACACATTCGTAAGTGGTACAGTCCCAGGAGGGCTATACAACGGGCTAGTTCTGTAAATTGGTTCCCATTTTTACCTCATATTTTTTGCTCTTCCTGATTTGTCTGCAACCGTGTCTCATAGCTGTTGAAAGAATTGCTGCGGCATGCATGCACGCACGCACACACACCCCACAAATCAAAATCTGACAGCAAAGGATTCTGTTCGTTGCTCAGATCCAGCAAGACCAGGATTGTTCTCCTTTCCTCACAGCAAGTCCAGCCAGCTGCTTCATTGTCCCAGGACTGCAACACTCACAGTCCAAAGAGCCCTTAAGCTTCATAGACCTCCATTCATTCTTTTCATCATTATTTCATTCCATTCATTCTTTTCATCATCATTTCATCATTTGCATCCGTGAAGGCACCATGCATGGCTGCGCCATTGCCACCTTTCCATTTTATCCTCAGATGAGGCCAAGGTATAGTAACTGGCCCCCAGGAGGCTACCCCCAAATTCTTATCCCAACCCTGTATTCTAATCTCCCTCACTTCAGCCCAGCCCGACCAGTAACTCACTCGCAGGAACTCCCAGTCTCGTTCCGAGAGAAAGCTCTGTTCTTGAATTCCAGCCAGGTATTCTGCAACTGAGAGACAGAGGGAGAGAGAGAGAGGGAGACTCCTAGCTGCAGCATCATTTCATCTCTTTGCAGGGTCTGCTCTTACCCACCGGTTCTATTGCCCTTCCTACTCCTGTAAATGGGAACTCACCCATAGCTCAGGCCTCTTCATGCCTGCCCAGCTCTGCCCCACTAGACACAACATCACCCAGCCCCTCTTAGCTGTGTGTTCTGGGAAAAGGTGCTCACTCCAGCACACTTGTGCCTGGGCAGCTCCTGTGTAAATCGGCCAAATCTCACCTGTGGCTCTTGCCCACCCAACCTCTTAACAAAGTTGTCCATCCGATGCCGGAGTTCCACGAGGACCGGCTGAGAGCGCAGGTGAGGCCTGGTCTCCTGCCCGTCTTTCAGCTTCTTCTCCAGCACCAGAAATCCATCCAGTAGCTGGTAGATGGAATGTGCCAGGTGGGAACTGGGGCTCTGCGAGGCAGAGGGGACATTCAGTGAGATCCCGGCAGGCTGGGCATCATAAACTCTGCTCAGGAGAGGAGCTGGCTCACCTTAGTGAGGAGCACCAGCGAGATTCCTGGCCACAGAGGCAGGCAGTACATCATGTGGGGCATCATGGGGCAGTAGCCTTCCCTCAAGTTGGCGTCCAGGAAAATCCTCCGCGGATTGGTAGCCTCTGGCGCTGGAGGAGCCAGAGACTGCAGCGAATCCTCAGCCATCTGGGGAAAAGATTAGCATGCCGTTGTCATGGAACTGGGATCTGCCTGACAAGACATAGAGCATTCTTGGGCGAAGTGTCTCAAGTTTCTCCATAATTTTAGGAACTAAACGGCTGCTCCTTTAACAGGAAAGTGAAGCAATAGCTCCATCTAGTGCCAATTCTAGGAAACAAGCAGAGTGACTCAATTCCACAGGCGAAGGAAGTCGGGAGGGAAACGGAGAGGACAGGAAAGGAGGCCTCCAGAGTCAAGTTACGGTAGTCCACCCCACACCCCACCATCCTTTAAGCCAAGGCGGGACAGCACTTAGGACCCTCGTACCTAAGGGACCGCCTCTCCTGGTATGTCCCGTGTAGGACCTTAAGGTCCTCAAATAATAATCTTTTGGAGGTCCCGAGCAACAAAGATGCTAGGTTGGCCTCAACTAGGGCCAGGGCCTTCTCAGTATTGGCCCCGACTTGGTGGAACAGTCTATCACAAGAGACTAGGGCCCTGCGGGATTTGGCATCTTTCCGCAGGGCCTGCAAGACGGAGCTGTTCCACCTGGCCTTTGGGTTGGTTTCTGTTTAATATTTAGGCTTCATTCTTTTATTGGTGGGTTATTTGAATATGAGACTGCAGTTTTAATATTGAATTTTTAAATTTGTATTTTAGTCTGTTATTTTAAATTGATTGTGTTTGTTTTTGCTGTGATTTTAATTGGTGTTAGCCGCCCTGAGCCCGTTTTTTTTGGCTGGGAAGGGCAGGGTATAAATAAATAAAAAATTATTATTATTATTATTATTATTATTATTATTATTATTATTATTAGTTTAAAGCAGAGGCGAGGAAACCTGTGGCCTTCCAGATGTCCTTGGACTTCCACTCCCCAACAGCTCCAGCCAGCACAGCCATTCGTCTGTATCCCAACACCTGGAGGGTCACAGGCTTAAGGTCCTGGGCTCAAAGAACATGCAGCCTCAGAGCCCAATTCCATTCCTCCTTGCCCCCAACCACCACCAGGATCCCTTCAGCTGGAAGGGGAGAGTCCCCTTCACTGTTGATGGGATCCTAGCTGAGGTAGTGGGTGGGATTAGGGACTACAGACATGAAAAACAGGACATGCCTAGCTCCCAATCCCAGCTGGCTAACTGCTCCCATCCGCATGCTGCTGGTAATTGTGGAGCAGTATGAATGCATAGACCTGTTCCCCTGCCAGTTTTTCCCATCTGCATTTTTTTTGGGGGGGGGGGGGAAAGAGGGCAACTGAGGGGATGTTGTTCCAACCCTTTCCCTGCAAGGCCAGGAGATCTCTAAAGGCTCTCTTGCCCATTCTTCTCCCCTCATTTAAGCCCCAAGGTCATCCACGCACAGACACCCTGGTCTGCCAGCACAAGGGAATGTTAACTTTACTACAATGTGCTTCGGTGAGCTTTATATGCAATTTCAATGACACCACGAAGGTTGCATTTATGGTATGTTAATGGTTCAGGTGGTGGGGAAGGTTGTCCCAGATTTCACAGTACTGGGAAATATAGAAAGTACAGAAACATTTAATTGTATAGAAAGAAAGCAACACCTCTATCAAGCAAACTGGGAAATGTGATCATAAGGGATCCCTAATGCCTGCTGCCCTAAAATCCTTGTGGAATGGATCCTCTTTGTCCAGCTTTCATTATCAGAGTTTCTTTGTTGCCGTTTCTCATCGCATGTTGTGCTTTGCACAATTCTGAGGAAGCTGCTTCCGTTCATTTCCCCATTTGTGGGGGGGCATAACCACAAGCTGCAAGACTGATGCTCACAAAAAGCTATGACGGTGGTGAGAAAAAAACGGATCACGTTCCATATGATCTGGCTACAAGAGAAGTACAGGTGGCCAAAAACAAAAACAAAAACAAAAAAAGACAGACAGACCCAGAAGAGAATGTAAAGTGGAAATGGAGAGAGCAGAAAGGAAGGCCCAGCAGAAAAAAAATCCAGAGCTGTGATCCCAAGCCCAAGCACATACCTGGATGTCAGCAGAATTTGTCTCCCCCTCACCCTGAGAGTCCACACCATCAGCCCAGGCCGTGCTTCCTTCAGGCAACAAAGAGAAGAGACACCAGATACCCCCAGCACCACAGGTGGGAACAGTTAAGGTGGCTGTCAACAGCAACTAACAACAGACTCGGAACATCATTTTGATCCAGGTACCTCCTAGCTGGGGCAGCACCTACACTTAACCCCATCCCTTGGCAGGTGCTATAGGAAATTGCTTTTACAGCCACACTTGCATGCCCTTTGAGCGCCAGCCAAGCAGCGGGGCAATGCCCCTTTCCAAAACAGGGAGGGGGAAATCAGATTTCCACGCAGTCACCACTCAGTCAAGCCAGCTGATGTGCAAGTCACCCTTTCTTTCTTTCTTTGCATTCTGACAGCTCTCCCCAGATCTACAGGAGACCACAGTCACTTCTCAGACTCCTCCGCACTGACCCCAAACTCACCTGTGCTCTGCTGGCTAGGGGAAGCCTTGGGGGTGTAGAACTCCTCGGGCATAGAGAGATCATCTGCTACCTGAGGGAGGGCGTAAGGGAGGGTGTGGGAGGGAACAGACTCAGCACGAGCCCAGGCTGGCTCCCTCCCCATCTGCCAAAATAGGTTCCACCATGGGATCCCAGTAGGACAATGATGGGGCTTTCACCATTCCTAGCAAATAATGAATCACATATCATTTGCCACAGCAACATCCTAGTCTCCCCTGCTTCCCTCAGGTTTTAAAGCTAAGCCTACAACCCAAATCCTGATCAACCACAAATTCCAAGGACCCAGGGTTAGGCCTTTGGGATGGGAGGCCCAAAGCCTAGCTGATACTCACCTGTTCTTGGGAAGATGCACGGGAACAAGGGCTGTTCACTGGGATGCTTTCACTGCTATGGAGCCTCTGGAGACTTGGCTCATCCTCTGAGAACTGAAAGAGACAGGCTCAGCCATCTTTGGACAGCTGCCAGGACTCACCCACCAATGTAGGCCATGCTCCTTCCTGCCCATTTATTAATAAAAATCTTGCCTTTGATAGTGT
The DNA here is from genome assembly GCF_009819535.1 of Lacerta agilis. Lineage (NCBI taxonomy): Eukaryota > Metazoa > Chordata > Lepidosauria > Squamata > Lacertidae > Lacerta > Lacerta agilis. Next base: position 55,500,476 of record NC_046316.1, read on the forward strand.
CTCTATCCTCACAAGGCAGCTTAGTCTCATTCCTTATACTATGAAATAGCACATTTATAATAAAGCAGCACGAAACATTATCATGAAAAATACAAACATTGAAATAAAATTGCAGCAAATAATTTGCAAATCCTGAGCTCCATGAAATTTTCCAAAAGCAGATCTGAATTGTTTCTTTAAATAAGTGTTTGAGGACCCCCTAAAAATGAACAAGGAACCTGTGCCGATCCATTGTTTTAATTTCCCACCATGCCCTGGACTCAGTGTCAGCCCAGGACATTATGGGAAATTAAAGTGGTGGTTAAGAGGCCTATTGAGGACTTCCTACAAGGAGATCAAGGTGACATATAAGGAACTGGACTAAATTCATTCAGTGGGAATTTGGACCTGGGTCTCTGTGGTCTCTAATGATTAATCCACAATTATTCTCTGTGACATTTAGCTATTCAGGCATCTAGACAGACTTCACACAGCGCAACAGCCCTTAATGAGTGTCACTTTGTTTGATATGATTTATTTATTTTAAAGTTATTGCGACTTTTATATTGGAACACATTAATTCATATTTGATGTTTTATTATGTTTTTCTGTTGGAGGCCGCCCAGAGTAGCTGGGGCAACCCAGCCAGATGGGGGGTGTATAAATACAAATTTTACTATTATTACTATTATTAATCCAGGGTACCCATCCCAGCTCCTGTTTAGATTTAATTAATTTTTATTTAAATATTTTAAGCTTGCCACTTAGGTCATAGCCCTCCCAAGGTGGCATACACACCAAATATAATATAAATGTGTGATATTTTAATGTATTTGATTTTTGTTGGAAGCTGCCCAGAGTGACTGGGGAAATCCAGCCAGATGGGCGGGGTACAAATAAATAATAATAATAATAATAATAATAATAATAATAATAATAATAATATACATTTTTTTAAAAACCCATCCAAATGCAAAATCTAGTTACAGTAGCCTGATAAAGCATAGGTCAATGCACCCCTCAAAGTGCATAAAACACAATTTAAACCTTTTACCAAAGCCTGTAGCCACATCCTAAAAAGTCTGCATGAAGGTCTGTATTGCAGAGGCAAGTGCAATTCACTTGGAAGACAGCTCTGAGACAGTAAAAATACCACCAAGCTCCCAGAATCTCACTTACGCCCAACTCCACACAGCTCAGTCCAGCTCAAGGTCATTGTCTGAGAAGATCCCAAAGAGGAATCCCCACAAACAGAGAGCCCCCTTGTATGAATGTGTCACCTTCCCCACCTGGGCAGGTACCTGGGAGGCTGGCAGCTCCTCAGAAGCGCTGCTGGGATACAGGTCTTGCACAATCAGAAGGAGTGTGAGCAAGTCAGCAGGCCGCAGAGAGCTGGCATTCCGGCTAGGAGGCAGGTGAAAGAGAAGAGGTGAAGTCACGGCCATCTGTTAGGGGAGCCACATATCGGAAGGTGGGGGGATATCCTCCTAGAGACAGAGGCAGGAGGACAACCAGAGGCCCAGGGTGGTCTGGCTGGCACTGAAGCAGAGGTGCGGGGTGCCAAAGGAGGCAACGGGCACAGTGGAAGATGCTGGGCTGGCATGAGCAGGATGTGCTTCAGGGGAAGAGGAGGAGACTGCAGAGAGGAACTGGGGGTTTACCTGGAGTAAAAGGCAAGGAGCTTGGTGTGCACGAGCAGGAAGGCATGCACGACTTCGTGCCCAGCACGCTCTGGGCTGCCATTGATGTGCTGCACGACCTGGCGCTCCAGGAATTCAATGCACTGCTCACACAGCTGAGGGTGGATCAGTCGCTCCACGGCCTAAAGAGGGTGGCGCAGAGGAACAGGTTTGCAGCACAAAGTCTTCCCTCCCAGCCCTGGGATGTATGGTCCCTTACGCAGAAGCCCAGGCAGCAATTATCGTGAGGCACACAACATGAAAAGCCCACTTCCCCCAGCTCCATCAGTCTACGCAGATTCAGGACATGCATTCCCTTCTAGGCCTGACTAGACAAACTATCCACAACGCTACCCACCTTCAGACGTGTGTTGGAAAAGGTGCCTCATCCCTGTACTAGAGGGCAACACACTCATATCCTGGCTTGCTCCATCCATCCTAGGCTACCCAGTAGAACAACTGCATCCCTGGTTTCATTCCAACAACCACTTATCGACTGCCCCAGTCCACTTTACCTCCACAGCAAAGCTTTGGTCATCCTGACAGAGCTGGTGATGGGTCTGAAGGAGGCTCTGAAACAGTCCCCATATGTGAGCCCGCTGCTCAGAATCCCCTGGGCGCAGCCTACAAAATCAGTGGAGGCCAACAGTCACCTCCAGGGCAGAGACAGAAATCCTCAAACTTATAGATTGTGTTAAAATTATTTAATGGTACATAAAATGGTACATAACTGTAACTGTATTGTATGCAAGCTACTGTGAAGAATGTTTGAACACACAGCTGAAGGCTTGTATTTTTTCCACTGCAAAAATGGGGTGAGTTAACTTAAGTGTTTACTTATGTTAATGAAGTAGCCCACACCACTCAGAGTAGTTTTTCAAGCACACACAGATCTCCCTCAGAATTAATCAAAATGCAGCAAGCTGGAAAAGAGAGAGGATTCTTTTATTTTTTTTTAGCTGAAATAACTGTTCTTTGGCAAAGATTGAGCCTTATACTGCGACCAGTGTATGTAAGAATAGAAATGTGTAACTGAGACAATGTATCTTTTTATAATTTTTGTAAAGTTCAAAACAAGTTTCTGCAAGTAAGGCTTTAGAACTTATGCGGAGAATTTATTTCTACATAGTCAGATCAGAAAGAGAACTTCTTCTGGCTACATTAATAATCTTCAGATTGCACCCAGGTCAAAGTCAGCTACCTACCTGTGGAGCGGAGAGGCCATATACAATTCATCTCTCCTTGGTCTTATCTCACCTGTGTAACCATTCCCAGACACAGGCATTGTTGAGAGCTGCACTCAAACCCCCCAAAAGATCCTACTTTGCTGTTACTTTTCTGCAAATTATAGGGAAGGCAGGCTCAGGCTCTTTTCATGTGCATATAAACCAAAATTTGCACTATGGCGACATCCTGTGAAGCTACTGCTCAGTGTTCCAAGAATACTGCTCTCACATGGGCAGGGTTCTTGCATTAAGGTTTCCCTTTCCTTCATGCACCAGGAGGTTATGTGCCCAGGAAGTATGACAGATCCATACAAACTAGTCTCACGCATGCCAGCTGTGTGGAACAGCACCAAGGAGAAGCTGCTTTCCTGTGGCTCAGCACACTGGGGCCTGAGAAGATCACACGGAAAGCAGGTCCTATATGCTGTGATCCAGGGATGGAGGAAAACAAGCTCATCACAATAAAGAAAAGGAAGGAAGGAAATCCCTGCTCTGGCACGGTAACTCACTCTCTGCGGAAGAAGTGGCTGTCGAGTGTGACTAGTCCAAAGTGAGCTTCAGCCAGTCTCCTGAGCACATACAGCTTACGCCGCAAGTCATCCTCGCTCTCGGAGCCATCGCCGTTCACAGCAATGTACAGGCACTCACCAAACTGTAGAAGCAGCAAGAGGATTGCTATCTCAGTCATTACAAGGAGGATGAACACAGATGTAAAATGATCATGGAAATATCTAAAGTCCCCTTTGCTCCAAAAATATTGATGCATTTTAGTATTTATTTAAATAAAACAGATCTGCGCGTTGTCATGTTGTTCGGATGCGATGCCTGATTATCATCTTTCCAAAGCAACTACTCTATCCCGAACTGAAAAATGGAAAGCGTAATGCTGGTGGTCAACAAAAGAGGTTTAACGACTCTCTCAAGGCAAATCTAAAAAAAAAAAAAGTAATATAAATGGCAACAACTGGGAAACACTGGCCTGCGAGCGCTCCAAATGGAGAACTGCTTTTACCAAAGGTGTCGTGAACTTTTTGAAGACGCTCAAACTCAGGAAAAAAGGGAGAAACTTGCTAAGAGGAAGGCACGTTTGGCAAACCCTCATCTTGATCAACTCCTGCCTAGAAACCTATGTCCCTACTGTGGAAGGATGTGTGGATCCAGAATTGGCCTCCACAGTCACTTAGGGACTCACTGTTAAGACTGTGTTCGTGGAAAACAATGTTACTCAGCTACGAGCGATTGCCAGAGAAGAAGACCTCCCTGCGACTGCAGGAACAAGGAAAAGGTGCTTGGATGACGCAATTGAAATAATATGGGAGGCCTCATGTAGCTGCATTGGCTAGCTTCCACCCTCCACTGCTAATGCATGCCTGAAGGTGACTTAGTCTGTCCACTAAATTCCCATCAACGTCTATGCTTTTCTAATCACGTGGCACATTTGATTACCATATGTAACACGTAGAGGTCTTTGCCATTTTCAGCGGAGAAGCAAGTGTATGTGTCCCCTAGGTTCTCTAGCAGTGTTGTGCAGGAGATGATCATGGGAGCAAACAATGTGTTGATGCTGTCTTCCAGAGCAGGGAGCTGTGGAAAGAAAAAGAGGGACAAGCGGCAGCTACTGTGCCCTGCCAAGTCCTGCCATATCCCATGTGCATATGCATGGACACCCATGGACAGGCCATAACCCAGTTCCCTCCCAGCTAAATATATATGTATCATATCCATTAGCCATCTAAGAACTTGCGTTTTCTGGGCAGTGTACTGTTGAAAACAATTAAAACATAGCATCCATTAAAAAAAAAAATCAAATACAAAAACAAAACCAGAACAGGAAAAAATAAACTGATCCTATTCAGACAAGCCCCAAAGCTTTTATAAGCATACACACACCTCCGCCTCCAGTACACTTTCCTCCATCACTCCAGGAACTTTGCAGAGCATCCTCCTCCAGCGCTGAACATGATGCCAGCAATGTCATTTTGGCCCTGCATCCATATACTCTGGTCCGTTTCCCTCCCTTCCTTTAAATCTCACCTCACCACCACTTTGATCATGGCCCCCAAAGCGCTGGTGCAGAACCGCCATGAATTCTGGGTCAGCCCAGTAGAACAGGACCTCGGCCACCTCACTAGTAATCAGCACACACTTCATCTGCAAATAAACATACACATTAATGCATTATCTAGGCCCCCCAATAAAAGGCCCATCCTCAGCTTCCTGGTCCAAATGTCAACCCAAGCTGGTATTCAACTAAATAGTTGCACTGGCACAGAGATTAACACTACCACAATGGGATCCCCCATCCTGTCCCCGGACCTGCTCTAGAGTCTAGAGGACTAGAGGGAACACCAGAACAAATTTAGAGTTAACAGAGGGAGGAGAGTCCATTTTGCTCAGCTCAGCCCTTTGATGCACTTTCAGTATGCATGTGAATCCGTCCTGCAAAATTCTTACTGGGGGTGACCTTTCTTTGAGAGCAGGGGAAGGAGGTGGCTGAGGAACACAACATAGGCTTGCGAGCTCATTTGTAAAAGCTGAGGGTTATCACTGCACAGGAGACACTGGAACTACTCCCCACACCAGAGAAATACATGCCCTGGCTTTATGCCTTTGACAAACACTCCTCCTCTCCCCCTGCCAAGAGATGGGCTTGGAGGCTTAATTTCCAATAGTGTTCATCTCCCCTATTGCTCACAAACCCACAGGCATCGTTGTGCTATTGGGCAATTGGAACAACTGTGTTTGTATTTAATTCTCTACTTATGAAATGGTAGAATTTTCTTCATAATTGCATAAATTAAAGATAAAGAACATAAAAGGGACAAGATGACCACCCAAAAGCACTGAACCAACTTTTTCTTGGCATCCATTTGTCTCCAGAGACAAAGGAGGAGTGTGCCTTTGGGGCAAAGTCAAACCGTTGGAGAGTTACAGAGCTTGTTGTGGCTGTAAAAACCCATAGAGACATGTTTTGTTGCAGCTGGGGCGGACTGCAAGCTGAGCAAAATGCAGCGTGTAAAACAAGGGCTGCTGTTACTTTGGGTTACTCTAGTAGCGGGGCGGCGTAAAAGAAAGGAAGCTCTCTTAAGTAATCGTCGTGGGCTGCCCGGGCCTGATCCAAGCCTCCCTTCCCAATAGCCAGGTGCAACGAAACTAAACCTTTTTTCGCCCAAACTTGGGGTGGAAACAGGAAATTCAGGCAGGTCCACTGTTCGCTGCAGTAAGTGGAAGCGAGAGCAAGCGAGGGGGAGGAAGCCCCGTTGGCTGCGAAGTGCAAAGATCCCGCGGAGATCGCCCTCCCCGCCCCCCACGGAAGGCGAAGGGGCGCCTCCGGGCCCGCGCTGACAGCCTTACCTTGCCCTCTCCAGAGATCCGCCTCCAGGCAAGCCGCCGACGAGCGAGGAGGTTCCCCGGAATCAGACGCAGCCGGTGGTAACCGAGCAGGCTGCTGGGCGATCCCGTCCCGAAGCGGCTCCACGAAAGCGGCCCCGAGGAAAAGCGCGCGTGACTTCGTCCCGGGGAAACATGTCAGCAGCCGCGGCAACTCCGCCCGGGCCGGGGCGGGGCCAGGAGCTCCTCCTCCTCTTCCTCCTCCTCCGGGACGTTGTCGAGGCGCTTGGCGAGGCTGCCTTGGAACTTGCTGTCGCCTCACCTGGCGCAGGGGGCGGAGAGGCGCAAACTCAGCCGGGACTAAACTTCTGCGAAGATCTTGGGTGGTAGCTGCGCCCGCTCACCCAACCACGTCCTTTGAAATGGGGCGGGGGCGGGGCGAAGGCAGGATTGCTTTGCAGCGATTGGGCGCAGAGGGAGAGGGAGGCAGGTTGTGCACCTGGACGCGTCCGGCCCCTGGAAACGCAGGGCAGGCTAGGAAGGGCTTTCCCGTGCTCTAGGTTCGCTTTCTTTGGGGTAACAGCTCCCTAGGTTCGTGCAGTGCCAGCCTATTTTGCACCCCAGGCAAGGCCCTAGCTAGTTACACCGCCCTCCAAAATTTGCTAAGTTCAAATTTCCAAAAAACAAATGTTTTGTAGAAACGGTAAGAGTGCCGGATTTACGTATGAGCTAAACAAGCTATAGCTTAGGGCCCCACTCTCTTGAGGGCCCCCCCCAAAAAAAATTAAAGAAAAAAACCTGGATGTACATTTCCAAAATATAAGATAAAAAAACAAATAAAACCTACATGCAGCAACAGTGTTTTGTGTTGTGTAGGCTCCTATTTGTTACTTGCAAAATGGCTTTAAATACCTATTAGGTCCATAAATTACCATAGCATATATTCAACACAAAAACAGCGGGAATTTGTTGTTGACAAAGGGCAGCTGGACATATAAAGGACCCCATTACCTTCAGTAGCTTAGGGCCTCATCAAACCTGAATCCGGCCCTGGGTAAAATTCTTCAAAATATAAAAGTAAACTATTATCAGTAATTTATAAGATATAACAAAAACTGAGGTCTGTGCCCCAGACGGCTGTCTAGTTGGCCTAACGATATCACTGGTGCTGTGGCTTCACTGATGGCAAGCATGCTACAAGATGCTATTACCCGTTGCATATCCTGCGCTGTATAGGCTACCCTTCTCAGCATGCCCCCCACCATTAATCTGCAAATAAGGAACCTGTGGCTTTCCAGATGTTGGACTAAAACTCCCATCATCCCTGACCACTAGCAATGCTGGCTGGGACTGATGGAAGAGGGGCTCCAGCAAGATGTGGAGGACAACAGCACACACACACACACACACACACACACACACCATTACTGCCTTACACGTCTCTGGGTGACCTCATCAAGAAGCAGTGTGGCCTAGTGGCTAGAGGTTCAGGCTAGGACCAGGTTGAAACACCCACAGAACTCACTAGGTGACCTTGAGGTAAGGAGATGTTGCTTCATGCAAGTGTTGACCTACACATCCCTTATCGCGAGAAGTCAAATCTTTTGGGAAGCGCCGGCTTTGTTGTGCAAGGGCTCCAAATCCATTTTAATTGGGCAGCCTTGATTTGCTGGCATGTGGTTGAATCCCACCTGGAAATAGCAACGGTCTGGAAGCAACCTCAGTGTAACCTGCCTCAGGGTTGTTGTGAGGACAAAATAGGAGAACCAGGCTCACCATCTTGAGTTCCTCGGAGGAGGTATAAATGTAAAAATAGCACATCAAATTTTATGGGATTTCAGTACCATCTATACAATAATGATATCCAGCTTCACCTCAGAACTTTGTGTCTCCATCCAGTCCTATATCTACAGCTGCTTGTCTGATAGTTCGATGTTTTATTGCTGTCTCAGTCTCAGCGTAGTCAAGGCTAGACTTCTTATCTTTCCCCCCACAAGCCTTCCTCTCCTGGTACATACTCCATCTCCACTGACACCACCATCCATCCTCTTGATCAGGGACAGACAGCCTTGCCTTTATCTTTGATTCCTCTGTCTCCGTTCCAGGCAAGTCATGTCGGTGGTGGAATCCTATGGAATCTCCTCCCAAGAGGGGTAATACAGCTGACTCCCATTACTTCTGGTTTTAAAGAGAACTTCAAAGTAGTTTGTGTTTTCTCTCACTTTTAACTGAAATGCTTTATTATATGTACCATTGCCAGATTTTATCGAACTTTTCTAGGCTTGGTTGTGTTTTAAACTGTGTTTCATGGTAGCTGGCTTATTTTCAACTATCTGTTTTATTGTAATTGGTAATAATATCAGCCATCTCCTGCTTCCTTAAATGGCTCCTTTTTCTCCCTTGATGCCAGTTATGTCTGGCACCTCTTCTTCTCTGACTGCCATATGGTGGACTTCTTTCAGGTCTTCCATAAAGTCCTATCTCAAAATGTATATTTATTGTGAAGACTTTGACATAACAGCAAAGTTCTCTTCCACCAATGAAACAAAGCAAAACTATACATATTGTAATAACAGTGAATGCATATTGTTATGTGTTTGGGGTGTTAAGATGTGTGCCAGACCCCTCTAATCCCTGGATCCAGCAAGTGTTAGAATTTAATCAAGGCTTCTAATTAGTGGAATAGCCAAGCTAGCCTCCTGGTGAAGTGATAGCCTGGGTGATAAACCATTAAGCGGGAATAAGGGGCTTGGTGTGAGATGGCAAATGAGTCTCAACAGAAAAAAGCCAGAGTTTGGAGCAGAGGTAGGATTGTGACCTAGAAGAAAAGCAGCAAGCTGGAGAGAGGGTCAAAGAGCAATGTTTGACATCTGTTTGAATCCAGGGCTGTGACTATGGGAGAAACAATTTGGGGTATTAATGCTGTTAACCCCTCTATTGCAGGCTGAGGTATATATGCATTAATAAACCACATATCCTAAAGACACTATAGTCTCTGCTGTGCCTCATTCCAAAAAACAAAAACAAAAAACAATATGGTTCCCATTTACTCTCTGCACCATCAGATATAAGGCATCAGACAGAAATAGTTGGGTACTTATTACAAGACAGGAATGCGGGTAGTGCTGTGGTCTAAGCCACTGAGCCTAGGGCTTGCTGATTGAAAGGTCGGCAGTTCGAATCCCCGTGACGGGGTGAGCTCCCATTGCTCGGTCCCAGCTTCTGCCAACCTAGCAGTTTGAAAGCACGTCAAAGTGCAAGTAGATAAATAGGTACTGCTGCGGCAAGAAGGTAAACAGCATTTCCAGTAGCGGTTTAGTCATGCTGGCCACATGACCCAGAAAAACTGCCTGCGGACAAACGTCGGCTCCCTCGGCCAGTAAAGCGAGATGAGCGCCACAACCCCAGAGTCGTTCATGACTGGACTTAACTGTCAGGGGTCCTTTACCTTTTTACCATTACAAGACTATTACAATACTGAGAAGAGTAGCCATCTCTTTAGTAGCATTAGCCAAGACACAAGCTATCTTTTATCAGCTATATTTGGAACAGAATGGTTGTCATCATTAGCTCTATTTTATTTTTATATGTTTCATTATGGCCAATAGTTAACTACATATCAAAATTTGAAACTGATATGATAGAAACTTAAATCTAGGCAAATAATCGGCTGGGGTGGAGTTAAGCCAGCACTTCAAATGGCACTCTTACCACCAGGTTTTAATTGAGTTGCTTTGTACTAATTATGATTTTTTTAAAAATTGTTTATCACATTGGTTCTATTATATTGACACCCCCTCTCTCACATTATTGTTTTACCCTGTGATGGCTTATGACATTTGTTGCATTTATTTCCCCTTGTTTTATCCTAGATTGTGATGACCTCCTATTGTTTTAAAAATAATTTGAATCAATCAATTGGAATATTTTCATTTGACAAAAGTTGAGCACAAGTGGAATGAATGTGTTTTGCAAGGGGAGCGATCGAAGGTGGCCTGAGATGGGCACTCTCTGTCTTTGGGGAAACAAATTAGAGATTTCCCTTGGGTTCCATCTGTGGACTATGCAAGGGCATTGCTATGACATCCAATACTTGTCTAAACAAAGACATAAAGGCTATTTTTTCCTGGCATTGCTCTCTTGCTTATTCAGTTCTATATTGAGATAAACCAAGTGAATCCCCAAAGGGTCCACACACTGTGCTAAGATATGGGCATAGCTGTCAACCCTCCCTGGTGTTCCCCACTGCTATATACATAGCTGTCAACCCTCCCTGCTGTTTCCCAATGCTATAATAAGGGAACTTCCCGCAAAAAGGGAAAGGTTGACAGCTATAGATATGGGTCTTGCACAAGCAACAGCAGAATTGCAGAAGAGGGATGATAATGGGATTTTCCCAAAGAACTGTTCCAACTAGTAATAAATTTCTCAGTTGCTGTTTTTACAATAATTGGACACAAAATGTTGTATGGCTATCAAGTGGGCACAGAGCTGCAGGCAGGGAGGCAGTAACCCTGTTTATGGTTTCAAAGGGCTTGGGACCAAGGGCAGACATTGCTGCCATTTCTCAAATTCTGCAGTAGAAGCCAAGCAAGTAAAGACCTGAGGAAGAGCCCATTTTGAGGGTTGGAGCAGATCAGGGAAGAGAGCTGCATGAGCCTCTCTAAATAAATGGCTGAGATAGGTGGATACCAAGGTAATCTGCCCAAAGGCTGCTTACTGGACACCATGATGTGAATCACAGGAAAAAACCTACAGCTTGCTCAGACTGCCTGCATTCTAGGAATCAAGTACAGTACAGTCATACCTTGGAAGTCCAATGGAATCTGTTCCGGAAGTCTGTTCGACTTCCAAAATGTTTGGAAACCCAAGTGCGGCTTCTGATTGGCTGCAGGAACGTTCGGCTTCCAAAAATAGTTTGCACACTGGAACAGTCACTTCCAGGTTTGCGGCATTCAAGAACCAAAACATTCAAGAACTAAGCTGTTCGAAAACCAAAGTACGACTGTACAAGCCAGAACAGGGGACTGTTTCATTTTGCAGTGCAACGGTTCCATTTCTACTCCATCTCACTTGATTTAAATCAGTTGGGTGCCGTCTGCTCAATGAACAGGTGTTGGGGGGTTGTTTAACCAGACATGGAGTGTCTCTAGGGATGAGCATTTCCCTAATTCTTCTTGTACAGGCAGAGATTGACATGCTTATCCCAAGGTTGGATACAGGGCAAGTAAATGCCTTAAAGGTTATTTTCTTTCCACTCAGAGCAACTGGGCTTGGGCTTCTGATGCTCATGAGAGGACAAACTGAAGCTCATTCTTGGTGACTCACAGCATAAAATGGAACAGAACATAATGTGAGGACTGACAGCTGTGAGCAAATATGGACATTCTGTCCAAATCTCAAAATGCTGCCTTCTTGGGTTGCCAAGATATGACCTTGTGGCAGCTCAAATAGCTCAGTCAGTAGAGCACGAGACTCTTAATCCCAGGGTCGTGGGTTTGAGCCCCATGTTGGGTGAAAGATTCCTGCATTGCAGGGGATTGGACTAGATGGCCCTTGTGGTTCTTTCCAACTCTGCAATTCTATGACTTAGGAGGCAGTGCCTACACCTTTAAATACTCTGAGTTGCTAAACACAGTTGCTAATGTCATCTGAAATGGCAACTACTACCCTGTCTGTCTACATAAGTGGGAGCATTTTCAAACTAGTGTGCAACAATGTTCTCTGTTTCCCTTTCCTCAATTAGTGCTAATTAAGGAAAAACAAATCATAGTCATATGAAGGGGAGGTGCTGCAAACTGTGTTGATATACAGAGAATATATATTGATATACCAAGGCAGCTAAGTTACTGTACTACTTCCGTTTTTGCCTATTTCATCCACAGACTAGTTAAACATGGTGAGGGGAAGCAACACAGCCCTGCAATGTCAGTAGGTCTGTCTCAATAGGACGTGATCAGATTAGGCACTCTCTGTATCCACATATGTGCGAAGTGCATTATTGGCACCAAATGGATTATAACCATTCCAGCAGAACTTGCTTTAGATGGACAAATTGTGTGACTCTGGGGCAGCATGAGGATGCTGCTGTGTGTACAGCGCTCCCAAAATGGTGCCTGCATCCATCACTGAATGCATATTATCATACAGTGTGTTCATTCCCTGCATCTCCTACCAGTCAGCATGGCTGGCTGACTGGGGCTGATGGGAGTTGTAGTCCAGAACAACTGAAGGGCACCAGGTTGGCAAAGGTTCTGTGAGTGTAACAGGCTTGATTCCTAGGTTGGATCCAGGGGGTGTGGATGGTGCTGGTCCCAAGAAAACAGAGGCAGGGGTGCTGATAAGAGAATCTGGTTGCCATCTGGTCCTAGGTGTGACACCTGTCTGCATGCAAATGCCAACTGCAGATAGTAGAAGGACCCTAATCCAGGCTCAAGCATGCTCAGATACAGATATTATACCAACTTTCAAGTGGCTGTCCTTATGAATGGTGATTTTCCCCTACCTTGCACCCCAGTGTTCAAATATCTGAAAATCCCCCAGGAGGTCCAATAGAGACCCTTGTCCCCAGCTCTGTTCCAAGGATCTTTTAGAGTTCTTCAGAAAATATAATTTAATAATTAACATTTACAGCAAATGCTCCCAGAAGGCAGCATAATTTGACAGTAGCCAAGACCAAACCTCTTCTTCCCCCACCCCACAATGCCACAGGACTCAAAACAGCTGCAGACACCCCAGTGGCTCGTCTGATCTGGATGGACATATGCTGCACATCTTTCTCCTGCAGACCAACTGGCTGCTTATTTCTATATGAGGCTATTTTGGCTCCTGCATGCGCACATGCCTCGTAGCGCCATGTGCAACTGCCTCTGTTTGCATAGCCAGTGTGCTCCATCCAATGCCCGACAGCTGCATAGCTTGTTCTACTGCCAGTTGCCAGCAGAGGGAGCAGCGCCCAAAGGAATACAGTACTAAAGCTGAAGGGGCCCAGGATGATTCTGAGGCTTTTCCTTTTGATCAGTTCTGCATCCTGCCCTTGCATGTGTTCAGCAAATAAAGCCAGGGCCTCCTATTTCTATCAGAGCCTTTCCGCCTGCCCACAAGGTGGCACAATGTCTCCACTATATGATCGTCATCTCTGCACAGGGTTTAAGACGTTTCCCAGGCTGTCAAGGGCAGGATGCTCTGTGCAGCTTCCCTGGATCTGTCATTTTGCAGAAGGTTCAGGTTTCTGTGCTCTTCCAAGTTTCTGAAGCAGCAACTCAGTGCTCCATCCTTCAGTGGGACAGCTTGCTGGGCAATTCCTCTTGACTCTGGCTTAATGCTTTTTCCATAAGAGGGGGGTGGATCTGACTTTGACACCCCCCCCTCTTTCTCTCCTAATTCATTATGGAGGAGGAGCCACTGCATATGGTGTTGTTGACATCATAACCACACGCCATCCACGGATGCCCAGTGCTTGCGGGCACCCATAGCGATTCTTCAGTCTCCTTTCTCTGTGCTACCTGCCTAGTCTACCCAAGAAGGAAGCCCTTGGCAGCAGATGCCCCCACCCCGAGGCCTAGCAGGTCTGTCCTTGGCAGTGGGGTGGGTGGAGCTACCGGTATCGGCAGGCCAGGGCATTAACGTTCTTCACCACATAGAAGCTCATCGTGAGCGGTGGGATGACCAGGGTCCGGCCAGGGCGGAGGGGGCGAGGCTTCAGCGTGGGCAAAGTCCCGTCGTCCACCATGGTGAGCGGCTGCCCATTAAGCTGCACTGACCTGCACACACAGAGCAAATTCATGAGAAAACCACCTTAGGGAAGCACAAGGGAAAGGCTGGTCCTAGACACAAAGGGATGGTGGCACAGCTTTGGGATGTCTTTTGTGGCTAGGAGGAAAGATGCAGGAGAATTGATATTCAAGAGGGTGGCCACACCAGCTTTGCACCTTTAGGAGTTGAAGGGGCCTGGACTCTGAGGACAATGTCATGTGAAGGTCCAGGGCTGGGAGTGGTAAGACTCATTCCATAATAGCAGGCAACACTTTCCCACTGGACATCAGTGCACGAACTATGCAGCTCTAATAGTAGCAAATACGCTTGTGGGCAAGTCGAAAGAAGTTCTAGACCATCAGAGCTGAGAATCTTCCTGGGGGTGACAATTACATTGTGCTCTCTTTGCTGCTTTGCAGTGTATCCTGTCCACACCTCCCCCAATTAATACAGGCAGACACTTAAAGTTATGTGTAGCAGCACACCCTACTGTATATGTCGTTTCATTTTAGGTGCCTGTTGCTTCACTGACCTGATTGATTATAAGGCAAATACAGTAAACAAATGGAGTGTGTGTAGCAATTTACACATTAGTCCTGTTACAGGGCTTAAGAAGTCTGGTCAGGCACGGGAGGATTGTTGGGGGAAAGGAACTACTTGGTACTACAGTGGTAACATAAAGTTGAATGACATTAGAGCAGCAACTTCCAGAGGGGTAGCTAAATTAGCCAGTTGCAGGAAAAGACCGTGAAAGGGGGAACCCTTCGTTACCTTACAGGCTAACAGATTTATTGTGGGGTCAGCTGTTGGTAAGCAGAAAGATGGGAGTACAATTTGCATCAAATTTAGGCAGGCTCAGCATCTTGTAAAGGTGGTGCATGTACTGAATAGGGAATTGATGGGGAGCATCACAAGCCTGATACCTGCATCAGTAGCTTCCCTTCTCCCCCCCCCCCCAAGGCACTGAACTCTAGCAGCAATGGTCTTTCTTGTCAATCAGGAGAGGCTGGATTCTAATACCACTTCTCAATGCCTACCAGGATGATAGTGCTCACCTAGAGTGTAGCCCTTCCTGCCCATAGGGCTGCAGCACATACTGATGGACAAGCTTGTCACGAAGGGTTCCCACCAGCTTGATTTTCTTCCGGGACCGGTGCAGGTTGATGATGTAAAGTGTGATGGAGCCGCGGACATAGTTGTGGCTGTGTGAGATAGAGAAAAGGTGGCTAAGGGTCAGTCATGTGCACACTTCCCTAGATACCTCCTGTTAGTATCAAGGTTGAGGACTTCCCTTATTGCTCCGCAGATCCCAAGATAAAATCACTCGTCAAAGGAACTGGAGGATGGGGCCATATTATGCAGAAGCTGTTGACCTTTTTGTCTAGCTAAAATCCATGACAGTATGAAATGTTTACTGCCCTTCCAATTCAGGAAGTTGCCCTTTCACATCACTTTCCTTTTCTCTCTCCTTTGCAAGGAAAAGTTTGGCAAGAAAATGGCCCTGACATATCCTGCAATAGGCTGGCCAGTGTGATGATGTGGCTGCAATGCATAGCTCCTCTGAACTCCTCAGCACACACAGAGCCCTATTTCTCCAGTAAGGTGGAGCTGTTAAAATGTCTTGGCCAAGCGATCTAGCCTGGGTGAAGAAAGGGCACAAAATGGAACTGTTGCATCCCATGATTTTAAGTAACCGCAAGGTGATGTTACCTAGGGATGGATTCTTCAGTGTGGTTCCAATCTGGTAAGAGAAAGGATCAAGGACAGTGCTATGTACGTGGCATTTTCTGGTCCAGAGTGCACAGTCTGATTGGGTGATGGAAGGAGGGGTCTGCTTTGCAGCAGGGAGCTGGACTAGACAGCCTTTCAAGTTCACTGCTTTTTGATATAGCCATGGGGACAGCCACTTCAACCTGTGAAAGGGTGGGTGTGTAACAAACTGGCTGCTCATGCATTTCTAACCAATGGGATGGTCAAGTGGGCTCTAGAGTCATTAATGTGTGTTTTGCAGCTAACATGCACGACAACAGGCACTTGCAGTTTTAATCGAATCCCTCTGAATCAGCCACAATTTGCAGCTGGCCCTGAGAAGCGCTACCAGCATTAAGACTGTCAAAGAAGGTCAATTTACAGGGCAGAAGGAAGCTACATTGCTAAAGGAAGCTCCACCTTTTGGAATGTTTGAAAAATGGTGGAAAGGTTAAGAGCATGAGATGGGAATCCCCAGCTGAAACCTCCCCTCAACTGCATGAATTTACTACGGTATGTGGCCTTAGGCAAATCACTTATCTTCTCAGCCTTGGACCCCATCTGTAATATGGGGACAATAATACAGTTCTGTTGCAGGATCTTTGTAAAGATAACATGAGGCACTCAGAGCTTTATAAATATTATTTTCCTCAGACCGTATTTCTAGAGTCTAAAGCTCTTTACAGTACTCATGCTTCTGCAACGAGCTTAGCCAGAAATGCCCAAAACAGAAGACAGAGAGGGTGAATAGCAGTCTCTCTTCCAAATGCACAGGGCATGAGATGACCTGCCCACCTGTGCCCGCTCCTGCTGCCTTTCCTTTCCCACCTGTCCCTATCCCAGTTGCCAGTTACCTGTCAGTCACTGGCCAAGACTCCCTCCTGGAGGGGGAAGCTTGTTGAAAGCATCTGCCCGAAATGAGGAAGCAACAATGGGGACCTGTGTGCACACAGGGGACTCCCAGGCCCTGTGCTCGGAGGAGGATGCTTTGAAAAGGCTTATCACAGAAACCCTAGCTAGGCTGGGTGCCCCAAGTGAGGGGAGTGGGGGGGGGGAGGAACTGAAACCAGACCCCCAGGGCCTTTGGAGGAAAATGCACTCTCTTGATCTCATCCTGATAAAAGTTGGGCTGCAAAGGCACTCACCCTAGTCTCAGAGATAGCTGCTCTTCCCTATCATCACCAGAGCCATTCCCCGCCCACCCCAGCCACAACCAGAGCAAGTAAGGATGCAGGTATGTGCACAGGGATTGCGGGGGCAGCAGGGAGAGGAAAAGCAGGTCCTTAAATCCTGGTCCCCAAACAATTGTTAGAACCTCCTTGCAGCAGGAGGAGAACTTAAATCTTCTTTTGGGGGGGGGGTGGAGAAAGGGTGGGTTATAGACAAGATCTACTCCCTTGCTGTATTAATTGTCCCTGGGACACCAAGTGTCAGTAAGAGACCTGCTCTTTGGCAGGGACAGGGCCATAGCTGCTCAGAAGGATGGAGCAAGAAGGTATCGCTATCATTAAATAGCTTTTGGCTGCGAACGCACCTCTTTACCTTGGGTTTTGACACTAGAGATGTATACATTTTGGGACTCACTTTTGTTTCCAAGATCGCAAGTTGTTTTGAATTGTTTTTAATGTTGTGTTTTTATTGTTGTGACCTGCCCTGCGACCTTAGGTGAAAGGGATGACAGTAGCAAATCCTCCTCCTCCTCCATGCCAAGTGACATTTTCTTCCAGGGTTGTGGCCCATGCTGAGTTAACCCTCTTGGGTCTTCCAGTCACCAGTGCCCCAGCCCCTACCTCTGTTCCAAGAAGTTGTGCTTGCGGCATGAGGCAACTCACTTGTAGTAGCTGGTGCAATGAGCATAGATGCGCAGTTTATCACGGATCACCCTGCCAAGTCGAGGTTTCCTCTGCAGCCCGGCCACATGCACAGAGAGCACCCTGGGCCCGACAAGTCGCTTGTAGAGCAGGGAGAGCCAGTAATCCTGCCCCACAGAAAAAGAAAAACATAAAAGCAGGTGAGCCATTACACCACATTCAATGCAGGTAGGAGATCTACTTTTAATATTGTTCTCCCATGTTGCACCTTCTGCTCAAATTCTCCCTTTCACTGTAACTACCAAAAACCTACAAACTCTGCCCTATATTGGCTTATGCTGCCGTAGAATGAGTGACCGTTAGTCTCAGTTATACCACTGCGGGGAGTTTTGTCAGAGGACCCTGGGGGTTCCTTGCACAGGTACATGTCCAGAGGCAGAAGGTGTTGGGAATGGTGTGAATAGGATGACCTGCCATGCAGTCCTATTCAGCAGACCTGCCTGTCTCCTGGCAGAGCCATTACAGGATGCATTCCCAGAGGCCCAGTATAGCTTTACAACCAGGCCAGCAGGGCTGTGAAATTGTGCACTAACCACATGGTGAATAAATGTTGCTGTAATCTGGCATGTAGCAGCAGCATAATAGTCCCTTCACTCGCGGTCCTCTGAGAGCTATTATTGGCAAACAGAGGAGAACATTAAATGTCACTTGTGGTTCTGCTCTCCACACTTCACGTCCTGTTCCTTCCAGAGACGCATGTTCACGCCTGCAGATGAGATGAGGCGCAGCAACAGGGGTGCCATCAGCCACAAGTATGAGAACAACACACACTTAGCACGCAAGTGTGAGGCAAACAGTGTGGTGTTTTCTCCCAACCAAAGTGCCTACTGGGTTTGTTACTCTGTTCTTTACAAAGAATAGTTGCCCAGAACTCATTTTCAGAGGCTGCAGCACAATTCTGAGCTGTGAGAGTGTTAAAAGAAAAGGTTGAGAGTATTTGCGGTGAACAATATCATCCAGGGGTGTGAGGAGACAGAATTTCAGATCAAGGACAACTTGAGGGGAACTTTGAAGTACGCCTGACCCTGAATGCAGACACATTCCCAATTCCTCCTTTGCAAGTGCAGCCTTACCTGCCCCACAACTTTACAACAGATTTACCTTTCAGGCAGAGACTGGGCAAAATGCTCCCATGGACCAAAGTGGGAAGCCTGGCAGGCTTAACTAGGCCTGCAGGCTGGAGTAAGCTGGGAGTAAGCTGAGAGTACTCTGGGAGTATCTCCCAAGGGGTGCCATTGTCATGTTCTTCCTGGAAGCTCACTTAACACATTCCTTGTCAAGCATCTGTTGGCCTTCATTTTCCCTAGACACAGGACAGGGTGTTGCATAGACCAGTGGTTTTCAACTAGTGTGCCGTGGCACCCTGGGATGCCTTGAATGATGGTCAGGGGTGTCACGGGCAACACTGGCATCTGTCCATCTTTCCTTCCCTTACTCCTCTGA
The DNA here is from genome assembly GCF_009819535.1 of Lacerta agilis. Classification (NCBI taxonomy): domain Eukaryota; kingdom Metazoa; phylum Chordata; class Lepidosauria; order Squamata; family Lacertidae; genus Lacerta; species Lacerta agilis. The sequence continues at coordinate 55,519,508 of NC_046316.1, forward strand.
TGCCCTCTCGCATCTCTGCCTCCCAAAGGCTTGTACAGCTGTTAGTTGCAGCAGCCCTGGCTACAAGCTCCCCAGGTGAATGGTGCCTCGGGGTCTGGCCAGGAGCTGAGGCAGCTCAGAGATCAGGGGTGGCTGCAGCGGCTGCCTGGAGAATTCCCAGGGAGAAGGGAGAGGAGAGGAGGAGGGAACACTCCACAAAGGAGAGTGTTTGAAAAAGGGTGAGATGCTACCAGCTTAGCAGGCAAGAGGTGACATAACTGGGCTCCTGAGCCCCACAGGGGTGTTGCAGAAAGAAGGTAGTTGGTCAAGGGAGCTGAAAATGGTCAAGAGGTTGAAAACCTCTGGCATAGACCATTACTATCCAGTCCAGTACTGCTGCTCAGCTAATTGATGAACCCGTCCCTTATGAGAACATTGGAACTTGCCTTACCCTAAGTCAAACCATTGGTCTATCTAGCTCAGAACTGGGATGAGTGGCCATGTGATGTGCCACAGAACCTGAAGCTGTGCTGATAAGCCTAGGACTGCCTTGGATGGAGTCTAAGCACTACTGTGACATGACGGGAATTGGATCCTGCCCTGATGGCTGCTGGGTAGGAGCGGAGAGTCTCCCAGGCTCTTGCAGCAGCTGGAGGAATAGCTGAACTGTACCTTGTCATCACCTCTTCCTGACAGAGTCCAGAGCATGGGGGTGGATGGGAACTGAGTTCAGTGCCATCGGCAATCAAGGCTCCATGGCTGTTTTGTACAAGGCACTTTCCACTTCATTCTCTACATCCACAGAGCTGGATGTATGTGTGTAGAACTAAAGCCTTTGTGACCAAAGATGCAGGTGTAATTGAGTCAGCACCTACTACAAGATGTACTACCATGGCCCCTTCTATTTCTAGGGTAGCCAAGTGGCCAGACTCCTGGCAATCCAAAGGCCACCGGTTCAAGCTGTTTATTCCTCATAAGTTGCAAGTGCAGATTTGTGACTTTTCTATCTAGCAGGACCAGAAAACTTTGTCCCACTGCACTATATATTTTCTGCTCGTAGAATATGGGTGGTATTTGAAGGCACTGTCTTTTATCTTTGATCTTCAGAGCAGCAGCAGAGTTGAAAGACACTCATGTTGGCAGGTTGAATTATCCCTGGATCTCTGAACTCAGCCACATGAGCTCAGCTATCAGAGCATCTGCTTCGGCAGAGCATCTCTGTAGCTGGAGCTTTCATTCTGACTGAGCTGGATGGGCCATGGCATGGAAAGCCAAGGAACGGAGCTCTTGCAATGGGCGCCCAGCCTGAGTTCGTTGCCAGCTGATGGGCAGCCAGGCTAAGGCAGTGATTGATGCCGCGGCTTCTCTCAGCAGCTAAGGGTCTGCACAAAGGAAAGGCAGCATGTGGAAAAGTCTTTGTCACCGAGCGAGAGGGAGGATTTGGTTTCACATCCCAGCAGCCCTACACAGGCCCAAACAGCTGCTTTCATCTCGGTGATAGCTCCCACGGGAAAAGAGCGGCCGTCACACCTCACCCCAGGTTCAGTCTGGCTTTGCTGTTATTGTTGCTGGGATTTTTTTAAAAAACAAAAACAAAAACCCTCTAGCAACTCACCTGCTGAGGGCAAAAGGAAAGATATCGGCTAAAAGTGTAATGAGAGGTGCTTTAAAAAAAAAAGAAATGGAAGGACAGCCATTCAAAGTGCAGTCCCTGAAGATAAATAGCACAGAAGAGGGAGTCCTGTTCCACATTAGGACAAACTACCTTGAAGCACTTGCAAATCCTACAGGAAACTGTCCTACATCTCTCTCACACACATACAAGACTTGGACCCTTCTGGGGCCCCCATACTCTCAGTCACCTGGTATAGCGGTGACTTAGAGAAAATGACTTATATTGTTATTTTATTTATTAAATGTACATACTATCCTTCACCCAAAGATCTCAGGATGGTTCACAAGATAAAGATACAAAATAAAAGCACAAATAAATATTATATTTGCATGCTCAGTTGATGGCATATGTCATTTTGGTTTGGGACCATGTAACACTTGTTCTGATCATTAGCTGTAAGCTATATATCCTTTCCTCTTCCCTTCCACCTCGTTATTAGACAGATTTATTTATTTCATATATTAGTCACCTGTTGACCTAGTCCTCTAGGGGAGGAAAAAGACAAATTCATTAAAGCATTAAAATATCAAATCAGATCCGATCTCCTCCCCCCCCCTTTTTTTGCCCTTCTGGACCAAGGCATCATGAATAAAGAAGCCTCCAAGAAATGCTCCCCCCTCAGTCTTTCTAGGGAAGAATGTGAATTGGGGGTTAAGGATAACCTGCTTTTCCCAACGTACCTTGATCACTGGAAAAAACATGATGTCCTTTTGTACCGCTGATCCACCCAAAGAACATGGGAAAGCTCAGTTGGTAGAGCATGGGACTCTTAATCACAGGGCTGTGGATTTGAGCCCCACATTGGGCAAAAGATTCCTGCATTGCAGGGTGTTGTATTAGATGACCCTCACAGTCACCTCCAACTCTACAATTCTTTTTTTTTTATGGGGAGGGGTTTTTGACTTCTCTAATCCATTTTCCTGATGCCCGAAGATGTGAGGCTGAAGGAGCCAGAACCAACAGCTGATTATCTGAGAGACAACTGTAAGAAGTCCAGAGTCTCCCAGGGACTCAGCTGCAGAAGAATGCAAAATCTACAGCTCATTACAGGCAGGGCTCCGCATTTGCAGCAGCCCTTCTGCTTCCCAGATCCCCACTGCTGCATTCCAGGGGCCTGCTGGCAGTGTCTCTCAGATTGGTACCCTGGACCAGGCTTGTAAATTCCTGGCCGAGGAGATCCAGAGCTTCTCGGCGCTGCCAAGAGTTCCACTTGCAAGGTGTAGAATTTATTAGACTGAAAAAAGATGAAAAGAAAACCTGCTACTTTTAAAGACCTTTTACATACGGTTTCCTTATTAGAGTCCTGAGCGCTTGGAACAGCAATGGCCTCAGCCTTTTTGAAGAGCTACAAATGAGCGGGTTTGCATTAAACTGGAGGGAACTGCCCTGCTGTGTGAAGTTGTGAACTCCTTTCACCTTCGTTCCTATAAATCTAAACTGCGTTCAGCTCCGTTTTCCTGGCTCTTTAGTCTTTCCCTAAGGAGCCGGCTGCCCTGACTTTGGTTGTTTCTACAGCATGTTTTCAGGACTCTTAATACTCCTCTCCTGCCCCCCCCTTCTCCTGCTTGTGCACCCCCCCCCAAGAAACCCCTGACTCTCTTGCTCTTGTGTACCCCACAAGGGTCCCACAGAGACTTTCACAGTGGACCAAGTTCCAGCTCCAGAGGTAACCCTGCCCCATCTGCTTTCAACATGTTGTGCTTGACATTAACTAATGTCTCCTATTAGCACTGAAAGAAACCAATCTGGAAAAATGTATTTTCAAGCCGAGTTCAAACAGGCCACAAGGAGCAGTGGATTTTCAGCTGCTCGTAGCTTTTTCTTTCTTTCTTTATTTTTTTGTGATGCAGCCAAGAGTCTGAGGAACAGGTCAAGGGCACAGAAGTCAAGCACAAATCCCCTGATTTACTGACTGGGAACAGGAAAGGCAGGGAGGAAAAACTCAGACTGATATGGCAGAGACACTGCAAGTGGACAGGCGGAGAGAGATAAGAGAAAGGGGTGGGTGCTGTGTTGCACATCTGACAACAGGAAAGGGATAGCCAGCCCTGGCCTGAAATGGGGACACAGAAATGTAGATGGGGACAGAGCTAGTGTAGTGGAGATTGGAGTACAGTGTAGAAGCAGTGTAGCATAGTGGCTGGAAAGTTGGACTAAGGCCACATTCACACCATAAATTCAAAGCACTGTGATACCACTTTAAACAGGTATGGATTCCCCCAAAGAATTCTGGAAACAGAGTTGTTGGGAGGCTCCTGTTTCCCGCAAAGACCTACAATTCCCAGAGTTCCCTGTAAAACCACTGTGAGAATTGTACTGCTGTGAGGAGAATAGGGACCTCGTACCAACTCTCAGCACCCTTAACAAACCACAGCTCCTAGAATTCTTGGCAGGGAAGCCATGACTGTATCATAGTGGTATCATAGTGCTTTAAATGTATGGTGTGAATATGGCCTTAGACCTGGGAGACCAGAGTTCAAAACCTCACCCAGCCATGAAACTCACTTGGGTCTGTTTCTCAGCCTAATTTACTTCACAGGGGTTTTGTGAGGATAAAATGTGGAGAGGGAGAATTACCTATGCTACCTTGAGCTTTCTGGAGGAAACGTGGGATATAATAATGTAGTAATAAATAAATATGTGAATACAAGACATAGAGTGTGTGGGTCAACATATCATATATCTTTATTGGTTAAGAAAATAACTGCTGTTCTGAAACAGCAACTGCAAAAAGGATGGTGTGTGTGTGTGTGTGTGTGTGTGTGTGTGTGTGTGTAAAAAGAGGTGTGGAGAATAGGGCAAAACAAGAGGCCATGGTCACACTGCATACCTATAGCAAATAAGGAAACCAAGCAGTCTTGTGTGGCAGAGACCCAATAAGAACAAACTGGTGATGCCCATTCAAAAGATACAGAATGGAATGTGGTATTGCACACCTACCGGCAAAGGGTTGAAGTTCTGGTCCACAAGATGGTTGTGCCCATGGTCAAAAAATGAGTGACGCATTACTACATCAATGCCCTGACTGGACAACATCCCAAGAGAGTTCAGCCACCTGGCAAAAAAAACAGAGGACTTAATCAGTATTTCAGAGAGTAGCAGGCCATGGATCCCCAGAACATTCTTCTACATTCTGCCTGAGCCCCACAGATTCTTGGCTCCCATACTTAAGAGCAACTGAAGTGTTAACAACAGATTTAGTTCCTTCCATCAAGGAAGTACACTACAAATGTCTTCATCTCCATTTTCTCCTCACAGCATCCCTGTGAGGTAGTTTAAACTGAGCAATAGTGACCGGTCTGCAGTCACCCATTGAAGTTCACTGCTAAGCAGAGGTTGGACTGTTTATAGTGTGGAATTACTATTCTTTATTCAGTCATATTTATGGAGAATTCAAATGAGCTCTTAGTCAACCAGCTGGAATGACTGTGTTGTCTGTGTTGCCTTTTTTGCTGAGCTGATTTGTTTGGTTTTTAAGAGGTAAAATGCAATTGCAATATTCAATGTGGACTAGCAAAGCACTACGGCTACTGTGTCATTAATTATAAGCTTTCTTATTGTTCAGTGCAACCAACAATCTGTCTTTTCATTACCCCTTAATTAGTCAATTATTTGTACCCTGGTACATTTATTTGTACCTTTTGTCTTGTTTTTTATTTTCTGAAATAGCATTATTTTACAATTGAAAAGAAAATTCAAAAATGAAACGAAAGCACCCCACACACAATAACAGAGACTAATTAAGAAGTTCTTCAACACTGCTGCTGCCTTCGTGAATAGGAAGCAATTAGAGGCAGAAGACACAATGAGGAAGCTTCTTCATAAAGTTACAACAACCTTCCCAGAAAGGGACTTACTTCATAGTAAACATTATAGAAGAATCGTGGCCATAGGGACCAGCATCTTCAGATAATATAACAAGTGCCATATGGAACTTGCTAATTGTGGAAAAATAATGCCTTAATTCGAAAGGGTTCTAGTGTGGATGAAATTTTGAAGTGTAATGTCTCTTTTTCAAGTCCAATACTCTAGCAATGGACAAATCAATTGAAGTCCATGTTGCTTTTGCATGTGTTCACCTGTGTCACTTTTGCATTGATTCATTTTTTCCTGCATTGATCAACAAATATTTTTTTAAACCTGCACAAAAATTAACATTTTAAAGATATGGATTGAATCCAGCTAAAAAGTGAATGTGTAGAATGAATTTTGCAAGTGCAATGGAATACCTCCCTCTCTCCTCCCCCTGTGTCACCCCCAAATCTGCTCCAGAGGGTTGGGGGAGCAGACTGGAGGGTAGGAGAAGCTCCACTGTGCTTATAAAAGTCATTCCATGTATGCAGTGATGGGCTAGTTAGATAAAAAACAATGATTATTTATTTATTTTTAAAGACTTTTTCTTTTAAAATACTTTTTCTAATATACTCTTTCTCAAAATATTCATTTTAAATGCATTTTGCCATGTTTAACCAGGAATGAACAAACATGTCAATTTACTGGTAGTTTCTTTCTCATTTTGCCAATCTTAAAATTTAGTTCATTTCTGCATCAGTTTGTATGTGGTTTTAAGTCAGCATGAAAACACACAAACGGATTCACATTAAAATACACACCAAATCAATCCCTTGTTTAAACTGCTGAAAATTGAGTTGCAACATTCAGAAAAGTGTGAAATTTTGTGAATAATTACATTAATCCAAATCAGACCGGTTTGAACTGGAATTTGCAAAATAATAATAATAATAATCTTCAAGTATCCCTACCACACCCTATCCAGCACACAGCACTATTTTCTTATCCAGCCTTCACTCTGATAAAAGTCCTCTGCCCTTTTGGCAACAGAAACTCAAGCGTTTTTCAAGAGATAGATGCTAATGTGATAAAAATGTTGTGAAGTTATCTGGTGAAAACCACTTTTGGGAACACGGTTAATGCTACACATTTTCCCCGTTTCCATTAAAGGCTGTGCTGGATTTACTGTACACAGTTATATAGATCCCAGCTGAGATATTCAGTGATAGCCAAAAAAACCAATTCCATGACTATCAGTGATGGTCCCTGAGGTTAGGGAGAAGCAAAGCGATTGCACAGAAATAAAATAGAAAGAAAAGATGCAATTTTAGAAGTCACTTTTATTTACTCATTTTAGCTGCGAGGCTGCAATCTTACTTATACGCTTAGTAAATCCCAGTGAATTTGGGAGAAAGCATGACTGACTGACTTGGGAGGAGGCATGCACAGAATTGGGTTGCATGTGTAAAATAGCACAGAGAGGACAGCAAGTTTCAAGTAAATCCTGTCTACTGATGTACAACTACACCATCTTCACTGTACATCTGACATTCTAATGAGCAAAGACAAACAGGGCGGGTGCTGGAGGAAAGAGAATAAGGGAATGGGAACTTTCAGCCAATCAGCACTCTGACCAAGCTGCTGGGAAAGGAAGCCAGAGGTATGTGTAAACAAACAAGCAAGCAAGCAAACAAACAAACATCACGCTGAGATTCTGTGGCTCAAAAAGCTGGGCTCTATATAAAACAGTCTTCTCCAACCTGGTGTTCTCCAGATGTTTTGTACTGTGACTCCCACCAGCCCCAGCCAGAATGGGCTGGGGATGATGGGATTTGTAGTCCAAAACATCTGGAAGGCACCTGGTTGGGAAGGCTGATATAAAGTATACAGATAAAACAGATTGGTGTTTAATTTTTTTTTTAAAGTATTCCATTTCTGTAAGTCGCTGGGAGGGACAAGGAGCTCAGCAAGGCACTGATGTCCTTCCCTTTCTCTGACCACAGAAAATATTAAATTACTCGATTCTCTGACGTCAGAGATGTCTCCAGAAAATGTTCCAAACCTACCACATAAGGCTCCAAAGCCTTCTTACTTGGGTGGTAAAGAAAGCTAAAATTCTAATGAAATTGAGTTTTGTGCTTCACTGGACCAATTTTCTATACTTGTACAGAAGGGAGGAAAGACACAAAGCCTTGAATCACCCTTGTCAATGGCAAAGCCAGGCTGTAAAAAACCATCCTGAAGAACAGGCAAGATACGCACTTTGGATAAGTGAATGGGATGGAATGGGACCTCATTGAAAACAGCCTCTTTCACTGGCAGGATTTCCTTAGAACTTGAAAACTAGCCATCCAGTTTATCCTTAAAAAGTTTCTCCATGGAAGGAAATTCCATAACTTTGGGGCAGTTTGTTCCATTGTCCAAGTGGTCTTACAGTCATAAAAATTTTCCTGTCTCTTTCTGGTAAACAGATGCTTTTGGTGGGAAATTTATTACGAAGAGTTTACAATAACGCATTCACAGTAAAATCCTATATATGTTTACTCAGAAGAAAGTCCAACTGTATTCAATGCATCTCATTCGCATGAAAGTGTGCATAGGGCTGTGGCTTTTCAGTGCAATTATATACATGTATACTCAGAAGTAAAACGGGACTACTCATTAAATTAATTGGGACTTACTCCCAGTTACGTAGGTCTAGATCAATGCGCAAAGTGTTCTGAAACTTTTATTCTGGAAATGAGGCAGGAATCAGTTCACTTGGGGGGGGGACTGCATGTGACCTTAACTGTGGAGTTCTGTCCATGTGTGCGCAGATGCAGATGCAGGCGCACACACACGCACACTGCTTCCATAGGGGACATGACCCTTATCAGGACCTGAATTTGTGAGGCTTTAATCCTTTGCCCTTCTGCTGTTGTCTCAATCTGGATTGTGCTTCCTGGGCCTGCAATTTTCATTGCAAACAAAACAAAACAAAACCCCATGTTGGAACCTTTTTTGTGTTTGTTGTTTTCAATGTATGCTCCCCCCCCCCAATCCAGACTGGGACTGCAGCAAGATGCAAAGAGTTAACCTCTCCCCAACCTCCTTGCTAGGGTTCCAAACTGGATTTTGGCGCTGGACTGGGGAACTAGTGAGGGATCCTTGTATTCAAGGGCAAGCAGCCAGGGGACAAGCAGCTGACATACCGATTGATTAATTATCCATTGATTAATTCCCTGTCTCCACATCACACACACCACCACCACCACCAACAACAACAACACACTCAGGTTGACTCACAGGAAACTGGCAGCATAGGAATCTGAGAGGTTGGTGATGCCTCCTTCAGAGGTGGCTCCGATGCCCTCGAGCCAAATCCTTTTTCCAGGCACATGTGCATTGACAACCTATTGCCAAAATAAAAGGTCAAGGATGGTCAGTAATCTTCAGTAGGCAGCTAGTACTCATAAATTGCTATGGGTGTGGACAGGTTAGCACACATAGGATTGCTTAGCTTTGTATGGCTTAATGAGGTAACAGAGTAAAGGTGAGTAATAGGTAGGAAACACCATGAGGTTGCCTGGCATCAACTTCCTCACCTCTCCCCCACTTCCAGTACCTGCACTGATCTTACTCCAACCCCTTAACATACAGGTCTTTGCAGGCTTTTACTCTGACCATTTCTTAAGTGCACAAGGAGCCTCTGATCCAGCACTGGTTCCCTTCCCTAGGCTTATGTGTCCCATCTGAAGCACCACAAAGCATGTTGGCTAAGAAAGCACCCCACTGTTGCAAGATGGGGGTGTTATTTCTTCAAAGTCCCATCTCCTTACAGAAGTAGAAATTACACCCACACACTAACTTGTGTAGGATATATCCCATATACATAGATAAACTTCCCTTCCAAGTTACATCACATTAGGCTGGCATGCCATCTAACCATGGGGCAACCCTACCATCTTCCTGACTGGACCACCATCCATCCCCATATAGCAGTTATGCAGCAAAGGTTGCCCTCATTCTCAGTTTTAAAAAGCTGGTCATTTCTGATCCTAACATGGTGACTCCTTTGCGTATATGTTCATTGAAAGCTGCCCTTCAACCAGCACTGCACAAAAGGGCCACTTTCACACACTGTATTTGTAATGTGTATATACATAAACATGTGTGCACAGCTAACACATTTTTCACTGCTTTTATGATATAAGTACAATGCACCATGGAGCTGGGATCACTGTATGTACAAGTATAATGTGTAAATTTGCCAAAGAACTAAATAAAGCAATAGCAGCCAAATGAAAGGGGGGAAATCTGGTTAGTGCTCAGATGGCCAATCTACATGGGTGCACAGGGTCTAACTCCTCCATAAGCCAGGGCAGGATTTCAGACTCTAAACTGTTTCTGAGAAACTGAGAACAGGCACTACGGTGGTAGCAACTATGAAGCAATCTCATGTCACAACCACACCAGATTGCATAATGAGAGTAATAATAGTTCTGGGCATAGGGTGGCAACAGACTTACTAGTTTTGGAGCAGCCAAAACATTATCACAAGGCCTTGATTCTAAGACCAAATTGGGCAGGGGTACTTTGCTGAGCATCTGAAGTGGTGAAATGGAGATATGAGCATGGCATCAGAGATACCGGCCTGGGAAATGCCATCGTAACACAAGACAAACCTTGGCAGCACAGACATGCCCAGGACAAGACGGCGCCAGCAAACAAAAGCGCATCAGTGACAACAAGGACTGAAGATGCCAGCTTGCAGCTCCTTCTGCCTCTGCACAGGAGACCTGTCAGAGTGCCTAGGAGATCTGGCCACTTGCCAGACCTGGCTTCATTACCTGAAGGCAGCATCTTGTAGCAATAAAACAAGGCAAGAGCATAGAAAGGGGCTCAGGACTTTAATTAGTGGTACTTCACCTAATATTTGTGTTGGGTTCTCTAACAGAATGATTGGTCCCCTATTAGGATCAGCTTGATAGCCCAGATGAAAATCTGACCCCAAATTAAGACAAAAAAGTCCTTTCTGACTAATCATGTTTGTTTTGATTAGTCAACCATTCTAGTCAACAATGGATCAAACATTCCTGCCAGGAAGTCTCATAGCTAAGCAAGATGCATTCCAAAAAGAAGAGCCATATTTCCTATGGTGTACAATGATCCAGGAAAAGATTCTATCTCACTTTTCATTTTAATTTCCAAAGGTCTATTGCCTCACCCTCAATTCCTATCTTGTTGAGACTACAGTATATGTACTGCCATACTCTACCAGATGTTCTGATACTACTACAGCTTGACTGACTCCAAAGTAGCCATTCCCAATGCTCCCATAGGGACAGAGCCTTCTGTGGGACATATCCTGGATGTCTTCATACCTACTCTCCCAGCTTTGCTTAGCCTGACCTGAATGCTGGGATCCTGCAGGGCCCATAGGTAGCAAGGTTGGTCCCAACTGAAACCCCTGCTAGGTGAGTCTAACACTGGGCAGAGTGAGCCCAGGAGAAAGCTCCCAACCCTTGGAGACATGCTGCCCTCTTGCCCCAGCCATCCCTCTCACTCACGCACTTTCTGGATTTTCCTGATCTGGTCAGAGAGTGTGTCTAACAGGCGCGTTTTCAGGAAGTCCGTCACCTTGGCCACTCGGCCATCAAGGTAGTAACTGGAATGAAAATGAGAAGGCAACAGTCAGAGAGGGGCTGCAGTTATGTGCTCTCCCTCACCCTGGCTAAGGACCGCGCCTCTGATGCCCACATTTGGGGTTCCCCAAAGGTTGATCTCTGTTCTGTGTAAGATGAGCTGCTCTTACTGACCTTTGTTTCTTCTACCACTCTCTTCTCTGTGCCTTCTACCACAGGATGCTCCCTGTGCCCAGAGGACCCTCCCCACAATTTCCCTCTCTTCTAAAAGCCCCTCCATAATCCATCTCTTCAGCAAAGCCTTTGCCTGCACCTCTACTTCCATTTGCACAAGTAATTGTGCAATTAGTCCCTGATCTCTTCTTCCTACTAACTTGTCCATCTAATGAAGACAGCAAGCCCTCTGGGCAGAAACACATTTCTATGTTCCGCACAGTGCCTAGCACCACATCTGGTGCAAAATAAAGAGAAAAATATTATTAAGGTTCCCAACTTTGAGCTTGCCCATCCAGTCAGGCCCTTCTGCTCACATTGTGTAAATTAATTGATGGACCATGTATAAATACACTGGTACAACTAACCTCACCACCCTGTTCTTTCTGACACATGAAAGAACAGGAAATGCACAATTCTTCACCAGGTTTGAGAGGCAGTGTGTCCCTCAGCACCAGTTTTTGGGGCGCAATAACAGGGAAGGGCTATTGTGTTCATGCACTTGTGGGTGTCCCAAAGGCATGTGGTTGGTCACTATGGGGAAAAGGATGCTCAACTAGATGGATAGTTGATTTGATCCAGTGGAGTTCCTTTTATGCTCTTACCAACACCAGATCCTGTAAAGAGATATCTGGACCAATGTTTCAGAAACCATACACTGACCCTGCCATTACCACCCTCCATTAGCCAAGCTGAGTTTCCCCCATGAAAGAGTGCAATATATAGGTATAACAAATCAATGCATGAATGAAAAGAGAGGGTAAATGGGACTAGATTTATTGCAGAGGCAACATCGTAAGCAGAAGGATAATGCCAGCAGGGGATCTTTTCTGAAAAAGTACTGGATGGATTTAGACTTGGGTTAGAAAGCTTCACATAAGGCCGGAAAATGACAGGCAAGGATGTGCTGGTTCTAAGATACACCTGGGAGTTTTCTTTCCAAACATGAGAGACTGGTCACCCGACAGGCAAGGCGGGACAGAACTTTACAAGTGTTTTTTACTGTTGCATTGCTTAAGTGTCTCCAGCATCTTTGCAAGGATAGGGAGAACGCCAGAGCAAACTGACCCCACATCTGGTGATTCTCTTGGCTGCTCCACTAGGTCTGGTAGATAGCTAGCTGCCCAATGGCAATCAGTTGTTTCCAACACTCTCATTTACTTCTATTGGAGCATTCCCTTTACTGTGTGGTGCATTAAAACGTCCTTGGGCTTTTGAGACAGGCAAAACAGACCTTTCCTGCTGAGAAGGGGGTGGGTGGGTCCTAGACCCTCCAAAAGGCTACAAGATTAGCACCTGCTGTCATGCTGAAACTGTGTGGCTCCTCTGCACGTGTTTCGAGGGGAGGAAGTCTGTCATGAAAAGTTTGAACCACTGAGCACATTCACATGTAATGCTAAGCCAAGATGTGTGTTGGTTTTTTGAATCATAATATTCACAACTTGTATGTTGATGCATTCCTGCTTTGCTCCTCCCTTCATCCAGCTGGGAGCAACAAACCACAAGTTCTGGCTTGGCATGATGTCATCCTAGCAAGTGCTCCTCCTAGTACATTGCTCCCAAACAAACCACAGTCAGCAAGACAAGAATAATAAACCTTGGCTTCACATCATGGTTAGTTTGGAGAGGAACAAATAATGCACACTGGTTTGGACATAATGCTAAAGTCAAGGGTTGTGGTTTGCTTTTCCCAGCTGGGAAGAGCAAAACAGGAGCGCTAGTGCACATTATGGATAAACAAGTCACACACCTTGCCTTAGCGTTATATGTCAACACAACCCTTGGATTAAAATGAAGGGACTGCACAGCATGTTTGACTTAAAGTGTTTGCTAGCACATCTGGAAGCATAGTGGGAAATGCTGTTTGGACAAATATGGCAGGAGTTGAGCCCTACAACTGAATGGTGTAGTTACTGTGAGGTTTGGGGTTAGGAAATTAATGGAGAAGTTGTTAAAAGTTTGGCATAGGCCCAACAGACTGCACTCCTTCCCAAGAGCATTAGTTTGAAGCTCAATCAGGCTTCTGAGCAAAATAATATCAGCTTCAATGGTAGCAGAAAAATCATTCTTTTCATATACCATAAAGACACCACAGTCTCTGTTGTGACACATTGTCCCAAAAGAAAACATAGACCCTGGTTAGTGTGTCTGCATCCCTTAGAATCTCGCACCACTCATGGAGACTGGGGTGGTGTTTTAACAATATATTTGCTCTGCTGGAAGCTCTCCAGTTCAGGAACTTAAAGAAGACTGGAAGGGTTTTTTACCTCTCCCCATCAACATGTTAACTTCAGCAGCAAAAGCCCAAGGTGAATCGTGGACAATAAATGTCTACATACATATCTAATCATGCAGTTCAGTACCACATCACTGTTTGCACTGTGCTTGCTGCCTACCTGCATGCTTAAAAGCCCATGCAAGCCATTTCTGGGGAGTTGGGATGCCAGCTGCCTCTTACACTAAGCAAAACTATGAAAGCATCAGTATCTTTTTAGGACACCACCCACAATTAACGGCCCAAACCATTAGCCTCAGATGGGATTTAATGAGCAGAGTTTGAGGGCTTCAGAACAGCTGTTTTTGTTTTACTCCTCTTTACGGTAGAGGAACCTTTGCCCCATTATCTGACCCCCTCCTTTTATTTCAGTTAATTGCATTAAAGCCACTTCCCAACACTCAGGAATTTCCAAATCCATTCCTGCTCCAGGAAGGTCTGCTTGGAATTAGAGCCCCACCACCTCCTCTCTTCGTCCCACCTCCCAGTTTTTTGTCACTAGCAGGGGAAGGGGAGGCTGGCACCTTCCTCCTGCAGCTACTCAGCAAGGCACAGGTTTCTTGCACAAAATACTTCCTCCATCTCTGGTATTGTCACCATTTGCTCCCTCTCAATTACTGAAAATCTTGATGATGATGATGATGATGATGATGATATATTATGTATACCCTGCCCATCTGGCTGGGTTTCCCCAGCCACTCTGGGTGGCTCCCAACAGAATATTAAAAACACGATAAACATCAAACATTAAAAACTTCCCTAAACAGGGTTGCCTTCAGATGTCTTCTAAAAGTCAGACAGTTGTTTATTTCTTTGACATCTGATGGGAAGGCATTCCGAGAAGGCCCTCTGCCTGTTTCTCATAAGCCATTTCCTTTTTCCAGGTGTGATCCCAGACTCTTACAGTTTTGGATTTTAGCCACTTATGGACATTCTGTTTCAACTGTACTCTGCAAGTGTTTGAAGTCTGACTTTGGGGTGATTGGTTTGCGATGTGGATGGTGATGTTTGTGAGCCCCACCCCTTTGCATTGCCTGTCTGCCAATCTGCTTTGAGCACTTCTAAAACAAATTCTAATGATTCGCTACAACATATCCCTCACCTCTGATGCTGCCCAGTTTCAGTGAAAACTCATTGTGCCTGCTGTTTTGCTCCAGTGCTGGGGCGCACACACTGCTTTTTTAGCAACTAACCTTTCCCCTACAAAGCAACTACAGCGAGGATGGCAGCAGGCACTCTTTACAGGGAAAGGGAAAGGCAGATGAAGTTTCCCCAGAAAAAGCAGGAGCTAATTTGATGGGGAAAGGGTGGGTGGGTGAAGTTTCCCAGAACTTCCCCCTGAAAAGGGCTATCTACTTCATAGAATCAAGGTACAGAACAAGTAGCAAAGAATCAGGCCCAGCATTAGTACAACATGCTGTAATTAAACTCATGCCGTTGCTGCTGTCTAAAAGTGCTGGTTTTCTCAAACAGTTCATGTTAGATTTGGGCGGTGGCGGGGGGAAATGTTGTGTGACCCATATGGATGGGCTTTGTCCTTCGTGATAGTGAGATGGACACTAACCACCCAGATGAGTAAGACACACGTTACAGGATATTGCACATTTTCCACTTTGAATTCCTTTCCTCCATTTCAGTCTTAAGGGCATCTCCTGAAGAGTGAATCCTTCTGCAGCAAAATACTCAATGCATTCTTACAACAAATGTTTCATTTGTTCCACTGGTATGTTACAATACCATATGTGCTTACTAGTGTATATGAACCAAGGCTCTGATTCATGAACAAATACATTGCAAAAGTTCTGTCATCAACACCAAGGCACTCAATGAGTGATAGCAACAGATCTCACGCACAGGTAACATAGTCATTGTGTAGCCACTGTGCCTGGGAGAGTGATCAGTGCAGCGCTCCTGAATCTCTGTAAATTTAGAAAGGAAGCTTCACTGGAGTCTGGAGTCCAAGAATGAATGGAGTGCTATATGGTATGCATAACTGTTTGCAACACGATTATCATGGAGTTTCACACACAAATGAAGTAGGTATAGCCTGGAATCATGAACCCATGTTATTCCAGATAACACCGAGTTCTCTGTAAGTGCAATTCTGTGGCTATAACCTGGGAAACACTTTTGCATGCACCACAGAACTTCCTTCAGAATGCAAAACTGATGGTGCTTCTGTGTAGCTGAAGGCATTAAAGCACCATAAAGGGGTCCTGCATAATATAGTATCTTGCCTAAGTGTAAATCTTGATGAGTTTTGAGGGCCCTTCTTTCTATCTGATTCTATAAAGCTTCACTTTCTGTCAATCAGTGGAGAAAGGCTAACCCACATCCTGCCTTTGTTCAGTCAAAACCATAATGTTTGTGTGAGAGAGCTCTCTTCCTCATGTGGGTCCTATTGACCATGCTGACTGAGACTGATGGGAGCTAGAGTCCAACAACATCCAGAAGGCCACAGGTTAGACACCCCTAGCCTAGAGATTAGATAAAGGTAAAGGAAAAGGAAAAGGAACCCCTGACTGTTAGATCCAGTCGTGGACGACTCTGGGGTTGCAGTGCTCATCTCGCTCTATAGGCCGAGGGAGCCGGTGTACAGCTTCTGGGTCATGTGGCCAGCATGACTAAGCCACTTCTGACGAACCAGAGCAGCACATGGAGTGGTACCTATTTATCTACTTGCACTTCGTGCTTTCGAACTGCTAAGTTGTCAGGAGCAGGGACCAAGCAACGGGAGCTCACCCCGTCGCAGAGATTTGAACCGCCAACCTTCTGATCGGCAAGCCCCAGGCTCTGTGGTTTAACCCACAACACCACCCGCGTCCCTCAGCCTAGAGATTATTGACAGTCAATCGCTGGAACAAGGGACAGTTTCAGCACCACTAGTGCATCATCTCCATGGAATCCTGGAAAGCCAGAAATTTATTTTGGCAAAAATGTCTGTACAAGCCAATACCAATTTGGCACAGCATCATTCTGAAGATGCCAACAAATACAACAGAGCATCAACAACTTTCTAAGGTTAAGGGACTGTCATTACTTAGCATTCAATCCATGCTTGCTCTCAGGCTATGTTGCTAGGCAGCAGGAACACCAGTCACACTAACCTGAGCAAACTCTTCATTAAGAGAACTGCCTGTGGATCACATCCCATTTTTTTGCCACGGCAATAATTCTATGCCCACCATTTCTAAAAGTGGCCCTTGCTCCTGATCAGGTCACCTTCAGCAACATGGTTAAACCAGGACAATATCCCATTCAGGCTAGGTGAATGCTGCACATGTGTCTTTCTAAAGCTATCACATGACCCAGAGAGTAGACAGACCTGGTTGCTAAGGTAAATGGCACAAAAGGCAGAAATGTCAATAAAAGTACCTCTCTGTGACTCAACCCACACTTTACTTGTTGGATTTAATGACTATGACTAGGTCTGTTAATGTCAGTGGGTCTACTCTGAATAAAATTTAGTTGAAGAATAGCCCTGTATATTCACAGTCAGCTTGTCCTGTGACTTCCAGTTTCTCAAACTAGTGAGGGAAGAACAGTGCTAGCAGACAAGTTCTGCCCTTTGAAACATTCATCACACAGTAGGTTTCTGTGAGGACACCATCCCTCTGCCACACATAGGGCACTGGTGTGCGGCATCCTTTTCTCTGAATATCTTCTTGCATTGATACTGAAATGTGCAAGGCTTATCTTATAAGATTTATTCTTAGCCTACCCTAAGCTTCACACTAGGGAAGCCTCTGACACCAAAACGAACATGAGTGGTAGAATTCATTGCTACATAGCTGGCATTCTTCTCGCAGCATAAGTTCTGCTGTCTGCAAGAGTTTAGCCCGTCCATATAACTAGAAAAGCTTCTCCTTAGCCAACAGAGTGAACTCAAGAAAACAGAATGGGAAAGGTAGTCTTAGAAGTCCCTCTCTGTGTTCTTTGTCTGAAGATAGTGTCCTATCGATGCCTGGCTCAGTTCTTGACTTCTGCCCAAACTGATGCATGTTTAGAAATATTGGAAAGGGAAAGGAAAAAATACCTACTGTTGCCAGGTAACAGCATCCACTGTGTTCCCTGCCACCTTCATGAACCTGTGAGATACAGAAAATATGTGAGCTTCCAGAAATTAGAGTGGTCCACACACACATACATACATACATGCACGTACTCACAGCTCACATCAGTACAGGCCGCTAACATTCCCAAGCAGTCCAAGTACGACATACTGTTCTTCTGCTATTCAATATCACATCAACACTGAATCAGTAGGCTTTTGTCAGAGCCTCAATTTAAAGCAATAGTTGGATCTAGCCAAACCCATACTCTTATTTACTCCAGTTCTGATTGGAAAGGAGATTCTTTTTGGAAAGGAGAACCTAAGCTAAACTGAACCCATTAATGAAACTCTCTGAAGAGGATGGTGAAGGTTCTCAGGATGCTATGATACTACTGCAGTAGCTTCAGATTAGCCCTTTGGTACCGCAGTTGCTCCAAGAACTGTCTCCCTAGGGAATAGGGAGAATCAGAAGGATCCAAGAATGAATCTCCTAGAGTGCCTGCACCCCCAAAACTCTGAAAGGCAAGGAAGCTTAAAGTGTGCACCCAGCATCTCCAAGAACCAAAAAACATTTATTTCCTTGTAGTTTGGTGTTGCGCACCCAGCATGCATATCAAAAACCATGCTATGTTATCTTAGATAGCAAATTTCCAAGGCTTTATGATGCATGCAGTATGGTTTGCAGCAAGCAGCACATCAGAGAGCTGTACATGACAATAAGAAAAGTCAGAATTTGGTAGACCTCTTGCAACTTTGCCAGTTTTGCATGGCAGAAACCAACACACTTTGCTGAGACTGACTTATTCAAATTTGCATGATTATTTTGACTGCAGTGTTTTGTTTTAGCAAAAACTGGGGCAACAGAAGCCCCCCAAAATCAGGAGAAATTTGGAGCAGGGGCAATAAGATATGGGAAGACAATAGGACGTTCCCTTCCCCCAAAAGCTCCTTTTGGGTTTTCAGTGTGTACATTTCCAAACCTTCTCCATAGCCATGATAGCCATGTAAAAAGAACAAGGGCAAAATGCAACACATTGGGTGGGTGGGGGTAATACCATGTCTCGTATCATATGTTGTGGCCCTGTGACTTGAAACATGCAATGCACACACACACACACACACACACACACACGACAGACAGCAGCCTGTTTGTTTGTTTGTGAGTATGTGTGTCAGTTTGACTGGGAATATGAAAAAAAAAGTCTCTCAGGGCTCCACTTAAGTTCACAGTGTGTGCAAGATGCTCACAACACAGATAGTTCGGTTGCTATGAATTTTTCAACTAGCATAGGAGAACTGGAATACAGGCATCTCCATCTCTTCTACCATCAAGTGCAGGGATAGCCAACATGGTGCCCTCCAACTCCCATCATCCCTGAGCACTGACCATGCTGGCTGGGGTTATGAGAGCTGAATGACATCTGGAAGGCACCCCATTGGCTCACCATGATCTAGAGCCCCATAGAACTGATATTTGACTCATCCCCTTCATTGCTGTCAGGAAGGCAGACAGAATAGTTATTTGTTTTAGCAGTCTCAACATTATCTAGAAAAATATGCACATTTAATGTAATTCTCAGTTCCTTGCTGTGTACATAAATAGCAAAGATGGGAAGAATAATGAACATGATATGTTGGGCAGTTAGTGTGCTCCAATGGTGATTTATACATTCTGTTCTCCACATGCCCATCCACATGGAATGAAATGTTAATTTGCAGTCCTGTGAAATGATATGTGCTACTAAATTAAAGACACAGAGAAGTTCAGCCCCAACAAATAACATTTATATGTAGCTCATCTCCCTGTGGTTCTTTCCTCTTTCTTTCAAAGGCAGGGGAGGAGCGTGTTTTATTTTCTATTTGTATTTCTTTGGTTGCGGTGCTTTTAAATAGAGTGCACACCATCTGTACCATTGTGTACATATGCTACAAATAATTTCAGGACACATTATAAAAAATCTACAAACTGGCAGGTAAGGCTACTGTATTTATCATCCACATCTTGTGGTTGACTTCATTCATTTCCATCAATGTGTGTATAGTTCAACAGGAATGTCCTTTTTCTTAAGGCTAATGCAGTCAGGATTGTGGGGGGTTTCTTATCTCTTCCATACAAACCACCATATTAGCTCTCCTATGAATCATATTATGTCCCTCTATATTTGATGCCCCAAACAATATACAGTGTTCTTTACTGAGGCCAAAGCAGAGCCAAGTACCATGGTCCTGTTACTCCCAGTGTTTTAGATAGGTTGTCTGTGCTAATGAAACCAAGACTGGCTTTCTCCTAATTTGCATTACCATCACACTGCTAATCTCGCTAAAAGAGCAATACCTCTGCCCAATATGTGATTTCCCATATTCAGCACTTCTTTCGTCTTTTCTGATTGGTAATAGTTTCCATTTCCTTTTGCTGAATTCCATTTGTTGCCCATCCAGCTGTCCAAGTTGTCGTGATTGCTTTAAATGCTATCTCTGTCCTGAAAAGCTTTTGAGTACTTTACAGATTTGGTAAGCATCATGTCCACACTAAGACATTCTATGTGCACATTTATGCACCTTCATATCCAAACTAGAGCACTTTCAACTTTAAAATCTATCTCCATGTTTCCAGTCCACACTAGTGGATTGTGCTTGATTGGATATATGAATGCTGTGTGCTGTTGTCCCCCCTCCACCATAAGTTCCAGAAACCTAAGGTCCATCACGGGTATGTACACAGACACTTGTTTATTTGTTCAGGCACACTTTTTTATTTCATTTTTGAAATATCAAGCTTACTAGTAAATGAGATCTACACAAAAAAAGCAGTCATGAATAATAATCAAAAAAACATATGTGTCACTCCAAGCGAGGCAAGGATTTGGAGTTGCTGGTATAAAAAGCTACCACTTCCTTTCGTCCTCTTTTCTTTCCTCCTCTTTTGTTTTCACACTTCCTGTACCCACAAGGGCAAATTTTATTTTTACTTTCAGTACAGCTCTTTTGTGCAAGAGCAGTTCTGTGCAAAAGAGCTTTAATTTTTTTTAAAAAAATCCACAAACATGCCTGCAGCAACAAGGAAAAAGGCAGCAACAAGGAAAAGGGGTGTGGCAAAATAGGAAAGGTGATCTACTTCTTAGTGGACGAGTCTTTGTCAGCATGAGCAGAAACGTTTTTGAAATATTTAGAGGACCACTTCTCAATTTATGATTTCCCTATGTTGACGGGATCACGTTATGTGCAACCCCTCCCTGATCCCTTCATCTCTACCCCACCTGGTGATATTTCTTACCCCCACGGGGAGCCTCCTAGGTGATAATTCATTTACAAAGATTAGAAGAGTCTTTGAAAAATAGAAGTGGCAGGAACAATGTTCAGAAGGTGAAGCTGGTGCCATATCAAGTATCCAGCTGGAACCAATTGGTCAAACACTGGACCAGATGATTCATCCAGCCAGATCTTGATAACACAAGTTCATAGGCAAGATGTCATCTGCTGATCCAAAAAAGCATATCTACATTTTCCATACCTCCCTCTCTGGTATCCACATGGCAACAATGGTATATAACCACCTAACAGCTGAGTATCTGTAAAAAATGGGATTGCTGGATATACACAACATTCCCTTGGAACACCTGTCCTATCCCTAGTTGAAATAATTAATCTACTCTGAATGGTCAACTGTTTAACAACTTGTATTCCCACCTGATGATATTTCCTTCTACTTGTATTTCCATTTTGCACATGTGAAATGACATCAAAAGCCTTGCTAAAATACAATGCCTACTGTTCTAGCCTGATCTAATAGAGCAGATCCCTGCCAAAAGTCTGCTAGGTTGGCTTTCCCTGTTGTCGTCATCATAAATCTATGCCAGCTACTAGCAATTACCCTGTTTTCCCATAGGTGCTTAAAACAGATTGATTTATAACCCATTCTAATAACTTCCAGGGTATAAAAGTCAGACTAATGGGCCTATAACTCCTCAATTTCTCCTTTCTTGCTTCTTAAATATAGCCATTATATATCTGTCCTTCTCCATTCTTCTGAGACATCTTCTTTCTTCAATGAAGACTCGAGATAATTGGTACATCCTCATGAGATTTCTTTGGCACGTGATGGTTGTTCTTTGATGTGTGACTTTCTCCCCTGACCCACATCTGTTTTCTCTCCCTGTGTGTCAATATATCTACTTTGAAGAGCACACCAGTTTACAGAGTGTACAATTTAGGCATCAGGTAAGTGGGTTATGAACAAGCAAGTTGGGAAGCAATGGTCCTAGAGTCCTAGACCGTTTCCCTACTTGTGTATCTACAGTGACAGTAAGTCACTGGATGGGAATCTAAGGGCTGCTTCATATGTTATACAAAATGGAGAGTACACCTCTGTATACCATGTGTACCAATGGCATTCACTGTAATATGGGAAAAGCATACATAGATGACTCATTTATTTCAGAGCTACATAGTGGATAGTATTCTATTAACTTTTGCTCAGACTCATTGAAATTAATGAATGTGACTAAGTTAGGCTCATTAATTTCAATGGGTCTACTTTGAGTAACTGTTAGTTGGAGACTACCCAATATTTTTTCCCATATTAAATCCAGTTTTTCTACATGTACATCTGTACTACATGACCAAACGTCTATGGCATAAGAGAGCCTTGTAATACATTTCCACACAGTTTCACACTTTGAAAGTGTTTTTACTACTCTGGTTTCCGTTGCTGGGGAGGCCCAGTGTTTGGTCCAGGTACTTCAAAGGGTTTTTTGGTCATATGGTCAGACTCACAGCTAGAAAGTCAGCAGATCCGGTGACAACGAACTCAATATTTTGCCTCATAATTTTATATATTTTGCTAAGCAGAGGCAGAGGAATTATTGAATACTTAAATAAAACAAAACCATCATTTGCATAATTCTTCCATGTAATTTTTAACCATTGGAAAAAAATTATGTTCACCTTACCAGAAAAAAACACGACCCTCTCACACAAAGAAAGCAGAAAAATCTGGAACACATCTTACTTTACAAAAGGTGTGTGTGTGGTGTAATGTCTTTCTATAACTCCTCCCTTAAGATATGGGGTCTGTGAATTTTTAAAGAATCTCATTCACAAAACCTGTTTTAAATTTTTATTCAGGTGCTAAGTATTCCAGTCAAAGTGGAGAGTATTAAAGAGTACAAAAATGCCAAAATACATATACAATGAACACTTGGCCTCAGTGAGACAACTGAGGCACAACTCCCCTTTAAAGAATGTGTATGGATTTACATAAAAAGAGGAACTGCTGCACTCTGGAAACACACTCATCAAGTTCTTGTCACACGTACCTAACCTTCTCCAGGGCTGTGGTCCAGGAAAACCAGTTTTGCTAGTTTGCAGCAATTGCCAGCTTTTCACAACACAGATTGGCTGCTATCTTCTGACATCAAAGATCCCCCACCCTCCCTCCTTGGAGCACTTTAGCAGATTTCCCACCCCTTCACACACACGCACAAAAGAGGGGGGATGGCATACGTGAACTTTTGATGGTTTAAACATGCAAACTCCACACACACACACACACACACACACACACACACTGGTCATTGCCAGAAGTTGTGGGAAAGAGCATGACAGATGATTCAGTCCATATTGGATTCAGTCCATATTTGATTCACTGATAAAGTCTTCTGTCAAAAGCACTGCAAATGCAGACTAGAATCCAGGCTCACTTTGAGTGAGGGAAGCATGTACTTTATTAAGACACCCTTCAGCTCTGCTTCCACTGCTTCCCCTCTCTTTCCCTCTGCCCAGCTGAGTTTATATTCATACTGCCATCTCAAAAATGTATAAATGTAAATACTGCAACTACTACTACTACTACTACTACTACTACTAATAATAATAATATAATTTGGAGACCAGAAAGCTGGAGAGAAAGGGCCACATGGTTTTCAGTGTAAGAGAAGGAAATATAATTATGAGGTTTTAGCTTAAAAGCAATAGTCTCAGAGAAAACTAGCATCCTCTATTTTGGATTCACACCTAGGAAGGCTGAACACAGTAAAAGAGTGATACCAGTTTCCTATATACAAGGATGCCAGAAGGCAACCATTGCACTTCTGAGAAGGGAAATAATTTTTTATCTGATATTTCTGGAGAGGAAAATATAACATCACATTCCACCCACCAAATATCATCCATCGTTTAGGAACCAAATTCCACACAGGGGCTGAACCTAGGCTGAGGTCATCTCAGTCTCCCTGCTAACAACTCCGCTGATTCTTCGGGAACTCTGAGAAATGCTACGACTCCTGACCCTCCACCCCACAAAGTAGGGAACAGATACAGACTGTTCTGAGCAGCTCTGGTTCCCTGAATAGCCTAATTAACACTTCATCAAGTGGGGCTGGCTGTCCCATCTGTGGAAATTCCCTTGCACCTGACCACATGTCCGTCTCTGAGTCTTCTCTCTGCCCTGCAGGCAGGCAACTAGCTCAGTAGTACTGAACGAAATACACCGAGTTCCCAAAGCACCTCTCCTTCTCCAAACGCAGCAAGATTTCAGGTACAATATTGCGTTAGTATTCATTTCAGGGAAACCTGATTCACAATTCAGGCTGGGCAGACACAGGGAATCAGTTTGCTTTTAACATGTAGATTTGTTGTCAGTCTTTTAAAGATAGTCAGTCTTTTAAAGAAAAAGAAAAACCCAAGGGTCAACAGTCCAAGACCACATTCACACTGGACGTTTAAAGCACTATGATGCCACTTGAAAAAAGACATGGCTTCCGCCAGAGAATTCTGGGAGCTGTAGTTTGTTTAGTGTACTGAGAATCATTAGGAGACCACTAATCCTCTCACAGGGACACAGGTGGCACTGTGGTCTAAACTGCAGAGCCTAGGGTTTGCCGATCAGAAGGTCAGTGGTTCGAATCCCTGTGACGGGGTGCACATCAAGTGCAAGTAGATAAATAGGTACCGCTCTGGTAGCAAGGTAAATGGCGTTTCCATGCGCTGCTCTGGTTCACCAGAAGCAGCTTAGTCATGCTGGAAACATGACCCGGAAGCTGTCTGTGGACAAACGCTGGCTCCCTTGGCCTAGAGAGCGAGATGAACGCTGCAATCCCAGAGTCGTCTGTGACTGGACCTAATGGTCAGGGGTACCTTTACCTTTAATCCTCTCACAGAGCTATAATTGCCCATAGTTCTCTGGGAAGAGCAATTGCATGTGAAAACACTCTGAGCGGAAGGGCAAGCCATGTGAATAAATAGTACTTTCCTACTCCACAGTAGAGAGGACAGTGGCACAATTCCATGCAAAGTCAGAGAAATCAACACCAAGACTTTAAAGTGATGAAAGGGCAACAGGGAAAACACTGCCACAATTCAGCAGTAGCATCACATGGATTCTCCATAATAACTGAGTGAATGCATAAATTATTTCAGATCCAGAGAAAACGGCTACTGTGTGGAATGGCCATAACTCAGTGGCAGAACATGTGCTTTATATGGAGAGTGTCCCAGGTTCAAAATAGGAATGGAAAGATCTGTCAACATCAGTTTTCATTTTTCCAATCTTAAATTCAGTTCTCCACATTTTGCAGCAAATTGTGATTTTTTTTAAAAAAAACTTCTCATGAAAATTCATCAGCATCATAGTGCAAATTTCTCCTAATAAATACATTTTATATTCAGTTTTGACTAATGCACACATTTTGCAATCTTCCCCACCGTAATGCATTTCTGTACATTGTTTTTGCTAATAATTTCATGTTTATTTACACTTTCCCCAATATATGCATTATTTACTTGGAGAACTGCATCAGAAAATTCAGATGAGTGTTATGTTTACATTTGCAATTGTTTCAGAAAGTGCAAAGTTGACAAATTTTAAAATTTTCACCATACCCTCTCCACATAGATGTCTTTAAAGCTAAATAAGCCCAGTTTCTTCAGCCTTTCCTCGTGGGGTTTGCCTTCTAGCCTATTTGCCATCTTTGTAGGTTGCCCCAGAAATGTTTCCAATTTGTTCATCAGCTTTGCTACCTAGAAGATGTGGCAGCATGCTTTCTTCCTCAGCATTACAGCTAATGCTGCTGCCAATATTATTTTGTTGCAACTCCACATATGTCCCCCTCCTATTTTTATGTATTTAACAAAATTTATATACTGCTTGATTGTATTTCTTAGCAGTTTAGAAAAACAGAAAATATAGCATTATATATTATCAATAAAAACAGTTTAAGCCAGGTATTTAATACTTTTAAAATGATTTAAATCAACAGTAGCTAAAATGAAATCAAGCATGTGTAACTTTAGGCCTGCCTAAAGAAAAAATGTTTTAAACAAAAGTCGAAAATAGTACAGCAAAGGTGTCAATAGACAGGGAATTCCAAAATGTATGCTGACTTGTGTGGAATGAATCTTATGTGGCATCTGCAACAGTGCTAGTTCTGCAGATCAAACTGGTCAAAAGGGCATACAGTGGTACCTCGGGTTAAGAACTTAATTCGTTCTGGAGGTCCGTTCTTAACCTGAAACTGTTCTTAACCTGAAGCACTACTTTAGCTAATGGGACCTCCCACTGCCGCTGCGCCGCCAGAGCACGATTTCTGTTCTTATCCTGAAGCAAAGTTCTTAACCTGAAACGTTATTTCTGGGTTAGCGGTGTCTGTAACCTGAAGCGTCTGTAACCTGAAGTGTCTGTAACCTGAGGTACCACTGTATATGAGGTAAGGCAGACCCTTAAGTAAACTGGTCCCAAACTGCTAATGGTTTTATATATTAACAATATACTAATGATATATTATTATATACTAATGGTAACACCTTGAACTTGGACCAATAGCAAATGGGCAACCTGTGCAGATATCTGAGCAGAGGTGTTATATATTGACAGGGTATCACTCCTCTCAGCAACTGTGCTGCAGCATTCTGCACTAACTGTAGTTTCTGTAGAAAGGGAAGCCCCACATAGAGTGCATTGCAGTAATCCAATATTGAAGCCATCAATGGCTGAACTAATGTGATCAAGCTCTGCTGGTCCAGAAATGATTGTAGCTGTGTCACCAGTCACAGTTGGTAAAAAGTGCTTCTAGCCACTGAGGTTACCTGGGGCTCCAGTGACAGGGATATGATATTTGCACACTTGAGTCTTCTTTGTTTGCATGTTACTTGGTCAATTTTCCCCATGTTGCTGTGTGTTAAGCTCAGAGGTTTATTAAGATTGTTTCCGGGGTATTTGCCAGTTGTCCCAGTTTTGTATCAAAAGCTGGTGCAGAGGCAATGGCCAATCTGTTCAATGTCCTCTTTCTCATACAATTAATGGTTGCTCAAAGCTTCTTCCTCTTTAGATGGAATAAGAGTATATAGGAACTGTTAATAAGGAAAGGTTTGGGTGTTTGAAAGGGACAGCCAATGAAAACTTCCACCAATGCCTTAAGAATTTGGCAGGAAAATGGTGAAATGTACTGGAACATAGGGAAGGGAAGTGGCAAAGGAGATCTTATAGGAGAGTCAACAATGAGGCATGGACACTTTGCTTTGATTGTCCTGACAATTTTACCAACTTGAGTCTAAAATGTCATGGAATACTCCAGGGACCTTCAAATGCCAGAACCTGGTCTACCTAGCACCCTGGCACTCTGGACACCATACAGCTAGAAATCAAGGGCACATACAGTCAGTTTAGCTAGTATACTGCTTCATATGACACAAAGAGTGGCTACTGTGCCTTTCATAGATGTATGCCTGGGGTAAGCGTGGATTTTTCTATTACTGCACCATCATGGGCAAAGAAAGTGTGCATGCACATGAAAGCTCATACCAAGAACAAACTTAGTTGGTCTCTAAGGTGCTACTGGAAGGAATTTTTTAATTTTTTAATTTTGTATGGGCAAAGAAGCCACCTCTGCAGAGCTTTTCATTGCTGTGAAGTGATTAAACCTGAGAGATGGGTTTGATGTCTCTGGTATGAGAAAGATTTCATAGGTCCCAGCATTGTTGGCCATGAATCAAATCACTCACCCATCTAGAAGGGCCACAACGTTCTTCCTAGGCCTCCCAATGTTGGGCCCATACAAGCTGGCTCTGGAGTAGGTGCGGATCAGCTGCAACAGGCTCTTCAGTTGCATGTAGTCTTTGCCCAACTGAGTACCATTTACTGCTCGCCCTGTCAGGGTGCGGTAGTTATTTGGTTCTGGAAGCAAACAGAAACAAGCATTCACCAACTCTGACCCGACTGCTCTGAAGATGGTGCCCAGTAAAAGCCATGAGTGAGAAGGTGGAGTCACTGCCACTTACCAGGAAAGAGGGAGGGGAGGTTGGCACTGTGCGGATACATTGGCAGAGAAAACCCAGTGATCTCACTGGTGCACCTACATGGTGTTGACCTCTCTGCCACCTCTCCCCTATCCCTGCATGGAGACCCAATGCAGAAAGGACTGGTGAAGATGACTCTATATAGCTCATTACAGTGTAAACTTATGCACACTTACCTCAGAATACAGTAAGTGATATTCAACACATTTGGATTCCTGGAGAGACATTTATAGGATTGCACTATTTGTCCCCTGTTTTTACTGAGAACTTTCAAATCTTTTTTCTTATACAAGCTCCTTTTTCCCTCTACCACCAAGATAGCAATCTCTTTTTTGCCTGCAGATTCCTATGGCTATCAATTGCAGTGAGCACCCCCAGTAGCAGTGTTCCACTTCTGTCATTCCACAACTACTAGCTATGATGGCTATGTTCTATCTCCACTGTTGGGAGACATTATGGCACTGAATACCTGTTGCTGGGAATAGCAAGTGGGCATGCTATGCTGTTGCCATCGTTTCCAGTTTGCAGGCTTCCCACAGGCATCTGGTTGGCCACTGTGAGAGCAGGATGCTTGACTAGATGGGCCATTGGGCTGATCCATTGGGCTGTTCTTAAGAATTCCTCCTAACCTAGAAGGTGACCCGTGCTTATTTTCTCTCCAGTCCTCCTCCCCATCCACCTCCTTCTCCAAATCCCCATCTCCAAACCTCACTCACCATTGCCCAACTCCCAGGAGATGTTGTACTTCTTGCTGGCACTGTACTTGAGCAAGCTGAGGGCATTGGAGCTGTTCCAGGAATTGTTGGGGTTCCGGCGCAGTGCGTTCAATGCAAAGATGAGGTGGAGGCCAGAACAGTCAGCAAAATTATAGAGTTTGTCTAGAGACCTGGCTGGGAAGAAACAAAACCAGCCTGAAACTCAAGTGCAAAGAAATCCAAGGTCCAGAGAGTAACCCCCATAGTTGCTGAAGTTCTTTGTCCTAGGGAAATCAGAAAAGGGTGGTAACAAAATGGTCCAGATGATGGGTTCATTATGCCAGTCTTCCTCAAA
The DNA here is from genome assembly GCF_009819535.1 of Lacerta agilis. Taxonomy (NCBI): domain Eukaryota; kingdom Metazoa; phylum Chordata; class Lepidosauria; order Squamata; family Lacertidae; genus Lacerta; species Lacerta agilis. The sequence continues at coordinate 55,548,460 of NC_046316.1, forward strand.
CTGATTCCCTCCAGATGTTTTGGACACCCAATTCCCTTCAGTCCCAGCCTATCTGGCCAATGGTCAGGGATGATGAGACTTCTCATCTAAAACATCTGGAAGACCCCAGATTGGCGAAGGCTACAGTGTGCTATAAATGGCCAGCAGCTGCTATTTATTTATTTATTTTTATTTTAAACTTTTATTTTATTACCCAGTAGCAAAAGAGGATCCACTTCATCCTTTCCCAGGTTAGTTTTCCTATTGTGGGGATATCACTCCCCCAACCCCAGCATTCAGGTTAGCTCCATCTCACTAATATGCCCATACTTGTCTAGTTACAAGGAGTATCATACTAGATATTAGACATGTGTAGGGATTTGACTGTGTGAGAAAGCCCTTTATCGCTTTCTGTGGCTTCCTGGAGGCTGTCTCCAAGGTGGCTTGTGGTTTACAGAATGACACCAGACATCTCCAAGTGGCTCCTTTCTGTGCAGTCTGCTTTCCTTGGAAGCTCTGACCCAGTTTAATGAGGTTATACATCTGCAGCCGCTTCTGAGAATCGTTTTTTTACAGACAGGTCTCCGAAGAGCAGTTATACCTTATTATTCATTTTTACAGCCTGGACTATCTTCTTGAAGAAGGAGAACAGTTAAAAAGGAATAGTTTTATATTAAACTAAAAAGCAATTGGGGGAAAGAAATAGCTTTTGGCCTTGGAACTGGATGGCTTTTACTATCAGGAATGGGCTCCAAGCTGCAGGCAGGCCTACAGGAAGCAAGGCACTGTTGCGACCTCTTGGGAGCTTTGCTCTATGGTTCAACTTCCAAAGCATGTTAACAATCATTTACTTGTTTCTTTTCATAACAATTCTAGGAGATAAGTCACTATGATTCCCATGTTACTGGTGAAGAGCTGAGGCTAAAAGATGGTGACTCGCCTATGGCCTCGTGATGGCAGACAAGGGCCTAGTAGACGTAAATTCAGTGCTAGAGCCACTGGAACATAAACGAATATGGAAGAGGCCTTCATTCAGCCAATCTTCACCAGTAATTCTCCTTCCCCCTCCAAACTATTTATTCGAGCAAGGAAATAGATGTGCATATAAACCATTCTTAGGTGACATTTGCAGATAGCTGAAGAACAGAACTTAAATGTGCACCTCTGGAGGGAGGGGTGGGAGGAATTAGCATTAGAAACAGCTCCAAGATGTCCTTGCATGCTGTAAATGAGGCCTGCGCACAGCAGGCAAGGAGGTGGGAATCTCTAAGGTGAAAGGTCGGGGATGCTAAATAGGCCCATACGGCTGGCGGTTTGTTCTTTATGGGGCCAAAGGCTGGGTCACCCCCCTGGGGGAATCTGCTGTCTCTCAGGTCTCAGTCACTCCTTGTTACATTGGGCTCCATTCTGTCCGGGTCACGCATTTTCTAGGGGAACCCGTGCTTTCACGAGTATCTTGGGGCCTGCAGCGTGCATGTGTTTGTGTGTTAGCGTTGTCTGAGCCAGCTCCAGGTTTTGATGGAAAATCCTGAGGAGATTTTTCCCAGCCAATTACATTATTGTTCTCGGAGAGCTCCATGTTTTCTGTGGTGAGGTGTGGGAGTAGGGAGGAGAGATGCTGCAAGCTTTAAGTGGAATCAGGTGTTGTTTCCCTGCAGGGAAGTCTGGTAAATGTCAGAGTCCTTGGAGTAACAGGTACTGGCAGATGAGCCCAGCACTTCCCACACAGAACAGCCTCCTTCCTCTCGGAATCCTGCATCCTGCCCTTTGTCCTTGGAACGGAGGTCCATAGCTACGTCAGATAGACCAGCCGTGTTCTGGGAAGCTGGCACCCACTGGCAGCAGCAGGCGTAAGGATGAGGCAATGTCTTTGAGACAAAAAAGGTGGGACCCAGATGTCACCCAGAGTGCTTAACATCCTAGCAGCAACTACATCTCTGATGGGCCAAGCCCCACCTGCTTGGGGCCGGGAACCACGTTCAGGGCTCAGAGGATCCCACCTGTGAGTTCGCAGGTGCCAGGGGAGCATGTGTTGCCATGGAGATCACTATTGTGTTTCTTAAGTAAGAAGTAGTGAAGGAAAGCAGGAGGGAGATGCAGAGAGAAGCCGTGGGTTTCCAGCACAGAGAGCTGCTCACCTCCTCCCACTCCTCCTTTCCTGTGCTGCTGCTGATGTAATACAACAAATTTATCTGGCTCAGTGCAAGCTACAGGGCCATTCTTTGCCCTTGAATGTAATGAATTTCTTTCCTGAAGGCAGGGACCAGCGCTTGCTAGAAAACAGTTGCTCGCTAGAGGGTCTGACAGAGCTGCCCCTCTTTTTTCTTCTGTCTCTGGGGTTTGGGCCTGGATGTTTGCCAGGTCTTCAGTAGCGGCACCTTGTCTTAGGGCTTCAAAACATTTAGAAGGTACAGCTACAGTCTTCAGGGAATACTCAGCAACTTTATACCTTGAGCTGTCAACTGATCAAAAGAAAGCATTATTGCTTGTTTGGGAACTCTTTACACCAACTTGATATGCAGAAATTAACAACTGATAACGTTTATCTGCTGCCAATTCCTGCATAGCAAGCTGCTCTTAAAAGTTGGTTCAACAGTTGGCAACCGTGTTTATATCAAACCCCGGTTTCTGTTTGGTTAGGTTTCAGGCACAGCTTGCAGCCCAGTAGTATTAAAAGCAGCACTGCATAAAAGAGAAAAAAAATTACACCTGCCAGGGGGCTTCTCCTGTCCATGCCACGCAGTGATAGGAAGCAGGATGCCAGGACCTGGGCCCAGCAACCCTAATGGCCATTGTTGGTTGCTTAGAGCTTGCATCTTGCTCCAGGATATGGATTTTACTCATGACTACTATTTTTGATATACCATAATGAATGCAGAAAAGCGGGCAAAGTACCAGCAGAAATAGAGGAAACACTATGTTCTCAATTACCAGGGCTTAAATTAAACTGCTAAATTGTTTTTTTCCATCTCACTCAGGATGGGGCTATTTTGCAAAAGTTCAAGACACTGTTTTTTTCCAGTCTTTCAACTGAAGAAACATGTTGTCCATGGAAATTTAAGTGAGAAGCCACTTGTTGCCACTTGTTAAAGACATGAGTGATGCTTCATGAGATTTCACACACTTATAGAATAGGAAGACCTGGATGAAGATACCTGCCCATTTCTAGGGTTTTTCATCCATCCTCATAAAGCCACTGACCTTTTTACAGCTCATGCACAGAACAGCCTGATTCAAAACTGCTCAGGGCTCCTGTACCTTTAAGAGTTGTGGAGAAGATGGAATTCCAAAGGAAATTTTCAAATGCTAGGTGCATCTGCTCAAATTCCCCCTTCTACACAACTATTAAATGTGCAGAAGCCTTTTTCCCTTTTGTATCTGGCCATGCTAGTCTTACTCCAGCATGTTGTTAAGAGCAGTCTGCCATACAAAAGAAAATGCAAAATGAAGCATTTGTGGAATGAAAATATAGTGATAATTCCTGCTTGTCAGGCTGTTTTTAAGTGCACAGGGAAAGGGACAGTTAAAAAGAAGAAGATTGCCAACCCTAAAAAAAGTACTATTTATTCTTCCAAGCCAGAAACAATTCATTTGGTTTGAGTGCAGGAGACAATTCACATTGTAATAGAACAACAAGACTTAATACACTGTAATTTAATTTATGTAGCCAGCCAGCCAGCTGCCCACACACTGTGTTTACATGCCAGTATGCCATCAGATCTATAAAAGTGAATGAAAACAAAAATAAAACCCAAGAACAATCTAATGAAAGCCATAACAGAAATGCCAGTCGCTGAAAACAGAGACAAAAAAACATATTTCTCTCCAGTGCAAAGAGATAATGGTGTTTACTTAAGAGATTTTTTTTCTGAAAGCCTCTTGTACTTTTAATGTTTAATAACAGCTAAAGCTTTAGTACGCTGGGGAAAGCTGCCCCTCCTGTATTTCTGCCTGTCATGCAGCTGTTGAAGTCACCTGCTCCTGGTAAGAAAACAGCTCCAGAAGAGCTTTGCTTGTCAAGCCATGGGGGGTTTGGAAACCTCAAGTGCAAATCCAGAAGAGCTAGATATAATGAGCAGTATTCAACAAAATAATTGTACTTGCATAAAGATTAGTGCTAGCACAATGGGACTCCCCACACCCTTTCCTCCCCTCACACATACCAGAGGGTTGTGGGGAAACCCAACAGATTTGGGGGTGGCATGCAGGACAGATGGGAGGAATGTTCCACTGTTTAATTAGAAATCCTTGCACTTATGGAACAATTTGCCTAGCACTATGTTGAATACAACCCATTGTTACCAAACCAACCAACAATCTGATGGTAGAGAGAGGCCTATGAAACCTGTCACTGACCTGTGGATCACTCAAGCCACAGGCCTCCATCCCCTCCTATGTTGTGACTTAGAGACTTACCTTGAATTGTATGTCCACTTGGGGTTGTTGTGTTTGCTCTCCCGACCCTCTTTTCTCCTCCCTGTTACATACATATTTGTTCTGTTCTTTTAAGCAGCCCAATGGTTTTCTCCACACCTTCTGTTAGGAAATGTGTTGGGCTGGTGGGATGGAGGCAATGTGCATGATGTTGGGGAGCAGGCATTTTGTTTCCTCCTCAACCATCCCACTACTATTTGAAGGGGTTGCTGCTAGGAAACATGGTGTTACACTATAAATGGACTGCAAAATAAATAAACACGTAGCTTTTCTCAATGGAGAACACAAACAGAATCTGTGTCATACTTAGACATTTTCTTCAAAATGTGCATCACCTCCAGTAGTAGTCACCTGCTACTCAAGATCTATGCTTAGAGTACATCTATGCTTAGAGTACATGATGTGATCATGTTTTTCTCTGAAACCGTGAGAGCTAGAAACGTTACTTTCAATCAGGATTGCAACAAGTATCTTGGTTGAAAGGCCAAAGATCTGTGACTGTGCATGCAGAAGGTCCATGTTCAGCTCTGGTATTTCCTGCAGCAAAGCTGGAAAAAGTCCTTTGTCTGAGACCCTGGAGAACTGCTGCCAAGTGGAAGCATGGAGTTGTGACATAGTCCTAGCTGCCTGTCTGTGTGCATGAGACTAGAACCTCTTGATACATTTATAAAGTCCCCTCTCTGCTTTTCTTCAAAGATGGACAATAATCTAGTGCCATAATTTTAACACTCTCTGACTCTTAGTGTGGTGAGCTACCTACTGCTATCCATGCCAATGTGGCTAAATACTGTTGGGCTTCATCCCAAAAGCTATATGCCCTGAAGATGCAGTCAGCATGCTCCACACAGATGGCAGTGACACACTCCTGCCTGCCTTGTGACTATGCCAGGGTTAACTTGCATCTGGGAACCTCTAGAAAGAGAACAATTTCCAGGGGTGTTATTTAATTAAATGTTAAAAAAGCAGTTCTGAAGCACATTGTTGATGCCATTGACTGAGACACAAAATACAATAATCTCCCTTTTTTCATTTATTTTCCTCGGCTTTAAGAATTATGCCGTTGCCACAGAATTCAACATTAACAATGGCAATTCTCTGAATCACCAGGAAGGAGCCAAGAGGGTGACATCAGCTCTGAAGTGGGCTACAGGAACAGGAGGGGGCTTGGAAGTCCAATAAAGATGACTTTGGAAGAAGCAGGTTTGTTGCACAAGAGCTCCAAACCAGCTGAAAATAGTGGCTGTAAGTGCTCCAAGGCAATATACTAACTGCTCACATCCTACCACCTGCAATTCCAGTTGCTTGATCTCAACTCTCAATGTTACTATATATAAGAGTATAATAGGAAACACCTTCTGAAAAAAATGGACTATCTGCCATAACACCATGGCACTCATTTTTTGCCAGCACCCCAATGCTGATCTTGCCATGAACCAGAACTCTATTTGAACTTTGACAACTTAGTTTCTGCTTCTGCTTTGGGCATCCAATATCTTAACTGAATGCCTGCCATGGCAGGTCATGAGACAACAGACAGAGGGATGCAGTCCACAGCTCTTGTAATTACCCCTTTCTTTCCCTCCTGCTTTTGAGGCCAGTTCAGGAAATAATGCATTGCAAAGCTTGCTTCCCTCTGGCTCTGCACTTGTAACTGCCCCAGGAATGCAGTTGTAGAGAAAACACTTCTCTGCTGCCAGGGCTTTTGATGACAGAATGACTGGTTTATGTGGCTGTAAGATCTGCTGTCTGAAAAGCAGCAGAATCTATTATGTGTTTCTAAGCAGTGACAGCTGGTACTGCCGTGCTGGAGTTTATGCCGGCTCTCATACAGCTTAGATCAGACGCTCTTCTCTGAGCACCCTGATCTATCAACAAACATGGTTTCTGGAATGGTTTAAAAGCATTCCCAAGTAGGCAAGAAGTGGCTGCTTTCTAAAAAGGCTCCAGATTTATAATCAGTCGAGGCATGCAGAGATAGAGAAGCAGAGGAGACACCTGAAAAGAGGAGTCCTCGTAGACAAAAGCGAACCCCCAAGGTACACTGGAACACTGACACCAGTGAGTCTGATAGTCAGAATAGAGCTTGCAAATAGTGAGAGATCAGGGTCTATGCAGCCTTCTTCCCATCCTGTGCACCATTCATCCATAGTTGTTAATTATGCCACAGAGAAAGCAGGACTCCGCTATGGACAATTTTAGTGATGCACACAGCCAAATTGGTATGAGGTACTCAACAAGCACGATGTTTCCTTAATTCCTGTGGTCATGAGAAGTTCTGGATGGGAAAAGTACCAGTATACCTGCTTCCAGGCAGGCATTATGTGAATTATTTTTACAAGGAACTGCAGGCTTCATTAATACCAGACAGATCCTAACTCAGTTTCCTTTATATCAAGTATCAGTTCATCAATGGGAGAAGTGGATAAGTTCCCGTGGATACATGGGATAGCAATTTTTATCAAAATGTTTCACTCTTGCAATTTTCTTGCCTACAACCCCCATTGCCCACATCTAGTCAGGGTGTGTGGTCAAACTGCTACAGTAAATATGATCGGGGCACAGAAGCAAAATGCAGTGCTGAGAACACCAACGAATAGCTGTGTTTTGCCACAGTTCAACCATTCAGCCTAAATCCCTGTGCCAAAGGCTAAAGCTAGATCATTCCACTCCAAGCCTCTAAGGAAAGCTATTAGATATTCCAGGAACAAAAATGGGGAAAGCACTGGTACTTATCTCTGAACAGTTATTGAGTTGTTGGATGGTAACTAGCTAGCATCACAAAGGAAGTCACTGAGACACAATATGAAGAATCCTGCTTGGCTGTAGCAAGAATATTAATAAATCCTGACAAGGTTCCCAATATTGCCTGTGTCATGTGAGCAGTGCTCTGTCAAATAAAGGCAGGAAAGGGCGAGCGGAGAAGCAGAATGCATGTCACTAATGTAAGTAGTCTGCTATATTTAGCTTACATGTATTTTGGCATTCCTAGAGGCACTCAATATTATGGTCCTGCTGTGCTGGGCTCTAGAATATAAGGAAGACTCCTCACACATAGCATTCTCAAATGAGATCTGGCAGGTAGCTGCAGCTCACTTATGGACAAAAGGAAACAGCATGGCAGCACTTTCAAGTATGCTAGGAACTGAGCAGGTTGCAAAATGTGGCTATTTTGTGGGTATGATTCAATCACATAATGACAAATCTAGGTTGTGTGATGAACATGGATTTGGTGTTCTTGGGCAATAGACCAACTCCCCCTCCTAAAAGAAAACATTGTCTTTTGTGGTAATGAAGGTGATGGGGAAATGTCCTGGGAAATGTGGGATAATGGTAAAGTAAAGTCTGGAAACAGTGGGTGATAAATATAAATACTTTCTTCAATGAGCTAAATGTCAAACTATATAAAGAAGATTCCTGTGTCTAAATTTTAAGGGTTGCACGCTACTCATACAAAGTAGACCGACTAACCCCCCCCCCCAATTAATTTCTACTCTGATTAGCAGTAAATGTTGCATACAATCCAAAGAATCACTATCACTGAGAAAACTGCATGTTGACAATGGGATGTGCAGTAGCAGCGAAAATTATTTGCATTAACTCTTCCCTTATGACCCGAAGGCACAAGAATCACCAGTCCAAATATACCATTTAGATAAGGTGAGCAAAGCTGTTTCCCTATCTCAGAAACATTTGATCTCTCTGGTTTACATGATGGTTCTACCCACTGAGAGGAATTTGCACCCCCATATGCAAACCCTGAAATCTGAATTGAGTGGAAATGCAGCAGATCCCCCATCCTAGTTCATTCACTGCAGAAGACAGCTGCTTCAATGGCACGGCTGAAGAAGGACCTGTAACTCGCAGTCTGTGGCGAAAATACAAAATGCCTTCGGAATGATACCAATCATACAAATGCTGAGCACATTTTCAGCGTGTTTGCTTAATCATAATAAAATGCTTACCAGCCACAATAAATTAGCACATCCAATCAGCCATTTCCCCTTCAGTCCTGCAGCCCACTGGGAAAACAATTACTGAATGAGCAGATCACTACTGAAAGGCCTGACAGAGCTCTCTCAGGAAGAGCCCACACAGGCACAAAAGGGACAGAGCCCACAAAATTATCCCTGGAACAAAGGCTGCTCCTTGGTCCTCGCATAGCAGTGCACTTTTTCAAGTGGGGGCAAGAGGCTGCTAGTCTTTCAGCTGCATTTCCAGACACCACAAAAATCTAATGGATGTATTATTTCCACAGGACTCAGCCTCCACTTGGTCCACGCACATGAACATGTAGACTGTTGAGAAAACCTTTCCCTCCACACAGACCAGTCACAGCAACACACCCACCATCATTTTAGCCACTCACCACTTTCAGAATGATTATCCCAAGCTGCAGGCAGAGTTGCCAAATGATCAATCAATAAATAAAAAGGCACTGGTCTAGCTGGGTGTTTTGTTTGGGATCAGTTACCAGGTGAGTGCACAGGTTTTGTGCTGGCCTCTGCTTTCATACCCACCCACAATGGCTGGGTTCCATCTTTGGGATCCAACTGTAGACCCAATCTGGGCTCTATATAAACCAATATGACAAATCAGTTCCATTCAAAAGTGTTGGCGGCAGCCACCACTGCCACCTGTAAAGGTGACTGGTGCTACTGCATGGTGGCAGCAGCATGCAGTAGTACTGGATGGGAGCCCAGGTTGGTGCTGGTTACCAGCCCTAACTCCATCCAGCCTGACACTGAAAGTGTTCTCCCCTTCCTGCTAGAGGAGGCTTGGCAGATGGTAATGGTATCACTGGCAAAGAGGATCACTGCAGGAGAAGTCTGCGATCATTTACTATTGCATGCTGCAACAATGTATGAAAGTGATTTGCAAACTGAGTTTGTTTTTTTGTTTTTAACCACCTCTGTTTCCAGGACATTTTAATACATTTGAATTGAGGTACCATCTATGTGTTCTGGATAATATGGCCAACTGCATCCTGCCAGCTTTGAGAAGCCCTGTGGAGATGCACAAAGAAGCTTGGCTTTACCTGATGGCTGTGGTCTAATAGTAATTGCACCTTAAATTCTTGATATTGAGAAAACAACATGAGAATACATTCTAGCTTGCTCCTGAATAGTTTGGGGTGCTTTTCTTTTCTCTTTAGCCTTGCTCTGCAGCTGAATGCCATTACAAACAAACCTTATTGTGGCTTGCCTGATCCCAACTGTTGTCCTCCTTTCTGTCACCCCCAACTCTTGTGGTTCTGCCAACATCACACACGTGGATCTGCCCAAGAACCAAGAGGGACTGGTGGATTTTTTACATTTCTTTTGCACACTGAGAGTTGGGCATCTGGTATTTTTCAAAACTCTAAAACATTTTAACTGAAAACTGTCCTAAGGAAAACACACACACACACACACACACACACACAACCGGAAATGTTTCGATCTGAAATCCCTAATTAAAACCATGCTCCAAATGCTGACTTAGCCTTTAAAGAAGGAAGTTAAAGAAGAAATGTTGCTTTGCACATACATCCAAGGCAGCATTTGAATAAACCCAGTCATGGCAGGAAAATGCCCACCTAGAGCCGAACTTATGGCCTCTGGCTACATGAAAGCAGCCCCTGAAGACTTGTGTTATGCACCTGATCACCAGCACCAAAGGTCTTATAACTTGGGAAATGACACATATCCATACTATCTAACCCCATAATGATTCCACCCAGTGATTGTATAATTCTTATCAAATCTGATTGAACTTAAATGGTCATAAAAGAAAATCCCAGAGGCTGGATCAAATGTGTCCTCCCATTTTTGTACTGTTTTGGACTGTTATTCCCAAATATCAACAAAACATTATTGGACTATTCTATAATATTACAGCTCAATGCAACTCTATTGGCATTATCCAACAGCCCTACGATTTAGTATAACTGCAGTAGAGTAGGATATCGGCTGTATCTGAAGTCTAGAACAAAGCACTGGTGGTGGTGGTGAATTTGTATTCAGTTCACATTTAAATAAGAATTTACCTAATCCACATTTTCCTATACAGTGCATGAACTGAAACACAGACATCCTTTGAAATTTGCACTTCTCCAGATTTTGCAATTCAGTTCCCCAGCCACAATATTACAGTGATGAGATGGTTCAGCATCCCAATCTAATCAGTGTGTTTTGTGTGCGTACAGTGTGCCCAGAAAACCCTTATTTCTCAAGTACTACATTGTTGGCATCAGCTCACTTGTGTTAACCCTTCTAAAGAAAGACAACTGACCCACTACATGTTTCCACTTGTCCAACAGAAATGGATAACCTCAGATCTGCAACCCCCCACAGATGGTCAAGAGGCACCCAATATACTAAAAGCTATAGCAATGGTCGATGCAATAGCGGGCATCCTTGACTAACTCAGTTCCTACAATATACCTTCTCCTTGGATATCTCTCCATTTGTCTTTCCCCCTTCCTGGCCTATTTTTAAACAGGACGACCCAGCAACACTTTCTAAAGTTTAGCCTCAATGTTAGACAGCGGATGATAAGTGATGGGTCATGGTGCCTGTCCTCCAGAGAGGTGGCAAACACATCCAAAGCAATTCTCAATAGACAGGAAGAGGAATGAGATGGCTTCCCCAACTCCAACAGAAACGCAGCACAGATTCTATCAACACGCCATTCTTATTACTGTTGTCTTTTGCACAAATATTACTGCCCAAATATATTCCCTGTTTTGAGCTTATGAGTACCATTAAAGTGGAAAACAAGAGAGGAGGATTAGGTTAATGGTGTCATTGGCCTGCCCTTTGAGACAGGGATTGTACAAATATCTTGTCAGAGTTTAAACCTGATTAGATGAAAGAAGGAGCTGCTACTAAAGCCCCCAAAGGAATTTGATTCCTGCCAGAGCAACTTGCAAGGAGAGACAGCCCTTGGCGGGGAGGGGAGCAAAAGGTCAACATCCCGGAGTAAAGCATTTTCAGGTTTAACTGAACACATCTTGAGCTTTATCTACTAGAGTATTCCTTAAAGCCACATTTTAAAATCAAGTAATACAAATATGAACATCGCCTTAGTCAAACAAATATTCCAAAACTGAACAGCAGTTTCTAACTAAATAACTCCCCAAACCATCCATCTAATCCACACATGGCATGTAATAGAGGCAGGGGGGCAGGGACTTCTAGGCTCCTTAAATGCAAAGCACATGGGCAGCATTTGAAGAGGCAGGCATGAAAAAAGGTGAGAGCTTGTGGTGTGTACAGTAGCATTAAGGTGTCTGGTTCGACCCCCCCTGTATATCAAAAGATGCCTGTATAGTTATTGTCCTCCTTGAATCTTCCCACTTTAATGGCAGAGCTATCAGTTCCCAAGTTTTTTTCTTATAGCTCTGTACTTGGCCAGAAGAGTCCTATTTGCTTAATTACTTGCCCACAAGATACAGAACTTGCTTTGATGTGTAATAAAACCTGCTACCAAGAATTTCTGAATAGAATTATAATCCTGTTGTATGTGTGATTCTGTAGGAAATTGGCTCTTATCATTAATGTTGAGTTATCTAATTTATCTCTCTGCCAAGGAAAAATAATAAATGAATAGAAAGAGAACCTACCCAAGTGGCATAGACACACAACCTCTACACATACAGTAAGTAAATGAATATAAACTTTATAACCCCACCCTCCACCCCTTTCTTTACTACACACCAACGTCTCACATCAAATTTAATTGATCTGTAGAAAAGACTCTACAACCTGAAAAAGAGGCAATGCACGTACTTTTGTAAACCATGAAAATCTTTAATAAAAATTCTTTTTTAAAAAAAAATATCTAATTTACACTGAAAATCTCAGGTTAGGAGGAGGAGCACTGGTAGAAATTATGTTGCTTAGTCTTCCAAACTAGTGCATATGTATGTGTACACACACACAAATATTCATGTAATGCATTTCCCCTAAATCAGGCTTCCTCAAACTCGGCCCTCCAGATGTTTTGAGTCTACAATTCCCATCATTCCTGACCACTGGTCCTGCTAGCTAGGGATCATGGGAGTTGTAGGCCAAAAATATCTGGAGGGCCGAGATTGAGGAAGCCTGCCCTAAATTATATGCATTTTGTAAGGCGTTCGTTGGTTGGTTGGTTGGTTGGTTGAAGAACTGCATCACCAAATTTGGGGGTCCTTTGCAGGGGCGTAGCAAGGGGTGGCGTAGGGAGCGGACCGTCCCATGTTCCATAATGGAGGGGGTGACAAATTATCAAGGAACAATTACTGTCCTACAAGGGCGGTTCATAAAAAACTTTTTTTGAAAATGCCTGCTCCAAAGGTTTTATCTTACTATACTAGGGATTATATAGCTATGTATGAAATTTCATGCATATTGGTGAATATCTTGACCCTCCTCCACCAAAATAGCTGTTTACTTGGCTGTTTTCCTATGTCGTGAAGGCTGAAAGTTCAGTTCAGTGGAGCACTTACTGTTCCAAACTCTAACCCTGTGGAAAGCCATCTAATTAGACTTTAATTTGATTTTGAGATGTTTTTAGGAGGTAATTTAATTATTGTTTGATTTTATACCAATGTTAGGTATCTGATGTTAGCCACCCTGAGCCCGACTTCGGCCGGGGAGGGCGGGATATAAATAAAAGTTTATTATTATTATTATTACTTGTTATTATTCCTTTGTAAGAAAATATGAAATAACGTAAAACCATTTTTGCAGGGGGGGGATCAATGGGGGGGACAAGAAATTTTCCGCACCGGGTACCACCTGACCTTCCTACGCCTCTGGTCCTTTGGGAGGTAGAGTGGGATTTAAATTTAATAAAATAATAGATAAAATGAATAAAGCATCAACCAACCAACACTGGTCAGCGAGCATATATGCATGGCACTCAGCAATTCTAAATAAAATAAATTACATAGATTTGATGCTAAATATTGGACCGATCCAATCAGCAAGTGTTTTCTGAGAAAGCAGCTGCAGCTGCTTTTGCTCCACCACCATGCTGGAGCATGTGACTGCAGAATAGGCTACAGGCCCTTTAAATGTTGCCAACAACTCTCCTGCAGGAGAGGGGGAGCCACTGGAAGTCAAGTGCTGACAGCCTTTTAAAGACTTTAGATATGTGCTTCCCAACCAGGGGCCATATGGTCCAGGGGGGGGGGAGGAAATATTCCAAGGGGGCCAAAGCTGAAAATAACATAAATAATATATTCCAAGGGGGCCACAGAGGGAAGTGAGAAGTGAAGAAAAAATATCATTTCTTAATTTTTTTAAAAAATAATCCTGATTGGCTGACTATCCGCTTGGCTAATCACAAGCGGGTAAGGGGGTGGCTCACCAGGGCCTAACTCTCCTTTTTGCCACGTGTGTTTTCTTCTAGCAGTCCTGATTTGTTTCCAGCAAGAGAGGGCTATTGCTGAGGTTCCCGTTTTGATCCAGAACCCCCAGGTCAGGTTAAGTGCAGTGGTGGGGTGACAATTGTTAACCCACCACTGCACTTAACCTGACCTGGGAGTTGGGTGAGCTGAAGCTGCTTGTTGCTGCTGCCAATGCTGCCAGGCCCTGACTCTGCAAGGTGCAGGGTGCAATCCACCCCAGTACCTAGCCGAACAAGGTCGTCTGGTGCTGCTGACTTGCATCTAGTAAATAACTGTCTACTCAGAAGAAAGCTGCAATAAGATCTGTGAGCCTTACTCCCAGGTAAGGGTGTGGGGGGCTATAGTGTTTTATCTAGGCAGCCAGGCTCCTCCCGATGACAAGATCTTTTTGCACCAGGTCAGTGCAGACCACTTGGTTTTTAAAATTGTCCCATATATACAAAACTCCCTGTGCCCCTTTTGAACTGTATCTGTAGGTTTCCACCTCTGTGTCAAATAAAAAAATTTACTTGTATAGAATTCAGATTCTAAGTGTGCTTCATCAACATGCTATGGACCATATGAATAAAGTCCGTGGAGCAGTTTGGTAACCTCTGCCCTATGTCTTTGCTGAAACAACAACTTCCCAAACTGAGCTAGGAGGCCTCACTGGGAGCTGGCAAAAGTCATCTCTTCCCTTGGACCTGACCTGGAAGAAGCGCCGGTATATGTTACTACTTCCCCTGCTGGGCTGCAAACTCCATCAGGACAGGACAGCAAATTAATGTTCTCTGCAATTACCTGCATTGCTACAGCCAAAAATAGGAGTGCTCCATTACTTTGGAGAAGAAGGGATTAGTAGTTGACATGCTTAAAATTTATATTGCATCAGATCATTCCCCATGTGCTAAGCAATGGGAGGATTTGGGGTCAGTTCCTGTAACTTGCAGCATTTCACTGCATAGCAAGAGCCATAAACAACTATGTGATACCTATTCCAAAGGCCATCAAGTAAGAAGTCCTAGTTCTCTTCTCCTGCTGCCACCAAAAGCTTTAAACCAGCCTCCAGCACAAAACAGAACTAGGGAGGTTTCCTGGAATGCTTCAAAGAGTTTGTATGCTCAAGGCATCTAACATTCAGACCACACTCATCTCCAGAGCAAGATCTCAAAAGAGCAACATCTGGGAACCTTAGGATTACAAGGTTGGTAATCATTCTCATGGATATGAGTATGCCTATAAATACTAGTTGCTGAGAATCATAAGAGGGATGGATAAGAGTGAACTGCAGCAATAAGATGAGCAGGAAAAGCAAGGAGGGATGTTATTTTTTCACATAGGATTCACAGCATTCTTCTGAAAATTCAATTTAACTGTCCTGTTCTCGTTTGCTAACCAGAACCAATTTAATTGTAAATCTACACGCAGAGCCTACGGGGTGGGGGTGGATGGAATATTTTGCAATGGTTCTTAGCTCCCAGTTGGGAGACAAGAGTGCAACTTAACTGCTTTTAATTCTGCTGTAGTAAACTTCCCAGTTTCCTGAGCAAGAGCTCCCCACCCAACCTGGGACAGACGTTGCTCCCTTACAATACTCCCTGGGCAAAATAAAATAAAACAAGGGACTGTTTTTCCTAGAGACAAAAGGAAAATTCCACCTGACTTGCCTGCAGAAGATATGCAACAGGTATCCAGTGGAGCCATTTGTTTTGGTCAACACTGATTCCCACCATGCACGCACACACCCAAATGTGCCAGGACATTCTCAAGAGGTATGAGAAAAACCTGACTCACTTTAACTCATTTAATTCAGAGTGGGAAGCCAACTAAAGGCATGTTTCCATCACTGCCCACTCTCAGGAACACATTGCCAGTATCGGCATGTACAAGGGTTCCTTGGTTTCATGCCTTGTTGTGACAGTTTAGTAAACAACCTGATAAAATCAAGCACTTTCCAAATGAAAATCCATTGCACTCAAGATCACTGGCTCGTCTGGTTCTGCTTACCATCTGCACAGGCTTATTTGGAACAACATAACAAATTTAGTTTCCTGGTCTCCTTCAATGTAAATAGGTCCATTAAGCTATAAGGGTGTTTACATTCTGGAAGATAGTTGCAGCTTTTCTTCTGATTACCCACAGCCCATAGCTAGTATTCCAGCTGCTCCTCTGCAGTCAGTGCTCTGTTACCTCCTGCTGGAAGAGGTGCTGCTTATAGGGCTGCAAGCATATACATAATGCAGCCAAAAGGCAAAATATACAGATTTTAATAAATTGGTACATACGCTCTATGACTACTAAATTATCCAGCTTGTGACTGACACAATGGGCCAGAAGGAGACTGTTTGTGCCAGCAGGTCAGGACTCAGTGTTATACAAATATTATACAAAGCAACCAGAGCTGTCCAAGCTAGTTTTATCGTCAGAAAGAACACTACTCTTGAAAGTGCCAAACCCTCAAGCAGTAATATTTGGCAGATGGTGAAATTAGCAGCAATATCATAGTCTGGAAAGGCTTTGACCAGTATTTGGACATGAAATACCCAAATCAACAGCGCCATGAACTGTTGTCTTACTCTGGTTCTGGAGGCATCTTAAAAGGGTGGAGTGCGTGTGTGCAAAGTAATACTCTATGACCCTCATAGCACAGCATGCAATATCCTCACACAGGGTGAGACTCAGTAGAAATGCTATTCTGTGGGTGCCAGAGGGATCAACTCATACCCCTCCCCCTGCCAATAGAAAAAGCCAAGACCAAGAGAAGGCCTCCAGAAAGCCTTTCTGTAATGGCTCAAGATGTTCTGGGTGCTTGGCATGAGGCTGGCAGAATAGCTCACAGGGGTTTTTCATTATTTGCCAAGGCTGTAAAAAGATTTTATACTCCTTGATGAACCCATGTTGTTGAACGACTGAAGTTTTCCTTTACTTGCATGGGGCTATTATTCACTTTTAGCCTGGCTTGTTCAGAAAAATAAGAATACCAAGTGTTTGGTATTTGGAAACAATAACACAGGATAAGTCTGGGCAGTTGACTGTGGAAGCCAGGTCACACATTCCCTTTTAATGGGATCTTCAGAACATATTTTCACAGGATTATCTTTGTGCTGGTTAGAGAGCAAATGTTTTCAAAAAGACACTCTGTCTCACAAAATGGAGGGAACTCATTAGCGGAGAGCTGACATCATAAAGTCCATCTTACTCACCACAGGCTCTTATGTTCGCTTTATATAATTATGCTGGCATGAAAACCTTGCCTTGGTCCCTCCACTAGCCTCAACTTATCAAAGCAACAAGGATTCCATCCATTAAGAGTTTGTGCTTCATGGACACCATTTCACTGCCAATCTTAGCAGAAAGAGCTTTCTGCTGTTCTTTGTATGCCTCTTCTCCCTTCTGCTTTTGTTTAATTTAGGAAAGCATTTTTAAAAGCTTTTGCACAAAGAACACTGTGCAAAGCAAAGCTGATGCGTATTGGATTTCAGTCCCATGAATACTCAAGATGGAGGCCTCAGCATTGTTACAGACAGCAGTTGTGCGAGAGAGAATTTTATATGAGTACGATCAGTCCTCCTAGACCACAAGGATGAAGCACATGCCAATGGGCCTACTTTGTTGCTAGTCTTCTGCCAAATCCAGCACACACAATTCAAGGGGAAAAAGTGCTCTTATAATGTCTGGAGATTTGAAATGTTTGGATAATATGGACATTAAATATTACTACAGTAATTAACACAAGCATGTGACTATTAATATCAATTAACCAATTGCCTGTATAATCAGGGAATGTTCAGCAAACATTGGCATAGCAATTTGTGCCTCATAATTAATAGAAATGCTTAAATACTTCTTCATCTCATGATGCCATTACTGAAAGGATGATGCCCAGCCTGTGGCTAACAATTCCAAACAGAGTCTAGACGCACATCTGGGCCAGGACAGATGTTTCAAAATACCAAGGCAAAGGATACAAGCAAAGTTAGGAAGAATACAGTGTGAGAGAACAAAGTTAGAGAGATACAGTGGGCTGCAGGTGTCCACACTGTGTTAGAGAACATGGTGGCTAATTTAGGCTAATAGTTTGCAAAAAGGGTACTTCATGAAGCATAGCAATAGAGTAGCAGCTAACAGGCCAGTAAGGAACCAGGGCAAGGAACCAAGGTAAGTGTGCTCTAAGAAGGCTAGTGTGCTAACATGAGCATTTACAGGCAAAACTTGGTGAAGTAAATAGAGTGCTTATGCTCCTGCAAAGACAACATTCCTGGAAATGTTAATCATTTTCCCACAGCCAGGCTTCAAAACTGGATGAATGCCAAATAGGGTAAAATTGTTTAGGGGGTTATGTAATGAAGAATCAGTGGGCACAAGACAGGGTGAATTAAGAACACCTATCTGTCCATTGATCCAACTACAGTATTACCATTATCTCAGTCGACATGGGGTTGAAAACATGTGCTTGCTGAGATAATGTACACATTTTGCCCTTGGGCTTCCTGGGTACAAAAGGAAGTGATCCAGCACGCCTGGTGCAAATGGAGAAAAGCTCTCTAGGCAACTTTTATTTTTGATCATTCTGGCCTTGTGGATGGGATCATATGAAACAGGAAGTTGAGGAATTTGCTTTTATCCTTTTCGAACACCGTTTCAACTTCAGGCTCACCACACAGGCCTTGGTCATTCTCAAAGCATAATCTCTAAGAACATAATTTCTAAAACAATAATCACTAAGAAAATGAGGGGGGGGGAGGCCTTCAGCTCCTTAATTGGAGAAAAAATTCAAATGTCCATGGCATCATTTATATGCACATCTAAAGGCAAAGCTAAATAGTGCTATTATCTAATGGAGAGCCAGCTGAAGAGACAGGTTGAATTGGCAATGATAACATCTCAGGAAGAGAAAAACAACAACATGTTTTTGTTGAACCCAGAAGAGTCTAAAAACTTTGTTTTTAGCAGGAAAGCCTAGAAAGGAACACAACGTATTTCATTTTGAATAGGTACTGGGTGAGCAGCCCAGTTGCTAAATCAACAGCCCTGTTTTCCACAGGCTGTTGTACTTGTAGGCTGGAAGACTACAAGTTTTATTTCATGTTGTTATACAGCTTTTATGGCAACTGACAGTCTGCACTCTAAAGAGGAACAGTCTGGGATCCAGAAATATTCTGCAAATAAGTACCACCCTGTTGCTGTTACCACCCTCATGAAAGCAGCACAAACCTCATCTCTGGGGGCAATGGCTTGGAATGCAAATGCAATTATATCACTTACAGGTAGGTAGCCGTGTTGGTCTGCCATAGTCAAAACAAAATAAAAAATAAAAAAAATCCTTCCAGTAGCACCTTAGAGACCAACTAAGTTTGTTCTTGGTGTGAGCTTTCGTGTGCATGCACACTTCTTCAGATACAATTATATCAATCTGCATTGGTTCATCAAGACTAAATAATCAGGTAGTCTCAGGTTATTTCTGGACTGGAGTGGATGGAGTTCTCCTAATAAAGGTGGCAAAGAGTCTTAGGCTGATACAGGCACTTGAGCTAACATTTTGAATTCATGATGGGGTGCTAAAAACAGAACAACAGAAAGGAAAACAGTAAAGAAAGAAGTAAATATTGAAACCTCATTGGCCAGTAGCCGCCTTCCGCAGCTGCCTGACCACTTCTGGTTCCTTTTTTTTTTATTTGCATTTTCTTTGAAAGGGAGAAGCCAGGCTCCCTGCAGTGCCATCCCCTGCAAGAGGTTATTTTCCTGGAATATGCTACTTTTCCATGGACTGGATTTTTTCCCCATTCTCAGAAAGAAAAGCATCTGCTTCAGTGGTGCTATTGGCTTTAAGTCCTGCTCCAGCTTTGGAAAGTCTGAACATAATATAATCCCAAACACACTTACATACACACAAATACACACCAATATTTCATAAGGCCTTTTTAGCACCATCCATCTTGGGACAAAGGCAGCCCTCCCTTTCCTCTACCCATCCACCACAGAGATCAGGATCAAGTGATGATTATCAGAAACAACTGGCTCTTCTCTCCCAATTCACACCTATTAATATAGTTTGTGCTTACCATAGCCCAGCACACTTCACGGTTTGTTACAATAGTGAAAAGTTTTCATTACATAAATTCATGAAATTATTTAATGTGAGGCGCTCTTCTTCAAGCTACAGATCACTGCACTTTTTATTTATACTTAATGGGTCATATCCAAAGGGACATTCCACCTTATTGTTCAATGAGCAACGCTGATCCTACTTCATGATAAAACATATAGGAAATGATTGTTTCTTTATGGAATTAAAATGCACCAGGAGCTCTGAGGATCTGTTAACAAATTTGATATTTGGAATGCTTCTTATTTTCACTTGTCCCAGTGCCTCTTCTTATTATCATTTCCAAAACAGGGACAGCCAGTGTGGTGCCCTCCATATGTTACAGCACTATAATAATAAAGGTTTCTTCAGCTATGTTTGAAGCAAGAGGAGGGACAAGCAAGTAATAGGTCATATGCGTGGAGAAGATGGAGAAATGCTATTGGGTGGCAGAAAGAAAGTGGAACCACTCGACACCTACTTTGCCTCTGTTCCCCCCCCCCAAAGGAAAACAATGCACAACTGGTGATAACAGAAAAAAACAATACAAGGAGGGAGCTGAAGCCCAAGATAGGAAAATAGGTGGCAAGGGAACACCTAGCTACTTTAAATGAATTCAAATCTCCAGGGCCTGGTGAGCTGCACCCAAGGGTACTAAAGGATCTTGCAGATTTACTCTCAGAGTCGCTGTCTATAATCTTTGAGGATTATTGAATAATAGGTGAAGTCCCTGTGGACTGGAGGCAGGCAAATGTTGTCTCCATCCTCAAAAAGGAGTAAAAAGAAGACTCAGGTAACTACTGACTGGTGAGCTGGACACTGATACCAGGAAAGGTCTTAGAAATATAATTCCACAGTTGGTCAGTGAGCACTTAGAAAAGGGTGGTGTGATTACTAAGACCCGGCATTGGTTTCTCAAAAACAAGTCATGCCAGACAAATCTCATTTCTGGGTTTTTTCTTTCTTTTTTTTATAGAGTTACAAGCTTGGTGGATCCGGGGAATGCTGTGGACATTGTATATATCTTGATTTCAGGCAAGCCCCTCTGAGGAGACCATTCCATGGATGGGGTCCTGCCACCAAGAAGGCCCTCATCCTAGTCACCTGGTCACCATCCACCACAACCTCATTCAGTGGGGCAACCTGAGAAGAGCTTCTGACAATGATCAAAGGGATACATTCCCAGTGTTCAATCCCCATTAGCAATCTTGCAGTTATATTCTGAATGCACTTCACTATTTTGGATAATCTTCAAAGGCAGCCCCATGCACACCTCATTACAGTAGTCTAATTTTGAGGTTACCAGACCATGGTTAAGCATGACAAAGCTGTCTTTGTCTAAAAGGGGTTATGGCTGATGTGAGGTTTGTACGCTGTTCATGTATTCCATCTGGGTTTTTGTAGAATGTAGGTGTAAATCCTTTAAGTTCCTCACCGCTGTTGCCAATTTGGACCAAGTCAGGTTTCCTTTTGCCAGCAAACTGCCTTTGAATTTTATCATTGTTCACTCCACAAACAAACCCCTCTCTCAACATATCCTCCAGGACATTGCCAAGTGAGCAGCGTGCAGCTAGCTTTTTGAGTTCAGCCACATATTCAGATATATACCGGTACTTCCCTTCCCTTCTTATCCTATAATGGAATTTAAAACATTCTACAGTAATGTTAGACTGTGGGGTATAATGTTCTGTTACAATCTTCTGCAGATCTGCCAGATTTTGTCTTCTGGCTTCTGAGATTGCAACAAACTTCTCAAGAGGGAGTGTGTTTTACAGCTACAGATACAGAAAAAGACTGGCTTCTGTTTGTCCTCATCATTAGAACAGTGGCCTAATCTTTTAACATATTGCTGCCAAATTCTCATTCTCTGGATCAAACTCTTCAACTTTCCAATAAGATTGCTGGGATTTCTTACTACTACTTTTATATAGGAACACCTTTTCTGTATAAAAATAAAACTTCTACTCACTTTATTTACAGTCTAACAAAACAGGTTGTTTATTGCTGGAATAGCATAGGACAGAATCGGAAAGGAATCACATAGAAAAGTTCAAGGATGGAGTCTTGTTCAACCCCATAATAACATATTTAACTCAATAATCATCAGATGACTATAGTTATGGTTGCATATTATTTCACATGTTGCCAGTTTAAAAAATTAGGAATATTTCTGCTGATCATGGATCCCTCACCCACACTCTACTGTAGATGGTAGAACTATGTTGTCCCCTTGCCTCTCATATCTAAATGACTAACATTCTGCCTAATGTCAAAAACTGTACACTTTTCTCCGATCATCCAAAACAATATGTATTTTACATATCCAAATGACACTGGAAGCAAGTTTAATAGTATGTAATATCTGGTTATTACTCTAGTAACCTTGAATAAGCAGAACCCAGTAACATGAATATTCTGTTCTCTCCCACAAGTCTACCCATGTATTAAGATTAGTTTCAGTGGTCTTCTGATAACTGCTGAGTGGGGATATAGGGATTACCCTAGCTTTGGAATTCCCTCCTTATGGAAATTCACCTGACATCTATTCTGCTATCTTTTGGACACACCTGGTGAAACCCTTTTAATTTTCCTAAGCCGTGTTAACTTTTTTGGTTATCGTTTTCAGGTTTTTACTGCAAGATGCTCTGGGGATTCTTGAATTGAAGGCTAGGATGTTGTTGTTCAGTCGTGTCCGACTCTTCGTGACCCCATGGACCAGAGCACGCCAGGCACGCCTATCCTTCACTACCTCTCGCAGTTTGGCCAAACTCATGTTAGTAGCTTCGAGAACACTGTCCAACCATCTCATCCTCTGTAGTCCCCTTCTCCTTGTGCCCTCCATCTTTCCCAACATCAGGGTGTTTTCTAGGGAGTCTTCTCTTCTCGTGAGGTGGCCAAAGTACTGGAGCCTCAACTTCAGGATGTGTCCTTCTAGTGAGCATTCAGGGCTGATTTCTTTGAGAATGGATAGGTTTGATCTTCTTGCAGTCCATGGGACTCTCAAGAGTCTCCTCCAGCACCATAATTCAAAAGTATCAATTCTTCAGCGATCAGCCTTCTTGATGGTCCAGCTCTCACTTCCGTACATTACTACTGGGAAAACCATAGCTTTAACTATATGGACCTTTGTCCATGGAGTTTTCTTGGCAGGGATACTGGAGTGGCTTGCCAGTTCCTACTCCAGGTGGATCACGTTTGGTCCAAACTCTCCACTATGACCTGTCCATCTTGACCTGTCCACAGCTTCCCTGAGTAATTCAAGCCCCTTCGCCACGACAAGGCAGTGATCTAAGATTGGTTTCCAATATGGGGAAAAAATATTTTGATAGTTCCATAAAATATGAGCAACATTAGCTCACAGCCATCTCCATCTCCAGAAGATGTGGTACCCTTAGTGTATATAATCTGCATAATCTGAACAGAGTAAAGTGTTATCAGTACTAGATTTTATATTTAAAACCTTCCCCCCCATGTTCATACACAATACTAATCAAGGTATATGTTGTGATAATCAGATCCAAGAGTCATTTGTAGTAATTATACTTTGCATACCTTTTGAGTTACTACTAGAAATGAATGTTTCTTAATAATATACAGAAACATAAGTAATCTATGGGTTTTATCAGACTTCATGATAGAATAGAACCATTGAAATCAATGGATAGAGGTTAGTCATGAATAACTTGTCCATGAGAAACATAAGTAATCTATGAGTTTTATCAGACTTCATGATAGAATAGAACCATTGAAATCAATGGATAGAGGTTAGTCATGAATAACTTGTCCATGAATTGCCATGAGTATATTCTGACTATGACTAAAATATAATAAGAGCCTATTGGATCAGGCTAAAGGCCAGCGGCAAAACAAGATGCCTGCAGGAAAGCTTTAAGCAGACCCTGAGTACAAAAGCACTCTCCCCTCCTGTGGTTTAACTAGTTAAATACTAACCTAAAAAGCTGTTCAATTTAGTGTACAGTTTAATACTATTGACCTGTACTAGCAGGTCTAATGGGATATGATAAGATGTAAGATAAGATAAGATTTCTTTATTGTCATTGTACAAGTACAACGTTGTACAAGTGCAACGAAATTGAATGCCATCCTATAAAAACAAGACAAAAAACAAAAAACACATTTTCAGCCACACATGCAACTCTCCAAGGTCATATTATCTGGTTACAGCATTTAAGATGGTTACAGCTCTGGGGTAGAAACTATTTTTTTAATCTATTTGTTCTTGCTTCAATTGTTCTATATCTCTTGCCCGAAGGCAGTGGTGCAAAAGGACTGTATCCCGGATGAGATGGATCCAATGTCTGAATATTTCCTAAAACAATAGCATATTGCCATTAAGGACAAATCATAAACTTACACTATATGACCTAAATACATGGATTCATTTTTACTTTAAAGAGTGCTAACTATTATCTTCGAACTTTTTCCTGCCCAAAAAAACAGCAGAATCCTATACATGTCTACTCATGATTAAGTTCCATTGAGTTTAGTGGGACTTACTGTCAGGTAAATCACCTGCAGTCCCTATATACACAAACCTAGGAATAATGCCTGCACTGAATTAAGTAGAAATTCAGTTCTGAGTAGATATTCATAGAGTTGTGCTATAATTTAATTCTACTTTTTGCCATGGTGTCAAAATCTGAGTGTTCAACAGCAAAATTACTATCCTAGGTATTTTGCTCATTTTGACAATGCAAAATTCAGTTCAATTCATAGGTTACCTGAACAAATCTACTTTAATCTTCCATATTCTCAGTATTGTGGTTTTATCTAGTTCTTGCTTAATCCCAATATCTAACTATTGCCTCTCTCCAGGAGATAAAGCAGATTTACTGTGGTCCCTCAGATTATTACAGCTCCTGTCATCCTTCATGTAAATGTTCAGGGAAGGAAGGATTCCAGGCATAAGTAGCATCAAGAAAGAAAGAATTTCCATTTCTCAAATAAAGTAATATCATCAGCAGATTTAGTTTTTAAAAGTCACCCCTGCCCACTTTTGTCTGTTCAGTATTAATATTGTCTCCAATAGAATGGTTAAAAGGCTCCTGTTGATAAAATGGAAAAATGGAGAAAGTTGACGTCCCAGTTTTGAACCTCTGTGCAACCAAAAAACATCTGACAAAAACCCGTATCATTTTTAATGCTTCCCAGATGGTTAACCAACTCATGTCTGGTGCTGTATTTATATATTAAAAAATGCTCTGATCCCTCTGACACATTATGACTATCTCCTCATTCTGTAAGAATAAATTATATAGGCACCACATTCTATCTGTTGACTCACTACATTCTGTTTTCTACTGCAATATTAAGAGAGCAGATCCACATGTATCTACAGGTTTATTGCTACCTTGCTCACTTTGGGGGTCAAGCCTGGTTGTAGTTCTTATCCACCATTACATTTAACACTTACATTCACAAATGGCACAAACAGCCATAGAAGAGAATGTCATGTGAAAATGGTCTTGTGAAATGTGAATTGAAATGTTCTTTAGTGTCATATAAAAATGGTCTTATGAAATGCAAATTGAAATGTTTAAGTGCAAGGTGGCAAGAATGCTATAAAAGAATAACTCTGAAGCATTAGAAAGAGTCTCAGATGGAAGTGTGACATCAGATAGGATGGCCATGGTGGAAAAGAGCGTTAAAAAACTGATACAGTGGAACCTCGGTTGTCGAACGTAATCCATTCCAGAAGAGTGTTTGACTTCCGAAACGTTCGACAACTGAGGTGCAATTGCTGGTTGGCAAAATCCATTGAAAAAATGGAGAAACGTGCCTCGGAAGTCAAAAACGAAAGCATTCACTCTGGGTTGTCAATGTTTAAAAGTTGAAACGTTCGACTTTCGAAGTGTTTGACAACCAAGGTTCCACTATATATATAGACTCACATCCTAGGCCCTCACACACCAATTTAGCAATTCCTGGCTACTGCTTATTATTATTATTATTATTATTATTATTATTATGGTTTGACAATCATTTTTATTGCATTTCTGTTACATATTTGAACTTATTACTATTTAAACATATACAAAAATAAAAGAAAAAAGTATACATTTTAACGTTTACAAAAACTGTTTGTGTCTCTGTGTGTGTGTGTGTGTGTGTGTGTAAAAACCAAAGAAGAAAATGTGAATGGACCTCCTTTCCTCTCTTTTCAGGGTTCTTTTTATTACCCTTCCTATCCGGATCTTCTGAGATTTCCAAACCCATCTTATTATGGTACCTCTCTTAACTTCTTGTTTTAGCTTACGCAGATGAACTTTACACAAAACCTGCTAAACTTTTCATCTATGTGTACTGGGTTCTTATATAATCTATAAATATTTTCCAATCCTCTTTGTATATTTTATCTTCCTGATTTCTTATTCTGCTGGCTACTGCAATTTCTATATGTTGCTTTTATTGGATTTTATAACTTTGTTGTTTTTATTGTGGTGGTTTTCTTATTGTATACTACCTTAGCATCATTTAAATGAGAGACTGTATACAAATATTTTATTTTAAATAAATAAAATAAAAACATTTTATCTTCATGGTTCAGGGATAGATTACCATCCCCTCAATCAGAGTGATTAGTGACCCTACAGATTATTCTTTTTTCCTGCTGTGTCAGATAAAACACTGCATGCTTGACTACAGTTATTTCTTTTTCTACAAATGCTTCTTGCTGTGCATGATAAAGTTTTTGACCAGGTTTGTAAATAGATTCCAGGTCCACTAAAATGAATAGGACCTTTGTCACTGACTTCCCATGGGATGTGAATTGCACCAGTTTGCCTAAATTGGTGGCCATCGCTGCATTTTATGATAATGATTGCATTGTTTAACTATGCACTCTTTGAAGATGTCTTTCCTGTTGTATGTCCTTATTCTTCCACCACTCAGCTTCATTGGATGATGCTGGGTTCTAGCATTATGAGAGAATAGAAAAAAAACTTCTCTCTATCCACTTTCTCCACGCCAACTCTTTCATGCCCCTGCTTACTTTTCCTGAACTAAAAAGCCCTAAATGATTTTTTTCTTATAGGTGAGTTACACATGCCCCCTGATAATTTTGATTGCCCTTTCCTGAAACTTTTCAGGTTCTACAGTAACTTTTTTGAGATGCATTGACCAAAACTATATGGAATGCTTTTATAAAGACATTTCAATATTGGAAATTTTATTTTCTATTGCCTTCCCAGCGCTCCCCAACATAGAACTTGCCTTTGTCACAGCTGCCAGACACTGGGTTGACATTTTCTTGAACACATGTTCTCCAGAGTCAGCCCAATCCCCAAACATGCTGGATAACCCTGAACTCTCCCAAATCCCCGGCTGGGGACTGGGAAGGATAAATGCCCAACGCCCGAGCCAAGGTCTCCCTACATCTGAATCTTAATAAAGTTGTGGCCAATTTTAATCCCATAGCACGTTGTCTTGTGTCATTATTCTGCTCACGGGTCGCCTGGGTTCTGGGGGACTCCGCCAATCCACGCAATAAGTCTTTCCTGGTCTGTCACCACTAGGTCGGACTCCATCGACACATATGGGCCCCTCCAGCCTGGTATTTTATTGTGGGTGTGTTCTGCACAATGTTCTTGACACAATAACAACACATCAGTTGTATATTTATTCTGCTTTATGAGTTGTTCTGCAATGCTTGCCCACTGCTGCTGCCGCCTGTAGGGGCTATAATGCAACAAAAACAGAACCCCTCAGAACATTTGTGTTATGAAAAGTTACAGGATTTCATAAGGAAGTTACATAAGCATTGATTAGAAATCAAGCAGTATGACTACTCCAAAACTTAAACTTAAGTTAAAAAGCACTGGTCTCAGTGCCAATCCTTGGGAGAACCCACTGTTTATATCTGCCCATTGTGAGTACTGTTCATTACTTCCTACTCTCTTTTCCCGTTCTTTAGCCATTTACCATAAGAGTAATCCATAAGAGGATGTCTTCCTTTTATCCTATGGATAACTCGGGAGTTTTTAGCAAGGAGATTTATCAAAAGCTTTTTGAAACTTTTTGTATGCAGCGTCTACTTGAATATCCTCTCAAATATTTTTAAAAGGTTATACTTACCTTTGGATCCAGGGCAGTGTTATGTTACTGCTAAGAATAACATTCAATTTTTAAATTTTATTTTTATTTTATTGGTTGATTGGCAAGTTGTAGGAAGTTACCCTTGTGGCAATTCTCTGCAATGTTCAGTGTAGAACTGAACTATGATGGCCTTTCTCTTCAAACTGCAACTGTGTTCCAGGCCTTCAATGCCTTTGGTGCAACAGAGCATTGGATATATTCCATGCCTTTGCCATTTCATTAAATGTTTGCTTTCCTGGAAACTCCAGAACGACTCAGGACTGAGTGATGGGTGTGTTTACAAGTCAACAGGTGGGAAAGAGAGAAATGAAACTGCCACAAGGGTTGAAAACTCACAGGAAATTGATTGCTTGTTGTTGCAAGAAAGGCATGGGTCCCCACTGCTAGTTCAAAAGTGCACTCCAGTTGTTTGACAGGCAAATCAAAGGGAAGGCCATACAGTGTGGCAAAAGTGTTTGATCACAAAACCAGCAGCACAGGCTGCAAGCCTGAGGGGAGCCCAAAGATTGCATGCAGAATAGAAAGTGCTAACAGTAGCCAGAGAGCAACTCCTACAGCTGCTGTAATCTCCTGTACAGACAATCCACTATCCTAATAAACATGGGGTTTTCCCAGCTTGACGAGCCCATCATATAGGATCTGTGAAAATAGTATCAGTTCATTCTGTACCCTTTCACCATCTGGCAAAACCCAGGAAAACAATTAATGGCTATCGGTGCTTGCAAATCCAGCACATGGTCTGGAAAGAATTGCAAAGAGAGATAAATAATGTGCTATATCTCATTATTTCAATGGCTCTTCCTTTTCCGGGCTCAAGTACAGGAGAAGACTAGCAGCCCAAGCGGAGTTAGGAGTAGCAGGCAAGAGGGAGAAAGGAAAAGGATTAAGAATACAAAAGGAGACCAGCCAAGAAGTGCACCTCAGGGACCAGTCAAAGCAGGGGAAAATGCTAACCCTCAAAGTGTCCTCAACTTAAGCTTCATTAAAACAAAACAAAAATGATCCAAAACAGCACATGAAGGGAGGGGATAGGAGATCATGACAAAACAGAGAAATCAAAAAAAGTTTAGACAAACAAAAAATGTATGAGTTGAAAAGAAATCAGATAGCACCAGGCAAATCTCTCTCAGTAGGAAGTTCTGAGATGGGGCACCACAACTGAAGAGGCCTTATTTCTCCAGTCATCATCTGCCCTAGTTCCAGTGGTAGGGGGACCTACAGAAGGCCTCTGAGGATGATCTTAATGTTGAAGCAGAGTCATATGGGAGAAGAGAGTCCTTTAGATCCCCAGCTACCAAGCCATTCAGTTCAAAACAGCACTTTGAATTGTGCTTGGAAACTTCCAGTCTGAGTCCAGTTGAGGAAAAGTCAGTTTAAAAAGTCTTGGGTGAGCCATAGGGTAGAATTCACAGGCATTTCTCACCTGCTAATGTTCTCTCCTGCTTATGCCCTCAACAAACCCAGAATTAAAGTGTTCTCAGACAAACTCACGAGTTGAAAATCCTGGGTTGCCTCTTGACATACAAGTTCTGCCCCGGGAATAAAATACGATACACCTGCCAGTGCCAGAAATTAGTGCTATGAAGTAGCAGGTGAGTGGCTGATTTGATCCTCAAAACCGTACTCCCAATTCATAAGGAGACATATGCTTGGTGTTGTGCAGAGGTCTTTGGCAGCACAATTAATTGTTTTACTCAAGTACAACCAGGTTTCCACGTTTTCCTGTTAGATCAGCTCTAAATTCTGCCTGTAATCAGAACTGAGCTGGTTATTTTCTTTCTTTCTTTTTTGCTAGCTATAGTTATACCCTGGGTTTGTAGCCTGGGGTCAAGCTACCCAAACTTCTGGGACCACCAGCAGGGCTATCCAATACACTTTAATTCTCTCGGGTTTACTCTGGTCTAATGTATAAGGTTCATGATAAATGGTGAGAACCCTGACTTTCACTGGAAACAAAACTAATGCCTTTCATTCACCTGCCTGCAGAGGCAGCCTGGGAAAACATGAGAGAGAGAGCAGTCCTAATGACTTTGAAACCACAAGAGAAAAACAATCCCTCCTCAAACTTTGCTTGTTCAACAAAATAGTTTCCTGAACTACCATAGCAATAATACCTTCAGGCAGAGAAAGAAGACTACCAAAATCAAAACTAGCTTATCTCCGCCACCTTGCCCTCTCCACCAATGCCAGTTCCACTGCCCAGGAATGGTGAAAGGGTGCCGGAGGGAAATTGGCTGCCAGGTTTTCCATCTCTGCTGTTGTTTACATGGAACTGTCTGAAGTCTCGTTCAGCAGAATAAGAGAAAACGAGCCTTTTAATTCCCCAATAAACTCTGTGCCACAGTGTGAGTCATTGTTTGCTTTTTTTACATTGGCTAGGAAGGGCCTTCTGGTTTTAATAACTAATACTGCTGAGTTCAATAAAAAGCCTTTAATTTAATTTAACCCAAACTTTGATTAATGCCAGCTTCCCCAGGAATTTTATCTTTGCTTTAACTTGAGTCACCATGTTAAATAGGAGGGGAAAAGGAGACAGAAAGGGACAGGAGTCAATTAGTTCCTGTTCTCATTTCTGGGTAAAAGGCTGGAAAATGGAAGATTGACAGGTAAATGCCAAGAGTCAAATCCTTGTTCCTCTGAGCAGTTTATTCACAGAGAATCTAATGTTTTCCTTAGTCTTCAAGGGGGGGGGGGCTCCACACTGAACGGTTCACAGTTCAGTTTGGAAAATACAATATTCCAGGGCCAATTAAGATCAGATTTCCTTGCTGGAAGTATATTGCTTTTAATGTGTTAATATTCCAGAGATATGCTACTGTATAATTGGACACAGAGACCCCTTAAAACTAGAATATTAAAACATTAAAACAGACAGTCTTGTGCATGGACCTGTAAACAGTTACAGAGGGAAAAGATCTGAGAAAAGCCCAAGAAGAGACCCTCTTCTCTCCTCCATCCCATGTGCACATGAGAAAAATTGCTGTGTTTTTACGCTGCACTTAAAAGAACACAGCAAGAGAAGTAATACTACACACACTAGAAGTGCAAGAACAGTCTGTGAGTGTGAGGATCATGAGATTCTTCTCCTAGGCCTTGGCATCATATTTGGATTTGAGAGTTGCCTTGTTGAGTTCACTCAGGTGGTAAATGGATAGATCTCTTGCAAAGGTCTATCAGTTACATTCCTCCTTCTGGTAATGCAATTTCTTCCTTTCTGCTATAAGGAACAGTGTGGGAAAGTTGCATTTTCGAGAACTAATAGCTAGAAATCGCATTAAGTGCAGACAGCTTAGAGTCAGGAATTAAAGGGTCTGCAGAAAAAAATCTAATGGTTGCAGGCAGCACAGACAGGCACATTGTTTTGGTCCCTTTGTTTACAGGTGCCACATGGCCAAACGGACTGGTTAGTCACATTTGCTCTAGCACAAATGACCTTATGTAAGGCAGGTAACTTCACTTGCAAAATGAAGTTGCCTACCTCTTCGCACAGTGCCCAGCATGCAGTCACCAGAGCTAGAAAGCCTACCAGCAGGTTAATGAGCTAAACAAGCATGCAGCATGTTCAGGGCAGATGGACTGCATACTAGTAGCAAGCAGAGGTGTGATGGGTGAAAGGGGTGTCTCTTGCAAGACTTAACATCGCTAAATACATTTTAACAGATTCCTGAGCTTCTTTCTCATCTCAGGAAACATGGGCATGCCCACTCTCTTGTATACACTCAGTTCTAAAGAAGCCTGTCAAATCTGTGACCCACATATGTATAGTGACAAAAAATGCATTAAAATCTGCTTCCATTTCACTTAAACAATCTGGTGCAAAACAGAGGACAAACTTATTTATAGGCCAGAGCTACCACCATCCTCTCTAAAAGAAGGTAGATCCTGCTCACCATTCCGTTATCAGATTGCTGTTCTATATTTCTTGGCTCTTTTCAATGACTTTTTAAAGTCATAGTGTGCATATCTTAAAAAGTGTCAAGATAAGACACGTGATTCATGTTCTAATACTTGAATCTTCCACTACTATACATGATGGAAAGATGATGGCAATTATTTATGAGCACAGTAGAGGTCTATTAGTGACCACCTGCACCATCCTGGTGTTTTCAAATCATTACAACTGAAAGTGTTGTTGTATCTATGCAACTTTCTTATATTTAAGCCTTGCTAGAAAACTGCTACCAGACCTGAGCTTCTGGGATATAAAGGGCAGCAAATAAAAATTAATAATAACATTATTAAACACATCCCCAATCATGTATGGTATTGACTACCATAAGATTTTCAAACAATAATTAAACAACATGCAGGAGAAGTCTCAGATTACAGGTGCACACCCCGTCATGGGAGGGTATAAAAGCTGGCAGGGGTTCAGGGTCCCCCTGTTGCTGCAACTGCTCCACACAGCCTAGACCTGTGGACAGCTGCCTAGAGGATCAGAAGCATGTGTGCATGTGTATCCGGAGCACTCTGGAAGGTGCTGCAAGTGTTCCTCCTGTCAATAAAGAGTTAACTATCAGAAGTGTGTCTTCCTTGGTTGTGGAGGGCCAGGACACCTGTTCAATTATAAACCAGGGGATCTGGATGAGAGATTCTATTTTTATATATATATAAAAGAAAAAGTATTTCAAGTGAGGGGAATTGAACCCTCCCTTACTGCACCACACTGCAGGATTTTCTCTTAATTTTCTCATTTTTCCAATCCTAAATTTAGGCCTGCACAGTTCCACATCACTTTGCTTGGGTTTTTTGTGGTGTTTTTTTTTAAAAGTTCTCATGAAAATTCATCATTTCAGTATGATTTTCTCCTAATATACACATTTTTGCAGAGCAGTTTCCCTAATATAATATACCATAGGCATAGCCAAGGGGGGCAGGGAGGGGCAGCTGTTCTCCTAAATTAACAAAAATCAATATAAATACATAGCTAGCTGAGGTTCTGCCCCCCCCAACAAAAGGCCTAACCCCCAACAAAAATCCTGCCTACTCCCACGTAATACACTGCTGTATGCTATTTTCATGATTATATGTATCTTTATGCACACTTTCCCTCCAGTTTACGCAGTTCTGTACACATTATTTGACTGGATTGCAAAATTTTGAGAAGTGCACGTGTCAAAGGATGGCTGTTTTGGTTCAAGTATTTTTTTTCAGAAAGTGCAAATCTGCTAGGTAGGTTCACCTTTAAATGCGATTTTTTATCCCATCTCTACTGGTGGGCAAATTCACACATTTTCCGGAAAGATTAGTCACAACAAACAGAGAAACATTCCAGACAAACTCTCAGATTCTTACTGAGCAAGTAAAGTTCCATGGTCTTTAACAGCCCAAATGTACATTCTTGTATAATTGCAAGGCAAGGCTACACTCTCAAGACAGCTGGTTATTGCTTAGATAAGGATGTCTGTAGCCAACTACCACTTGAGGCAGAAGAATAGGTTCGAAGCTTGCATCTGAATTATATGTCCTCGCCACAAGAGGTTTATCAAAATCAGAGTTTGCAAGCACTTGAACTTGGGACAGTATTTGCTTAATGGCTCCAAATCCCATCTGGCACTTTTCAGCCCCAAAGAACGTGTCATGGGAATCCTTTTTTCATGCATTAGCGATAGGGGATATCGCAGCACTTAAGTCTTTGATAAAGCATCCCTAGTACTTTGCCAGCTCAATAAAAGATAGAGCGTCTTTCTTTGTCTTCTTTCCAACCCACTGTCATTTGTAGGGAACTTGAGCCTTTCCCAATCACATTTGGCCACTTGGGCAGAAAGCCCATCTTCCCCAGAATTGTGTGTGTGTCATGTATACGGTACTCCCATAAATGGCTAAATATAGCAATCTCTCTTGAGGTTCCATGCACAATTCTATGAATGTACAGTCATCTAGTATAGAAGGAATTGCAGTAAAGTCTTGCAGAATCATACTGGTGACAAAGGCAACTTTTGCTGTATTTTGGACTCGAGAAATTTGCTAAAAGGTTTTGGTCAAATCAAGGGTGGTCCTCCTGAATTCACTGCTTATTAAGTATCAAACCAGCCCTAAGTGTGCAGTGGAAGAGATATATCTGGAACTGAGGTCCCCTTCATTTTCCACTATGTTTTGAACTTCTTGGATCTAAATATATTTTAAATTGTAAACCACCTTGGGTGTCTTGGCAGACACACAGTATATAAATGTAAGAAATAGACATCCTGCATTTTATCGCCTTTTAAAAAAATAATCCTGCCTCCATTCAGTGCAGGAAAGATTCAGATCACAGCCCCTACATATATATTTTTAGAAGAAATTAAATGAAATTAGGAAGGAAGGTTCATAAAGCGAAAAGGTAATATTAAGGAAGAAAGAAAAAAAGGAACAACTTTGCAGCTGCTCTACACTCTCATGTGTATTCACTCCAAATATTTCTTTTAATATCCAAGATTTGCAAAAAGAGTGTAGGCATGGAGGCTGGGAGCTTTGTGTTGCTTCATGTAATCACAGTAGAAAAAAAATCCTGTAGAGGCCTGTGACACTCTAATGCAACTGCTTATCACAAAAAATCACTAAAATAATTAACTGGAAAGCACTCTCACTTTGCCAAGAACAAAATATTGGAACCTGCAAGAAGCTCTTGAAATGTGGACTGCTCAAAGTTCCAGCCACGCCATTCCATTCCATTGCTCCCCCGAAACAACAATATTCTGTACCTACTTAGTATGCTCAGTTCTCATTGGACTGTTTTGGGGTCCTTCCCCTTAAGAGTTCTTTCAGAAAGGTGTGCCCCTACGCGCACACACACACACACACACACACTTCTGCAAACCTTAGGGTTCAGCAAACCTGCTGATGCCTGCCTCTTCTGCACTGATGGTGCTATTTTGGCTACATAAGGTGATTGCACAATATTACAGAGGTGCTATAGTCTTCATAAATGTGAAGGTGTGGCTGCGTCAGTTCTGGCACCTCTAGCTCTCTGACAGTAGTAAGCTACCTTTATTGCTATGTAACACAATATGCTTTTAGGGTCTGAATACCACCATTAGCAGCAAATTGGCTTCTGCTCAGAGTAAAACTGGGATTGCTCAGACCAAAACCCAATAAACTGGGTTGCTGGAATGTCATTCCATTCAGTGTCTTCCTAACCCCTGCAAGCTAGAGCTTAGCCAATAAATTGTAGCAAGGACTGGTACAATTTTTATTTATTTTTTAATGTACGCATGCTAATTACATACCACTTGCTAGACAAATATCAAAAAAGATTACATGAAAATATTAAAACAATAAGCATGAAAGCAATATAATAAAGCAGTCACGACAAGCTATGAGGGGGCAGGGGAATCTTTGAAAACTACAGAGCAAGACAGTTCCTGAGTAGCTTTGTGGTGGCACTTAGGGGAAGAAGAAACCATCTCAGCTGGAACACTGGTTGTCAGCTCTCTTTTACTAAGCATTACTGAGGAGGCATAAGAATGGGATGATCTGGGTCAGAAGCATGTACACATATACACCACAAATGTCTTATGAGGTCCAGAGAGGCAGAATCCTCCACAAAAAATACTCATAATCCCCACAGCTATCTCCTTGGCCTATGTCCATTCATAACCTGAAAAGAACTACTCTTAACCAACCCCTTCAACTCTTCCTGGAAATAGTAAGGAAGAATTTCCAAACCCTGTCTTGGGACCTCAGAGGAAATGCATTCCCTGTGGCTGTTGGGCAACCATTTTTCCAATAAACATTAAGCAAATAAATCTAATAAATACTTTTACTCTGAGCAGGAGCCAATTTTCTGTTAATGGTGCTATTTAGATCCTAAAAGCATATTGTGTTACCCACCAATAAAGCTTCCAAATGCAGCCCACAACTTTCAATGAGCTACAGGTGCCAAATTAAGGACCAAATTACTAGTCTGGTTTAAATGAGGACCTGGAGAAGCTAAAAATGGTCAGGGAAAATGGTCAACAAATAATTCCACTAGGAGTCTAAGTAGAAGTTGCTAAAATCTATACTAGGAAATTTGTTTCATCGTTAAGTTTCCAGCTTCAGCATTTCCTCAGAAAGCTGTTCTCTGAATCCTGAAATTAATAAAACTGTTTCTCTATTCTTTTGGCTAATATGTATTAAAACATTTGGATACTTAAATGCATAATGGAAATGTCTGTTCTATTAAGCAGAAGGAAATCTGAGAACTTCTTCTTTCCAAAACACATTCTAATGCAGTGATTGTAATATGCAAAGATGAAGGAAGGCTTACTTCCAAACAAGATAGTGCCAGTAGCACAGAGACTTCTGCAAGGCAGTGGAATGGCAGCCTGGCAGGATGGAAGTACAAGAAGACTTCCTGTTGTCTGACCTCCTAACCTTAAGATAACAGGAAATGGGTTTAAACACTTAATACCACCAGTCACTTTCAAGGAGCACATGTTCCTCTCTCAGAAATGTAAAGTTTGGAGGCAATGTGTTAACCGCTTGCTGAGCCATGTGCTCCGGTGTAATGACAGATGAAAGGGGAGGTCAGATTTACTAAGTGCTGAGGAGGTGTCATCAAGAGATGCATATTACTTCAAGATGTGTCTCCACCAGCAGTGGGGGCCATTCAAGTATTTCACAGAAAGGAGACTGTTTCACCTATTGGGAGTTTTAGAATTCTAGAACGGATGGAAGAAAAGCCTTCAGTCCAATACACAGAACTGAGCTCAGAGACTGGCTACACATTACACTCACCACAAAGAGTATGTTGAAAGTTCTGAAAGCTCCCCAGAGGGAGTGGGGAGCAGATTGTAGGTTAACACAAGAACCACTGGCAGCCATTCTCCCTCCCATCCTTTTTCTCCCCTTTTATATCTTCGCACAGCTGTTAATTTCCCTACCCCCAACTCCTAGAGAAATTTAGATGCTACAAGAGAAACAATGGAAGAAGAGCCATCGCTTGTTCCTTGTGTGTTTGTGCATGATTACATCTTGCTTTCTCTGCCTATCTCCACCAGCACCTGCAGAATTGTCAACAGGCAACATATTTGATGTGGCAACGTGACAGAAGGCTTTGCATTAGAGCATCTGCCTTAGATTCAGAAGGTCCCAGGTTCAATCCCTGCCATCTCCAAGTACAGCTGGCAGAGACCCCTGCCTGAAACCCTGGAGAGCTGCTGTCAGGCACTGTGGTGACAATGCTTGCTCCTATGTAACTTTTCACATTGTGAGCATAATGCATAGCCAGCTCTCCATTTCCTACTTTGTCTTCTCTTAAGGAAGCTGGAAAGGAAAATTAATACATTGCTCCACATCACATATGTAGAAAAAGTGGTAGGGAACCTGTGGCCCTCTGAGAGGTTGTTGTAATCCAATTCTCAACAGCCCCAGCCAGCTCGATCAGTGGTGTGGGATGGTGGGAGTTGCAGTCTAGCAACTCTGGAAGGCCACAGGTTCCTCATCCCTGATACGGAATTCCCATGTCCTGCAAAGAACCTTACTTATGTGACTATCAGAAGTCTGGCCTCTGTCATGCCCCTATGAGCTGAATGCATTAACCCACCCACCCCCATTCATACATACATACACCACAAGTGGGAATTTCCTGACAAATAGCCTAAGGCAGTGCCAATGTAGACAATACTGACAACTAACAGCAACTGCTGGAGGAAAACAAGGTGTGGTGTATGGCCATTGGCATGAAAGCTTTTTCTGCTGCTGAAGGACGGACAGGAGGCTGACCAGTTATAGGGGTAGAGATGG
The DNA here is from genome assembly GCF_009819535.1 of Lacerta agilis. Taxonomy (NCBI): domain Eukaryota; kingdom Metazoa; phylum Chordata; class Lepidosauria; order Squamata; family Lacertidae; genus Lacerta; species Lacerta agilis. The sequence goes on from NC_046316.1 coordinate 55,586,133, forward strand.
AGAAACTAGAGAAAGAAAGAGTTTCCTGCTCAAGAAAAGCCAATCTGTATGTTATATTGAAGATCCAGACCTGGATCTCATGACATACTGGTTTCGACTTGAAAGCTGGCTCTGGCAGAGGGTCCAAATTAGATCAGAGCAGTGATTATGGCAGATAACACGTTCAGCCCTAACCAGAGCTGGACAAGAGGCCTACAGGACACAATGGGGCAAGGCAGCAAGGTGGGTCAGTGGCTGCAGCACCATGGAAAGCTCCAAGTGACCAAGATCTACACTCTACATTTAAAGCATATTCAGCACAAATTTAAAGCACATGACTCTAAAGCAAAAAAATTAAAGCAAAGAATCCTGGGGAGTGTCATTTGTTAAGGATGCTAAAAATTGTAGCTCTGTGAGAGGAAAGCTACAGTTCCCAGGATTCTTTTGGGGAAGGACTGTACTGAAGCTTTTTGTGACTCCACAGGCAGATCACCCATCTCAGGCTCGGCGCCTTGCTTGAGGATTGGAATATTTTAAAACATCTGGCTTGGAGCCTAGCCCTCCTCCTTCTCTCTGACAATTCCTTCCAGGCTTGTAGTCTATGCTGAGGGGATAACCCGGCATTGTGAGTTTCTGGTGTATGTGTTAATTTGTCAGAGGGTACAAGCTTTAAGAGCACAGAATCCAAAGAGCCCAAGTCAGGGATTTCCTGGCTCAATGCCCCAATCCAACAGATTTGGGCTCTGTCTCGGGCCTGGTCTAGATCAGTTCCAGCACCTCTGCATCTGGTGCCATTGATCTGATGATCTAGCTGCCCCTCTTCAACCAAAAAAGAGTAAGATTCCAGGCTGCCAAATTTGGAGTCCCAATACCTATGCTATTTCTTGATCTGACATAAACCTCACATCATATACACACATCTGCTAATTGCTGCATTTTTCTCCAGTGCTTCTTATTACACTGGAGTGGAGTAGTAGTCAGATTTGGATCTATGATGTTGCTTTTAAGGGAAAAAGAAGATCAGACATTTGACCATGGATCCCCTGCAGTTTAGCCCATGGCTTCCCCTTCTTCCATTGTTGACAATGTGTGGTACAGCCTGCAGAATTTTCTTACAGGAAGAAGAAACACTCCACACTACGGTGCTCAGAGCCACAATCTTTTTTCCAGAAAGACAAGGGGAAAGGAAAGGAGGAAAATGAAATTCAGTCCTGTAAGTTGGTCTGCGCAGAGATACAAGATCTATAAGTATATGGAGTCCCAGCTAGTTCTGGCTTTTAACCTACAAGCTCCTTCTTTTCTTTTCTTTTCTTTTCTTTTCTTTTCTTTCTCTCCCCCCTCCATTGAGATGTGTGGAAATATAGCCTAAACACAGTATAGCAGCTCTTGTATTCTTTTTAGGCCTAAATAAATCACTGCTAACTACTGAATTGGGAATTATTATCCTTCCCTAGCCACACACTTATGGAAATGACAGGCCAAGGTTTGGCTTTCTGGATTGTTTTTTTCTTTTTCAATAAAAGGTTAAATGTTCTTAGTAGTTAAGAGAAGATTTATGTTTTGCCGTGTTCGCCCTTCCGTTATTAATTGTTACCACGGGGCCTTTGGAGTAGGTGAGCCAACCACATACACATGGCCCTATATAATTATACAAGCCACAAAACCATCAGAAGTCCAAGAGATAAGTGGTGCATATATCAGGAATGCAACATGTGTGTGTGCGTGTCTGTGAGAGCATGCAGGGATAGGACATACAACACCGGACATTGGAAGAATCCATACTGAATGAAACTCTGCTCATAGTCTTTGCCAAATTGTTTGGCACCATGACAGAGCATACTCCAACTTTGTGTAGACTCCAAGACAAACAAGACCCTTCAGGAAAGACAGATACTGCAATTTTGCTTCCACTCCAGTTTTGCACATGCCTCTTTCTTTATGCAAAAACAGCCAAAACAAAATGCATGCTCTTGATATTAATTGGATGTCTGAAATGTTTTTTTTTTAAAAAAAACCAAGGGTAAGATTTCAAACATACAGATATTTATGAATAACATTTTTTTTGCTATTATGGTAGCCTAATGTTTTGTATACAACATTATACAACTGTCTGTTGAGAAGGAAGATACTGGGAACTAGTGCTATTTTTCTAGAAAATGTGGTGCTGGAGCTCACCATGAACTTCTCCCTTGTTCTCTTAGAATGGCAATGGCGCCCACCTGAAAAAAAGCCCTGCTGGGAACTCCAAGGGTGCTACATTAATTGTGAACTGCCCTGTTGATTACTGCTAAACTGGTGTTAAATTTAACATGCAATGTACCAGCCACATCTGCCCTAAGAATGCAAATGATTCACAAGGCACCTCTTTAAAGTGGGCTGTAGTTACTAACTATGGGAGCTAAAATTAGCATAGTTGTACATTTCATTTGACCCAGACATAATCTAGTCTTATGTCCTATTGCTTTTCCCCATGGTACAAGTTCTAATGCGTGTATACAGATAAACCTATTTTCCATAAGATTTGGGAAAATGAAGTGGGAATGCTATAGGTGCACATATTTGCCAGATGAATGTATCACAGTTGCACAGGATTAATTTGTTCCAAAATGGTGTGCATGTAGAATTGTGTGCCTTTCTAAAGAGATTAATATATCTGGCACATGATTATTTGAGCCCATAGCAACTGCAGGTTTTAATTAGCTAATACTGGATTCTAACCAAGCTGCCATAATGTGAGCTGGTAATGTGATTGCCAAACGTGGCTACCCGACATGTGCTAAGCTGACTTCAAGTCAGATTGCCACCCCCTCCCTTTTTTTCTTTTTTTCTTTTTTTTTTTGCAGTGAAACCCACCTGCAAAATTATGGTTGTGACCAAGCACCAAAATTCCATTTGGCTCAATTTAGCATGTAGGCATGTTTGCTCAGGTCAAAATGTGAACAGGAAACAGCAGTTGGCGGTCACACAACTAGCTCAGCATGAACTCATTAACAAATTACAGTGCCACAGGAATGCAGAATTTGGTGTTGGAAATCACTCTCTTTTGATTGCTTTTAAAATGAATTTTTCTAGTCCCTATTGATGTAAAGACAGGTTTGTATATTTGGGGGCAATACCAAAAGAGACAGTCTTGTAGAAGTACTTGGGTTTGGTCCAGCCTCTAATTGGAAGGGCTTCTACAACAAGAAGGCCTCTCCACATGAACCTGTCAGTAGGGAACAGGTACATATAACGCCCTCAGCCAAATTTGATATTGTTGCAGGGTATAAAGGAGTTGGAGGGTCAAAACAGTTACCTTTTAAAAGGCATCTATCTTGCACATTGTCACCCAGCCATTACATTTAGGAAATGTCACTGCTACAGCACACAACCAATCAAAATGCCTTATGGCCATTCACTTGTGGAATTAAACAGGACTTAAAGCATGTACCTTGTTCAGCCAAGTGTTAAACAACCTGTTGAGTAAGGATCTAGTTTTCAAGAACAGCTAGGATTGAAGTTGATAGAATCCCCGTTTTATCTGGAAACATTATAGGAGTCACTGGTTTTCTATCCAGGTATCGTCTGAAATTTTGCCATCCATGCTCTCTCACCCATCCTTCCTGAATCCATTTGAAATTCCAAATGCCACAGTTCCAGAAAGAAACTTATTAGAATCTGGTGGGTTCATTTGGCTCCTCAGTTTCTGATGACATAGTATGTCATGTCATGGATATACTAAGGTTATCATCACTACAGAAAGCATCTGCACAGGCAGCAAAGCTTTCAGATCTGTGATGCAATCAGCTTTACTCAGTAGCTAGGATCAAAGCTTCCAGATGTGCTGGTAAGATTGTGTTCAGTCTTCTTTCTTCAGAAATATAGTTTTTTGATGCCTCATAGAAAACTTACAGGTTAATGTGGTCCCAGCTTTATGTTGGGTGGTTAATGAAGAACTCTGGCATTGAGAATAATGGCCAAACCATGCAAAAAATATCATATGGATTCAGAATATTTTATTGATTCAGCCCTACTCCAAAACTAAGGGAAAGTTGAAAACATTCTGGCCGCAATTTAACATACACATACATACACACATTCTCTAGTCAAGAAGAACACACTAGAAGCAGGAGTACCAACACTAGGGGCCCTGAGACGCTGCACTGGAGAAAAAAGGAATCACAATTTTCCATAACTGGGGTGATAAAATATCACACCTATGTGAAAACAAAATACTCATGAAAGGTTAGCAGTTGCAGGAGGACAGTTACAGGATGACATTTACTGGGCAAGTTTAGAAATGAACTTGTAAGAGAATGGAAACAGAGGATTCTGATGGACACTCATATAAATAGACCCGTTCATTAATTTTAGCTGTTGCCTAAGTATCTCATCTTGTACTCACTAGCCTATAAGGCTTACAGAGAAGCAATGCAGAAAGGGTCAAGGCCCTTGGCGTATAATAAAGCAGAAGCAAGAACACTTCAAAGTTAGAGCTGGTGTTAACATGGAGGCATTTTCCAAGTCAAAAGAAGAGACTTCTCCCCACAATCAGACTTAAGGCTTCTGGGTTTGAGGTTTGTTGGTTTTACAAATGATACTGAGAATGCATTTTAGTCTGAGATCTGTCAGTTGTGAGCTTTGGAGTGAAGGGTCTGAATGTGGTGGCTAAATGGCTGTATTGATCAAGCCCACCCAGATCTCACTTAAGCATGTAAACACCAAGGCTTGGCACATAGTCTTACAACCATGAAGGTGGCCACTGGTCCCTTGCCCAACAGGATTGCAGTGGGAGCCTGCACAAGAACAAGCCCAGCAGGAGCAGGAGACAGCTGTTTCATTTCTGCTTCTCACAGAAAAAAAATATTTCCATGAAGTGTAATGTTTGGGAAATGTCTAAGATCCTAGATCATGCTTTCTTCAAATTCTACGGTCTTAGTGCTGCTGCTGTCGAGAGAGAGAGAGAGAGATCAGAAAAGAATAGGGAGGCATGAGCATGTGAGACATTTGGAATGCAGAAGAATTTATAAAACATAAATGCAGTAAGAGGAGCAAGATGAAAAACATGGAAAGATAAAGGCATTCATGATCTGCCCAGGGCAGTGGTATCAATCCTGGGACAGACGTAGAATAATTAAACAAAGACAACAGAGGTTGCAGCGCAAACGTGCAGGTGCTTTTCTTTGACCTTGAATTTCACAAGAGTTTCATAGAGACCTGTACTAAGAACAGAGACAAATGTGCTTTCAATGTGCAAGGAAAGGAGTTAATCCTTTTCAGATAGGTGATAAGGGCATTAGAATTGCATATCTGAGCAAATAGCAGGGGCAAGAAGAGTGCCCTGGACTTCCTGCAGAGTAGAGCTGACTCTAGCAATGAGGCAATACTCTTCAGTGGGGTAGAGTTCAGCTAAGCAGGGAAGGCAGCTTTGCCTTGGCAGGAAAGATGTGGGGGAAAGAAAGAAACACTTGAAGAGGCAAAATTTCTCCTGCTCAACCTCCTTGCTTCAACACCAATCTCCTCAAACTGTTTCCATAATTTACATGGAAAGTAAATGGTTAAGTCTACAAGGGCAGAGGGTTATTCTGGAGGAAGGAATATGGAAGCAGAAATGGATATCTTTGGAGTTGTGCCATTTTTGCCATATGCTGAAGGCTGCTTCATATGTTACAATTTCCTACACAGAGATTCATCTCCATGTAGCAAACCATATATGTGTTGTAATGTATGAAGTGCTGGGGTTTTCTTGCTGAGAGTACATTGATGCTCATGTTTATAGAGGCAGTTCAATCCATGTATTCATAATCCATGTATACTTAAGGGGGGGGGGGTTCCTACACTGGGATTTCATCAAAGGGAGACTAGGGACAACTCAGAATCTCTCCATTTACTCCAAACTTTTCTATGTCCTCATAAAAGATAACTGAGCTTTGTAGGTTTGAACAATAAAAGATAGAGAATAAGCCTCCGAAAAACTTATAATTCATGAGAACAATTTGTCAGATGAACAAGTTGTAGAATTGCTGGCCCTACATATATGGTTTTGGGGAAAGCACAGGCTGTATTTGGGGTGCTTTGGTTTGAGGGCACCTTGCCTTAGGTCAGGACTTGGGACTTAGTGGCACAACATACACCTTCCCAGTTTCTTGTGCATTTGACTACAACTCCAACCGCTAGGCTTTGGAAATGAAGCAGGGGTGGAGAAGAGTCCTAACAGATAGAGAAATTACAAACCCCATGGCCCTCACTACTGATGGATCTCACATTTCAAAGCCACTGTAGGGTTATCATCACTAGCTTTCTTGCAAGTGCCTCCCATCAAAAAAATGGTGAAACTGTGCTGAGGCTTTTAGAGCCAGAGTGAGCCCACAGTCAGGGCTGGCCCGAGATATTATGCGGCCTGATGTAAATTACAAGATTGGGCCCCCTCCCAATTTCATGTACAGAGTATGATTAGACTGGCAGTTGAATCTTACTTCAACCCTGGTGATGGGATAGCATGCTCCACCACACCTGAGGCACTATTTGGGGAGGCAGGAGAAGCCATGTAACCATAGAGGGGAATGGCTGGGGCTTGGAACAACCAGGAGCTGCTACTGCTGCCCCTGAGCATCTGCCACCCAAGGCAGTTGCCTCACTCTGCTTAAAGGTAGGGCTGGCCCTGTTCACCCAAAGGACTGTCTTTTCTGCAGCCTTGCATCGAGGGGCCTGTAAGAGGCCCTGCTCCTTCTGCAAGAACAGAGTGTGCTTGGGCAAGTTGACAAGGGAAATGAAATGTACATTTCCTTTCTGAGACTAGGAAGGGCCAGCTAGTGGGCAGAGCATTCATGCTGCCTGAAACCTGCCCTAGACTGGGATTAGCATCTGCATTGATAAAAGTAATATACGAAGCAGCCCTGAGAGAAGATTCCATTGCTGGGAAACCACCAGATGTAGTGTAGCGAACTTGCTGCCAGTCAACTATTTGGCAGTCTACCAAAGCTGGACAATGCGGGCTGTGTGGTCCCCAGATAGGCAACAGCCATAAAATTAAAGGGGGTGGGGAATCTGAGAGGCCAAGGAGAAGGGAAAAGAATGTAGGCTGGGGAACTGCCTGAGGCCAAAGACACAGCAGAATAGGCAAACTCCTTACATGGATGGCAACAGTTCCGGATACAAGGTCAACTTGGAGAACCTTTGGTACAGGTTTGAGTTTACAGATTATCTTTTAGTCCAACCACAGATGGGATCAGAGAAACTCCCTAGAAGCTGTGTTTCCCAGGACTGTGGGGGCCTATACCAACAGGAAGGGGGTGGAAACCTCCCAACATGTGCAAAAGGCCCACTATCAAGCCTGCCTTGGAAAAGGAGAGGTGATATGACAGAAACATTTGAGAAGATGCACAGCCAAACTCCCCTTGCTCCCACACTAGGCAGTAGGGGTGAATTAAACACACAGGCCCCAGGCCAAGCCAGGGCCTTGCACCATACGGTTCCTATCTGGCCATGTCACACACTATTAAACCCAGATCAGAAACAGGATCTGGGAGAATGGAACATACTGAGCCTAGGACATCACAAGCTTCTTCTCCTATAAATAGGAACCATTTTCCAGTAGAGAGCAACTCTCACATTTTTTTTGGCAGTGAATTGGCCAATAAAAGCACATGAAGATTATCCTATTACCATCATTTTAAATACAAAGCAGTTAATTCCACTGCAATAGAATTTAACCCCATTGCCTCCTGGACCCTGGACTTGGGTAGGGCTGGGAGAAAAACCTCCCAGAAATCTGTATTCTCTGCAGACGACTTCAGCCTTATCCAACACTTTCGCAATGTTTCACAACACGATGGCATGAGCAAAACAATGTCCAGCTTGCTCCAGAATTGCAACGTAAGCTTGTTGACACTTACGAGTTACTGGGAAAAATTAACAAAAACACGTGCAACTTGTAAATGAGGGGGGAAACATGAAGAGCAGCTTCCAAACAGGTGCAGCTGATTATCCCAGGCAAATGTGCCTGTAAAAGGAAGGGGGAGAACATTTTCTTCACAAATTTTAAGAGCACTACAGACTTCCAGATAATGGGAAATCCCTGAAGCTTTCAAAAAGTGTTTTCTCATACAGTGTACCTGGTGTGACAGCTGCTTCTTTGCAGCTATGGGGGAGTTGTGGTTTTCCATTTGTGAAAATTCAAGTGAAATCTATCATTTTTTGGAAAGCTACTACTAGGTCCCGGGGTTCTCAAATATCTTTACAGGTTGAACACTTGGAAAGAATTCAAGGCTCCAATCAGTGCTGGAATATGGGGAAGTGTTTAACTCTAAGAAACAGTATATAAAATAAGCTGTTCCTCTGCTTGATGATTATTTCAGGATTGACTAATGACTTGTCCTGGTGCCAGACACCTTCAAGATGGCTCAGGAGGCTCGTTTTCTAAAGTTTGTGTCCATGGCATTCCATCAAATGGAGACTCTTTTCTCTGCAATACTTCTAGGGCTGGGAATTCAGAGTTGGGACAAACATAAATGAACTGTTGGACACCAAGACCAAACACTCCTAGATGTGATCATGCAATTAAATCATCGAGCAATTCCATCTACAATGGCTGACAATTGGAGAAAGAAGCTCTTAAAAGGAAGTAAAATGTGCTCATGATGTCAGCTGCAGCCTTTCCTCAGCAATCCTTGAATGCAAGCCAGGTTGCAGTTCATCCCACAACTCGATCTTTGGTAGGTAAGGTGTCAGAACACTGAAGGCCACAATATTTAATATAACCCCCTACACAGCCAAATCTTTCCTTTCTTTCTCCCACCCTGCCCCCCAGCAGAGCAAGTGAGTTCACCAACAGAGGTAAAAAGTGAGGCAAGCGGCCATGCATGTATACTTAGGGATCAAGATTATCCAGCCTTCTTATTAGCACAGTGGCTCTTAAGAGCATTTTGACGTGTGCTACAGCCTTATGGGCCGCTGTACTCAGCAGATGGTCTTGGGCTATTTAAATATTTGGAATATCTCAGAGTATCTGGAGACAACAGATAAAGGCAGATCGTGCTTCAGTTGGCAAAGGAAGAGATTTCTTAATCCAGCAGAGCTTTGCTATGAAGACTTGAGCCTCCTTGGATAATTCAGATAACTCTCATCAACTGATAATTTCTGATAGGAACAGGTAGACAGCTATAACAATGGAAGCCACCGAATATACATTGATATTCTGTTTACTAGGATTCAAGAGCAAGTGTACTCAAGTCTCTACAGTTTCTATGACTGTCAAGAGGAAAGCAGATAGATTTGTTTAAGTCATGGGCAGCATGCATCTGCAGGGATGGATTTAGGGCTGTGCGAGCAGTGCACATGCACTGGGCCCTTAGCCAAAGAGGTACTGTCTCCAAGCCTGATAAGCAAGGGTCCTGGAGTCCTCCTTCCTCTTCTCCAAAACCTAGTTAGCACTTTCCCAGATCAGGGAAGGAAGTGGAAGGGCTCCAGGTCCCACCAGAGCCCTTGTGCCTCCTTCCCAAAGCTGTCCGCCTCCCTACCTGCCTTTGGGAAGGCAGCACAAAGCTGCAGGGGTGCCAAATCAAGGATGACAGTGTTGGAGATGTAAGCAATCTGAAGGAACTTTTTTTCATATGTGGTGGGTGTGCCCTAAGGTGAAGGACTTTTGGGAAAAGGTTTACAATGAATTGAAAAAAATTCTCAGATATACCTTTAAGAAAAAGCCTGAAGCCTTTTTGTTAGGCATTCTAGGTAATGACATTTTGAAATGTGATAGAAATTTAGTGTTGTATGCCACAACAGCAGCAAGAGTTGTAATAGCAAAGAACTGGAAACTGGAAGAGCTACCTACTATTGAACAATGGCAGATGAAGATGTTGGAGTATATGGAGCCTGCGGAAATGACCAGGAGAATCCGTAATCTGAGAGACGACGCGGTGGAAAAAGAATGGGGAAAATTTAAATTGTATTTTAAAAAGTATTGTAATATTTGAAATTTTGATTCTAGAAGAAGGATAGGCTGTCACATGTATAATTTGAAGCAAATGAAAATTTTAGGAGATTACAGAATTTAGAATTTGATTGAGAATTTTTTTAGATATAAATGATTTTAGATTTTAAATGTTTTAATTTTGAAGATTGAATGGTATTTATAAAAGATGTGATAAGGGTTAAATTCGGAAGTTACGTGAAATATTCTCGAGGGACGTAAATTAGGGGAAACAGGAGGAAGTCAGAAAAAGATAAGAAAATGGAATTTTTTTAGCATAATGACATATTGTTTTTTGTTGTTATTTTTGGATGTTTTTTCTTTTAACTGTTTTGTATTTGGTTTTCCTTTTTTAGTTTGTTGTTGTTTTTTTTGTTTAATTTGTTGTTGTTTTTGGAAAATACAATAAATATTATTTGGGGAAAAAAACAAATCAAGGATGACAGTTTGGTGAACTTCAACTTGCTGCCTTTTTTGGGAAGACACTTCCTTGTAGTATATTCCAACAATACATTCCAAGGTGATGTGACTCTGTAGGCTAATTGCAGAAACTCAGTCTGGTCTGGCATGTTACTGCCATAAAAGGTGGATCAAATATGGGTCTTTTTGTGCTTCATTGATTGCCCCAATTGCTTTTGCTTCTCTCCAACTTTTCATTTCCCACTTATCTCCATATACATAAAAGAGAGTAAGGCCTGGTGTTGGAAGCTGCCTTCCCTTGGCAACTGGTTATGATCCTGCAGGAAAGCGCTGATAGGGTTCTTTCATTACCTATAGCTTATGGAGGGAGGAGGCAGTATTCTTTCTAGGAGGTGCTAAAATATGGCCTGGACAGAATCTAGACCTGGGTAGAGTCTAAAGAATGACTGAAGGCAATTTGTTGATTTCCTTGTCAGTAAAAAAAAAAGCACACAAACTACCAAACATCTGGAAAGGTTGAGTTCTTGTTCCAACCCACGTGTGAATTTTGTTTTAAAACAGACTTAGAAAGGTCTCTTGCTTCTGCCTTTGCTATTTTAGGCCAAAGAACTTTGACACTTGTTTTGAATAACAAAGAATATGCAGACTGAGCATCTGTACTACTTAGCCCTTTAGACACAATAAGAACAGTTCACCCAGTGGAAAAACTCTGTTCCTCCTTCCACTCCCCAAATTATCAGGCAAGTAGATATAGCACAAAATGCAGCCCAATTTGGATTCAGGGTATTAGGGCTCAAATCAGAAAGAGGTGAATCCAAAAAAGTATAGAATTTCCTCAAGGATTCACCTCCTTCCGATCGGAAAAACTGTGGAAGCTCAATAGTTTTCCGGATACCTACTCGGCCACTCTCTGCTCATTAAGCTAATCGCTCTCTCTCACATACACCCTCATTCTTTTTAAACCCAATACCACATTGTCACACTGAAACACAGTGGAACACACTGCCTGAAGGGTCCACCATTAAATAAACTATTGATGTTCTTCTAGAATTCTCCCAGGGCTCTTGCATCATTGCTGCTTTTGAGGCATCTAATCAGCTGTTTCCTCATTGAATGTTCAGAGATCCAGCAGCCCTTCAAGGAGAAGGAAGAGACCTGGACCACCCAGCCTCTCAAACTAGCCATAGATGCAGCTTGTACAGTTCGCTTGTTAGGAAAAGTTTTGGACTCAATGTGATTCTTTGCATATCCAAATGAAAACATTTTACTCTGCTCCCCCACCCACCATTTGTTTCTTCCAAATTATCCAGTTGGGCTGGCTCAGATGTATCAGCTCTCTTTTTTACACGTGCACAAACAGTGACATTGTCATAGGAGACAAGTGAAGACTGAATCTAAGGGCTAAAAACCAGATGTTTCCCCATCTTCCTGTGCAGAGCCATATTTTATCTATGGCTCTTCCCTGAATTTATAGCCAATGAAGAGATGTTACTACATTAGCTCATGGAGGGGGTGGATGATAAAACAAGAGAGGAAGAGCCAGACAAGGCCCGGAGAAGCTATCCAGAGCGCTGCAATCGGAGAAGCGTGACGAATGGGCAGTGTGGCTGCCGCGGGCTCCAGCAAAAAGGCAGATTGGCTGGCTAGGAGTGATTGGCCACAGCTGGAGGCAGCGTTTTACACACACATACACACACACACACACACACACACACACACCATCTGGAGCTCCTTAAAGGAGCTTCCCCAGGTGATCTGGTTTAGGGAGTGCCCAGCAGAAGGAAGAAAAGGGGTAACTGAGCATCTCAGATGGATCCATCCCCCGTGCCCCCTAATTACTTAATGGAGGATTGTTGGAATCTGTTTTAACTTCTCCCTTCAAAGCTGCTCCTCTTGCTTCCTTGCCAATGGGTTCACATTTCACTCCGAAAAGGAGTTTCCCCACCCGTTCTATTTCTTCTGGGTAATTCAATAGCTGCAGTTCTTGGCGTGATGACCCAGCTGTGCTGGAAGGAGCAAAGGTGACCTACCTCTCAAGCCCATTTCTCCATAAATGTTACTCAACTACTCTTCTGTCCAGTGTGAATTGCCAGTCACAGCCTGCAGCTCATTGGTAGAAAAAAGCATTTCATGCAGTGCTAAAATATCATGAAAGCAGTGGTGGTAGCATCCAGAATTCATGCAAATGTTACTTACAAGATCACAACCATATATATATTATTAATTTGTCCCTACCATAGAGATCAATCAGAAGTTGAGTATGCCAAATACCAACCACAGCTCTAGTCTATAAAAAAATCATATTGATCTGTCCCAATTAGTGTGACCTACTTAAGCTTCCATAATTGCAAAGCCCCTGTGCTCCTCAGCATGTTATTGGAACAATAATGCACACAAATAGGTGCACATTCAATAGGAAGTTAGACCACCAGGACTATGAGTCTTGTCCTGGCTAAAAGATGAATTTCTAAAAAAATGTCAAGGCTATAATTACATATGGTTGTCTATTTCTTTGAAATTCACAGTGCAACCAGAGCTTCTGGATCACAACCGCCTGCAAATCCTATGCCATCTTGAGTTCATCAGAGAAGAAAGGGGTGGGGGAACATAAATAAAATAAAATGGGCTGTAGCCCTTAGCAGCCACTAAGTCAGGATCTCATTTGGAACTGGCCAAAACAGGAGAGCAAGAGGAGCTGTAGACAAGGAAGGGCTAGACAGATGGGGAAGTGGTTTGGAGTCAAGCAAAGCACTGGAGTCAGACTGTATTCCTAGCAGCAGGTAGCGCCCCCACCAGTTATAGTAACCCCTGTGGCCACTTGAATGATAATCCAGATGCAAACTCACCCACTGTTCCTTCTTCCTTTGCTTTTCCTTCTAAACTGTGCAGGAATCCCGACAATGAAGAATTGATCTGTCATCAGAAACATGTCCCTCAAGACCCGGATGAAAGAATGAGCAATGACCCCATCAGCACCATGACCACAGCATTCCTTCCCACTCTCCTTCCTCACAGGAACTCCAGCAGCTTTTACATATACCGTTGTACAGAGCTGTTGTATAGCAGTTAACTATCCCACCCCTTGAACAAAAGCCTACCTTAAAATTGGCTAAGAGAGCTCTGTGGGTGATAGCCCTTTGAGGGTAAAGTTTTAACTACGAGGTTTTTCAGACATGCTGTATAGGAAATATGGTCTACTGATCTCAGTGGGATTTATTCTGAGTGAGCATTCCTACTAAGGCTAAGCAAAAAGGGAAGTATTCTGAGTACCTGCCCAACAGATCTGGCATATCTTGTATTTCCTGGAGGTTCTGCAAATCTTGAGCATTTTCATAATGCAAAATAAAACCATTTCATATGCTCTAATATGGGGGGGTGTTGTTGAGCAGAATCAGGATGGGGTATGCAAAGATGCCTTCAGCCATTGTAAATACCATGAAGAAATTAGAGCTGGCATATGCCTAGACTCCCACGTCCAGCGTAGAAGGCAGAGTTTTGTTTTATTTGTGTGTTTATTTACGACTACAACCCACTTTACTAGCATGAGTCAGTCAGGGCTGCTTACAGACAATAATTAAAACATGTGATCATACCCTTTTTCAGCTCAAGGAACATGAGGGTAGTGGTGGTTAAATCATTGTCTGCCTAAAATAAACACTTTAACATGCAAATATAAGTAGCCTACATGAAAAGGGAGAAAAACTTCAAGAAAAATACATTCCAAGTATATCAGGAAATTGATTCAGTTTAAATAGAGATACTGCAGTAACATAATTATCATAGCTGGAGTGTAATCCAGAATCTCTTATACATTTGGGCTACTTGTTTTCATCTAAGAAAAGAAAATGCCCTGTCCAAGTAAAGGAGCCTGCGCATCACATCCATGTGCAAAGTGTATCCTTTCCCAGGTGAGAAAGGAATGATCCCGCATGCACAGAGCTTTGGGTCATATATTTAAGCACAAGTGCTGCACATGAGCTCAAAATGAGGGTCTAGTATTTTTCACCCAAACATTTTGTCCACAGAGCAGCTTGAAGTGAAGCCTCTCAAATGATACTGGCAGGCACAGTGTTTCCCTCACACAGCAGCAGAGACAAGATAAGTCCTTTTATCAACTCTTAAAGATCTCAAGGCTCTTTTGGAATCTGGACCCAGCAGCTCTGTTGGAAAGGAATACTTTATTCAGACAGGCAAATGATGACAAATGTCTTAAAGACAAATGTCAAAGGGAAAGGACAGGTGACAGTGGTACCAGTACCAGTTATGTAATGCTTAAAGAAGGTTCAAATAAGATTCCATGCATAATCTCAGTGACACTTTTAATGGCCCTGTAAGGTTGGCCAGAATTTTTTATCTGAGGCCAAAAGAGATGTCTTTCTCCCTCAGAATTCTTGGCCATTGGAATCTGGATGTCCTACCTGTACAGTTTAATAAAAGTTGCCTGCAATACAGTTCTTCTTCATTTTTTTTAAAAAAACATTTTATATACCACCTTCCATTAAAAAAGTTCAAGGCAGATCATGACAATATAAAATACAATTCACTCACACCACTATGAATTCTGCAGGATTCAACAGCAGATAGAGGGGCTCTGGCAGTTGTTCATGAAATGCCCTGCTATGACGTCAGTACAGATAAGCCAATGATAAGAGAGGTAAAGAGATGGGAAGCAAAGGGACCAGAGGCGAAGGCAGAGAGTACATGTGCACACCAGTCAGCGGAAAAGGAGGGAGAACCCGTGGAGGTTTCAAAATATCCTTGAACATTCTTTTTTCAATTTTCTTCCTGTGAGGCACTATACCTGTGGCTTGTTCACATGAAATTGATGAAGAATATAAGAGGGAAATTCATAGATGGAGAGTTTAGCCATTTTTAACTGAACAAAATGATTTATTTAATTTTTGTTTAGATATGTCCAGTACTATGCACAGTGTAATAAACAAAAGCTATCACTCCTATCACTTTGCACATACAGCTAATGATTGGTGTCAGTGAATGAGCCATTCCAGACTAATAACTGCAAAGAGGATGTTAATATTGCCCGACTGTCAACTCAAACAATACTTTTCAATGTTGACAGGTCAGACATCCCCAGGCATCACTGAGTATTAATGATAAAGTGATACACGTACATGCGTAAGTCACATCTAAGTGGATGCATCACTATCAAAGATTGATTAGAGAAAGGAATATACTGGGGCAGGTTTTAGATACATGCTGCCAATCATTAGCTTCTTCAAAGTGGACCAGACAGAATATTTTACAGTGTATAAGATGTATACATATACGGTAAGTCAATCTGATGTCAGGACAGAATCCCCATATACCCTCTCACCCAGGGGATGTTCCCTGGTACATAAGAAATTAGGAATGTGAATATCTCACTGGCTATTATTTCTATTCATCTCGGCCCAAAGTTAGATGGCTGAAGGTGCCTTTTTTAAATAAGTGAATTGCTTCTACATAGTGCTTTATTGAACATTGGAAAAATTTAGGCCACTGCTATGCCTGACACAAAGCTCAGCTATCCAGTCTGTCCTGCTCCCTAACAACGTGCCAGTTCAGCTAACTGAAGTCAAATAACTTTCTAAAGGAAGTTGGAAGGCACTAATTAAAATCTGGTCTCTTGTGAATGGAAGCTTTGGCAAAACTGGATTAATTTCCATTTGACATTTCAATATTATTTTCCCCTTCAGCAGAGCTATGCATGGTTGGCATGTGCAACTATGCTGATGTTTGCAAGACGTTTGGTCAAGAGTATACTTACATAAGCAGAGGCAAGCTCTCTGTCTGTTAGTCAACGTGACTTTGCTTATAGACAGTGGCACTAGAGTCTGCTGCAGTAAATGAAGATATAGTCATACCTCATGTTACGGCCGTTTCAGGTTACGTGTTTTCGGGTTGTGGACTGTGGGAAACCCGGAAGAACCGGAACAGGTTACTTCCGGGTTTCGACGCTCGTGCATGCACAGAAGTGCTAAGTCGCACTTCGCGCATGCGCAGAACTGCCAAATCGCACCAGCGCCAGCACAGACACGGCGCTTCAGGATGTGAACGCTGTGGGTTGCGGATGTGCCTCCGTCACGGATTACGTCTGCAACCCAAGGTTCCAGGAATAATGTCCTTTGTGCTGGCTCCCCATCCATCCTCTTCCCAATATGAACCATGGAAGAGCAGCACTTAAGAGCTGGGCCACACTGCATGCATGGAGGATAATTCCATATGAAAGCTTTTTCTCACAGGGAAAGCTATAAGACTATAAAATATTCGCAGTGACAGCAAGTGTTACGTAGTAATAGAAAGATCTGTCAAGAGTTGGTTCCTTCAGTTTCTCATTTTTCCAGTCTTAAATTCGGTTCTCCACATTTCTGCAGCAATTTGAAAATTTTCTTTTAAAAAATCCACATGAGAATTCTTCAGCACTTTGGTGCAAATTTCTCCTAGCAAACACATTTTTGTACGCAATTTAGATTAATTTATGCAAGCAACTTCTCTCAATACAATGCATTTTGGTATATTATTTTCACTTATATATTCATTTTCATGGACATTTTTGCCTAATATATGCATTTTTGGAAGCAACACTTGGTTAGTTGGAGAACTGCATCACAACATTCAGCCAAGCACAAATTTTCAAGGATGGCTATGTTTTGATAAATCTAGCTTTAAATGCACACTGCATTGAATTCTTCTCCCATGCTTAGTGTTAGGCAAGGGCTTTGCAGAGTACATGGCCAGCCTGAGGCCTGACAGGTCAGCCGTGTTTGCACTCACCACAGCAGGCACTCCTAGTTGCAGGATGTTGGGATGGTAGTAGCAGCAGCAGCACATCTGGCTGCCATTAATGAGCCTGTAGTCAGGTCATGTCCTTTCTGGCAGTAAATTCCTCCTCAGGGCAGCCCCAACAGAAGCCCTGCAGGGTCTCCTAGGCTCTTGCCTTCAAGACAAGCAGAGAAATGCTCATTTCGCCCTTCTCAAGGAAGTGATTAGTTAAATCAGCATGAGGCTTCCAACCCAGGCACAGAGCCGGATGTCTGCACGCATGGGGCCAAGAGCCACGTGCTGGGGGAGTGTTTCATATCCACAACCTAGGCCCCAAGAAGTAATTTGTCCCTTCAAGTATGCTAAATGCTGGGGCCACAAAACAATTTTGAACTGCTTATTCATATGCTTTTGCTGACTAATCAATTAATTGATTAAATCTAAATAAACAAGCATGTCACTTCTTTGTTGCTTCTTTGACATAGTGATGTATGTTGACATAACTCATAGTATAAAAAGCAAATGTTACCATCCATTGTTAGAACAGGCACCTTTAATATTTTCTTGTTCATTCCGTATTATGGTAATATACCAGAAATAAAATAGCCTCAAAAATGAACAAAACTTAACCAAAACTGGCACAAGATTCCCCACCACCAATTAATTCACAATTAATCAGTAACTAATCTACAGATGAAACCTTGCAGTCCCAATTAATATAGTTCTGGAAGTGATTGCAACACCCCCTGTGGAAAGCAAAAGCAGGGTTAATGCTAATCTTTCCACAGCCAGCCAAAGAAAGGATGTACATTTTAGCACAAACTCTGACTGTTGCATGCCTCCTTTGCCTCACACACAAAGGGCAGGTGGCCCCCAGAAGTTTCTTTATGAAAGGAATGCGGCCCTCAGGCTGAAAAAGCTTCCACACCCTTGAAGTAGAAGGAAATTTCCCTGCCCTGTGGTGCTACGTTGAGTCATATTTCATTGTTCCGTATTTCATTGTTCCACCTGCACTTCCTCACCCTTGGCCACAACTGTAGGGTAAGCACACATGGTTCTGCTATTGGTGGCGGCAAGTCTCATACTCAATCTACAGTATTTGATAAACTTGAAATACGTTACTAGTGCACTTGAAAATTTGTTTGAAGTGGGGGATATAAGCACTGAAAAGAAATATAAATGTGAGCAGGGGGGGAAGATGACCAAAAAAACCCCACAGCTTCCACCAAAGAGACCAATGGCTTCTGCTAGGTCCCAGTTGAGGTGATGTTTTCATCCCAGAATGGCTTTCTCAGACACTCACTCACAAGCAAAACTGGCTCCGCTGCATTCCAAACAGGACACTGTCCAAACAGCCAGGTTTCATAAATTGGCAGAGGACCAGCACTGGGACACCAATCTTGGGAGAGAAATGAGGGCCAATTCACATGGCTCACAATCATTCCTAGGCCTGTGGCTGGTTCAAAACACATTACACTGGGCCACACAGCAAGATGAGAATATAAATTACTCTATTTCATGGTCATATCATTCTCGCTGTTGGTGTATGATAAGGAAAATGGAGTGTGGGAAAAGCAGTCTGTCGTATGCTGAAAGGTGATCAAGCCATAGGGCTGGAACAGTCAAATGAAGGCTGTACACTGAAGGCTGATTTTCTGTCAGAAACTGATCCAAAGACTTTAGGCATAGGTACAAACACAGCCATTTCACAGCTTAGATATCTACCTCTTGTCTTTGCTCTTCTGTTTAGCCATATGGAAAAGCAGGGTAGTGGGAAAGGATAACAAAACACATTTTAACTAGCTTGTTATTTTCCTTGGAATAGCAGGAAGATGCCCTTTGTGCAAGAGGCTGAGCTTCATGCTCAGAGGCAGTTGTGTAGTCTACGTTCATCTGGTGGCAAAACAAGGCTTGATAAAGAAAGTGGTGACCCTGCAAACGTCCTGTGGCTCCTCCAGGCATCCTTTTCATTGTGCATTCATGATTATTTGTGCTCATAATGCTATTGGGGTGGTCACACATGGCCCCACTTTCAATACTGTTTGCACCTGCAAGTGTTTTGGAGAGGTGATACCGCTTCGCTCCCGGTCAGTGGCTATCCTGTAATTTCCTGCCGAAATCCTGTAACCTTTTATACCACAAGTGTTCTGGTTTATTTTTGTCCTATTTTTGTTGCACTACAGTCGCTCTGGGCAGCAATAATGTGGTAGCATTGAGGGGAAAATCACAGAACATACTAAAGCAGAATAAACCCACCAGTAAGGCAATATTTTTGTGTGAAGAAGAAAACACCATGCTGGAGGGGCCCCTTGACACTTGGACAGTACTCCCCACACCTCATTCCGCCCCAGAAAACCCCTGCCTGATGCATTTTTCTCCTGCAAGTATTTGTTCTCTGATCCTGAAGAAGCAGGTGCAATTGCCCCTCAGCCAGTCATCCCATCCCATCCCATACACACAACCAAAATGATAGAATCCATCATAGAAAAGAGAAATATTTACATGGCTCTGTCTAGTTATATGTAAATATTATGTTCTACCCACTAAGAACACAGAGCTAAGTTACATTTATGAAATGAGAGATTAAACTTCCTAACAATTATCAGGCTACATCGATTTCACCCAAGGAGGCTGCGCAGCCCTGCCACTTGAAAGACGTTTTGCCTCACAGAGGCACCTGGAGCTGAAATCTTCTATCCTCCCAACATAAACACACTTTAAAAGGCCAAGAGACTGCAATAACCGGGTGCCCCCTCGGGCGCTAGGTCCCAGGCAAAAATGCAAGCAATGCCCTAGGCCTCTTTGAAACTGCCGTGCAGACTAGCACAGGAGGGGGAAGACCCTCCCTTCTGGGGGAAGTTTGTTTACTGGAGAGTAAGCAAGTTGTCAGGGGAGATTCCAAGAGCTCAAGTGGGAATAAACAGCTGAGGGGATTATGTTACACAAAATGAGAAATGGCTTGAAAGGATCCTGCCCAAACATCATGCAGGCACAAGTCTGGGGATCTGTCACAGCTAGGTGTCTTTCTCAAGAGACTAGGAAAGCCTCCAGCCCTGGATGCCTCCTGTTTTCTTCCAACAAAGCATGGGGCGCTGTCACGTTCAAAAGGCTGACATAGATGTTCATGTCACATAAACTGAGCATCCGTCCAAAAACCTTGGGAACTAAGGATTCTTTTTAAACCTGGGCCTCGTTTCTGGTGAAAACCTGGACACTTCTTGGTGGGGCTTTCCGCTGCCACCCACTGGCCAGAGGTGGGAGAAATAGATCCTTCTCTTCTGTCCTCCCACTAGCCAGGCAGGACATTTACGAGTGCCCTGCAGCTCTCCCCACTACCTCACAGCCTGTCAGTCATTCCAGGACCCATTTCATGGATAATTCAAACAACACCCGTAATAGAAACAGCCACTCGGCTCCATCTGGACCATTATCTCTTTTATATTTGCTCTTTAATATTTACTGGGTTCACACAAAGTGCATGTGCTGCTTTGGTTTCAAGGACACCAAATTTAGTAATTGCTGCATCCCTTCTACTAAAGCAAGTGAGGGCAGGGAGAGGGGAAGAAGCTTGAAAGCCTTGCACGGCTATTTTGAGGAGTGCTGAAGAGCTACAAAAAGGCTTGTGTTGCTTGTTCGGGCAGAGGCCCAGGGTGAAAGTCGTCAGACAATTTCTGCTAGGCCTGCTAACACTCCTCTCAACCAAGTGCATCTTAGAGGAAGGCAGTGGTAGCTGTTGCCTCTTGAAGAACAGCATCCCAGAACTACATCTCTCATAAAAACTGCAGCCCCCCCCCCATCAGATTTTTTTTTTCAAATAAAGGGGAGCTTACTTCACACATGGCCAAATGCTCATCTGAAGGCTGGCTGCAGCTGGCAACATAACTAGCTACTGGTACCTAGAGATGGGCAAAACTGTAAATTTTGGTCTCTCGTTTTTCCAGTCTCAAGTTCACCTCTGTGCATTTACTTATCAGCTTGCAGTTTTTTAGAAAAATGTTCTCACAAAAAAGTATCAACATGTTAATGTGAGCTTCCCATATGCAGTTTTGTGTGTAATTTTGCATAACAGACATATATTTGCAACCAATTTTCTCTAACACATAAAAATGCAGCATATTAGAGAAAATTGTTGCAAAAATATGTCTGTTACGCAAAATTACACACAAAACTGTGCATATGAGCTCACATTTTCACTAACATATGCATTTTTAGACATACCTCCCCCCTAATGTGCATATTTTAATACAAATGGAGAACTTCATTGCAAAATTTGGCAAAGCAAAAATTCCAATGGACAGTTGGTTCATAAGTTCAAGTATTATTTAGAGAAGTACAAATTAGATAGCTTCTCATTAAGATTTCTCTCCCATCCCTACTGGTAACTCGATCATATTTTAATCAATGTGTGTGTGTGCAGTAAAAAGCTTGCCTTTAGTTTTTTGTTCATATGGAGAATGTGATAGTTTGTTCTCTGAACAGAGTATGTTTCTCTTTGGCTTTGAATATGGAAAGGTCAAATCTGAGTCCTTTCTGGTCCCCTGATCACTATCTGAAGAATAGAGTGGCCCTTCCAGAGATGATGACTGCCCCTGGTTTATGCCTAGGATGTGTAATAAGAGATATTTAAATTGAGGCACTCTGGTCCCAGCAGAAATCTAAGATGGGTCAGGAATATGACATATAAAGAGGTGCTTCCAGATTAACAATGATATATCTTCTTACTCACTACCAAGTCCAATTCAATTTGTTGGTGACAACCTTTAAAGCCCTAAATGGTTTAGGACCCAAATACCTGAAGGAGAGCCTCTCCTTGGTGGTGCCCCATTTCTGGAATGTCCTCCCATTACATACCCAACTGGCACAGACATTGATATCATTTCTGCACCATATTAAAACTTACCTGTTCACTCAGGAATTTTAAATGTTTGTAAGGGAATGGTTGTTTTAGCCTATTCTGCCCTTTCATAGTTGCCCCATGTGTGTGTATTTTTTATGGGTTTGTATTATTGTTTATGTATAAATTCAATTGTTTAACGTCATACCCTGCTTCCCTGGCATCAGTTCTGATAAAGGGTAGACTATATACACATATTTTTAAATAAATAAATACTCATGGAACAGCTATTTTTCACTTCATTTTAAAGGGCATGTGCTAATAATTTTTCTTGTTGTTCTGGCTGCATCAAAACGCTGCTCAAAGCCACAGATCACCTCTTGCTGCTGAAATCAAATCCAGGAGTCTGCCTGTGTCCCAAGAAGTTGTTAAGCAACCCAACCCATTATTGCTGTTACACGAGCCCATCAAATAGAAGAATGAAGACACTGTGGGTTTTCCTAGTATTTATTCCCTTTCTCTGACTTCTATCTTATTGGGCACAGATTTTGGTTTATGTGTAACACAGTCAGATTGTCGCTTTCTCTTGCATTCTGAAACTGGCAACATCCAAGTTGCCAGCAAAGTGAGGAGACACCCTCTAGATTACATTTTAATTTGTGCAACATTTGCTGCCGACTGTGAGCTGCCATGGCTCAGGAGCCACCTGCTTTCTCTTCCCACCATGAAACAAGCATCAGTTTGTCCTACCAGAGTCTCAGCAATGAGGGCAGATCCTTGGCTCATGATGGCCTTGCAACCTTACCTGTTAGTGTGAGATTGGTGTAAGTGTTGGAAAACTGCTCCTTGAGGAGAACCAGGTGCATCTGAGCTGCCTTTTCCCTCTGTAGCTCCAACATGATATCTGGGTGCTGGGCAATCTTGCAGCCTTTCTGTTTATCCAAGGCAATATCACTGCGAATGATGTCTGTGGTATAAAAGAACAAAAGTCTCTATTCTTTAAGTTGAAACCAGACAAACTCACCCGGTGGGAAATGCATTCCCACCTGCCCCTTGCAGGTCTGTGCTTCCTTCCAGTCAATCTTCCTCAGCATCTCATGTCTCTATCAGCTTCAGACCCCTGACGGCCAGCATTTTCATTCACCACTATTGCCTTCTTTCTAATGAGAAGTTTTGCTTGGACAAAGCCTGCACAAGTTCTGAGTCACCAAGCCAAACACAGCAGCACATGGCCATTGACAACATCATGTTTTTGCACTATGGCAGAACCTCACAACATCAGCCATACCAACAGGGGCTTAGTCATGTACACATCTCCCAGTGGGATTCATGCTATAGCCAGCCAACAGAGTCTTGCTGCTGCTGCTGCTGCTGCTGCTGCTGCTGCTGCTGCTGCTGCTGCTAAACAAAAACCAGGTTTATGTAAGAGTATAAATGGCCAGAAATCTGACATTTAAAAGTTGAGAAACCAGTGGGAGAGAATATCAATCGCCCTGAGATATTTTGATGAAGGGCAGTGTGTGTGTGTGTGTGTGTGTGTGTGTGTGAGAGAGAGAGAGAGAGAGAGAGAGAGAGAGAGAGAGAGAGAGAGAGAGAGAGATTTGCCAAGGCACTTCAGATACAACTGAAGAATAAGGCTGCCAGCAGCATAAAACTACTGAACTAGAGTTTAATGGTGAATTTGGGCTCAGATGAGATGGGGCATTTGGGTGTTCAATCAGCATAATAATGAAAAGCATGTTAACATGAAATGTACTGTTGTAAATGGGTCACTTTGTTGTTAGCGTGTATACATTTGACTCTGCCTAGAAATGTAAAATACCTATTGATACCTTTTGCATTTTGGTTCTAGTATTAACATATTTCCCTCTCTGTTCAGGTCTGTGTTTGTCTGTGTCTGTGTATCTACCAAGTGAGGAAGTGGGCCCTAGTCCCTGAAAGCTTAGGCCATGATAATTTCTTAGGCTGCAAAGTATCCACAGGATTCTGTTGGTTCTGCTGCAGCAGACTAATATGGCTACCTGTCTTGACTTATAACTGGGAAATAAAACAGGATGACCCCTGCAGGAGGACATCACAGGAAAGGTATCAGTGAAAAGATGAGCAGCTTCCCATCAGCATTTCAGAGACCTTGCAGGGCTAAGTGGAATCACTCAAGAGTGGTCCCACAACTTCCCATTAGCTTCTATAGTCATCATGTCACCAATACTTCATGATCAATACTTCTAAAAGACCACAAATTAATGAAATAAAAGAGTGCCTGTCAAGCTGCAGGAATTTATGACCAAATGCCAATCAGTGCTGTCTCAGTCACATGCTCAGAACAAAAGTCACAGATGGAGGCTATCTGAAGGCAAGGTTTCTATGCGCAGCTAAGGTTTTGCCAACAGCCTTATTTTTACATTCTTCCTGGAATAATTAACAATTGCTGATGAACCTCTCAATGCTAGCAGCTAGCCTGCTCAGGAAGAGAATTTAATGGCAGGCAGGACCCGCCACCAGTATTTTTTTAACAGTGAGTGAGAGGACCTCCTACCACTCCTCCCTGCAGTGATAGATGGTGATTTAAAAACATTCCCTTATTTGGTGCACCATAGTCAACCCTTTCTTAAAAATTGAGAATTTCTGGGCATGCCTTCATAAGGTGACATCAGGCTGCTGAAATAGAGGTGGCCCTGAAACAGCTGTACAAACTTGTTGATTGACTCTGCAGATTAAAATTATGTTTTATGCCAGCCTTCATTCTGCATGCATGAACCCAAAACCAGAACACTTCCCATTACGCATGAAGAACACCACTTTTACACACACACACACCTTACTCATCTGCTCATGAAGAGAAGAAAGGGAACAAAAATCATGTGGTCTAGTTGTAAGGCAACCAGCTGAGATAATTTTCTCCCTTCCTCCTTCCCTCACCCAATATCATTTAATCCTTTAAGTTTCATGTAAATAAACAGATATGACCAGGGCATGCAGAACAGCACACACATTTTAGTGTATCTATAAATCATGCACATGAAGATAAGTGTGTAAACGAGTCAGACTGAAGTGTCCACTTCAAGTATCTGATTATGGGTGTCATGAAAGGCCACCAAATTGAGATAGAGATAGATAGATAGATAGATAGATAGATAGATAGATAGATAGATAGATAGCACATTACTACCAGGGATGGGAAGAGACACCTGTGAGAATTTCTGTCTCAGGTGCCAAAATAACTTGACCAGCTTTTGGTACTCTGCTCATTGACTTATAGAGGACGTCATTTGGTGCTCCTTTTCAAAAGGCAAAATATTGTGGGCTGATCCTGTTCCTTGTTTACCTTCAGCGTGCCCAGTAGAAAACCTGTAAGATAGGCTGGTTATCATTCCTGTTTCACAAAATTAGGACTCGTGAGCACTGTCTAACCCAGTCTTTCTCAACCTTGGGTCCCCAGATGTTGTTGAATTACTACTTCCACCATCCCTCACCACTTACCCTGCTAGCTAAGAATGATGGGAGTTGTAGTCCAACAATTTCTGGGGACCCAAGGTTGAAAAAGGCGTGCCTAACTTAATTGAGTCCAGTCTATACTTTATTTTCAAATAAAAGTTATATTCAATTCTAATGATGGGCCCATTTCAGGAAAGACAATTGGAATGCTGCAGTAACTAAGCATATGACCAGGGAGCCAGGAAATCCTTGGTTCAAATCTCAACTCAGCTCATTTGGTGGCCAAGTTCAGACACAATGGGAAGCCACAGTTTCCTATTATGTGAACGAGCTGCAACAAGTCTCAGGCTGGTGCCCCTACCTTTTCATGTGCCGGAGAAGGAGACAGGAAACATCCACTTCTGGTCTTAAACTGACCCCAATCTTCCATGATGTTTGAATTCAAGGATCTGTAGTTTGTTTAAGCAAGGGATAGGAACCAGTGGCCCATGGGCTGGAACCAGCCCACAGAGACCTCTGTAGATGCCACTACCCAATTTATTGGTGGTGGCATCATGGAAATCAAGAATGCTGATGCTGTCACCACATCCCTTCAGGAGCAATTCCCCCTACTTACTTACTTACTTACTTACTTACTTACTTATTTAAAATTCAATTATTCAACCATATAAATAAATGTTCACAAATTCCAAATAATATAAATTTCTTAATTATTTAACTTAATAGTTAGTTAATCATTAGTTGGAATACAACAATCTGCTTATGTTACTGAAATTTTCCATATCCATAAACAAACACCAATATGCTGTAAAACTGTATTGTTCCTATAATAGTTTTTTTATTATCAAAATAATCCATTCTGCCAACTCCTCCTAAGTTTTTTCCCCGTCTTTAATCCAGTAAGTTAACTTTCCTGATTTCCCAACATTTGATATCCAAATTCATTATTGTTGGGGCTTCTCCACCACCCCTACCCCACCCCCCATTCTGAGCAATTATAATTTTTACTGCCAAAAGAGGGGGGAAAGTTATTATTTATATTTATTGGATTTATATTTCATAATTCCTCCCAAGGAGGGTAAAAACCAGCTGAGATGGTAGAAGGGAGGAACTAGGAACAAGAAATATAGGGGGGAACAGAATATGAAGCTGGATAAGGAAAAGGACACAAAAATCCCACCCACTTTGTCTGCTCTAATCCCATCATTTTGTTTAACGAGTTAAAACTACATAACTGTTCTTCCAGGAAACCAGACTCTTAGCTGGTTTGCCCTTTAGCCCAAATGTGTGCATGTTTACTTGGGAATAAGCCTCACTGTTGTCAGTGGCACTTACTCCCAGGTAAGTGTGCAAATACTGACAAAGAATTAGCCCAAGATCTCATATGAAAGATGGGGGTTGGGTTGGTGGGTTGAGCTCTGCCTAGAACTCTTGGACTTGGTTGCAATACAGCTATGGATCACCAGGTCCTTGCTGTGAATGTTGAATCCTGTGTGCAGTCCTTGATACAGCAGACTCACAGATGGATGCAGTATGAAGGGAGCACACCCATGTGGCAGGTGGGTGAGCTGCGGCTGACTGCAGGACACAAAACCCAGAGTTTGGGGGGACTGGAAAAGCAAAGGACTCCTCACACCATAGTACAGAGGCACAATGAGGCTTTCTGTAGGCAGCATGCTCCAGCCACCCTATGTTATCTCAGCATATCAGCCCAGGGTAGGTTAGAAAGCTTCTGCCTTCACAATAAGGCACAGACCAGGGGAGTTTGGAAGTTCTGTCCCATTTCAGCCATGGCAGAAGAGTGTGCTCTGCACTCTGGGTTCAAAGCATCCCAAATAATTTCCCAGAGGGAGACCCCCTTTGCAGTGGGATGAGAAATTCCAGCAGAGATTAGTACATCTCACACCCCATCCATCAGCCTTCTCTAAACTGGTATCAAGGGACAGACGAACATCTAGCCAGTATGAGACAGAGGGAGCGAACATCTAGCCAGTATGAGACAGAGGGAGCGTGTGAGTCCACAGAAAAGGTTTCCCTCTGTGGGTGGAGCCCTGCATTCCTTTGGGATGCCTAAAGACCTGAGTGAATATTTCCCAAGAGCTGGAATGCCCACCACATAGCAATTGCCCAAAAATTACATTAAGGGGAGCTTTGTTTAAACTTTTCAGACCAATCCCAAATGAATTTTAAAAGAAACTTTAATTGTACCTTCTGTTTGACAAAAAAAACTAAAACAAAACCCCAACGCGAATGGAAATAAGTGAGGCAGGGCGACACTGGAAAGTGAGACATCCTGTAGGGATCAAACCCACTGTCTCTTGGTCATCAGACAAGAGAGCCAGTAAATGGAAAGCTGTAAAGCTTTGAAAATAGCTAGTTAAAAAGGTCATGGTCATTAAAATGGCTTCTGTGATTTCTCTCAGCTCTCTGGCCAAGTTTTTAGAAGTATTCGGTGACTAGGTTGTCTGGGCCTTGGCATAAAATCAGATAAGGTGAGTATTTTACCCCAAGGGGATTTATGCTAACTACCATAATGAAAAGCTGTTAATTGGGTGGAGCCATGGGGGCAGGGAGGATGTGTTTGTTCTGGTAAATGTGTCTGTTCCTGAGCAGACTCAAAGGCTCAGAAAGTTGAATTAATCATGCAATGACAAGAAGGTTTTTTGCACCAGTCTAAGTCAAATTTATCTTGGTCCTAAAACTATAATCTCTCTACTATACTCACCACTAAATTGCCTTTAAAGCACACACAATGTTGGGCTTCTTCATTCTTTAAGGATTTCTTAGTTCAGTCATTTCTTCTGATATGCTAATAGGGCAACTTAAACTAAACTAAAAAATAACCAACATACTGTATAAGAAACCAAAGTAGACACAGTTTGCATATTGCAACACCAAGAATTGTCACAAGCAGTTGGTGTGAAAGGCAGCACTTGACCTTCCTTTTACACTACAATTTACTTTTGTGTCTTTCCTCCTTTCTTTTCTGCCAAGTTAGTTGCACTATTCAATTTCTGAAGGTAGCACAAGTTCACAAATGTAAGAACTGTCCAGCAAAAGCTAGACAAACTAGGTACCTGTGGCTTCTGTCCTTCCAGATGTCAGAAAATGCCCATCATTGCCCATTGTACTCAATGGGACTTACTCCCAACTGCATGTGATTTGAATTGCAGCTGAAATGTGGGAGAGGTGTTTAGTACAGTCATACAATAATATTTACAAATATATACCTATATAATATATCAAGGGCCATTATATTATCGTGAATGATGCAAGAACATTGAGAAACGGTAGAAGGGAAAATCAACTAGCTTCTTTCTACTAAACACTAGCCCAGTAACATCTGTATGTATTTATTATCAATCTTTAATTCCATCAATATACAATGATCAGGGAGGCTGACAAAAGCTTTAAAAAGTTATTAAAGCATTTACTTTGCACTTGATTTGTCTTACTCAGCACAGATATCTGGGAGTAGGGTAGCCAATTACACATCGTTTTTGAACAGCAAATACTTCACCAAAAAGCATTCAAACTGAAAAATAATTATTATGATATAAATATAACTACAGTGAGTTTTATCCAGTGTTGCACTAGTGGGATCCCACTGGCAAAACAGGACTTCTCTTTCTTCTCCTCCAACTGTTTGCCCCCAAGTTCTTCTCTGGACGGCCCCCTAACCCTTCAGAGCTGATTTTGAGAGTGTGCAGGAGGTTAGAAAGGAGTGGGGGGAGAGAGGAAGTTCCATTGTGTGCATAGAGGTCTCTTTCACCAGTGGAGCTATAGCACTGGATATGGTTCCACGTACCTTGTGATAGTGTGGAGCACTGAGACCAGGTGACATTTGTGCCTGCTCAGGCTGCTGTTCCGGTGCTGTTGATTGCGTATGGATCTTTAAACTGGGATTGGACCCTTCAAAGTGAGGACTGTCCGTTGTAACATAGGACAGTTAGCCACCCAAGATACAAATCTGACACCCACTTAAATGCTGTGCAGCAAAGTGAGGAAGATAATTCAGTCATAGGGTGTATACTTTGCATGCATATAGTCTCAGATTCAACCCCCTGCATTTCATCTTCAGCGAAAGGTTCTCAGCTAACAGACCTGAGAAAGAGCTTTCAGAGACTCTCAGCATCCACTGACAATCACAATGGATGATACTGAACTAGATAGACTAATCAACCCCACCACCCAGCAGTCAATGTCCTATTGTAGATGGGTCTAAACAGATGCTAAGAAAAAGTGAGGTGTAAAATTGGGGTGGGGTGGAGGTGGCATTGGACCGGCTCACAGACCCTAGTTACATTCATATAACTTTAAGACCTAGATTTACAGACAGTTTATGCCTGTTTCTGCATGGAATTAACCTATTACCTTGCACACTTTTCACACAGGATAAATCAGATATGAACCAGTGATTTCATCTGGAGAAACATCCTTAACTTCCACTAGTGACATGCAGGTAAGTACCAGATTCAGGTAACAACATAGCCACAAGGCATCCATGTACACAACATACAGGGTGTTCCAAAGCACACTCACTGCATGTGAGCTGTTCATGCTACTTGACTTGATAAATGACATTATGGCCTTCCTTCCTCTTAAAGCCATTGGAATAATTTTCAATGCCTTCTCTGCGAAGCTGCTTTTAAAAACAGTCCAGGGACTTAGCTGGTGCAGAATATAGCGGCTAGCATGTTAACTGGGATTGGTGATATTAGTTTGTTCTGTCCCGCTCTTTGCTGCAAGCTATTTCAGAGCACATTACGAATTCAGATCATAATAAGATCATAATACATAACTTATAAAACCACAACATAAAAACAGGCAGATAAATTACAATCAGAATAATCACAACCATCAGTCTGACATTTAACTCCAATGAAGGCCTGGGCAAACAGCCAAGTCTTTAGCTGGTGCCAAAAGATCAGCATCAGTGGCAGTCATATCTCTGCAGGGAGGATGTTCCAAACTAGGGCACCATCACTGAGAAGTCTCTCCCCCATGCTGCCACCAAACAAGCCTCAGGAACTAGCAGAATGGGCAAGAAACGATTGTTTGGGGGGGAAATACAAGATTATAAATGGCCACAAAAGCTGGACATTCCTTTCTCTGTGTATGGATCTCCAGCAGCCTGGGGATCCAGAACAATCCCTTAGCCAATGTACAGTATGTTATCCAGACTTCCAGAAGTCAAAGAGTTGCCCTGAGCAGCTGTTGCATTTATGCCTGCACCAGGAAGTAATCTTTATGGGGTTGGGTGCTATCAAAATATTTAAGATACATCCCCAGCAAATCAGCTGCTAAGATTTGGTGCATACCTAGTCTAGGACACCCTGATCACTAGAAAGGTTAGCAAATGTTATACTATTTCCAGAGCAATAACCATGCTAATCTGTTGCAGCTATGACAGCAAATTTGGAGTACAAATTTGAAGTGTATTTAGACACTCTTCTACAGCAAACCTGCTTCAAAAAACAAAACAAAAACCTAACCCACACTTTTGTGAGGAGGAAAGTGATACAGTACTCTTTTCAGCACCTGCTTAAAACATTGCTGCTTAGACACGCTTATCCAGACACTTAAATGTCAATGTATCTTTTTTACTGTTAAATTTAATTATTTTTTAAAAGTTTAAATTGTTTTTCACTGATGACATTAAGATTTCTTGTCAACTGCTTGAATATTTTATTACATTCAAAAAGTATATCGATTCTGTTAAATAAATAAACAAAATACACCAGAAAAGATGTGATAGCAATCCCTTGACACAGCATCATATAATCTCCACACAAGGAGATTGGAATGAATGCTCAATAAACAGTTCATCCAGAAGAGCCCTAAGAGTCTTCTGGCACCTTAAACGTGACATTTGTTCATCTACATTGGGCCACAAGGCTTTTTGTTATTTTTACACCTGTTGCCTGAAAATTGGGAAACAAAAGTTAGTTCCATAATGGCAGGCAGTGCTCCAGGAAAGCAAGCCAACAAAACTATTCCTACTCACAAAAAATGTGATACTTGACATGGTTTAACAATGCTTGATCTGAAGGTGCAGCAGGATTTTCAATAGTGGCCAGGACAATGCAAAGCATTGTACAGAATGGAAGGTGTGCATTTCCCCTTCATACATTTCCACTATTATCTGAAGGGAAGCGGAAGGCATTTCCAGAGCAGCCAGCAACAGACCCATGTTTGCAGAACACAGTCTGTACATTAGGTCAGATGTTGTTGCAAATATTGATCTCCTCGTCACATGCATCCATTCCACGGCCAGCCAATTTGTCTTGAGGGTGTTGCAAGGATCTTTGCCTCCCCTGGCCCACAAAAAAAGAATGGCTCTCTGTAACATTCTATGGGAAGAAGGTCCTGTCTGCAATTCCAAGAGCCTGTGCAGGGGAGCCAGTAAGAACACTGGGCCTGTGGGCAGGAAATCCCCCTCACCACACCTTTCTGATTTACACTGATCCCTGATACACACCACATGTGTCCCCTCCCTCCTTCCCCCATTTGCAATGGTTCTGTTCCACATTTAAGTGATGAAAAGTTAAGACCTGTGGTTACAACTTCTATGAGAAACTTCATTTTGAAGGGCTGCTACATTTCAACTTTATTGCCAGGAGGGGAAAATGGAAGAAACAAAAGGCCGCAGTCACTCAACAGCAAAGAAACCTGGGCGAAGACATTTAATAAGTGTAAGTTCCCTACCACAACTTGTTGAAATATTGACCTTTGGGCTGAGCGAACACTTATTTCTGCAAATGTTTAGTGTGAACCAACCACAGCTCTTGGTCAGAGAAGTTTTATGCTACCGATGAGAAGTTTCACCTTTAGCTTTTAAACTGCAGTGGCCTCAACAAAGCAAGTTTGAGTGGGAAGGAGAGAGGGAGCAGGCAGAAGTATATGTGAAGCAGGAAGGGGGGGGCACTTTATCCATGCCTGCAAAGAGAATCTCAGGCTTGCATCACCCCTGGTGACTGAGGTATCTGCATCAAAAAAAACAAACCCCATAGGAGGAAAGAAAGGAACTGGGGCTGGAAGCCTCTTGTCCAGGCAGACAAGATCTCTAAGAGACATCCTCTCTCTCTGTTGCAGACCTACCCGCTGAGGTCTGTCTGGGATTAATTGGCTTCCTCAGTAATGACTTATGGAAAATCTTCAGCTAACAGCCTCCTGGGTCATGCAGCCAAAGAAAGGCTGAAAGGGGTGTGTGTGCACGCACGTGGATCTTGTTACTTTCCTTTGGAATTTAAAGTCTGATTCCTCATTTGTTTTTCTCCAGACCAGAGGTTATCATCCTAATACCGAAGGTGCAGTTCACAAACCAACTCTTGCATAGTCTCTGTTAAAAGGACACTCATCCTAAAAGTCTATGAACTTAAAATGATATACATTTGCATCTCTAAATTTAGATTCTAGTGCTGCATTTTTGGGTTTATACTGAGAATCGGCAAGTGTGGATGATGTTGTTCCTTTAAGGCAGTGGTTCTCAAAGGGTGTGACGGGCAACACTGGAGTTGCAGGGGAGGATGGCAAATGTGGCAGGAAGACTCAAGGACAATCAGTATTATATTTTGGGAATGATTCATGTTCTTATGTAGCTGCATTGTTTTATACTTTCTGGGTGTCTCGTGATCACATTATAAAGTAGAATCTTAAGAATTGGAAGGGACCACAAGGGTCACCTTGTCTAACTTCCTGAAATGCAGGAATCTTTTTGCCCAAAGTGGGGCTCAAACAGGGGTCCCATCCCTTCTGTAGATGTTTACTTGGAAGTAAATACCACTATTACTGGATGAAGCTTATTCCCATGTAAGGAAGAGGCCATAGCATAGCTCAGTGGGAAAGGAAAACAGTTAAATACCCCAGCATCTCCAAATAGGGCTGGGAACAGATGCCTGCCAAAATGATGCAGAGCCACTGCTAATCGTTGTGGGTCTGGGGTCCCCTATGAGGTGCTTGTGGGCACCGTGGCATCCTCAGACACTCACTTTGGCATGCACCAAGGTTTCCCTGCCTCTCCAAGGTTCTAATTTGTGTAGTTTTTTAATTAAGAGTTGGATTGGTTGGTTTTTTGCCTTTTTGTTGTCAGTGTTTGTGGGGCTTAACTGCTTTTTTTGTTTAAACAAAATAAAAAATTAAAAAATCCTTCCAGTAGCACCTTAGAGACCAACTAAGTTTGTTCTTGGTATGAGCTTTCGTGTGCATGCACACTTCTTCAGATGTTTTTTTAGTTGTTGTCTGTGTTCTTTGTTTTGGAGCCTGTAGGTGTTGTGCCGGGGTTTTGGTCAGGGTTGGGTGTGTTCTAAGCATCTGCAGTTCTTCTCCTGTGAAACAGTCATTTTGCAGTGTCTGCAACAGTTGCTTATGTTTTGCAAATGTGCCCCAGAGCTCAAAAAAGGTTGGGGACCACAAATTATCAGCTAGGTGGACTAATGGCCTGATGTAAACTAAGGCAGCTTCTTACATTTCCTAAATTTGCATAGGATTGTGGCTTTAAACTGAGTAGTTATAACCTGAATATGTCCCCTCGACACCTCCAATTTTTAATAAACTGTGAGTTCATACCCAGAAGTTGCATTTACCCATAATTAATCAATCAATCAATCAATCAATCAATCCAGAGTTAGCATGTCATCTTGTACAGTGAAAGCCAGTGTATCACAGCAATGAGGAGTGTGAGCTAAAATGTCCACACACCAAATCTCTGTGCTTATGCAACAGAAGTCTAGACCAGCCTTCCTCAGCCTGGTGCCTTTCAGAAATTCTGAATTGCAGCTAGCATAATTCCTTATCACTGGATCTGCTGGCTAGCAGTGAAAGTGGAGCCCAAAACATCTGGGAAGTTGCAGAAGCTTCAACCAGGTCATCAGTCTAGGCAAGAAGAGAGGCCTAAAAGCTTTGATGAATAGAAATATTAAAACTAAATACTGTTTTTCAAAAATAAGCAAGAAAGTTAATTCACAGAGCAATCTATGTAAATAAATATTACAGGCAGATGGACTTTTGAAAGTATTTCAAGATAATACTCCTATCCAAATATTACATACTATTAATTTATTGTTAGGGTGATCATTAAGACATTCCTAAGTCAAGAAGGGCACATGGATGGTTTACATCAAAGTCTTCAACTGCCAGGAATTCTCTTTGATGGAGAGTGGTTCTGATTTAATTGCTTAATTAGCAATTAGTCATTGCAGCTTTCAGCCCTGATGAAAATAATAAATCCCAAGAAAAATGGCCATTCTACATATATTGCTTAGAAGGAAGAAGTTAAGTTGAAATCAGTATTTAGAAGAGGGACATAATGCTCATATAACTGTTTAGGCTTGTGAAATAATAAACTCAACCACTTGAACTTTGCAGCCCAATCCTGTACAACTGTGTTCTTCTTGGGGCTTGTTCCTAAATTAAGTCTTTACAGGATTGCAGCACTAGAAAAATGTGTGAGGGCAGATCTTATGTTACCATTGTGGCACTACTCCAGTGTAGTCTTTTTTGTGGGAGCAAGTCAAACTTTACAAACATTTTATGGGATTTCAGCTCAGTTTACAAATAAAGTGGAAAATTTGAGAGTAAGATCAGTGGTTAAATGATCATAAGCAAATATACTTTGCTAGAAAAGCCGCTTCTAACAAGCCAAAGGTTAACTGGGAAAACTGGGCATTCATGGAAAACCTTTTCAGTCCTATGTGTTTACCAGCATTTATTTCAGCTACAAAGTCTTGACTCTAAGTAGATGCTAAAATATTGAGCAAGAAGTTTACTACTGTTAAGAAAATGCCTCGTGTCTTTCCTCACTCCCAAGGATCACCCCTGAAACAGGGAGAAAGAAGTACAGACTGATATTTTTTCCAAAAATATCAGAAGCACCCTGAGCTGAGTAACTGAAGGAGAGAAAATGTGTGCTGTAAAAGGAGGTGTCTAGAGGTGTTGTGTGAATGGATCCAGTTATAAATTCAGTTCCAGCTAACAAAATGAGCAGGAGCTGCTGTAGTTGTGTGTCTGGTGTATATGGTTTCTGTAACAATTACTGATCTAATGCATAGCCCTTAGTATTCATATACCACTTCTAAGTTGGTAGTGGTGACAGAGGCTCTCTCTTTCTTGCTCTCTCTCTCTCTCTCGCTCTCTCTCACTCACACACACACACACAAAACATATATAGCTTGAATTACTGTATTGAGTTCAAGAAGTGGGAAAGGAGTGGGAAAGGAAGCCATGGGCGGGCTCCTGCTAAGAGAAAGAGCAGTCTAGTAACATGGAGCCAGGGCTTTCTAGCATGTAGTAAGCCTGCCCCTTACTGTGTGGCTCATCTTCACCAGAAATGCTGGCATGCATTCCATTTGCCCAGACTGGTGTGATAGAACTGTTGCAGGTTCTTGAAAACCACCAGGCGTTAAAAACCAAGCATGCATATTCATCATACATTTAAAGCACATTATCTCCCACAAAGAATTCTGAGAACTGTAGTTTGTAAAGGATGCTGGGAACTGTTGCTCTGTGTAGGGTAAACTAAAGTTCTCAGGATTCTTTGGGGGAAATAATGTCCTTTAAATGTAGGATATGTGTGCAGCTCAGATTTTCTGCGTTTAAGTACCAGAAGTAGGGAGGGGAAACAAGCAGCTTAGCCTCGCACCACCTCATTGGTAGAGTCCAACAGCTGCTTGAAGAAAATGCACTTTTTACATACAAATTGTAACTGAATCATACACTAGAAATTAAAATAAGGCTGCAGTCCCCAAGCATGCTTACAGGAAAACTAAACTTCTTCAAAATCAACAGGCTCACATCAGATAAAAGACGTTGATGACAACCTGAATGTATATGAAATATACCATAATTTTTCTTTGAGAAATATAACATGTGGGACAAAGCTCTCCCCATCCCAAAATGCACTTTGCCCCTTCCACACTCTCCCCAATATTTTTGTGCTCTCTACCCCTTTGTGCTGGTGTCACCAAGGTAAAGGATGAGGGAATATCGTAATCTCAGCCAGAGGATAAAGGTGGGAGAGGTCAGTGCACAAATCACAGCAACAACTATACCACGGATGGCAGGGAAGGATCAGCAAGGAAGCATCTCCATCTACCCTTGTTTCCTTGGGTTACTGTGTCCTACACTATTATATGTCTCTCTCAACAAGCTGAGCTATCCAGTGAAATTGCCTGTGTTCCTGGGGAAAGATGCATTGTTTACTTCTTTGTATGTTATATCCCTTAAACTCAAAGTGTTTTGTCAAATATTCATCCAGCCCCAATTCCATAGTAGAAGGAAAGTTAAATGTACAATTAATTATGAAATGGTCTAAATATAAAGAAATCCTTGTGGAGAGTCTGCCCCACCCCATCCGAGGGGTAGATTTTGGAGGGTTGTGGATTCTGGTAGATTTTGAGACACCATGTCTTCACTTTGTACGACCGACCTTTGTTGCATGGTAACCATGATGTTTTTGTTTAGATTATTACTTTCAATTTTTTATTTTGATATTTGCATATTCTGGATTTCTGCCTAAATCAAACACTCACAAAGTGTAATGTGTACTTCCATGTATTTTGCTTTTTAGTTTTGCTCCCTCATTCAGGGGCCTGGTGTAACAACTGGCAGTAAGCAGAGGATAGGCAAACGGCATAATTGATAGCATAATTGATAGCAACCACTTTAGGCTGCAATCCTAGACCCGCTTATCTGAGAGTAAGCACCATGGAACCAAGTGGGACTTCTGGGTAAATATAGGTAGGAGTCCACTGTTAAAAGTGAATTAAGCCACTTCATGGGTAAAGATGATTTCATTGACCATGCTAGCTTAAAAACCTAACGTTCCTATTTATAGGCAATGTATCTCCAATTACCAGGTAAACAAGAGGGGGTGGTTTTCTCCCCCCTGCCTTGCAACTGACTGCCTACTGCTGTGGAGAGTGTGGGGATTAGCTGGGTGTCTGGTCTGATTCAGCAAAGCTACTCTTGCATTCTATTGTTTTTCCTTACAGATTCTTACAGGTGGAATCTTCTCCTCTGCCTTTCCCCCTAGTCTTCAACTTTTTCAGACCCTCAGCCTATCTTTTGCCCAAACATGAATTTGGTGTCCCTTAAAAACACACACATTTACCATAAATCAGGATGCTACCTAATGTGGGTCCTGAACCACCAGTCGAAGACCAAATTGCTTTTCTCACACATGGACCTATAGCAGGCATGTCCAAAGTCCATTTCGGAGGCCTAATAAGTCCTGGGGCAAAACTCTAAAAAAGCTCAACAACTTTGGTCGCCCTCTTTGAAAAAAGTTTGGGCACCCCTGACCTATAGGGTGACATTCAACTAACCTTTACACAGAGTAGACCCATTAAAATTAACACACCTACGTTAGTCATGTGTTAATTGATGTCCATTATGAGTAAAGCTTAGTGAAATGCAACCTGTGGACACAGTTTAGCAACTACTTTTAGCTCTCTTGCAAAATACACACAGAGCAAAAGGGTTAATGATGTCTGTCTGGCACAAACCTTCCCAATGCACCATCACAAACCCAGGCTGTGTCACGCAACCATCCCAGCATATATGCCTTGATGTCCTCAACACTCTCTGGAGCCACACCCCAAACATGCTGGCACAGAAGCAGGTGCACATCTGCAAGGAAGGTATTGTTTGGGTCTAGGGTAGCAGCCCACCATCACCTGAACTGCTTCTTGCATAAGATACCAGGGACCAAATTATCTGACCCTTGCTGCCGCCTGCTTGGGAGCCTTAGCCATCTTTACCCTCCTGCCAAACAGCACAGGAAGGCTTTTAATCACAAATCAGGTGTAAATGTGTGAGTTTTTAAAAAGTTGTTTTAAAGTCACCTGCATGGGCTCAGCCACTGCTGGCAGCAAAAAGACCCTAATAAGCAGAGAGCTTACTTTGGCCCCAGTTCACTAGGGCCACCTTCTTATCATTATCACTAGCTCCATGTGATAAGCTTCCTTTCCCCCATAAAAAGAGCCTGCCTCTCTTCCCCATCGCCCAATCACCGATAATGGAAGAGTTTGCCGGGATCTGCAGAGAGCATCCTTCCTCTGTCTCTGGGATCGCATCCCCCCCTCGTCCGTCCCGTCCAGGGAATCGCGGGATCGCCTCCTCAGCCCCTCTTTCCCCGCCGCTGCCTTCTCCCCGGCCTGGCCCCTGCCTGCGCTTCCGCAGCCTCACCGTCCTCGTAGTTCTTGAGGTAGTAGTCGGGTCCGGGTCCGCCTCGACTCTTGGCAGGGTTCTTCACGTTCTGGAACTGCAAGAAGTCGGTCCTCTTGCCGGCGAAGCGGAGGAAGGCGGGCGCCAGGCCACGAGCCAGGGTCACCAGGCGCCGGGAGCTGCGCGGACAAGGAGCTGCGTGAGAGAGCACTGATCCTGGGCAGCCCAGGGCCCGACCGAAGAGGCAAGCCGCGCTCGGAGCGCCGCCATCGCGCCTCCCCCGGTGCACACCGAAGGCGCCGCTAGCCCGTCAGGCCGTCAAAGGCCCCGAAGGGAAAGAGGAGGCTGCCCGGAGAAGCAAAGGAGGGCTGCGCTCCCGCACCGGCTGCCGTTGCCAAGGGGCCGGAAAGCCACCCTTCGCCCCACGGAAGACCGCCCAGAGGAACAACGGGGCATCTTCCCCCAGCCCTCGGGAGGCAGCCGGGAGAGATGCGGCTGAGAAAGAATACCTGGAGCTTGCGCTCTCCCGACGGGTAGCGTCGCGACCCTGGGAGGCCCCTCTCCCTCTTTCCCCGCGGACCTGCTGGAAGGCAAGCCCACCCCGTCGTGGGCATCGGCGCGGGCTCTGGAGGGATTCCTTCGGACTCTTTCCCAGCAGGGCCCTGTTAATCGCGATGGGGAGCGGTTCTCCTGACCCAAGAAGCCCTGGAGCGACCGCCCCCGGGGACTTCGACGGTTATCAGCTTCATATTCGTCCATTCGGGGCTGAAACCCGCTCCAGAACCGGGCGCGGGCGATGGGGGGGGGGCTAAGGCAAGCAGCAGCATTTCTCTCCCCCCACCCCTCCAGCCAGCCTTTTCGAGATGCTTTCTCCATTGCAAACATGTGCATCTTAATAGGAACCATGGCCCGGCCTCCTTCTCCCGTCCCAGCCGCGGCTCAGCGAGGCCGTGGAGGGGGGACGCGCGGAGCGCAAAGGGCGCGCTGGGGTAGCGCGCGGCAGGGCTCATGAGGGCGCCGAGGTGGGCTGGCAGAAGGGGAGCGAGCCCGTGGGGTGGGGAGCGCCAGGGAGCCGCTGCCGCCCCTCCTTACCTGAGGAAGTCCAGCCAGCCGTCGTGGAGGATGGAGGGATCCAGCTGCAGCGAGAGGAAGTTCTCGCTGGTGACGCGGAGGGGGCTCCTGGCGCTCACGTCCAGGAGGATGAGCGTCCGGCCCGGGGCGCCCTGCGGGCCAGTCCCGGCGGGAAGGCGCCTCACCCCGGCTTGCGAGGGGAGCGAGAGGTGAGCCAGCAGCGCTAGTCCAGGGGCCAAGAGGGCCAGGAAGCCGGGAGGGCCAGCGCTAGGGCAGGGCATGCTGGGCCGAGGCCGAGGGGGGCTCCCCGAATTAAGACCCGCGCCGGGCACAGCCAGTCGCGGGCGGCTAATTGTCCGGAGTGCAAAGCGTGGGGGCGAAGCTGCCTTTTTTCCCCTGCCCCCCTCCCTCCCTCCCCCCCAATGTTTTGGTGCTGGTGGGAGAGGGGAGCTCACGCCCCTGACCAGCCTTCCCCGGGGCCGGTGCCAAGACGCCTTGTTCGCCAGCGCCGCCCCTGGAAGAGCCGCCGCCTGCGGACATTTTCGCTCTCGCAAAGGTAAAGGGGAGTCGCTCCGGGGTTAACCCTCTCGGCACGGGTTCCCCGAGGGGCCAGGCCGGCTCCCTGAGGGGGTCTGCGCGCATCCGGAGGGAGGGGGAAGGGGGAGATGGGGAGGGGATTGGCCTCCCCCCCCCTCCGCGCGCGCACCGGGCTTCCTTCTCTCCAACTGCCGGGTAGGAGGCCTCCCGTCGCCGCCGTTGCTAACAGTCTCGCTACAAAAAGGTGGCTTGGCAAGAGCAGCCCCAACCGGAGGCGAATAACGGGAACCCCGGGACCGTCGCTGCCTCGTCTCTCCCCAGCCCCGACGCGGAAACCTCGCGCAAGAGTAGCCCGAGAGATGGGTAGGTAAGCAGGGGTCTCCCGGTTCACACAATCTTTTTCCGCCGGCCTTTGGCCCTGGACAGTAAAAAAATCTGGGGGCTGGAGGGGAGCAGGGGTGCCCTGCAGCTCCATCTCCACCCCACCCTACCCCACTGCCAGCCTCTGCCTTCGGTGCTGAGACTGGCGAGGACGAAAGGAGGAAGTCCCGGCGCTCCCGAGAGGAAAAAAGGGGGAAGAATCCGAGCTCGGAGGCAGCGCGGGTGAGTCGTTCCCGGGAGGCTGGTTTTCATCTATGGGTAACGAAGCATCTCCCTTACGGGAGAAGAGATCTCGCTCCCTTCTGCTACGTTTTCGGTGGAGGGGCCTTACCCCGGCCAAGGGAATCTCCCCCACCCACCCCGCAACGGACCGGAGATCCTGTGACCCTCCAGATGTTGTAGGACTCCAACTCCCGCCGCTCCTTACCACTAGACAAGCTGGCCGGGACTAATGGGCGCTGGAGTGAGGGGGAGAGAGAGAGGTTCTCCAACCGTTTGCTTAGGGATGAGCCAGAGGGCAGGCGGGAGGCTTCCCTTTGAAACGGAGGTTTTGGTTTTTGTTGTTGTTGTTTTGTTGTTGTTTTTGCATTTGCGGGGTGGGGGCCTAAGAGCGAGAGGGTGTCACAGGGCCATTTATTAATCCAGCTGAAACCCCTATTTGACTGAAGGGTCCTTCTCTTTCTCTCCCCCCTCTCTATCTCTCTCTCTCTCAAACTACGCGCGGCGTCTTCACTTGGGCTGTTTTCGCGCCCTGTTTCTGCGTGAAAGCCTCCAGTTCAACACCGCGGAAGTGACTTGCGAGTAAACGTGCCCGAGGTTGCAAGAATGCGATCCTGTGCGCGCAGAGGTGGAAACCGAGTCCAGAAAGGGCGACTTTACTGCCAAACAAATGCATATTACTCGAGCATTTGGCCAAAAGCTTATCCCGGTCGCCCGGGAGCGCGCGCCGCAGGATTTGTCCTGGCTTGGAACTGCTTAGTCCCAGAGTGCGGGAATATATATTTTAAGCAGAGAAACCCATTTAAGCAATGCAATCCTTCTTTATGTCTGAGTCTCGATCCTTTCCTGGAAAGGAAAACCCGGGTAAAACAAAAGGGATGCAGAACACAAACACACACAGCCCATCCGCCCTCAAACTCTTCAGTTGTCTTAGTGGGAGCGCTAAAGGCCAGGTCGGTTTGGCAAGAAGACCGGCTCGATTTATTGCCTCCCGGGAGTTGCTGTTTCTCGGTGGAGTCCATCACATTTCTTCTGTAGTCAGCCTTGCGGACCTCGATAGATTGGAGCCCTGCTATGGAGACCGACCGATCTCCAAGCCTAGTTTTAAACATTTATAGGGGAGGGTTAGCCTCAGTCGTCCTCTGGGTTTCCTTGGTATGCGAAGAACTCCCAGATGGTGTGTCCAACTGGCTCTTTGCACTTTCCCGGTGTTTGAAAACAAGTTTCACTAGGAGCATTGCCGTTGTGTGTGCACGCTGGAAGTTGTTGTTGTTGTTGTTGTTGTTGTTTTACACTGCAGAGGGTTTTTATTTAAGTCGTAAGATTCGCTGGTTGTGAATGAAATCTCCGGGAGTTTCGGATCCCACCCCCGCCGTGCTGAATTCTACGCCTCCTAATTTGGAAGTGAGCCCCTTGAGGCTTACACTCCCAAGTAAAAACCAAAATAAAATAAAAAATTCCTTCCAGTAGCACCTTAGAGACCAACTAAGTTTGTTCTTGATATGAGCTTAATTGTGTGTAAGATCGCGGGCCCATAAGGCTTTTGAGGAAACCCGCGCGCGGTTTTTGTATCGCCTTTATCTCACCGCAGAAATATCCACTGATTGATAACTTGTACTTGATCTCAGGAGAGCGACCTTCTCATGAAATCAGAATGTCTCCAAATGATCGAAGTCCTGCTTGTGCGAACATGCTCTCGGGATGTGCGAGCTGTGGGTGCAACTCTGCCTTCGGAGATGCCCAGTTGGACTTGGGGTTGGGGAAAACGGCTTTGAGCTTTAAAAGGTTTAGGGTGGTAGAGATGCTGCGTAAAATTGCTGTTTGGAATCACGAAGATGGAAGAACTTAGTCCTGGCGCTGTGTCGCTGACAAAGGACGACTGGAGAAATAGATTAGATTTTGGGGCGGTGGAGGGGGGGAATTAGGCTGGCCCTTGGTTTGCAAGAAAATAACGGAGGACATGGACAATTTCCTCTCCTCGTTCACGAGTATTTATGCTCAAGTTGACACTACTGAAGAACTTTCCAAATTCACAACAGTAGCCTGAGGGGGTCATCGAGCCCAGTAGCCTGTCTTTGACAGTGTCCAGAGCCAGATGCGCCAGGAAGCGCTTTCAAAGGAGGGGGCGGTGAGAGGAGGGGGGTATTCCCATCACGGCTGGCCTCTGTAAACGTAAGCAATATCAGAAATGCTACGCATACATTCATATTAAAGGGCATCAGACCCAAAGAAAAATTAAAAAGTGGTTCCTTTCAAGGCACGGCTCACCTGGGAAACTCTCTTTTAAAGAACCATGCGAACTGTAGTTTGCCAAGGGTGCTGGGAACTGTAGCTCTGTGGGTGGGTGGGGGATAAACTACAGGATCCCCAGGACTCTTGCAGAATGGGTTTTTAATATATGGCCTGTACGCAGCCTGAACCACTGTTTTACGTCCTGTAAGCCTGATGTCCTGTAATATAAATGCATACATTTAACATAGGAATTATCAGCAAACGTTCCCTTGAGAGACTCTAATTTTTAAGGCAAGGGGGTACCAATTATCTCACGTTTCCATAGGCTAAAACTGGGCCTTGCGAGAAGCAACGATCAGATGCGTTTCAAGCTTGATGCCTTCGGATATAAATGGGGCAGTTTCTTTTCAGGTATTCCTGGTTTTGTGCGGTTGAGACACATCCTTCCTTTGTTCTCTTCTTTTTTTCAAAGATGAAGTGTTTAAATCTTTGCTTGTGACCAAGTAATTCTGATTGAGCTTCTCTTTACCCCCTTAAAATCAACTGGGAGAGCAGAAATATACTATTCAGGGCTCGAGGCATAATGGTATGAAGGTGATCTTCTTTTCAACGGCCCCTTTGCTATTCTGTACTAAGAAAGACCCATTGTACATTAGATAACCCGGCCGTCGTGCATCCAACGAAGTGACGCGCAGGAAAGCAAATGCCACTCTCAAGTCTTGTCCTCTTCAAGGAAAGGACAGGGCTCTTTGTTGTTTCCGCTGCAGTAGACTTAACGCACTACCCGCGCTCGGAAGTATAACGTGATGTTTATTCTTTGGGCTGGGGAGCTACAGTCTCTTGGACCGACATTTCGACGGAACTCCCCAGAATGGTGGCTCCTGGCTGTTGTCAAGGGGCGATTGTGGCCGCGTGTTTATTCAGAAGGAAGTGCCAGTGTTTTCAGCGGGGCTCTCATCTGCCACCTCAGTCAGGTTCCCGTTCCACTTGTTGGGGAACAAAGGTGTGCTAGGCGCTGCGTTCCACTTACCTCCTAAAACAGTGGAGGGGACTGCGATCCTAAGCACATTTTCCATAGGAAGAAAAACAAGATGATTTTTGAAGGACTGGGATGAAATGCTGGATAACATCTCCACACTCACAGGGTGTATAAAGCTGGCTCTGCATAAGTGCAGTTGCTTCCCGAACCCTCAAGACCTTGTCTAAAACCTACTGAAATCAACGACCTTCATTTTTAGATTTTAGACCTATTATGTTCTTTGGCCATCTCTCCTCCTCCCAAGTAGCATTAAATCTCATCTGTTGTTTCGTTGCTTGCGTTCCTTAGCACCAAGGGCGACTGGTCTTTGCAGTGCAAGCCCATAAGTGTCTACTCAGAGGTAAGCACCACTGATGTCAACGGGACTTGCTTCCAGGTAACAGATAAGACCACCGCCTCAGTCTGCTTTAGATTTAGCTGATTTAGTTGGTTTAAATGATCTGATAACCTGCAAATCTTGTCACATTCTTACTTCCTTTTTCAGGCCATTAATGAATACATATTTTTTTGTTTTTAAAAAGCTCCTGGTGAATTCAACGTTCATGCCTGGCCGGTCTTGGCTTCCTATATTTTACCCAGCTGGGGAATCCAGAAAAAATCGTGCTCCCTTCTTGTCAAGATTTTTAGGTGCTTTCCTAGGGTTTTGTTTGTTTTGATTTTTTTCCCTGCTTTGCTTTTCATGAGGAACGGAGTTAACGGAGTGGTTTTGAACAGCTTGAGGATCAACAAAGTCTCTCTTATCCATTTTTATGACACTGTTATGGGAGGGGGAATAATTACAGTGCAATGCTAGTCTAGACGTATCTAACCAGAAGTCCCACTGAGCTCAATGGGCAGGCGGGTATAGGACTGAAGTCTTATAATTCCTAAATGAAATGTATTTGCTTGGGTGATCCATGA
Organism: Lacerta agilis; assembly: GCF_009819535.1. Taxonomy (NCBI): domain Eukaryota; kingdom Metazoa; phylum Chordata; class Lepidosauria; order Squamata; family Lacertidae; genus Lacerta; species Lacerta agilis. The sequence goes on from NC_046316.1 coordinate 55,631,052, forward strand.
GGAATCTCCCTGGCCCCCGTTTACTCAGTCTGGACTCTCCAGTTTGTGATTCATGGCCTCAGAATTCGGAATTTGTCATTCATTATTTTGATATTTCTCTAACTGGTAACACATGCTCCAAGGCCAAAACCTCTAAGTAGAGGAATATATAAAAATAATAATAAACTGCAAATTGGGAAGTCAGGATTTAACCCCCTATAATGGGATGTTGCAAACTGATTCGATGGCATTTCCAAATGAGATGTTGCAGACATAAATATCGAGAGTGGAGTGGGTGTCTGGAAACCTGGGTTTTGTTTTGTTTTTTTAAAAACCTATTTTCGCATGGACAGATGTTTAGCAGAGGGACGGAGTGCTGACGTTGGCTGCTTTGCAAATGAGGCTGGAGTCTCCAGGAAAACCCTGGAAAGCAGAATCCTGAATTCCCAGCCTAACCCCTTGCTGGAATCATGAGATCCCGCATAAGGGCATTTCCGCCGAGTTTATAGTCAGGCAAAATTCCCAGTGGGTGTGGGACTGGGCAGCAAGAGTTGCCAGCGGGCAGGCTGATGTATCTATCTAAGCTGAATCTCCTCAGCCATTGTTCGAGGTGAAATAAAAGGATAGCAAGGAGCGAAGTTCTTTCTCCCAAATACCCCCCTTTGTCGCACCCGCAGCGGTGCCCTCGCCCCATCCATCCTTAATGGTATCCTCGCCGAAAGCAGACATTGCCAAGAGAACTAGCCGGCAGGGGGCGCACTGCACGGAGCCTCTGGCTTTCGGAAGGCCTTTTAGTACAGTACCAAACAGACGGCAACCAAGAGCTTGATGATGTTCAAAGAGCGCCTCCTGGCGGCCGAAAGCCTGATGCGTTGCCATTTAGAGCGTAAACTTTGAATACTTAGCATTCCGGTCCAACCTTCGGAGTGCCCCTTCTGCAGGGCTGGGAAAAGAAGGGAAGACCCTTCAGACAATGCTGCTCTAACCGAGACACTCTAGCCTTGGCCAGCCACATTTTTAAAAGGCGGGGGCACAATTTAGATTGGTCGGGGGGGGGGGGGAATCCCTAAACAGCAGGTGCCTGGCTTCGCTGGGTAAGCCCAGCTGATTCCTTGTTCGGTTCCAGGAAGCGCCATCTCTTGATTTCTCTGTTCACAAGGACGGCGCAAGAAGACACCTCGCTGCTCTACGCCAAGCAGCAAAATGGCACACATGTACAGCCAGGCCAGCCAAGGAATTAGGGCATCCGGTCCGGGCAGAAATACCTTTCCGTTTCCCTGGCAGCAAAGATACAATTATCATTAAGTCAGTTAAATTTTCTGCCCTTCCATGACACCCAGTTTCAGCTGCTTAAGGCTGACCCCGTCTAGGGGATGACGCAGTAAAGCGCCGCGTTTGGTGCGATGTGAAAAGGAACAATAGGCACTACCGTGTGTGAACTAGCCCCATCTCGCTGCGTTTACATTCTCAGGAACTGCCAGGGGAAATCCGTCCCCGTTGTATAACGGCAGGGTACCGGATTCCTGGAAGGTAGCCTGCTGTCCTTTACGCAAGGGAAGAAACTAATGCGCGACAGGGTAACAACCCCCTTGGCACATTCCTTCAGTAAAACTTCATTTAATTGCATTTATACCCCACTTTTTTATCCAAGGAGCTCAAGGTGGCGAACATGGTTCTTCTCCCCCTCCTCATTTAATCCCCACAACAACCCTGTGAATTATGTGCTGGAGGAGACTCTTGAGAGTCCCATGGACTGCAAAAAGATCAAACTTATCCATCCTTAAAGAAATCAGCCCTGAGTGCTCACTGGAAGGACAGATCCTGAAGTTGAGGCTCCAATACTTTGGCCACCTCATGAGAAGACTCCCTGGAAAAGACACTGGTGTTGGGAAAGATGGAGGGCACAAGGAGAAGGGGTGGACAGTGTTCTCGAAGCAACTAGCATGAGTTTGGCCAAACTGCGGGAGGCAGTGAAAGATAGGCCTACCTGGCGTGCTCTGGTCCATGGGGTCACGAAGAGTCGGACAGGACTGAACAACAACAACAACCCTGTGAGGTAGGTTAGGAAGAAAGGCAGTGACTGACCCAAGGTGAGCTTCAAGACCAAACGGGGGTTTGAACCCTGGTCTCCCAAGTCCTAGCTAGCACTCTAACCACTGTACAACACTGCCTTCCAAACGATCACCGTCCTGCGTTTGAGGATGGTACGAATACCGGATAGCCAGTTTTCACACCCGTCAAGATCGGGGGGGGGCGCTTTTTCATCGGGAATGATCTAAAAGCCTATGCTCCTCTAGGTTGCTGGACCAAAGCTCCGCAGTTCGTGCTGGCTGGAGCTGATGGGAGTTGGAGTCCTCCCTAAACGACTGCTCTCTACCCTTCTCCCTGCAAAAGCCCAGACTTAGAACTGTCTTTTCTAACCCTCACCTACTGCTCCCTCCGTTAACTTGGGCATGTTGCTTATACCGTCGGGTTTTTAGGGGGGGGGAATCTTGGGAAACTGAACAAGAGTTTGGGTATCACTGGGGGCGCCGCAGTGGGGAACAGCAGGGAGGGTTGACAGCTATGCTGGGGGGGGCGAAATACCGGAGTTTGACCCGAACTCTATAGGTCTCTTGCCCCTTTTCCCGTCTGCCCCCCACCTTCCGCCGCAAAGACCCTCGTGGGACTCAAATCGAATCGACTTTAGCAGCTTTAGACAGCTCGATTTGTCTGAAATCTCTCAACTTAGCAGCGCTCGGGAGATCAATTACCAGGCCAGGAAAACAGCATGAAATCCCATTTCCAACGGGATTGACTTTGCAGAGAATCAGGCGCACCGCGGAACAGAAACAATTAACGCGCGCCTCGAATCCGACGACCCGATTTCACGCTTCGAATTGGAGGAGGGGACGCAAAAACTTGCGGGCGGATATTGCAGGAAAGAATCGTGCAGGACAGAGAACCACGGGCCTGGGGAAGCCGAGCAAGGGGGACACGGTAAGACATCGGGGGCCCCAAGCCTAAGAGCGACAGGGATGGGAACCCGGCAGCAAACTTGGACTCGGAAACCCGAAGACACCTCCTGGGACTCAGACGGAACCTCCCGGTCATTTGCCGCTGGTAGAGCGAACTGGAGGAGCTGATGTCCTTCAAAAGCGCCTTTCGCGGACTTTGGATGCTCCGTCGAAGAGCGTTTTTAGTCAATGGCTCCAGAAAGGGAAGGGAAGAAGTTGCTTATCCGCTGCCGGTATCCAGCCGGCCAGAACATATCTTCTCCGAGAAACAACGTCTTTCTCTGTTTGAATTCGGTAGAATTAAGCCCGGTGCTGTGTGGAGGGGGTGGAGTGGAGGTATCACTTCGGCTGAGCCAGGGCATCACACATTCTGCCACACAACCCGCCTTGAAACTGGGGGAGGGGGTTGTAGAGACGTGGAAGGATCGAGGTGGGCAGGAAGACCGGTCCGCGGCAACAGTGGAGTCTCCCTTGGAACCCCGACGGGAAGCGGCGGCGGGAACTTGTGGGCTTCTCCCCACTCCGGTGGCCAAGCAAACTGGGGGAGGGAGACACGCCCCAAAACAAATGCTCTCTCGGGTCTCCTTGGCTCCTCCATCCGCAAAACAGCGCCCGATCCCCGATGGCATCGACTATGTTACTCGCTGACAAGCGGCCCAGAGACTCAAAGGGGAACGAAGGATCGCAAGACGCTTGAAACCGGCTTCCTCCACCCAGAGCAGTGGCGTCTAGGGAGTCCTACCACCTCCCCGAGAATTCCCACTGTCGGACTCGTTTCCAAAAGAAAGTGGGATTTCGTTTGCACTCCCTTCCTTCAGACAATAGCTATGTTATTGCAAATCATCGGTTATGTTGCGTGGCTGGGATTTAGCTGCGAAATAGAGGGAGTTTCTGCTGGGGGGGGGGGGGAATCCCTTATTTGTTATGCAGATTACCTTTTCGACCTTATCTATTTTGATCTGGCCGTTCTAGTCTCTTCCCAAGGTCCCACTGTAGAATTCGGAAACCCACTAGCAGGCAGCGCCATCCTAACCATGTCCACGCAGAATTATGTCCCATGGAATCCCTTTAGGCAGCGGGGTTCTTACTGCAACCTAAAACCTCCAGGTAAAGATCTCGGGAATCTCCTCCCCGCACCCCAAGTCTTGTAAAACAAAAATCTGAAAGCTAAAAAGATTGACTCTTTCGTTTAATTTCTTTGCCCTTAGTTTTGGATTTGCCCCCGTTTTGGATTTTGCCCTTCTTTCTGGATTGTAAAACGCTTTGAAAGGCTTGCGAGGAAAAGGCCGGATAGAAATGGCTTAAATAGGTTAAGGAATGAGCAGCGGAAAATCTCCTTGGAGTTCTCCGCTGTTCTTTCTCTTGTGGAAAGGATGCGTACCACTAAGCGCCAGAGACCCACGTCTTCTCTCCCCTCCCCCTTTCTTATTTTAACTAAAGGAAAAGCAGCTTGGCAAAGAGGAGTGCGGCGGGGCTTTCTATCTTACCACTCTTTCTGCTTCCCGCACCACGTCGGGAGACCCCACTATCTCCTCACCCTCCACCCGTGGCCTACAGGAATCAATCCAGCAAGGGATGGCACAGGATTTTGGGCTACAAAACGTTTTATTTATGATTATCACCCTCATCATCATTAATGTGCCCGTCATCATCGTTGTGATTAATGCATAGTAAACCTGTCATTAGCTCTTGTCAATTGTTATTTTCTACCAGTTATTTCGGTGTAATTTTACATGCCCTGAACAATTATATTAATTGAAATGCCCCCAATATGTTCTCTCTGTTGAGTTGCTGGGTTTAAACAAAAACAAAACAGTGGATTGATTAATCTGTTGAAACCTTGGGGCATGATCCAGCCAAAGCAAAGCACTTTTGTGTCCCATTTATTTATATGGGGGCGTGCAATTTTCTCCCAGGGGACTCAAAGCATTGCTTTACTTCCAGTGGATTGTGCCCAAGAATTACAATTATTTGATGGATTTATGACAATTATTGGATGCAGATTAACATTTGTACAGTCCTCCTTTCTCCCTTCCCCCCAAGAGGCATAAGGTAGATTCTGAATGTCTCTCCTTTTGCTTCCTATACACACTCTAAACACATTCACCTAAAATAAGTCCCACTAAAATAAATGAGGCTGGCGTATTATAGTCTGATCCTAAACATAGCTATCTACTTGGAACTATACACCACTGATTTCAGAGCCCTTTAAATTTTCAGGGAAAATATACATACCCCAATTATATGCCTGCTTACTTCAGAATAAGCGTACTTATATTTAATAGGAGTCCTATCGAGCTCTTGATATTTACTTCCTAGTTGAGCTCCATGGATCACACACGTTTGCAGCGCAATCCTATAAACATGCCTACTTAGCAAGTTTCAACTGAATGGGACTTCTTTCCTCAAATTTGCTAATGATTGCAGTCCTTTCCTTTTTCATGTATTTCTGATTTTTGCCGCACTACTTACGTTAAAATATTGCCTAAAAGCAGCACATGGGGGTTTGTTTTTAAACAGGCTTTTCACTAAGATTATTGACTGAGATGAAGCATGTATGATGATGAACTAAGGAAAGTAAGTACAATTACTCCATCCCATCATACTCTCTTACCTTGTGAGGTATGGGCCAAGTTCTAACCAAACTGATTTACAAAATGAAAGACACAATCTAGATCTAGTCAACATTTAGAACAGCCACAGTACAACCCTAGACATGTCTGCTCAGAAGTAAGGCTCACTGAATTCAGTTGGACTTCCTCCCAGGTAAGTATGTATGGGATTGCAGTCTCAAGTGCATTATTAGATCTCTCATGTTGAAATAAATGAACATTCAAAGTGCTTAGCTTTGCTGGAATTGTGCCCAATATGATTACACGATTTGTACCTGAAATTGCAAGTTTGTCTGATTATAATTTCCCACCATAGATTTCCCTCTTCACCCCAGTCTAGCCTTACTGTGAGGTACAAGTTAATTCAGAGACTGTGGAATTGGGTGCTCAGACATGACTGGGTGAGGCTGGAGCAAAGTGTTGCTTTCGGGGGGGGGGGGGACAGATTTACAGAAAGCAGATGATGTAAGTAAATCCTGCACATTATAAACTTAAAGTAACCACCAGGCCTGTGGGCTTCTTCCCCAGTGGTGTATCCAGCCCAGCCTTTGATGAAGTGACGCTCCCTCACAGCCCAGCTCTGCTTCAGATATTGTTTCAAACAGACTGATGAAGCCCTTTTTGCCTCATTTAAGATAAATAGAGAATGTTGGGGGGAAAGTGTCTTCCCCTATTTCTTTTCTTCGTTGTATGAAAGCCAGGCCGGGGAAAGGGGGAGGAGGGCAGGGCCAGGCTGAGATGTGGCGTCAGATCATGCAGAATCTCAGAGAACCCAGCCTTGCACTGGCCTCTTCAGGGAAGGAAATTTAAATTAACTGCAGCAGTTGGTGTGTATTTGTGTGTGTTTGTACTGGAGTTGGAGAAAACCTTTGCATGGAACCTGGTTCCCAAGGCTCCAATGGAATAAGAGGAACCCTCTGCACTAGCAGACCTTCCTGGCAAAGCTTTGATGCTGCTTTGCCTGACAACAGCCTTGCTTAGGATGCAACAAACTAGGAGATAGGTAACACAAAGAAGCTCATGGCTCAGCATCACAGAGCAAAAGATACCATAGAAAAAGGGGTATCTCTTTTTTGTGGCCATCAGCTCTGCTGACACTGATGCACAGTGGAATCAAAGGGACTATTATGTGTAATGATCAGGTGGTATTTATTTTATTTCTTTAACAAGATTTATATACCACTTAATCAAATAATAATAATCCCTAAGTGACTTAAATATAGTATTCATTAACACTGTAATAAAAACAGACTTTGAAACAGTAAACATAATGAATGATCAAAACAGAGATAAATCAATTGGGGGAAAATGCATCTAATTGAAACTGAAAAATAAATGCACCTAATCAAATTACATGTCTGGGAAGGTTTGCCAAAACAGAAAAGTTTTTAGCAGTAGTTGAAAACAGAACAGCAAAGATGCCTACCTATTATCTATAGATCAGCTGATGTCACAGTAAAAACAAATCAATTTCTCACAAGAGTGGAACAAATATTTTGCAGCCCTTGTAAAAGTGCCACTTCTGCAGATTGAAGCAGTCAAGTGGGCACATCCAGGGTAAGGTGAGGGTCATAGCTGTACGGTAGTAGTAACAGCTTATTTACAGCTTACTCTTGGCCAATGTTTCCTTGAGGACAGAAAGCTAGGAAGGTGAGGATATTGGGGAAAACATGGCAGCCTGGGTCTTCAACAGCAACCAACAGAGAGCTTGCTGAATATGGATGTAAGTGGTTCGCAGTGAAGAAGAGGTACATAATTTGGAGCAGATTTTGCCTATGTTGGCAGAATGCACTGAAAAAGATAAGTATTCATCTTTCAGGCAGAAAAGGAACCCCTACCAAGAATTTAAGTTGAAATGTGTGTGACTCAGGAATCATTGATGATCAAGGCATTTTTCCACTTCTTCCTGAGTTGTGCTTTCTTTCTTGTTTTGAACTGATGATGGAAGGTAATAGATTGGCTCTGATACAGATGCAACCCTTTTTTGCTGTCCTCCAGGAGAGAAAGTATAGCTGTATAGCTGCCCAAGAGTCCTAAGGCAAGCTCTCCTACCTAGCTTGCCTACCTACCAAGCTCCTACCTACCTACCTACCTACCTACTGTGATGCTCAAGCTGTAGCCCTTTGACCACTTGTGGTCCATGAGCTCCATTCAGATGGTCCCTTAACAGGTTGCGGAACAGATGAGAACATCTGAACTCAGTAGCAGCCATGTGATAGGGCAGTGCCATGGTGTGGAGTTGGGGCCAGATGGTGGTGAGCTTAGGGCAGCCTGGGTGCACCATTGGAGGCAATCTGGCACGTCCATCAGTATGCCCATGCTGCTCCCTGTACCATCTGGGTAAGTGGCAGCAGCACTGTTCTTGGGAGGGCAGTATTCTAACATGTCAGCTGTTCCTGTTTGTACCTGTTGATTTCTTTTTTCTGACAATAATGATTAAGGTTAGTTTGACTGGGGCCAGAATGTCAAACAGGTTAACCGGGCCCTAATCTGTACATTGCAGATCAATAAAGGTATCACAAGGACCAGGAGGATGCCAAAGTGGTCAATTAGCAAAGTTAAGAAGCTCTCAGAGGCAAAAAAAAACCTTTGATTAAAAAAAATTAAAAAAAGAAAGTCTTGTCCATACAAAGAGAACAAAAAGGAACACAAACTTTGGCAAAAAAAAGTGTAAGCAGTGAATAATATATCCTAAAAAAAATTGGAGAAGCATGTTGCAAACACAGAGACACACATTAGACCAAACAAGTAGGTCTTTACATCCATTAACAGCAGCAGACCACCTAGGGAGATGGCAGAACCCTTGGATTACAAGGGAGTCAAAGATGTGCTAAAGGAGGATAAGGAGATTGGGGAGGGAGGAAGCTGAATTAATTATTTCATAGAATCGTAGAATTGAAAGGGTGCACCTATCTTCACAATGGAAGGTGTAGGGCAGAGCACTAACTTTTGAACTAACTTTTGGAAGAAGGGTGTCTGAGAAACTGAAGCAGATAGTGGTGAAGAGAGACAAAGTTCTAGCTCTAATAGACAAAATAAAAATGAACCAATCACTGGCATCATGGAAGTCACAGACTAATTAGCTTAATGTATAAAGGTAAAAGTACCCCTGACTGTTAGGTCCAGTCGCGGACAACTCTGGGGTTGCGGTGCTCATCTCGCTCTATAGGCCAAGGGAGCCAGCATTTGTCTGCAGACAGCTTTGGGGTCATGTGGTCAGCATGACTAAGCCGCTTCTGGCGAACCAGAGCAGCACACGGAAACGCCGTTTACCTTCCCGCTGGAGCAGTACCTATTTATCTACTTGTACCTGATGTGCTTTCGAACTGCTAGGTGGGCAGGAGCTGGGACCGAACAATGGGAGCTCACCCCTTTGCAGGGATTCAAACTGCCGACCTTCCAATCGGCAAGCCCTAGGCTCAGTGGTTTAGACCACAGCACCACCTGCGTCCCTAGCTTAATGTATGCCCCCCAAAAAACTGATGGAAAGTATTATTAAAGATAAAATAACCAGGCATATAGAAGAACAAGCCTTGCTGCAGCAAAGTCTGCATGGTTTCTGCAAGGGCTAGTCCTGTCTCATGATCAAGTAAAGTTATTTGAAAGTGTCAACAAGCATATAGATAGAGGTGATCCAGAAGAGGAGAGGTTCTGTTGTTGATCACAAATTGATTAAGTTGCAGGAAGCAAACAGAAGGAATAAATGGACAGTTCTCCAAATGGAGACATGTAGACTGTAGTGTCCCCCAAGGATCAGAACTAGGGGCTCTGCTTTTTAACTTGTTCATAAATGACTTAGTGTAACAGGTGAGCAGTGAGGAGGTGAAGTTTGCTGGTGACATTAAGCAGTGCTGTAGCTGTGGGGGGGGGGTATAGAGGCTCCCAGCCTGTGTCTTTGACCCGGGTGAAATAAAGATCAAGGGGATGCAGTGACTCTCCCATGAGGAAAAGATGCAGCATTTGGGAGTTTAGAAAAAAGGGAGAGAAAGAGATGAAATTATAAAAGCTTATAAAATTTGTATGCATGACATTGATAGAGAAAAGTTTTTCTTCCTCTCTGGCCTCGCCCATCACTGGTGTGTGGCCCCGATACATTTTTCCACAATGGGCTGAGGCCCTCGGGTGGTCTCCCCCCCCCCACAACATCCTGTATTTTAGGGACAGCTGTTCTCATTCTAGAACACACAGTATTAATTTCTAAAAACAGGACACTTACTATTATTTTATTTTCTCCACTTTTTCTCCTAGGAACTCAAGGCTGCACACATGGTTCTCCCACCAACACGCTCTTACTTTATCTTCAAAACAACCCTGCAAGGTGAGTTAGACTGAAAAGCAGACTGGTTCAAAGTACCGTATTGGCCCAAATAAGAGTCACACCTGAATATAACACGTACTTTTAAAATTCAAGGGGGGAGGGAGAGACAATACCCGGATATAAGCTGCTCCCTTAAATTCCACAGGTACTCACACCCATTCCATTTTACCGTATGTCTGTTTCAGCAGCGGTATCATAAAAGCCTATTTTTGTAAGGTCACGAATTTAAGCCGCACTTTAACTTTTTATGGTCAGAATTTGGGGGGGAAATGAGGCTTATATTCAGGCCAATACAGTAATTGATGGTTGTGTGGAGACTTGAATCAGGGTCTTTCCACACCTAGCTCAATGCTCCAACCACTGCACCACTTTGGCAGTTCCAGTCAAGTCAGTTTCCACAGAATTACGGTACTTCCAACTGTCACAAAATGACCCTTTGGCAATCACCTGCAACAAGTCAAGGGGCTGCTTTTGGTTTCTTAAATGACTTCATGTTGGATTGCGAAGATGAAAAACTGAGAACTGTAGATGGTCCACTGCAGACTAAACAAACAGAGATCTGAGAAAATGATTCTTTGGAATGAATAAGATTAAACTCCTGAAGAATCACCTCTAAGAACAAGAGTAAGATAAAATGAGAATTCTGCTGGTTAAGCAAAAATCATTTTTATTTAGAAGGGCCTTTGGCCTGATGATATTCTGACTCCTTGTGACTACTGTAAATAGGTTGCAATTTGTTCAACTGGCTGCTGTTTTTTTATCAGTATTATTGTTTTTTATTGTATATTTATCTGCTTTGTTTTTATGTTCTTAATATTTTGTAGTTTGCACTTTACAGCTGTTGGCTGCCTTGGAATAAGTAATAAATAAAGAAATTCAAGGGCTGTTTTCTGTACCCACCTGCTCAAAAAGTAAAATAGGTTTTTTTCCTTTGAGGCAACATTTTATGTTGGGATTTCAAAGGGACTAGAGAGAACCTTCTTCTCAACCAGAGGCTGTGAGGAGAAGATCTCTTGAAGGACTTATGGGGGGGCATTCACAATTTACAGGCCCCAGCCAAGAGCTTTATCAGCTTGCACCAGCTGTGACTCAGGCACCCACTTGGTGTGAATGGGTTGTTTCTTTGGAACATTATCATAATTACTTTTGAAAGCCTGGCTCCTTTTAAACTATTTTCTCCTGTAAATATTTAGCCCACTGATTTTTGTTAGGCTTGTAAATAACACCCCCTCCCTTTGCCTAAGCTTGCTGTTTTTAATCATAAAAACATCCTTTGAGAGTAAGGGAATGATAGAGGGGAATGCAAAAGGCTGGATGCAAACATAGCTTTATCCAGAGCAGGGTTAGCTAATAAGGTTACAATCCCACGCAAACGGTACTAGGTAACAGGGCTAATCTTAACATTCTGGCAGCTGCTTGATGGCACAGTTCAAGGAATACCCATTTCACTTGTGTGTGTGTGTGTGTCTCATTTTTCATACCACTTCCAATGCAATCGGGTCCCACATAAACTGGATGTGTGAGCTAAGACTGCATGTGATATTACATGGGGTTATCTTACAAGCCTTATAGCTGGAAGGAACCTCAAAGATCAACAAGCTCAATCCCCTGCTGACATAGGAGATCTGGTGCTATAGCATCCCTGATAGGTAGCTATCCAGCCTCTGCTTAAAACCTTTTAACAAAGGAGAGTCCACCACTTTCTGAGGCAGTCTGTTCCACAGCTGAACAACTCATACTATCAGGAAGCTCTCCCTGATATTTAATCAAAATCCACTTTTTGTACTTTGAACCCACTGCATCTGGTCTACCTCCCCAGGAAACAAATAACAGGAAACAAATTGAGTTCATCATGTACATGACAGCCCTTCAAATATGTGAAGTCTCTTCTCCAATTAGGACTTGGTCTCTAAGACCCACACCATCTCTGTTCACCTGCCTCTGGACAGTTCCATTTCTCAAAGTGTTCTTTAAGTGTGGTCCCCTTAGGGATGCCCTTTATTTGCCCCATCTCTTTGTCTCGGAAGAATGTCCCATTGAGCTCAGTGGCACTTACCAGTACTTCTATATAAACCTGCATTGCAGCACAATGTATATACATGCAGGATAAATCTCCATACATATCAACTATTCAAAGAATCTTCCATCCAATCACAGGCTCTTTTTTCAACTTTCCTTAGGAGTGTAGCCAGGGGACTTTTCCTATATGATTTCATAAGGCCTTTGTGAATCTTTACTGTATAAATAATCTAAAATTGATTCCCATGCTTATTCAGATAATTCCATTCCCTTTGGTGCCTACTGATGTACATGACAATCAAAGCAGTTTGTCCTATGTATTTTTACTTCTCAGTAAATGCATAGGATTGCAACCTCACTAACATTAGTGAGATCAAAGGAAAGAAACAGAGAGGAACTCTTAGCTCAAAAGCTAGCTAGGCTACAGTAATTGTTCTTTCAATAATACAGAGAAATGTACATTTCTTATAAACAAGACTCAATACATGAAAAGCACTACAGAAATAGTAAGTCATTACAATAACTCTCCAACAGAAAATATTATTCATTTCATATGCATTCAATTCATTTCAAAATCCATTTATCGCTTTCAGTGCAAAATCCAGGGGTGGCAAGTTGCACATGACCAAGAAAGGGAAAATGCAACAAAAAAAGAGGATGAGAGAGAGGACACAGATTTGCATAATATTTGCATATGCAAACTTATAGATACAGGTGCACATTTAGAGAAAATTAGTATAATTTAAATTGAAATTGATATGTGATGAGTATGTTTTATTTGTTATGATTTTAAACAATAAAGAGATATTTGACAACTAAAAAAAGAAAAGAAATATAATACATCTAACTAAGGTAGAGAAGACTTTGACCAGGTGACCTGTATGCCTGTTCAGTTTGCTGTACCAGTGCTAACTGTTGATAGGCAACTTAAAGTCTCCTGTTCTTCCTTCTTAGGGCTAGATCTTTAAACTGGGCTTAAGCTGGATAAATAGATAACTATCCTCTGACAGCCCTTCAGCTAAAGGACAGACCTCTGTAAAGTAGGACACATGGCAAAACAAGGATAAGGCTATCAGTGGCTATCAGTGGTGTATGGGGTTCTGGGGTAGTTTGTCCACACAGCTTCAACTGGCCAACTAAACCAGGTGAGGGGTCTCAAACCCTTGGTGAGTTAGGGACTGCCCTTACATGGGAAGACAGGCTCCAGTGGATTGAGTGGACAAGACCAATAGTGGATCAAACGGTCAAGAAGGCAGTTTCTGCAGATGGGGCTTGTCAACCTGGGAAAGTAGCCCATCTAGGAGAAGGAAAACTCTGATCCTAACCCTCTGCTGCCTTGTGGGATATCTTCAGGAGAAGAAAAGGCAAAGGAGTAAACTCTACACAAATACAGAGCAGAGTCCCCAAGACGGATGGTGTCTTGTCTGCCTCCTTCTGGCAAATCTTTCAGCCAAGGTAGTACGAAAAGCAATGCTCTGCTTTCCTTTGCACCACATCAGCAAGGCTGAGAGTAGGGTCTTGTTGTCTGGGCAGCACAGGATCTCCATACACACTGCCCAGACTTATACCCCAGAGAGTTCACTTTGGTGCTAGTAATACATCAAAAACAACACAGGAGGCAGCAGTTCTGAGCAACTGGTCTCTGCAGTCACAATGCTGTGACTCTCCAGCAGTTTGACTTCAACCCCAGAAGTGCAACTCCATTGTTTCCCTGAGACAGTTGGAGGCCAACATGGCTACTAGGCATGATGGCTATTCTCTACCTCAACTGTTGGAGGTAGTATGCCTCTGTATACCAGTTGCTGGAAACCACAGGAAGGGAGGGGTACTGTTGCAGCACTCATTCTGCTTGTACTCAGGTTCTGTTTGTGGGCTTCCTATGGGCATATGGTTGGACACCATGAAAACAGGGTGCTGCACTAGATGGGCCATTGGCCTGATCCAGCAGGGTTCTTCCTATTGCTTTCCCCAAGGTAGTTCTGAACCCTCTGAAATGGTTAGTAACTAAAATAATCTGACACCAGCATTTTTGCTGGTCGTTTGTTAGAATTAATATCTATTAAAGGGCATAGAGAAGCTCTGGATCTGGCTCATTTTCAAAGAAAGTCAGCTGCAGACAATGAAATAGGGCTGCCAACTGGCGAAAAAGCAACTGCCCTTGTCTGTGCTTTCAACAGAAGTTTGGTATGCAAGAATCAGCAGGAAAAAGCTTTTTGTGGAGATAAGCATTATCACATGCTAATGTCTGCACATCAAAGCTGCCTTTAAAAAGAGGCACAATCCTACATTAAACCCTTAGCTCTTCACTGAAAGTGGAGTGACTAACAAGCACACATTTACTTGGAAGTATCTTTTGAGTTCAATGGGGACTTCCCTAGAAAATGTGTGCTGGACTACATTCTGCGAAGAATACCCATAACACCACCAATTCTATTTGAAACCAAGCTCCATTCATTTCAATGGGACCTATTTCAGTATAATATGGTTATGACTGGGGTGTACCTTTGAAAGGATAAAAAGGTACTACTGGATTATTAGATGCACACCCCTGTAACATCTTTTGGAGGGTACATCTGCTTGCCCACATCTGTATTCCTTCTCGCTTCTCAGCATGAATTAAGACATGCTGAGGCCCTAAAACTATGCCAAGTTTAAGAGGCCCTGGAGCATTACAAATTAAAAATACCTGCTCTCACTGGACCTCAGCTGCCACCACTGCTGTGTGACAGCCAGAAGAAATTTTGATATCCCCCCCCCCCCCATGCACAGACAAATAAACGCGATATGGCAGTTGTGCAGCCAATGTGACTTTTGTCACATTGCAAGAATAATGTCTGTTTTCCATTTCTTTGTGTTTTTTAAGCAATTATGTACGACTTTAAATTTAGGTTTTAGACAGATAGATAAACCGAAATTTAAAGTTGTACATAATTGGTTAAAAACAACTCTCTCTATATATGAGAGAGAGAGAGAGAGAGGGAGGGAGAGAGAGAAATGTTAGTCCGGGGTTAAAGCCCTTTAGCCCTTCACCTTTAACGTGGAGCTTGCAAGACTGTCGTTTCTGCTGCAGAGGAGGTGTGGGCCGCCATCCATCCCCTCAGTTCTGGGCGCTTAAGGAGGAAGCTGCTGCGTCGCCGCCTTCTCTCCAGGGACGCCTGTCCCCGCCGCCGCGTGGCTGGAAGAGGAAGGCCAAGGAGCGGGGAAGTGAGGGGTTGTTGTTTTCCCCCCGCCTTCAACGGAGGGCCGGGCAGGTCAATCATTTCCTTTCCATGGAGCTCCCGGCAAGCGAGGAAGCGGCGCAGCTCTCCCACTCTTCCTTCAGGTCTGCGTAAAAAGGAAGGCCTAGGCCTCTGCCCGCTCCTTAGCGACACGCAGCGAAGAAGCTCCCCGGGGGCGCTTATCTCACCCGGAAGGTAAGAGAACTTGGGTCTCACCAAGTCCCAGTCAAGCGAGGGTTGTGCCTGCGAGAGGGCCGCATTCCCCTCAGCCCCTCATCATCTTCAGGATCAGAGAAGTTGCAGTTCCCACCAACCTCTCTCCTCTGCCCATTCATAGAATCACAGAATTGTAGCTACCAGCCAGATCTTCTCTCACATACCTAGAGTCACCATTTAGGCATCGCCCCTCCTCCCAAAAAAGGGGAGGCCTGGGATTTGCATATGCTAATTGATATTAAACCTACCTGCCAATTTAGTAACAAATATTATAAATTAAGTAGAAAGGCAACTCGCCACCAGTGGAGAAGACTGGTGATCTCTTTGTGCTTGCTCAGTCTGCCAAAGGCCCTGCTCTCCTTTCTTAATCGTTCTTTTCTCTTTAAATCAGATTTAAAAATAGAGGACTGTCCATGTTATAGTATGGCACTTGGCCACTCTATCCACATGCAAGTCCAAGTGCCTGCTGTGCTGCAATCACACACACATTTCAAAGTGTGCTCAAAGCACATTCACAGCACATTTGGGCCTCTTTGATATATAGGTCTGACTAGGTTCTCACTCACAACATAGGCAAACAGTCCTACTGAGTTCAATAGAACTTCTCAGGAGGTGTGCAAGGGTTTGTAACCTTACAAGGGATTAAAATCAATTGGACACAGCTGAATTTGCCTCATAATCAAAATGCATAGGATAGTGGTGGTGTAAGCGTTATTTTGCTGGTGCACATTCCATAAATGTACTGTACTTGGGTTATGCAGTGTTAGCTTGTGAACATCTGGGTATTGTTTGCTGATGTTACATTCCTCTGGGTTTCATATTATGCTGCTATCACTGCTTCCTGCCAATTTAAGGTACAAATAAGGCACAAATGGCAGCATTACTTATCCACTTATGGGATTATCTTCCATAAGGGAGGACTTGAACACCTTCTTTGTTACAGCATTAAAAGCAAAAGGCATTATCCAGCCACATTAAAATCAGCGTGATTTTTTGTTTAACAGGAATATGGATAGAACCATTGCAAAAGTATTGCCAGTGCCCAGAGAATCTCTTTACTTTCAGGAGAGTCTTGGTGATGTTATCACTACAAATAATTGTGCAGAAAGCAGAATGCCCTCACCGTCTCTAATGCTTCGGAGATTGCAACAGTGGAGTTATCTAAACTATTTCTACAGCCCTATCGCTGTAATAGCCAGGTGCTGAAATCACTGCTGTAGATCACATCCAGATGGCTTGGGATATGGAGAGAGTGAAGGATTTAGCAAGTTAGGCTGTGTCTGCAATATATTTGTTGGGGGAAGTCTATCCAGTACAGCTAAGATGGGAAAGCTAGCTAGAGCACACACACTCAATGAAACAAAAGGAAATAATAATTAAAAGCGGATACTAGCAATGCCAACTAGCCAGAAAAAGCAGCCTGGCCTGCTCCTGTGCAGAATTTGATAGCAACTTGATATGCAGGAAGAGGAAGGAGAAGCATCTTAGAGCACCAAGATATGCATGATCACCTGCCAATGTCTGCACATTAAGCTGTGGTCAAAGTACAGGACAGAAGCTGGTGGCAAAAATAAAAAATGCAACCGTAATAACAACCAAGACACAAAGACATGGCAATGGTTACTGTAAGAATACCTGACTCTGCTTTTCCATGGTGATCCTTTAGTTTTGCAGGAAAGATTCGTCCAGTGGATGAATTGTTTGGGGCACATACATAGCAAGGATGTGACTGTTATTTGCAATGTTACTTGTGCATTGTTGCGCAGGGAGAATCTTTCATTCTAAGCCACAGGATCTAACTGGCCCTTCAAGCTTATATTTGTTACTTTCTCTAATTTGAATATCATGTTCAGCAATCAGCACTTTCTTTATATTCTTTGCTCTCAGTGCCTTAAAAGGAAACAAATATGGTGATGGGTTTCTTGAATGCAGCACAGCAAAGATAGCATGTTGTTTCCAAAAGATCTGGAAGGTATCAGAGCTTGAGAAACTTCAAGCCCCCAGCCCAGTGAGTTTGGCAAGCAAATGGAAGCGTTCCATATGGAGAAATACCATGGCAATAGCACCAGGAGAAGAGGTAGTTCTGTTTAGCAACACTGGCAGGTGTGTGTGTGTTTACACAATATGGCAAAACAAGTCCCCAATGACAGATGAATGCCAGATACTTGAGTGTTATATGCGGAAGGAGAGAAAGCAGAGAGAAAGGCCAAGCATTGGCAGGATGGAAGGCATGGCAGAGCCAAGCTAGCAAGCCAAGTGGGTTTGGGCACAGATCTCATGAAGAAACTGGCATCTACAGTAAGCCAGAAATCCCAAACAGTTAAAAGAAAAAAGGCACCAACAACACTCTCTCCCTCCCCAAAATCCCAGGCAATTTGGGTGGGATTGTGCTCTTGTTCACTTGGAGCAAGGGGTGAGCATTGCTCACAACTGACCCAAGCATAAGATGGAGATTCTTGATCCATCACCAGAAGATCCCCTGCCCATCCAAAAAGATTGTGGAAGTGAACACATATTCATAATGACAAAATTCTGCATCATGGGAAAGATTCTCTGTTGGGTCATAAACCTAATTAAAACCACAGGGTGTAGTTTACCTCCAGGAATTGACCTGGTATGGTGTATTAACACTAGTAAGCATTCAGGATTGTGGTCACATGAGTTTACATATCCGTCACTGCTGCTTACCAATGAGATTATTGAAGGTAGAAGGTATCTTCTCCTCCATCATGGATAGCAGTTGTTGATTAGTGATTTCATGTGCTTGGACTGAAGCAGTGATGCCAAAGTGCAAAATGACCTATGGAAACTTGCAAATATTGTCACTGAGACCCCTTTTGCAATCCTATGCATGCTTAGCTGGGAGTTAGCAGTACTGAACATAGTGGAACTTACTTCTGAGTAAACATGCATAGGAATATGTTGTATAAGTAATAGTCAAGTCTGCAGTGGGCAATTTACTTGAATTCTAGTATGGGAAATATTAAGCCCCTTTCGGGGGACAAGAGCTTAATTTGCCCATTCTTGCTCTAGGGCAAGCTCTAAGGCATCATAGATTATAGGAGTAGATTTATTTACATTTTTAATCAGCAAACAGACATGTAATCATATTCACGTTTACTCAGAAGTAAGTCTCACCAAGTTTAGCAGGACTTACTTCAAGGTAAGGTAGTGTAGTATTGTGCTATAAATAAGATTTTTATAGATTGTAAGTCTGACACACGCTATATAATATACAACTTTGTTCAGCAGAAAAATATTATGAAGTCATTGCATTACAGGAATTCACACTTCTTCACATATGTTTGCTGTGCATTTATTACTGCATAGTGTATGGGGTTTTGCTTTGCTTTTTGCACAATCTATCTGATATGTGGTCTTCTCCAGTACAGCAGAGTAGTAATCCCAGAGGATGTATGAAAAGTGATGCAACTATTCCTGGAAAGCAAGGAAAAAGCTTTTTAGCTGAGAACAGTAAAGAAATTCAGATGGCAAAAGTCAAAGGAAAAGTAAGACAGATTGAATGTTTTCAGCACTGGGGTCTTAAATATGTCATTTGGATGCAAGTTCCATTGTTTTCAGCAGGACACACTTTCATGTAGTGTGTTTAGTTCTAGACATTTATTGGTACTCTTCCATAGTTTCTTTAGTTTTCCAGTTAGGGAAGACTTCTGTGAGCAACATAACATCACTCTATTACTAATTTAATTGGTTTAAGCCTTTAGAGGCAGTACTGTACTGCAATGTATTGCTGAATTAAAGCCAGAGCACTGTTTTCATTCACCCTCTGAGGACAGAAAGTAAAACTTAATTCCATTGATTTCAGTGTATCTCTTCTGAATATGACTTGCTTATGTATCACCCCGTGAGTTTGTTAGCTCTTTAGTAGTTTGGTGGCTGTCCTTGTAATTGAGTTCTTACAGACCACACACAAAAACCCCAACACATCACTTCAAATGGCTCCAGTGTTAATACTATGACTCTTCCAGGCAACCTGTTTATTGAGCATTCAACCTGATTTCCTTGCACAAAGCCAATGCAAAGGTTAGATTATTTTGAATTGGTTTACTGGGAGGTTATGTGACAATGAGCATTCATCCTGATTTGCTTGCAGGCAGGGTGATTATGTCTTTTTATTAAGCATTTTATTAAGCAAGGAAATCATCCCACACTTTTCTGGGCATCTCCCCATCACTTTACTAACTGCCAGAAGTTAGTTAGGGTTTTCCTTTTATTTTTAAGTGGATTTGTTGTGCTAGGGCAACAGAGCATTTAATATACTTTAAGTGCACAAACCTAAATTTCTGGTATGTGCATGAATTGCGCCTGGAAAATTCTGACAATCTGGATGCACCCTATATATTCCTAACAATATTACCAGTAGTATGAATTAGAACCTAAAGTCACTATTGTGACCAATCACAATCACTGCCATGGATCCACAGATTGTCAGGCAGGTAGCAGCAGTTGCCAATAACTATTTTCTGTGCTTGTCTCTCCTTGAAAGGAGATGCATACCCAGGAAGTAGCATCACCACACCTGCCTTCCTAGATCTTGAGAGCTCCTGTGTCTGTCCATAGGAGGTTGGGAGTGCAGGCCTTTGGCTAATTAAACCATCTATCACCTTTTAAATTGGGTGTGTTAGTTATAGTTTTGTTAGTTATTATGTTATGTATTTTTGTGTTTTGTACTGCAAACAACTCTGTGATCTTTGGATGAAGGGCAGTATATAAATGTAATAAATAAAAATGAAAAATAAAGCACGGAGAGCTGTACAAATGGAGCTGTCTAAAGCTGCTTGATGGGAGGGAAGCTGAGATAGTGCACAACACACATGGAATAGCTGTTACTGCAAACTGCTGTACGTGCAACATGGCCCATACTCTGTACCTCTGCCCCAGATCTAAAGGTTTCACCACCACTGTCCCTCCCAGCACAAAAGAACATAGATGGAAATCTAATTAACTGTACACATTAGATGCTGCTCTCTATTGGTCATCTTTCTTGGCTGTTGATATCCCGAGGCAAGGGCAACATATCTGGAAAACTTTGTATCCTGGGCTGTGGGCACTGTGGAAAGGTGATCTGTTTAACTTGTTGTTCAGGCTATTTACTTTTTGGTATGTGCAAAATGTTAAATTGTACAATAGCCCCTTCTGCAGTTAGCATTACCATCTGTCACTGATTATATATTTAAATTGTAGAACTAAATGAAACCCCACAATTTCCTCTCCTTAACTTCCCTATGAGAACAGACTGCCCTTGGCCACTGTCCCAGATCTGCCCCACAACTTGTAACGCACTGCCCAGAGGACTTCCAGATAAACTGCACTGCAGCTCAGTACAAACAACAAAAAGATTTTGGAATGTGCATGCAGGAAGCTTCCTTTTCTGGGGATGTCTGTTTCAATCTGCTCCCTAAAATAATCCTTACACTAGGGGCAAGCAGAAATTAGATTGAGATATCCTGCTAAAACGCTGGGTAATTTGCAGTTAGGGTTTGTGACCCCCAATTGCTTATTGTTTTAATTTTTTAAAAGGGTTGGGGTTGTTTTCTCCTAAATTAGGTTGGCAAAACTAAAAGTTTGGGAGGAAAACAGCAGTAGACTTTTTGAAAGGAGCATGAGCTCAGTTGTGGTACTGAAAACAAATTATCGTGCTGAGCTTGTGCTGCAAGGCATCCCATTACCTATTCTAAGCCTGTGTTTCCCTCACCTACATTTTTGCACCTGGCTCTGATTAATGGATCTTGGGGTTCCAGCAAAAGATAAAGTAGATCCTGCAAACTGCTCACTCTCTGCTATGCACTGCTCTGTGGGTGTCTCTTACACTCAGCTCTGAGTCATCTGCAGAGTTTAAAAGAAAGAAAAAACAAACAACACATGCCAAAAAAGGAGAGGGCCTAAGTTGTTTATCCCATGTAGAGGAGAGATCTCATCTAGTGTAAGGAAGGTGTTCAAAAACTATTTCCCATCTAGTTTTGGAAATACTGCTGTCACAGAGCTGGCAGTATTTTGATACCTCAACAGGAGCCTTGATCACATTGATGCTGTGGACTGACAGACAATTGTGAGCAGTTGATATTTCATTAGTACTTGCACTACATTGCATTCTGCAGGGGGAATGGTTTATTACAAAGTCTCTGCAGCTATGAAGGGTATTAAGACAATGAAATACTTGAGTTGTGCTGGTTGTCAGGACAAACTAAGACTGTGAGTGAGATGATCATTTTCTCCATCTCAAGTCCCTAAGAAGAAGGGATGTAGCTTAGTGGGCATGCTCCATAGACTTTCCTGTGTCCCATATTAAAACACTTTTTTTCTTTTTTGGCCAGAATCTCCTCTACTCTGCCCTCATACTTCATTGCCTCCTTGTAAATACCTTTAAAGTACCGGTACTCCTTTTGTGGGTAGTTTCATAAAATGAATTGTCATTTTTCAGTAGATAAGTACTGATTCCTTTGGGAAAACCACAGGTACATGCTGCAAGCAAGAAGCAATGCACACTTTGTGCTGGTTCAGCCTCTTCTTTTCCCCAAGTGTGGGTTGTCTGATGGGGAGTTTGTGCAGTTGGAAAATCTGCCATTAAAAAACCCTGAATATTCATTTTATATATATATTGCTGCCACGAAAAACATTACTTTCCTTATACAGAGAGAGAGATCAATACAGGCAAGGATCAACCACAGCTTTTGGGTTCTGCAGACACAGTTATTTTTATTGATTTTTCCTGTAAAGACTCAGCCACAATGGAAAATTACTCTCTTCAACATGGTAACACAAGCATCACAACAGTTGCTACTCAGCCTTCCTAAAGAACTTCACAGCCCACTCTTTGAAAACCACCAGATCTGCAGAGTCTGTATTATGGAGAAAGGGAGCCACCTTATGGTTATATTTTCAATATACAGAGTGGGAAAGGGAGGCCAGAATAAAGGCTCAAAGAAGGAAGGGGCAAATGTTAAAGTGTAGCCCAAATCTTTTCTTTTTTTTAAAAAAAAAAGAATGTAGCATCAATAAACTCTAGTACAGCTGCCATTATATTGAATGTAAAGCTGCATCTTGTACATTCAGCAATACATTCTGATAACAAAACCAGTGGTGTTGCTGTAAACTATGCAGCAAAAATTATTTTTAGATTAAAAAAGCTTTTTTCTCCACCTCCTCCCCCCAAATACTTTGCCCAACATACATCCTTATGATGAGTTGTGTCAGACTCAAAAGCTTGCTCCCTAATTTGTGACATTAGGGACAAAACAGAAATGATTTAATCCATTGTCATGCATGCAACCTCTGCTTAGCTTACCTGGTGGGTTTCCCTCCAATAAAAACTTATCTGCTACATAGGTAAGGTAAAGATAAAGGTAAATGATCCCTGATTGGTTAAGTCCAGTCAAGAGCAACTATGGGGTGCAGCGCTCATATCACTTCAGGCTGAGGGAGCCAACGTTTGTCCACAAACAGCTTTCCAGATCATGTGACCAGCATGACTAAACTGCTTCTGGCGCAACAGAACACTGTGATGAGTGCCAGAACGCACAGAGACGCCGTTTACCATCCCGCCACAACGGTACCTATTTGTCTACTTGCACTAGTGTGCTTTTGAACTGCTAAGTTGGCAGAAGCTGGGGCAGAGCAACGGGATCTCACCACCATCGCACAGATTTGAACCGCCGACCTTCCGCTTGGCAAGCCCAAGAGGCTCAGTGGTTTAGACACAGCGCCTCCTGTGTCCCTATGTACAGAAGTAGCAAACGGCACTCCAGGATATGATATTATTGTCACGGCAGTGAAATTAGCAGTGGTGCTTCACTCTGCTCATCCCTGCTCCACTACACCACTGAGCTGACCTGAAGAGAAGGCAAGTCACGTGTCACTCATTTCTAAAGATTCTGGCAAACTGCAATGGTGCCTTGTAATTCATCAGGTATCCTAAAAAATAAATAGCATTATCTTACCTTAAGGAAAGAGGTCCAAGTAGCAGAGCCGTCTTTCCCATTGGTGTTAGTGGTTCGTTGCGTCAGGGGCGCTCTAGTGAGTGGGGGAGCTGCGCAGCTTTGCCGGCAGCCTCCCCTTTCCCTGCACGCCCGACAGCTGTGCCCCGCCAACTATATGGCTGGTGGGCATGCAGCTTCCTTCCCAAGCCTCCACAGGAGGAGAGCGATCCCCGCAGCTTCCCTCCCAAGCCTCTGCGTCTGCTAAAGATGGCCGTGCTCCTGGTTGGTCGTTGTCCTCCTCCTGCTTCCTGGCGAAAGGCAGCGCGCAGCCTTCCTGGGCTGCCTTCTTGGGCGTCATGCGCTGCACTGCAGAGCATGTCTGCCAGCACATTTTCCTGCTTGATCGCCGCCGCCACGCCAGGGATCAGAGCGGTGGGGAAGGCAGAGGACATTTTCCACCACCCCCTTGTTTTGGAGTTGCGGGGGGGGGGGGCCACCGGAGGGATCTTTGCACCACGGTGCCAGATATGCTTAAGACAGCCCTGTGACTTAGGGTGGCATTTAATTACATTTTTTGAGCTAGCACAGGGATTAGCAATAGTGCAAGGGGAATTCCACACCCTCCCTCATGCACACCCCACACCATTCCATAATCTGCTCTGGAGGGTTGGGGGGAAACCCAGGAGAGGTTGAGGGGCGTACAGGGGAAGGAGATGGGAAGATCATTCCATCGCTCAAGGAGAAATCCTTGCACTGACCAGTGATCTGCTTGGCACTACAGTGAATACAACCCCTAATGTCTCTCCTTGTTCCATGGATTCTGTGAAAACTAAAGGAATCAGCAATACAAATTCACTGATTTGTGTAACTGTATTGGGAACACCAAAGATTGTGCCCTGGCCCAGGTAAACAAATGCAGTATATGGATGTATGCATTGGCTCTGGTCTTGTCTGTACTTTTCACTCCCCATTGTGTCAGGTGCACTGTCTAATTAGCTTTTTAAGTAGACATGGCTTGTCATGTTTCCCTGCTCTGCCTTGCCAATGCTAAGTAGTGGCTACATAAAGATGCAGCCCTCATGAGGGCAGAATGCCATTCCCCTTCACTAATAATATTAAAATGGTCTAACAAGATGGTATTTCAATACCTTGGGGTGTTTTCTTTGTTTTTGTATTTACAATTATGTAGTATATAAATTTTATCAAATGAATACTATTTTTATTATTACTCTTATTAAGAACCTTCATGTTTAGCTACCAAATGTTGGGGACACAAACAGGAAGTGCCAGATTTAAGAACCTATTATGAAGCTGCAGCTTTCTGCTGGTTGAAAGATTGGTTTCTGTTAGATAACGCTGATGTATTAGATTTAGAAGGACACGACAATGTTTTTGGCTGGCACGCTTATTTATGGTATGACAAATGTAAAGTACATAGCGGGTTTAAGAAACATATAATCAGAAATTCCCTGTTTAAAATTTGGATGAAATATAAGGTTTTTATAGAAAGCAAAACACCCAGATGGCTATCACCCTTGGAAGCTAAGGCTCATAAAAGTATAAACTTGGATCGACAATGGCCGAAATATAAAGACATTTTGATACAAGAAGGACAGAGTTTTAACATAAAAACTTATGAACAATTGAAAGACCAAGTTACAAACTGGCTACAATATCATCAGATTAATGAAACATTTAAAGCAGACAGGAAAATTGGTTTTCAGACAGGAAAATCCAAGTTGGAGACAGAACTATTAGAACCGAAAAGTAAAAATCTTTCCAGAATGTACAATTTGTTATTGGGGTGGCATACACAAGATGAGCTGGTGAAATCGGCAATGATTGACTGGGCAAAAGATTTAGGGCACAACATTATGATGGAGGACTGGGAGAGACTGTGGAATCAAAACATCAAATTCACGGCGTGCAGTTTATTAAGGGAGAACTTTATGAAGATGATTTACAGGTGGTATTTGACCCCTGTTAAATTGGCCAAAATACATCATGGTTTAAGTAATAAGTGTTGGAAATGCAAGCAATCTGAAGGAACTTTTTTTCATATGTGGTGGGTGTGCCCTAAGGTGAAGGACTTTTGGGAAAAGGTTTACAATGAATTGAAAAAAATTCTCAGATATACCTTTAAGAAAAAGCCTGAAGCCTTTTTGTTAGGTATTCTAGGTAATGACATTTTGAAATGTGACAGAAATTTAGTGTTGTATGCCACAACAGCAGCAAGAGTTGTAATAGCAAAGAACTGGAAACTGGAAGAGCTACCTACTATTGAACAATGGCAGATGAAGATGTTGGAGTATATGGAGCCTGCGGAAATGACCGGGAGAATCCGTAATCTGAGAGACGATGCGGTGGAAAAAGAATGGGGAAAATTTAAATTGTATTTTAAAAAGTATTGTAATATTTGAAATTTTGATTCTAGAAGGATAGGCTGTCACATGTATAATTTGAAGTAAATGAAAATTTTAGGAGATTATAGAATTCAGAATTTGATTGAGATTTTTTTTTAGATATAAATGATTTTAGATTTTAAATGTTTTAATTTTGAAGATTGAATGGTATTTATAAAAGATGTGATAAGGGTTAAATTTGGAAGTTACGTGAAATATTCTCGAGGGACGTAAATTAGGGGAAACAGGAGGAAGTCAGAAAAAGATGATAAGAAAATGGAATTTTTTTTTAGCATAATGATATTGTTTTTTGTTGTTATTTTTGGATGTTTTTTTTAACTGTTTTGTATTTGGTTTTTCTTTTTTAGTGTGTTGTTGTTTTTTGTTTAATTTGTTGTCTTTTTTGGAAAATACAATAAATATTATTTGGAAAAAACAAACAAACAGGAAGTGTTTACCTTCAACATACCCCAGTTGTGAATGGGGGTGGACTAGTTGAGTCTTCAGCCTGATCTCCGGCAAAGCAATTCTGACATCTTTAAAACAAAAGGGATAGCCTATAGAAACCACTTTGCTAAAAACCTGAAGCAAAAATTATTGTGCAAACATTTCATTCAGTCATGAAAATACAGAAGAAAGAGAAAGAAAGCTCGGCTCTAACAAGCAGAGAACCAAACCTAACAGAGTTGTTTGCAAATATTGTGCCAGCTAGAGGCTGATATAGTGCAATACAGGGCATATTTTCTATGGGATCTCTTCTGATTTGGGTACTTCCACACTGGTTGTTTATTGCAGAATAGCCCCACTTCATTTACTCACCTTTTACTGTGCGATATAATCATATAATCATTTTCTGGACTCCTCTATCTAGTTCTGAGTACCACATTTTAAAATGAGAATTGGCAAATGGGGGTATGTCTGGTGGAGAGTGATCAAAGCCCAGCCCCAAACAGAGTGGAATTCCTGCTTTGCATCTCCTGTACACTATGCATTTGTTATTGCAATGTCTGAGATTGCATTAACTTTTTAGCAGCCAAATCATTCAGCCAACCCATGGTCAGCTTGTGATCAATTATTAAGACATCCATATCCTATTCCCATGTACTGCTTCTCATCATGTTCATGCCACTGGTAATTTCTACTTAAAAAACAGCCCTTTGCATTCATCTCTGTGCCTATAGTTTTGTTGCTTTCATATGTATCCCAGTTGGTGGTTAGGGTCCCCTTTTCCCCACCCTAGTACACACTGGCTTCAGGCTGGGACTCCTGGAGGAAAAAGAGAAGGATGCTCCCTGGGCTTCTCCAGTTTCTGCTCTCTCTAAAGTGAACTAGTAGTGGGCAGGTTGAGATCAGTCCCATGGGCTGCCAGCATCCTGAGGCTGGGATGGTTGTTGTTGGCATATGTGAGTCTGCCTGGGGTATCACAGGAATTGTGTGTTTGATGCCTGTGGCATTGAGCCTCACATGGGTGGCTGCACGTTGTGGCATCACTGTGGATGCTATGTGCGTGTTGAGGTGACATGGTGTTAGCATAGCCAGTTCCCCAGATCACTGACACTGGTTGGTTCTCTCCATTTATGGGCAGTGTAGGGATGCAGTCATCTCCACAATATCCTGGGATTAGGAGAAATGGCATTGTAGCCAAGGATACTGGGAGCAGTTCTGGCATTTTGCCTTGGATTTTAAATATTTTTTCCCCACGGTTTCCCCCTCATGTCCTGGACTGAGCATGTACCACACTGGCATAACTCTAGCATATCACCATCTTGAGTATAATTGCAGTATAGGAATGTACTGTCTGTTGCTGTTCTTTCATTTGGTTTTTCGTCTATTTTTTAGAAAAAACAAACAAACAAACAACAAATGCAAAATCTTTTTCCTTTATTATTGCTTATACGGTGCACTTTGTGGGACAGAAAGATGGGATGTAAATATAATAAACATGTTTTTTATTATGAAAAATAAAGGGTTTTCTTCCTAGGAAAAATAATTAATTCTACCCTGATCTTAAGCATCTTAACCTGGAAGTATTCCTATTAATTTCAGTGAAACTTACTTCTAAACACTTATACTAAGTCCTGGAGATTTAGAAAGACGGGGACAGATTTAGTCTAACCAGATTAGAGATTAAGCTGATTTCATAATACCAGCAAAGGATTGAGGCTATAGTGAATCATTTAAACTAACATGTTTTTCACAAATGTGGGTTTTTGTTAGCAAGATAGAATAACTTCACAAAGGGCTTTGCCAGATAGATATCTTTCCTAAGGTTGGGCTAGTAATACAATTTTCTCTTGGCACTCTACTGGCAGTAGCCATTGCAAGCAATGCCCCCCTTTTCCTTAGCTGCTAGGGGAAATGGCACATCTTCTACAAGTAAAAACATGTAATTAAGGTGTGCAGTTTAGCACTATTTATTTATTTCTTTACATCTGTATCCCACCCTTTCTTCCATCCCAAGATGGCAAAAATGAGCTCACTAGAGAAAAGGAGCTTGCAGTTTCCAAAAAGAAAGCAACCATTGGAGAGAAACAGTGGCTGAAGGTGCCTGTAATGTCCTGGCACAAGCAGATTGTGAGGTAGGACTTCGGATGTGCTTCATGTCTGAGCATTACAGCCTCTTTGTAGTATTTGCCTTATTCACAGAAAAGCACAGGAACATAGCAAGTTGCCCTATGTTGAGTCACACCATTGGTCTACCTAGTTCGGTACTATCTACACTGACTGGCAGCAACTCTCTAGGGCTACAGACGGGACATTCACAACCCTACCTAGAGATGCCAGGAATTATTAACTCAAGTACACCTTCTGCATGCAAAACAGATGCTCTTCCATGGAGCTACAACCTTCCCTTAAGGAATTAGTAACAAATGGACAGTTCTTCAACAGGCAGCCAATACCAGGAGAATGACTCATGCAGCCCCCACTTCCACACCATCTTCTTCCTTCCCTCTTCACTTTTCTTTCTTCCCTCAAAATGACCATCTCTCTCTCTCTCTCTCTCTCTCTCACTCACACACACACACACACACACACCACTTTTCTGCAAAAGTGGGAAGGCAGCTCAGATCAGCAGTGCTAACAGCTGAAATCATTGTGTGGTATTGTCGGTGCCTTGAAATCGGCCACCCTGGTCTCCCTTGCGCAAGGAGTGTTATATTTTTGCACATGGTCAGGTCAAAAAGTGTTATCGTGGTCAATATATATGGCCAATATATTGAAAAATTGCATAGCGCTAAAACAGACCATAAAACAGGGCCACAAACCCCCTGAGATCCCCAGACCCCTAATTGATTTAAAACACACTTGTTTTCTTCAGGTCTGATTGAGCCCCTCAGTATCTGCAGCATTTGACAAATTCATATTATTTCATTGCATTAAAAAACGAAACGTCCCATTTCTACATTCATTTTGTCCAGCGGATTAAAGCAAGTAATTAGGCAGCAATCATGAGCTTCCTACCTATCCGCTATAATGTATGCACAGAATCCACTACACTCTTTGCTCCAGGATCCGATTTCCTTCTACTCCTCCTCCTCCAAGCCTTACAGAAGACGGAATACATGACCCCACAAAGGTAGCAGCAGAGAGCCACGGCACCCGTACTTTTGCTGTAGCCTACACCAAGACGCCTTCTCAGATGGCCGAATGAACTCCTTGGACAACACCCTCCCCTGCCCCGGCCCACGACGTCACAAGGGACCAAGCCAACGGATGGCGGGCGGACGGAATCTCGAACTCCGGCTCGAAGTCAACCATTTGCATCCGCCTAAATCCGGAGGGCGCCGAGCATCTGCACGCCTCCCGCCTCGCCCGCGCACGCTCTCGGCCCCGGACAGTGCGGGGGGTCCGTGGGCGGGCTAGCCGGGCGCCGCTCGGCCAATGAGACACACCAAGGGGCTGGCCGGCCCGCCCCACGCCCACGTGGCCCGGCAGCAGCTCCCACCCCCCGCGCCGCCGCTGCAGTATCACGTGCGGCCGGTGGCTGCCCTTCGGATCCCTGCTTGGAGCCCGGAATGCTGAGGATGGTCGGCCAGGCTTGGAGCCGCTTGGGGCCCGGGCTGGAGCGCCGCAGCGCCTGCTGCTGGGGCCGGAGCCGAGGCGCGGTGCTGCTGCTCTTCTTCTCGCTGTCGCCGCGGCCCCCTGGCGGAGCGGCGTGGCTGCTGGGGCTGCGGCCGGAGAGCACGGCGCCGGGGCGCGTGTGGCTCGAAGGGGGTGCGCTGCGGGCGGTGGAGGGCTCCCGCTTCTTGCTCCGCGTCTATTTCCAGCCGGCGGCCGAAGGCAACGCGAGCGAGGGCAGCGGCGGCCCGCGGCAGGAGAGCGAGCGACGGCTGGTATTCGTCGAGCAGCCGACCAAAGCGGAGCGCTGCCCGGAGCGCAGCGCCTGGGCCTCGGATGTGGAGGTGCTGGGGCCTTTGCTCCCCGGAGGCTCGGCCGGCTCGGCTTTGGCCGAGGTGAGGGTCCGGGAGCCGCGCAAGGGCGAGTCCGGCGCCGGGCCCGAGGGGCGCCGCTTCTCTCTGTGCGCCTGGGACGGGCGCGCGTGGCAGCTGCACGGCGCGCGAGGCGGCTTCGCGCTGCAAGTGCAGGCGCCGGCCGCGGGCTTGTCGGCGGGCTTGGTGCCGCTGCCCGACGAGGGGTGGCTACGGGTGCTGGGCGCGCTGGTGCTGCTGGGTCTGTCGGCGCTCTTCAGCGGCCTCCGCTTGGCGGTGCTGTCGCTCGACCCGATGGAGCTGCGCGTGCTGCGCAACAGCGGCTCGGCGGCTGAGCGCGAGCAGGCGCGCAAGGTGGAGGCGGCGCGCGGCCGCGGCGGGAGCGGCACTTACCTCCTGTGCACGCTGCTGCTCGGCCAGGCCGGCGCCAACGCCGCGCTGGCGGGCTGGTTGTGCGCCTCGCTGCAGGCCGTGCACAGCCCCTTGCCCGAGGCGAGCCAAGGCGTGCCCTGGCTGCCGGTGCTCATCTGCACCGGGGTCGTTTTCCTGGGCGGGGAGGTGTTGCCCTACTCGGTTTGTTCCCGACACGGGCTAGCCATCGCGGCGCACACGCTCTTCCTCACCCGCCTGCTCATGGCTGCCACCTTCCCGATCTGCTACCCGCTCAGCCGCCTTCTGGACTGGGCCTTGCGCCAGGAGCTGAGCATCTTCTCCACTCGGGAGCGCCTGCTGGAAACCCTGCGCGCCGCGGAGCCCCATGACCTGGTGAGCGAGGAGCTGGCCATGGTGCAAGGCGCCCTGGAGCTGCGTACCAAGATGGTGGAGGACATCCTGACGCCCCTCAGTGACTGTTTTATGTTGCACTCCGATGCCATTCTGGACTTTGCCACCATTTCCGAAATCCTGCGCTCAGGCTACACACGCATCCCGGTCTACGAAGGCGAGCGGCGCGACAACATTGTTGACTTGCTGTTCGTCAAAGACTTGGCCTTCGTGGATCCCGATGACTGCACCCCGCTGCAGACGGTCACCCGCTTCTACCGCCGCCCGCTGCACTGTGTCTTCCATGACACCCGCCTAGATGCGCTGCTCAAGGAGTTCAAGACGGGTGAGGGCCCGGGGCCCCAGCCGCTCGCCTCCCGCCAGCATCACATGCCTCTCTGCTCCCTGCGTGCCCTGCTTGCGAGGTACCCTGGGACTCCACATTGCCCCCTCCTGCACTGGCCTGCCCTCTTGTCTTAGCTTAGTCATGTCCTGCCTAGGTAATGTGGCTGGACTCCTGGGAGAGGTGCAAGGGTGTGTGTGTCTGTTTCTGTGTTCTTGTCATGCATGGCTCATGCAACCCTAAGATTCCCTAGACCTAACTGAGTAAGCAATGCTCTCCTGGAGTTGCTGGGGAGGGAATGCATTGCTGTGTAGGCCTAAGGCCTCCCACCTCCCCAAAAACCCTGCACCCAGTGTGCATAAACTCATATGTACTGAATAGTTTGCTCTTAGCTGAGTGATTCATGCATTTGCCATTTAGCCCTCCTTTCACAGCAGCCTGAACCTGGTCTGCCAGTTCTTTGCCTTCAGCAACTCTTGTAAGGAAGATGACTGTGCTATAATCTGCCTATTCCACTGAGTGTTAGGAATACAGCATGATATACTTGCTGTTGCCATGTGAAGCTACCAAGTCAGACTATGGGTCCATCAAGGTTGGTGCTGGAAGCAGTTCCCCAGGATCTTGCATAGGGCTCTTTACTAATCCTATCTAGAAATACTGTACTAAGAGTTAACCCTGAGACCTTCTGCTTGAAAAGCATGTGCTCTACTACAGTACTGAGTTATGGGCCGGTTCTCAGCAGAGAGTCTACTGAAAATAGCCCCTCCCATGTCGATCTGTGCACCCGCCTGCAGTTGCAAGATAGCGGCAAAGCAAATAACCCAACCTTGGCTTCTCTTACACCAATTTAAAATATCACAGAGAACAGCACCTCTCATATTCAGATCCACACCAGGCATATTTGGTGCACATTTCAAGGGCATGACTTCCCTCAAAGAATCCTGGGAACTGTAGTTGGCGAAGGGTTCTGAAAATTTGTATCTCTGAGGGGAAAGCTACAGTAGGAATCTGCAGCTTGCTAGATACCAGGTTATTAGAGGGAAAACAGAACAGAAAAGGTGCAAGAAATAGTAGGGAACAATATAGCCAATAATCCATTGTGGTGCTCCAAATGCCGTTGGACTCCAGTTCCCATCAGCCCCAGCAAGGGTGGTCAGTGGTCAAGGATCATGGGAACTGTAGTCCAACAACATCTGGGGGACCACAGATTTCCCATCCCAAGTATAGGTTGTCCAACTAAATGAAAAAGATGGGCCAAATAGCACTAGACTTAACTGGGATTGGGGATGAGTAGGTGGCATCCTGTCGGTGTCCCAAACTATAACTTATCTTCCTGATAACTTTTCTAGACACAGTGCCCATATTCCCTTGTAACGTGGTGGATTGTGCCATGGGTGTGCAGTGCTGCTGTTAGGAAGAGAGAACAAAGGTTATAGTTTTACTATATAAACATCGCATCAGACAACTTATTTTGGGTTCGATACCTCTCATCAGTTAGCATTGTACACCTTAATTGTTAGGGATATGTGAGCACAGTGAACCAGAGTAATACCATGTTTAAGATTTGTCCAGTGGAGGTTCTACTTAGTCATCCCTGAGTGATGCTAGGGGTCACTTGGCTGAGTTGCAGCTGGTTGTGCCAGACACAGGCAATCTAAAGCAGCTGCCCTTTTGAAAGGCAGGGAGTTTTATGTTTGGTCTTGAATTTGGCTTCTTTAATCTCCAGGTGTGCAGTACAGGCTCCCCTGACGCTGTTCAGCTTTGCTCTGGCCATATGGAAATCATTAATAACCATTGATGTTGTTCAGGGTCACCAGCATTCACAATTTCATTGTGAACCTTGTGATATCTGGTGCCAAAGCTGCAGCAGCTGAAATTGTGGGAATTTTGCCCTATATAGTATATATATATATATATATATATATATATATATATATATATATATATATATATATATATATATATATATATATATATAATTTTTTAAGATGTTGCCTCTGCAGTACAGTTGAAGAAGTTCAGAAGCCTTGGGGCAAACAGCAATAATTGCTTCTCTCAAAAACTGATGAGGGGGTTAGTACATACATTGAAATGTACCCAGTTGTGTGAGCAGATGGAATGGACTCAAAGGAATCCTCACACTTGAGTTAGCATTAAAATGAATAGGCACACAGTGGAAGCTGCACCTTTGAATGCTGTCATGTTGGTGATCAGAAAGCATCAGGGTGGATAGGAAAAGCTTAACAGACAATGAGTCTGCACTTCTTAACAGCAGAGAGACCAAGGCTAAGCATTTATTAGATCTATGCATCTTGGCTTTCATTCACTTCCACTTTGCTGAGAAATATTTGAAAGCAGCTTTCAGAACTACCCACAGTATGGAAGCTGAGATGCAGCCAATGCTAAATATGACATCTCATGGCTTGTCTTCATTGTTCCTTTTGATGAAGCCGAGTACAATCTTGCTGAGTCATGTTCAGCTTGCTTTCCTCTCAGTGCTACTTCCTAGCAAATTATTCCCCATTTAGATGCTTTGGAATGTTCTTTAAAGCAGCATACATGGAAAAGAGCAGCTGCCAGCATTTTCTCAGAGTTAGGTGCAATGCTCTGGGGGAAGAGAGTCATATAGAAAATGAGAGGTAAGTCTGGAACCTGTCGTGTTTTTTCCATGACCATTGAACTCTTAAGCCTAAGTTCTTTGTTTCAGTGCTCAGGCCCTGTTAAAAATGGAACGTCAGGGTTTGTTTTTTAATCATATTAAAATAATCCTATGGTTAGCTGTTTCACACACCTTCTGAAGCAGGAAGACTAGTCAGCTCCCAAAGCATCTTCCTGGGCACCCATAATGGTTCCTTGCGTGTTTATTGAAGAGTCTTTGAATTAATGGCCTTTTTTGTAATACTTTCATCTTGATTTCATCGGGTTGGTTCATTGCT
This sequence comes from Lacerta agilis, assembly GCF_009819535.1. Lineage (NCBI taxonomy): Eukaryota > Metazoa > Chordata > Lepidosauria > Squamata > Lacertidae > Lacerta > Lacerta agilis. The sequence goes on from NC_046316.1 coordinate 55,665,220, forward strand.
GAAGGGCACCCGATTGTATGTTTTGTATTGTCACAGAATCGGTGTTTCCTTGACATTGCTCTTTTCCTTCATACCACTATGGACCTCTCATCTGTCCCAAGTATCATGACACCTTCCCATTCAGGCCACAGCCCTTTCATTCCACAGCGAATAGAATGTATTCCCTAGGCATACATTGCTTACCTGTCCTTGGCGCGGATGGGATAAAATGGAGTGCTCTTGCTTTGCATACTCATTTCAAGAGAGGATTGCTACCCAACTGAGCACTTGAGTCAATGGGCCCTCAAATATTTTAACTCCTTTTTGTTGGGTGCAGTGGGGCAGTTCGCTCAAACTACTGCTCAGCCTGCTTGTGTTCATTCTCTCATTGCAGGTAAATCACACCTGGCAATTGTGCAGCGGGTGAATAATGAAGGGGAAGGAGACCCCTTCTATGAAGTGATGGGAATCGTCACTCTTGAGGACGTTATTGAAGAGATAATCAAATCTGAGATTCTGGATGAGACAGACCTCTACAGTAAGTATTTTGAAGCGCAGAGGTGACTGCTCCCCCAACCCTCAAACAAGCATCTAGAAAGAAGCAAGTTCAGTCAGAGCCAGTTTTAATTTTCTTACTGATTTTATGAATTACTCATACTGCTGCTTGACAGAAAGTGGAGCTGCTGCTTCTCACAAGGGTCTGAGGCAATGTTCCTGCATCAGAACCATTTGGCTAAAGGATGGCTAAAGTAATGAAACGCAGGGAAAGAGCTGTAGGTGGTCAAGGAAGCCATGTCTTCAGACTTTGTTTCAATGTCATGATTGCACTCTGAGGCACAGAGGAATTAACAAATAGTTCCTGAGGTTGTACAGAATGCCTTCATCTCGCCACAACTAGTTTCTGCACTTCTGTGCTTTCATAGTGTGCATCTCTTGTCAGATATTATAAAATATCCGCTCTGTGTTGCACTTGAGAGAAGAAACGTTGGAACAGAACATCTGTGTAGTGGGAACTCCTCAGTGTGCAGGGCAGGGCAAATGTGTGCCTGCATTTTACTGGTCATTGCCATATAAAACTATCAAGATGGCTTAAGAAATCCACAAATGTCACCAGTCTTTGGAACTCTTGAGTTTGCAGACAGGAGGTTCCAGTTTCAGAACTTTCCCTCACCCCATCATGCACTCAACGAATGAAAGATTTGAGGAAAGGGAAGAGGAGTTGCATACACTTGAAATCTTCTAGCTGTCTATCTAGAGTCCCAGGAATCATCAGTTTTGTTTTGCTTTCAGGTTCAGGGGAGAAGAGATGGAGACAGGGCACCATTTGTAGATTAGCAGTACCATAACTCAGTTTTTGCTATCCTAACTTTCAGCTGACAATCGGAAGAAGGAACGGGCCCCCCACCGGGGTCGGAAACCTCATGACTTCTCCATTTTCCGACTTTCGGATAGTGAGATGAAGGTGAAGATCTCCCCGCAGCTGCTACTGGCCACCCACCGCTTCATGGCCACAGGTACCCAGCCCTTCCAAAGCACCTTTAATGATGAGGGTCCAGTCCTTGCCTTGAGACAGTGCTGTCAGCAGCCATGATGCCTGCATACCTCAAGGAGCTATACTCTTCAGCTTTCCCAGCTCAAGATTCGGCCTGCTTTATGGTACAGTGGAAATTATTTGAGCTCCCATTTTTTTTAATCTGGAGAAAGCAGTTGATGGGCGCAGGGCACAAATTTTGCCATGGCTAGCAGCCTCCCCGATAAAACTAAGCCAAACCTGCACCACCTGATTCCAGTCTCCGAACTGGAGAATTCCCTCTCTCTTTTGAGTTTCCATGGCACCCTTGGTCACCATTTTGGGTTGTCGTTGGCAGGTCATAGAAGGTGTAAAGCCCCATCTCGCAAACCTCAAAATGCTTTCCTTTCCCATTTTTCCCTTGCAGAGGTCGAGCCTTTCAAGTCCCCGTATCTCTCAGAGAAGATCCTGCTGCGGCTGCTCAAACACCCAAACGTCATTCAGGAGATGAAGTTTGACCACAAGAACAGGCGAGCCCCTGAACATTACCTCTTCCAGCGCAATCGGCCAGTTGACTACTTCGTGCTCATCCTACAGGTTGGTCAAACATTCCTTGAGAATCCATAGTCCCGGAGGGTGAAGAGACTGCCAAGTATAGCACAGCTACACCCACCCTTGGATCTACAAAGCCTTACTTCCCCAGCTGGATTTTAAAAGTGCTGCAGCCTAGATCAAGGAATAAGGTGTTGGATTCCAGTTCTTTTGCACTAAAGTTGACAATGCTCTAAATTTGCTACTGACAAACCACCCATAGGGAGTCCTCTTACACATGGGCGTAGCAGGATTTATTTGGGGGGGCAGAACCGAGTTATCTGCGATGCAATTGGTCAGTTAAGTATTTTTATTTATTTACTTGATTGGGGGCAGCTCCCCCACACCCGCTGGCTACACCCCATGGTCTTACACTGAGTCATCTAGATCAGTACTGCACTGGCTGACAGTGATTCCCCAGGGTTTAAAGCAGGAGTCTGTCCCAGCCCTACCTGGATATGTCGGGGATTGAACCAAGAGACCTTCTGTGTCCAAGGCAGATGGCTCTACCACTGAGCCACAGCCCTTCCCCACACTGTCATCTGCATATTCAGCCTCATCTATAATAGATGGCAAGTTTAGTGATGTTTGTAAGATGGGTAGAAAACCAGCATGCCAGAACCTTGCCAACAGGTAATACTAACCTTTTCTCTCTATTTATAATATGTTGTTTACAAATCAATATTGGAGGGAAACAAACATCTTGTTAGCTTGAGCTTGGCTTATGGCAGCCAGGCACTAGATACTCCAGTTTACTTTTCTCCCTGCCCAAGGCTGGCTTTTATCCTTAACCCCCAAACCTGGAATCATTCTTCCTGTGTCCCTTCTGTTGATGCTTCAGACTCCTTTCAGGCAGTCACTCCAAGCCTATCAGGTATGGGCTCTCCCAGTTTGTCAAGGGGCCCTCACTCCTAGCTTTTATGTGTCTCCAATTATCCTGAGTTTTTTCCTACTGATGCCCCAACAGCCTTGGCTCACACCTTCTGCTTTCTACTTTTATGAAGGAACACGCACACGTATCTGTGTAAACAGCCTTTGTTTTGGTTCAAAGCAGTTATGCTAAGGTGCACTGGCTTTGTTTTTCTTCCTCTCTCTTTTTTTTTAAATGAATGACCAAAGATTGTGAGGACAAGGGTTGAGTTATCTTCCCATTGTTTTATTCTTCTTCAGGGGAAGGTGGAGGTGGAAGTGGGGAAGGAAGGCCTGCGTTTTGAGAATGGAGCCTTCACATACTATGGAGTCCCAGCTATCATGGCTGTTGTCTGCTCAGGTAAAAATCCAGAGCCAGCCACAGAATGAGTTGGGGGGAGCCCCAAGGAAGGGGCTTTTGCTGATGGCAGCGTTTGGATTTCCACAGAAATGCAGAGTTAGCAAATGGTAATAGGGCAGAAAGCGAACAAAGGAAAAGGGAATGCAAAGGTCTGAAAGTAGAGCAAAAGTAATGGAGAAGGCTTGGTAACTGTGCTAAACAAGCCTGGGGGCCAGCCGTAATCCTCCCAGCCTGTCTATCTGGCCTGTTAGGATTCTTCCCCAGACAGCACCCTCCTTGAGGGTCCCTGCTTGGCTGCGGTACTTCCTTGAACTCTGATAATGCCTCTTGCTTCCCCGGATGGAGGATAGAGAGAGGTGGAGGAATGTGTGCAGAAACTAGACTACTGTACAAGGGTGAAATTTAGCTTCATTGCTCTGCCCACTGCTGAAAGGCAGTTCCCCCACCCCTGCCCAACTTGGCAGCCTTTCATTTCTGGCCCTTGCCCTGAGCTTTCTGGAGGCGCTAAGCCCACACCGTCAAATGCTGTTCTACATAAGGCCTAAACGCTAATTTCCAAGTACAGTGTTTTGACTTCAGGTACTCATGAACTCAGATTGTGTGTTGCCTTTTAATTCTGTGCTGCAGCCACGTGAGCATGTACAGTTTGAACAGCCTTGCCAGAGGGAAATGGTCAGTGGTTAAGTGGAAGTCACTGAGCTTCTGGACCACTGAGCTTCCTGTTCACATGGTTGGCAGCAATCTATATGGCTTCTCTTGTAGATGTGGAAGAACAAGCCCCCCCCCCACTCCCCAATAACATTTTTGGAACTGCAGTATGGGAAACAATGATGGAAAGTCAGAAGGTGCAGTGTCTGTGAGAGGGGCACTCTCTTATCCTTGTAAGCTGGCAGACTTTATGAGACAGACTAAAAGCATCTCTGTAGCAGGGACTGCCAATCATCTGCAGCCAGTCCAGGCAGGCTGCAGCTGATATGACCACCCTGGCTTTCCATACCCTTCAGAGGAAGGGTCTCTCCCCTGTACTGGGTAGGGCTGGTACTACAAAGCTCTGACTTGAGATTCACCTTCCATCTGCCTCCTGTATTTTCAGATAACGACGTGCGCAAAATGGGCAGCCTGGCTGGGTCGTCTTTCTTGTGTACGTATTTTCTCCCTGACCTAATCTTTTGCTGATGTGGATAATGTGGAGCGGGACAGCTCAGGCAGGACATCCCCTGAAACACCCAGTCTGGATAGAAGACTGGACTTCCTACCACTCCTCCCTCTCACATCCCCTGCCCCTTGTCACTATCCCCCTTCCTAGCCCAGAACAGGCAGTCCTAGTTTTCCCAAGCTGCACCCAGAGACTCTGCTGGCCCATTATTTCCAAGGGTCCTAACCTCAGCCTCGTACAGCTCTTCATCCCACCTTCCTATCTCTTCATTCACTTCTTCTGCCTCTACAGCCAATCAAGAGGCAATGAAGTGGAGGAGCCCTAAGCCTCTCCTGCTCACATCTCTCCTGTTCTGGGTCCAGAAAAAGCTGGAGCTGGCCCTGCACATACTTAATATGTGTGGGTAACTTGGTCGAGTATGCATGCATTGTGTGTGCATAACAAATATCCCTGCTCACATGCAGAACACCCACATTCTCCCTCAAGACAGTAATGCTCCATGCAAATAAGGAAAATCTGTAGGAATAAGAGTTATGGCCCCTAACCTTGGGTCCATAATCTCTTTTGAATGCCCAGAAACAACCCTGCTCCTGTCAGCATACCATAATGTATATTTTTGGTGCCGCCCAGTGGTTATTGGTGGAGTTGCATCATGGTTCTATAACAAATGCTCATGACGTATTTATTAAAACCTCTTTTTCCATTTGTCCCATGATTTCAAATAATGGGTCCAAGAGGGTTGTTGCTTCTTCTTTTTCTGGTCCCACCAGCTTTACCCAGAATCGGAACAAATGTCAGCCTGCAGATTCAGCAAACAAACAAACCAACAAAACCCCTCTAGCACCTATGATTTGAAATCACAGAGCAAACAAAAGTGTGTCTGGGCCCTAAATATGATGTTAGGTGAGGCATTGTGTCTGTGAAATAATGTTGGTAGCATATGGAGTGAAATCTCTTTTCAAGGTCCTTATTCTGGTTATACTCCCCACCCCGCCCAGTCTGGAGAGGGTTCTCCATAATATAACCCTACAATACTAAGGATACTTAGGCCTTGATCTAGATCTGGCAGTTTGCCTGCCGGACCCTTCTGTCTGTTCCCTTTATAAATAGCTGCAGGAAAGACAGCTCCACTCTATATGTGCAAGCAGTTTGCAACTTTCTGAGCTGTAATACTGTTGTCTATCCAGCCTAGTTCATTTCTGTTCCTTATAAACCCTTTCCCTTGCTCCTTCCCCTGCCCCCTGGTTTTTGTCTCCTGATTCTGGCCCCCCATCTAGTGCCTGTGTCCGTGTCCCGTACCTTCGCCTTCAGCAGAGGGGAATCACTGGCTGGCTCCCCAGGTAATTGTATACATAGCACCCAGCAAGAGTTCCCATGCTGCTGCTTGCTGATCCTTTTTCCAGCCCTGCACATTAGAGTATGGAAGAATACACACTACACTATCCTGCAACCTCATAATTCTGTGCTTAAATGCGAGCTCTTCCTCTAATTCCACATATGGGCATTTACTCTGCATGCATGCAAAAATGAACGCTCTTCATATTTTTGCATGTGCTGTGCTTCTCCACAACTGTTACCTATTTGCCTGTGCTGAGCCATGATCTACATCAAAGGCTGCACATAAAACACCAGGGATAGCCACTTTTCCATAATTTATCATACACAGAGGAGCTGCAAACAATAAATATTGCATACAAATATGCATGTGTGCATATACAGAATATGTGCATACAAATCCATATACAAATGTGTGCATATGCAGAAATCTGCTGTATATGTTTCTACAGAATCCAAGGAATACGCTCAATTGGCCAGTTCCAAAATTAGAGTCTAGGGACATAACCTCCTTACTAGATGGGTTGTGGTCTCACTATTGCAGCTGAGCTGTGCATGCTTCCTCATTTCGATAACAGAATTTCAAGCAATGTGCATGGTGCCTGAATTCAGAGGGACCACCTTACAGGGGGAAAACGAGCTAAGAAAGTGTCAGTCAAAGAAGAGGGGGAAAGCAAGGATTACATGTGAAAATGGTAAACGTGCATTTCCTGTGTAAATCTTACACAAACAGCAGCTAAAATATTAGGAAATTGGGATTCCAGGGAGGTGTTCTAGGGAAATTTTATGGAAGCAGTAATGTGGGTTTGTTTTTTTAAGCCACTGTTAGAGACATTTCTGCATCTGATGATGTGGACTCTAGTCTCTGAAAGCTCTTGCCATAAATACGCATTAAGGGCCACAAATCTCTTCTTGTTACTTCAGTAGGTATCCTACAAGGTGTTTGAGGTGCTATGGCAAGAAAGAAAGAAAGATTAGGATCAAGGGAATTAGAAAAGTGGAGAACTTGATATGAAATGTTGCAAGACAGAATGGTCAAAAGACAGGGTGGGGGTAAGGCTGCAGAAAACATGAAGCTAAAAATATGAATCTTAGTGGAGAGAATGAAAGAAAAGAGTGTTAACCAGTTTTGGCAGTAATAAGAAAACCGGAAGGTGTGGTGTTGGCAGTGTTGTACAGGAAAATGATAGTAACAAAGGATATTGAAGTGAAATCCAATGTTATAAGTGCTGTGTTAATAGGTTTTAAAGGTAAAGGGACCCCTGACCATTAGGTCCAGGCACGGACGACTCTGGGGTTGTGGCGCTCATCTTGCTTTATTGGATGAGGGAGCCGGCGTACAGCTTCCGGGCCATGTGGCCAGCATGACTAAGCCGCTTCTGGCGAAGCAGAGCAGCGCATGGAAATGCCATTTACCTTCCTGCCGGAGCGGTACCTATTTATCTACTTGCACTTTCACATGCTTTCAAACAGCTAGGTTGGCAGGAGCAGGGACCGAGCAACGGGAGCTCACCCCGTCGCGGGGATTCGAACCGCCAACCTTCTAATTAGCAAGCCCTGGGCTCTGTGGTTTAACCCACAGCACCACCCGCGTCTCAGATTAATAGGTTTTAGGTAAAGGTAAAGGGACCCCTGACCATCAGGTCCAGTCGTGTCCGACTCTGGGGTTGCGGCGCTCATCTCGCTCTATAGGCCGAGGGAGCCGGCGTTTGTCCGCAGACAGCTTCTGGGTCATGTGGCCAGCATGACAAAGCCACTTCTGGTGAACCAGAGCAGCGCACGGAAACGCCGTTTACCTTCCCGCCGGAGCGGTCCCTATTTATCTACTTGCACTTTGACGTGCTTTCGAACTGCTAGGTGGGCAGGAGCTGGGACCGAGCAACGGGAGCTCACCCCGTGGCAGGGATTCGAACCACCGACCTTCTGATCAGCTAGCCCTAGACTCTGTGGTTTAACCCACAGCGCCACGTTGGTGCTATTCATAGGCAGGAGAGACACAATTTTAAATAGGGTGTGGTCATTGCTTTTTTTCATCTGGTGCTCAACTCTGGCACCTCTCATGTGGGTTCCATTGCCATTCATGAACAAGGGAGAAGTTCATGGTGAGCTCTCCTCCCTGTACTGCACAGGGAAGTTTGAGGAGTGAGGAGAGAGGATGCTTACTTTTCAACTTTCAGAAACCTCCCCCCTTAATACATTGTAATAAGTTGTTCAGTTTGGCAGCTGATCACCAACGCCTAAACCAGCCCCTTGAGCACCATAAAGCAGTATGGAGGGAAGGTTTCTGCATGGAGTAGGAAAAGGTCTCCCCTGAACAGTACTAGCAAGTTCTTGTTCCAGGCTGATTGGAGCCCTTATTAACGTCACTTCTCTTAGCATGTGGGGATCACACACCTCAACATGCTGATGGGTGCATGCTAAAACAGACAGAACTTCCACTGAGGGGCCCGAATTTCTACCAGGAGAAGAAATTAAGCCGATCAACAACCCACTTCTTGTTCTTAGAACTGCTCAGTGCTGCCCAGACTGCTGTAGACAAAGGTGCCACTCAAACCTGCAAAGGGTTGCATTGTCATACTCTTTGTATTTGTCATAGAGGAAAACCAGCTCTCCCCAAAGATGGGCCTGTTCTGCTGCCTGAAGCACCTTGGGAATGTTGACTCTGGACCAAAACAATTCCAGGTGCTCTCTCAACATCTGTGGTTTGTATTTAGAGTACAAGATGGCAAGTTCAGTGAACATCCCCATGTGGGCACGCTCGAGGCCCAGAGCAGCTTCTAAGAGGGCAGTCAGCCCTTCAAAGTATCCGCGATCCTGATAATAGCTGATCAGCTCTTCAAGCTCATCAGCATGGATTACTATGTGTAAGCCACAAATCTGCGCAAGCCAAAACTCCTTTCCATCCACACACGCAAAGCACACCTCCTTCCATGTCCTGGTGCTGTTGGCTTTGCGGCCACTATCAACAGCTGCCTGGTACTCCCCAAGATGAACCAGCATAGATGCCAGGCAAGCAAAGTTAGACACATAGTTGTAGAGAAGTTTGGCCGCATCATACATGCCCTCATAGCAGCGATCGCCAACCTGCTGTATGTGAGCATTGTTTGGGCCGCTGACAAACTCTTCTAGCTCTGAGAGCCTGTTAGTTTTTGCCAAGGCAAACATAAGTTCAGTCTCGACGTAAGATTCCCTTGCCTTTTTCCTAGCCATTTGTAAAAATTTAACCAGATCCTCCCAGTTATCATTTCTGTTGGCCACCTGGACAACTTCCATGTAGGCAGAAGGATCGTCAGCCTTTATGTAAGAATCTATGGCTTCCTTCACCAAGTCCTTTTGGAGCTGTGCTCTGGCCAGCTGGCTCCAAACTGCTGGTTCATTACATCTCTCAGCAAATTCATAAGCACGATCCAAGTTGCCAGTGTGTTCTATCAACACCTGAATTGCAGAAGTATTCACATCAGATTTCCGAAATTCACCTCCTTGCGTGACTTGAAGTCTCACCCTGAAAGCGAGTCTTCCTGCTATTCTGGCTGTATTTGACCTGAAGCTCTAAAGAAGGCTCTGGGGAACTGCAGCCTTCCAGGCTGCTCCGCCTATCATCCCTGACCACTCAACATGCTGGCTGAGGTGAGCTGGAGCGTCCACAGCATCTGGAGGACCCCAAGTTCCCAATTCCTGCTGTAAAACCCTCTGGGCATTTGGAGATGCCTTTCTGAGCTGGCAACAGTTCCAGTTCCCATCCACCCCCACCCCTCTTCTGGCTCTGTGCAGGAATTCTGTGAGGTCGGATGGTTTGCCCACCAAACGCACTCTCGCTTTTCTTCTTCTTTCCAATAGAGAATGCCAGCAGGGATGTACTACTTTGTGCCACTCTTCAGAGACATATATCATTAACATTTTATGTACTTAAAACTAGATAATGTATAATTTATGGCTATGACCTGCAAAGGGTTGTGTTTATGTTATCTATAAAAGCCATCGATTCAGTGACTCAGTAGAAAGCAACACTGTTACATGCTCTCAGGCTCATTTGGAAAACCTGAGCCATTTCTGTTCCTTGTCAAGCAAGAGAGATCCAGCAGTTTCTCCAGTTTTTTGTTCAATCTCTTCTTGCTCTATTCCCCATCAAGACTGCTTATTTTTGAAGCTGGCAGAGCTACAGTGGTGACCTCAATCCACATCATGCGAATAATCCCTCAAATTTTCCTCTTTCTAATATCCTTTCTGCATAGTCTTGCAGCAAATCAGCTTGAGAAGCATAGTGTGGGCTTGCGTGCTGTTGGCTTTTTTTGGAAGAGCAGATGTTGGTTTAAAGCAGGGGTGGGTGGGGGCAAAATCCTTCAGTAAGCAAGCTGCTCCCTCTAACCCTGCTGCCTGTTGTATTTATTATCTGCCATGTCCCATCCCTGCTCAGCATTCTTTCTCCTTGAGCAAGTCTGTGACATTAACTCCAGAAGCTACCCTGGTTGGGCCAGCCCTATCGTTAGACAAAGCGAGGCAGTCACTTCGGGTAGCAGAATGGAGTGGAGAGCTGTTCCTCCTAAGTTGCCCAGCCACTTTCATCTGCATGTACCGGTACTTCATGAAACCTGCTGCTTCAGAGCCAGTAGAGGACCCTGATCACATCACCACGATTTGAAGATTCAGCTGTCGGCCTAGTTGACAGCTGTATGGAAACAGAGAGGGTACATTTTGTCCTCCGCCAGCAAAATGTTTTGGGCTGAGACTACCCTGGATTTCATGGCTGGAGGTGATAGTGGCCAAATTTACATGCCAGACTTGAGGAGGGACTTGAGAAATGCTTCCTCGAGATCCTGCACTTTAACCATTGCCTCTTTGCTGTGAGAGATAATGGTTTTTCTCACTGCTTCCTCTTTGTCTGTAGTGAACCAATCGCCATCCCGTTGCAGTGGATTAAACCGCTCAGGCGAGTCCCCCATCCGAGAGCGCAATGACTATGGAGGCAGCAGTACCCAGCTCTACAGCAGCAGCAACAACATCTACACGCCAGATTACTCCGTGCACATCCTCTGTGATGTGCAGTTTGTCAAGGTATCTGCTGGGCTGAGCGACTGGAGCAAGTGCAGACTCCTTGCCGCTTCTTTGGGCATTTTGTGGCACAAGGCTATCCTATATGTGAAAGCTGTTAATCAGTTGAACAGTCAAGTAGAATCGACAGCATGCAGAACAGAGAGCTGATACCTGGTGAGATTTCAGCCTTAAGTTAGATGGACGGAAATGAAAGGCAGAGCAAGGTTTGATAAAGAAAGATGGAAGGGAGAGGGTTGACGAATAGCACATCACACAGAACTTGCAAGGCTCTGGGCTTCTGTAGACCCGTTCGTTTTGAGGCAGGTTCGGTAATCCTTGTAATCCTTTGGTTGCTGAGGCAGAGCTGTCTTTCCCTGAGGATGGATGCTGCTGGACCAGACCAAAGGTCTGCCTAGTCCAACACCCCGTTTCCTACCAGGTGCCAATGGGAAAGCCACTAGCAGGGCATGAAGGTGGCAGAGTTTTAAAGATAGTGAAGGTGGAAGAGATGTTGCAGTGAAATGGAGAACTTCCAGTGGTTGAGTTGCAAAGGGATGTGGACATGGGTTGTAGCAGAAGATGTAAGGTGGATTTTGGAGATGATGAACAAAAGCAAGTCATCTGAATAAGGTTCCCTCTCTCCCATGCCCAGATCACACGGCAGCAGTACCAGAATGCGCTGGCTGCCAGCCACATGGATATCTCACCCCAGACCCCTGACATGGAGGTTTTCAATGATGCCGATTCCACAAAGGCACCCACCGTCAGAGGCACTCCACAGACCCCCAAGGACGACCCTGCCATCCTCCTGCACGAGAGAAGTAGGTACAGCTTGAGGCATGTTCTGACCGTGTGATGGTGTACAGTAATGAACACCATGGTGAAGCACATTCACTGCCGATTTTGACAAAAAGATTTTGCAAGTGTAAATTGCTTGTGCACCCATCCTGAAGCAAAGGCTCAATGTGAATTAAAACCAGGCCAAATGGGAGAAAGCTAAATTAACTGATAACAGCCCACCTTTGACTTTATCCCTGGTCATCCTTCACACTGATTTGTTGCCACGCTTTATCCCACACTTGAAATGTTCACATGTCCTGACACACTTGCTGTGGTGGTTTCTCCTTCTGAACTCTGCAGTTAGCCACTCAGACCTGCACCTTAAGAGCCCGACAGACTCCGTGTTCCTGCACATGGAGGGAATCCCTCACATCCAGGAGGAGGTGGCAGGCTGCCTAGAGACCAGCACGCAGCAGAGTAAGTATGTTGGGAGCACGGTGGCATTTAGGTGGGCCAGGAACAGGGAGAGAAGAGTGTTGTACCTTATCTTGGATATTGGTGCCTTACAGAAAACGAGGGCTGCCTTTTCAGGCTGGAACCTGAAGCTTCAAACAGAGAAATTGAGATGAGCAGCATATCCCCAAGTGGCCCAGAGGAGCCTCTGGGCAAGAAGTTACTCCGGACCCTTAGTAAGTCACATCAAAGGGCCTGAAGGGGGTAAATTGGGGGGGGGCAGTTGACGTAGCTGTGCAGTTATGACCACTTGAGTGTAGTCCTGCTCACCACTGGGGAGGAATGGTGGGGCGCAGCTCCTAGGGCGGAAGCTACTGAGAGGCTGTAGATTCACCAGCCACCAATCTGCTTGAAATTCCCTGAGCCTGTGAAGTCACACCCAATGTGTTAGGCCCAAAGGATCTTGTACCCTCCCATTAATGCTGGGTGCTGGTCTGCAACAGTGTACTACTTGACATTGCAGGTGGGAGGAGGAGAAAACCGTCAGCAGATAGCGAAAAGAGTGCAGATGATAATTCCAACTTCACACCTCTCATCACATGAGTGGCAACATGGCCTTGCCCCGCCCACAGGTGAGTGACATGTGTTGCTGTGTTCTTGGCACTGCTGGTTTTTCATGAAGCTATGTACATCAGCTGTGAGCTAGGCACACAAGTCTCTGCATGTGTGTGTGTGCACGCACGCACACAAATACCATTCTGTTAACTTCTTGGTATGTGGGATTTTTCTATTTCTTCAGTGGTCCTTCACCCCTTTGCTGTGCAATCCCAGTACTGAAGCTCTATTGTGCAGTGGTGGTTTTGGTTTGGTTTGTTTTTTTTGGGTTTTTTTAATAGCATGTCTCATTTCATGAATGTGTACTTTGGTGGTGTTTTAAAGAAGTATGTTAATTGTGCAATTCTGTGCTGTGCAAAACCAGTGTTAGTGTTCATCCGGTTCCATGTATTCTTGAGAGGGAGAAATTGGCATTCTGATAGTATCACATTAAGAATAAGTGGACCAACCACAAAATGTGTTTCCCCAACCCCTAAAATATCAAATCCAAACTCTCCTTCTTCTTCTTCTAAAGGGGAATTGTCTTGTTCATGACTCCAGATAGCTGAAAGAGCAGTTATTATATTTTAATGGTTATATTTTATACGAGCACCCATTATCACTGGTCAACCTTCTCCCTGCTGTGCTATATTGCTCTAGCAGCTGCCAGCTCCAGAACCAAGTCCTTTAAAGCAGGAGTTCCCAAAGTGTGGTCTGCGAGTTTCAATAAGGTAGTCCACAACATCGGTAGATTGTGGTTGAAGATGGGAGACGGCATATCTATCACATTAAATATCCCTATTGCTTTTGATTGGTTTTTCATTGCTGCTTTTACTGTTTATATTGTATTTTATTGTGTACATTCTGAAACCATAAAAAGAAGCAATGAAAATGCAGTTTTAAATTGTACATCCTCTAACATACCGTACGTATTACACTTGCTGCAACAAGTAGAAAGATCAGGTTTTTCAAAACCCTTAGCAATTTTCTAGTGGTCTGTGGGGTAAATAAGTTTGGGAACCTGTTTTTGTTTTATGGGAGGCACTCAATTCTGGAGGTCGTTCCCTCCCCCTTCCCTTCCATATGAGCTCTCAGGTGCTTGAGCAGGTGAATAATTTCCCCCTTTCCTCCATTTCTTTTCTGCCCCATCCCCAATTCTCAAGGTGCTCTCATTAAAAGGTGATTCGGGTATGATTAGCCTCCACCCTTCTTTACCGCTTTAGAAATTTCCTTTCTCCAATCTCTCCTTTTTAGGCTCAGCTACCATCAGCATTCTGCAAGCTCATGGGTTCCTGCCAGGTCGTTCTTGGGTGCTGGTGATGGTTTTTAACGTACTTCCCATTCACCAGCTTTTGTAATTCTACAGACTTTTATATCATTCTCAAGAACCTGTAAACCGCCATGTTGTTTTTGGAGTGGCCACGTTTTACTTCAAAACCAAAAGGCGCTTGAGAGGAATGTGCTTAGGGGACGCTTGGCTCTGTGCACAATGGCCCTGTGCTTTTTCCAAGTGCTGTGTGGAGGGGGCCTGGCCCTGAACTATCACATAAATACAGGGGGCTGCACAAAACACTGTGGCAGGGGCAAAGAGGTTCCTTGCATCTAGTTTACTGTGCTGAAAAGCTGCTGTTGTTTTTCCTGCTCTCTCAGGTCTGCAGCATGACAGCCGACTGTGACAAGATCCATGTGTGCGTGATGGCACCTGCTTCTCTGTCTCACATCAACTATCCCCTACCTCCAGGGCTTGCGGTTCAGATAGCAGCCCTTTGAGCTTGAGATGTGGCGCCAAAACGCAGAGAAAGCTGAGCAACGAAGGCCCAGCAAAAGAGGTGGAAACGAGAAGGCGACCGCAAAGTGGTGGTGCGTGTGGCTCCCTGTGGGTCGTCTTAGCAGGGCAACGTCCTCACCATCTCAAATCTTACTTTCATGGGGTAATGCCCAGAGGAAGGGGGTGCCACACGGTCAATCCCCCTTCCTGCTGGAAGTGCCTACCCTTCCTTATGCATGGTCCAGCACAGGGGGCCCCAGTGCATGTTTGTGCAGCCAACAGCATCGTACCATCTGCTCCCTCTTGTATTCATGTCTGTCTGGTCATTATCCCAGATCTGTTGTTCCAGACCCGTTGCTGTTTGTAACCAGCACCTGCTGGCTTTGGGCTGGCAGTCCGAAGGGCAGGTCAGCGCACTGCTCACCTGTCACCTGTGCACACTGAGCAATCCTGTCCTCCAGGTCCAGACAAAAAGAAAGTTTTGACATCAAGCGTCTTGTCAGGGAGAAATAAAATGTTCTTGTTTTACATTAAATCACTCCCTTTCACGTGTAGCTTTTGAGTATGTCTTTGAGAAAGGAGCAAATGTACGTTAAAGGTTCTGGTGTGAAGGGGCGCCAAAAGCCCTGGTCTTAACATTCCTAATGTTTGGTGGTCAAGCTGGAGACCTGAGTCTAGCAGGATCCGTTTTCAAACAGGTTTTGCAAGTATTTTACTGGCGAAGAAAGGTGGCACCACACAGGTTTTTGGAACGATTTGTTTTTTTTCACTGTGTCCAGGCATCTGGGGTGGACAATTCCCTAGCTCCTCCTTATATCCTTTTGTTTCCAAGTGAGAAGTGGCTTTTCATGCCAACTCCAGGTCTTGGGGAAAAGCATAGAAAGCAGGCCTGCACTGCCTTTGCTGTAGCCAGGAAAGCGTTGCTTCATTCTCTTAAATAACTGCCCTACTTCTCCTTGTTTATCATAATCCCAAGGGACACCCTTTGTCTTCCTCCAAAGCTTGTACACTATCTTAAACTTCTGCTCTGAAGAATACCAGAGTTTCCTTTGCTTTATCTCTAGGTCAATACATTAAAATGCTCAGTTCCAACAACTCCTTGCAAGGCAACACTTTGACTGCAACAGGGATTGGGAACCTCAATCCCAGGGGCCAGGTGTGGGCTCTAGTCTTTGGGACTCTCCCCAGGTCACACTCTGTCCTCAGCCGTATCTCTTACCAGCCCTGCTTTGTACCCTCTTTCAGTGCCTTTTGCCTAGCTGAAATATGTTCCTCAACTCTGATAATGCCTATTGTTTGCTTAGAGGGTGTGTGTGTAAGTAGCCTATTGCAGCAGTTAAGAGGGAGCAGCCTGCTTGCTGCAGGATTCACCTTAGTTGCTCTGCTTGCTTTTACCTCCAGCTCTGCCCACCACTGGCATGTGCCACCCACCCCCACCATTACCCAGAAGGGAATGCTGCTCTGCGGCTGGAAAACGCTTTTCACCTCTACACTGCAGGCAAATTCTCATCCTACATCACTTCATACTCAATTTTGTTAATGCCTGTAATGCATAAATGAGAAGTATGGGGTAGAACGCTTGTAAGCCAAATTTTGCAGTCAAGGTACCAAGATGTCCTGCTCACCTCTAGTCTTCTCAAGCTGGAATATATCCTTTATTGTAGCTATTATTTTGTAGGACTGTAGAATTGTAGAGTTGGAAGGGACCACAGGGGCAATACAGGAATCTTTTGCCCGAGGTGGGACTCTAACCCAGTTCTGGTTTAGAGTGGGGCTAACTTGATGGACAAGGAGAAAAGTGTGGCTTTGGCAGGAACAGAGGGGTTGTTGCAACCATACAAAGATGGAAAAGCAAATATGATCAATATGTTGTTCCCAGTGAAAAGGAGCCGCTGAAAGATTTTCCGATGTAGAAGGATCAAATTTAGGAACTTGTGTAACAATGAGCAAAGATAGCGTGCTCCTCTAGAGCAGCAGAGAGCTGCACACACACAAACATTGCATGTCTCAAGGTTCAAAGCTTGCCTCTTCACTCAGTTTTGCTGAAGCAAAGGCAGCAGTGGCACCAGCTCTCTTCACAGATCATCCCTTGCCTCAGTTTGTATGGCAGAAAGAAGCTTCAGGTGCTGTAGACGAGAAGCAGGAGTACAGTTTGTGGACTGTGAGCATCACCCTCACCAACTACATCAGTAGTAACATCACCCTTCCTTCTACCAAACGATACTCTTGATAGTTCGCTCATCAATGTTTCCAGGCAGAGTATCTAGTTTCGGAGCTACCACAAGAGCATCACCTCTTAATCTGACAACTGGAGAGACTGAGGCAGGGAAAGCTCAAGTGGAGAGTAAGAATAGGTGCCTGGATGCAGTAATGGGTTGTTCCAATGGGGGTTGAAGATCACACACACAACTGACAGCTCTCTTCCTTTCTCCACCCCAGCCCCAAGTTGGCCAAAAGACAGGTATGGCATGAAGAGATGTTTTATTGGTTGTACTGACAGAAAAGGTGGTTATTAAGATTACAATCTTTCCTTGTGCAAGGCTGGAAACCAGGGAAGCGGCACCAGCCTCGCTCCCTGAAGTAACCCGCTCAGCTCATACAAGGAGACCAGTCGTTTTTGGTACATATCCCACAATGCCCAACCCTTCTACTGGAACAGGCATGAGCCAGAGAGGATTGGTTACATAAAGTGCAAACGGAGATGCAGACAAGGCAGCCGGAAGAGGCCATGTGCTTGGATTCCATAGTTAGGTGCTGTTAATGCCAAGTGTACAAAGTGGACCCCAAGAAGGAAAATTCCCACTGCCACCTGCTCACACACTCAAACCGAAGGCCATTTAAAAGTCGGGAAGAAGCTATGCAGACAAAAGTGCTGTTCTCAATCCATATTGAGCAAAGAGGTATGAGAGATTAGCTCAATTGGTAGAGCAGACAAACTATGTGTTACAGTATGGAGGGATTCAGTTTTTCTTGTTTCATAGGGCCAAACTAGATGTTACATGCAGTTGTGTGTTTCTTTCTTCCACTGTTTTGGGTTTTTCAAAAACTTAGGGATGCTTGTTGCGGGGTGGGGTGGGGGGAGCGTAACCCTTTCTCACACCACAACCACTTTTCTACTCAATTCTCTGGCCAAAGGAAGAAATGGGTACTCTGTTGTCCCACACTGAGGCAGTGGGGAGGGGGCTGGTAGCAGCTTCAGAGAGTGGTAGAATTTTAACCAGAAAAGTGGCAAGAGGCAATAGTGTTAAGACACCCTTTCCTGACCCCTGGCTATTTCTTTGCCTAAAATTCCCACTTTCCAAAGGCTTCTGTTGGTTTTAAAATAACCCAAAACGTAGGGGGAAAGTTACATGCAACCGATTTACTGGATCTTGGTGACGGCCTCATGGATGGAGCTGGCAACGTAATCCAGGTTCTTCGTGGTCAGGCCACACATGTTTATGCGGCCGCTGGCCATCAGGTAGATGTGTTTTTCCTTGATCATGAATTGTACTTGCTTAACTGGAGAAAGAGCAAGAGGAAAAATTGTGTCAGGCATCTCATCAGGTAACCAGAGCAGCCATTACTAAGGTTTGCTGGCTGCAGCTGAGGTCACAGCAGGAAATAACGCTGGTAAGCAACCAGAAAGTGGATGCAATGTGAAGAGATCCTGTGAAGTGATTGAAAAAGGAAATGCACAGGTAGATCTGTTCACAGTGGAGAGCTGTGTAAAGATGGTTGCTTGGACTTGCAGTGGGGGGCAAGGAGGTACTATTGAAGCCAGAACCATTTTTGCTAGATCACCTCAAGCAAAGTCAGGAAAGCTGCTTCATTCCCTATACCACACCCCCTCCTTCCTGCCCAGGCTCTTCCAATGCGTATCTACACTGCCCAAAGCTGTACTCACGATTGAGGCCAGTGAAGCTAAACATGCCGATCTGCTCTGTGATGTGATTCCAGGTGCCGGGTGTGTGCAGCTTCTCGAGACGAGACCTGAGTTCTGCCCGCATCAGCAAGACTCGATCTGCCATGGTCTTCACATTCGCTTTCCTTTCACAAGGGAAAAGCATTAGTTCAGTCCAGCACCAGTTTTTTTAAATGGCAGCAATGGGGAAGTGTTGGGCAGTAAACGGGGCCCATGATCCCCACTTGGCAGGGATCAACTTAACCCCTCCACTTCTTGCTGTTCCTTAGGTAAAGGTAAAGGGACCCCTGACCATTAGGTCCAGTCGCGGATGACTCTAGGGTTGTGGCGCTCATCTCGCTCTATAGGCCGAGGGAGCCAGCGTACAGCTTCCGGGTCATGTGGCCAGCATGACAAAGCCGCTTCTGGCGAACCAGAGCAGCGCACGGAAACGCTGTTTACCTTCCCGCCACAGCGGTACCTATTTATCTACTTGCACTTTGATGTGCTTTCAAACTGCTAGGTTGGCAGCAGCAGGGACTGAGCAACGGGAGCTCACCCCCGTCGCGGGGATTCGAACCACCGACCTTCTGATCGGCAAGCCCTAGACTCTGTGGTTTAACCCACAGCGCCACCCGCGCCCCTGCTGTTCCTTACCACTCATCAAAAAGCTCTGGAGTCGTGAGTGTTGTAGCCACAATACGTGCGCCCTGCGAGGGGGGGTTCGACCAGGTGGTGCGGACAATCTTCTCCATCTGAGACAAGGTGCGCTGCACATTGTCGGCATCCTTCGCAACAACAGTCAGGTTCCCCACACGCTCATCTGAGGGAAAAGAAAGGAAAGTCAAGCCATAAGCCTTAGTCCTGGTGCAACAGCCCACAGGGCAAAAGGAAATTCTCACTTCCCTTTATTTGAATCTCTACTTAGTTATATCCCACCTTGCAGTTCTAAAAAAAAAAAAAAAAAAAAAAAAAAAAACCAGGTTCCCATAGTGGCACGAAACAGCAAAACCATACAATGCAATAATTGTTCTTCTACAGGCCAAAATAAAAAAGCAGCTTAACATTAGAACAGAACAAAATCCGAGAAGCAGGGAAGTTGAATGAATATACGCACTGTACAGGCCAAAGTTTTTGGAGAAGGACTGAGCACAGAAGAGTTCGAAGCCTTCAGAAACGAAGTAGCGGACAGCCCAGGCATCTTTGTCCAGAGAACCCGAGGCAAAGCCTTGGTAGGCAGAGTCAAAGAAGGGGAACAGGAACCGGCGCTGCAAGGAAGGAATAGTTAAGGGGAGAAGATTGGTCTTTGGCACTTACTTCAGGGCATCCTCAACTGCCCTCCCTGAAAGCACATGACTGCCAAAGACGGGGCCTTCTCAGTGATGGTGCTCTCTCCCCCCCAGAGATGTTTCCTCAGCACCTACTTTATTGCCCTTTGGGTGCTTCCCAAGCTTTTCAGACGCAATTTGAATCCTGCCAACTGTTTTACAATGCTTGTCATGGATTTTTACATTGACATTTTAATTGTTTTCTTCTTTTTCTAACCTGCCCTGGGAATAGGATTAAAATGAGGTATTAAAACACTTAAAAGAAGAAACCAAAACCACTGGTTCCACACACTCCTTCACTCAACAATATAGTGTATTTGTGGCTATAAAGAAACCTATTTTAAATTACACATTTTAAAAATTAAAAAGTTGTTTTCTAGTGGTGTCTACTGGTTAGGGTGTCAGTAGGTCTGGGGAGATATAGATACAAATCCCCTCTCAGCTGCAGAGCTCACTGGGTGACCTTGAATCAATCACTGTCTCTCGGCACCCCCAGTCTCATAAGGTGGCTGTAAAATTAAAACTGGTGGGGGGAACTATATACCATTTAGCTGAGCTTCCTGGTAGGAGAGCAGGATGAAAATGTAGCAGTACTAATAAATTAATTCAAAAACATCCAGAAATATGGCTTTGGGCACAGACTCTGAGAGTACCTTGTTGCAGAATTGCTAATACCTTCATAACAGCAGAAATTTGTTTCCATTGCTCCTGTGTGGGGTCTGTGCCAGTTGGGTTATGAGCACAAGCATGGATGACAAAGATGGAGAACTCCGGAGCTTTCTGGGTAGAGAGAGAGAATAAAACCCAGTCATTCATTCATTCATTCATTCATTTGTATGCTGCCCATCTGACTGGGTTGCCCCAGCCACTCTGGGTGGCTCCCAGCAGAATAGCAAAAACACGATAAAACATCAAACATTACCCTAAACATCAAGTGGCACTAGCCATTTATGTTTGAGACTCACTGATGGGACTGTACAATAAAGAGCCGGGTAGAAGATGCTGCATTCCAGATGAACACAGAATTGTAGAATTCGAAGGGACCACATCTAGTCCAACCCTCTGCAATGCAGGACTTGTTAGCCCAACGTGGGGCTCAAACCCACGACCCTGAGATTAAGAGTCTCATGCTCTACCAACTGACCTATTCTATACATATATGCATTATGGATAAGACATAGGAGCTATACAGGTTTCAATCAGATAGTGAAGAATTGTTGAAAATATTTTATGTCTATTCTATAAAGTTCTGATATTCTATGTATATACAATAGATACTAACAAGACAAGGCACCCTCACATAGAACAATGCCACCAACAATGACACATACACTTTTAAAAGACTAGCATGGACTGTGATCCAAGGAACTCCACACACATCAAGGTTTCCAAGCTCTCCAGATTTCCCCTTCCAGCTGCAGCTCTATAAAGGGCCTCCTGTTTGGAATGACTGTTCAGGAGGCATGAACAGAAGTGGTAGGGAAAGCATCAGATCCACACAGGGAGATCCACCCACAGCTCTCTGACTCCCGCTGAGTGAGAAGATGGGATTCCTGCATGGTGCTGTCTTGCAGTCAAGAGACACAGACCATCCTAGCAAATGTTTGGCTAGCCAGATCTAATATTACAATAGGCTGGAAACGTTGCTCCTGTAGAACATCTACACAGTCCCTATTCAGATTTCCTTCTAGGTTATGTTACACCCAATCCGTAAGGAGATCTGGCTCACCTCCAAGTCCTCCAGGAATCCCTGGATGTCCAGACCCCTGTTTGCAGCATCCCAGTAGCGATAGGTTCGGATGTCCTTGAACCCAGCATCCGAGAAAACAGAGTTGTGGTTCTCTGCGGGGAAAAGACAAGAAGCATTCATCATTCAGCCAAAGCTCAAGCTGTTCAGGATTAGAAGGGATTCTTTTAAAAAAAAATGTCCCAGATCTATTTCTTCAGAACTGCCCATCAGGGCTAGGAAAGTATCTGACCTATCCTGCACTTCACCCTATAAATTGTAGCCTCCACATCTGCTCCCCCTTCCTACCTTTAGAGAGAAAGAGACAGAAATACTGTGTTTCTAGATCTGTGTTTGGCTTCTTACCTTCATGCAAGGGGCAGGGACGCTGCATTTTAGAAGCCACCCTCAGGTCCTCTCTAATCCACTTGTACATGACTCAGGCCTAGTCTGCAATATGAGCCAAGGGGGGTGGGGGACAGACTAGCAGGCTTCAAGCAGCATTTCTGCTTGTATTTCTGTCAAAACTACTTGATGCCTACCCCTTCCCCCGTTCCTCCCCCTCCTTCTCTGGTGCCCTGTGTGCTTCCTTCTCCTTGTGTATTGTGTGTATTAGTTTAGTCACGGTTAGAATTATTTAGCCAATTCTTCCAAACCAAAGGGGTGTGTGTGTGTGTGTGTGTGTGTGTAGTTGGGCTTTCCCTACTACCATAAGGGAAGTGTTGAATATTTTGATTCTATGTGTGTGTATCAATAAACACCCTCATTTTAAGGCCTATGTGAGTTTGAGTTCCTGGGTAAATCTACTAAGATGTGCTATTGCCGCTGTCTAAAGCTTCACAAGACTCCTCGAACATGTATGTGAAACACGTGTCTACTGAGGAGGCTTGTAAACAACGGGGAGCCCAGCCTTCCCTCTCTCTCTCTCTCTCTACCCCAAACCATGCCAAAAGTGCCAGCCAGGCCTTGGCACTCACCCCAGGAAGGAGAAGAGATGTAGACAGGGGTTGCAGTGTTGTTGGTTCCATTGTACCAGCGTCTCAGGAACTCGGCTCCAATACGGAGAGCCCCTGTGCCCCCCAAGGACTGGACACCCCCCACCTGGAACAAAGAGAAAGCAATAATTAGAAGACAAGGTGCCTGGGCATCCTATAAGCAAGAATCCAGTTTCCTGTAATAGCTTCATTTAACTATACTGAGATCCTTACCTGTCCCCAAATTCCTCTGTTCCAGTCAAACCCCAGTATCTACATATGTGTGTGTGAGTGAGAGATTATATGCCACAGTGCCAACCTATTCCCACCCTATCTCTTCCATGCCATCAAGCTCTTCTGCGTTCAATAAGGCTTAACTTGCACGGATTAAGTTCGTAATAGGAGTTTCCTCTTCAGGCTCACCCTGTTCTCCTTGATGGCTGGGCTGTCGTCTCCTAGGGCAATTCGTGAGGAATTGGAACGAAATTCTGGCAGGCCCAGGATGGGCAGGTACTCGTGGTTCAAGCTGAGGTCCTTGTTAATCATCTGCTCCACTTTCCGAACCACTGGCAGGACCCATGGCTGCCCCTCATCTGTGCGATAGGCTGCAATGTGGAAGGGAAGGGAATGGTTCTAGACACAGACACACATCTCTTAGCCTAACCCTACCTCTCAGGGTTGTTGTGAAGATAGAAGGGGTCTGGGAGAGACATGTGCAGTGCTTTGAGTTTCTCAGAGGAGTGGTATGGTATAAAATAAAAGGATGGACAAAAAGGCTTACTACAGAGAGCTCGTTCTCTCCCTTACTCCTTCCAGTCTCACTTGCCAATTTTCACTTTATCCTTTTGCAAAGGGATGCCTGTCTCACACAGGAGGTCTCCAATGCAGCGCCATTCCCACAACCCCTTTGCTTACATATTCAAATCCAAGCACTTTATTCCAATTGAAAAGGCTATCAAATATGACAGTTTGGTCACTGCACCTGGCAAGTTTGGCGGCTCGGGTACATCAAGAGCTTAACGGGATCTTCAGGCCAAGAACACATAGAGTATGCCTGAAGGCAGCAAAAGGGCTAGCATGGGCCATTAAAGAAAGAAGACTTCAAATCCTGAGCATGAGCTGCAGAGCACAGTTAAGAGACACCACAAACAACAAACAACAAGTATTCCAGAGGATACTAGAAAAAGGGAACTGGCAAGCTGGCTTCTAATTAGTTTGCTGAGGGTCAAGCTTTGAGCTATTCACCTGCAGGAGGTGCAGTGACTTTGGGGCAAAGGGGAAACAGGCAACCATAGATTGTACAACTTGGGAGCAAAGGGTAATGCTTTAGAAACTGCAGGACTGACAGCTAACTAAACACTACGCTCAGCCTGGACTCTGCTTCTTAAGGACAGAGTCCCTTTTCCAGTTCCTGCAAGGCCCCGGCATTAACTTGCTCAAGGTCGTGTGGTTCACCCAAGCAGAGCATGGGCACCAGTCCAGATCTCCTGACAGCTGTAGCCCAGTCATAAGAACATCAGGTGCCAAAAGTCTAGGCAGCATCACAGGCCCCTTACCTGAGGGAAGCCAATCAGTAGCAACTGGGGAAACAAGCCCAAAATAAAGGATACACCGAGACTGTCACAGGACACAGAACATAGATAAAAGAAGAAAGTGGGGAATGAATGCAGGAGGGATAGTGCAGGTAAAAAAAGGATAAAGATCCAAAAAAGTCCTGGATCTGACAACATTAGATTAAGAAAGAGACGACAATTCCTTTTCTCTCCACAATCAGCCTGACCCATTTCCTTGTTTTTCTCTTCACGGCTTCAATTTGTTTCCATCTGTCGTTATTGGACTTTTGACTATAAACCAGGGTACATAGCTTCATTAGCAATATTGCTTCAACATTTCAAGGATTGGTAGAAGTCCCCCATTTAGCCACTGATCCTTGTGATACACAGCCCCTTTGCTAGTAGCTCTACCGCTTTCTGAATGGCTCCCTCAGATCGAAGTATCAACAGCAGAACAGTGCCCATATCCATATGGGTCTTTAACACCTATCAAAAGCATCAATTTTGGCACCATCCTTCTGTATTCTGCAGATCTGCTGTGATCAACCACAGAACCCCATGTCAATATTTATAAACGGTACAGCCAAAGATCTGCAGGTAAGATGAAGTACAAATACAATTTCTGTAAACTGAACTTGGCTGTGAGAAATTACATGCCATAAAGTATAAACAGTATTTAAGGATACAGAGCATTCTTCTGTCTGTCTGTAGATAAAAGCGTACAAATCTTCCATTTAGGCAAAACAGATTATATGTGCAGAACCACATCCCAATCATTACATGCAGTTTCCTGCTTAACTTTCTCAGATGTTCCTTCATGAATCCAATGGCAAAGGCATGAGCATAAGAAAGAGTGCAAATTGCAAGAGACAACCTACCAGTGTGATTATCTTTCGGGGTGCTTCCAGACAACCTGATTTATCCAGATTTGGTTGCAGGGAGATTAGAAGTCAAGGTTAGTTGACACTGCATCAAAAGCCAGTGTTATTCTGCACTTTCCAGTGCTTTCCCCCAGCACACTCCTTATCGCAAACAGTCTAATATTTTGGGGAAGCATGTTTGTGGCACAAAACATCCCAATCAAATTATAAATGTGCAATCTCAATTTGCCAATATGTGATCAAATCTTTCTTGAAAATAGTCTAGAAGCACCTTGGATTTCAACTGTGCGCTCTGAAGATCAGGGATCATTGAGTGTTAGCCATTTTTAATCTACAGAATTGGAAAGTATTCTGATGCGTATTTTTCCCTGCTAAGCCTGAAAGCCATCAAGAGAAGTAAAGAATTTTTCCGGAGGTTGCACAGATGGTCCCAAGTGGTTCAGATCATCAATGTAGTTAAAATTGTAAACACACACCAATGCATGTTCAACTGAAAGCATAAGGGCTTTTTCAGTAATGGTCCCTTCTTCTTACCATTTGATGGCCAATGATGTTTTATGGTTGCTATGCACTTAACCATTGCAGTTTTGTGCTGCTGATAATATTGTTGCAATGTTATACTGCTTTACAATTTTGCATGTTTTTAAATTGTTGAGAGTCACACAGAGAACATTTGGTATTAGGCAAGGAACAAAACGAATCAAACAACAACGATCAGCAGGAGCTAGATTCTCTAGAGTCTAGACTTTATGCAGGATTTTGAAAGTATAGAAAATATGTCTGAATCAGCTGATTGTGAAACATTCATACAAATAACAAATTGTTTTCATCACTGCCCCCAATTGTTTGGTCATGCATCCGTGTCACATTCCCATCGATTTCTTTTCAGACAGAGCTTTTCTGTGTCTCTTTGACAGATGGGTGGTAGGCAGAAATTCAACAAGTGCAAAGGTTCCCTGGCACGGAGCTGCAATTATAGAGATGCCATCACCTGATGGATTTCTGTCTGTCTCACAGCTGCTCAAAGGCTCAAGAGGACCCCTCTTAAAATGGACAGGTTAGTGATGGGCACCCTGCCTGCAGAGAATGACAGCGCCCGTCTCCCCAGGACTCCCTGGGATCAGATTTCAACCACCCGTTTCCGACCAGGAGCCGCATCCAAGCGTGCTTCTCTCCTCCCGCCCTTCTCTCTTACCTCCCACTCCCAGGTTGACCTTGCGCGGGTCCCCATCGGCACGGAAATCCGCCGTGAGCTGGAACACAGCCACGGGCGGAGCTTGAGGGACGGTAGTGAACACGGATTTCCCTCCGGGAGACATTGCAGGACAATATCAAGGCTGGAACACCCCCCGAACGCCGCTGCCTGGAGGAGACGGAGAGTGTCACCTTCACAGCACACGGAGGTAGAGAGAGAGAGAGATGGGGAGAGCGAATCCCCTGTCCCCAATAGCAGGGAGGCGCGCCCTCCCGCCAATCGGAGAGCCGCTTTCGAGGGGGGCGAGGCGGGACAGCCAATCGCACGAATTTTGAGATTGCCGGCTAATGGAATACCGCATACGAGGGAAGCCCCTGAAGGGTAGCCAACCACTGCCTTCTAGAGGCGGGACAAAGCTACAAATAACCAATCCCTCCGCGGTAGGAGAAAGGAGTCATAAAGCCTGTTGTAGAAACGGAATAGGTCGGTTTTGTAATAAGGCCCAGCTGCGGCCAGATGCTCTGCCGCTAGGAAAGGCGGGAGCAGGGAGGTTGCACGGGGTTTGTTTCGAGCGGGGCGGGGAGATTCTGGAATTTGCAAAAACCACCTGGAAACCTCCCAAAATAGTGGAGGCTCTTGGGAGAGGAGATTATGTGGTCCGAGGAGGGGGCGCTTGCTTGATTAATTAAACAAACCTCACCTTCCGGAGAGGAGTTGAACCCATTGGAAACTTACAGCCTACGGCGGCTGTAGAGACCAATACAGGAGATAAAGGTTTTGTTGCAGCTTGTACTGATGCAGGTGTACCATGGCGTTTCTTCTCTCTGTGCTCCTCCCAGAAGAACGGTCATTTCTCCTCTGGTCACTGCTGTGAATACACGACATGGCCATTTCCAGACACTCCAGTTGTCTGCAAGGGATTCCCACACAGCGGGGTTAATGTTGCCAGCCTTCCTGTCATGTTTGCAGACATCTTTGTAACAGAGTTGGTCTGCCAACAGGCCCATACAGCACATCCTTGGGGGTCCTGCCATCTTCCATTCTATGGACATTACCAATCCAGCACAGACGTCGCTGAACCAGAAGCACAAACATGTTGGGAAGGTGGGCTTGTGAGAGCACACCTTTGTTTGAGACTGTCCTGCCATGTGATGCCCAAAATCTTCCTGGTGCAGCATATATGGAATAGACATGTATAGGATTGCACTGTAAAATGGATTATACTATACTAGGTGTTTTCAGGTTACACCTAGGACTACTGGGTAAAGAAGCAATGTTGTCCACTTTTTGTAACTATAGAACTCGGCTACAAACAACATGATGCAAAACCAGGGTTCTGTTCATATAGAGTTAGTTATCTCTGTAAGGTCACTGGGGGGAGCTGCTGTACCATCTTTACTGCATCAGGACTGCTACAACATTTAAAGCAAATACTGTATCATAACCCCTTTTTATTTCAATTTTTCCCAATGTTTTTATTAAATAGTGATTTTATTTCTATGGCAGCTCTCAATTCTTGCTAAAAAGGATCCAGATAATGCTTATGACCATTATAAATATTAACCAAAATTAAACAATAAGATTTTTCATGCCATACTCTATCAGAAGAAAGAGGCAGTTAGAAAGCTTTACTAATTCAGATTCTAGTTTCCTTTTGGAGTTGATGAAAATGGTAAAACTTTCAGCAGGTTGGCCTCTATCTGCTACTTTTGTTGCTTGTTATGCCAAAGGCTTGACCTAATCAACAACATGCATGTCTTATCTAGATCTGGAACACTAATCCACATTTCCTGCAAGGAGATTATCCCCTACTCCTTTAAAAGTACCCCCAAAAAATCCTTTCCAAAGCAAAGTGAATTCCAACTAGCAGTATTCCAAGACAAAATCATTAAACCACATCTATGCACAATGGTACTTTGTTTTTGTTTAGTGGGAATTGTGTCAGTTACTGTGAATTTGATGCTCTTTTTGTTTGTTCAGGTCTATACTAAGCACTTGCCACATTATCCATAGAGCCCTGAAATTCTGTAATATCTACTAACTTTTGGGGAAGATCATTTCGAGAGTGATACATGAAATATTTCAGTTTAAAGTGGAACACCTACCCTTTGTTAACCCCCTGCCTACTGACATCAGACAGGCATCTTCAGTGTGTTCTTTCTTTTCAGTGCCAGATCAAAACATTTTTGTTTAGGCAAGCCTACCCAGACAAGTAGATGTTGATATGTTTTATCTGATTTAGTTTACTGCTAGTTTTAACTGTTTTAATTAGATGACCATAGAATGGTAGAGTTGTAAGGGGGCCCTGAGGCTCATCTAGCCCAACCCCCTGCTGTGTAGGAATCTCAGCTAAAGCATCCATGACAGATGGTTTTCCAACCTCTTATTAAAAATCTCCAAGGAAGGAGAGTCCACCACCATCCGAGGGTTTCCGCTCCACTGTCAAAGTTCTTTCTGGTGTTTAGTCAGAATCTCCTTCCTTGTAATTTGAAGTCACTGGTCTGGGTACTACCCTCCGGAGCAAGAGAAAAAGAAGCTTGCTCCATCTTCCGTGTGACAGCTCTTTAGATATTTGAAGATGGCCATTCTATCTCCTCTTAGTCTCCTCTTATCTAAGCTAAACATACCCAACTCCCAATTATTTGCTTTTAAGTGTGTTTATTGAGAAGTTTAATATTTCTTGTAAACTGCTGAGACGTTTTGTGACAAGCAGTACATAAATTTTGTTAAATGAAAAAAAGGAATGAAGTAATCCAGTAGTATACCTTTTCTATGTTAAAAATAGGATCCTGCTAATTGGATTAGTAAAGGCATGCTCATTGCTGCTTCTGAAAGACTGAACCACCAACTCCAGGTTCTGCCAACACATTAGATTTTACATTAATATTGCGGTTCTTTGTGACCTAAAATCTAACATGTTGGCACATTATTCTTAATAAAAGTTTCAAAATTAAAAAATGAATGAATCCTGCTATGAAAAGTTTGCACACATGAGGAGCACATATCCTGCAATAAACAGGGGAGGGAATAGACCAAATATAAATTATTAAGTTTGTGGCATCTTTAAGGTACCCTAAGAATTACATGAAAATTTTTAAGAAGCTGAGATCCGGTACTTTGGCACATCAGTCTAAAACTAGGTTTGAAGAAGAGGGAAAGGATCTTGTAAAAAAAAAGTTTGAGCCTGTGGTTTAAAGTTTAAAGGTTTAATATGTTAACAGAATATTTAAAATTGCGTAAATATTTAAGACTCCAAATTGTAAGTGCCTAATTATCTATTGCATGTGGTAAGTGGTTTTTCATGGAAATAATAATGTCTACTAATTTTTTAACGGATAGAAGTATTTCCATTGACTAGTTTTACCTCCACCCCTATAACCATGGCTTGGTAGAAAGAGATACAGGAATCAGACTTGGATTCTTACAAAACTCTTCTTTCCACAAAGTTGTGCATGCTTCTATAAAACAAATATGCATCTAAAAATAGTTTCAGAAGAATCCAAATTAAGATTATCATTTCTGTTCCTGGGACTTTTCTCAGAGACTCGATACACACAACGCAAGCTTCTGTGATTAAAATTCAATCTCCCATTCCCAGAGAGATAATACCAATTATGGACTGGCCCTTGGTTCTTAAAAAAGAAAGGAAATAAACTCTCAAAAACAGATTACAGCTTTGTAAGACCAAGCTCTTTTATGACATTCATCCTCTTTCCCCATATTTTTGTCCCCAAATGTTTTTTTGACAGACTGGAAACCATAACTTAGTCTCATTGCTACTTCTTTTGCAAGTTGAAGGAAAATCCTAACGCACCAAATCATGCTGAATGAAAATGTGTGTAGGAATTTTCTTTACCCTTCTATTCATATCCTCTGCTGCTTAATCAACACATCATGGAACCTCACAATGAAATTATGTAAAATTTGGGAAGTGCCTTTGTCAGGAAGGCCAGCATGGTGTAGTGGTTAGCGTTGGACTAGGACCTGGAATTATATTGGAAAAAGCCCTGAATGTAATAATAAATAAGGTGAAGAAGATAACTTCTCTGGTTGTGGTTGTTTAAAACTTGGGAGTCCCCACTACTCTCAGTGATACCCTCAAGATACAGGAAATAAAAATGTTGGGATCCTGCCCCGCAGTCAATCTATTGTTCTCTTTTTCTGCATACCAGGAGAGAATCACTAGGCTCTACAGATCATTTGCAAGGGAGATCCCTAGATCCATATTTTGTGTAGACTGATAAAAGTCTTTAAATTGCTAGCCTTTGCCAAGACTGTTGCAGAAACTAATTATATTACCTTCTTATAACAATAGGCACCCAATTTATTTCAGTACCTTATAAATATGCTTCCTTGAGCTAACTGAATATTGTAAACCCATAATGAACTTTGGGTGGTAACCAATATTTATTGCAATATTCAATAAGCTTAATCTTATGAGCCATGAAATATCCTGTCTTTGTTTTTGTTCTTTCAGTGATGTAATATGTTAGTTTAGCTATTATAGCAAACTCCCACAGTTACTCAATCCACTCGCTAATAGATGGTATTGTTATTAATCTCCATTTCTTTGCATATAAGATTCTGGCTGCTGCCAGCATATCAGAAGCCAGTTCCGCATGTTCTTTCTTCATTCAGTAAAAATAACAATGGATCTAGGAATCCTTCTTCAGTATTCCTTTTTCTCCTCCCCAGCAAAAAAAAAAAAAATCCTCCTCACAATTCCACCACACTCTTTCCTTTGTCTGACATTTCCAACACGTATACAGGTGATTCTGATTGATATTTTATAATATACCACCTACTCAGTAGCTTACAACAATTCTCTCTTAACTGGCATATTCAAATAAAATGTATGTGCTTTCATCCATAAATTTATCCAGATCTCAAATGGAATATTTGCTCTCAGATTTTGAGCCCATTTCACCATGTAAATTAATTATCAACAACAACAACCACCATCTTAGCGGTTCCTCACTTTAGAACCAAGTGTAGATGGTAGGGTATTAATGTTGGAGGAAACGCATACTCAGGCATTTAGGCCCTCCGGTAACAATGCATGTGGCGGTTTGCTGCAAGAAGTATCATTCCCCACCCCTCAAGCTCCCCACCCACTGTACTTTAATCTTGCACAGGTACACAAAGGCTGCCATGGAAAAGTTTGTAAAAAGAGAAAACATAGAAAGAGGCCCGGAGGCACCTCTGCCCCTTAATCTCATGACTATGACTGACACAGAGAAATGACCTGCCAGTCAACATGAGCATTCATATATACCTGAGCCGAGAGAGAGGGAGACCCTCCCCCACCCCACACACTTACAGAGCCCCACCCTGCAGCGATGCCCTGGCAGGGAATCCATGTTTATGTTTTCACATCCACCATGGAGGCTGTGGAGGGAGACTCCCCACAGAGTGTAGAGGGGGGCCCAGGAGAGGAGAACTAGGTGTAGATGCAAGCTCTCAAGAAAGCAGTTTCTGGTTTGTCGCAGTTGGTCAAACCTGCAAGGACATATGAAGGGCCTGCTGGATCAGGCCAATGGCCCATCTAGTCCAGTATCCTGCTCTCCCAGATGCCTATGGGAAACCTGCAAAGAGGACCTGAGCACAAGAGCTCTATTTCCTCCTGGGGTTTCCAGCAACTGTCATTCAGAAACATTACTGCCTCCAGTTGTGGAGGCAGAGCATAGGTATCATGGCAAACTCCGCCTCCTATGAAGCACACCATTTCCATCTTCAGGCTAAATTGAAATGCTAGCATTATTATTTACCTGTACCCATAGCCTGACCTGAAACTTTACGGAAAAAGCCATCCACGCAGATTCTTGTTGCCACTGCCAATGATTCCAGGTAGCATCCATCAAGCCAATCTCCCAAGTTATCGCTTCCAAGCATACCATAGGCAGATCCACACCACAGATTTAAAGCATATCCAATGCACATTTAAAACATGTGGCTACCACAGACACACACACAAAATACTGGGAACTGTAGTCAGTTAAGGGTGCTGAAAATTATAGCTCTGTGAAGGGGAAACTACAGATCCCTGGGTTCTTGGCAGATGTTATGTCCTTTAAATGTGCTTAAAGTTAGCTCTTAAATCAAAAGCTGCAGACACTTTTTGTAACTGGGAGACAGCTTCAGCAGCACCTTAGCAGTGAAATGTTCAGAATTAGGATTCCCACACTGATGCTCCAAATAGTCCTTGTTCACAACAGGTGGGGAATGGACTAAAGTCCAGCCTGCTGCAGAAGGCACAGACAAAGATGGGAGATAGAACCAGTGTCGCATCAGGGCAAGGGCCACTCTTTCTGAATAGCAGCTCACAGTCTCAGCCGTAGGTGGTGCTTCCAGATCAGGAATTGGCAACTGTGCTTTCTTTGGACTCAGTGAGTCAATCTCCTGGTCCTCACAGAGAAACTCCAAAGGAAACATAGAGTTATGCAGGGGCAGCCCAAGATATTTTGCTGCCTGAAGAAAATGACAAAATGGCAGCACCTCCCGACTCCACACAGAGAAACCAACTGGACCATCAGTTGACTCTTAACACTAGTGACAGGATAGCATCCTCCGCTGCACCTTACGGCAAAGCAGGCCAGATTAGGAGGCCTGGGAGAAGCCATGTGGCTGTCAACTGAGCACCTGCAGCCAGAGGTGGTGGTTGCTTAACTCTGCCAAATGATAGAACCGGCCCTGGAGCTCTATAATTTTGCCAGGGTAGTGTTGCCTTGTCCTCTCTGCCCCAACCTTTCTCAGTTGTTTCCTGTCTTGGGGTTACATTACTTGTAGTCATTATCTTCCCTTGACAGCTCTGAGGTAGCTGCGTTTCTTCAGAATCTGGGTGACATTAGCATTCCTCTGACCACAGCTGTTTTCTGGCAGATGGGTCCAGACTAAGGAGAGTGGGCTGTCTTCATTCTCAGACCCCAAGGCCAGGTCAGGAAGCTTTTTCTGCTGTGATTCCCCAGATTAGCTGATCCCTAACAACATGTCCAGATCTACAGCATTAACCCTTGGTTGCCACACGCATACCCGCTACCCTGAGATTGTCTTGAAAGCCTCAACTTTTGCATGAGACGGGGATCAGAGAAGCTACACCAAAAGGAAAAGTACTGTGAAGGAATTGTTTGGGAAGGCCTTTGGAAACACAATGAGTACCTAGATAACACAGAAGAGGGGGGCATTCCTGTGCACCTCCTCCATGTACCATGTTTTTTACAATAATTATGGCATAATTGGGATACCAAAGGATGTAACTCTTCTTCGATGTGTCCCCATGACCGACCATACATAACGTGCTGTATTGGAGGAGGAAAACAGGGGAGGACAGTTCTGGGACTTCTTCTGTGTATGAGTGATGATGTCCTCTGCTGGAGTGCCAAAGTAATTGACGGACTGCTCTTGCTCTGGCAAGTGAATGGGGTGATAATGAGGCTTTTGAGTTTTACTGTTGTTTGTGCCATATCAGTATAAAGTTGGAAAATAAGGTCATATGGGCACACACATATACAGTACATGCCTATGTGTGTATGTCCCTGCATTTTTGGGGTGGGGCTATGGGGGCTACCATAATGAGCTCCTGCATGTCATTTTTTACCACTACACCACTGATCACAATGGTTAACAGGAAGAGGGAATACCAAGGTGATCTCGGGTTCAATCCCTGGTATGTCTACCTAAGAGAGCAAGCAAAAGGCCTCTGCCTAGTGCCCTGGCAAAGCATTTGTATGGAACCTTTTAGGTTTCCAGGTGCATGGTGGCCTGTTTCTTACAACCTGCAGAGTAGGAAACTTACATGTTTTTGCAGCTGGGGGAACTGACTCTGCAAGACAGTAGTTTGCCACCGAATGCCACCCAAATGAGTCCATGAACTATGAGGCTTTGACACCTGTTTGGGTAGAAGGCCACATGATGAAGAATTTGTATCTGGTATCTGGGTTAGGGCCAGAGCTCAGTGGCAGAGCACCTGCCTGGCATGTAGAAGGTCCCAGGTTCAAATCTAGGGTTGCCATATTTCAAGAAGTATAAATCCGGACACAGTTGCCAAGCTTTTTTTCAGTGATCATCAAAAGTTGTTCATCAACTCCTAGTGCTGTCTCAATACAGTTGCATGCTTCTATTGTGGGGCTCCATTGAAAACAGCTTCTGCACGTCAACCAGGAAGTGACTCTTCTTATCTCTGCTGCTGCGATCTGCTGGGTGATGCAGATGCCAATAGGCAGTTGAATGAGCATGCATACTCTGTCTGTTTCCCTCCCACCCACCCCCTTTGCATGGCCCAGGGTACTGGCAACCCACACTACACCACTGCGCTGAGATGACTGTGATTTTGAACATTGCCACCACATGAGCAAAATATCAGCTGCATGTGGGAAGTTCTTCTCAGCTGTGCCACCCCTGTGGGTCACTTGCTGCAAGCCAGCTGACAACTAACACGCTAGCTAACCTTGATGTATTTCACCCCACACTTGTTAACCCAGACTTTTAGCAACAAAATTACTTGTGCACAAGGATAACCATGATTTTTGTGTGTGTGCTTAAGAAGGGAATTATATATTAGATCAAAGAGGGGAGAGTTAAAATGAGGAGCAAAAGTGCCGCTCTCAAGCAGCTGAATAGTGGCACACTTTAAGAATTCTCCAGCAAAAACTAATTTTATGGCCTCAGACAAGTCACTTACTTGGCAGCTTTGTTTCAGATGAGCACAGCAAACAAGATGCATGTCCTGCCATCCAAGTTGGGCATAAACATGTTACAAAGCACAGAGCTGGCTCAATTTTTGAGCAAACGTGACATTGTTATTTGTCGTGAGCTCTATATAAATAAGCAAATAACTCAGATGAATGGAGAGTTACGTCTGCTGTGTAAATAGTTACTTACATCGTAATTGTTTCCTGTTTTATGATAATGAGTATGATCAAAACTGTTCTGATGTTAATACCATTAATTCAGCGGTGGGCAGAAGGTACACTGGGATCTACTGGTAGATCTCTGCATGATTTGCAGTAGATGTTTCTGACTCCCAGCTGTCGTCGTCCCTCACCCCCCACAAAGAATTCTGGGCCCTGTGGTTTGTTAAGGGTTGCTGTGAGGGGTAAACTACAGTACTCATACTTCTTTGAGGTGGGAAATATGCTTTAAATGTGCTTTAAAGGTATAGTGTGTATGCAGCCTAGCAAATGAGAGTCCACTGCCTTCTGAAACAATCTGTTGGACTACAACACATGTTGTATTATCAGGAAGTTATTCTTATTGTTTAATCAAAATCCCCTTTCTTCTAATTTGAACCCATTGGTTCAGGCCCTACTCACACCTGAGCAGCAGAAAACAAATTTGCTTCACCATCTTCATCCTTTCAGATATTTGAAGATGGCCATCATATTGGCTCATAACTGGCTCTTCTCCAGGTTAATCATACCCAACTCCTTCAAACTTACCTCAACTGATTTGTTCTACAAGAATGTATCTCTCAAAGTTATTCCTGGTTCCTTTTCCTTAACGTTGATGCCATGGTGACATTCTCTTTATACAGTGGCTGCAGTAGGACCCCAATGCTCAAGGAAGACCAAACTTCCCTTACCAGATGCCCACTCAGATTGGAGATCTTAAGTTCTTATGCCAATGGAGGCCTGTGCCATAAGCTCTTTTAGCTCTCCTTCTTGGAAACTCAAGACATAGAAGAAGGCTACAGGTCCCTCACTCCTGGTGAGTTTATTGGGGAAGAGACCTTCCCCATCTTCAAGGGTTATTATGTTTGAAGCAGGAAACATGGCTAGGTGGTTTCTAACAAGGTGAGCAGGACCTGGCAGCAAGCATTTGCAGAAGGATGCCCTTAGCAGACTAGGCCAATCCCTACAGCTGTCTTTCCTCAGAACTAGCAGTCCAAAGTCAGGCCAAGGCAGGCCATGCTTGGGATAGAAAAGGAGGAGCGAGAGCTCCATTGTCCAGGATTCCTCATTTGTATATGCCTGCTCCAGGACAAGAACCAGAGACTCAAAGAGAGCAAAGCTCCAATGTGTTTACATTCCTCTGCCTGCAAGTACTTTCTCTGTGAAAAGGGAAGGGTGGGGAGAGATGGAAGCCACTTCTGTGGAAAATGATCATTCAGGATAAAAGAACCCCCTGATCTGGGAATGCAGCAGTCTTGTGGTTTTGCATGCAATGGCAAAAGATTTCAGTAGTGGCCGCATACACCATTTATATCAGTGGAAATTATTCCCTCAATATGAGCCCATGGCCAACCCCATTCTTAGACTAAGTGAAACACCTTTGTCAGGAGACAGATAAGGGCCATCATTTCTTAAGTTGTTGTTGTTAAATTCACAAATATGTTATATATAAAAACTACTAGATTTTTTTTAAAAATAGTGTTTTAACACATTTTAGAATGCTTTGCTTTGGATGTGTTTGCAAACCTGGGCTCCTTCCTTCAGGAGGAAGGGAAGTATGTAAATTCATCAATAATAAAATAAGTAAATAAATACGTGTGATATTCAAATTTGCAGTTCAGAGCCTCCCTTCATTTTATCATTTACTTCTTTATCTATCTAACTGACTAGGTTTATATAAAGCTTATTCCACAGAAACTGCCAGTTAATTTACATAAAACAACATAAAACATTCATTAAAATATACGGAGAACACCAAGCATTAAAAACAAGTTGACCATAAAAGTTGTAAATAAAATTAGCAGGGGTTTAAAAAAAAGTTACATAAAAATACATCCTCCAGTTAAAAAACAAACAAACCTCAAGTTATAAATTGCCAGGCAAAAAAATTCCAAGTTTTAAAAATTATTTTAAAACCCTTCTGTTTTGTCCATGATTTCATAGGTTTCTCTTTGAATGCTGTATTTGAAAGGTTCAAAAGAATGTTCAAACTTGATTCAGAAGTGAGAAGCTTTATTCAAACTTTTTTTGTCTTCTGCTAGTGACCGGACTGTGTCTACAGTTAACACATAAGAAACAGGAGGAGGATAAGCCTGTGAGAGGAAAAACAGACAAGCAGAAAATTGAGATGATTAGATAGCTGAGTGTATCAGCAGGGGGATAGACAGTGACTGGAAATATGAGCATATAACAAGCCAATGAAGAAAACTGACGGATAAGGAAGAATCAGGAGTTTCCAGGCCAAGGCTGCATTGGATCCCAGGATTTGTCTGTCATCACTTGAGGGTGATGATAGCTCAAAGGGTTTACAGAAGCTGCAAGACTTGGAGGCAGTGAGTAGAGCTGAAACAATAAGCAATCTTGTTGTGTGTGTTTTCTCTATCTCTGTTTAAGCCACTACAGGAACCCAACCAACTGGCTCTTTGGCTTTTCCATACTGAAAGTTGAATCCACTTGAATGGAGTGCTCAGAAGATCACCCAATGTTAATGGTATTTTTTTCCAGCACTGCAGAGTTAAACTTGATCTGATGTGATATATAAATAAAATGGCTGTGAATCAGAAGTGAGAAAAGTGCTGTAACACTCAAGTCCCTCTTACAAGTTTTCCCTAGGCCTAGGCATCTGATCGGCCACAGTGAGAACAGGTTGCTGGACTAGATGGGCCTTTAGTCAGATGAAGCAGGACTTTTCTAATGCTTCTATGAAGCTGACGTCTTCCTGGAATCTCCTGATGGAAAAGAACAAGCAGTGTTGACTTAAGGGCAAAGAGAAAGGTCAGAATCTATTGCAAACAATTTTCTTTCCCATGCACCTGGAATTAAGGGTCAGAAGACAGGGTGGGGGTTACATGTTTTCCCAATTTTTCTGGGGGGGGGGTTCCCCTCATCTTTTTCAGACAAATAAGGAAAAATTGGAGCCAAATTGGTTTCCCCCAGTGTTTCCATTTCTTCACCAGGTCTTCACATCTCTAGTGTGGGTGAAGTAGAGTTTTGATGCACTAAAGCTACAGGTGCTTTAATCCACTTTAATTGTGCATTTCTAAATTTCCTTGTATATGCTGGAATCTCTGCCGCAAAATATTGACAGACTGGAGGCACCCTATGCATTCCTCATAATATTAATCTGATCCTAAGGTGAGCATTATAACCAAGCACTGCCTTGGATGCACAGACTGTAAACCTGGCAATAGCGGCTGCTGAAAATTACCCCCCCCCCTTTATCCAATAGCCAATTCCTCCTTTGTCACAACTTTGCTTCCCAGTCTCCCATGTGAGGTCTGACATCCTTTGTGGATGATCCCTGATCCTTATAGATAGAGCAGGCAAGAGAGGAAGCCGAAAAAAATGACCAGAGAAGGAACTGGCAGCAGAAGCTGCAGCTGCCTCATGTTCAACATCCTTGGTAGTTTCAAAGCTTCAGTGCGGTTTTCTGGCACGCGCAACCTGCAAACATTAGAGGGACCAAAATATGGACTGGGGGGAGGGGAATCTCTGAAGGGCCCAGGAGAAAACTGGGGGTTCTTTCAGAAGCTCAGCTGAGAATTCCAGAGCTGGTGCTGGGAAAGAGATGTCGAGACCTTGCTGAAACTAAGACTGCACATGCTTTATATAGTATTAAAATAAAAAACCCACATCCCCTTGTTTGGGCAGAAGTAGCCCAAGCATTTAGTCATCCAGGAATTCAAACAAAAGTAGCCTTGCCCTTCTAGGGGGTCGGACCGTGGGTGGCCATGTCCATCCTAGGCTCACAAGCCACGCTGGGGTTATTCACAGGCCTCATGACATGGCGTCACCAATTATTTACCAGAAATGTTGGAGCAGGACATACAAAGGGTTTTGACATACAGAGGCGTCTGGGGAAATATCATTCACTTTGAGGCTAAGGGATGGGGCCCTCCACAGACTCTGAATATTCCCATTTCTTGGACTGGACACAAGGTGTATATCAAGGTACAGAGGCAACCTGTGGCTTCATTCCCTCCATAGTAACTGGAATGGTGATAAGCATTTTATGCTAGAATGATTCCATCGCACATCACCATGATGTTTTTTATGTGTTGGTGGTTTATAAATACTTTCATAAACAAATATTAATTTAAAATAAAATAAAATTTATTTTGCTTATGCTGGTCCTGGCACAAAGCTGGCACCACACTAGTTTGGATGACCGATAGCTTTGCATTAAAGGATCAGGGCAACACATCATAGCTCCAGATCAATGGATTCTTGCTGAGTTCACGTGTGGAGTTATTTCATCTGGAGATACTCTGCAGCCTACTTTGCCACAAAGAGAACACACTTAGTGGTCTTAGGAGCAATGGGAAGCCATCTGCAAGTGAAGATTGCTCATCATATAGTTACTACTGCCAGTTCCAAGGTTTTTTTGGGGGGGGGGGTCCTTTGGCAAGATGCTCTCAGTAGACTCCCCTCACCTGCTGTTCCTTTTACAGGTACGTAGCCGTGTTGGTCTGCCATAGTCAAAACAAAATAAAATTAAAAAATCCTTCCAGTAGCACCTTAGAAACCAACTAAGTTAGTTCTTGGTATGAGCTTTCGTGTGCATGCTTGGTATGAGCTTTGGTGTGCATGTTCCTTGCCACTGCTGTCACAGCGCATTCCCTTCCTTCCCTCTCTCTCTCTCTGGCCCAATTGGCACCACCAATTGGAGGTTCCTGTTCTACCTCCTCACTCCTCTTACTGCTCACTTGCAAAGGCAAGTGAACAAGCAGTAGAAGCAAGGATACGGGCACAGCAGAACCAAGAGGCTCTGGGGACTGGCAGTGTCCGCTCCCCACACCTGCACTATAGGCCTTGTGTCCAGCAATTCCAGTCTCTGATGCAGGCCCTGCCTAATATTATTCTCCTGTGCAGTGCTGGTTGGGGGGGAACTCTGGCTACTACCCAATATGAAGAAATACTGCCTGCTGAAAAGTGAAGGATCCCTGCAATTGAGACAGTGCTGATGTGGAACTGGAAATGCATGAAGGAAACAGATGAATCTCAGCCTCCCTCTCCCCTCCCCCCAGCCCAGTCTCATATTCCCTTATGGGTGGGGGGGGGGTGGAATTGCATTGTGTGCTGTTGCCACTGCATGGAGGTTGAGAAGTTTGAGTGCCGCTTGGCTCTGGAGAAGCCTGTTCCTGTGTTTTCAGAAAACAAAGAGGTGTAGCATGACCCAGGAAACCTGGTGAGATCCCATGAGATAAACTCCTGCTGGAATACAAAAGCACTGACATGTCCCTCCCTCCGAGGCTGCCACATTCCCACAAACACAGCAATGCTTTGCTGGCATGAAAGTGCAGCCCATGTTCCCAAAAGCCCAAGGACTAGTTATCTCCACAAACACCTGCCATACACTGCCTAGATGCCAAACTGATCCTTGACATTCATCTCTAGTCAGGAAGTTTGCTATGTTTGGATTTTAAAAAATAATAATCCCAGCATGAGCTGAGAGTCTCAGAACATGTGAAGAGTTCCTTTCCTTAATAAAGAGAAACCTGACTGTGTGAGTGGACCAGGTGTGTGCAATGAGGTTTCTCAGCAGAAGAGGAGAAAGCACAAAATACTTTAACGACCAAAAATTATTTACACCGTCAATAGAAATGTATAAAACTTATAAGGACAATATTAGGCAGAGTGTTTTACACATTGCAGACAGTAGCTTGCCTGCCAGTACTTCAGCCATACTCACAGGATTTTAAAATGTGGTAGTTAGGTATTTTTCTGACTCCCACATTGGTTTGGATGAGTGAATAAAAAGCAAAGGCTAAAATCCCTCCCATTTAAATACATGGGATTAGAAAGTGCTTATCTTTGACTAGGTTGTCCTCAGAGATGTAGAACTAAACGATTAACAAAGCTATAATTATGATGGTCAAATTGGAAAAGGAAGGAACTTTGCAAGTCAAGGATTTGTTTAGGCCAATTCATGTTTCGGAGAAATTGTCTTCTGAAACACCCTAGAATCATGGTTTTACAATATCACACAGCACTGGAGAACAGAGGAAGTTGCATTTAACAAACTTCCTGTTTCCCATTTTTATATGTTTTGCTGTCATGTAAAAATAGAATAAAACATTGACAATCTGAATCTGAATGAGAAGCATTGAAATTCACGTTTCAGTCAAACGATGTAATTTTATACCCCTTAATTTCAGCTGAGCAAAATTACTTCAACGTCTCCGGTTGAAATCAAGAGGATTTAATTGAATAATGCCCTTTGTTTTCAACAAAATGTTATTGTAAAGAGAGATCTATAAGTGGAGAGTATGAATTCAGGGTTTTCCCAAATGTGTAACAAAAGTGAAAGCGTTGTTGTTATTTTTGTGCCGTTGCAATAAAATGTGCTAAGACAGCAGAAGGGCCATGCCCTACATAGGCAACATGAATTAGGAGTGAAGTTGTTTCAAAAATATTTATAAGGTCCTGTGTAGCTGATGTTCAAGTAAGAAATATAGTTGAATTGAACAAGCACATAGCACTCATGCTTTCTTTAGAACAGCAGAACAAAATGTGAAAATGTAACCATACCACAGTGAGGTCTAAGGCAGTGTTTTTCAACCTTTTTTGGGCAAAGGCACACTTGTTTCATGAAAAAAATCATGAGGCACACCACCATTAGAAAATGTTAAAAAAATTAACTCTGTGCCTATATTGACTATATATAAAGTAATTCTCTTGAATAGGAATCAAATAAACAAATTTTTCCCACGGCACACCAGGCAACATCTCGCGGCACACTAGTGTGCCGCGGAACAGTGGTTGAAAAACACTGGTCTAAGGATCCAAAAGAGGAAGGAGGAGGAGGAGGATTTCTGTATCCATATTTGCAGAGGTAGGTGTGGTTTGTCCAGTGTTTATTTCATGTACATTTGCAATAAGTCATAAATTATTAACAGGGCAAAAAGTGACTTGGATTTACATAATCGGATTTACATTTGTAGCATACAATGGCTACAAATTTAGAAATAAGTATTATAATTTAAATTGAAATACGATACATATCCTGAGAGGTGGGGTGACTCTGATCAGGTGACCCGTGTGTGTCAGCTCATTCTGCTGTCCAAGTGCTAAGAGTTGATGGGCAATTCTGCCTTCTTATTGTCCTTATGAGATTAATTTCATAAGTAGCCACTCTACCTCTTATGAAGCGTGTGTGCGGGGGTAGGGTGGGGATCTATCACCAAAAAAGGGATACCAATTTGCGTAAAGTTCAATAACTTATATGTAGAGATACAAACTTAGAATGTATTATTATAATTTAAGTTGAAATGCTTAAATTATTTTTAAGTATTTAAATTATTTATTTATTATTATTTTAAGTATTTTAAATATTAAATTGTTACCC
This sequence comes from Lacerta agilis, assembly GCF_009819535.1. Taxonomy (NCBI): domain Eukaryota; kingdom Metazoa; phylum Chordata; class Lepidosauria; order Squamata; family Lacertidae; genus Lacerta; species Lacerta agilis. The sequence continues at coordinate 55,707,460 of NC_046316.1, forward strand.
ATTATAGCGGGGAAGACTCTGACCAGGTGTGCTGTGTGCTATGTTCCTGCTCAGTCTGCTACCCAGGTGCTAAGTGTTGCTGGCAACTCCAAAGACCCTGTTCTCCCTTCTTAGGGTTCTTATCTTCAACTCAGATTTGGGCCTAGACGATTTTCAAATAGAAGATGCCTTCAAATAGAGGACAGCTGTCTATAAAGTAGGACACATAGCCTACTGCGTGTGTGTGAAACAAAAAGAGGTTGACAATTTGGAAGATGAGAGTTGGCTGAAGGTCTCTCTGGGGGCCTTATGGAGAGCAGTGTGGTGTAGTGGTTAAGAGTTGTAGACTCATAATCTGGGGAACCTGGTTTGAGTCTCTACTCCTCCACATGCAGCTGCTGGGTGACCTTGGACTAGTCACATTTCTCTGAAATCTCTCAGCCCCACTCACCTCACAGAGTGTTTGTTGTGGGGGAGGAAGGGAAAGGAGAATGTTAGCTGCTTTGAGACTCCTTCGGGTAGTGATAAAGGGGGATATCAAATCCAAACTCTTCTTCTTCTTCAGAAGCTTCACTGCCTTGAAGGAGCCCCTCTTTGCCTTCACTTATGCTTGTTGGTTTCTAAACAAAGCAATTGTTACAAGCAGGGCTTTTTTCAGCCATAGCTAAGCTCTGGCATCTCTCAGGTGGATGCCATTGGCATTCTAAGAGAACAAAAGAGAAGTTCTGGCACCTCTTTTTTTTTTTTTTTTTTAGAAGATTAGCACTGATTACAAACACATCTTAATTCTCCAATGCTGTCTTCCATCCAATGGGAAATTACCCCAGTAGCCCTTTCCCTAGAACTTCTCACCAGATGGGAAAGTGGGGTGCATGTAAACAATAGGTATGGTAGCCATGAGTCTAACTGATGGGTGTAGGATTGTGAATCCTTCACAAGCTTTGCCTGAGATCCTAGTGGGAGAGGATGAGCCAGATGGTGAGTGTCTGACATCTCTCCCACGTCCCCTAATAAAATTACGTCACAAATACTCGGGAAAGATCTCAGTAAACACCAGAAGAAAAATGAAACCATGAACCATAAGCAGGATGGGGACTGTAAATAACAGACCAGGCCAAAAGAAAACAAGCAACAACTGTTTGGGAGATAATGTCAAGATTATTGAGGGAAGGGGACCCACCAGCTGTCTGGTGCACACATATACCCCTGACCGCTCTGCATCACACATGGATTCTGAAGAGCACATTCTGGAAGATGCTTGACTGGTTAGCAACAAACTGAGCCGCTTCTTCCAAGAACACCTTCCCTTCAGGAAGCATGCATCGGTGCTTCTGAAGCTCTCCCCCTGCCAACCATTATACCCTACACAGACTGTTTTTATGAGATTGCAAAGAGGAAACATGATCGTTCCACCATGCAGAACTGTTAGAGCTGCACTCCATGTGCAAACTTTGTAGGGAGAAGAATATGGGAACACCACGACCTTAGTACTTGGAGATAATTCAAAACATGTTTTAAGATCTATTGTTGTTCTCCATAATAATAGACTTGCTGAGAGTAGAAGGGGCTATCTCATTGCATGTAAAGCACAGCATATTTCTGTTAATTCTTGGATTGCCACCATTTGTCACAACTGTGTTTGGAAGAACTACTTTGAAACTAGCCCTCTCCAGATGTCCTTTTCTAAACATGTGAAGGAGTCAGTGGGAACGTTTGGAGTTAGCCCCACCTCTTGGATGATGATGGTGATGATGATGATGATGACGACGCACATGCCAGCAATGCTCCACGGTCAATGCAATATAGGCTTGATCAGAACAAGGCCACTTCAATATGTGTAGGGTTTTCTCCATTGAGACGGAAACCCTGACCAGTTAGGGTTCACATTCTCATGTTAGAAACCCTACATGTGTAGAAGATGTCCAGCTTCAGGCTAAGTCAACCGCACACCTTTCATTTTATGCTTTTAAAATTTTATTAAATTTGATTTTTTTTAATAAAAAAAATTGATGTAAGTCTTCCTGGGTGATTCCAATGCATTAAGAAAAGAAAGGGGTATCCTAAGTAAGTAGCTAGAAAATTGAGAAGCTTGCTTCAAACCACACCCTCAGTTCTCTGATGGAGAAGCATCAGAAAAGCAAAATACCCTTACCTTTTTTCTGAATGTGAATCTTACAGAGAACTGTAGGTAGGACCAGGGAGTCATCTTTTCCTAAGACATGGATGATGCACAAGTCCTCTGGAACTTTTTGGTCCACATCCCTCTTTCTGCACTGGGAATGAGGAAGGGACTGATCTAGCCCAAGTGAATTAGTTCTGTGTCTATCCTGCCCTTCATCTAAGGAGTTTGAGGCAGCAAAGTCACCAATGAGAGCTAATCGGTGAGTAGGGAATTAAACCTGGGCCTTCCCAATCATTTATTTGACATCCTGATCACTACACTAGTTAGATGTCCTCTGTTCCCTTCTCAGTCTGTGATTGATTTTTTAATGAACTAAATAAAGGATTCATGATCAATAAGGATCTTCTAAGGGATGCGGGTGGCACTGTGGGTTAAACCACAGAGTCTAGGGCTTGCCGATCAGAAGGTCGGCGGTTCGAATCCCCGCAATGGGGTGAGCTCCTGTTGCTCGGTCCCTGCTCCTGCCAACCTAGTAGTTCAAAAGCATGTCAAAGTGCAAGTAGATAAATAGGTACCGCTCCGGCAGGAAGGTAAACGGTGTTTCCGTGTACTGCTCTGGTTTGCCAGAAGCAGCTTTGTCATGCTGGCCACATGACCGGAAGCTGTACGCCAGCTTCCTCAGCCAATAAGCAGATGAGCGCCGCAACCCCAGAGTCGTCCGCGACTGGACCTAATGGTCAGGGGTCCCCTTTACCTTTACCTTTAAGGATCGTCTACAGACTCTAACACAACGTTGGTCATTACCCACATTCTGTGTAACAAATCGACCAGCTTGTAGCTATAAATACTCAGGCAAGCGTGACAATATAATCTTCATTAACAAAACAGAGAGATAGGCAATGAAATTGCTCTTAGATGTACAAGCATGAAATTCCAGAGGAGAAGATAAAGAAACAAGTGTCAACGTAATTATGAAGAAGACCTTCAACTAATGGCTGTGAAGGGCACATTAGCAGTATACAATGAGGAAAGTCATACGGTGCCAAGGGGCTTTCTATAGCCCTAGTCATTTGGTACATTAAATGTATGTCTCTATAGTGGACCAGAGTAACAGAAAGATGCCAAGAAGCAGAAAATCCCAAACCACAATGAGAATTTGAAATGAATACACTATCAAGGCTGGTGTTTGTTTGGTTGCTTGTTTACTCTTCATTGTATCATACAGCGAAGCAATATACCTGGTGAAAAAGTTCTACAGTTCATTAGCAAACGAAGAAGAAAAACACACTGTGATGTGAGTTTCATTTTTTCCAAAGTCAAAAGTATTCAAAACAAGTTGTTTTTGTTAAAAACAACACGACTGAATTCGTTTACAACCAGCCAAATGGGAATGTTAAAGGCTGCCTAGACAATATACCTTTAAATTACATTCAAAACACATTCTTTTCCCCAAAGAATCCTGAGCGCTACAGTTTACCTCTCATAGAGTTACAATTCCCAGCAGCCCTTTAAATAACTACAGTGACCAGAGTTTTTTGAGGAATGTCTTAAATGTGCTTTTAAAGTATAGTACCGGTACGTATCCAGCCAGAGTAAGGCCTGACTTTGCACCTTGTTAAGACCGTCACTGCTGCTGATGGCATGAATACCGGTAAGTGATCATTCCTTAAAGGATTATTTTCACTAATCCTAAAATATCTGAAGGAGCAGCTTACTATCCTTACAGAAACGGAGACAAATGTGGCCTTCAGCACATCCTTCTCCAAAAGATGGTGCCAGCAAGGAGGGAGAGAGCATCTGAACATTACACACACACACACACACACACACACACACTTCTCCATCCATTGTTCAGGCAAGCATTGTCACTGTCCAAGGACATTCCAGCCAAGCAAAAGCACTCAAGGAGGCTGCAGGGCAGAAGTGCAGCCTGGGGAGAGAGTGTGGCTTTGAGAGAGTCCTGAGGGACAGACATCAGATCTAAGGTTCCACAGCCCTGTTCACAGCAGCTTATTTTACAGTTTAGGGCCCAGGGGTCATCAAACTTTTTCAGCAGGGGGCTGGTCCACTGTCCCTCATACCTTGTGGGGGACCAGACTATATTTTGGGGGGGGGGAACGGAAAAAGAATGAATTACTGTGCCCCACAAATAACCCAGAGATGCATTTTAAATAAAAGGACATGTTATACTCCTGTAAAAACACACTGATTCCTGGACTGTCCGCGGGCTGGATTTAGAAGGCGATTGGGCCGGATCCAGCCCCCAGGCCTTGGTTTGCCTACCCATAGTTTAGGCACCTTCCTATTCACCTTGCCTCAAGCCTCTTTCGACTTTGGCAGAGCAAGCCCAGGCTCTTAATGCAGGGTCTGCATCTCCATCGGCTGAGTGACTCAGTCTCATTCCTAGAGCTTCACTCAGCGCTCCTCAGCCTCCTTGAAGGAAACACCCATGTCTTCCCTTTGTCTGATGAGACAAGATGCTGCATTTGGCCAATTGCTGGCAGAGATTGACAAGAGAATGTCAGCAAGCCCAACTTCTCATTCAGCCACAGGAGAGAGGCCTCCAGGCTATCATCCCAGACAAGCAGAGTCATGCCCTGCTCCTACCACAAAGTGGGAACGCTCTGCTCACTGGCATATACCGGTATATACCATGCTTCAGAAGAATATCCCTGCCTACCATTCAGGGGAGAAGACACACCCTTTCCATTGGCAACCGAGATCATTCAGAGGGGGAAAGCTGTGCAAGGGGGAAGCAGTTGAAAATAGCAGCTCTCCCTGTCAGAACTTCAATATTCAAACTCTCCCATGTTAGCTGCATGAAGGGACAGACGAGAAAGCAGAGGAAAACCCCCAAACTGCTATGAATTTGAACTCTGAGACATCTGATTTCAACTTGGGGAATGGAATAGCAGAGGCTGCACACAACAGAAGTTAAAATATCATCCTGGATAGCAAAGCTATGGAACAATTTGTGAAGAAGAAGTGGTTGTTGAGAGGTGTCTAGTGGGCATTGGAAAGGACAAATATGAGGTATGTTTCATTCAGATCAGACCTATAAACCCCTGGGGAACATGGAAACAAACAGGAAACAAGGCCTATAGTATTTTCAAAACAAAGTTTTTTAAAACAAACTGTATTTTTAAAACCAAAATGAATGTGAAAACAGCTCTGTACAAACAGTGAATTCTTGCACAGATTCAAAGGAGGAAAGTTGGTAGATAGCGATTGACTGAACAAAATGCAGATGACCAGCTTGTTTAGGAAGCGTCTGCTAAGCAAGAACATTGTAGTATGGGATTAAATTAAATGCTCAGGTGCCTGACCGATGGGTCCTACACTAGTGGCAGGCATCATACACACAGGTAGGGATATAAGAAGCCGCTGTTTTCTGTTCTGTCTGAATTCATCACATGAAGCACTGTTTCTATTCCACTGCAGTTCATCTTCCACCACAAATGACATTATTCATCTCCCTGTCCACAGCGGTGAAATTTCATAACCTATGTAAATTACATAACTTATTTAATTTACATTGCTCTTACATTCTTCCACCCCTTTCATTTGAGTGCAAAGGAAATGCAATGCAAATAGAGGGGCACAATAAACTCTATATAATTTGCAGACTGAAAGCAATAGCAGCAGCAGCGCTAGTCGTGATCATATTTTCTGGATTGATTTCCATTCCGGACATGGGACAAAGAAGTGAACACCAGCAATTTCCACTCCTGTTTTCATCGGAATTCTCTGACATCCCTAACCACAGATGCATGCAAGTTTCAGAGATGCAACTGTTATGCTCTTATCCTACTCAAGCTGAGATAATATAATCATTTATTGTTACACAGAAAGACATTGGCAGGTGCAGGGAAATACAAAATGAGCCAGAAGGCAGGTTAGGGAATAGCAGAAGTAAGGAGCCTCTCCATATGCTGTTGGAATACAATCCCCATCACCCCTAATCATTGGCTATGCCAGCTGGAGCTGATGGGAGCTGGAGTTCAACAACAACAGGTGGATGACAAGTTCCCCATCCCTGACTGAACTCAGTTGGATTGTGACATAAACATGCACAGAACTGGGCTATTAGGCTGATAAATATTTAGTAGAATGAAACTGAATTCAGTGAGTGAATCACAGAAGGTTGGCCTCTAAAGAGTAGGTCTGTAAATCTGAGATTCCCAAATCAGACTCTGGGTCCAGGAACTGACAGTTCTGTTAGTCTCTGTGAAGATATATAGTGAAGTAAAACAAAGCGCATGCCCATAAAATATTCATTCTTTTTTTAAAAATTTTTTGTAATGCTTGGTGTTTTTTGTGTTTTTTAATATTAAACTGACAGGGCTGTATGGAGGGAGGAAATCATTCTGACTGCCATTCACCAGAGTCTTGAGTATTAAAGTTATACGTTTAATCTACTAAAATGCTGTGTTTGAATGCACTGTATTTAAAATGCTGTAATGGAAGTTTACCTTAGGCCAGGCATGGCCACTGGCAGAGGAAGAGGAGTGCGGGGGGGCGCACCTCCCACGGCAGCGCAATCCTGGCGATCTTCGCGGCTGTCCCTCCGCCCGTGCTGGACGCCATGCCCCCAGGACTCATGCCAGCCCTGCCCCCACCTGCTCTCCGCCCTCTGGTGGCAGAGCATGAAGCCCGACAACTGGTCCTGTTAGCTAGGGATGATGTGAGTTGTCATCCCAAAACATCTGGAGGGCCAGGTTTGGCCATGCCTTCCTTAGGCAAAAAGCTTCCACTCTGGCAAATGCGTCAGAGAAAGCATTTTCCCATTAGAGTGAGATAAGCTACCTGATGACTCATCTCCGGAAACAGGAGCTGGAGTGTGCTCACAGCAGGAAGCTGAAGCTTGAGAAACTCTGTGTGTGGTTGCTTGGAGATGGCAGGTAGAAGCAGCTGGTTGCAGAGATGTTCTGCAATGATGAACAAGCTTAGGATTTCCCTCTGGGACCAGAAAGAGGAAAATTTACTGAACCTCATAAAGGACAACCTCATTGCTTGCTTGCAGTGGATTGCTTTGTTATTTCGTAACATTTATCTTATTGTAAATAGTATTTAAGACTGTTTTGCAGTAAAGCTTGGAAGTGCATTCTTGCAATGGAGAGGATTCCAGATCAGGGATACCAATGAACAACTCTAACATTGAGCAGCTACTGTGAGTGCTCATCATTCCAGACGCCCAGCAGAATTTCATTCTACTCACCTGCCAGATCCCAGTGGCTGGAGAAAGAAAAGAGCTGAGCTGGTTCTGCTCATTGTACCTGATCACGGGTGAGAAACTTCAATCCTGGGGGCCAGATGTGACCCTTCACACGTTTCTATCTGTCTCTTGAGACTCAGACTCCACCTAAGACACATCACCTCTATCCAGGTAACATCCCTCACTAGCCCTACTTTTTGCCTGACTAAAATTTCCCCTTGAACTCTGATGATGCCTCTTGATTGCCTTGAGGCAGGGTAGAGAGGGGTGTGTGAAGAAACTGGCCTACTTTACAAAGTTAACATTTGCATTAGTTACTTTGCTCATTTTCCCCACACATGGGCCCTGGAAGGCTGCCCCAATGAGCAGAGGCGTAGGAAGGTCAGGTGGTACCCGGTGCGGATAATTTCTTGTCCCCCCCCCATTGATTCCCCTCCCTGCAAAAATTGTTTTACGTTATTTCATATTTTCTTACAAAGGAATAATAACAAGTAATAATAATAATAAAACTTTTATTTATATCCCGCCCTCCCGTCCGAAGTCGGGTTCAGGGTGGCTGACATCAGATACATAACATTGGTATAAAATCAAAAAATAATTAAATTACCCCCTAAAAACATCTCAAAATCTAATTAAAGTCTAATTAGATGGCTTTCCACAGGATTAGAGTTTGGAACAGTAAGTGCTCCACTGAACTGAAATTTCAGCCTTCATGACATAGGAAAACAGCCAAGTAAACAGCTGTGGAGGAGGGTAAATTTTGGTGGAGGAGGGTCAAGATATTAACCGATATACATGAAATTTCATATATAGCTATATAATCCCTAGTATAGTAAGATAAGACCTTTGGAGCAGGCATTTTTTTAAAAAAGAGAGTTTTTTATGAACCGCCCTAGTAGGGCAGTAATTGTTCCTTGATAATTTGTCACCCCTCCATTATGGAACATGGGGCGGTCCACCCCCTACGCTCCCCCTTGCTATGCCCCTGCCAATCAGAATGTGGCCCTCAGTTTGAAAAAAGGGTCCTCACCCTAGTGCTGGAGCTACAACTTGTTGTCTTTTCTTCCCAAGACACAGACACCCTAAGAGAACTTTCCAGCTTAACTGGCAGACATCTCAACTTTCTAAAGGTTCTCAAACAGCAACAAATGCAGCTTGCAGTAGAATTGCAGAGGAAAAAAGAAACACATGAAAAAGAAACATTGAGCATCAGAGAAAAGCAAACTGTGGGCAGTATTAATTTGCAACAGAAGGTGTTTTTTTTTTTGCTTTATATGAATTGTTGTGAGCTGTTCATGGAAGCCACCTTGAGGCTTTATTAGAAAAGCAGGGTAAGATTTGGTTTTACTCAATCATCTTGAAGCAAGAATGGGAAACACAACTCATGGCCCATCTCCTGAGACAGCTACATCTCCATCACCATGTGCCACGCCTACCATGCTGTCTATTATTCTGTGAAAAGGGATAGATTAGCGCTGCAATCTGTCCTGGGATTGTAAAATGGTATTTAGCTGTTGTAGCTGAGACTGGCCTTCAATCCTACCAGCACCAACTCCTGGAGTGCTTTTGCAGAGAGAAAGATCAAATTTAAGGGGAAATGGCTTTGTGGTCTCAGATAAAGTCCGTATGAATGCATGGCCCTTTCATAATTACAATATGTTGTGGGAAACCCATTTAATGTACAGCTGCGCTATAAGGTGCACAGGGTGATAAAGGAACTGAGGACCCTGTTTCCTCTGTTTGGGCTGATGGATTGGACTCCCTCCCTCCAGGGCTGACTCAGCCAAAGTAAAGGCAGAGGAGGATAAGGGTATGGCAGCGCACTGTTCCATTGGGAGCAAAATTCATCTTGCAGTTTCCTTGACAGATGAACTCTGTCCACGATACCAGGACTCAGAGACCGGCGCTCCCTGTTCCAATGGGATTTGACAGAAGACTGCTGCACCAGGGAGGGATTGTCATTGACAGCCATTAAACAATAGAGAGTATTGGTTATTTATTTTCTAAATAAATCAGCACGCCCTGGAAAGAGGCAATTTAGAGCAGGCCCTTCCCGAATCCTGGCTGTCCCTTCAGCTGCCATCAGGCTCCAGAGAAACAGCAGCAAACTCTCACGCAAACAGCCTATTAAAAAGCCCTGTCAGAGGCACCTTGACCTGCAGACTCGCTCTGGTCCTCAGCTCCCCAGCAGCCCTCCCCTCACATGATGTATTTCCCTTGCCATTTTTAGAGCTGCATTATGTTCGCTGCAGGAAACAGCCTCTTCCTTCTTATAAACACAGGCCTGGGTAACTGACCAGCAGCCCTGCCACTCCGCAGCCACTCTCTGCCCATCCATCACATCTTGCTGTCACCCTGGCAACATTTCTCTCAGTTCGGTCCAGCTCCAAGATTTCGGGGGGTGGGGGAAGCAGCCCGATTCCAGCCTGCTGACTAATTCCTTGGAAACTCCTAGATAATACAATGAGAAATTCTTTCCAATGCCTTCTAGAATGTCCCTGGAAGGTCACCCAAAGGTTGGTGCAAGGACACGGTGGCTGATTTCCATTCTGTCAGCAGGATTTGGGCAAAGTGCATTGTGGGTGAAACGATGTTTGTTTCCTTTTGTACAGGGGTGCCAGGTGTTCCCAAATAGCTAATTTCTGCCCCTATTTTTCAAAAGCCAAGCCACGGATTACCTGGACTTTTGAAAATTTTGATAACTTTATGGAAGTTACCTTTGCAAAGCAGTGTTTTGAACAAAATATGGGGAGGCCCCTAATAAGCAGCAGTTTTTAGGTATACTAAAAAGCAGACTAGGGCTGGGCGATACCTGGTTTTCAACATTGTGACGTACCAGCAGCTAAACATGGTATTCTGATATATCATGATGTCTGAAATTGGAGATCAGGTGTGGGGATGAGGGAAGGAGCAGCCACAGAGATCGGATGGGTGTGGGGAGAAGAGGAAGTGGAATCACCTCCATCGCATGGATTGAGGGGGAGGGGAGGGGCAGCCAGTGCTGGCAGTCAGGGCCGTAGCTAGGGGGTGGTGAGGTGGGCCCCCGCCAGGGGCGCAGGCAAGGGTGTGCGAAACCGGCTTTAAAATATGTCCATAAATAAAAATATTGATTATTGCCTCATAAGAAAAGGTTTTTAAAAGTAGAGGGTGAATTGAATGGGGGGGTTGGAGGAGAGGCAGAAAGAAGAGCTAATTTGTCAGTGGCTAGGGGGCGCAATCTGGACAGTTCTGCCAGGGGCGCAAGATCACCTAGCTATGGCTCTGGTGGCAGCCGTGAAGTGCAGATCCACAGTGGCGGCTGCTGCTTTCCTGTGGACTGAGAAAAGCTGCTCCACCTCCATGCCAGGGGAAGGTAGTGCTGTGGTGCCTTAAATGAGGGTGATCAGCTGCCCGGTTCTCCATCATCATGAGGGGAAGGAGCGCCTCGCAATCGGCTGCCCTGTTTTCCCTCAGTGTGAGGGAAGGCAGCTCACATCAGCAGCGGTATCAGCTGAGATAATACTGCGATATCAGTGTTGCCTTGAAATGGCTGCCCTGCTCTCTTGTACGAGGAGCGATATATCGCTGCATATTGCCTGGTCAAAATCGTTATCATTGTGTGATTTCAAAACCAATTTTGGCCAATATATTGAAAAATTGCACGGTGCTAAAACAGACCATAAAATTTGTGATATTACCATGCATAAATGAAAAAACTAGTTGGGGGGAGGCAAGGGATGGGGCCACTGGCAGAGGAAGCCGCTTCGTCACCCGGGGCGGCAAATCCAGGGGCGGAGCATAGCTGTCAACCCTCCCGCTGTTCCCCACTGCTATATACATAGCTGTCAACCCTCCCTGCTGTTTCCCAATGCTATAATAAGGGAATTTCCGCAAAAAAGGAAAGATTGACAGCTATGGGGCGGAGTCACTCCGTAGCGTGCATGTGCAACATCGCTATACGACGCATGCATAGCAATGCTGCGCATGCGCGCTACACCCCTCCCTGGCTCGCCTCCGCCCGCAACCCAAGCAGCTCGGCATGCACTTTGCTGCTTGGGCTGCGGGTAGAGGAGAGCCAGGGAGGGGCATCAGCCGCCCAAGAGAAGCCCCCTTCCCTCCCGCAGCCTGAGCAGGAAGGAACGAAGCAAAGTAGGTTAGCCGTCGGTTCACGCTCTGCTATTTCCAGCTCGGGCGGAGGCGAGGGCCGAACAGGTTTGCGAGCCCGCCACCAAGCGTGGCTTTTTACTGGGCAGCCGCAGGGCTCGGCTTGGGTGTTGGGGGGCCCAGAGTGTCACCCCTCCAGGGTGGAAATCAGGACACCCCACCCCCTTGCCCCCCTTCCTACGCCACTGGATGGGGCCGCAAACTCCCTGGGTGCGTTCTGCAGAGCCCCAGAGGTCCCCAGACCCCTAATTGGGAACGACTGGTGTACACAACCAAATAGCCAGTGACTTTCACACAAGGATTTGTCCTTGTAGTGCAGGTTTCTGACTTCTGAAAATTACAAGATTTTAAATTGCCATGCATAAAGCAGGGTGGGTGGGTGGGTGGGGAGACTACTGACTAGTTACAGAAGCCTTGAGCTCATGGAGAGGTGAGACGTACCAATGTTAGGAATTTGAGCTCAAGGAGAAGCAAAGTGGGGATGCAGTAGAAAAAATTGAGAGAAATAAAGCAGAATGGGATGAGAAGTTAATGGCATAAGTAAGAGCAAAGCCACTTTAAAAAGAGAAAGCCCATAACTCTGTACCATGTTTTGTTCCAAGAAGTTGGTTGTGAGCAAAAATGTTTTTGTTGATATTCTAGGGCAGCGATAGCCAATGTGGGGTCCCACAGATGTTCTAGATTACAGCTCTTGTCAGCCCCATCCAGCATGGCCAATGGACAGGGTAATGGGAGTTCTGGTTCACAGCAGCTGAAGGGTACCGTGTTGACTACATCTGTCCAAGGGCCACTGATCAAAGCGTCTACTACCTGTATATGGGAGTTTGCTCTTGTAGCCAACACATTTAAAGTGACATGGAAAGCACTGATGTCTTCTTCACCACTGAAAACTACTTTGTACGGCAGAAAGCATAAATATTATATGCAGTTATTCAGAAGGTGATGAAAACAGAGGACAGTGATCTGCAAGTTTGTCAGAAACGTATTTCCTCTTACCTTTGTCCTTTATATTGTCTGCAGGGATCCTTCACATCCACAATGTATCCGAAACGATTCCCAGGAAGTGGCGTAATGTTGGTCTGTTTATACTGCAAATTAAATTTAGCTACCTTCTGTTCTGCATGACAAACAATTGTCGGGCTTTCGAGCTTCACAGCCTGAGAGCCAAACCATGACTAGGATCTCCCACTCTTAAAAAAAGATATTAATAGTAGCTTCTCTCTGCACTGTTTTCTCAGTGTTCAAAATACAGCCGTTACTCCAAGTCATGCTCGTACATGACTTGAGTTGAGCGGGTGGATGTACACAGAACAGAAGGGTTGCCTCCTTGTTCTGGTAGGGCTCCTGTGCCTTTTACAGCTGCATGACATTCTACAGGTGAAGCCTTCCCCATCATGCTCCCCAGTGAGGATGGCTGGACATGTTGACCTTTCTCATGCTGGCTGGGGCTGATGGGAGTTGTAGTCCAATGTCATCTGGAGGGCACCAGGTTGGTGAAGGCTGCTGTAGAGCAACAGAGCCCTTCAGTTTTATAAACTTAAATTTCCAGTATGCAACGGAATCCTTTCAGAAAATAATGATGATCGAGAGGTGGCCTCCTTGTTGTTTTTGCTGCAAGAAACTAGCCCAGATATCCCCCTGGAAATAAATAAATATGCCACTGAGCTACAGCCCTTTCCCAATCATAGGGACCACCTTCTTTCACTATTCTGAATGTGGCAACACTCTTGGTAGTCACCTGAGGTCCTCTCTGGATCCCAATTTAGGCAAGTGGGTGCACAGGACAGGGACTTTTCCAGCCATTGCCTCTGGCCTTTTAACTTACTCAGGTCTGGCTTTCCAGCATTATGTCAAAACATTTCTGTTGTTGTTTAGATATTTTTTTTGTCTGCTGCAATATTTATTGCTTAGCATTCTTTCTTTCCTTCTTCCTGCTGTTGATTTTATTTTTATGATTTTTATTGTGTTTCATTGTCTCATTGTTTTTACGTCTGGTTTTGTGTATGTGATTGTATGAGCCTGTTTAGATAAATAAATAAAGGGCCAAAACAGCCACTTGCAAGCCTGATTTGTCTGTAGACTTTTCATATGCCCCTCTTAAGCAATCTGGAGCCAACCATAGACTGTGTAGCATCTCTTTATTATGTTGCTGCTGCTTCAACGGCTCTCCCCTTCACACTTACCTGTGCTATTTTCAGCTGGGATTCAACCACATACCATCAAATCCAGGTTGCACACTTAAAGCCAGTTGGGGTCTTGCACAACAAACATGCTTCACCAAAAGATAGGATGTCTTGTAATAAGGAATGTGATGGGAAAATGCACTGGGAAACGCTTTGAAGCAACATAATTTCAACTCCTTGAAACAAATCAGATACAGTAGGTAGCCGTGTTGGCCTGCCATAGTCAAAACAAAATAAAAAATAAATAAAAAATCCTTCCAGTAGCACCTTAGAGACCAACTAAGTTTATTCTTGGTATGAGCTTTCTGTACATGCACACTTCCTCTTTAAATAGCCAACATCATCTACCCTTCCTGCAAACAAATCAAGATGGATGCTCAGTAGACAGGACATCTGGAAGCGCCAGCTAGAGAAATCAGGAGTATAGTTGCCTCTTGAGAAAGAATGATGGGCAGAAGGACCATGGAGGCAGAAAAAACTCTCCAGCCATCTCAACTTCTTCAAGAGAAGAGAAAGGCGGAGCCTCTGAAGCAGCACCTGGCAGAAAGTGAGAACCCACCAACTACTGTACACACAGCAAACTAAGCTGTGCATTTTATTGAACAATAAAACACTCACGGGTCATTTACATTTTTATTGGTTGAAATTCCCGTCCTTTCCACCCACTCTGACACATGCAGACACTGTTCTTCCAGTGGTTTCAGCAAACTGGTGCCAAAATCAGCCTCGTTCAGTTTACCCCTTCCATGCAAATTGCAGGGTTCCCCTTGCTCCCCCTAGGGCTGCTGCTGTGTACCTATTAGCCCGCCCACCACCACTGGGTTCCTGTACAACTGAATGAACAGCATAAATTCTGTGAATGCTGCTTTGCCAGGCAAGAGAGATGCAGCAATGGGGAAAGCTGACTCAGTTGCCTGCTATGCAGCTGTTGAAAGCACAGAGCTCTTACTTTGGCTGCTGTCACTCAACTCACATCAACCATTTCTCATAGGCCTCCTAACTTCAACCACTTGGTCGAGGCTGGTGAATGTTGAGTGAGCAGCAGGCAGCTGATCCTCATGTATTGTAGTGTGCTTTATGGGAACTGAGCCTCAGACACTGGAGAGCTGTGATCTAACAAGCTGCTCAGATGTGATTTACGAGCAACCCTATTTCAGAAGAGGAATAGTCTTAACGGGCTTTTAACAGTCTGTAACTGGGGAGGCTGCGTGGAGCTTGCATATACAACTGGCATGAAATATTCCATTAAAATCAGCCAGCAGCGGCTCCCTGGTGGAGGCATTTCCTACCCTGCTTTGACTCAATGACAACGTGACCTTTTCGCACTCCTGTAATTGGATTTGAGGACAGCTTTTACACATCAGCTCTGCCCACCGTCACTAATGTTATTGCAACCACCCTTTAAAAGCTCCCTGCCCTAAGCCCTATTCAAAAATTTCTAAAAATAAACCCTTAAAAAGGACACATTCCCAGCCATCACAAATAAATCGGATTTTCCCCTACAAGCTTCTTATTGCATTTTCCAGTTTGCACAGTCCAAGGTGAGCAAATAATCAGTCAAACGAGGAACTGAGAGGATTGATGAAACATCTACTGCTTCATCCTTTAAGTGAACGGCTGGGAGACTCTCTTCCTTAAACAAAGTCTCTCTCTGGCCCCTTCACCCCAGCTTTGCTTTCTTTCTTCTTTCTTTTCTTTCCCCCTTTCTCTGGGATGTGGTTTGAAGGTGGGTGGGGTGCAGGTTTATCCTCTTCTGGAAAGGATATTGGATGTATGCTTATTTTCATTTATTGCATTTATATTTCACCTTTTCCTCCAAGGACTCAATGTGGCCTTCATTGTTCTTCCCCTCCCCATTTAATCACCACAACCGCCCTGTGAGATAGGCTAGGGCTGAAAGGCTAAAAGGGGATTCTATATTTATACTTGTTTTCACTCAGGCCTCGAGTTTGCCTGTCGTCCACACCTTGCACTCTGCCAATCAAAGCCTTGAACTTTTTTGAATCTGGGTTTATGTTCTCTCCAAGCTCAGCATGGAAGATGCATCAGGGGCCACAGCAAAGATAACTCAGTAGAAGCTGCAGTTGTGCCACGTAGATTTTAAAAGATAGCACAGCAGTGCCAATGGATTCTGAGGAATTTGCTACCCAGTTGCCTGCTCTGCAGAAAGTGATATTTCCTTATCCATCAGTGAACTGATATGCTTGGAGACACCCTGGTTTGCCTTTCCTGGCCTTGCTGTTCCTGTGCCTTTTAACTAATGACCGAAGTAGGTGAGCCAGAACTACCAGAATGAAGAAATAGAAGTGGCGTAAAGCTGAGCCAAATGTTGAAGGAAGAATATTAACCCCATTTTCCAACCCGTAAACCTCATAAGCCATTTCTGTGGTGGCTCCCAGCTTGTGAAATGCTCTCCTCAGGGAGTCTCGCCTGGTACCTTCATTACATATCTTTGGACACAGCCAGGCAAAGAAACATTCCTCTTCTCCCAGGCCTTTGGCTAGTCCAGTGTTTTTCAACCACTGTTCCGCGGCACACTAGCGTGCCGCGAGATGTTGCCTGGTGTGCCGTGGGAAAAATTGTGTTATTTGATTCCTATTCAAGAGAATTACTTTATATATAGTCAATATAGGCACAGAGTTAAAATTTTTAACATTTTCTAATGGTGGTGTGCCTCGTGATTTTTTTCATAAAACAAGTGTGCCCTTGCCCAAAAAAGGTTGAAAAACACTGGGCTAGTCAAACCATATATGACCTTTTAAGCTGTGGTGTAGGGTATTGTTTTTGTTTGTTACAACCATGTTATGTATTTTTGTGTTTTTATCGTACACTGCCCTGTGATCCTTGGTTGAAGGGTGGTATAGGAATTTAATAAATAGTAATAATTTGCATGACCAGCAACATTAGTTTAGCGACAAAAATGGATAAGGATTATTAGTATGTAAATTTGGTCTGATTTTTTTAATTACCAGGAGCCAACATAAAGCAAATAAAGCTACTAGTAGCCATCTTAATTTCTGCTGGCTGAGCACCGACTGAGCCAGAGTGAGGGATCTACAACTCGGTCGGGGTGAGAGACTTCTACCAGCAGAGCCCCAGCTGAGCCCAGGCTCAGCGGGTGGGGGTGGGGGTGGGGTGGGAAACAAGACCGACCAAATCCAAACTGTCACCCCGACAGATCTTGGGTTTGGACTGTACTGTTATTATCCTCGGTACTCAACAGATACACCCTCCTTTGTATGCAGATGAAATCAGTTTTATTTATTTATTTACAATTGCTGAATGAGCTAAAAAAAAAAGAGCCACAGTAATGAATCAGAGAATGGGCTTCTTCTCCCAACACCGCTCGGTTTAAGAAGCAGCTTCTTGGACTGTAACTCCAGAGAAAGCAAGATCCTCCAAAATGCAAGGAGGGATCATGGGGGGGGGGGCTAGACAGGCTTGGGCATGTGCAACTGCTGCTTATCCCAAAGCTTTAAAAGGCTGGGCCTTACGAAAGAGCTCATCTCACTTAACTCATCGTATATTGTACATTTCTAACCTTTTCTAGAAGACTGCAGTGGCCTGAAATGTTTGGTGGTTACCCTGAATAATTCTGCAGTTTGTGATCTCCATCCAGATCCAGGCAAGAGAAAGGCCGCTTGGTGTCATCTCTCAGGAAGGGATTTCCCATGTCATTGACTGTCCTTCCCCAATGAAGTGTTAGGA
Organism: Lacerta agilis; assembly: GCF_009819535.1. Classification (NCBI taxonomy): domain Eukaryota; kingdom Metazoa; phylum Chordata; class Lepidosauria; order Squamata; family Lacertidae; genus Lacerta; species Lacerta agilis. The sequence goes on from NC_046316.1 coordinate 55,724,810, forward strand.
AATGTCCAAATCTGAACGCTGTCAATGAATTTCAGAAGACTTGAGAGTGATTTTTCCAGAACTGATATCCTTCCAATTAGCATGAAGAGCTGGCTAAGCATTTGGGCTGGGCTAAATATGCCTCAGTGTTCATTGTGTGGCCTTTCATGAGAAACTTGCGGGCCGCTTTAGGAGATCAAGGTACCATGTTACAACAGACACATAAACACAATGTATGAGCTGAAGAGTCTATAGCAGCATAAAACCTCAGGCTTATACAGGTTTTTCTTTCTTAAAGCTAAAATTGAACTGTCCTGGGTCCAGCAGTCATAACCCCAAAGCAATGGGACTGTGGGAATAGCCTTGCCACGCTGCACATGTAAGTTGTTTTAAATGTTTTAAACACTGTGTTTTAATAGTTGTAATCTGCCATGGAACCTAAGGATGAAGGGCAAGCAGATGGTGGTGGTGATGATGATGATAATGATGATGTAATGGGTTTACATATTTTCCCTGTCTTGTTAATATTCCTTAGAATTGCTAAGGAAAAGAGTTTGATCCACTGACTTTTGTTGTTGCTGCTGTTGCCATTCAGATGAGCGTATCCACAGGAATGATATGACAAGTAATGTTTGGCTCCTTTAAAAAGGTCAGTTCTTTCATTAAAAAATTACTGCAGAAAGTTATGACATAGAGTCTGTGTGTGCATGTGTGCATGTGTGCATGCGTGCATGCATGCATGGTTGTGTGTGTAAGTGTTGCTCCTTATCTGTGATAACACAAAAATGAATAAATCGGTGATCGTGACATGCGACTATAGTTCAAACTGCATAAACTATTGCAATAAGTGGACTCATTTAGGAAATCAATTTTCTAATTCAGCATTGGGGAAATGAGATTTCTCTGCAAAAAAAAGCAGTTGGACAGAACAACTGAGTTGACTTGGAAATGGTTCTTAATCTTCTTACTGGTGCCAGGATCTGGATAGCATGAAACTGGGGGAGGGCGGCTTAGTAGAATATGGAACATAGTTATTGCCTAAATAATATAGTACAGAAGAATGAGTGGTGACAAGCAACTGAATAACTTTGTGAAAGGCAGATTTTATCTGTGATGTTTTTGGAATAAAAAGTTTCAGGACCATCTTCAATCTTGTCACTCCTTTGCTTTATTTTAATCACAAACATATATAACTTCTGCATAAGTACAGATGTGTACGATTCCTTTTTTAAATAACAATGCAGAATGTTATGGTGCAGACTGTGTGACTGCTTCATTATCTGTAATGATAACGCAAAAACTAGTCAGCAGATGATCAGACATGTGACTACACTTCAAACTAAACTATGGCAATAATTGGGGTTGGTTTGGGAAGTCAGGTTTCTAGCTCCCTGTTGGGAGAAATCAGATTTCACTGTAAAAGGTACCAGTTGGGAAACGATGTTTTCATCTTCTGCAATAACTAGGACAGAGTGAGGAAGCAGGTGATGTGAAGTAAGAAGTAGTGGCAGGAAGGTGTTGGGGGAATCAGCTGGTGTGTGCCGTGTGATCTGCTGTCTCAAAGAATTCTGGGCATTGTAGTTTGTTAAAGGCTGCTGGGATTGTAACTCTGTGAGGGGTAAACTACAGTGCCCGAATTCTTTGAAGGTGGGGAATGTGTTTTAAGGGTGTGGGTGTGTGGTGTGTGTGTGTGTATGTGTGTGTATAATATATATATAATATATATAAAATTACAGTTGCATCCCACCTTTCTTTTCTGTTCCAAGGATCACAAGGTGGTTCTACCTGGTTCTCCTCCTCTCCATTTCATCCTCACAACTACCCTGTGAGGTAGGTTAGCCTAAAGGAGGGATTGGCCCAAGTCACCCAGTGAGCTTCGTGGCTGAACCCTGCTCTCCCAGGTCCTAATCCAACGCTCTAACCATTATGCCACACTGGCTGACCCCCTCGAGATCCTGCGGTCGGTCCACATGACCAATGCTCTCTGCGGAGGTGGCTGCCAGAGGGGGACTGGACTGCCTGGCAGCGAAGGTGCCCACCCGAGGCCTCCCTGGGCTTCGCAGCTGCTACTGCTGCCCCCCGTGGGCGCGTCCGCCCGGACACTCCGTCCACATTCCCTCGTGAGGTTCCCACATAAATCAGCGCGGGCGGAGCGCCGGGAAGGGCACTTTCTCATCGGGCGCTGCTGACAGGCAACGACAAACAGACCGGCCTGAGAATAACCACGGCCCGGGCCGAGTTTACACAAGGGCAGGCGCTGTGTAAATATGGAGCCGGGATGGGAGGGAGGGAGGGAGAGCCAGCGCCGCCGCCCGCTCCTGGCGAGGTCCTTAGACCCACTGGACGGGATGGGGGGGGAGAGGGGGGGCACGAGAAGGGAGGGGACGCTCCAATTTATCTCCTCGGCGGCCAGGGAGAGACAATTCCCCGACGCTGTGGCCACGGAAGTGCAATGCATTAAAATCCAATGGGGCTCACTTGCTTCAGTTCAGGACGTGGGGACACGATCCAGCCCAAAGCAAAGGGCTTCAATCCGGCCTGGTCCGTGGTCAGTGGTGATGAGAGTTGTGACTCTCCAGACGTTGCTGGACTCCAAGGCTGCCAAGCCACTCCTGCGCTTTAAGGGTGCGATCCTGTGCACGTTTACCCAGGAGTAAGCCCCTCTGAACTGAAGGTCCGGTGAGGTGGTAGACCAGGCATAGGCAAACTCGGCCCTCCATATGTTTTGGGACTACAATTCCCATCATCCCTGACCACTGGTCCTGTTAGCTAGGGATCATGGGAGTTGTAGTTCAAAAACATCTGGAGGGCCGAGTTTGCCTATGCCTGTCGTAGACTCCTTCCTTGGAGGTTTTTGAGCACAGGTTGGATGGCCATCTGCCATGGATGCTTTTAGTTGAGATTCCTGCATTGCAGAGGGTTGGACTAGATGACCTTGGGGGTCCCTTCCAACTCTGCTATGAATCATATGCTATGATTCTATGAGCTGTGGAATGCCCTCAGGCGACAACAGGTGGAAGCGTGCCTTGTTGGTGGTGGCCCCTGCCCTCTGGAGCGCCCCCACCCTCCTCGACGGGGAAAGCGCTGGATGCTTCCGACGTCCATTAAACACTCCTCTCTGATTCTATAGCCCTCTGCTAATGTTGATATACGTCGTTGTTGTTGAATAGTCTGATTATTCTCCCTGGTATAACAGCGTACAGTACCGGTACTTGTTTTGTAACCTTGTCTTATCTAACTATTATGTTTATGGTATATACAGTTTTAGTCGCTACTTTCCACGCAGCCACATACCTGTGGTTTATTTAATGTTGGTTTTGTTTCATGTCTGCTGTTGCTGCTATCGTTTTATTTATTATTATTATTATTATTATTAAATCGAATGGTTTAAATGTTTCAATGTGCTTTTATTTCTGCCTTCCTAAACCGCTTCTAGATTTATTTGTAATGATAAGCGGTATATAAAATAATAAATAAACCGACTGTCTACAACCTACTTTGAGTAAACGCGCGGTCGGTTGCCGCTTTCAGGGGGGAAAGGCTTTTAACAGTATCTGCTTAATTTCCCCACTGAAATCAATGGGAAATTCAAAACTCTTCCCTTTGGCCAATGTCTTGTCAACCCGCTGAGGTGAATTTTTAGTGGGGAACAGTTAAGCCAATAATATCAAACGGTGGGGCTACGGCTGTGTTTCAATCCGCGTCGCCTGCTTTAACTGCTCCAGGGATGCCCGCCAGCAATTGCTCGGACCTCACGTGGAAGTCTTTTTAATGCGAGGATGAGAGCAGACTAAGCTAAACGAAATTCGCCAAAGTAAGTGCTGCCCTATTCGCTTTTTAAAAACTAACCAAATGAACCAGCTCTGCTCTGGGTTCCAAGGTGAACAATGCCAGCTGCGAAATCGAGAAGCTAAAGCCCATTAGCAACCGCTGTCCCGAAAATACAGATACAGTACCTGTAATTTAAAAATGGTTCTCTTTTGCCTTCTAGTTTGCGGAACAACATTCACACGTGTACGCACCAGTCCGAGAGCGAAGGAGAAAGAAATGGGTGTCCCTTCCCATACGAATCTAGTTGCTTGCAAACCACCAAATCTTCCCGTACCTATTTGCTTGCATGGGAAATTTTGCTGTGGGATACAATCACTGCAACGTTTTAGCATTCCTGCTTAGATATCTGAAGCAAACACCTAGTGAGGAGTTGTTCCTCCCCAGATAAAGTGTTTAGGTTCGGGTTATAAAAAGTCAAAGGGTCCTGATAAAGCAGCGACCCCATCTAATTGGTGTTAAGCATGGTGAAGTCTCATTGTTTTCAATGGGCAGTCTTAAACGTCCTTAAACTGTCGCTTTTTGAATAAGTATGACAAGAAAGCCGCTTGATTTTCTCTCTTCTGGATCGCGCGGATTGTATCGCTCTGACCATTCTATGCCTTAGTTTATTATTACTTCCGCCTTTCCATACAATGTGCAGAAGGAGGTTTGCAATGAATGTCAGTGGCGCAAATACTAACCAATAAAATAATAAAATAAAACATAAGATTCGTGGACCGGATTTGGAAGGGGGAAGGAGATGGAAGAAGTTGCAATCTCTGAAGGTGCGCGTGGCTGCATTAGATATGTGGGGCTGTGGGCGCGAGGGTCCCGGGATTGTTGGTGGGAGGGGGGCGCTCAGTCTTCCAAAGGACGCACATTTCAGAATTCAGATGACTTGACAGGGCTGTCACCTTAACAACTTTTCCCGACCCTACGTTACTCACAGTTTGCGCGCCTTAGACAGCAATACCATGCATACTGACCCAGGGCGAGACTCGAGTCAACACCGAACACCGGGGGACTTTCTTTCGAGAAAGCATAACATAGGATTGCAGGCACAGAATTAATTTCCCCGCCCTTCCAATTAGGAGGGAAGTTCGAATTATCGCTGAAGATTTTTATGAATGGGTAGCAGTTATTTTTAATTAAGTACCTCCAGGGCTGCAACGGTAGTCCGCCAAATTAATCCACTGAGAATACTTTTAATGAACTAAAAAGATGCCTCAGATTAATCGGTCAACGTCGTGTTTGTTTTAATGTATTATTTATTACCATAAAACTGCAGGAGGCAAGCGCTATTTTAAAAGAGGCGCTGCCTCCTGCGTGTCAACGAATAAAGGGGTGCCTCTTCTTAGGAGAGAGGTCTGCTCAACACACGTTGGCACATCTAAAGAGAAATATATAACATATATGTATATATTATATAATGGAAACATGACCAGGCGAAAAAAACGCCTTCCGTTTCAAGGGAACTTTTGGCTTCCAAAAACCCTGCTTAAGATCTACCTTGCCGTCTGCTGGAGAGAAATCGGGGCGACCCTCTCTGCAGCCCTCGAGATCGGCTGTTCTCCCCAGATTGTTAGACGGGGAGGGCCGAAAGAATCCCCTGGCTTTTCTAAGGCCACCTAGTGAGATGCCTCGTCTCGCGTTCCTGGCTTCCACGTTTTACAGACCCGCGGAAGCTTCCCAAAGCTGATCAAAGGCGCCGAGCTCGCTAAAATGGGGGGACTTGGATGTTGTTTGTTTGTTTGTTTCGGGGCCATTAGCAGCCGGACGTGTCGGCTCTGCCGGTCTTCTCCCCGGCCTGCGGGGCTGATGGAGCCATTAGAGGCCACGAGGGTGGGGGATCCCTTCTGCGGCGACTGGGCTTCCTGCTCCGGCCGCGGCTCCAGTCAACATCCCCCTCGCTTGGGCGGACTCCGGCTCCATCCATTACCTTAATCCCTTGTCTAAACAGTGCGCAGCGCGGCTGGGACAACGAGGCAGCGCTCAAACCAGAGCGGGCAGCGAAAAAAAAAAAAGCTAATGGGCTCGAGACAATAACCATTAAGAGCAGCGCCCTCCTTGTCCCCCCCCCCCAAAAAAACCAACCAAACCGAGACGGCGAGGAGGCGCGCAAAGAGGGAGGCTTGGAGACAAGAGAAGGGGAGCGTGGCTTCTCCCATATCCCCTCTCCGTCCAGCCTCAAGAGTTCGGCAAAATGATAGTTTTTTGTTTGTTTGTTTGTTTAAAGAAAAGAACTTTTAAAATAAGTACGGTTTAAAGGTTTGAGATCCGAGGTGGGAGAAAGTCGGCGACGTGCATAGCTGAGATCCAACAACAAACTCTCCAAGTCCTGGCGAAGAATAACAGACAGCCTCGTGGCGCAGTTTGGTGCCACTCAAACCAGTGAGAGTCAAGCAGCTGTATTTGAAAAGATGCAACCGATGTGCGCAAGAAGGTCAGAAATAGCCGGTGGGATTCTGTTTCTTTTTATTAAAATAAAATATAATTATTAGAATCTCATATATATGTTTTCCTGCAACTCAAAATGCCAACGTTAATGCCATCTGACTCTCCAAAGATGTTCAGAATTTCGAAACAGCATTAATTCCTAAAGCTAGCGTACTAAGCGGGCCTACAAGGGAGTCGATGTTATGAGTCCAAATGCAAACCTCGGCTTCCTTCGGGACTTCCTACAAGTATGATCTGGGTCAGGGCGCAAAACAGACGATATTACGCTGGCCTTTCAAGTCAATGCTAATAATAACAGGCAACGTTTACACAGCACTTTCAAAGCGCTCTCCTAGGCATGTTTGCTACATGAAAGTGATTGCGCTTTATCATTGAAGTATGCTTCCGTGGTTCTTACTCCCTAGCTCTTTAACATGCATTGATCCTTACTGACAGCTCGATATTATTGTCCCCATTTTGCAGATGCGAGACTGACGCTGAGAGAGGGCAGCTAGCAAAAAAGCCACCTAGCTAGTTCCTAGCATAGGTGAGAGATGTGCACCAGGGACTTACCTGTTCAACAAATACCAGGAGCGCGTGATCAGAGCTCTGCATTCTTTCAATATCTGGTTTGTGTGAGAGTGTTTTTGCAAAAAGCCCGAGGTGCTCGCCTTGTTTCCCGCTCATATTATCCCTTCAAAACATTTATCCAGACCTGCACGAAACAGCAGGAGGAGCCCAGCGCAGGGCCTAGCGCGCAAAAAAACACTTTCTGAAGGGCCAGGATAGCCCCTCGGGCTTGTGGAAAGAGAAACTTAGCCAGGAAGAAGAAGAAGCAGCTCTTCTCAAAGTTGAAGGGAGTGGTTACAGCCGAGCCTTGGTTTGGAAAGAGCCTGCTGGAGGTGCTGATGAGAAGGGTAAGCGGAGGAGAAGGAAAGGAGGCGCGGGGGGCGCAACGAGCCTTGGAGAGAAAGGGCTGGACGCAGCTGAGCAAACTCCAGCCCAAACCACGGGAGCTGGGTGCTGTCCTTTCTGCGGCCTGGGCTTACTCTCTGCACTCCTCGGCGGAAACCATCCAAGCTTCCACGAATCCCCCGCCCCCCCTCCAGATTCTCCCAGGCGAGGAACACGCATTATAAATTTTACGAGTACTTTCAAATATCTCATCTGCACTTCTCCTCGCTGCGGTCGACGGCGCGGTTACAAAGGACGTTTGCCGGGCCACATCTGTGTTTTGTTGTTGCCGTCGTTGCTCTCCAAAGGCAAGGAAGGATTTTCTGCTTCAGGCTGCCCATAGGCAAGCCTCAGGGGCCCGGCGGGAGAACGCGGCCTGCCCCGCGCGAGTCTCTGCCAGCCGCCTTGGAGCGCGCAAATCCTCCTGCCCAGACGCCGGCCTTTCCCACTGCGTTATGCTGGTTTGGCCCGGCGGAGCTGAACAATCCAGCTGTTCCTTCCAGCAACAGGTCAAGAAACCTTTCTACCAACTGTGGCGTGGCAGTCAGGGACAACAAGCCTACTATAACGGGGGCCTGCGTTCGGTTGGGAAAGACCCACTGGCCAGACCTTGTTTCCCCATCCCATGGCGGGCTGCTTGGCTTGGACGCCTTCCTCCACCCTGTCCCCAGACCCCGACAAATGAGGACCAGGCAGCCCTGAGCAAGAGGGCCTCCCTCAGCAAGCTGCCGGGAGTAGAGAACCAGCGGATCTGGGTTGGAGTAGGTTAGTCTTGGCCGAGGACGGAACCAGGAGGAGCCAAACCGCGAGGCTTTGAGCGGGAATAAAGTGCACATTTTAGGTCTCCCCAGGAGATGCTATCTGGATGGATGTACTCCAGTGAAAGAGAAACAACAAAGAAACTCGCGGCACTGGATTAAAGGCTAACACATTTATTGAAGTCTAAATCTCCTTGGGCCAGAACCCACTTCCTTAGATGCACAAAGTGGTTTCCTAAGTGGATAAGTATATATAGGCTGAAGGCAGAGAAAGGCGCGGGGGGGGGGAGGTTGTCGCGCGGAGTTGAGCTTAGATTTTTTGGAAAGGGTGACCAGAAGATCAAGCAAGAGGCAGTGGTAAGTGGGTCACGGTCCTATCCAGAATACAGATGACTGCCGCGTGCCAACCCGTATTAACTCGGGCAACGCTCTTCGGGGGCCAAACAACACTAGCCGTGCCCGCCGGGGGTCCTTGCTCTACGCCGCCTTCTAACGCGATGCCTTCTGTCGTCTGCCAACAATGCCCCGCTGCTATTGGCTTGAGCCAGACGGGTCAGTCCCCGCGCAAGAGAACGAAGGGACACAATCCAGATACTAAAAAGGGGAACATCCTCAAACCAGGGAGAGCGTTTAAATCCCCACGAAAATGCTGTGGAAAACCTCAAGGATCTCCACATACTGACGACGACGCTTCAAATGTTGAACCTGGCATAAGCTGCAATAATTGAAATTAATTAGCTAATTTGACGCTGTGGACCATCTCGGAAGTGGTTAGTTGGCTTCAGAAATTAATTAGATGCTCTGAATGAGGTGTCAATTGATAGCGTGAAATCATTTTACACCATCGATCTCCACATGACTATTCATCACCAGACACAGTCAAGCTGGTTGGATGGTGTATTAATTTCACCAAGTCTTGATGCCCAGAGACGGCTAACCTTCTCCGGCCCGCGGGCCGCATTGACGGCCAGCCCCCCCCCCTCCGAAGGCCACATGCTAACGACGTATTCGCTGTGCTTGCTTTGACACATCTGCTGCTGTTTTGCATTGTCAAGTCTTTTATTATGTGTCTGTAGGTTAATTAAAAAAAACCCACAAGCATTTTTTTTTGTATCCACACCCACCCACCGCTATCGGCTTAGGTGACCCGTTTCATGGCGTCTCAGCATCTCTGTGGTGAAGACCCAAGTCCCATAAAGTTTTTGGCCAGAATGAAAATATTCCCGTATTTAAGGTCCACGGGGTACTTTTGCTTTTGCTGCAACCAGTTAAAAGGGCTTTATAACTTGTCACGTGAAATAGGCTGTTTTCTCACTCAATCTGCTGCTGTAGATTTTCAGCCGATCCTAGGCCTGTTTACTGAAAAGGAAATCGCGCTGTTGTTCAGCTGAACTTTAAGTATTCTTCGGGCTGCCGCCCAAACAGCGAATGTAAATTGTCAGGAAATATCTGGCTCGAGAGTTGATCCCGTTGGCTTCCACAATAATGCGTAACTTGCGGATAAAAGGTAAGTGCAGATTGCTGTGCCGATGTCTCCGGGTTAGTTCGTCTACTATTCAGAAGTAAACGCCATTGAGTTCAGTTAGGAGACATTCCCCGCCGAGTGTGTGCCGAACTGCAGTCCGAGGACACGTAAATGCTAAAGCTTTTCCTTTTCCGATGGTAATATCTACAAGTTTTGCAATAAACGTTTATAATGAAGAAATAATAGAAATGCCATGCAACCTTGCAGAGAACTAATTTCACTGTAAACTAATCGCACTGCAAGCTTATCGTTATTTATTTGCATCAAATCTATTTAGAGGAATTGTTTAGTCCATTTTTATTTTTATTTTTTGCCTTGAAAAATCTGTCCCACACCTTCATCTCTAATTCTTTCAGTCCCTAAACGAACAAGGATACTCGGCGTTTCTTGGGCTCCAGAAAAACACACAAATGGAGGGGCTGTGAAGCCTCCTTGCATCATAACAAAATTTCTGACAGGCTGGCAAAAACCGAGGCAGTCGCAAACCTCGTACAACAGAAAGAGTGTCTTCCGTTTATATTGCGCAGACACCGAATATAAATGCTACCCTACATCGATAGTTGCATTGACTAAGCGACCACCGCCTGATAACAAGAGGTCACATTAAAATCCGTTGGTTTCAACAGGAACATTAACTCTCTCGGATCGAAACCTCGTAGCTTATCCGAGCCGAGGCCACCCTCGAGGGGAAACCCCTTGCCCAAGAGCCCCCTAATAAAAGATAAAAGCCTTCTTTAATCTGTTCTTGAGTCGTAGGGGAACTTCCAATGGGTTACCGCACTACTTACAGTGCTCTGCAGTCCCGTCCCCCCCAAGAAACCAGAAGCAGGGACTTGCTGGCTTCTTATGTTTGTTTGTGGGGGAAGAACAGAGCCTGAGAACAAGCCACTCGCCCCCCCTTACCGGGCTCTCCGGCAGAGCCTTCCTACGCTGCCCTGTTACTATTCCCCAGAGAGGACGGAGGGGCCGGCGCTTAGGGACAGCGAAGGAGCTTCGCACGAATTTCAGAAACGGTCATGGACACTAATCACAAAACCCTTTCGATCACTTTTATTTTAAGAGAGCTCCCCGGAAGAGCCAGAGTGGTTTACCTTCTTTTGGGTTCCCTGAAAGACAGACAGAAGCGCTTGCCGGAGCCCAACAAAAACGCACACCTTTTCCTCGTGAGTGTCCCCGGCGAGTCACTATAAGAAGAAGAAATAAAGAAAATTAAGATGCAGGAGGAAAAAACGAATCTCAAGAGCCCTTTCAACTAACCACAGGCACATTATAGGAGCAAGAAATAATAATAATAATAATAATAATATTAATAATAATAATAATAATAATAATAATAATATCCCAGTACCTAAGATCACGAGTTTAGCTTTGAGATGCCGCTTTCGCGGGCTGTTTTATATCTATAAATTATATAAGCCACCACTAAGCTGGTGGCCATAACCACACATTGTAATAATACTCGCCTCTGGATATTACTGCTACCTATTACTACTATTATTGCTACCTATTACTACTTCTACTACTACTAAACTCATGCATATCTCGTCCTACGCCCACATTGGTACTGGCGAGCAGCTGCGTCCTAGGGTTTGTCTTGCCAAAGGTATGCGAAAGACCTGCGTCTCCTCGCGGGCAGGTGACCGCCGGAAGAGATTTGCTGCTCACTCCACAGGCCAATTGCCAAGCGGATGTTGAATGCTAAATTGGACAGATTGCCTTGGTCCGGTCGCTATATTTACTGCGCCCCGCGACAGGACAGCTCACCCCACGCACCCCGCGCGCGCGCACACACATACACCTTCCCGCGTTTCCTTGGTCCCATTTGTCCCAAGAAAGGCGAGTTTCCTCTTGGGCCCTTTCCCCAGGGAGTTCCTTTTCTTTCAGTTCCTCCGAAGTTTAAAAAAAGAAAAACCGCGAGTGGTAAGTCCCCCAAGGGACGAGATGGAGGTAGATCCGGAACCACAGGAAGGGAAGGCAGTGGCAGCGCTGTTGTCCAGGGAAAGGCGGAGAGGGGGGGGGGGTTGTCTAGCCATGGGGAGGGGTTGTGGGCTACCTCGGTTCGGACTCCCCCGTGGCACGGATTTTTCTCCGCCTCCTCTCGTCCCGACGGCTGTGCGCCAACCTGTGTGACCCGACGGCGTGGGCGCCTCACGTAGCCTCCCTGTCCAGCCCAGCCTGCAGATTTCTCTTTCCGGCAGGGTCTCTCTCTCTCTCTCTCTCTGTCACTCAGGGGGCCGGCTCAAGGCTCCCCCGCCTTCCAATGGGGGCGCAGCCCGCGCCCCAGCCTGGCCCCTCCTCGCCGTGACGCGCCCGCCCTGGCCGCAGAGGCGGCTCCGAGTCCAGAGGCTGCAGCTGGTCGGCGCAGAGGCTGCGACTGCAAAGGCGGAGCGGCAGCCTTCCCTTCGCATGGACGCCCCTTAGCCGGGCTTGGCTGGCAGGCGCGGTGCTCCTGCACCCAAGCCGGCTCGCTTCCCTCTTTCCCACGCACCCGTCCCCCCTCCCAATGATGCTCCCCAGCCCCGCCACCTCCACCCCCTTCTCGGTCAAGGATATTCTGAAACTGGAGCAGCAGAGTCTCGGGGGCTCCCTCGAGCCGCCCTTCCCCGTCGCCGCCTCTGCCTCCTGCCTGCTGGGGTGCCGCAGCTTCTCCGACGGGGAGGACGACGACGACGACGACGAGAAGCTGCCCTTCCTCAGCTCCATGGCGGCGACGGGGAAGAGCGCCACGGATGGGGGGCTTTCCCCAGGGAGCTACGTGCAGGCGGTGCTGCGGGGCACCTGCGAGCCCAAGGCGCTGGCGGGAGAGGGAGAACCGGCGCTGGATTCCGGAGCCGGTGAGTACCAGCGAGAGCAGGACGAGGACCCCAAGAGGGAGGCTTTATTGGGGAATCGTAGGGCCAGGCCAGCGCCCAAGTCCCTCCACCGGAACGCGGAGCGATTCCCAACCTTTCACATTGCTAGGATAACTAATTCCGAACGTTTCCCCTTCTGGATCGCAGCGTGGTTGCGCGTGTGTGGCTTGGAATCACCGTTTCTCCAGCCAGAGGGGATACTGAAAGTGGGACACGCGACATCCGCGTCTCCAGGAGCACGTCGGCACGGTTCAGCGCTGCTTAGAAGTGCTTGGGCACCTCCAAACCCAAGTCGCTTAGGCGGACGCCTCTTCCCTCCGCTGAAAAAATATCTGTGGCTCCGACTCACAGAGAATAAGAGCATAAGTCCCTTACAACTTTGAAGGACTTACTTCCGAGTAAACGTGCTTAGGCTGCTATCCGCTCTACACGTCTCTGAGCGTAAGCCTCCCTGAACACAACGGGACTTGCCGTTGGGTAAAATGCACCGGATTGGGTGGTCACACTGCAGCCCTGTTTGACTCGGATGTAAGAGTTCAGTTAGTCCCGCTTTCCCAATGGAAGTTTGCCTCGGAGTGCATCCTCCTAATACTTGAGAGAAGGTCCTGTGGACCTGGCTTACAAGAAAGCGTCCTCGGTCCAGCTGGAGACTTAGGCAGAAAGGGGACGATTCGTTTGGCCATGCCGAGCCATCCACATCCCAAAACAGAGGCAAGGAAACGCTCTGAGGCCCAGCCTCGCAGCCTTGGTGGTCTGGCGACAAGAAGAGCCGCCTTGGTGGAATGATGGTGCAGCTGGCTCCAATCCCACTCTAGGAAAGCACCCGGTGTGAGGTGGAGTGGAGTGGTCAAGGGACGGTCAAAGCGCGAGGGGATCTAGTTGGGGATCCTTCGCGCCAAGGTTTTGTCCGAGGCGCGGCAAGCAAAGCTCTTGTTTGCGCTGTGTCAGTCAGTAACGGGCCTGGCCTGGCCTCCCTCCTCCCTCCCTGGTAGGGAGGAGATCGTGTTCGCACTGCGGGATCTTGGGGGGCATAGACTGCCGTCTGCTTCCTAAGTAGGCATAAATCCATTTCCCAAGTCCTTGCTTCCTTCCGGCTGCCGTAAGCAGTCCCGGTGGCACAGAGGGAAAAAACACACACTTCGCTCCCTCAAGTTTTTCTTGAGTTGGCTGAGCTCCTGCAGAATGCCAGACGGCGCTGGCTCCTTCATTTGCAAGGCCGGGAAGCAGCGGCCATATTCCGTTACGGAAGACTCAACTTTCTATATTATAATAATAATATTAATACTACTACTACTACCACTTTGCAAACCGTGTTTCTAATTTGCTCCGCCTATAGAATTACAGGCGCGCTTTTCTGCTGCAGGCCTATTTTGCGGGAGAAGAGTTTTGGGGTTGTTGTTGCAGCTGTGTCTTTATGCCTTTTATGGCTGCGGTGATATGCACCCTTAACCTGGGCATAAGCCCCATTGAACAGAGCGGGACTTACTTGTGGGTTAACCTGCCTAGGAGTGCCGTGTAAGACACTGACGGAATTATGTTGTGACCCGGTATTCGGTGCATTAAAAAAGAAAACGAAAACAGATGTCGGCCCTTCCAGGTGCCCGTGCAACGTGTTCTCTCCTCTCCCTTTAAATAATGTATTCATCTGGCTTAAGAAACGAGTAAATGAGAGGCTTCTGCAAGGTGATAAGGGTGTGTGTGTGTGTGTGTGTGTGTCAATGTGTTGTACCGGTCCCTTGCTCCCCGGTTCTTGACTCGAGCATCTCTCTCTGTTGTTCCCTTCTGCAGGGAAGGAGCCCACGGAGGAGTCGTCGGAGCGGCCCAAGGCGCGCGGCCGGAGGAAGCCTCGGGTGCTCTTCTCGCAAGCGCAGGTCTTCGAGCTGGAGCGGCGCTTCCAGCAGCAGCGCTACCTGTCGGCCCCCGAGCGCGAGTTGCTGGCTAGCAGCCTGAAGCTCACGTCCACGCAGGTGAAGATCTGGTTCCAGAACCGACGTTACAAGTGCAAGCGGCAGCGGCAGGACAAGGCCCTGGACTTGGGCGGCCCGACGGCGGGGATGCCTCCGCCGTCGCAGCAGCCTCCGCCTCCGCCGCGCAGGGTGGCCGTGCCCGTGCTGGTGAGGGACGGCAAGCCCTGCCTGGGTGGCTCGCAGGCCTACAGCGCGCCCTACAACGCCGCCTCCGCCTATCCTTATAATGGCTTCCCCAACTACGCCTACGGCGGTTCCCCAGCGGCTGCTTACGGGGCTGGCTACGGCTGCAGCTACCCGGCGGCAAACAGCGGGGGCCCGTCGGTGCAGCCACCTGCGGGGCCCTACATGAACATGGGCGGCTTCGCGGGCGGCGCGCAGCCCCTGCACCAGGGTCCCGCGGGGCCTTCCTGTAGTCAGGGCATCCGAGCTTGGTAGCCCCGGCCGACGGAGAGATCGAGCAGCGAGCGCGGTTCAGAGCCACGAGCCCAGTCCCCGGTCGCTGGCTGGGGCCCGGCGAGGCAGGCGGGCAGCCGGAGAAGCGGCGCTTCCTCCCGACTGGGAGACCCGACCACGCAAGAAGGTGCGCCGCGCTAGCACAGGTCGTGGCTCCATCCTCCACCCTCAGCACCTTGCCAGCCGTGCTTCAGTCCACGGTGTTACACGGCCTCGATCGCCGCGGCGGCACCGGCTCTGCTGGACACTCTTCCCACTTGGACTCTCTTCCCTCATTCCCGGCGGAGCTGCCCGCAGCCAAAGCTCTCCTGGGGAAAGGGGCGCGGCTAGAGACTCCGCGCCAAGGCCGAGCAGGAACGGGAACGGGTGGAGGCCAGGCTCTGCCAGAAAGCAGCTTCGCTTGTACAAAGCCAAAGCCGGGGTGGAGGCCGCCGCGAGCCACCCCTTGTTGTTGTCGTTTGTTTGTTGTTGTTGTTGTATCTTAAAAGTGTATCGATGTAGCCACCGCTGCAAGGAAGTTAAAGGATCCAATAAACCAGGTGCAATATCCATCGCAGGCTTCGCACTGGCGGGGCGGGAGAGACCGTCGAGCGAGCGCATTTGCGGGGTCTGGGGTTCCTCCTCTGGCATAAGTGTCCCTTCCAGGTAGAGCTCCTCTCCTGTTGGCGCAGGTTTTAAACAAACCAACAAACC
Organism: Lacerta agilis; assembly: GCF_009819535.1. Lineage (NCBI taxonomy): Eukaryota > Metazoa > Chordata > Lepidosauria > Squamata > Lacertidae > Lacerta > Lacerta agilis. Next base: position 55,740,240 of record NC_046316.1, read on the forward strand.
ACGCTGCGCACCTAAAATGCGCAAGTGTTGCAGGAAAAGTCGAAGCCACAGAGCCGCTTTGCCATCCTAGATGGCTGTCTCTGAAGCTTCTCCCTCCTTCCTCCTCTTATCCTTCGACAGCCCCCGTTGCCCCCTGCGGTGCAACAGAGCCCACCTCAGATCCATGCAACTTCTGTGGGACAGTTATTCATCCTAACCCACCAGCCGAGGTGGATTCATGCCGCCTCCAGCAACCTGGAGGTTGTAATCCAGAGTAACTTAATCTGGAGTCAGTTCCTCCGGAGGGCAGGCAAGCCCAAAGGAAACCGCCCCGTCAGGACCCTGAGCTGCTTCAAGAAGCTCGAAGGCCGCGAGGGCTACGGAGCGTGCGGCTCTCCAGACGCGGCTGGACTACAACTCCCATCAACTCCGAGCACGATGGGAGTTGGAGTCCTGCAACCTCTGTAGCCCACAGGCTCCCGGTTCCTGAAGGGAGAAGGTAGGCCCGTTAGCCAGTCGACGGGCGTTGGAAGGGCCGCCCAATGGTCGTGCTGAGGCGGGGGCGACTCCCCTCCTCCGCCTCCCTGTGGCGCCAGCCCCAAGCGCCTTCGTGGCCTCGGCTCTCCTATCATTTGGATGGCGCTGTGGAGGCGCCGGGAGACGGCGGGCTGCGCGGCCGGGTACCTGCCCGTGGCCGGAGGTGTCGCTTTCTCTCCGGCCTTTAATAGGTGGCCTGCCGGCCGCTGTAATCCCCTTGTCCCGGGCGAGGAGAGGGTGCCAAGGGGCTGAATGGGGCAGCGCCCGGCGCGGAGAGGCCTATTGTGGCGGCCGGGCCGGCTCTGAAAGGAAGCGCCTGGAAGGGGCCGAGAAGCGGCGCTTATTGGATTGGGGGACAAAAGGCGGGCCGAGGGGGGCGACGGACAAAGGGCGAGATTGACGGCCCGCCCTGCCTCCCCCGCTGCGCCCGGGAGGGCGGGGGAGCTGCGGTTTTGTTCCCCTTTTTTATACCGGGGGGCGAGCGGGGGATTAGGAGGCGCAGTTCAATGTTGGGTCCGCCCCCGCCCTGAGTCTGCGGCGGGAAGGCGTGCCGTAGGGTCGGGGAAGGTGGGAAAGCGGGGCTCTTGGGAAGTGGCAGAAGCAGACAGAGAGTGTATATCCCCCCCCCCCCCAGTACAGGAAAAGAGCTGCTGTGTGACTCAGGCCTTACGCGAAGAAATGTACCTGGGTTGGGAAAAGGTACTATAATGCACATGCTTGAAAGATGCCTCGCCGTAAGTTGTGCTTTGGCCCCGCCCCACCAGGATGCCCTCGAGTCATCTTTACCTCACTTGCTGCGAGACGGATGGGGTAGCCTTCGGCAAAGGCATCGCCGAGGACCTCCCCTCTCGGTCTGCCTGTGCTGGGGACCCAACTCACTGGGACAGGCAAGTCGACACGGCACGTATGTCCGCCTCATTCGTTGCTCAAAGCAGGGTTGTCCTTTCCCACGTGAACAGGGGTGCCAAACTGAATAAAGTATTGGAGGGGGAGTAAGCCCCGCCCCGCATAACCGATCACATGATGTGGTGAACGCACATATTTGAATGGCAATGCCCCTCCATTGGGGGAGGGAGCCTCCTCAAATATTTTAGGGGAGGGCGAAGACCCTCTCGGCCCCCTAGGAGTTGGCTCCTATGCACGTGAATGGCCGCGAAGAGATTTCTTACAGTTTAGAAAGGCCGGACGCAACTGCTGCGCAAAAGGGGAGCTGATTCGAACCTGCGCGCGAGCTGTGGCGGCTTGCCCCGCAAGAGACCCTGCGGATTGTAGCCCGGCGACTGTGAGAGGAGCCCCGTCCTGTGAGGTGAGCCCTTGGCTGTTAAAATGCTCTGGAACAGGAGCCTAGCGCCGAAGGTGTCAGGTTAGCCAGGGGAGACGGCTCCATTAAGGGTCAATGGGGCGCTGCCTCCACACTTGCAATCGGTCCAGAGCGTAGCACTGTCTGATGAGAACAAAACTACAGTTTTTTTTTTTTTTTGTTTGCTTCGGTTCTGTCTACTGTCTGGGCTTCCTGCTTTCTTCCCTGCCTGCTGCAGATGGGCCCCACCAGCCGCCCGCCACTGAATTAGTTGGCCAGGGAGACAGAATGAAAAAAGTACAGTAAGTTTGGTGAACAAGGAAGAAACCACCAGGGGGCGCACCCAAATAGACCTCCCAGATTTGCTGCCCACAATATTAACTGAAGGAATGAAGGGGCTGGGGTGTGTGTGATATAATCACAGAGTTGGAAGGGATCCTGAGGTAAAAAGTCCAATGGGTAAAAAGAGATTGCATTTGCTGCCCACCAGAGGGAAAACATTTAGGGATCTGTTTATCACTCCGTTGGTGGTGGAGTTACTGTAGGAGTCGCTTTGCCTCCTTTCGGGTGATGGGAAAAGAGGCAGTTGCCACTCCCATAAGCCTGAATCACAGTCTGAGTGTGCTGTGAGGCAGTTGGCAAATGACACAAATCCCTTTGACCAGACTTTAAACTTCTGTGATGCAATTGATCAGCGCATCTGGCTATTAACCAGAAGTTGGTGGTCCCAGCCAACCCAGGAACAGCTGTGGATGAGATTCTTGCATTGCAGGGGGTTGGACTAGATGACACTCCCTTCCAACTCTACTCTACAATTCTATGCTTCTACCCCCTAAAGACATTGTTGGACAGGACTCCCATCAGCCTCAAGCCAACATAGCCTGGTGTGGAGACATAAAATTTTAAGGAGGAAGGGGGCAGGAGGAAGGAAGGTTTCTCCCTGAAGGGAAAGGACCAGAAGAGGTGTTGAAGGAAATCAGAAGGTGAGACAAAAGATTACTACTGTGTTTATTAATAATACATAAACCTGGAATAGAATGGAAGAGGAATAAGGCTGCACTAATTATAATAGAATATGATCCGGATAACAGATCCTATTCAGCTCATTTCTTCTACCTAGTTGATTCTCTTGCTTTGAGGCAGGGGCAGGGAACCTCAGGCCCAGGGAGCAAAAGCTGCCCTCCAGGCCTCGCTGTCTTGTCCTCAGAACATATCATACCTGGCTTTAACTCCAGATGTTGTCTGTCTTGAACTGCTCTGACTTGCAGCTGCTCTCCAGAGTTTTGGACGGGGGACATCCTCAATCCTATCTAGAGATGTTGAGGACTGAATTTGGAGCTTTTAACCGGCACTGCTCTCCTGTCTTTTGCAGCAGCCTGTCAGTAATTAAGCAGGTATAGTCCTCCCCACCATTTACCTTAGTCCCAGGAAAAGAGGGGGGGACTCCCATTGCCAGCTAAATTTCTGCCCAGAGGTGCCAACTTGAATAAAATATTGGGGGGCTTGTAAGCCCCCCCATAATCGATCACATGACACGATGCACACACACCATTTGAATGGCAATGCCCATTAATGGGGGGGGGTCAAATATTTAATGGTGGGCTAAAGCCCCCTCGGCCCGTAGGAGTTGGCTTCTATGTTCCTGCCTGTTAAGTCACTGCTGCAGGAAGAGGGATTGATAACTTGTAGGTTATGCACAAGTTCCAACCCACATCCATAGTTTTCCTGAAAGAATTAGCAAAAACCACATGCTAGGAACTCCACTAGTGTGCAGGTACTCTGTTTTTTCCTGTTGCCCCACTACCCAGATCTAAGCCTTGGCTTGACTTAGCATTATGTCCATACTGAGCTTCACGGTTTGTCTTGCTCCTGACAGTGCACAAGCTGCAACTAGGGGTTGTTCTTGGCTTACCAATTGTGGTTTGCTTGCAGAAGACAAGCCACAAGGCCAGGCTTGGATAGAACACTAAGCCAAACCATGGCTTAGTTTCAGGAGTGTGGCAGCAGGATTTCCCACCTGTACCTGCATGCTTATGCATTCTTGTTTATTCATGGTTTGAATTACATGTGAACTGGGCCACAGAGAAAATCTTCTCAAAATTAATGTTTACATCACCTCAAAGATTGAGGGGAAATGCCAGTCAGGAAGTACCAGGCTCTTCTCTGCATTGCTGCAACAGGTGAGCCTTCTTGTCAACTTTTCTTTCCCAGGAAGACAAGAATTTCCTGTGAAAGTCTACCCTTCCAAGACAGGTCAAGTCAGCAAGAAGCACAGCTGGCAAAACCATGTAGGAACAGGCATTTTGAACATAAAATCTATTTACCCTTTTGGTTCAATTTCAAAGCTCTAAAACATCAGTTCTCTCTCCATCCCTCACATAATCCTAATGCAACAGTAAGTATGCATTAGGAAATCTAAAATTTGGCTATATCCATCATAAGCCAGTGAAGACAGATGTATTAGTTTTGAGGTTTCACTTTCCTTGCTGCAAAAGGCAAAGGGCACACATAGGAAGCATAGGCTGTTCAGTAAGACACTGGCTCAGTCAGAGGTTTATATTCACCTCATTTGTGTATTCCTCTTTCTAAATGACATATTCCAAATCTTGGGATCAAGAGTAGGAGGTAAGATTGCCACACTTCCCCCCCTAAGAAGTAAGATGAAGCCCATTAACACAGTCATCTTTGTTGGCCATTCCAAGTTAAAAGTTACCTGGAACCTAAGTGCCATACTTTTGGAGTTCCTGCAACATGGAGGGCCAGCATCATAGGACAAGGCAAGCAGAGAATGCATGCTTTATAACTGCAGATGGAACAATGGTGTTCCCCAATATCACCTGTCTGCCTGTTCTCAAACTACTCATATTACTACTCTGTCTGGTGTGATAGAGGATAATCGGAACAAGAACTATTTTTTTTTACCTATGTGCACACATGCACCTGTGTATTTTCCATCACAATATATATACTACTGGAGGACACTGCAAGCCATTTGAAAGAACACCTGACTGAGGCAGACACTGCATCTTTCCCTCTGCTACTATAAGAATGTGTGTTTGAGCTATGTTGGTAGGTAAGAATACCACTGAAATATATATGGGAGGAACAAGAATCACCTAAATCTGTCAGTTGCCTGGTGCTGGTATCCTGTAGGAACATAAATGCTCTCCAAATACTGTTTAATCACAATAGAAAGCTGGTTCTTCATGGATCAATATTAGTCAATACAAGATGCGGCATTATATGATACTAATCTCACTTCTACTCTGCCACCTACCACAAGGGGAAACAATTTAGACCATCCTGCTATAGGTTGGTCCAACTTACCTGTAACAAAGCCCTATTGAGCTGCTAAAAAGAGAGCAAGAGATAAGGATAATAAGAGCAAACAAGGGCTGTGACGATAAAGCAGACTTTATTGGAGGTGCCAAGGGCCACAACAATCAAAGCCTTCCCAGAGAGCATGAGGTTTGTGTGTGTGCTACTAGACAACAGCTGAGCTAACACTTCCCCTGCCTCCATCACCATGCAGTCATAACAGCAACCCGGTCGGTATGCAGGTCATCACCCCAAGTTCCAATGTGCTCACAGTAGCTCATGGTAGTCTCCACCTCTTTTAAGGGAATACAACTTTTGGGGCAAGGGAGATGCTTGTTAGGTGACAGGCTAGAAAAGGGCAGGCCAAGCTGCTGCTCATTGTGTACTATCCATTTGGGAGAAGGATGATGGGCTGTGCAAAATGCAGCAGCAGGCAAGAGGCGGCATCGTTATTCCAAAGGCTTGCTTGTCATCTGAGTCTGGCACCAGCCAATCCAGCGGGTGGAGTCACATTTCACTTCCCGGCCAATCGCTCCTCCTTTCGCTTGGTAAGGAAGTATTTGAAGAACTCATACACAGACCAGGCAATGGCTGTGGAGGGCATCTGGTAAATGACACGTGCCTGTACCCCTCGAAAATAGGCAGTCAGCCCACCCACGCGGTACACCGTCCTGAATGCATGAGCCATGCCTGTAATGTGCCCACTGATGTTGGTATTCAGTGCCAGGGCCTCCTGGGTATTCAGCAGTGTCTTGCAAACGTCCAATGGGGTGGTGGCAGCAGCAGCAATGGCCCCTGCACAAGCCCCTGCCACCATATGGGAACTAGGGTTGTACTGTCTGTGAGGATTGAGGTGCTCCTGCAAAGATTCATATGCCATGAAGTGGATGGCCTGGAAGGGGATGTTCATCGTCAGCTGAGTGGTGTAGCTTCGGTAGAAAGCTCCTGCCCCTTCATTGCACCATACAGCACGTACACAGTCTGTTGCTCGCTGGTATGGAGAGTTGTACATCTGCATTCTCTGCTTTACCACTGATTACAAGATGACAGCAGCAGCCCAGCCATGGAAACGAGAGAAGGGCAGGGAAGAGCAAAGAAAAGAAAAGAAAAGAAAAGAAATAAATAAATAAATGCGGTGATCTGAACAGTGTGCATACTATGTAAACACTTTAATAGATTCAGGGGCCACTGCATCCCTCAAACTTGCCTCAGTGTGATCTATCTATCCACCCAGCAAATCCTGCAGAACTCCACAATTCATGAAAAAACAGTAATACCCCAAGTCTGGAATTGTGAGACACCAAGTAAAAAACTGGGGTTACTGAAATGAGATCTGATTTTGCCTACACAATGTAGGGAGCACAAATATGAAAGACAAGTTGCACTATTGTTTTTATGTCATTTATCAACACCAAGAGCAAAGGCAGACACAAATACCTTCTTTGCTTCAGCCAAGTCTTGTCCACCACCCACCAGCAGCATCCAAAGAACCCTTGTAGTAGGTAAGGCTCCATATCTAAACTGTATCACAAGCAACATGAAAGCACCCCCTGGTGACAAGAATGGAGCAGCACAAGCCGCATGAAAGTTGCAGGACTGCTGGGAAGCAACATTACCTTCTGCTGGGTTCATGGCTGCATCATGAAGCAATGTTGCCACACAGCCTGCTGCGCCTGCAAAACAAGGACTATTACATGTGAAAAGTGGGAAGAAGACCTGCCATTGTCCTAAGGAGCTCTCAGAATGTACCACCAGAAGAGTGTATGCAAGCAAATAGGGGCACCCCCCTCCCCAAGAGAGAGTGAAAGTTCACTGAGAAGTTAGCATCAGTTTTCAGAAAGGGAATATCAGAAATATTCAAGGCTCCAGTGCAGGCAATATTTATCATATTAATCTCAACCCGGATTGGGGGAGGGGGGAATCAGATGACTAAGACTGCAATCCTAACTCCACTTACCTTGGAGTAAGTCCCACTGAATTAAATAGGACTTACTTCTGAGCAGGCCCGTCTTAGAGGGATCTGCCGCCCTGGCGCAGCGATCCCTCGGCGCCCCCAGCCTGCCGCCTCTCCGCCCGCCTTCCTCCCGCGCTGGCCGCCCCTCGGGAGGGGGGGTGGGCGAGCGGGGGATGAGAGGCGTGGCGTTGGAGCGGGCGCCCGCGCTCCGGCGGGCGGAGGATGAGGGGCGGGCGGACGGGCGCTCGCGCACTGGCGGGAGGGCGGGCTGCAAGCCGGTGGGGGGGCGGGCTGCAAGCCGGTCACCCTCGCCTCCCAGAGCCCCAGCTGGAGTGCTGGAAGGTCGCGCAAAGCCCCACGTCGCTTCAGCGCTCCAGCTGGGGCTCCGGGAGGCGAGGGCGGGCGGCTTATAGCCCGCCCGCCCGCTGGTGCGCGAGTGCCTGCCTGCCCATGGGGGCGGGGGCGGGTTGGGGAGGGGGAGCCCGGTATGCCGGCGGGCTCACGGGGGCGCCCCTGGGGTGCCCTGCGCCCTGGCGCGCCGCGCCACCGGCCTCTATGGATGAGACGGCTCTGCTTCTGAGTAAACATGGTTAGGATTGCATTGTAAATTATCTATCATCTTTAATTCCTAGAGCATAGAAGAGCCAAGACCGTCTTGTAGCTATTTAGGATTCTGCCGCCGTCCTGCTAACACATCCAACAAGCTTCAGAGTCAGACGAGTTAGTTCCAAAATTCTAGGATCTCCAACTAATTGGGTCTTCCTATTATCTGTCCAGAGTATCAGAGATGAAGGAGCCTCAGAAGCATGCTAGTGTGAAAAAGTAAATGTAAGCAGACCAGACTACAACACGTTACAGCAAGCTTGGGGTTCTCCCCACTCAAAAATGAGGATGCTAAAAGGACAAATGTAAGAGCAGATACAAACATGGACAAACCTAGGACAGCTGCTTCAAAGGAAGAGCGCTATATAAAGTCAAAATGAAATACAAACAGCAGCAAACCCATTCTATCTTCACAATAAAAAAGTTTCTGTCTGCTCTGATGGAAACTGCAGCTGTCTGCCCCATCTAATTCCCACAATCCCTTCTCATTCACAAATTCCCTTCAAAAGTCAATGGCAAATCCTACATTCCTAATTATCATAGTTAGATAATGCTTGGAGTGAAGCAGAACACAGCATTAGGGAAGAATGTCAATAGTAAACAGGATTCAGAAGTTAGCAATATAAGAGCAGTAAGAAAGAACCAGGCATCCAGTTCTTCATTTCACTAACAGTCCTAGCTGGGGACAAAGGAACCCTCAGGGTGGGGCAAGGAGGCAAGAAGGGACAATACCGTTGGCCACGTGACTATTGCCCCCAGCATGGATAATGTCGGTAAGTGTCTTTTTCAACTTTTCATAGCAGGCGAAATACAAGGCATGAGCAGGGCCTGCCCCTGTGGCTGTGATGTTCAATCCACGCATGGGTCGCCAGATCCCTTCAGTCCGCACGATCCGCCACAGGGCCTCCAGCACATTCCGGTAGCGAGCAGCAGGTTCCGGTTGCAGGCTCTGCATCCTTGTCTGCCAGCGCAGGGAGGGGAGCAGGTTAGATATGCCAAAGGACTTAGCCTAGTAAGCGCTCCACACCTAGCTCTCCCAACCCAAGACACTCCTTCCTTTGAGAGACATTCAGCTGCATTTGATGGCTGCACACAAAAGAGTGTGTATATCCCCCCCTTTACCCCTTCCTCCCAACCCTAAATATTTCCGGAACCAGGTCGGTCGCTTTGGCGGCAAAAGTGAAGGCCTGAAACGTGATCAAGGAAACCGATCTTGCTTCTTGTCAACTAGTGGAGGCAACACATAACTCTCCTGTCAAGTGATCGTTCGTTGGCACTTCTGCCATTAGCCAGCAAAAGAGCCGAGAACGTGTTTGATCCATCCCTCCCCAAAGTCGTCAGCTCCATCACATTCATCGGGAGACACCTCCTTCGCCTGTCAACTCTGTTTTTTTCCCCTTTTGCTAAATTCGGATCGAGTCGGACGGTCCGGTGATGCGGATTAAAGTGCAACACTAATGAAGATCGTGTACCGGTTAACCGCTCTCAGGTCCTGCCCAGTGACTCCCGCTTCTCGTCTCAGCTCCCCGCCGCCCGATTCCCGCCAGCACCCGCCCTGCTCCCGGAGGCGCGAGAGCAGCTCGGCGCCCGTTCTCACCTTGACACAGTCCACCGGGTACATGAGGCTGTGCTCCAGCACCCCCGCCACAGCCCCTGCGAGCATGTGGGTGGAGGCGGCGGAGCCCCGCGGGAGGGCCTCGTAGTCCGGCTCCGGGCCGGCCTCAGTGTCCGTTCCAGTCCCACCCTCCCCGCCACCCCCCGAGGGCCACGCCCAACCCGACCCTCCACCGTCGCCCCCGCCCAGCAGCAGGAGGAGCTGGCGGCCCGGCTCTGCCCCACCGCGCTGCCCGGGCCCAGCCGCGCCGCCCGCCCCGAGCTCCATGGCACCGCCGTCGAGTCCGTTGCGGGCTGCACACTCGGTCCTGCGGCTCCCGCTCTGTCCGCCCCGCCCATGGACGTCACTCATTGGCCGCTGACGGTTTTCGCGCCGCCCCGAGCCAATGTCCATTGGTAGGCTGCGACTCACGCTCGCTTCCATTGGCTAACGTTGGTCCTGTCTCCCGCCTTTCCAGAGAGGATATTGGGCAATACCTCTTTGACCTTTCGTTCGTTCCTCACCCGATTGGCTACCTTTCCGCTTTATTCGATATACGTGGGAAAAAGGAGAAAAGTATTGGCTATGATGCCTGCCGTTCAAAGTGACAGGCTTGTAATAAGGCTGCGCAGTTTTCTATGGTGCGTGGGGTTTGTTTGTGGATGTAGGTTGGCTTGCTTTCAGTGATGACGTTGCCGTGGGAAGAATATGTCTATACATTGGTGGACCAAACATGCAGTGTGAGGGTTGACTGGGAGCTGCGAATGGGCAACAGGGCGCTTGCGCGTCCCGGCGAAGACGAGGCCCACAAAAACAGAAGAGGTTTACGCTGAGAAAAAAAGAAGTGTACGTTGAAAAGCCACCCTTGGGGCCTACGAATTGGGCAATATACGCATGACGTAACGAAAACCCGCCCGAATGACCCTCGCCGGGTTGGCCCAGAGCTTGTGACGTGTTGGAAATTACTGAATGACACTTGAGGAGAGTATCGGGTCCCGTCCTGGAAAGCGCGGCGTGCCCTTCGAAAAGCGCAGCTGGTTGGCTGCTCGCCGCGGGAGGCGGAGCCCAGGCCGACTCGGTTCCATTGCGTCAACCTTACACGGGCTCTGCCATTGGCTCCCGCTGCCGCCGAGCCCGGTCGCCCTGGGGACGTGGCTGGAGCAAAGGGCCGACGAAGTCGTGGTGCCGGACGGCGAGCGCGGTAGGAAGGCAGCGGTGGTAAGTCGGCTCCCCGGGAAAGCGGGGGGAAAGGAGCGCTGTCTGTGTGCGAAAGGAACCGCGGCACTGCCGGGGCGGAGGAGAGGCGCGTCTCTCTCTCTCTCTCCTTGTGAAACTGCTCTCAACATGGGATGAAATGCGGACCATTAATTAACGGACCGATTTTGTGGCCCTTTCAGGGGGTGGAGGCGGGGAGGTCGTCGGCGCTGGTCCCTGGTTTAACCGCTCCGTCTCTTCCTTTCTTTTTCAGGGTCCAGGATCATCCCGCATCTTAGAGGGGCTGAAAGAGATGCTACTTCCTCCCGGGACCCGCACTGGAAGAAGCTGACGGACTGCGGGGCGAGCACATGGCCAGGTGAGGCGACGGGATCTCCTCGTCGTCGTCATCGTACCCAGTGGGCGTGGGTCGCTTCCCGGCTTCTAGGCAGGGCGGTGGCGACCTTGATGCCGCTGGGAGAGCAGGTGCGCTGTGGGAGCCTTGGGAGCTGGAGTTTGAGACCCCTGACCCACAAGCGCAGGGGGAGACCAAAAAAGAAACGGAAGGATCCCACAAAGATCTGAAAACCAGATATAGCCCAGCACTGATCTGGGTTCGAGATTGCTTGTTGATCAGCATGGCTTTGGGACAGGGGTTTTGCATTTAGAACTGCTTTGCTGCAGGGATTCTTTTTCTTTTGCCGCTCAGAGATTGGGATACAACACAGCATTATCTACCCTTCTCTTCAGCTCCCCTGCCCCTGGTGACCCTATTTAAAATAACATTGTCAGCCTCTTCCCTTGCTCCCTCTGTGAGGCTGGTATGTCTTAAAAACCTCTGCTGTTACAGCCAACCTGGCTAGCAGCCACTTAAGTTCAAAGATCACAGCTTGGTGCTAATCGGTGCAGGGTAGAAGGGCAGCCTGAGTGTTTCCACGTGGTCTCTGCAGAGTATCTGTGATTGTTTCCCAGCACTTTAACCCCATTATTATTCAAGTCCCAAATGAATGGTTGGGAAAGGGGAAGTGGGAAAGAAGAACAGAGTAGCAGAGGCCCACCTGCAGGTCTGGAAAGATTGAAAATGTACAATGCACGTCATGTGTGCCCTTCCACAAAGCTGTGTTAATGATTATGGCTGCAATCCCAGGGAGTAAGCCCAATGAATATAGTGGGGTGTACTTCTGAATGAATATAGGCGTGCATTGTTGGTGATTAATTGCAAGCTATTGCTAGCTGACTCAACCGGCTTGTTTAGATGCAAGGTTGCCAATGCCGTTAAAATGCCTTTTTAAGACTGCAGTACTCGGTACTCACATGGGTCCCGTCTGCTCCTTGTTACATTCCCAGCTGCTTTGGAAGAAGGATCCTCCTGTTCCATACTTCCAGCTGTAGGCTATGCTGGTTTAGCTGTGTACGGTATGTTGGAAGCTTCAGCACTTGGATTTCTAAGGTCATTTTGTTGGCAAGTACCTGTGACTGACTGATGAGGCTTTGCTAGACATTTTAACAACTGTTTAATCTGATTTTTCTTCTCTTCCAGGATCAGTTTTTCCTGCCTGTGTCCAGCATCTTGGCACTTCACAGTGCCTTCAGTGAGCCTTTGTCTCCGTCAGCGGCTGGGTCTGCTGGGCCTCTTACTTGCAGCCAGTATTTTGCTATTTGTGGGAATCACAAATCTATGGCATTGGAAAACTAGTTCTCGGGACTGGCAGTCTGAAAGGTGGGTGAATGTGACAGCGCTGGCATGAAGTATGCTGAGATAAGGCAAAAAGATGCTTTCAAAGGAGTCAGTCGACTTTCATTGCTTGCATTTCCAAGTTAGCTAAGCTTTAGCAAAGCATTCTAAATTAATTGCTTCTGAAATGGCTTGTTCATATAGGCAAAAAGGTCACTTTGTACCCTACAAAATGCATAGAGAGATTAGTTAAGAATACAGCACAGTACTGCTCTGAGACAGCTAGGGCAGCCAACATCTGCAAAACAGTATGTTCAGGTACAGCAGCACAAAATACCTTTTTTGCACATCTTTGTGAGATAATGCTAGCTATAATTATTTTCCCTGCTCTAAAATAGAGGAGAGCTGCAGGAAATGAAATGGGTTTAAGGAAGCAATTGTCCAGCAAGACAAATTAGCTTATGCATGAAATGAAACCAACCCTAGAGGAAAGTGCTACACTGTATGGCATATATTTGGTGTCTTCAGGGTCAGAAAGTACGGTGTGCCCTTTATTCAAAGCTAAGATTATTCTGTACTTTGGGGTTCCCTCTAGGTGTTGTTGGACTCCCAAATCCCATCATGCCTAGCCAACATGACCAATAGCTAGGGATGATGGGAACTGAAGTTCATCAACAAATGGTGAGCCAAGGGTAGCTACCCCTGCTCTAGATGTTGTTGGACTACAAGGCTCATTATTCCTGACCATTGACAATGGTCACTGTTACTAACAGGAGCTGGGAGTCCCAACACCACCTGGGGGGGGGATACAGGTTCCTCATCCCTGCTATACATGCTACGCATAATGTAGAATCTGGTTTCCTGGGGAAACTATGGGGAAGGGGAGAATTAGTGGCACCAAACAAGGTGGCAGTTTCTATGGCACACGAAGTCCTTCTATTCCCCCTCCTTTCCCCTCTGTTCTTGTACGATCCTGGTCTTGGATTACAAAATTGGGCATATAGTTCTGCATATATTTTTTTGTGTAACACAAACATAGCAGTAGAAAAGGAGATGCTTGATGGAAAAAACAGCAGAGGAAATGGCAGGGCATATTTCACAGTTCCCATCCAACAGCAAAATGGGAGTGATGGGAAGAAGCCACGTGGACTGAGTTCAGCTGGCATTTTCCCACCAACAAAGGCTGAAGCCCTTTTAAGCTGGAGGGGGAGGAGGAAGATGCTGTGCTAATCCTGCTGGGCAGTGCTTTCACAGGGCTGCTGTTGGCTCTCTTCATTTAGTGAAATGTTGGGAACAAAGGACTGTCAGCGCGTCAACATAAGAACCCAAGGTTTAACTGCTGGGAAGTCCCAAATTTTGAAGGGGCTTTGCCCTTAAATGATTCCCAACCCACGCATATAATGCTCTTCAGTACGTTTGCACAGGGAATTCTGCTGCCAGTTGGTGTTCTGCAATTGGAAAGTGTGAGGTATCTGGCACAGAAGCAGTTGCTTGAGCTGGTTTGTCCACCTTCTTTTACACTGAATACCCCTGTTTGGGTATTCAGGCTTCACATGTAAGCAAACATGTGAGGAGAAGCTGGAGACTGTGCTGCCAACCCCTCTCCACAGCATCATCTGTACAAAGTTCAGAGCTTTCTCTCTCTCTCCCTCTCCCTCCCCCCCTCTTTCTCTGTGTGTGAAGTCCTGATTTAGCAGACTTCTAAATTGCACAAGGAACTGCCATGAGGAGAAGAGGCTTCCCACTTCAGACACCTCCCTTTTCCCTATACCCACTCCTCTTAAGATGAGTAAAAATTCAGAATGACTAGATGTGTGACTTGAAGTATTAACACCAGTCTGCTGTTCCTAAAGAAAGGAAGTTGTCAATAAATATAATACCAGAGAGATAGGAAAGCATAAAAGACAACAAGCAACTCATAAAGAAAACAAAAGGTAAACAAAACAAACAAACAAAAAAACTTCTTAACATTACTAACTGGTTCTTCATTGGTGTTAACTATGCTGGGCAGATTACTAAGAATTAAAAATTACAAAGCTAGGAAGTAATTATTTACATTTCTGTCCATAAGATGACAAAGAACAGTTCTTTAAGTCAAGGATGAAAGCTGATGATTTTCCATAGGCAATACTGCTTGTCCCCCAGATGCATCTTAAGAAATAAGGGGATAGTTTTAAGATTATAAGTTAGGCTCCCCCAATCTGAACCAGACTTCTCATGGTCTGCTGGAAAATGACAGTACTTCCTCTGAAGCCAGAATTTTATTTGATATGCTAAAGAGGGTCTCTCCAGCTGCGGGTTCTTTATAAGATTAACAAGTCTAGACTTGTTGATGTTATCACTTTAAAATGGGCCATTAAGATAAAAGTAGGGTAAATGTTTTGGCAAAAGCCAGCTATTTGCATTTGACAACCACCTTAAAGAAGTCATTTTCAGACCAAAGGAGAGATTGGTAATTACTTTTAAATTCACATTTCCTCTAAACTATACATTCACATTGTATACATTCTCTCAGCTTCCCTTATTGCAGGTAGCAACTTGCCTTTAATTTTAAAAGGGCATTTCTGCTGCAGCTTTTGTTTGCATAATATCCAGTAGCAGCCAACATTTATTTGCAGTAATTATATTGATTAATTATGGAATGTATATCCTGCTTTTCTTTCATTGTGGAACTCAAGGTGGCATATATAGGATTCCCAGGTGAGCCCATCCTGGCAGTAGTAGTAGTAGTAGTAGTAGTAATAATAATAATAATAATAATAATAATAATAATAATAATAATAATAATATTACCCTGCCCATCTGGCTGGGTTGCCCCAGCCACTCATCAGATGCACACCAGCTTACCTTCAACAGGTTCATTGCTGGACTTGGGACCAAAGCTTGTGCCTCTTCCATCAAGAGCGGAGCTGATACTACAAGATGCATTTAGCTGCATGGCTTTTATTTTTTCAATGTGATGTGGACTGGACAGAATTTTCTTGTTGGGACAGACTACCAATTACTGTAGTCAAATAATGTGGCATTCAATGGCTCCTCTAGGACTCAGACTCCGATAAACTTCTTGTCCCCCCTGACACAGTTTAGAGAGCCTGGCACTGCCTCATCCATGGTACTCCTACCACATGGCAGGCCTTGGGTCCTCCTGCTTCTCCTCTTCCTTCACCCTTTGCTCCTTCCATAAATGCTGATTAACAGATGTAAACAAAGACTGACATAGTGGCTTATGCCTCAACTTTTGTGACCTGACCTTCTGTCTGTGATAGGTCTGGCTTCTCCTCCCTCTTGGATAAGATGCAATTGTATTTGTGCATCCCTTGGCTCCTGTGTCCATGGGGAAATCCAACTGGAATACTTGGGGTGGTGCATGGCATTTGTGAGAGCTGCCGCTCTAGCTGAGTGCCCACGGAATCTATTCCCTCTTCTGCAAAAGTCAGGATGTTGGAACATTTGGCCCTGTGGCAGTTGGCCATGGGATCGCCGCCTTCACACCCTTGCTTTGTTCCACTGCTGCTGCTGCTGCTGCTGGGTGGGGGAAGCAGCAGAGGCTGTGCTGACTGAGCTAGAATTTCCTTCAGCACAAGAAAGGGGAGCAGGATCAATAAGAACTGTGGTGGCATGAATTCTTTGTCTAATGGATCTGCAAAACCCACTAATTTGGTTAGCTTTCTTCTTAATGGCTGGACATGCTGTGGTCTCTCAGTCCTGTTTGCTGATTGCACCGATGAAATGGCACAAAGTGGGTGGGTTGGGATGTCTGCTTCAGTTCTCTGGTTCCTGGGGAGCTGAAGCCAGTGCCTAGGGGGATTCCAATAACTTTCATCTGGTTTCTAGAAGGGGGAACAAGAGCCTCCGTGGGGACTAGATGCACATGCTGGGTCAGCATCGCTTGAAGCATTTATGGAGAAGTGATATAGGCATTTTGTGTTCTTGTAATTCCTATTATTGCTGTTGTGCAATAATAGACTGCCTCTGAAAGAGCAGAGGAGGCGTTCTGTGGAATGCTGGATATGCCTTTTTATTTTGTTTTGGGAGTTGTGAAGACTGTTTGGTCTGGTCTCTGTCACTTAACTCCAAATCTTCCTCATTCACCTTGCAGGTACCTGGAACGGTTTCATACCTTGGAGGCAACAGACACAAATAACCCGTCTCTGAATTACGGAGTGGTTATTGATTGCGGGAGCAGTGGGTCACGGGTCTTTGTATACTTTTGGCCACCACACAATGGGAATCCGCACGACCTGCTGGACATCCGGCAGATGCGAGACCGTAATGGCCAGCCTGTTGTCAAGAAGATCAAGCCAGGTTTGGATATTTCCAAATGCTTTTTTTGTTGGTGGCTGTGAACCCACAAGCACCAAACACCTGGAGGTTGGCAGAGTTGTTCTCTAGAGATGGCAGCTGATTGAATATTCCCTTTTCATTGTACAGGGATCTCTACTCTGGCAGCCACTCCAGACAAAGCTAGTGACTACATCAGGCCATTGCTCAGCTTTGCTGCTGCCTATGTGCCCAGTACCAAGCACAAGGAGACTCCCCTCTACATTTTGTGTACTGCAGGAATGAGGCTGCTGCCTGACTGGTGAGTGAGCTATATTTTTCCAAGACCTGAGCAGAGTAGGCTTGGGACTGTGGAGCAGGAAGTACTGGGCCTCTTGGAGCTACAGGTGGACTTGCATCCTGAAGTGGAAAGGGACAGGGTATGGGGTGTATCTTCACTGTAGCAGTCAAATACAATATTTCCTGTTACAGGTAGGTAGGCTATATTTCCTGTTTCCTAGAGTGGACACACAGGGGATTGTTGCTCCAGACAGGGAGGACTTCCTGTCATACCTGCTCTGGAGCATCCTCCCCCTGTGTGCGACCAGGTAGATGGGTGTGACCCTAGCAGACAATATAAAAGGGCCAGTCATGCAGCCATCTTCCTATTTTGCTGCTCTTTTGCGACTCCTCTGCTGGCTCTTAGCCAGCAGCACATGGCTCATCCTTACAGAGGATGGAAGCCACAAGGTAGAAAGTCTGAGGCCTAGCTCAGACTTCTTTTCTCTACAACTGTAACTGTAACTACAAGATAAAGCCTGCCTTCAGGACAGTACTATGAACTGAATGTAAGTAAACTTTACCATTACTTTTAAAAGAAGACTGTCATGTCATTATTGATTTTAAGAGGGAACTAAGGGGGAAATTTACCAGGAACAATCCAATCTGGACAAGCCAGACTGGATTGCTCAATTCAAATGATTCTAATGAATCCATCAACTAGCTTCCAGCAATGTGCAAGGGAATGTGCTCTGCTACTAGTAATAATAATAATTTATTTCTACACGCCCATCTGGCTGGGTTTCCCCAGCCACTTTGGATGGCTTTCAACAGAACATTAAAAACAGAGCAAAACTTCAAACATTAAAAACTACCCTAAACAGGGCTGCATTCAGATGTCTTATAAAAGTCGGATATATTTCCTTGACATCTGATGGGAGGGCGTTCCACAGGGCAGGCGCCACCACTGAGAAGGCCCTCTGCCTGGTTCCCTGTAACTTCACTTCTCACAGTGAAGGAACCGCCAGAAGGCCCTATGTGCTGGACCTCAGTGTCCGGGCTGATGGGGTTGGAGACTAGCTCACTAATGTGAGTGAGGAAGGATAATATTTAATCAATATATCCTCTCCTACTATCCACAACATTGCCACACAGGGTTCCCTAACTTGATAGTGAGCAATGGGTCATCTCCACTCTAAGTGGAGCTAAAAATTAAGTCCTGCTTATGAAGTTGTGTAAGTGTTTGCAAATTCGTGGCTGGAAAGAGACCAAGTGAGAAGGGTGACTTGCACAGGAGGACAAAAGGACGGGTTTTTGAAATGAGGTGGAGTCTGCTGTTTAGACATCTTGGCCATTCAGCAAAGGAGCAGTGGAGAGGGGGGCTAATTATATTTCAGTACAAAGAAATGGGAGCAGCTCAGTTTGTCTGCTTTTGGATCTTCGCAGGCAGCAGACGGCCATCCTGGAGGACCTGGTGAGGGATGTGCCCTTGGAGTTTGATTTCCTCTTCTCAAAATCACAGGCAGAAGTGATCTCTGGGAAGCAAGAAGGTAGGTGTTGGGCCAGAAAGGCTCATTCACTCTATCTTAGGGAGTTTGGCAAAGGGTGAAGGGAGAGGGGGGGAAGGTAGGTAGTGAGGCAGCACTGCACAGGATCTGGGGGTTTAGCTTAACTTGCTGCTGGTGGTGCCTGTCCCTTGGGGTTGTTCCCTCCCCTCAAACTTCACAGGGTGCTACTCATGCACCACACAAAGCCCTGTACCTTCAAGGAACCCAACACTGCTCTTGATTCTCTTTCTTCCCCCACCTCAAATTTCCCAGGAGTCTATGCTTGGATAGGCATCAACTTTGTATTGGGAAGATTTGACCACGAAGAAGGTGAGACTTCGGGAAAGGGACAGTGGAGTTGAATGGGTAGGTAGAAGTTTTCTCTTTCGGCTCAGTTCCCTCTTGAGGGAGGGAATCTCCAGCACAGTTTGCTCGATTCCCAGCAGGAATGGAGATTTGGCTTTCCCACTTGACCTGAACTAAGGCCCCTTCCCATTCTGCAGTTTAGCAGGAGTGAAGGTGAACAAGAGAGAATAGAGCTGATCCCCATTTCTTCCCTAACTTCTGCCCCCCAAACCCTAGACATTTCAAGTGTTCAGCCCAAGAGGTATGGGGATGTGCCATCTTCCATCTCCATTTTCCATTTCTTTGGCAACTCTCTCTTTCTCTCCCTCGCTCTGGGATTGTAGAGGAAGATGCAGTGATTTCTGTGACCCTGGCTGGCCAGGAAGAAACCCTGGTGCGAAAGAGGACCGTTGGGATCCTTGACATGGGAGGTGCCTCTCTGCAAATCGCCTACGAGGTGCCGACTTCCACGTCCTTCTCTTCCCCGCAGGAGGTGTGTAGCTCGAGAAGGAAATATGTGCTATGGTTCAGGTTGGGCACTGTTTCTTACTCCCCCCTTCTCCCTCCCCTCTGCTACCGACAGGAGGAAGCTGCCAAGAGCCTGCTTGCTGATTTCAACCTTGGCTGTGACATGCAACACACGAAGCACGTGTACCGAGTCTACGTCAGCACCTTCCTGGGTTTTGGGGGCAACTATGCCCGTCAGCGCTATGAAGAGCTGGTGCTGAATCAGACCACCACCCGCAACAGGTGATGTCCTCATGCTGCCAGGTCTCAAAACGTCTGGCTAAAGGCAGCTCTGGATTCCACTGCCCCCAGAAGTTCAAGGAGTGGCAGCCTGGGAGAGGGCATTCTCTGTGTGTGTGTTTTGTAGGAGGCAGGCTCCCTGAGTGATGAGATCATTGGGAGAAGTTTTTGATCGTCTGCATGCACATCTCTAGCCTGTTTAGGGGTGGCACAGAAGAACTCACCGATCATAACTTGTCGCTGGGGATGTCTGTGTTTTCCCAACCCTGAAGCTTAGGCTCTCGTTGCAGGTTGCAGGGTGAGCAGCTCGGTGCAAATGCTGGGGTGCCCGTCTTGGACCCCTGCCTGCCTGTGGGACTGGAGGATGTTGTGGAGCATGGCGGCCAGACCCTGCACATCAAGGGCCAGGGGGACTGGCAGTCGTGTGCAAAGCAAGTGCGCCTCCTGCTGGCGGGAGACAACAAAACCACGGTCTCTCTGCGCAACACCTATCAGGCACCGATTGACTTTGTTAACAGCGAATTCTATGGGTTCTCTGAATTCTACTACTGCACCGAAGATGTGCTGCGCCTGGGAGGACTGTACCACATGCCCACGTTCACACGCGCTGCCCAGGTGACTCTAAAATATGTGATCATCACTTTGCCAGGATAGGGGTGTTGTTTCTGTGCCCACTCATGTCTTTTGCCTCCTTCCAGGATTATTGCAGCCTGAGCTGGTCCTTACTGACCCAGAGGTTCCGAGACCACCTATACTCAGCACATGCAGACCTGCACCGTGTCAAGTAAGAATCCATTCTTCCTTTTCACAGATGTGCTTGGTCCTTAACTCTTCTTCCATGGACGGTGAAGGGGTGGGGGTAAGATTGCCCCCCAGCAGTCTTCTCAACTGATGAGCCTCAGTTTGTGATGGAGTCTCTATGCTCTGCTTGCAGGTACCAGTGCTTCAAATCAGCATGGATGCACCAAGTCCTGCACGAAGGCTTTCATTTTCCCAAGGATTATTCTGGTCTGCGCACAGCCCAGTTGGTGTATGATCGTGAGGTACAATGGACACTGGGAGCCATTCTCTATAAAACTCGGTTCCTGCCACTCAGGTAATCTAAATTGCTGCCCACTGCATGTTTTCTCATCTTAAGAGTGGTAGAGTTCTTTTGGTTACATCAGAATCAGTTTTTCAAACAAGGTCTTCAGTAAAGAACTGGACCATGGCGCTTGACTAGGAGTAAAATGCTGGTTTTCTAGCCCTAATTAGAGTGTTCAGTCATCTTAATATGTGAACTTGGGAGTAAGCCTCACAGAGTTCAAGATGAGGAGGGCTTACTCTCAATAAGCATGCATAGGATTGAGCGTGAAACATGGAGGAGTTCAGTACTCTGTGTTTAAAGTCTGAAGTTGCATTTTTTAAACTTGAGAAAGCAAGTGATCTGCCAGCAGTGCTTTTCTGAAAAAAACAGAAAAGGAGAAAGCAGGGGCATGCAGAGACCTGGTATGTTTTTAAGAGCTACCTAAAGGAGAGACATCAAATGCACCCTCAATGAAGCACAGAGCCTGCATGAAAAGGAAGTTGATCCTTTATCAGTAGGCAACATGGTGTCTTAAACCGTTAAAAAACTAAACCTATGTTTTTGACATCTCTCATCTATTTACAAATGGTCTGTAGGGCATAGGCCAGAGAAATGCCAGTTATTTGGGAATCATACTTACTGCAGTATCTGGAATGCTTCTTTGTCTGCTAGTTGCAAGAGACTCAAGCTTAGCGCAGCTTCACATTTCAGCTTCAGACTGATTTTTCTTTGTTTTTCAGGGATCTCCGCCAGGAGAGCATCCATCAACCTCGCAGCCCGTGGCTCCGTCTCTCCTTTGTTTATAACCACTATCTTTTCTTTGTGTGCATTCTTGTGGTGATGCTTGCAATTGGACTCTACCTCTTCCGTCTGCGCCGCATCCACCAGAAGCAGTTGCACGTGGCACAGCTGGACCTGCTGTGGCTCGCAGAAGTGGTGCCGCTTCCAGCACAGGAGGCAGCTTCCTGACAAAAGAACTACCTCTCAGTGAACTCTCTCCATGTCTGCCCTATTGGCAGTGGCTTTTAATGGGCCAGAAGCTGTGATTCTCTTGCGGGCTAGTCCAGAATTCTTCAGGACTCCAGCCCCAACCCCAGGGCCTAAACAGTGTCTGCTCAGACTTGCCCCCTAACCCAAGCCGCTCAACCCTAATGGACTCTAGATTTTCCTCCGTGGCTGAAATCCCCAGCCACTGTGGGAGAATCACGCTGCAGGTGCTGTGAGGCAAGGGAAGCTGATCTCTGCTACCCTTGACAATGGGCAAAAGGCAGCATAGCTGAAAGTGACCAAAGAAACTTGATTTACTCAGGAAGGCAGGGAGAAGGACCTTGTGTGGCCAAGAACTGGACAGCTCTCCCGCAAAAGGAAAGGAAAGTGGTTCTTTCTGATGCTTTACTATGAGTACAGGCCTCTCTCTCTCTCTACTTCTGTTGATGTCTGTGATAGGACCAAAAAAGGAGTCATGCAAACAGGATTCCTTGAGGGTAAAAAGAAATAACCTTTTAAAGAAACCAAGGCAGATAATTTGCTGCCTTCCTTCACACTCCTCCCCACAAATACATTTTGCACACACTCCTTTCAAATCCCACATTTACCCATCATTCAGTGTGTCTCAGTGCTGTTGTCCCTGCACTGGGGCTTCCAGCAGTTCCAAGTTCCACAGAAGACCACCTTGAACTATGGAACGCTGTCCCTGGTACAACTTGTTTTAACAACACCTAGCCCATAAACTCAATCAACTATGGGCTAAGTTACATTATGAATTTGTTTTCATACTTGAACTCCAGTTACTGTAGCAATAAATTATGCTGAATTGTGTAAGCAGAGTTTCTTGATGCTAGTTGTGCTGGAAGCTTGTTGGTTGGTGTAGATCACTACTAGCTGTAAAAACCATAATTTCTCATCTGTGCTCAAGAATGGGAACCAATCTACAATTGTAGGCCTAAGGAAAATAACTTGCTTTATTGCTGTGTGGTCCTGAACACAATAGGGTTACTATCATAAATCCTAGTCTGGAAATTTGCAGTGGCTTAGTTGCTTACACCACCTGGATAGTTTACTGAAGTGCTCTTTGTCAGGAAACAGACCAATTTTGATTTCAGCCCAATACCAATTAGATGTTATGGATGGAGGCTGGAGTATTACCCTGGCTGACTTTCAAGCACTTCTGGGCCCCATATCAGATCTCTTTAACAGAAGACAAAGAAAGATAACATACTAAAAAAAATTATTTTCACGATACCAGTTTACACTCAATAAGTACAAATACACAACATTATAAATAATAGTGGAAGGGAGAATTCTAGGCAAATGCATCCTAGTGCAGCAGCTTCACTGCTAATGGACAAAGATAGGGAGAGAACAGATCTATTGGGTGGGCATCACCATGTAAACGTAAGGAAGGTGTCTAGTCTCTTGCCCAAGAGGGTGTTCTTCCAGAGCTCCACCAGCAATTATTCAATCTTAGTGTTCATTACAGGACTTTCAAAATGCAAGCATTTCCCCTAACTGCCAAGAGAAGGACATTTAGTTACAACATCAAACCCAAGAGCAGATGCCACCAAGATGCATCAATTAAAACAGGTGGGAGATGGTTAAACAAGTGAAATGGTCCCTAAATATGTTTGGGTCTTGGCCCTACTGCTGTGGGGAAATTTAGAGTGCAAACAAAAGATCCGTTGAGTTAGTACTGGAAAGGACAAGGGGTGGAGCTGTTATCTAGCATCAGAAGGAAGCCTAGGAAAAAAGAGAAAAAGATTTCTTAGTATTGACCTTACCCCAGCAGGATAGAAAATATCTGAGAACCATCAACCTGTTGCCCTTTCAGTAAGATTTACCATAGCTACCTTTTACAGACAATGAGAGTGACCTGTCCTATAGAACCACAGAGTGGCAACACTATTAGAGACTGATTACAGGTACCTTTCTGGTTCTATTGGTTAAGCTAGGGATGGGACCTATGATTCTCATGTTGTAGCTGGACTATGATCACCTGATTGGCTGTATTGGCTTGGGCTAATAGGTGTCAGGATCCAATAACATCTAGAGAACCATAAGTTCCCCATCCCTGGGCTATGCCATTGACAGGTGAGTCTGGCAAGGAACCAAGGATGGGAATCTTTGTAAACTGGAAGCCAGTAGATTCCTTTTTCTTACAAGCTATTAATGAGTTGCATCTAATGTATTTGTGTGTTAGTAAGGTAGGTTAGGTAGTGCTGGATAGAGCAAGTACCTGTTAAATTGGTTGATAGTGGTCCAGTTCACTCCCACAGGAAGCGCACATACCAGATGGTCTCATTCTTCAGCTGGGGTCCAAACAGTGGGTTGGCCTGGGCCAGGAGTGCTATAAGCCAGCTGCAAGGGAAAGATAGGAAGGAGACATATAAACTGGATCACAACACCTTTTGTACTAGTGCTGAAATACAAAAAGTCTTATTTTGCAAGTAACTGCTAGGTCATTTTTGCAAGTAACAGTTGTTATAAAAAGGACAGTATCACTATAGGTGGGATATACAATCTAGGGAGCAAAGTATTCTAGTTCTTTAAATGTACTACAAGGCAATAAGATCTGCCCTGGTGCATTATGCCTGAGAGTGCCTAGCTTAGCATAACAGCTGAGCCAGACAGGATGTTAGGGCAGCTAGAACAGTCTAGTGCTTTGGTGTATGATCAGAGATGGTCTAAGGCTTTGTTATGGGATGCAAAATCCACTCCTTGTTCATATATGGGGTCCTGGGAGCATCATGCATGAATGATGCTAGGAATATTGGAAGAGACTGTACCATGATCCAAGATTACCCAAAAGCTTATTTTATGAAAGAGAGGCAGGCTGTTTATGCACCTATGTGTAGAATAAGGACCTGGCAACCGTGAAGCAACATGAGCATCTCCGAGGTGGTGTATACAGGAGAGCTTCTTCTATTTGGGATTCCTTCCTAGATTCCCAATATTCAGGAAGCAGCCACTTAGATAAAGTTAGGAGGGTGGTTGGTTTCCTGCTGGGTACAACCCAGCCCTACACCCACAACCCATCTCCCCTATGCAATACTCACAAGAGATAGCAGGAAATGGCTGTGGTCACCAACATGGTAATAATCACTCTGTGAAGTGAAAAAATGAAAAAGGAAAGAAAAAAAGATTGAGTATAGCTGCAATCCTAACCCTACTTACCTGGGAGTAAACTCCACTGAATATATTAGGAATTTTTTCTGAGTAGACATGGACAGGATTGTGCTGTTACTGAAATATTCAAGGGGGTCACACAGGAGAAAGGATTCCCAGATGAGGCACTACACATGCAGATAGCAGTTGAGGCGGTACAGTGGGCTGTGCCACTCCTCAAGGCTATTCCTCCCTGCTCCCATACCCCGACTCCTATATACCATGTTAATCAGAGAAAAATATCCTAGCCCAGCACTTGGGCTGCTATACTAGTTTGCTATTTGCAGGGTCGTTGGTGTTTCCAACGCGAGGTAGCATTCAGAAATGTGATTCCCTCCCCCCTCCCAACTTGGCGGTCTGAAGCGATGCGGAGTCCCATTCTACAGCATCCGTGGATCAGGCCTCCTTCAAGGCCAAAGGCGACTGCGGAGAAGGAGAGCCTGCGAGTGTCGCACTTGCTGGGGAAGCGCGTGCTGGTCCCTGCTAAAGGCTTTGTGTGTGTGTGTGTGTGTGTGTGTGATGTCATCTCCCAATATATGAATATCTCTATATGGTGATCTTTTTGAACATATATGTCATTCTCACATATCTATCTATCTATCTATCTATCTATCTATCTATCTATCTATCTATCCATCTATCTATCTATAGATATAGATATTCTCAAAGCCTTTAGCAAGGACTACCACCACCCTTCCCTCGCAATTATAGATCACTATGTATATATTGATCTATTTGGAGATGGCGATGACAGAGAGACCTGGCGATGGATCGAGCGGGCGGAGGCTGCGAGGGCGGGGAGCCTCACCCGCGGTTGGGCCCCTTGGGCACGAGCCACGGCCCGGCGATTCCCACGAGCCCCCAGAAGACGGAGAAGAGGATGATCGGCAGCGCGAAGCTGTGCGCCGTCATAGCGAAGCAGGTTGGGAGCGACCGACGGGATGAAGGACAAGAGGCCGCCGCCGCCGAGACCGCAAGAGTGAAGCTCCGCCCCGCCCCACCCCCGCCTATCGCTTTCTTCGCTTCTGGCCCGGTCCGCAACCAATCAGAACTCCGTGCGCCCTCCCGGTTTTTTTTCCCTTCGCCACCCCGTATTTTGGAGCCTCGGTTCCGAATGGAGTTGCCTGTGTCGTACCGCCCCCTGCTGCCTCGGAGGGTGTATTGCGAGGAGCGGAGAAGGCAGGTCGAATCCTGCTATAGAGCCGTTGCCGGCAAGAGCATCATATAGGAGTCCGCCGGGGTTGGGGTAGTTGCTCCCTCTAATGAGCCATGATCACCAGATTTGCAGGCTTCTACTCCCCCCCCCCCACCCCCGTTTTACAAAAAGGTTATAGAATTTGTAGACCCAGATATGAACAAAAATGTGCAGGCACCAATTTCCACCTTTATTTTGTGAAAAAAACTTATCCCTTCAACCTTTCAGGGTTTCTATTTTAGACCATTTCTATACCACTTAAAATATGCAAAAAATCCTCTTAGGTGGTGTACAAAAAAAAGCTGATCAGAAAATTATATGATGTTATGTATAAAAATGTTGCATTGCTGCAACATTACTAACACATAGAAACCAGTATCAGTTCCTTCTCCTTCTGACACCCATCCCCTCTCAGTATCCTGGCTCTCACTAAGCACATTCATTGGGTTCTAGCTAATGAATGAAACAATGGATGACATTAAGGAAACTAGATCTAGCCAATTTAATACTAGAGTGAAACATCTGTGTCTCCGCTCTTGGTTTGGTTTAAAGCCTTTTATGCTAGTCTTCACTGCTGGTGAAGTTAATGCTACCCAACTGAAAACAAGTCAGGTATGCAATACTGGCAAGTAATGTATAAAAGAAAAAGGTAGCAGCAAAGACGGTAAGTAGTTCATCATCTTTCAAAGTCACATTTCATAGCAAAAAATGTCCCTCCCTGCATCTGCAAACACTTTAAAAAATACTCTGCTGCCAATCTGCCACAATTATACCAATACTGAAGCAGGCTGGGCTGGGGCTGATTCCATGTTAGGCTCATTTTGCTGAGAGGCAGCGGTAGGGAACTGCAGTAGTGTAGTACAACTCTGAATTGTAGGGTACATGATAGAGCTCTTTAGAGAAATGAAGCAAAGTGGGAGACTGTGAAGTTGAGTGTAGCAGCAGTGCCCAGGAAAGAATTAAGGGCTGCAGCAATGAGTGAAAAGCCATCTACCCATTGTAGCAGGTCAACCCACTGAGAATGAAAGGGATAAATGTGGAATACAAGTTTCTCAGGGGGGTGGTCTACCTAGGTCTTGGAAGTCACCTGATCCACCAGAATTGTTAAGATATGTTCTCTGCTGCTAGTTATGTTTATTTACTCATTTGCAACATTTACTCTCCCCCTCCCCTCCCCAGAAAAAATCCTTTGTGGATATTGATGTTAATGAAACATATTCCAAATCAACCCACTCATGTGGCTGCCTTAAAGCTGCCACAGGCATCTGGTTGGCCAATGAGAACAAGATGATGGACTCGATGGGGCCTTTAGTTTGCTGCAGCAGAGTTTCTTAAGAAGGTACAGTGTATAGGGACATTGTAAGAACAGTCAATTTTAAAAGACTTATTGAGAAACTTTTTTATTAAATAAGGAAAGGACTGTGGGTCTTCTGCACGGTTAAATTACAGTGCACATTTCAATATTCAAATGCAAAAAATTGCACTCAAAAAATTGCACTAAAACCCCATTCTGCTAAAGAAAATCAAGAAACTATGCCACCCATCAACCTTCTAATACTGTTTTGAAATGCCTTTATTTGCTGTTCATCCAAATTTCTAGGCCCGCTCACCCCATAATCCATTGTCTATATCCACCCTATACAGAATGTAAAAGGCTTATGGCTGTAGCCTCATACAGACAGCTCAGCAGGAAGCGAGACACATCTCAAACGACCATCATTCTTGCCAGAGCCCACCTTTTCAACATCACACCTTAAGCAAAGGATGGTGATTCATGTTCAACAAGTTTTGCAACAAAGCACTTCAACTCATGACGCCAAGGTGCTGCTCAGCCTCGCCTTCTGTTCAAATTAAGGCTTTCAGGAAGAGGAGCATACAACACATGGGGCAAAGGCAGCAACCATGAACCTTCAGCACTAGCAAAGAGGCTGGCTAAGTAGGGAAGCAAGGTTATTTTGGGATCCGCTTCAGTTCATGCATCAGCCACAACGCCACACTGAGCAATACCAGGGAACCTGATTGATGAGTGGCTGCTAAAGGAGTTGGGACATACAGGAGAAGTGTGCTGATGCCCAGGGTAACCTGCAGAGGAGCAAGAATAAAATGAAGTTTCAGACGTAAGCAAAGTTTGCTTATCAATTAAATATAGAAGTATGTGCAAATACGTCTGCATTGTATTCTTATTGCACAAAATTATACACAAGAAGCTTCATAAGCAATTGGTACGGGGATTTTTATATGTTCTGCCTCTCTGCCCATGGTAAATAACCTGCTACAGGATGAGGTAGTTGCAATAGTGTTTCATGATACAACGCTAATGAAACTGCACTAAAGTTCCCTCTTTGTCCTCTCAGTTTAAACCCAGAAGGCAGGGAAGGAGCAGAGGTGGGCAGCGACCATAGCGCTGTGAAATATTTCCACAGAAGAGCACAACTGCAGCTCTATTTCCCCCTTTTGTTCTTCAAAGCCAATAAATAAATTAAAATTGGTCCACACCAATTTCAGTTTTAAATGCCGGAGACCAGCAACCAAGATAGCCTTATCAGTGACAAGAAGGCAGGCACCTACCTGGAAGGAAGGAGGAACTTGCCATTCCATCAGAGGACACTACTAAGTGGCAATTTAAAGGGTTTTTTAAAGGGCATAGTTAATACCTGGAGATATGCCACAGCCAGTAAGGAAGCAACTGCCATCCTTGTCCTCCGTGGGAGAGGAATCTTCCTGGAAAACAGGTACAGACCTGTAATGGCTGCAACAGAGGAAACTCCCTAAAGGGAAAAGAGTAAATATCCAGTGAGGGAACCAGAGAAGCTTTGCAATGACAACAAAGGGCTTAGAAGCAGAGTTGGAAGGGATCTTAAAAGGTCATCTAGTCCAAAGCTGATGCAGGAACCTCACTACTACAGCATCCCTGACCATCCAGTCTCTGAAAAAGAGTCCATCACTTCTGGGGCAGTGTGCTCCTCTTTCAAACAATTCATGTCATCATGATATTCTCCCTAATGTTTAGACTAAATCCCAACCCCCTTTTTGTAACTTGCACCCTTTAATCAGAGACAGTGGAGATGGAAACCAGTACTTTAGGCACGCAAACAAGTGCTCTACTCTGAGTTAAGGGGCCTGCCTTCCCACACTCCCAGTTACACCACCACCTGGAATGAACACAAACCCAAGAACAGCAAACCAATTTAAAAAAGAGGTGTTATCTAAGAGCATAAAGAGGAAGAAACATACCAGAATCCTGTGATCAAACTGCACAGTTGTGGGATTCTCAAATATGTTCTTCAACTTTGGGGAAAAGGCAAGGAGATCATCAGGGATCCAGCGTTCCCCCATCTTGGGAAATGAATTGTATACAAGACCAGCATCCAGTCCTGCCACAAATGCCCCTAGAGTTCCAGAAACGAGAGTCTGTCATACCCGGAAGTATGAATGTAATAGAACAAGCTATCTAAAAACCACCACGGTGAGAGTTGTAGGTCTTTCCCTCAAGGCCACAAAACAGTTCCCAGTGATGTTGTCTAGCCAGCATGAAGAGGAAGCATTTCAGTAACTTGGAATTGAAAAAGTCTAGATCCTCCCAATGGGAAATGAAACAACACACACACATCCCTGACCATGCTGCCTATTGCTTCTCAAAAGAAAGAGATTGGTGGAAAAGTGACAGGGACTTTTACCTGAGAGGGCAGTGAGAAAGATCAGGCCTGATGTTCCATGAGCAAACCTTCTTAGGCGCAGGAGTTGACGGGTTTCTGGTAACTGTTAAAACAGGAGGAGGATCACAAGAATATGCAATGGCCTTTTTATATATTCTAAAGGGAGTATCTGCAAAGGAAACTAGTGTTCCATAGGCTCAGCATATACACACATTTCCAATAAGACTCCTGACCGAAGAGGAACGTATTTATTTCATTCTCAATGGCTAAGGCAGCAAGGACTTCTGCTCTTCTCAGCTGTTATGCTGCATGGCCCTTAATGGACATGACTTACATCCAATTATATCTATGAATCCAAATCTACCAAATTTTATAGAAAGCAGCCAGATAATGTCTGCATGCTTGATTTAATCCTACTGTCGAGTCATCATACCCAAGACCAGATCCACAAGTCCCAGAAACATCTACTGCCTGGATGTATAGGGCAAAAGTGCATGGCAATATCTTCTGTGGCAGGGATGCGGCATCGCTAGAACTGGGGAAGTTGTGGCAGACTGCTCTGTAAGAAACGGAATAGCTGATCCCAGGCTGAATTCTTCTCAGTCTGCATTTCTCCTGCTATGCTTTCTTAAATAACTACCCTCTTAAGAGGCCATCCTACCAAGTGAACTATGAGGGTGCAGTGTTGTGTGGGCTCTCCTTTCTTCCCTTTTCATGTGATGCTCCGAAGCAGTGGCTGTGATCACCATAAAGGGATTTGAAACCCTGCCTGAAGGGTTGCCTGAGAATTGGGAACAGGCGCTAGATTTGCATGTGATGCAGGAGTGTGTGCCTCCCACTGCAAGTTCATTGGCTCCCTCTATGCATGGGAGTGTCAGTGCTAACAGAGTTCTTGATTGGTAAGCTTTGGTGGTGTTTCCAGGAACATTATTTCCCACGATTTGTAATTTTCCTCTTCCCTCCCAGGCTGAGCACATATAGGATACAGTGGCAGTTTGGTCTGCACAGTGGCAGTGTGCCTCCCTCCACAAGAACAATTGGTGTACAGGATTTATTGGCCCAACTGTGACTCAATACATGACCCCGGTCTGCCCCACTTTTCACTCACCTTGTGCTGTGGCAGCAGTAATGAGAGTCCAGTCCACAGGCTGTAGCAGTAAAGAACAAGTGCAGAGCCCAGATGTGCGGCTAGACGGTACTGACTGACCCGTGGGATATCATGAGAGTCTGGCTTTTCCTCTAATCCACTTTTTACCATATACCAGCCCAATAGGCCCTACCAAAACAAACAAAAAGGACTATAGAGGCATGAAACTAAGACCACTTTAACTCCTGCCACTATCATGTACATTCTCTTCCAAGGAACTAAGATCTAACAACACTCCAAGCAGCATGATATGAAGTTTCTGCTGGGCTTCTGTGCATCAGAGACCTAAGATCACATACAAATCAGCTCCTGGAGCTTGCAAAGGATCAAGGCCTTTCATATTCTATCTCAGTTATCTTGGGCAGAGTAATTTAATGATTCATTTAACTATTTCAAGGTCCCAGTGGTCTTTCCCACCTGGAAGCAGACAAGTCCACAGAGGGCAATGACACGACCCTTCAGGAACCGGTTTAGGTAACCCTTCCTCCAGAAGTAAGCTGCTGGAAGGATGTAAGCCAGTCCAACAAGCCGTCCCCACATTCGGTGTGAATACTCCATGTACCAGATGAATTTGAACTCTGTCAGCGTCATGTTGTGGTTCAGGCTGTTAGATTCAGAGAGAAAGTTTATAAAACAACAACAAACCCTGCCGTAAGGTGTAGGTGCCCATTCCCCTCTTTCCATGACAAGTTCTCTCAAGAAGTAGCATTCAAGATGCTTTTTTCTCACTTCCTGTAAGGTTCTCAGTTAGTTGCTCATGAGTAAGCAGCCAGAACTCCGCTGTTTCCTTTAAGGTTTTTATTGTGTAAACTATGTACAGTGCAGAGCTAAAAAGTTCATGTCTGTATCAAGCGGTGTCAGAATCTAGGAATGGTTCCCTTCCGGTTCTGACCCCAACAAAAGAGCTTAGGGATATGAAAACCCCGCCTCCCATCTTTTTGTTTCACCCCACGACGCCTTTGGGGCGACGGAAGTTGCGCACCCCCTGTATCGCCCGCTGAACTGTGTGAGTGCTGGGTCTCTCACGCATCTCCAGAGCCTCGCCTCCTTTCCCCCTGAGAGACCTCCCCCTCCTCGCTGGATGCCTCACCACTCCTCCCACTGCTAGAGGAGGTACTGCTAGCAAGGTGGGACTGGCGCTCTCTAACATCCTGAGAGCCCTTGCACTACTCTGCGCTGAGTCAGGGATAATTCCCTGACACTTCCCTTTTGCTGGGATAGTAGAATAGGCTTCCCCCGCCACCACCAATTTAAATTTACTCTCTAGGAACTTTAGCTCAACCCATGCCTACATTTTAAATTCTGGGAATTGCTGGTAGTTTTGGAATTCTGCTTCCCACTCCTGCTGTGTCCGAGGAGGCTTCATCTCTCGCACGAGATGCCAGTCAACCATTGAAAGCCCAGACTCTGTCAGCCTGAGAAGGAAAGAACAGCAAGGACATACCACTCAGGGAAAATGCTATCAATGTGGAATATAATGGTGTGTGCATGTGTATCTATTTATCTAGAAAAGCAGAATGAAGCCATAATGGGAAATTTCAGACACTGGGGGCAATGCAGATGCAAAGTCTGACTACACACAAACATACCAGTAATCAATTAGATGCAAATATATATGTAATCACACCTTTTAAATTCTGAAATAGTCTAAATTAACTACCATACCTCAAAAGGTTGTTATGACAGTAAGTACAAAACATATTTATTTGTTACCCTTTAATCCCACCTTCCTTTTAAGGTCTGCATTGTTTATCTACAATGCATTTATAAAATAAGGGTAGACACAGGCATTCAAAGGGCAGAGAGATACCAGAAGTTAGTTTAGGCCCACACACTGGCATGACCAAGACTAAGCAATGCCCCTAAGAAGATCTTTGCTGGTTGCTAAAAGATGCAATCTTATGACAGTTGGAGAACCATAATGTCAATGGTAAATAATATATAGTGAAAGGCTTGAAGAGGAGGTGCTAATTTTCCTTACCTAGTGACACCACCCAACACCACAGCTCCGGCCACAGTACCACTGCATATTAGAAGCCAGCGCCCTACAGCCCGGTTGGTCACAGCATTGGGGACAGGTGGTGCCACCACTCTGGGATGGGAAGCAACTTCTGACACTACGCTGTGTTGTGACCATCTCTGTGGGAGCTGCCACCACCGTTGACATTGCTGAGGACAGAGAAGGAGGCTATTTATAATTAGTGCCACCCCACTAAACATACATTTGCAATTCATGACATGGAAGAGGAGCATTACTCAAATGAACTCTCTTTACTGTAAAGAGTTCACACCTGTGTTCACTACATCAGAAAGGTTGTATTGAGTCCCAGACATTATTCTACAAAATACAAGGACAAGGATAAAGGAACAGATCATCAGTGGTGCAAGCACAAAAAAACTGGACAACAGGAATGTCAACAGCTATTCACTGAGATGCACAACAAAACTTATTTTTATTTTCAATATGTTCTTAAGTGTCCTGCTTGTGGAATCTGCAGAAGCATTTGGCTGGCCACCATTAGCAAAAAGAGGTTGAACTCCATGGACTCTAGAAGTGTGATCCAGTAGGGTTTTCATATGTTATTTAAACGCTGAAAGCATATGGAGGGGAAACTGTTCATGTTTTTACAGGGCCTGTGACCATGTAATAAAATGTGATGCTATATTCATAACTGTTATTTTATTTGTTTAAAACATGTATACACTACTCTTCATCTAGGTGGGACCAGAGCAGTTCATGGTATAGAACCTTTTTTAAAAAAAATCCTGTACTAAAATACTTAAAACTATTAAACATTACACCTATTGTTAAAATTATATATAAAGAGAGAGAGAGAGAGAAAGCCTGCAACTTACACATTTAATTGGTCCACATTTAGCTATACGCACTTGGCAATTTAAAAAATAATTTAAAAGAGGACAAGAGTCCAGGGAAAAAGACTTTGGCAATCCCACCTGCCATCGAAACTAATGTGTTTTGACTATACTGTATGTGAATTTTGATTTAGGCATGATTCCCGGAATGTAACCCCGCCATAGCTGTCAACTTTTCCCTTTTTTTAAGGGAAATTCCCTTATTCCGAATAGGATTCCTCGCAAGAAAAGGGAAAAGTTGACAGCTATGAACCCCGCATAGGTTGAGGGCTTACTGTAGATATACAAGCAAATATTTTGGCAGCCACCGAAACTCCTAGAGAAACAAGTCTTCAGTCTGCCCCCTTTAACGTGTCTGGTTGTGACAGGTGCAGACAATAGAGTCTGTAGTTTTCTTGAATATCCACCGATAATTAGAGTTCCCCACGTGGAAATGAGGTAGCATTGATTAGCACCTCCCACAGTGCAAAGAATACATAAAGGGCGGGAACTCTTGGCATTTTCCCCAGCAGCGTCTCTTAGCCAACGTTATAGCAGGTACTCAGCCTACTCGCAAGGGTAAAAAACGAAGAGCCGCGGGGGTGGGATCGCTTAGTTTTGCAACCCTCAGCCGATAAAGAGGCATCTTTCATCCGGTCCCCGTTGCTATGGAAACCAAGCGCCGCCCCTGGAGTACCTGGCCGGGGGACCCCGCTCCTCGAGGGGCCAGCAGCAGCCGAGACCCTCCTAGCGCCGCCCGCAAGAGCATCTCTCCTCAAGTTGAAACCCGGAAGCAACTCGCTCTTGACACGGAAAGGAATCCGAGCTATTTCCGGAAATGCCGCAACCGCGCACTCTGTGACCGCGACGCCACGTGACAGGTGGGTCGGCGCCGCCTCTTGCGCGTGCGCCACCGCGCGTGAGTCGAGGCCCCAGGGGTGGGCGGGGCTTCCTCCTCAGCTCAGGGGTTGTTTGGCGCTGAACTGCCGACATCCGCCGCGTCTCCGGAGCGGCCCCGAGGCGGACACGGAATGAGGAGATGGGACCGGAAGCAGGGCCTGGCAGAAGGGTGTGAGGGTGAGTGGGCGGAAGGACGGCCGGAAGGAAGGAAGCACGAGGGATCCCGAGGGCGGGGCCGTGGCCGGAAATCCGGGCGGTTCCAAGGCCTCCCTTTCTCCCTCCACAGATGCCAGAAATTTTAATGCAGTTGTTCTGGGGGGTGCCCTGTGCACACTCAAGGCCGCTATGTGCATTCAGCAAAACCAAGTGGGAAAGATTTTACTAGGCTTTAGACTGCGGAGGAAGGAATTGGCATTTTTACAGATGAGGCTTTTATGTGTTTAAGACGTAAAACCCCATTGAGCCCAAAGGGGTCCTTATTCTCAGGTGAGCGTCTGCAGAGTTGTAGCCTACGCCTGAGGACTGCAATCTTGCCTGCACTCAGTGGGGCTTGCTTAATTAATTTCTATATTTTTAAGGGAGGGGGGAGTTGAAGCGCTTTACAAGCTACATTGAAGCAATCCTGAATAAAACATTACGGAATAAAGTCAAATATAAAGTGTACATAGTTAACAGGAAACTAAAACATTACCTTAAAAAAATTCAAAACAAAACATTACAAAGGAGGTCAGCTACAGAATGCACATTTAATGCACTATGTTACTGGCCAAAGTTCCATCTGTTGTTGGAGTTTCTAGAGCAAGGTCTGCATTTGCCTAAGGGAGACTTGGCGGTTACAGACTGGCCTTGCTGTCAGCAGTTCCCACGCATCTCAACTTCATCTTCTTGCTGGACAACTTGAATCCTCTGAAATATCTGGAGAAAGGTGGAAGGGAAGTCAACCCTACTCAATTTAATATTCTGAAAGGAGGAAAAATCTGGATCACCAGCACAGACATTTTATTAGGAATGTAGAATGCTGCTTTAAAGTGAGTCAGACCATAGAGCCATCTAGTTCAGTATTGTTTGCACTGACTTGACAGCAGTATTCCATGGTTTCAAATGGAACAACCTAGCGCTACTTGGACTTACTGGGAATTGAACCTGCGGCCTTCTGAAAACAAGGCTGATGCACTACCACTGAGCTGTGACCCCTCCTCAAATCCTCCAAATTGGAGCCCGCCCCTTAAAATGCTTATTCCGCTTTAGATTTGTGCTATCTGCACAAATCAGGTTCAAGAATCTCTTTTGATGATGCAGTTACATTAAGGACCACCTACTGAATAAACTTGCCAGTGTATTAATTTCTCCTGTACCCCTTTATATCTCCCCCTGTAAGTGATGAAGAGTTGGGATAGCGGAGGTTTATAATTCTCTCCATTGGAAGGTTCACCTAGTGCTGATGTCTTTTTGGTGCCAGATAAATACTTTTTAATTGCACGGGCCTTTTAAAATAATTTAGAATTTTCAGGTTTTTAGTCTGATTTTTGTATGTGCCACTTTCACAGTTGCTTGTTTGTTAATTATTTGGTATTCTATGTTTATTATTTAATTTTGTGTACTACTCTGGGAGACTTCAGGCTGAAAAGTGACTTACCTGGTAATAAATAAACATATAAACACATAAACAGACAGAGACAGATCTGTTTAGACAATGCAACACAGAGAACAAGATCCAGAGAGAGCAAGAAGTCAAGGGGATCAGGAGTTACAGCAAAAGTAGCCTTCAACTTCCCATGTGTCTTTTTTGTACCTGTTTTGAGCTGATACAGATCAAGCTTGATTTCTTCTTTAAATTTGCATGGTGATACAAGTTTTCTGTTCTTACTGTGTGTACCCTTTAAAGCAGCTGCTGACAGGTTAAAGCTGTGTAATGTGACTGGTGATGGGGAATCTATGAAGCTTCTGTTTCTGAGAGCTGGATGTGCTTGGGTGAGCAAGATGAAAGAAGCCAGTTGAAAGACAAAACAAGCGCTGGAGCTTGAGGTGGAAGGAATCGCCTCTCTCAATCACTGTCCCTTTTCTCTGAGACAGAGCCTGATTGCCCCATAACCTCTGGTCGTGTTTCTCTTCTAGGAATGGCCAATGGCTTTCTCATGGAAGTATGTGTTGATTCTGTGGAGTCTGCTGTGAATGCAGAGAGAGGAGGTAATCCCATAAAAAAGATGGAAGATAAAAATACTTAAGGATCATTGAGGAGTCTTTCTAGGCCAGGACACCTCCGGGTACACATGCTATATGTATTGAAAAGAGAGGCACACTTACTTCCCCAAGCAGTGTGAAACCATTTTATGAACCCTTTTAGGCTTGAAAGGCAGGATATTAAATGTTATAAACTAATATAAGTAAAGACTTCCAAAGTTCTGATCTAGGTTAGTGACACATAGATTCAGGATATGCATTTATATATCATTTTAATTGCCTGCAACCCAATTACTCTAGCCTTTGAGAGTAGGGCAAACTGCAAATTTAAATGAATAAATGTCAACTCGCCTTGTCTTCAGCTGCTTTAACTATTTAAGTTGTCCTGCTCTGTTTTGTTGCAGTGCATTATAAAACATGGGCTGAGATACTCAAATCACCTATTATTGATTTTCTTTCTTAGTTACTGCCCAAGTAGGGGTTGAAGTCTATGTGGATAAGCTAAATACAGGTGACTGATCTCACTCTTCATAAACAGTGGCTTGAAAATTTCCAGCACTCCTACCCATTGGTTTATTTTATTTATTACTTAAATTTGTTAGTCGCTACTTACAAACAAACAGAGCCCCCCCCCCCGATACATTAACACAGTGTTCCCCAACCTTGGGCCTCCAGCTGTTTTCAGACTACAATTCCCATCATTCCAGACTACTGGTCTTGCTAGCTAGGGATGATGGGAGTTGTAGTCCAAAAACATCTGGAGGCCCAAGGTTGGGGAACATTGCATTAACAAACCCAACATAGATACATTAAAACCAAGGGGAGGAGGGAGGGAATACATTAAAAAAACATCCCACCCACTTCTAAATGGCTGCAGATAATTAAAGGCCAAAGGCCTGATTATAGAGAAAGCTTTTTGCCTGGTGGCTAAAGACATATAATGATGGAGCCGGGCGAACTCCCCTCGTTGGATTATAGCAAGGACCACATGGTTCCTTCATAATGTAGATCTCTGTTAAAATCTTGCAAACCACTTATATTCAGAGATTTAATGTGTGACCCTGTTGTGTTGCAGGTGCTGGCCGCCTTGAACTGTGTGCCAACCTCATGGAAGGAGGAACAACACCTACTATAGGTGAGTTGGCACATACAAGCCAAGATCCAATCCACCATTTCTCTGCAAGATGTACTGAGCAGCCAAGCAGTGTGGAGAAATGTTTGGACCTCTGCCCTCTAGGCCTTCTGCTCCTGGAACAGAGAAAGGAAATACCAGTTTTTCGGCTTGCTCTTTTTGTGTTCTTCTGTGTCATCAGTACCTCTGGGTCTTGTTGCAAAACAGGCTGTTATTTAATCACCCTATTTCACCTTCCCTTCTTCAGCAGCCCCTTCTCCCAAATTCTGCAAAAAGGGTTTGACATCTGCCCCGTTCTCTTTTCCCTTGCTTCTCTTAGACCCAGTGCTGATGGTCTAGCTCTGGGATGGGGAACCTGTGGCTCTCCAAATGCTGTTGGACTTCAACTCGCCTCAGCCTGAATAGTCAATGGTCAGTTGATTGGAGTTGTAGTTCACCAACATCTGGAGGGCATCTTGTTGGCTACTCCAGACATAGGGAGAACTGACCTAGATGGCTCAGTGGTCTCCCTTTGTATAAGGCATCTTGCTATGTTCCTAAGTTCCTCCGTACCATGTTCTAGGTTTTACTTCTTGTGCATCTCATAGAACAGTCCAGTACATAACTGACACCATGTCCTAAACCTGTTTGTCTGCAGGCCTTTTGCAAGTGGTGAAGCAGTGTACAAGGGTGCCTGTATTTGTGA
Source organism: Lacerta agilis (assembly GCF_009819535.1). Classification (NCBI taxonomy): domain Eukaryota; kingdom Metazoa; phylum Chordata; class Lepidosauria; order Squamata; family Lacertidae; genus Lacerta; species Lacerta agilis. The sequence goes on from NC_046316.1 coordinate 55,778,548, forward strand.
TGATCCGCCCCCGTGGGGGGGATTTCCTCTATTCTGACCGAGAAGTGGAGGTGATGAAGGCAGACATCCGACTTGCTAAGCAACATGGGGCTGATGGGTTGGTGTTTGGAGCCTTGACTGAGGATGGACGTGTGGATACAGAGCTCTGCACAGCACTACTGGGTGAGCAGGCTTTACTTTCCATAGGGCTTGCTTGAGTAGTGATTGTCGTACAGTGCCACCAGCTGATAATTCCACAGTTCAAATTAAGAAATATTTCCTATGGGCAAGAGGCAAGATCCACGAGCCTGCCTCACGATTTTGAGCTATTCATTCATTTACAGTATAAGAGAACATCTAATCCACCCTTCAATATGTGATCCCAGGGTGGATTACAGTAGAATAAAAGCAATGCAGCACAATTTATAAAAACATATATAAATGGAGCTTATTAGGGGGGAAATGGCCATGGTGCTCAGTTGCAGAAGTGATGGAACTTCTGACTCCCTACTCCAGAAAAAAGAGGCTGGGGTAATTCTGAAGTTTCACCTGATGCCAAAATGACAACAGCGCTTTAGCACCAGTCGTGCTCCTAGGGCAGTCTACACCAAGCTGGTATCCTGCAGATGCTTGGGGCTATAACTCCCATTATCCCCAGCTAATTTGACAAAGGCTGCTCTAGAGGGAGGACATTCCATAGTTCATTCCATAAATGAATGAATTGTTCACATAAAGCAGGAGCCAAATGCTGTAATGGTTGGGATGACTGACCTTTGTTTGTAAGAAGGGGCACTGTGCAGCTCTGATGGAGACAGTGTTAGGTATCCATAATTTCTGCACAGAAGGAAGAATTATCCAGAAGAATAGGAAACTTTATTGAAAGAATGATAACTATGGTTTTCTGGACCCTCAAAAATGCCAAGAAAATAATTACCAGCTATTTTCTCCATTTAACTGAAACTGACAGTATATCTTCTGAAGAATTAGTCTTGCTAGGGGAAGCCTGTCCTCTTCCTGCATGCCCCCCCCCCCCACACAGAACAGCACACAGGAGGAGGAAAGGTGGGGAAAGTTCTATCAGGCAAGCTGAAATACAGCAGCTAAACTATTTAACCAGAAGCCAATATCAATTCACTCAAAGGTTGATTATTCCACAGGCTACCTAGTGAGACGAGTGGATACATCTTTAGTCTACTCCAGGATTACTTTTTAAAATAAGTGGATAAGCCCAACATGTGTGAGGGGTTTGATACACAAAATGTGAAAAGAAATGCCATACAAAGAGCTAGCTAGTGGGCAGTCTCAATGGAAATGAGAAAGGATGATGAACCCATATTGCAGAAATGGTGTCAGATGACTACAGCCACCTTGGAGAAGTTTCCTTTCTTTCCAGGGCCAGTAGCAGAAGCATTGCCTTCACAAAGACAACCCTAAGCAAAGGTATACTAACCATCTGGGATCTGTTCTTTTTGCAGCTGCTTCCCGCCCTCTGCCGGTCACCTTCCACAGAGGTGAGTTTCTGTTTGCTGGTTTTCCCCAGGCATCTGGTTGGCCACTGCAAGAACATGATGCTGGACTGGATAGGCCATTGGACAGATCCAGAACACTCTTCTTACAGAGCTTGGAGTGGGGAATGAAAGCCAGACTGCCTACTTGCAGGATGTAGGCTCAGGCACAATGGCCTTACCTTGGTGGGGTTGTGGGGGGGACTATGAGAATGTACTCTGGGAATTGCAAACATTGGGACTGCCTACCAGGGATTTGGACTAGGCTAAAACCTGGAACATGTCAGTAGATTTGCCTTCTAGAAGATTTGGCAGTAAAGACTGACATGTTCCATTTTTCTCAGCAGCTTTTGACATGGTCTATGACCCTTTGGCAGCCTTGGAAACGCTAATATCAATGGGCTTTGAACGGGTCCTGACTAGTGGCTGTGACAGCTCTGTTTTAGAGGGGCTGCCCTTGATAAAACGACTGACAGAACAGGTGAGGTGTCATTTCTACCAAATTTGTAACTCTACTGATACACTTTTCTTGCCTACTTAGAGTGGGCTATCCAAGGAACTGACAGAGTGTGGTGGGGGCAGAGAAGTGCCAGCTAGCAGTCTTTCATGGTCTTCAGATGGGTGAGGGTTTTTCAACGATTAAGGGTGATAACTGACCTCCCCATTGAATATACAGAAACTGTGCCTTGCACCTTCTGATACAATAGCTTCTTTCAGTATTGCATTAATCCCCATAGGCTACTGCAGTAAATTAGCTCCCTTCTTCTCTGTTAAAGTACACAGTATGCGCATGGCACACCCATATCTCACACCTGTCCAGCAGAATGCACAACGACAAAAAAGTCAACGAAGGGAGTCACTCAGTTATTTTAAAGTTGCTTCCACTCTCCAACACTGGGGTGAAGTTGAAGCAATCCTGCTGATACTGATATGACAGCATATAGTTTTTCAAGTTCAACCATCCCAGGATGGAGGTGAAACTTGGTAGATCCTCAGTTTGACTTTGCAGAGGTGAAACATACACAATGATAGACAAAGTGTGGGAGCCTACTTTCCTAGAGGAGGTTGTAAGAAACTCAACATGACAGTATTACTTGGAGCAAACCATTTGAAAAGCAGCGTAAAAAATGAAATTAAATATTGCAAATAAATACATTCTACATCTTCCTTAACAGAATATTTGTGCTACCCATTTGGTGTGTTTTCTCCTATAAGCAAGACCACTAAACCCCTTTTCTCTTCCTTTTCAGGCTAAGGGCAGGATTGTTGTAGTGCCAGGTAAGACTCTGCAGTGAGTACCACTTGTTGGCATAGATCAGAACTCTAGCACCAACCAAGCATGTTGTTAGGCAGCCCCACTTGCCCAAGTGGCAAGAAGTCCAGGAACAGAGCTTTAGGGTGTAATTCCCTTTGGATGAGAGTGCATGAAAGACTTAAGCTTTATAATATTTATTTATTTGCCGTTATAAAAACAGACAGAGCGTAGTAGAAATTGATGGACTTCTATAGCAGGCGGCACAACTGTTGAAACTTCATTAGGTTAAAGGAATAGTGTGGACACCCACGCACAACCTCTACCTGCTTAACTTGTTGCTGTAGACTCTTTGCCTCTGTCAATCCAAATTCAATTTGCTTCTAGATATCTGTCCCCTCCTCAAACTGTTATAGGTATGGCATTATGAAGGCAAAGATTTCCAGGCATCGAGGAACATGAACTAAAGTTCCCTTATCGTGTTCCTGAGTGATCACTAACGTGTCAGGCAAAACAAAAGCAGTGAGCCATTTGAGCTAATCAGCAGCTAAACTGATAATACCTAATGGGCACCTGCTCCCTTCCAGAGGCATAATATTTAGGAGGTCTACCTGCTTCAGAGCTGCGAGTGCAGCCTGCATTGACCCTAAAGATTACCCCCTGGCTCAGAGCAAAGGGATTTTCCCCATCTATTTAATGGCCCAGAATGTAGCTCTCCTTTCCTGCTTTAACTTCATGTTTGTGACTGAGTTATGGGTTCTCTCCACCAGGGGGAGGCATAACCGAGAGAAACCTGCAGAGAATCTTAGAAGGCTCTGGCGCCTCTGAGTTTCACTGCTCAGCGCGCTCAGTCAAAGACTCAGGAATGAAGTTCAGGTAACTGAGCAAGTTTCTATCCTGACTTACTGAGGGGCCCAAGCCTTGCTTCCATCTCCCGATGCAGCTTCACCGTTTTGGGTAGTAACTTGACTAAGAACATCTGGGGCACTGGAACCTGACAGGTGCATTTAGCTGGGAGCAAGGCATTGTTGCATTAGGGATGTGTTTGTGTCTGTAGTTCATAGTTGCAGATGCAATGGGTTAAGGTAGCACCCAAATGGCAACATGACAGCAGATTATGACTCAGTGGGTAGGACTTAGGATGGTTCTTTTCCCGGCTCTTCCAGGTCCAGGTTCCAGACAGTAACCAAAGACTTATTGGTATTCTTTTAGAAACCCTTATGCTACCATGGGGGCCTACCTCTCCACACCTGAATATTCCATCAAGGTGGCCGATGTGGCTAAAGTGAGGACCCTGAATGCAATTGCAAAGAATATCCTGTAGAACACGCTACCGTGGGCCAGGAAGACCCAGAGCCCTGTGACCTGCGCAATCCATAGACATAGACATTTCAACAGCATCCTTGCCAGCGCTTAAAGGACATGGGTCAATCAAATGAAGAAGCCTCTGCTTGTTTTTCTTCTATTCCCACTTGCTCCACAGCGTTTTTTCCTCAGATGTCGTAATGCTGTTTTGTCTGTGGGGAGCAAATGATGGGGATGGGCTTAATTAAAGGGGCACTCGCCATCAAGCAACACTCTCCCTGTTAAGGTCTCTTCTCAAATAAACCCTGAAGCCACTCTATGTCACTGTGGCTCTTCTTCCTGTAGAGGCCATGACAAGACTTTGAACTGCTCCCAAAGGAAATGGGCCAGGGTGGGGGGAAGAGCACATTGGGTGTTGCAGGCTTCCTTCATCCCACCTCAGTTTGATTGGAGTGGAAGACTACTTCTTTGAAGTACATAGAGGAAAGTGGTAAAGCAATATTGCAATTGCAGGAGGAGTGATCTCTCAGAGAACAGGGGGGTAAGAGAGCGACCACAAGGTGACCAAGCACTGCAATTCCGTATACCTGACAGCAAAATTTCATTGTTGTCAGGTTCTGGATCCTGTCCTACAGAAGTCATTAGAGTGGGTGAAGTTTCTATGTAATTAATTTATATAAAAACATTACATAAAAATGCCAGAGTGGTTTGCAAAAATTATACATAGAACCATGCAATGAAAACCATATTGAAAACTTAAAATCAGAAATGAGCTAACATTTACGGAAAGATGTATTCTTGATTTCCTGCATGAACTTGTTAATCCTTATTGGCAGAACATTCCACAGTGCTGGACTGATGACACTAAAGGCTTGGATGCTTATTGTCAGATCTCCACCAATTTGGGGAATGACCAACGACGCTCCTGCAAATGATTTTAGTGACTGAGCTGGGATATAAGGGTTCAGGCAGAACAAGGCCAAGGTAGCCCCACACAGAGCACATTGCAGTAATCCAACCTCACGTTTCTCAACACATGGACTACAGTGGCCAGGCTGCAAGATTGCCCTAAGGGCATCATTTTCTTGCCCTTTCGGCATTTGCCTCCATTTGCATAGCATCATGACAAGCAGGGCAGCTCCTTAGGTAAGTTAACCTTCCAGAATAATCAGTATCTTGAGGAGGAGGAGAAGTTCAGAAAATGTTTGAGGTTTTATCTGACTCTAGTAAGGGGAGTGTAGAGATTCAGAGATTGTGTAAGAGATAGTCATGTGGTTTCTGCTGCTAAAGGCCATTGTGGATCTCGCACAATGACTCACAAGTAAAACTAAGCCAAATCATGACTTGACACAAATGCTCTGGCATACAGAAGAGGAGATTGTGATTGCTCCTCTGGGCCTGCCGCTTCAAGCTAAGCCTGGGCTCATGTGTGAAGCAAGACAAACCATGAGCTTAGGCTTACTTTACAACAGCAGGACTAGGGAAGAAGCAAAGCAGATGTGAATTCTGAGAACCTGTGTGTCTGCACTGATCTATGAAATTCAACTCTGCCCCCCCCTCCACCTTTACAAATAAAAGTACCCTGAGAAAGGGGAACACCTTTGCAACAGCCTACCATTAACACCAATTTGTAGGAAAGGAATTATTTCACCCTGTGGTAGAACCACACATTGGTCCTTCCCTGTGTCTCAGCATAAGGAAGAATTAGGAGTCAGAAAGTTGTCCATTGTGGAAAGGTGGTCTTCACTTCCCATTTCCTAAGGTTGTGTTGTGTGCTCCTGAAATTTAACAGACTGCTGCCATACAGATAGTTAATCAAATCTCATCATTTTATAAACAATGTCCCTATCTAATAATTAACCACAAGGGATTTAAATTGCTTGTTCTATGGACATTGGACCCTTTTGTCAGGACTATGAATCACTATCGGTTCTGGGTTTATTGATTGTATAATGAATGAGACAGCAGAATCTCTCTTGGCTTTTTTCAGTTTGTTACAGGAGCACTTTGGGCAAGTGGGGGGGGGGAAGGGACACAGAGGTCAGTACTACTGCTGGTAGCTTGGGACCTGTGGAACGCCCTCCCACCAGATGTCAAAGAGAAAAACAACTACAGGTACCAGACCTTTAGAAGACATCTGAAGGCAGCCCTGTTTAGACTATTGCATTTTAATATTCTGTTGGAAGCCACCCCGAGTGGCTAGGGAAACCCAGCCAGATGGGCAGGGTATAAATAATAATATATTATTATTATTATTTATTCACAGTTTTTGTCCCAAGTAATATTTTCATAGTTCCCGCCCCCCCCCCACCTGGTTTGCTCACTCTCGGACCACTTTTTGTGATTCAGTACTCCCCAGTTGAGATCTATGGATCCTCCAGTGCAGTACCAATCTGATGGGACACTAGAACACTCTTGTGATGCTTGACTGGCTGTGTAGGATTACACAATGGGGATACCTAGCTGCTGGAATGGGGAAGACTCTGCTGCATACTTTTAGAAACCCCTTGCCCACAGAAATCATGATGCAGAAGAACAATGGGGCAGAATCAGACCGAGACTATCCTGGAAATCCACTGAGGTGGAGAGTAGCACAGGAAATTCCTTGGTGTGGAAAAGGGGAGATTGTGTGGAAAAGGGGTGGTGCTTGTCTTCCCACGTTTTCTTCCAAGGCAGTATTCAACTTTATCACCACTGGGGAGGGGTCTTAGACTAGTGATGAGTCGTCAACTTGAGGGATCTCATCCAAGACAGCTTATGTTGCTGCCCACCAGAATCCATGCCACTTTGTCTCCTGCAGTGTCTCTGGCAATACCCAGGTGGCTCCTCTGCCTCTGCCATCCAAGGTTCATGAATTTGATCCATGGGGCTGACTGCACACCAGGAGTTAACGATTAATGATCTGTTGTTGAGAGGCTGTGCCCAACGCCCCTCCGTTGAACCTGTGATACTTATGTCCTGCTCAGCCTCTCGGGCTGATAGATTGGTCGGACAAAGGCAGGAGGAAGAAGTGCCTTGCCATGGCAGCAGCCTTGGAGCAGTACTGTGGCTCAGTTTTCTGGGTGAGTGGCGGTTTCTCCATGAGCGGATGGTAGCTCAGCTTCTGGCAGGGATGTCACACCGTAAATCTAAAGGCCAGAGTGCAGTGGCATGTCCTGAACTGCGGGAGGATGGCTAAACGCCTCTGTTAGGGCTGTTTACTTTGAGAGTTGGGACAGTGGTGGTGTGTTAGTTCTGTGTGAACACTTAGTAAAAGCAAAGCCTGCAGTCTGAATGTAGCGAGTCTGGGGTTTTACAATGAACAAATACATCATATTTGTGTTGCTTACTGCTCCAGTGGGTGCCCTGAGCATTGGAAGATGGGAGAGAGCTGGACAGTCCTCATGGCTTCTGAGGAGACTCTTCCCAGGCAGAGGGTCTCCTCGGCAGTGGCGCCTTCCCATGTGGAGCACTCTCCCATCAGAAGTCAGGGAGATAAAGAATTAAACAACTTTTAGTAGGGGGAAACAGGCATTTGAAGGCATTTTAGCAGGTTCTCCACATGTTACACAATTTCACTTATACATGTGAGGGCCTGGAACATAACCCCTATGCAGGTGGGACGCCTATATAATAATAGTGTCTTAGAGGGCAGGAAGGCTCCAAAGCATTAGTGGAGATGTTAACACTCCATGTATGATACAATCATGACCATTTCACTGGTAACTCTGATTCAAATGATTCACTGTAGAGAAAATAGGAGGGTTCTTTAATCTCACACAGAAACGGAAGATAGGGGCACAGTTAGGTGATCTACATTATTGGACATGCCACATAGTATAGCAGAATGCAACTGGGGGATCAAATGCTTCATTCCATATGTAAAAGAAACCTTTCCTGTTAATGAAATCTATCACAGGAGTTCTGAATGTGGGCCTCTTCCTCCACTTCTCCCTCACCTGAAATTAAGTCTGAAAGAATCATGATCTTGTAGCCAACAGTACTGGTTGTGCTGTGTTGTGTGTGTGGAGTGCACAACAAATGCTAGAGTTGACAAATATGTCCATCTTAGGCAAAGGGCCCATAGGCTAAGTCTCTCCTTGATGTGTTAGCTTCCCAGAGAACATTTCACTTGGTTCAGGTCCTCTCCTCCATTCTGAAGTGGTATGTTCCCAGGGCTTATGGTATTTGATAATTATGACCATATAGGTTAGCTGTTGACTTGAGGAGTCTCCAGTCCTTTGCGTGATCTAGATCACTCCACATGCCTGTGAAGTAAATTTAATTTGTCGTGCCACCCTGTCAGCCATGGGTACTGGTTTTCTAGTGAATTGGCCAGATCTGTTTCTTTGTCATTGATGGAGAAGTCCTGGGCATCAGGAGATTTAAATTGCTAAACAAGAGCTCATGAGTGAAGTTGGTTGTACAGCTGCCTTTGTTTGAGAGTTGTTGTCTCATCTACTGCTTGTAGGGATCTCAGGGCATTCCACCAGAAACAGAAATGGGAGCAGAAATTGCCACAATTTGTATGTTCACCCAAGATCAGGAACAGTAATCATGCAAATACAAATGGTATCAGCTGTTGTTTATTGAAGTCCATGAATATTACATGCATAATTATGTTCTGTGTTGTTTTTGATGTTTCCCTTTCATTAAAATGCATTGAAATGGTTACATAATTCATTATGTTAGTTTCGGCTATAGCAGATAGCAAAACAAATAACTTAGGTTATAACTGAACTGTAGCAGAATGGAAACAGTGCTGATTGCAACAAAGGCAGGACAGGGTGGAAATTGCTGTCTCTTTACGTCCTTAGCTACTAGTGGTCCTCTTGGCAAGTAAAGTACAACACTAATGTTTTTCCTTGTAGTGAAGGATGTTGGAATTTCCCCTGATTCTGTTCATGCCAAGCGTCTGTTTCATATGTAACAGGCAGGACTCTCCTGGGGCCTCCAATAAAATGAGATTTTGTGTTTCTGAAATGGTGACATCTCCAGCAATTACTTCAAACTGTCAGGGCAAACATCAAAAGCCCATTGGTGCCTGCTTGAAACCTGGAAGAACCACTGCCAGTCCAAGTAGACAATACTGGACTAGATGAGTCAATGACATAACACATGACTAATAAAACCGTCAGAATATTCCACTGATGTAGTTTCATTGGCAATTGGGTATCTGCAGCACAGCTGAAACAGTGAGGAGTTGTGAGGGTGACACAGAAAGAGGATACATATTTTGTACTCCAGATCATGGTTTTGCCCCTAGTAGCAGTACAACTTTACACCATCCTGACCCTTGTATTTCATATATTTCAGTGGGAGGTTTTAATTTAAAACAAAAAACAGGCACTCCCCCAACAATGACAACAACCATCCTGCCCATATTGTCACAGCAGAGCACCCAATTACAGCGCATCATTACTTGTATGTAGATCCCATGTTGACAGATTACAACTCAAGAGTGTACAGCATGGGGTTTTATCAGCTCCAGGGGAGCGCAGTCCACTGTTACGTCCAATGGTAGGCAAGAGCGCTGGATTTTGGTGTCGTACAGAGTGCCACTGAAATTTGAGACACCAAGGTCCACCACTGCCCTGTGTGTGTTTGTTCTGCTCCAAAATGGTGCTCACATAAAGGGAATCAATCCCCTTCCTAGAGGGATGCCCTGGAGGCTGGCAGCAGTGGGGTCATTACTGGCTTTGCCTTCAGTGGGGCACTGTGGCATCATTTTGCATGTTGTGTATCATGGGGAAGTGTTGTGGGGCTCTCTCCACTGTAGATTCGTTAACTGTTTCCCTCATTTAACAATTAACTCAAAATTTCTTTACAAATACAAACCCTAAAGAGTCATGCAAAATTACTAAATAATTATATTTGCTCCATTTAAACTGCTCAACCAAGCTGCATGCTACAGTTTCCTTAAAGGGAACATGGGCTGCAATCGTGGTGCTGTAAGATACAGGTTTTTCTCCAGCTGTTTTGATCCCAGTGTAGTAAAAATGAAATCCAGTTTTGTTCTGCAGAAATAATGGTCAATGTTGAATTAAGGGGAAGAAAGGACGAGAGTTAAACACAGTATCACCAGTGTTAGCTCACACAACATGTACATCATAAACCATCACCCATATAGATATCCCACCAGGGTATCTCTAATTGATAACTGCTGTTATTAGATAGCATGTGCAACAAAGGTTCAACACAATTACATGCTGGTAGTAAACATCAGTGCTGTGTTATGGTGAATACAAACATTGACTTTTGCCCACTTGAAAATGTCATTGGATTCTAACCCAAAGCATCACTAACTGGCTTGATTGCAGGTGAGTCATACTGAATGGGTTAGCATAAGGATGAATAAGATTAGTTGTTAATCAATGGAACAAGAACACCCTCAGAAGAACAGCAGTGGAGAATGGAGGTGGAAATCAGTTATCCTGGGGTTGTGTTATGATGCATTGGGCAAATGCAGTAAATCTTTGGAAGATGTTATAGCATTGTAATGGGTTCATGGCAGTTGCTGTGGAATTGGAATTGTGGCAATTGCTGTCAATGTTTACATGGTAATTGTGTAGATCCACAGTGGAACTTGGGACAGAGATGTAAGGCAGGAATGGGGAACCTGTGTCCCCACCACCACAGTGTTGCTGGATTGCAACTCCCATCATCCTCGACCATTGGCCATGTTGGTTGGGGTGGGTGAGAGTTGGATTCCATCAACATCTTGAGTACCACAGGATCTCCATCCCTGGTGCAACGCATAGTGGTATGGGGCATGGATACATGTGAAACTATGTCAGGTAGTACATGTGGGCTAAAGATCTTAGCAAGTGTTGGCATATACCTTATTTTCTCTTTTTTGATGCCTCCAGAACTCCTCTTTCCTGGACCGGAATGATGCCGACCTGCCACTGTGCTTTGAACAGACTGTTCTGGTCTGGATCCCCCTGGGCTTCCTCTGGCTCTTTGGCCCAATGCAGCTTTTCCACTTCTGCACATCCAGGATGAAGAAATCATCTGTCACAAGAATTTACCTAATTAAACAGGTGGGAGAGAAAGGTGTGCCCTGAAGTTAGTAGCAGGGTGGAAGCAAAGGGCATGCAGATCAAAAGGCAAAGCAGTTCTCTGGGAGGTGGATGGTGGTGATGTGAGAAACCCTGAAAGGGTTTAAGTGAAGTAGGGATCTGTGCTAACTGGGAAATGTGGGTAGAAAGAGCAGGAAAGCCAGAGGGTGAGATGAACTGAAATGTCCTTTGGCCAGAAGTCTTTGAACCGTGTCTTGCTTATGTAATGCTGTCACGATAGTGGTGGTGTTTAGTATATACAGAATTGTTAGAAATCAAGTACAGTGGTACCTCGGGTTAAGTACTTAATTCATTCTGGAGGTCTGTTCTTAACCTGAAACTGTTCTTAACCTGAAGCACCACTTTAGCTAATGGGGCCTCCTGCTGCCACTGCACCGCCAGAGCACAATTTCTGTTCTTATCCTGAAGCAAATTTCTTAACCTGAAGTGTTATTTCTGGATTAGCGGAGTTTGTAACATGAAGCGTATGTAACCTGAAGCGAACTTAACCCGAGGTACCACTGTAGTGTATTTACTGTTGATGTACTGTAGTTTGTGCTGTGATTGTTATAAAAAGGAATACTCAATCAAAACTAACAAACATATATTTTTGTTGTTCAGTCGTTCAGTCGTGTCCGACTCTTCGTGACCCCATGGACCAGAGCACGCCAGGCACGCCTATCCTTCACTGCCTCTCGCAGTTTGGCCAAACTCATATACATATGTTTATATTATAAATAACACAGGGATTTTTGTGTGTGTTTTGAACCCGCTTTGAGTGCATTCCTTGCAGGAAAAGGGCATATCAGTACACTTGATTTTTACTTGACGGAGGGTGTGATGCACAGCAGTCCTCCTGGGCCTCTTGTGCTGTGGAATGTGGCTTTGCCCTGCATGTGTAGCTTCTCCACGATGGGTTTAGAAGCTCCTTGCAACCTTATTCTCCTAGAGAACGTTGCAGGTAGCAACCTGACACTTCTGCTCTTCCTTTGCCAGGTGCTGACTGCGCTGCTCTTACTGATGGCACTTGCTGAAGTGGTTTTCACTGTTGCCGAAGACCAAGGACACCTCCCGCACCCAACCTCTGTTAGCCTAAACCCAATTGTCCAGTACTTGAATCCGGCACTCTACTTCATTAGCTGGGTGAGAGCTCTCCTTCGTCAAACCATGTCCTGTGCTGGAATTAAAGTGTCCTTTATAAAAGAACAAGTTTTTTTCACCACAGAGTTGCCAACTCTAGTTTCAGTCCTGCTGTTTCCATTGGGCTGTGTGCTAATACAAGTCCTGAGACCCAGAACAGTACTTTGAAGGGAGGGGGTTACATTAGAGAAGAAACAAGGAAGAAAAGAGTCAAATGCTTCCCCCCCCCAAATGCCAGCACTCTGATCTTCTCTGATCTTTAAAGCAGCTGCCTAAAACTGCTTTTTCTTTTTAAGGGAGATTTAGGATAATAATAAATTTATTTATTAACCCAGACCTTATACCACAACATAAAAAGCAAGCACTAGAACATAATAAAAAGTGATCCCACACCATTTCCCCATCATCAAACTCCCATATTTCCCAAGTACACCATGAAAAGAACAAACTAACAAGGAACATTAAGCAGCATGTGAGAAAACATCATCATCATCATCATCAACAACAACAACTGCCCATTGGCCCAAGTCCACTGGGTGGTTTAAAATACAATAAAATCAATGGGACAATCTTAGTACAAATATTCAACGCACAAAATTTGGCCATCACCCTCATATTACTCTCAAAGTGCTTTTCCACGAGAGTAGATCCCCTTTGCATTGTCCCTTCAATGGCAACCTGCTACCCCAAGGTGCATCATACACCTCAAGTCACATCTTATCTAGTATGTCCCTGAAGATGGGGTACCTGTATATTTTCTCCTGTGGGGCAAGTAGCAGATTTGAGATGAGGCAGCATTTATCAGGAAAATACTACAGGGAGAAAGGGTTAAAAACTGACAACCCAATCAATCAGATTCACCCCTGCCCAATACTCCTTCGTGTCTATCTATCTATCTATCTATCTATCTATCTATCTATCTATCCATCCATCTATACACACACACACACACACACACACGTATTTTTATTGCTGCTTCTATTTCTTTTCTTTTATTGTAATTTGAATTCTATCATCAAAAACCATATCTTAGGAAATAAAAGCAGCAATAAAAATACAGTAGAAAATCATACAGCATCTAGCACAGCACATCACAATTGCTACAACAGGCAGAAAAACCATTACGTGGTTCTGCCAAGACTCTTAGCAGTTTTCAAGTGGGTGGGGTGGGAACCACTGATTTAGTTTGTCACATTTAATTACACTCTGGCTAGCTGATCTGAGCTAGGGCGTGGAGGTAGGTTTTTTAGCATTATACAAATTTAGAATTATGAAGGCAAAGGCCATTCTCTTATTTCATAATTAATACATCAGTCTGTTTCCAGATCTCATTCTGGAAGCTCGAGTAGAAGTCACAAGCCATGTTTTGAGCTTGTCGCAAGTGAGCATGTTCAGCGAGCTAAGAATGTAGATCTCAGGTTCCTCTTCATCAATGTCCAGCCTGGTGCCATGAGTTTACATCACACCTCCCTCCATTTCCTAACCTTGAAACTCTTGGCTCTTTTTCGCTACTGCAGTTGCTCGTTCTGCTGATCCATGACAGCCGCCGCTTCACTGTCCGCAGAGACTCGGGGACTCTCTTCATCTTCCTCTTCCTTTCTGTGCTCTGTGGTGTATTTCAGCTCCAGACGCTCATCCGGCAAGCAATACAGGTCAGAAACACAAGAAGCCTATGAAAAACTAGGCAACCCAGGATGGCAAAGGTTGAGGTGGCCCCAGCAAAGCCACCTCTGGGGTCATTCAGCTCTGCAAGCCTGTCTGCTGTGGTTCACCCACCCTATTTCTCAGGACAGTCCTGAGGCAGGGGGGAGTGGGAAGAAAGGCCAAAAAGAAGCTGCAGGAAGAGTGTCCTGGTGCACAGGCTTTAGCCCTAACTGCTTAGGAATAAGTGGGTCCAGCTCCACAATTTGGTTACTTACACTAGTATCTCCCATTTGCTTTCTTCTCTTGCAGGGCTCCATCACTGATGTGCCACGTTTTAGCTTCTTCATGTTCTCCTATGGGCTCCAACTTATTTTGTTCTTCATCTCTATTGTTTCTGACGTTGCCCCCGAAATGAAGGAAGCTGCAAAGAAAGTGAGTGTTTGGTGGGGGTGGTCTCAAAAGGAAAATTTGCCATATGTGTCTTGAAGGCTTTGTTTCAAAGGTGATAAGTTAGTCACACCTCGTCACCATTGTTCCCTGAATTTTTCACCTAGATGTTCTGCCTCCTGTGTTTTTCAGAACCCAGAGATTGTGGCCTCTTTCCTGAGCTTCCTCACTTTCCAGTGGTACAGCAGGTATGCAAATCTGAGTGGAAAAGATAAGTGCGTTACATCTAGGAGAATAAAGGTTAGTGTTAGGGCATTGGCAGAGGAAGAGGGGTGCGGGGGGTGTGCATGCCCCCAGCAGCGTGATCCCGGTGGGGTTCCATCGTGGCTGCCCCCCCGCCCACGCTGGGTGCCACACACCCAGGACACGTGCCACACACCCAGGACACGTGCCACACACCCAGGACATGTGCCAGCCATGCCACGCCTGCTCTCCGCCCCCTGGTGCTTGAGCATGAAGCTCTGCCACTGGGTTAGGGTCAACTAATCTGTCCCATCAGTGCAAGGATTTCTGCTTATGAAACAAGACTTCCCCCTGCTCTCCTCCCATTGTGCATGTGGGAGATTTGCAGTCAAACCTAACAATGCTGGTTAGTATATGAAGGGGTTAAGACCACAGAGTTCTAATCACTAGTGTAGGCTCAGTGAGGTCACACCCCCTCTTCTTCTGAGAGGGAGGAAGTAAAGCTTATTTCTTGTTCCTCTCTCTCTCTTTATTTATGCTACAAGCAATGGAGGCGGATGTGCCTCAACCTAACTCCCATCCTCAGACATGTGTCTGAGGCTGCTTTGATGTATTTCAACTAAGTATTTTACCTGCATTATTTTACTGCGATTGCATAAAGGAAAATGCATGACTGTGACCTCAGTTAAGTAAGTAAATCATTTTTAAACTTACTTCAGTGTGTGGTCTGTTTCATTGCATGAGGGTAGTGTGGGTCAGCTGCTTCATGCAGCTGAATGGAAATGAAAAAAACTTCAATGGCCAATTCCTATGCTTCATTAATCTGCCTAACAATGAGACTTAATACTCTGCTAACTGGGGCTCTCTATGTGCTTGCCCCGTGTTTTAAAAACAGACACCAGCCATTTCTTGTTTTGTTGTTATCCCACACAAGTGGATCTCTAAAGGATTAGATATAATTAATTTCCTCTTACCAGTTCCCATCAGTGCATACCCTGCATCCTCTAGGGGAACCCTGAGAACATATTTAGGGGGGCACCAGAGGAGGAGAGGGGGAGAATGTTCTGTTGAGAAATCCGTGTGCTGATGGAATGTCCACTTGGCACTATATCGGATTCCCTCATATGTCGGTCTTTAGCTGAGTGTGAAGCAATTGGAAAGTGGGGGGAGTTGAGGATGGGAGAGCTAAGGGTAGCAAGAGCAAAGGGCTCTGGATCTGAAATCTTTGCATGGTGAGAAATGCCGTACTGCACTGTAGTATTTTAAACCAGGCTCCTATTTCAGTCTTTATTTTTCCTCTGCTGTGTCTAACCTTTTGGAATTCTTCATTCTGTTCAACAAGTGCCAGCTGATGGGGAGCTGGCAGCTTCTCACTTCCCCCAAAGCCCCAACCCTTGGATACTGTGCTCATTTCACTATTGTGCCTGAGCATGGTCAAAGCAATGAGTTAGCGGGGTGAAGATCAGCAAGGGTTTTGAGCACCTGAGTAAATCTGCTGTACCTTTCAGGATGGTGCTCAAGGGCTATCGCAAGCCACTAGAAATTGATGACCTCTGGGACTTGAAGGATGCACATAAGACGGGGAAAATTTTAAGCTCGCTTGAGGAGAACATGACAGCTGGAATAAAAAAGGCTCAGCGGAAACTGGAGATCCGGCAACGGAAGAGGAAACATCATTCAGCAGCTACTGACCAGCACATGAATGGCTTGAGCAAAGCCCAGAGTCAGGATGCATTGGTTTTGGTAACTACTGTTGCTCGGGGAGAGAGCGGGGGCTTACCTGTACATTTCAGATCCAAATGCTGGGCTGAATGGGAGGAAATCTTACACACACGATCCCCTAGCCCACTGCAGCTTAGAGCTATTTGGGGGTCCTGTGTCAATATCACTGTGCTTTGCAAGGGGGTGTGTGGCTTCTGCACATTTCAGAGGCTCCATTTTGCACAATGTAGGAATCGAACATTTAGTGTTGTGGTCCCTATCCTTTGAAACCTGCTCCCCTTGTCTCTATTGTCTTTTCGGCATCTATTGAAGACCATCTTCTTTCGAGAACCCTTCTAAATCTGTATTGGAATTCTTTTTAAGAGGTTCAAAATATGTTTGTATAGTTTATATCTTCTTGCTTGCCACCCTGAGGCTCCTTTGGCAAGTAAAGTGGGGTACAAATTTATCAAATTAATAAATCTTAATGAATAAATAAGATGGCTGGCTTTATGTGGCAGTTGCCCACCCTGAGAGTTGGGGGCTGCTTTATGCCTGCCAAGCCTAAACCGCTGCTCTGAATTTAGGAAGAGAAAAAGGAAAAAGGCAAGAAGGAGGCAGACAAGAAAGACTCTCGTGGTGACTATGCGAAGAGCTGGCTGATGGCTTCTATATTCCGAACCTTTGCTGGGAACATTATGAAATCAGTGGCACTCAAGGTAGTGCAAGACCTCCTGGTGTTTGTGAGCCCTCAGCTACTGAAGTGAGTCCTCCTAGCTCCACTTTCTTATTCTGGGCTTTCCTGGTGCCCTGGATGGTGGGCGGTGGGGTTTAAATAAGCTTCTGATGCAGAAAGATCTTGTCACTGGCTGGAAATCGATATATACGGTCGGGACCATCCACACGCTGATGAATTCCTTAAAACATTCTCACAGTTTTAAAGGCACAAATTTATGTGCCTGAAGATTCCAGGCGTAACTAAAACAATTTCCTTGCGCTTCTGCTTTAAGATGGTGCATTAAGATGGCTTTTATAGATGAGGAACATTCTGAGAGAAAGCCAGGGTTTGGATCTGAAAAATGATTTTCCCAGGTCCAGGTTTTACACTGTGGTCCCATTTTAGCTGTCTCATATTAGTTGTCCATTGTAGGGGATAAGTAGCAGAGCTTGCTCCAGGGAAGAACACAGTTTGGTCTCTGCATTGAGGAATAGTGATGAGTTACATTTTAGACTTAATTGAGATATATCCCTAAGGCTGCTATCACATATATACTTTGGGACTGGGCATAAGTCCCACTGAGCACAATGGGACTTATTTCTGAGTGGACATGTATACTAAAATTGTCCACTGGAGACATGGAGGTGTTCAGGAGAGAGCCACAAAGGTTGCATGTGGCCTGTGGGTTGTCCACATGTGACATATGGTTGCATTGCATGGACCTGGTTGAGGAGGAGCCTGTAGCCTGTGTGTGGAAGAACAAGAGGCTGATGCACAGGGCTTGTGGGAGGTGGGTGTGTTATTGGGGTGTTGTTTGTGTAAGTCTGGGTGGAATTTAGGGAGATGCTCATCGTTATGTTCTCTCGCAGGCTGATGATCTCCTTTGTGTCAGACCCAAATGCCTACCTTTGGCATGGCTACCTCTATGCAGTGCTGCTGTTTCTGACCGCACTGGTGCAATCCATCTGCCTACAGCAGTATTTCCAACTCTGCTTTGAACTGGGCATGCTCGTGCGCACTGCTCTTATGGCTGCCATCTACAAGAAGGTCAGTTGGGTCCTTCGGCTTTTGTGGGGGCTGCTTTCCTTAGTGCTGACCAAACAACTTTGACTGCTTTCCCCTGGATCTTGGGATGGAGGGACCCTTTGACATTCACACTTCTTCGATTTTTTTTGCAGTGCAGTTATCCAGCCAAGGAATGCATACAGAAATGCATACACTGGGATAAAGTGTGCACAAAATGCATATATAAGTGAAAATAGCACACACAGATGCATTATATTTGGGGAAGCAGCTTTGCATAGATGTGTACATTAGGCAAGCCTGCATGCAAATGGGTATATTAGGAGAAATTCATACTAAAAGGCTGGTGGGTTTTCATGGATTTTATTTTAGAAATTGCAAACTGATGTGGAGAACTAAAGTGAAGATTGGAAAAGTGAGAAACTGAGAGAGGCAGTCGCTGACAGATTTGCTTATCCTTAGTGCTATGTGCCCTAATGGTTATGGCAATATCTGATACCCCTAGTTTTTACAACCACTGTTGTATCTGCTTTCAGGCCCTTACCGTTTCCAATGCCACACGGAAAGAATCCACGGTGGGCGAGACGGTGAATCTGATGTCCGCGGATGCCCAGCGCTTCATGGACTTCACAAACATGATGCACCAGCTGTGGTCGGCCCCCCTGCAGATTGTGCTGTCTATAGTGTTTCTGTGGCTGGAGCTCGGCCCCTCTGTGCTTGCTGGGATAGCTGTCATGGTCCTGCTTATCCCCATCAATGCTGTGCTGGTCACGAAGGCCAGAGCCATCCAGGTGAGGGAAGGAATGTCCTGGGCAGGTGGGGGACCAGCAGTGCCTTTTTGTGTGAAATGGCTGTGAGGTCAGTTCTGCTACAGGCGACAAATTCTTAGGTCAAGTGTGTGCTCCAAATGCTAACCTTGAATTTTGAATGTAACTCCCCTGTGTCATTTTTTTGCACTGGGCTTCAGTGAGTAGATTTCATTCTGTTAAAAGCAGCCTATTAAAAATAGTCTGTCCGGTTCATTTATTCAAAATCCTGAAGTCTGATTATCCCAGTTTAATGTAGATGTTTCAAAGCTTAGGACAAGACTGAGCATTGTAATCTGTAAAAAACGCAACTTGAAAAAGCGACAATGCATGTATGTGTGTGTGTGTGTGTGTGTGTATACAGTATATATGTATGTATATTACTGAGCACTGTAGAACTCCATAGAATAAGTCCCATAGGGCACAGCATCAACCCCCCAGCTTCACTTTCAGAGATCTAATGGACAATTAAGGGCAAAACTATGGCAATGTGTTGCCTCTAACTGTCAGAGACAAAGCACAAATGACTTGTCCCTGGGCAACGTATTATGTGGGGCTGGAACAATGATCAGCTCCCTCTTTGCAACTTACTTCTTTGCGCAGGTGAAGAACATGAAGTACAAGGATGAGCGCATGAAAATAATGAATGAAATTCTCAGCGGCATCAAGGTGAGTAGCAGAGCCCAGTTTGCTCCAACACAGTGATGAGTTGGCTGTACTGATGGAAACATCAATGGATTTTTTTTTTGGTCTGACCTTGCATTGCTTGTAGCACAATCCTAGCCACATCTACTGATAATTAAGTCTATTTGAATTTACTTAGGCTTACTACTCGGTAAGTGGGGTTTGAATTGCAGATAAAGCAGAGGGTAACTGGGAGTGTTGCCTCTGATCTCTGACAGCTGCCTTCCATAAGCAGGCATGCAAGGTCAGTGCCTGCTTAGCCTTTGCCTGCAATGTGTGCATCGGGAAGGGGCTTGTGCTGGAAATGAGACATGGTAGGATGGAGCCCCGCTCCTGCTTTCACTGGATGGAGAGCTCTGTTGGACTGAGCCCCATATCTGACCTCAAACATCCTTTCAGATCCTGAAGCTGTTTGCCTGGGAGCCATCATTTGAGAAACGAGTCGGAGGTATCCGGGCACAGGAGCTGAAGCGGCTGCTGCGTTTTGCCTACCTGCAATCCGTCTCCATCTTCCTCTTCGCCTGTGCTCCTTTCATAGTAAGACAGCACACTATTTTTGTTCCTTTTGCTTCTACATCCTTGCAATGTAGAAGATGCCCCTCACCCCGTGACTCTCCTTCCTCAGGTCTCTGTGGTAACATTTGCTGTGTATGTGATGGTTGATGAAAACAATGTCTTGGATGCGCAGAAAGCCTTCACTTCTATCTCTCTATTCAACGTACTGCGCTTCCCTCTGGGCTTCCTGCCATTGACATTGTCCTCCCTGGTGCAGGTGAGTAGGCTGGTGAGGGACCTATATCCTATAACTGAGGTGGGAGGGGGAGCCTGACCCCAGGGCAGCCAAGGTTTTGGTGCTTACACCCTATTCGTAGAGAGAGATGGTTGGGCCCTGGGATGTGCAAATGGCACTGGGGCTCCCTTAGCTTTGGGTTGCATATCATAGACTCCTGATCAGTCTGTATGGCAAATGTCTCTCTCAACAAGCCATGGAGCACCAGAAAGCACCAAGCTACTCCATGCCCCAGTTTTGAGGGGTTCTTTGGCAAAGTGCCCCCAGGCAGGCTTACCTGGCAAGGGAGGCAGCCGTGACTGCCAACACTCTGATCATCGCTGGATGGCTGAGTCTGGGTGCTGCAGTTTTAGTTTCCCATAATGCCTCAGCATAACCCCATGTCAGAGGCATTGAGGGAAATTGAAAGAGAAGCTCCCAAACCTAATCAGTTGGTGCTGATCGTAGCTCTAAAAATGTTTAAAGTGGGCACAGGCATCAGAATTGGATCCTGCAGGTGTGCTGGTACCCCAGTCGCTGCCTGGCATGCCTGACTTTGCCTCTACACCTTACAGGTCAATGTATCTACTGAACGGATAGAGCGCTACCTGGGCAGTGAAGACCTGAACACTTCGGCCATATGTCATGAACCGAGCCCTGGTAATTGAAGGTTAGGGTTTGGAGGTCAAAGCAGGCAGAGTTCTGAAGCGAATGTAGAAGGCTGGTAAAAATGTGTAAGAAGTCAGGTGTGACTTGTGTTCTGTGACGGGGCCGGAATCGTTCCTACGCTGTCCTTGATGATAATGCTACCTTTTCTTTCTTCTCTAGGCTGTGCTGTGACTTTCTCTGAGGCCTCCTTTGCCTGGGAACAAAATTCAGATGCCACCATTAGAGAGTAAGTCACCACATATCAGACCAATTTTGTATGTTTGTGGGGAGGGGATTTAGAGATATGTCTGTGATCCTTTGTGTTAAAGTTGTAAGCAGGGAGGGGGGTCCTTTCTTACCCACTTGCCTATTGGATAAGGCAGGGAAAGTTAAACCAGGCCTTGAACAACAGTGAGAATGTTCTGGTAGAGTTTCTCTCAATAGGGATGGTTCCTTCCTGGCCCCAAAGACTGATGTCCACTTCCATATACATGCTTCTTCCATTTGCTACTTTTCTCCTGCAGCATAAACTTGAAAATTCCAAATGGGCACCTGTTGGCCATTGTAGGACCTGTGGGATCAGGCAAATCCTCACTGGTGTCCGCTATGTTGGGAGAGATGGAGAACATCAAAGGACATATCAATGTTCAGGTGAGAGGAGGTGGCAGCTGTGGTAAGAAGCCCCAGAGAAGCTGGAGGATAATCTGCAATTCACTGATTTTCCCAAGTACTATTGACTGGATAGATGTCTCCTCTTCTTCCTCTTGCTTTTTCAGGGCTCCATAGCCTATGTGTCTCAGCAAGCATGGATCCAGAATGCCACACTGAAGGACAACATCCTTTTTGGGTCACCCTTCGATGAGGTCCGATACCAACAGGTCATAGATGCTTGTGCTCTTCTCCCAGACCTGCAGCTGCTGCCAGGAGGAGACCTTACTGAGATTGGAGAGAAGGTGCCAACCTTGGGCTTAATGGCAGAAGGGGCAGGTGGTAATCTGGGGCGATGAGATGGAGCAAGTAGAACAGGGAGGGAGATGACTCTATGATACATGCAGGAACAAGGGATGCTGTGGGTGATGGGTCCAGCCTTGCAAAAAAATCTACAAAAGTTCCTAGCCAAATAGTAATGGTTACTAGTGCTCTCGTGGCCACATGTAGCTGTGTTTGTCTTTTATGGCCCATTGAGAGCCTGGAAGAAAACAAAACATCCAACTCTGTTTGGAATTACAAAAACTTTCCATGGAGATTCTTAAGAGGTCCAATGGATAGCTCAGTTGGTTGGAGTGTGGTGCTGATAATGCCACGTTTGCATGTCTGATCCCCTATGAGACAGCTGCATATTCCTGCATTGAGTGGGATTAGACTAGATCAGGCATAGGCAACCTTCGGCTCTCCAGATGTTTTGGCCTACAACTCCCATGATCCCTAGCTAACAGGACCAGTGGTCAGGGATGATGGGAATTGTAGTCCGAAACACCTGGAGAGCCGAAGGTTGCCTATGCCTGGACTAGATGATCCTCAGGGTCCCTTCCAACTCTAAAATTCTACTTTTCTATGACTGTCATTGAGAGTTAACACTGATCATATTTGGTTATCTTTGGACATCAGTATCAGGTGTGGGAAGAGCAAGTGTTAATGTACACAGCTGTGCAGGACTAAGGGAGGGCAGGAGAATTGTTATTGGGAGAGTGCATAAGGGTAGGAGAAGTCCTGAAAGGACATTTGATTGGATGGATGATTACGGGGAAAATGGTAAATTGTTGTAGAGCAGGCATAGGCAAACTCGGCCCTCCAGATGTTTTGGGACTACAACTCCCATCATCCCTGACCACTGGTCCTGTTAGTTAGGGGTGATGGGAGTTGTAGTCACAAAACATCTGGAGGGCCGAGTTTGCCTATGCCTGTTGTAGAGTATTATAGTATTCACTGTCATGTGGTGTGAGCTTCAGCAGGACCATCTTCATCAGTCAAGGCTGACCAAGCCAAATGCATTGGAGGGGGCTGCTTCTGACTCAAGTAATCAGAGCTCAAGCTGTTGCCATGCACTGAACCATAGAGAAAGCTCAGAGATCCTAGCTTGGCTGCTTTCTTCTGCAGGGCATTAACCTTAGTGGAGGCCAGAAGCAGCGTGTCAGCCTGGCCAGAGCTGTATACAACAACGCAGACATTTACTTGCTGGATGACCCCCTCTCGGCTGTGGATTCCCATGTAGGACGACACATTTTTGACCAAGTGCTGGGGCCACAGGGGCTGCTGCAGCATAAGGTGAGCTCTTGCCTGACCTGCAGACCCTGTTTTATGAAGAGCAGATGGAGAAATGTTTTATTTGTTAGTGCTACAAGATTGATACTCCACCTTTCTTCCAAAGGAAACAAAAAAGCGAATAAAAATCTAGCCAGTGTGGGAGACTAGTGTTACTGATTCAGGTAATTGCAAATTAGCTCCAAAAGAAGTCACTGACTCCAAATGGTCTGTGACTGTTTTCTGTAGATAGAAGCTTGTTCCTGGTAAAGAGGGATTGAGATCTATATTACTTGAATCAGTAAATTAAATCAACTGCATCAGCTGGATTTGATGTTACTTCTGTTTTGTGATGCCACCTTTCAATGTGTTCTTAGAAAACTGAGGCAGCTGGCTAAGTTAAAACAAGCAAACAACAATGCTAAATAAAGAGGATTAGAAATTCAACATACGGTAATATTAAGATGCATGAAAGCAAATGTCTGCACCTAACCTAGCTCCAAGAGTGGGTCCACTTCAGGTAGAGGTGTTCAAGGATCAGAAGGGAAACAAATGTGGCCACAGATGGAGTGGAGGTCAAGCATTGGATCGAAGGCCATAGATGCGATCGTAGGTAGTCTGGAGTTCATGCAGATGAAGATCCAAAGGCCAGAGGCATGTGTAGAGTCGGGACCTGGCAGAAAGGCAGCAACAGGAGGTTGATGGGGTCAGGAGCAGATGTGAGATAGCAGGCTGTCATCACAGTCCAAGGGAAAGGAGTTGGCGGAGATCTCCTCAATAAGCTGCTCAACCTGGTGGCTTAGGTTGGTTGCAAAGGTTTTGTAGAGACTGGCATGTTCCAGTTGGCTTGGAGAGTCAACTGAGAGTCTTCAAGATGGAGCTGCGTCCTAGAAATTGTAGCTGCTGGGAGGCATTTCTGATTCCTGTGTTTGAAGGAGAAGTGGCCATTTCAATGGGGAAATAGATATAGCATTTGTTTTTTTTCAAAGCTTGCAGGGGAAGGATTCAGGAGGGTTAAAGTTAGCAAAGTGGGCTTTTTGTAAAGGAGAGACAGGTGAGTCCACGGTGTGCCTGTGGAAGCCTTCCTGATATAATGTCATACAGTAGGTCCAGGGTACGGAGTGGCTGCGGGTGCCATCTTCTTGATACTGCCTCCTGAATTTGGTATGCTTGTTTGTGCCACAGACCCGGATTCTGGTGACTCATAGCCTAAGCTTCCTGGCCCAAGTGGATGATATTGTGGTGCTGGTGGCTGGAGCTGTTTCTGAACAGGGTTCTTATAGCACCTTACTGGCTAATGGTAAAGCATTTGCTCAGCTGCTCAACACATATGGAAGCCAACAGGAAAACAGGCCTGAAGGGGAAGCCACAGGTAATAAAGCATTATGCTATACAGCAGGGGTGGGGGAACCTTATCAGGATTGGCCTTTTAAGCCAAATTTGACAGGTGAGCTGGGCTCCCCACCTGTCAATCGCCCGACTTCACCATAAAGCAAGGCGCTGCTGAAACACAGGAAAACATATTTGATTTAGTAGCGTGATCAGGGAGGGTGTTTGCATTGAAACTTCTACCACAATGAAGGTTTCCCTCTCTAGCAGGGGTTTCAGTGTAAACCCTTTCCTGATTAGGAAGGGGGTTGAACTGGATCCTGACAAATGGAGCAGGATTTAACTCTCCTAAATCCTGTTGCATTGATTGCGCATGCCAGCTTTCCTGTGGGGAACTGGTTCTATTGCTGTTGGCTGCATCCACTTCACCTGCAGCTGCCCATCATGGTTTTGAGAAAATAGCCTTGAGGTCCAAGGTGGTACCACTGGCAGGCTGAGATTGGCCTGTGGCCCAGGGGTTCCTTGCCCCTTGTATACAGGGTTGAGGGACACTGATCAAAGTGCCCGTCCAGTATGCATCTTATTCTGGAGTGAGTCATAGTAAGGTGGTGCCATAAATAGATAGAGAGCCAGTGTGGTATAGTGGTTAAGAACGGCAGACTCGTAATCTGGGGAACCGGGTTCGCGTCTCCGCTCCTCCACATGCAGCTGCTGGGTGACCTTGGGCTAGTCACACTTCTTTGAAGTCTCTCAGCCCCACTCACCTCACAGAGTGTTTGTTGTGGGGGAGGAAGGGAAAGGAGAATGTTAGCCGCTTTGAGACTCCTTCGGGTAGTGAAAAGCGGGATATCAAATCCAAACTCTTCTTCTTCTTCTTCTTGACCTGATACAGTGACCTTCAGATTCATTCTTCCTGAACTTGCCTCCTTCCTCAGTTTCATGCCATGCTCTTGACTTTCTTTTAGTGGGGATGGATGAGGACCTAGAACTGGATGGGGACACTGAACCTGGAGCCGAGGAGGTACCAACTGATGTGGTGACCATGTCCCAGAAGAGTGAGGCCAGTGTCCACCAAAAGGACTTCATCCGAAGGTCAGGCCTCCTATGAACTCACAGCCACTTTATTTGCAAATTTGTCTTCCTATTCTCCCCATCTCTTTCTCCCTGTCTTTCTAATATCTCGCTTTCCTGTCTTCCATTTGGAATTTCTTTAAGACTATTGAGCAAGGCCTTAGGGTTTGGGGTAGTGGGGGGGGGCAAAAAGGGCCCCTCAAAGCCAGAAGCCCTAGGGAAGTGTTGATTCCTTCTTAGGGTCTCGTCTATGACCCTAGCATCTTTCCTCACATGGCTAAAAAACTCACTCAACACCACCACACCCAGTCACCTCATCTTTCACACACTTGCCCAATCAACATCTTCATAGGGCTTGCAGGGCCTGGGATCAGAACGGTTTTGTTTCTCAGTATAGCTCAAGAATAGGAAAACTGTGGCCCTCCAGATGTTTTCACTCCCATCTAGGAGGTATACTATAACAACATCTGGGGGCACAGGTTCTCTTGCCTTGGCATAGCTGATACCTCTGCATCATCCTGCAGCTGCATTGATTCCAAAGTTCTGTGATGTTTTACTCATTGGCCATACTCAGATTTTCAGCTTCATTCCAGAATCCTTGTTGATCTCAGCCACCTCTGATGGCCTGAGAAAAACCAAATTGGATGATACAGGGCAAAATGATGAACTGGGATGTTGGGTCACCCCAATGTGCTCTTAGATTGATAAAGGGTTGCAGCACCAGTCACCAGACAACAGGTTTCATGTGTTGTGTATTTTTAGATTGTCACCCTGAGGGCAGGAACCGTCTTAGAACTGATTTTTGTAAACTGTTCCGAGACCCTTTTTGGCTAAAAGGCAAGTTATAAGTACTTTAGAAAAACAAAATGGCAGGCAGGGCAGCACAGTGCCCAGAGCATGCAGGGAAGCACTATAGAATCTCTGTCCCTCATCATTGTTCTCCTGTGTTAGCCTTAGTAACAGCAGTCACAAGTCGCTCACGATGTCACAGCGAATGAAGTTGAAGGACAAGAAGCCAATGACTGAGATAAAAGGACAGAGGCTGATTGACAAGGAGGCCATGGAAACTGGCAAGGTGAGAGGGAGGGGTCAAAATGTTCTCCTGCCTCATAATTAGGACAAATGAGGGTCTCAAAGAGATGGAAGGGAGGAGGGCTGTGGAGACCCTGTCCCAGAACTAGATGGGGAACAGAGAATGACCACCTTGCAGGAGGTAAGTTGAAGGACTCCTCATTCCATTACCCACAAGGAAAAGGTGTAGTAATGCTCTATTATTTATTTCAATAATTAATTAATTTGTACACCGCCCATTGTCCGAAGATCCCAGGGCGGTTCAAACAGAAAAATACAAAATGAGAATACAATAGTGCCCTCTATTTTGGGTTTCTTAAATTCTTTCTTTCCTGTTAACCTGCCGCTCAATTTTAAGAGCCTTTGCAGTGTCCATTAATGTGCTCTGCCCCTCCAAGGAACAGTTCAGTCTTTCGGTCCTTATATAGTGGCTACTGGACTGTTCCTGCTTATTTTCTTGTTAACTGAGTCATATGCCATAGCATATGCTGGAACGTAAGAGGCTTTCAAGGGCTGCTATTTCAGAGTGCATGCAATGATCACCCACCACGGCACACCGTGTCTGATAACAACCTTCTGCCTTGTAGGTGAAGTTCAGCATGTATCTGCAATACCTCCGTGCTGTTGGCTGGTGCCTGTCAACAATGGTCTTGCTTGCCTACATAGGGCAAGCTGTAGCCACGATTGGCTCCAACCTGTGGCTTAGTGAGTGGACAAATGATGCTTCAAAGTACGCAAACCAGACCTACCCAACTTCTCAACGTGACCTGCGTATTGGAATCTATGGGGCATTGGGTGCTGGCCAGTGTAAGTCTCTGAAAAACAGAACCACTCAAGAAATGTAGAGTGGCCAGGATCTGCCCTGTGCCTTTACCCAAGGACTGGAAGAGAGCAGAGAGT
Organism: Lacerta agilis; assembly: GCF_009819535.1. Lineage (NCBI taxonomy): Eukaryota > Metazoa > Chordata > Lepidosauria > Squamata > Lacertidae > Lacerta > Lacerta agilis. Next base: position 55,806,004 of record NC_046316.1, read on the forward strand.
CTCTGGGAGTTTGATCACACCCAGTGTAGGCAGCATGTAAAATATACCATCTCCCCCAAAATGTGGATTACAGTGGTACCTTGGTTCTCAAACGGCTTAGTTGATGAACAAATCAGCTCCCAAATGCCAAAAACCCGGAAGTAAGTGCTCTGGTTTTTGAACATTTTCCAGAAGCTGAACATCCCACACAGCTTCCGCTTGAGTGCAGGAAGCTCCTGCAGCCAATCGGAAGCCACGCCTTGGTTTTTGAACGTTCCGGGAGTTGAACAGACTTCCAGAATGGATTAAGTTCAAGAACCAAGGTACCAAGTCTTTAATTAATGTGCATGCATCTTAGGGCTTTGGGGGGGGGGCGGTGGGTATTATATATTATTAGATCTCTTGAAGCATCTGACTCGGCCCCAGTATATATGCTTAGAGTGTGATTCAGGACACATAATTAATTAATTAATAATTTATTTATATGCTGCCCATCTGACTGGGTTGCCCCACTCATTCTCGACAGCTTCCAACAAATTGACAAACAAATTAGCAACGCTTGAGAGGGTTTCTGTACCCAGTGGTGTGTTACTAAGGGTGAGCATCAAGGCTTTTCTCCCAAGGCGCAGCTTCGATGAGGGCACAGGGAGGACGGCAAGGGCTGGATTGCAAAAAACCTCCGGCTAGGCTGTGCCTGTGATTTTTTTTGACAACTTTGTGATGGGTACAACGTATCCTGTCACGACACCTAGTGCAGTTCTGTCTTCTATGCACCTCCTGAAAGGTCTGGAGCTGCCTCAGGGCCCACAGGTGGAAGATTTTTGTTTGCTCTGGTTTGATTTGTAAGACTGAGATATTGCAATACTTTCTGAGAATTAAGAGTTTGAAGAAAGCCTTTTCTGTATTTTTATATTTTGTTTCAACCTTCGTTTGTTTAGGGTTCATTCCCAGATCATTGATGCTTAAGTAGACCCAGACTGTGCCAGTTAGTGTCATGCTTGCCGTGTCTTTCTCTTGCCTGTCTGTGACCTTGGACCAAGGCTGTAGCATGTTCCCTTTGAGTTCAGTTGTGATCAACTTGTCCTTCAGACCACCTAAGATTGGAAAAGAGCAGCTTGGCTTCAGATTTCCCATCCTTGCACTTTCTGGGATGGGACACTTCAGAGGTCCTGCCACAGAAGCTGGATGGTGCTACAAAGCCTCTGTTCTTGAGTTGGTAGCAGTTTTCAAGGTCCAAAGACCTGTGGAATTTGGACCCACAGCTGAAAGCAATAGACCTGGGAACACAGGGTGGCATTTTGCAGAGGGCACCACTAGAGGTCTATAGAGGTGATATCATCAGGGCACAACACCAAGGCAGATGGAACTCAGCCATATTTCACCTAGATCAGAGATGTATATAACCTGTGGTCTTCCAGAGGTCATGGAACTTCATCTCCCATCATCCCTATCCAACATAACCAATGATCTAGGAAGATGGAAGTTGTTGTCAGGAAAAGCATCTGGAGGGCCACAGGTTCCTATCCCTGTCCTCTAGTACCAAATGGCCTAAGGCTGTTGATGCCAGTATCTCCCTACGCATCAGGTCCTTACCAATGGATGTATCTGTTCTAGCTCTCTTCCTGCTGACTTCTGCCCTTCTTGCTGCCCACGGTGCTGTCCGGGCCTCCCGGGTCCTACACGAGCGGCTGCTGTCCAACATCCTGCGTGTGCCCATGAGTTTCTTTGACACAACACCAACAGGCCGCATCGTGAACAGGTTTGCCAAGGTATAAGCTCACGCTCCATGAGGCTTGCAGAGACTCAAAAGTAATTTAAACTGGTGAAGTTTTTAACTGGTGTAGAAATTGGAGTTCTTGGTAATACCCAGAAGTCAAATTAAAGAATCCAAGAACTCTGGCCAGACGGGAGATTAGTTTTAAAGTCTTCAAACAGTTTTATTATTATAGTATTGAAGCAAATTCCAGCCGAAATAAATTCCAGGACAAGGCCCTGTTTCGCTAATTCTTCCTCAGCTAGATTTTCATGGTCAAGGTGTACCAATTCTCTGTATGTTGATGATATATGAAGTGCTGCTTTGAGATTCTTCTGGGATCCTATCAGGCTTAGCTTCCAGCCTTCCTTGCATATCTGCACATGCACTCACTGCAGATGTATAACCATTTGGAGGTGTTACTGGACTCTCAGCTCCCATCAGCCCCAGGCAGCACAGTCAATGGTGAAGGATGATGGGAGCTGGAGTCCAACAACATATGGAGGCCACCAGATTGGCACCACCCTTGGTTTGGACCATCCCCTCAAGGTCCAGCAGCAGAAGTAGTTTCCAGACACTTTTGCCAGTTGCCCTTGTTATAGCAGCATTGCACCCTAGGCATTGCAGTCCTGGTTTAAGCTAACCAAAAAGTTTGGGGTTGGGGGATTCAAGCTGAAATCATTTAAACATGAAGAAGTTAACAGGCAGAGAAAATATGGGTGCCTTTCATGGTTAGGTTTCCCTGGGCTATAATTTGTGTAACTTTGGTCTGTTTCCCATCACCAGCCATGACACATGTCTGCCAGCTTTCAGTAAATTGGGTGGTTATAAAAAAAGTTTTTTAATCAGTGGGACCAAGATAATGGGAAAATAATCTCTCTCTCCCTCTTCCCCCAGCCCCCCCCCCAGCCCCTGTAGATTTTTCCATTATCAATTTAGATTGTAAGTTCCTTGCAATAACCATTCTGGAGACTTACTTATGTAAAGAACCATTTATATTGATATAAATAACAAAAATACTGTACTTTAAAAGCATAATATTGAATCTTTATAGATAAATTGTAAACAGATTAAAACAGCAGGATTATTGTAATAACCTGCAGTTTTATAAGAGTATATACTTAAGTAGATAATTAAATGAGCAAGTTAAATGAATTTGGATATGCAGAAGGTATTAAAAAATAAATTTAAGGAACCACAGAAAGAGGGGGAAAGAAGTCAAATTTTGAAATGTTAAATTGATTGGATAACTAATGAAATGTATAAATTTGAAAAGTATAAATAAAAAAACTAGAAAAAGAAAAAGAAAAAAGCTTAATTTCTTAGAAGAATTCAGGCCCAATCCAGCTGCAACTTACATCCTCCTCCACCTCCACTCCTGTGTGCCTTGCTCCACTTGGGGAGTTTCCTATCACCAGTCCTCCCTTGAGCAGAGAACGCGATTCACCGATCAGCCCTGAGTGTCTAACAGTGCACACAGAGCTCTCCCTGGATCAGGCCTAAATTATCTTATATATTGAGATGTATGAAATGGATGCAGAAAGCTTATAATGCAAAGAAAAGGTGTGGTGCATGTCTATAGTTGTACCAATGGAACTTTCAAACAACAAAACCAGTTTGTAGGTTAGGGAGAATAATGAGAAAAATGTTTAAAGTTAAGGAGAGAGGATTCAAATGAGAAAACCTGAGTAAGTTCATAACAGAAGAAAAGGGCACTGGTTGAATGAAGTTTAGAAGAAACTTCATGCCCCCCCCCATCTCAGAATTTGTAAACCACTCTACATTCAGGGAACACCCAAACAGTTTATAGAAGTGAAATATAAAACATAATATATATAATAAAAGACTATTAAAACATAAAAAGTGTGTGTGATCATTGCAGAAAGTGATGGTGTGAAATAATGTAACAACAACAAAAAAAATATGGCAGAAATAAATGTAAGTGAGAGTGATAGACCTAAAAGTGAAACCTTTGTTTCCAGCTCGGTTTTGAACCACTCTCGTTCGTAACTGGCTACTCATGAATCTAGGTTGTACAGCATGTTGCTACCAACTCTCATTTCTTTTGTCAACTCCCTCCTCTCTGCCCCTGCAGGACATTTTCACTGTGGATGAGAGCATCCCCATGTCATTCCGCTCCTGGATTAATTGCTTGTTGGGGATTTTCAGCACTCTGTTTATAATCTGCCTGGCCACACCTTATTTTGCAGTTGTCATGCTGCCTCTGGGTATCATATACTACTTTCTTCAGGTGAGTTGGGGCCCAGCCTTTTTGAAAGCAGACATTCATTTTATTGCCAATTTGCATCCATTCAGAACTGTTGCTTGAGCCCTGGGGCTGCAGCTCCAATACCTACCTGCTTTGCTATTCATTACCACTGAAGTAAATGGACATTACTAACTTGGGTTCATTAATTTCAGTGGGTCTGCTCTGAGAGAGACTTAATCAAACCCTTAGTTCTGTGATGACCAGACCAAGGAAGTGCAGAGGATCGAAATCCTTGATATCAGAGCAGAACTATATTGCTATCCAGAATGTCAGTGACTGGAAGGAGCTATGCTCCTTGCCAGCTGAAAGAAAAGAGCGACCACAAGACCAAGTGCAGAATAGAACACACCTTTCAGCTTGCAGCAGTGCTAAGCCTTGGCCATCTCGTCAAACTGCAAACTGTTTTCTTTAAACTCCTTCTTGTTTATTAGGAGCTGCATACCTCTCCCTTCTAAAATAACCCAACTGTGGGCAGGATTCAGCTAACGAGTCCCACTAGTAGAACCCTATGCAAGGACTTCCACTAGTGCAATGGGACTTTTGCTTCTCTCCTCTGCCCAAAACTGGCTCTGTTGGGATCAGGAGAACCCCCAGAACAGCACGCAGAGGAGGGGAGGGGGAACATTTTGTCTGGCAAGCTGAAATGCTTGCACTGATGGAACAATTTCCATAGCTGCTATGTTGACTTCCTCCCTGTATTAATTATTATTGAATGATGTAAAACTGCCAATGTAATACCATCAGATAGGTTTCGTTTTCCAAATTGGCTTCTTTGCATTTAATGTGCTTACAAACAGGAGCTATAAGTCATGTCAGATGCCAGCCCTCTGAAATCCGTGTTCTTAAAGCACACCAGAAACAATGACTCCATCAAACCTTTCTAAAGCTCTCCTGGCATGGGCTTACTAGTGAACAACAGATGATGGCTAGCACCATTGAAAAACTGATGCTTGGGTATAATAAAGGAAAACTTGAGTCCCAGAATTGATTTAGCATTTCCTCTCAGAAGGCAGACTCACCAAACACCTCTAAAGCTGTAGAATGGCATAGTCCTATTCTCCCATTGGCAAAATATTAACTAACAACTGCAACATACCTGTCAACATTTATCCAATGGAAATAGGGACATCCGATTCAATTTATTTATTTATTTATTTATTTATTTATTTATTTTTTACCCTGCCCATCTAACTGGATTGCCCAATATGTTGCTTCAAACATTTTAAAAAACATTTTAAAAAACATTAAAAACTTCCCTATACAGGGCTACCTTCAGATGTCTTCTAAAGGTTGTATTACTTTATCTCCTTGACTCAGGGATGGGTTGCATACCATACCCTCCAACATTTCTCTGATGAAAATAGGGACGTTCTAAGGCAAAGTGACTAGGACGCGGGTGGCGCTGTGGGTTAAACCACAGCCAATCAGAAGGATGGTGGTTTGAATCCCCGCGACAGGGTGAGCTCCCATTGCTTGGTCCCTGCTCCTGCCAACCTAGCAATTCGAAAGCACGTCAAAGTGCAAGTAGATAAATAGGTATTGCTCCGGCGGGAAGGTAAATGGTGTTTCCGTGTGCTGCTCTGATTCGCCAGAAGCAGCTTAGTCATGCTGGCCACATGACCCGGAAGCTGTATGCCGGCTCCCTCGGCCAATAAAGCGAGATGAGCGCCGCAACCCCAGAGTCGTCCGCGACTGGACCTAATGGTCAGAGGTCCCTTTACCTTTTAAGGAAAAGTGGGGCATTCTGGAATCAAATCAGAAACTGGGATGGCTTCTGACCCTGGAAAATAGGGACACTTGGAGGGTTTGCTGCAAGCAATGGTTTTAGGAGTGAGGGATAATGGTAAGGCTAGGAGGTCTCTGCTTTTCTTGTGGCTTTCACTAGTGCATTTCTCTCCTCCTAGCGGTTCTATGTGGCCACCTCCCGCCAGCTGCGGCGTTTGGACTCGGTCACCCGGTCTCCCATCTATTCCCACTTCAGCGAAACAGTGGCGGGCCTCTCCGTCATCCGGGCCTACGGGCACCAGGAACGCTTCCTGAAACACAACGAGGAGCTTGTGGACATCAACCAGAAGTCTGTGTACTCTTGGATCGTTTCCAACAGGTGAGGCTGTGATGTGGAAGGTTTTGGCATATTCTCTAAATCAGGGAGTTGGGAACTTGAGGCTGTAGGGCCAAATCTAGCCCTTTGGGAATCTTTCTGTGCCTCAGACCTCTCCCCAGGCCACGCCCCTCCCTCGCTCCATTTCAGACCCTGAATGTTTTTTGCCAGGCTGGAATGTGTCCTTGAACTCTGGCCATGCCTTCGGTTCTCTGGATGGAGGATGAGTCTTGGGGTGTAGGAGTGTGTGTAGAAACTAGCCTGCCGTACAAAGTTAAATTTTACACCCATATTACTGGCCACCTTTGTCTCTGCCCCTGTGCACCACTAGCACAAGGCCTTTGCAACTTTGCCCAGAGGGGAATGTGGCTCCCAAGCTGAAAAGGTGCCCCCAGTCCTCAGACAACACAAGCAGGTGTACTTTTTTAGTTAGGGTGTTACTACAAAGCCTAAAGCAAAGTACTGTGCAGTTTTCTGTTAGCCTGGTGGAGCCTCTCTAAGTGTACAGCTTATCCAGGTTACTTCAAAGTAACATGCCTTCCTTTCTCACATGACTCCAAATGGGCTGGTACAGGCTGAGCACTTGGGAGATCAGGAGGGTGTGCTTAAGCATCACTGCAAGTAGCCAATTGTTAAAATCTGACTCTGAAGTGAAAGCAGGAACACCTCCTCTACCCAATGGCAGTGGCTGGATTTGAGATGCTGCAGGTTGCGGTACTGATGGAGCACTCACCTTTCCCTTCCGCATTTGTTCCTCCTTACAGGTGGCTGGCTGTGCGCCTTGAATTTGTGGGGAACTTGGTGGTTTTCTTTGCAGCGCTGCTGGCAGTCTTTGCTAAGGATACTTTGGACAGTGGCATTGTGGGACTCTCTGTCTCCTCAGCTCTCAATGTAAGTGACTGAGGCCACAAGCGGCCAGAATAATGGCCATACTGGGACTTTGTAAGGCGCATTGATACACTAGCTAGGGATCTAGTGCCTAATTTGGGGGTTTTCTTGCAATTTATTTTTTACCTGTTTTCATAAACCATCAGGTGTTGAAAATAAAGTGGATTACAGATGGGGTTAGGGAGAACCTATTGTCATGAAGCCCAAGAGCTACTCACTACATAGCTAGGTGCCAGGTTACGTTCAAGGTGCTGGTATAGACAGATTGGGATTAGGATACCTAAAATACAATCTCACCCCTTATGTACCCCATCAGTGATCACTGCAGGTGAGACCCTCCTGCAGATGACATCTTATCGGGTCTATTCCACACAATATAGGAACCCAGCCTTTCTTGTTACGACAACTATGCTTTGGAATTTTCTCCTGTTAAATATTTGACGGGCACCATCTCTGTTGCCTATCTCTTTCAACAAAGTCTTCCAATAGAGACCTTTCCCAGTCTGCATCTGTATTGGAATTTGTTTTTAGATGCTTTAATTATCACTTGTGTGTTTGCTGCCCTGGATTCCTTCAGTAGGAAGGGCAGGATATAAATTTAATTAATAAATGGTAGTAATGACGATGGCAAGCCTTCCTATTGGGAGTGTGAGAGGAGGCCACTCTGCCTTTAAAAAGGGATTCTCATAAGAAGACATGCTCCTGTGCCTTTCTTCCTTGTGTTTGTAGATGTGGCCAAATGAGATGCAATGGGCTCTCTTTAAGTATGGGGCAGGGAAAGGGAGGGGCTGGAGAACCAGGGCTGTTTTAGTTATACTTCCACTGTCATGCAGATCACTCAAACATTGAACTGGCTGGTGCGGATGACTTCGGAGCTGGAGACCAACATTGTGGCTGTGGAGAGAGTGCATGAATACACACACGTGGAAAATGAGGTATGGGGAGCTGTGTTGATGTGGGTTGCAAGATTGCTGTGCTGTGGGAGAGGTCCCAATGATTCAAACATATATTGTGTGATGCCCATTCTTTCTCCTCCAGGCACCATGGGTAACAACGCAGAGACCACCTTCTGGCTGGCCCAACAATGGAGAGATAAGATTTATAGACTATCAAGTGCGGTATCGGCCTGGGCTGGAGCTGGTTCTTGATGGGATCAAGTGTGAGATCCAGAGCAGAGAGAAGGTGAGGCACTGTGGGGAGGTAAACAGCTGGTTGAGGCTGCTGAGAAGGGGAGCAGGCACACATTGGGAGAAAAAAGGAGTCACATGTGGGGGAAAGCTCTTATTTACAACATAGCAGATACTGTCCTTTATTTGCTGAGCCTGCATCCCATGAACCTGAAAACCTCTAGGTTGCTCAGCTTCCAAGAATAAGTCTCTTAGCTCAAAGTTCAGAACCAACACAGACCTGTCCGACAGGAAGCGGAGCAGACATGCAGCATCCAACGGTTTAGTTGGATGAATGAACCAGGAAAGGATAACTGAGAAATAAAAGCAGTTTGGTTTATCTAACCCTTGAGATGCTCTTGCTTCAGGTTGGTGTCGTGGGCCGAACCGGGGCTGGGAAATCCTCGCTCACTAACTGCCTCTTTCGCATCCTGGAGGCAGCTGGAGGCAAAATCCTGATTGACGGGCTCGACATAGCAACACTTGGACTTCATGATCTGCGCCGGAACATCACCATCATCCCACAGGTGAGACACCCAGTAAACATGGCTTGAAGGAGCTGAAGCCAGGCTTTGGCTGCTTGGAGGGAGGGAGTGGAGTACCGATACCAAGTTCTGTGGGGGGTGTCCTCCCTTATTGCATTGATGCTGCTGATTCCTGGGGCCGGGGGGGGGGGTCTTCCCATGCTGTTATTCCCCACTCTGGCTGACAGGGGTGGAGAATATCACATGGACGACATCAGGTGGCCAGTTTTTGCCCACATGGTTTGAAATTGAACTATTCAGGGGCATGCATGCTGTGCATGGTGCTTTAAAACCCTCAGTAATCTTTTACAGCCCCCTGAGAAGCAGATGATAATTAGGGCTTCAAAGTGCCATGCACTGCAAACCACTTTTTGACCCAGTCTGTCTTTACTTGCCCCTCAACTGAGCTCATATATGAGACTGAGTGCACATGGTTTGGACAAAACGGTCTAGCAGGCCACATGGGGAAGCCTTATTAGACCTGTGTCCTCCACTGCTATATTGATGAGATGGCAAATACCATCTCCTACTTTGTAACACAGTGGAACAAGGGGGCATGAATAGAAGGGGGTAATTTGTAGGGCCCATCGTGAATGTTCTGCACCCCCCCAAAGCATATATGGCTGCGGACCAAGACCATCCCTAGTGGAAGACCATCCATGCCGGCTTAAACCGTAGCTTTTGGATCCCAGAGATGGGATGCTGAAGAACCCTGCCTACTTCACCCTATCCATACTGTAGCTCACTGTTCAGCACTTGGGTGTGGCTGAAAGGAAGAACACCACTTTGGTTCAGCCTAACCATGCTGCTGCTTCCGGTCGTACCTGCCTTAAGCCTCTCGTGCCTGCATCTACAGGATCCTGTTCTTTTTTCGGGGAGCTTGCGCATGAACCTGGACCCATTTGACCAGCACTCGGATGAAGAAGTCTGGCATGCTCTGGAGCTGGCACACTTGAAGTCTTATGTACACAGCCTGCCTGAAGGACTGTCCCATCTAGTGAGCGAAGCAGGAGACAACCTGAGGTATAGGAAGGGTAATACGGGCTGCTGTGCGGTGCTCCCATCCTAAGAGTTGGGAGAATGTTGGGAGAGCATGGGCTGTGATGATACTTACACTAGCCCCTTGCAGGCAGCTGCATCCATTTAGCCATAGCTGTCAAGTTTCGGATTTGAAAATAAGGGATCAGCAGTCTCACCTATCCCGGGGACAGTCACATGTCAGTGGTGGGCGGAGCCAGAAGCAAAAGTGGGCGGAGCAGCAATGTAAACTCCAAGCGGGCTCGGGCTCGGAGCGGAGCAAAGAGGAGGGCAGCCATCAAAGAGGAGGGCAGCCATGTGCTCCGCGCAATGGAGCCCCACAGTCTTCTTGTCTGATCCCATCAAAACAGGACAGGAAGCAGCAGCTGCTCAAAGGCAGCCAGGCTCCGCCCGCCAGCTAACCCTATTGGCCAGCTGAGGGGCTTGGCGGCAATGGATAGGGGCTGATGCAGGGGGAGGAATAACCCCCCCTGTAAGTACGGGTAACGGCTCCCACTTGCTTTGAGGGCTGAGGCTTTTCTCTCCAAGTAGGTGAGGTCTTCCCACCCAGTCCCTGGCCAGCAGGGGAGGAGCTGCTTCCATTAAAAACGGGAAATTTAAGGGAAATAAAAAATAAGGGAGAGCAGCAGGAAACTGCTTGAAAAAAAGGGAGAATCCTGGGGAAAACGGGATACTTGACAGCACTGATTTAGCTAGTGATGGACTGATCTTGTTTCCACAGTGTGGGGCAAAGGCAACTTGTCTGTCTAGCACGGGCCCTCCTCCGTAAATCCAAAATCCTGATTCTGGATGAGGCCACGGCAGCTGTGGATATGGAGACCGACTACCTGATCCAAGAGACAATCCGGAGCGAGTTTGCAGACTGCACTGTGCTCACCATTGCCCATCGGTTGCACACCATTATGGACAGCCACAGGTAGAGTTTGTGGGGTTGTGGGCATGCTATGTGAAATCTGGCATGGTTTGGAGTGGTGTTCTCTCATCATACACAGCTGTAATGGTTCAGGGCTTCATGGTCTCACGAAAAAGCAGCAAAGGTTCCCTCGGCCCACAATGGATAAAGCGCCTACAGCACTTGTTTCCCAAACTTGGGTCTCTAGTTGTTTTTGGACTACAATTCCTATCATTCCTAGCTACCAGGACCGGTGGTCAGGGGTGATGGGAGTTGTAGTCCGAAAACAGCTGGAGACCCAAGTTTGGGAAACACTGACCTACAGCAACAGTGGAATTGCATGGAGTAAACTGTCATTCAGTAATCATCCTACTAAAACCTCCACTGGATGCTCCTAAAACTGAGAACACATTTGGAAATCTAAATCCAGATAGTTTGTGGCCTGTACTAAATATCCTTACATACGTTGACACACAATCCTGAAGAAAGCCAATATTTGAAGTCCATGGGTGAAAGGCTTTCAAGCAGAATGGTTAGTGAGCATAGGAGGAGCTTGCTGGATGAGGCCAAAGGCCTACCTAGTCCAGCATCCTGTTCTCAGTGGCCAACCAGGTGCCTGTTGGCCCACAACCCACAAGCATGATCTCAGCCCCAACAGCACTCTCTCCAACCGTGGTTTCCAGCAACTTGTATTCGGAGGCCTACTGCATACAAATGGTTTTCTTTGATAGTCGAACAAGAGAAATAACTTTAGAAAATAAGATAAAAAATCCCTTCCAGTAGCACCTTAGAGACCAACTAAGTTTGTTCTTGGTATGAGCTTATAAGCTTGTTGTTTTCCTAAGCCTGCATTAAACAAATGCTTGAAAAGCACAGTAAATGCTGTGCAGGTCAATTTTTTCCTGGGAAAGCAAATCCCTTCTCAGGTTGGCTTTTAGCTGCAAGCACATAAACAACAAGAAGAACAATGGATTTCTGTAAACCTTTTAACAACATTTGGCATCCAAGACTGGGCTGTAAGTTGCTACAAAGCAAATCTGGAAGGAAAGCGATGACCTCATTAAATCTGCTTTACAGTAACCAATACTTCCAAAGGAGAATATAACAAAACAGAGAAGCCTTTGGAGAGCAATGGCTCCATCAGCCCAACCTTTTGGGACAATGGCTGAGCCTGTGCTTCCCACTCAACTCAGCAAAACAAAAGTTCTTGTGATAGGATGAGAACCTTTCAGGGTGAGCAATGGGACACAGAAATCCCTGTATAAAATATTGGATGCGTTATTAGCTCAGTGACTCCCGTTATTTTTGAAAGTGAAGTGGTGAATCATTAAGGGATGGAATACGTTCAACCCCACCATGCAAGCCAGGTTGACCATCAATGCCAATAATTATTTACCCAGATCAGTCTGCTGCGTACTATTGAAGGGATTCTTATCCTTCCCTCCACCCTCTGGCCACTTTCCCTTTCCCATTCCGGAAACTCCCCCCCTTTCGAGCCACCCTGTTGCAGTTTCCACTTCTTTTCCTCAGGAATGTAGATGGTGGGGTCAGTTTTAGAATTGCTGGTGTCAACTTTTCTTTTGCTGCGGGGGCCATACAGACTGACACCAGTTACGTTTCTGACTGCTATCCTGGAAGGTGCTAGGAGCTGTGTGCAACTAGATGGGTGCTTGTGCTCAATCTCGGATCTCTCTCTCTCCACTCCAGGGTGATGGTGCTTCAGGCGGGAAGGATTGTGGAGTTTGACAGCCCTGATCATCTGCTTAAACAGCAAAGCATCTTTGCAGGAATGGCCAAGGATGCTGGAATTGGAGGAAGCCACAGCACTGCCATGTAGAGACAAGGGCAGCAAGACCAAGGCCAGCTTCATGCACCCCTGTGGTAGCTTTTCCTGGACTTTTACCTTTGACTGGGTGCCAACACTGTCTGTACCAGCAGTGATATTATGCCTGAAGCCCAGATTGTATCATCCTACAGTTTCTGGGCATGCTGCACTCAACCAGCTTGTATCTTCACAGACAGCTACCTGATATTTTCTTGGCTCTGAACTCAAGCACTGCCTATAAGCCAACCATGGTTCTGCAGAAGGGGTGCGCTTTTTACTATCGTCCTCCAAGACAGAAAAGGTCATCTGAAGCTCTACTCCTCCTCCTTTGTTTCAAGACACAGCGCAGAAGTTCCCATACAATTCTCCCTGCTATGAAGTACGCAAAAACTAGCCGGTGGTGTTTAGTCTTAACTGGTTCCGTTTATCGCCCCCCCCCCCAATGCATCACCTTCCAGATTCATGTTTCTTTGGGGATACTGGCAGCTTCAATTTCCTCCTCCTTGCATGAGGTTTCATACCTTCATCTGGAGGTGGGGTGGAGAGAGGATTTAGCTGACAAATTAGAACATCACAACACTTAGTATGCGAAGAAGTGCTGGAAAGGTGGTGACTAATAACTGTTGGGGAATCCTGTCCCAAACAAGTCCAGTCTCTGTACCCTTCTTTTAAATTTGCTGTCACAAAGTATTTCAAATGTGGGGTGCACTGGGTTTTTTTTTAAAAAAATGTTTTCATACCCTGTCTACTGACCCAAGTTCCTGAGGCATCTTACACTGTATTTAAAATACAATAAAACGGACAATAATTACTGAAGCGGGGCAAACGTTTCTTGCATGTTCCTGGCCCTAGACTTCCCCCAGATGCAGCAGGCACTGGGGAAGCAGAGTATGAAAATACAAGTTTGATTTTCTTGCTATTCTTCCCAATATTCCAGAAGGATTTTCCTTGACACAAAGGAAAGTTAGGCATAAGCAGCTCTTACTCTTATAGGTCAATCTCCCATTTTTGCCAGTGTTGTTACCATTCATCCCTGGACCATCATAATATTTAATTGTTCCTGACAGTCTTGGTGTTTGTGTGCTCGAGTTGAGGCAAGCTGCTTGCTGACACAAGGAGAAGGGGCAACACAAAAGGGGGGGGGACTGTGCATGAATCATTCAAGACATGTCAGAAAAAGTTTTTATTTACAAAACAGCAGCTCAGGAGGCACAATGCAGCTGTTATTCTCTGCTGTTTTATCTTGGAGCAGGAATACCCGCCCCCTAAAAACTCTGACTTGGGGCAAGGTGGTCCTAGCAGTATGTATACACACACACACACACACACACACACACACACACCAGCATCCAAGGTGTGCCACCAGACCCCACCTGAAGCTGTGTGAAGGAACCCTTATGCACTTTGCAACAGCCAATGCCAAGTAACACTGAGAATGGAAGCGCTCTCGTTTTCAGTAGCTAATCTCCAGCACCCTTGCATACAACAGCACAGTCTGTATGAAAACAAAATTGCAACCTGTCTTTGTATTATATCCACTACTGAACAATAGGCCAGCCTGTAGTGGATCTTTAGTCTTGCAACTGTTTCATGCCATGATAGCTAAATGGAACATCTAAGTTCAGAGACAACGCAGACTTTTGCATACCAATTGCTGGGGGACAAATGGGCAGATGAGGGGCCATTGCCTGCAGGCTCTGCTAGCGGGCTCCTAGAAGCATGAGGATGGTTACTGGGAAGCAGGTAAGATGGACCCCTTCGACAGGGCACACCCATCACCCTGGGTTACCATTTGCCAGATGCCTCACAGTTGCATAATTGGCAGCTAGTCTGGAACTTGTTAGTCAAAGGAGACTAAACACCTACTTCAAGGGGGAATGAACTCCACACGGCAATACTTGAGGCGAGGGGCACTGCCCCTCAGGACCAGGCACAGAGAGGTTCAGTCTCATTAGGGTAAAACAGCAGAACCCCGTGGAAGCACTTCATGGGAAACCTGGTTTGGCTCCCCCAAAATGTACCCAATTGAAACCATAGGGGAAGGGGACGGAGAGCACAAGGCCTCCCTCTTCAGCCTGGTTCCAACAGCAATTAAGGCAGCAGTTTCTGGCAACTCCAGACACACATCCTTCACGTGTACTCAGTCTTCCGAATGTAGCTGGACGGCACATAGCCCCTCTTCCCGTGTGCCTCTGCCAACCACCACTCCTGGTTCCCCGTGATGTCTTCGAACTGCAGAATCCTTAGTCTCTGATTGGCGGTGACGCTCAGTTCATTCGAGTTCCGTCCCATAAAAGTGTAAACAGCGTAGTAGACCTCAAAGTAGAAAGAACGGGGAGGAGGTCAGTGGAAAAGTAGGAAGAAACATGCTGCACCATTCAAAGCCCCACAGAATAAGTCCCAGGCCGCTGCCCGCCCCCCTTTTTACACTGTAAGCACCTGCTTTGGGAATTTTGTTGTCAAATTGAAAAACAGGCTAAAAATATCTTAGCCCATACAATATGAATATATAAAGTCCCAAGAATTAGCTGTACTGAATTAGATGGAACAGAACTCACTCTGGGCTTCCAATATGCTCATTTTCAGAGGAAGCCTTGGTTGTGCCAGCTAGCCAGTCAAATTAGAAATGGCCCATTAACAGAGACAGAAATATGCCTCTTCCCCACTCACCTGGTTCCCCTTAGACTCGCTGGTCCTCGGCCTCAAGTTGCCATTCTCCAGTGAAGGAGTCGCCCTGGCTTTGGGCCGGGCCGGAAGGCCATTGCGTGGGTCGGGGTTACTGTATCGGCGGGACGCCGGAATGGCGTGGGGTGGCTGAGCAGAGTCTACAGGACCCGTCTTAGGTTGGTCAGCAGCATCCACCTCTGAAAGGGCCTGCAGGGAGCTCATTAAATCCCCTTGGAAGCCAGAGTCCTGCAGAGGTTTCTGAGGGCTGTTCGCCGATGCGTTGCTCACTATGCTGCTTGGCGTGCTGCTGCCACGAGATGAGGAGCCGCTGTGCTCAGATTCACTTGAGGAATGGCTGCCCACAGAAACATTTGAGTGGCTGCATCGTGGGTTGTATGGCTTCAGGAAGGAGCTGTACACAAAGCCCTTGGTCACTGTAGAGGGAAGGTCGGAAATCAGAAGCACGGACAGGGCATGGCCAGTGCGCTGGGAAAGGGCAGCATAAGGTGTCTCCCAACACCAGATTTCTGTATGGTTATGGACACTGGACCAACACTTGATGACCACCAACCTGAACTGGGGAGTTGGAGAATGTGCACTGCTGCTGTGTGCGCATAAAAAGGAAAAGACTTGTGGCATTTTTAAAGCCACGTGAAAGGAAAAGAACTGGGGCCTGTAGGGACTCAGCAGCCTGCTTAGCAGTAAATATAGCTCCTGAGGCCACTAGGGAGAGTGATAAGCAGCTGAATGGAGATTTGTCATTAAAAGAGGAATTTGAAGCTCTACCAGAGCGACTGTGATTGATATCTGGAAAGAACAGGTGGTTCCTTTAGTAATTAAAATAAGTGCACTTAGCGCCAGATTGGGTGGGAGTGTGGAACCCACACAAATTAAAGAATAGATACAGAACAAGCTTCTCCGGACAGGAGGCGTCCTACGGTTTGCCTGGAGCCCAAAAGAGGCTTCCACTCACCTCCGTTGTCAATGAGCCAGCGGTTCTGACTGCCCATGGGGTCCTTCTTCTTAAGGACCCCCACCAGGTCACCCTCCAGCAATGAAATGTCCAACTCTTGAGCGGCATTGACGTTGCGCTCAGCCTGGAAGAGCTTGTCGGGGGGGTACCGAGACAGCAAGGCGGCGCGGAGGTCGTCCGACTGCAGCATGTAGCTGGGCTGCAAGGGAAGCGACAGCACCAAACAGTGATGGGGAAGGCGATGCAGTGACACACAGCGCTCTTTGCCCGGCCCTGGTTCCTCAAGCAAAGGCCACCCACCACTGGACAGTGCCCATGTTGAATGAGGAGTCCCCTGCCCATCGTTGCTCACCATTCCCAGAAGCGGCTGCCTCCGCGCTGACTGGCGCTCCAGGCTTTTCCTCTCAAAGGGCTTTTTGGCAGCGGGGGTGCTCTCGGGGAAGAAAGTGAAGACCTGCAGCTGCTGGAGGACGCGGCTATGCTCTTCCTGGAAGATGGCAACCAGATTCCCCTCTTTGCCAACCACCTGCAGCAGCTAGGAGAGAGGAGAGCAGCAGGGCCGTCAGAACAGTGGAAACGGGGAGCCCGGCTAGGCACAAGGGACAGGTCACTATGAAGCCATGCTCCAGGCAGGGAAGACCCAGAGACAACTCTAGAAACCCAGGACCTGGTGCCTTCTTTTCCTTACTAATAGAGTCCATTATCAACAGTTATATCCTGGATCAAGATTGTCATCCCAAGGAGCCTTCCATTTCAGAGGGCCTGTAAGGGAAGGGCTATAGCTCAGAGCACATGCTTCGGATGCAAAGGGTCACAGGTTCATTCCTCCACATCTCCAGGTAGGGCTGAGAAGGGCTCCAGCCTAAAACCCTTGAGAGCCACTGCCAGTCAATGTAGATAATACTGAGCTGGGTGGACCAATGGGTCTGACTCAGTATACAAGGCAGCTTCCTGTGCTCAACAAAGCCTTCCTATTGTGGCATGTACAGCATCGGGCAAAGAATAAACTCATGGGAATTCAGAGATTGTATAAGGCACAACGGTCACTCGCAACCATCGGACTAGCAGAGGGGATTTGAGAATAGAAGGTCCAAAGGGACCAGAGAAAGAAAACAACAGCCAATATGAAATCCCAGCACAGAAGGCAACTTTTAAATAGCACTGTGCTGACCTAGTGTGAACCTTTTCCTCCTCCTCCCCAACTGGAGAGTGCATTTGTTGAAAATATAGAGCAAACGCAATGGGGCAGCAAATCGGGCAGCCCTATATGCTCTTTCCTTCTGACCCTCGCTAGTCTCCAATCAGGATGGGCAGCCTGCACGGTCCTGGCCACTCTTGCACACTTACGGAAAGCAGAGGCTGCAGCTCCTGCAACGCCAGGTGCACAAAGTCACAGTGGGCCTCCGCATAGCCGCGCAGGCAGCTGGTGAAGAGCTCCTTGGCGCAGCACTGGAATTTGGGCAACTCATCCAGCAGCTGCGTGTTCAAGGCCTCGTAATTGTTGCGCGCAGACTGCAGTTCCTCCAAGGTCCGCTTGTCCTTCAGCCTTTCGGCCCGCTCCGTGCACGTGTGGAAGTCCAGGAGCTTGTCGAAACGTTTCTGCACGAGTTTGTGAGGCCCGGCAAACATGTTCAGCAGCTGATTCAGAGGGGAGAACACCAGCCGCTCTGTGCGCTCCTTCTGCAAGGGGCACAAGGACACCAAAATAGCATGCTCTTTCCCCCACACGTTTCTGTAGCAAATCATTATTTCGTTACAGTTTCAGTACAAGCTGTACTGGGGGAAGCAAGGATTCCCCCCCCCCCATCTTGCTGCAGAAAATTCCTTGGGAGGAGGAGGAGGAGGAAGACAATACACATTTGTTTGTAGTGTCAACAAAGGCAGAAGGGCACCTGCTCTGCCCAGTACCACTCCTTATGTATTT
Organism: Lacerta agilis; assembly: GCF_009819535.1. Lineage (NCBI taxonomy): Eukaryota > Metazoa > Chordata > Lepidosauria > Squamata > Lacertidae > Lacerta > Lacerta agilis. The sequence goes on from NC_046316.1 coordinate 55,824,003, forward strand.
CAGGAGAAAGCCCATTTTGCAATATCTCTTCTATCTCAGCTCCTTGCCACAAGCTCTCCTCCACCAACCAGTGGCTTCATCACCCTGAAAGGCTTCCTCCTCCCCACCTCCTGCTATGCCTTTCCCTCATACTGAAATATTTTTCTAGCCTCTTCCAAAGTTCTTTTCCTTCTGTTTCTGCAGCCAACTGACTCTGTGCTCAGAAGGAGGAGGAAACACCTGACCCAGGAAGGAAGCAAAGACCTCACTCACGAAATCAGAGAAGAGCTGGTCGCTGATGAGACGGTGGACCTTCTGGAACTGTTCCAACTCAGCACTGCCTTTCTCCATGCACAGGTCCCACATACTCAGTGCTGCTGTCACTTTGACACAGGCGGACTCCTGAGGGCAGAGAGACACAGACGTCAGCGGGGCTGAAGCAGTTTGCAACCCCTGCAAGTCCAGCCACAGCCGGAGCCAAGACTGTGGCGCAGAAACTTCTGCCCTCCATTTCCTCAGTCCCCAATTCTTCACAAGGTCCTGTCCCATCCCCTATAAATATGTTTATTCACCCGGACATGTTGAAGGTAGAGAGAAAGGTCCCGGATGAAAGATTTAATCAGCCGCTCCTGCATTCGGAAATTCTTCTCGGTCTCTTCAAAAGCCTCATCTTTGAGCTGTAACAGGAAGAGGAAGAGATTTGATAGGTACCGTGGAGCTTGTGATGGATCCCCATAGACATGTAGCCCCAGAGTCAGCATTTACCTGCGGTGCAAAACCTGTGAGGTGCTTGAGGTGGCTGCTGACGCGATTGGATTTCTTGATGATGGAATGGAAGTTGAGCTTGGAGATCTTCTCAATGAGGCTGTCGTCATCAGTCTTCCGGTACTTCAGCACTGAAAGAGAGTGGTGGAAGGAAGAGTCAGCTCCCAAGAGTCATGGAATAACATGGTATAGTGAGAGACAGCAAAGGTCACCTGGTCTAATCCCCTGAGAGTACAGAAGATCCATTAAGGACTGTGCCATCCTGGGGAGTTTCCCTCTCAGCCCAGACACAATCCTCTGTCAGTTCATTCCTAGCCTACAGTACACCACCACTTCCAAACACCAGAGGTAAGTGGCTCATTTGCCTTTCGACATTTGTCCCTTTGTAACGGAGCAGTAACTGGATAATGCATCCTACCAACTAAGTATGACTGGGTTAAACCAAATGGACTTTTGCTATTACTCCCAGCAGCCACTAGAAGGCGCTTCACCTTTCTCAATCTCCGCCCCCCCCCCAAGCCAGCCTGCTGTACACACAGTCTCCATAGACCAGGGGTCAGCAAACTTATCGCGCCTCGGGCCAGTGTCTCCAGTGCCGATCACGAGGCGGCCCAGAAGGCGGGGGAGCATACATGCCCATACGTGTGCACACACGCTATTTCCAGCGAACGTCCGGGTCGGAGGAGCACCGGAAACAGCTTGTGCGCATGTGCACAGGCCTCTTCCTACCCAGATGCATGCACACAAGCTATTTCCGGTGCTTCTCCAACCCAGAAGTGGGCAGTCACGCCGTGCTGGTAAGAGCGGGTGGGGGGGGTCGCCGCGGGCCGGATAAATGAGACCCTCGGGCCGTATCCGGCCTGTGGACCTTAGTTTGGAGACCTCTGCCATAGACAACGGGTAAGTAAACTAAGGCCTGGGGGCCGGATCCGGCCCAGTCGCCTTCTAAATCCGGCCTGCGGATGGTCTGGGAATCAGTGTGTTTTTACATGAGTAGAATGTGTCCTTTTATTTAAAATGCATCTCTGGGTTATTTGTGGGGCATAGGAATTCGTTCATTCCCCCCCCCCAAAAAAAATAGTCCGGCCCCCCACAAGGTCTGAGGGACAGTGGACCGGCCCCCTGCTGAAAAAGTTTGCTGACCCCTGAGATGGTACTCAACTCTTCTTCCACACAGGAATGCTCGGCTGCTTTCCATCTTCCCCACGTGGCTTATTCGCTTGTCTCAAGCGGGTGCTTGTTCCGCTCCTCCCCTTTCCCCACATCGCCCCACAGCTCACCCAGGTCCTTTCGCCTTTTGGACTCGTTGATGTTGCAGTTGATCTCCTTGACGGCAAGGACAGCCGCTGCCAGGGGAGCACGGTCAGGATGAGACTCGGGTGTGGCACCCAGAAGCTCCATCAGCAGCAGCGGGTAGCGCATCACACGCTGAACAGGCTTGATCAGGAAGGAGCCCAGGTCAATGTAGTTGGTGCAGCCCCTGAGAAAAGGGGTGGGGGAGTTAGCACAGAGGATCCTGCATGTTACCACCCACACTCTCACCTGACAAACACTGCACCCCAGGAAAATCAACCCCCACCTTCCAACTGCTCTTTGGCTTATGTGTGTGCACGTGTGAGATGCTTTGTTTAAAAATGTTTTACTAAATCACCTATGCCGCCTTGAAAAGATATTTATATTTTGAAACAGGTAGGTAGCCATGTTGGTCTGCTGTAGTCGAAACATAATTTTTAAAAAATTAAAAATTTCTTCCAGTAGCACCTTGGAGACCAACTAAGTTTGTTTTTGGTATGAGCTTTCATGTGCATGCATCTGAAGAAGTGTGCATGCACACGAAAGTTCATACCAAGAACAAACTTAGTTTGTCTCTAAGGTGCTACTGGAAGGACGTTTTTATTTTATTTTTAATATTTTGAAAGGTAGCCTACACATTTATTAAACAAATACATTGGGACACAAACTAAGGCTGGACACTCCGCACCAGTCTTCCTCCCCAAAAAGACTGTATATCATCAGACAACATAAAACCAGCTCATCTCATTCATCCCAGACTCAGTCACTTCTTCATCCTCTTCTAGCCAAACTCACAATACCTGGATGGTTGACCTGTTTTCCGTAAAAGCCAGCCAGCCTAGTAACATCCCTGCCCCACGTCTCACTCAGCTCCTTCCCCATCCTGAGCAGGCCAAGATGGTCACAGCAGTCTGAACTCCTTACAATCTCTTACACCCCTCTCTTCCCACTCCTGTAGGAAGAACGAAACCCATTCCCAGACATGCTCCTTGCTCCTGCCCCAGACAGAGATATGCACAAATACCCAAACCCTTGTATGCTGGTCTACGACCGTAAAGAAGATTTGATTGATTGACCCAAACCCTTACTCGTACTGCACATTTTTGGTGGGTAGGTGTGGACAGCAAAGAGAAATCAGGCAGAGAACGTAACTGGGAACAAGCAAGAAACAGACTGATGGTATAAAAAGGTCACTTACCATTCAGTGTACAGACTCCTGACAGGGGGAAAAATAAAATAAGAAAAAGCATTAGAACGGTTGCTGCCATCTCCACCTTCTAAGCAACAGCCTAAAATGCACTCAAGCTAGGAAACTCCTAGCCTGGGGGGGGATTGGGAATCTGAGGATGTTGCTGGACTACAACTCCCATAATCCCTGACCATGAACCATGCTGGGAATTGGGAGGCCGACAACATCTGGAGGGCCACAGCTTCCAGACTTCTGCCCTATTTTGGTTGAGGGTAATGTCTAGAAGAAATGTTCAGTGGTTGGGCAGCACCTGAAATTCTGTTCCCAGCACAAATCAGTGGGGTCCAATGACAAACAAGCAGGTTCTTCTGCCCTAACTAGGAAGGAGAGGGGATCAGGGCCAAATTATCCTTCTGTGTCAAGAGCACAGCAGTTGTGTGGGATTGAGAGAAGAGAGCCCAGGCAGCTGCCCTCTCACCTGAGGCTCTCCAGGGACTCCAGCAGATGCTTCTGGACCCGCTCATCCTTCTCATAGGCCTCCAGAAGGGCGATGGCCTCGTCGTGGTTCTGGCAGTAGACTTTGTACACATCCTCCAGCTCAGCCCGAAATGCCAGGAATGTTGGCCCTCCAGGGGAGAAAAGGCACATGTCACTCAGCAGCTCTCTTCCTGGTGGAAATGGCTCTTAATGGCCAGCCAGTAACAATATTCCCTTCCCACACTGCAGCAAAACCAGAAGGAAGGGTGGGGGAGCAGACAGGGTGTCACCCAACACTTACACATAGGCGCCCAACAACACATCTCTCTGCCTTTGGCTATACTGATGTTGAGATAAACTCTTATGTATAAGGCCCTCAAGGGCTTGGGATCAGGATACCTCAAAGATCTGCCTCCTCTGATATCTACCTGCCCAAACCTTAGTGGCCCTGTTTCATGTGGCCCAGGCATGTAAAGTGAGGTGAGTAGCACCTTCTTTACAATTTATTCAACACCAGATGAAGATCTTATTCTCCCAGGTTTTTTAAAAACTTGAGATTTTAAAATTGGAATTTTTATCCCACTTACTGCATATTTGGTTTTTATGTTGCTTTCTGCTGGAAATTTTTACACTGCAGTTGTGCTGTGATCTTTAATATGGTATTACATCATTTTATCTTTGTGAGCTGCTCAGATAACTGTGTTATTGGGTCATCAATAAAAAATAAACAAACGCAAATGCATGTGGCTCGTGAGTATGAGGGTGGGTTTTGCTTACACCCACCAGCAAATTGCTGTCCCCTCTTCCATCCTGGACACCATGAAACGAGAAACCAAGAACAGGCTGAAGGCTAAGCAACTGCCATATCTAGAGCCCCCAAAGCAGGAAGGAATTATTTCCTCATGCCCTATTGACTGGTGACCCATTAAAAAACCTTTCCCTATAGCTTGATTCACTTGCTCAAGCCATCTGGAATTACTTTTGCTTTCAAGCAGAGAAGAAGGTGTGGCGCCTGCCTTGGGCTGTACTGTGCAACCTTTTAATGGACTTTGATATGCCAGACTCCATATAGATCAGGCTGTAGGCTGGCAAAGGAACAGTGACTCTATCCCAGCCCTACTGAAGTCAGGAGACCTCAAAAGAAGAGGCCTGGTTATAGATTAAGGAAACAAAGGGAAGTCAGACCCAGGCATGGGACTTTTTGGAATAGACCACTTGAACTGGTGCCTTTGTCCATGACCACTTTAACCAGCATCCTTTGCTCCACTCATTCCTAGGGTCAGAGATGCCCCAAAGTTTTGGGCAAAGCACCTACCAACAGCATCTGCAGCTTTCAGGGTGCTCAGCAACTGCTTAGAGAAGGCAATGACGCCGTGGATGTTCCCAAACAGCCCCTCACAGTCTACCTGTGGCACCTAGGAAGCAAGGGAGTGTGTTGAAGCAAAAGGAAATTGTTTTCACAGAGGACTCTTATTTACAGATAGGCTACTCCCAAGGACACACCCTGCTCACACGAATGAGCTAGTCCTTGGCAGCTTTCCTTCTCTCTGAAGACACAAAACATTGTTGGAGAACACCAGAATTCTCCATGTCTTGATGCCCAGTGACATCCCAGTATATACACAAACTGGCATCAGCACTGCCAGCATGAGCACCCACAGGCTTGAAAGCAGCCCTTCCAGCTCCTAAGCGTCACCTAAATGGGGAATTTGTGGCTCTCCAGAGTCCAATTCACATCAAATTCATCAACATGGTTAAAACAAATCAATGCAGTTATAGTAATTCAAAATATCAGAAAATATAAAAACCACCATTCATCAAAATGATTAATACAATTCAATAAGGTAATAGATTCTCTATCCCAGACCTAAACATTTGTTCTGTGCACCCATCACACCTTCCAGGGAATGTCATCCATCAGCACCTCCATTTCACCCAATATTCTGTTATCTCATTTTTATCCTCCAAGGAGTCGAGGGCACATATAGCACCCCCTTTCCTCCTCACAACAACCCTTCAAGGTAGGTTAGGCTGAGAGACAGTATGCTTAGAATTAAAGGCAGATATCTCTGGTTAAGCCCAACCCTCCATATCCAATGGCTCCAAATATTGCTAAGTCACACCCCATCCCTGGCAAAAAAAAGCCAACTGAAAGCCCACCATTGGCTGCCACAAACTGGCTACTCCCACCTGTGCCTCCTGCAGCGGCACCAGGACCATCTGCACAGACATCTCAAGGTCCCGGATGTAATCCTGCTCTGTCTGCAGCAGCTCTTCAATGACCTTTGCCCTCTTCTCCAACATCCTTTGCTCTGGGTTAGGAGCGGTGGCTGCAGTGGCCGCAGACTCCAGTGATGCCGGCTGGGAGGAGAGCAGAGTCATTTCTGAAAGAGAAGCAAATGTGATCAGGACGGAGCATCCGAGCCAACAGCTCCTTATAAAGCAGCAGTGGCAAGCTGGAAGTCCATGGGCCAAATCCAGCCTCCAGATGACTCTCAGTCGGCTTCCTAGCGGATGAAAGAGGCTTTTAGTTCTGGACAGCCTCCTCACTGCTGGCTTCAGGGTAGGAGGAAAGCGCCAGAAACACACGAGCAATAAAACCCACATATTCCCGGCAAGTCTCCCACCTTCTGAGGACAGGGTTTGCAGTCAGTGATGACTAGCTGGCTGTGGCACGTAATTGAGAGGGAAAGGGGAAATAACTTGCCCCCTTGCCTTTGTGCTAGTTACGGATTTATTGCAATTATATCCCACCTCTTTCTCCAATGAGCTCAAGGTGGTGTAGGTGGTCCTCTCCCTCCTGTGATGCAGGTTAGACTGAGAGGCAGCGACTGGCCCCAAAGCCACCCAGTCTCCCAAGGTCCTGGTCCAACACTCTAACCACTACACCACACTGGCTACACTCTAGGTTAGACAAAGAGGTTATCAAGTTGAATGACCACGGCTACATGGCCACACATCCCACAAGTCAGGGAAACGATATCTGTGGAAGGTACAAGTCCTCCAATAGCAGCATGTCATGACGGAGCCAGCCAAAAGAGAGGCTGCCTAACCAACACATTTTAAAATGCATGCTTTTATGCCCCACATATTTCTCACTGGGTTAATTGTATTATTTAAGAAGATTGTGCAACAATTGTGGGCTGCTCAGTTCAGATTCCCCCCCCCCAATCCAATGCACTGCAGCCACAAGGCAAGCAAAACATCTGAGGGAGGGGTTGTGGTTCAGTGGCAGACCACAGGCTTCACATGCAATAGGTCCAGGTTCAACCTGCAGCATTTCCAAGTAGGGTGAGAGAGATCCCATCTGACGCCCTACAGAGCTGTTGCCAGATTGATGGGCCAATGGACTGACATTGTGTGTGTGTGTGTGTGTGAGAGAGAGAGAGAGAGAGAGAGAGAGAGAGAGAGCGAGAGAGAGCTTATTTTGTACCCATTTGAGGTAATTTGAAAAAGGTTTTAAAAACAATACTTGCCTCCTACAACATTTCAGTCACCCCATGCTACACCGGTTGTAAACAAACTAGTATAAGAGCAATAGGCAGGAGTTTGCCATGTATGTAATACAAAAAAGGTGTGAGAAAAAGATCAGAACTCCTCACAACCCAATCCTTTTATTCAGAAGCAAGGTATACAAAGTTCAACAGGCATTACTCTCAAGGAAGCACACATAGGTTTGAATCCTCAGGCTCAAAAAGGAGGATTAAGGCTGCAATCTTATACCCACTTAGACTGCAATATATATGCCTCAATCAACTCAGTGGGACTTACTTTTGAGTACACATGTATAGGATTGCACTGTAAGAGAGTAAGGTTTCATTCTGAAGCATACAAAGTTCATTTTAAGCCTTTCCACTTAAGCATTGCATTGGCATAGGAAGACTGGAAAAAGAAAATACACTAAGGAAATACACTTCATTTCTTCATATCACTCTAGAATGATACACTACGCCAGTTAAAAATTAAATTAGTACATGGTATCTCTCAGATGCAGCTGACCTATGGAACTGTCTGCCACCAGAAGGGACAATCACCAACAGTAGCAACAGACAAAAATGAGTTTGTAAAGGATCCAAGCAAGCTAACAAAAATTTCAAAACATTGAGAGCTATAATAATTAGAGCAAATGCTCACCACATATTCACAGGCAGAGTTGTTCACCTGTCACTTTAAGCTACAGGGCTTACTGCTCACGATTTACTAGGGTAAAGAATGTTCCTGATTCTTTCACATGCCCATGGACTGGTACTTTAAGGCTGCCGTTCTATACACACTCACCTGTAAGTCCCACGGAACTCCAGGGGGCTTACTTCTGAACAGACAAGCATAGCATCCTACTGTAATAGCACAAGAAGACATACAAAGTTCCTTGAAGCAACTGGGTCATTATGTCTGCTGCTGCTGCTGGGGGACAGGAAACGCCGGGGCTGGATGGGTCATTGGTTTGAGCTAGTAAAACTAAAATTGTGTTTACTACTGCAAGACTCAACACACCACTGTTGTCTAGGAGACTTGAGAGAATGGGCAACGCGAGATCCTATCCTTTTTTGCAACCATCTGCTAAGCCAGAAGACATCCCCAGATTCCCCAGCCCACAAATCACTTGGCATGCCTTGCCTGATTTTTAAACAAAGGCACACACGTCCACTGGAAGGGGAGGGGGAGCTACTAGCCATTCTTAGAACCACGCGATGGGGAAGGGTTAGGAAAAGCGCAGGTTAAGGAGGAATTGGAGCAAACCTTTCATTCCACAATAGCAATGAAGTCCGTAGTAGTAGCAGTAGTAGAACAACAACAACAACAAGGGCTCTGTATACAAAAGCACTGCCGGGTGAACTTTCGACAGCTAGAGCCCACTTTGGCAGGGACACAAAGCGCTCGGGAAGGCGATAGGCGTCGAAACAGGGAAACAACAGGGGGAGTTATGCAGAAAACCGTGCAAGAGGCAGCAATGCGCGGCTCAAGCTCTCGTCCTCCCGGCCTGCCGCCGGCTGCGGACTCGCGGCAAACTCGAGAGGCAGCATTCCACGCCGCGTCCGTGGGGCTAAGGCTGCGACTTCCCTCCCCGCGGCGGCAGGAGAGAGGGGAGAAGAGGGGGCGTGGCTCTGGGTAATAGCCGTCCAGGCAGGTGGTGGAGAAAGAGGATCGGTTCCGATCCAGCACCGCGCAGGATAGGAGCAGCAGCTGGGGAGGTATCGAGAGGGGGGACCCCCGCCAGTCCCTCCCCAGATTCCTCACCAAGCCAAGCTCAGAAGTCATCCCCGGACCCACCTGCTGCTGCTGCTCCAGATGGGGACCCATCGCGCAATCGGCAGGGTAGTAGGCAGACGAAACTGACCCCAGCCAGCCCAGCCCACGACTCCCGGCACTTCGGGTATTAGCATCTCAATGGTCTTAAGGGAAAGAGCGGCCACCCGGGGTCGAGCAGAGCCAAAGCCCGGCGCTGGGAATCCGAGGCTCCGGAGTGGAGAAGGACCCTCCCTCCTTTTTTGCAAAGGCGCCTCCCCAGTCTGGCTACCCGCTCCGATTGCGCTCGTAAGGTCCCCCGGGCTGGTTCCTGGCGCAAAGTCTGCTGCGGGTCAGAGCGAGCAGAAGGCCAACCTGCTAGGCAGCTGAGCTGCTGCGCCGAGGGAAAAGGGAGGACGCGCGGGAGACTCAAGGGACCAGGTGCCAGGCAAGTCCTTGCACAGCTCAGCACCCCTGGGACCGCAAGGCAAAGCTAAAAAAGAGAGCGGCAGGAGGAGGAGGCCGGAAAATTGGCGGCGGCAGCAGCAGCAGCAGGAAAACAGCGCCGCCCATACCTGTGTCTTCATGACCCACTGCCGCCTTTGCCCTTCCACGCAATCACTGCCAAATCTGGGGCACAACGAGGGCGTGGCTGCCTGCCCGGGAGGCGACAATAGCAGCCCTCTTCCCAGGGCGAATCGAATCGGAACTGGGAAGAGCCGACAAAAACAGGTGCCCATCCAGTCTGGCGCAGCTCCTGGAAGTTTGGGCAGGGCAGAGCCGGCTCCTGGTTTTCTATCTCACCTGCTGTTGTCTTGACTCCGGCCAGCCCCCTGGCTCAGGTTCACAGGCTGATTCCTGGGGCCCAGCAACCCCCAGGCCTGGCATTCCCCAGGCATTTGCTCTTTTTTAAAGGGAAAACATCCAGCAGACTCTTCCTCTCCCCGCAGCATTCCTTTGTGTCCCATCAGCTCCAACCACCGCGTAGAGAGAGAGAGGCACTTGTGCAATGTTTGGTTAGGCAAACAAGCAATTCACAATACAGTAGTAACCAGGGATGCCAACGGAAAGGCATGCATTTCCCTCTGTGGTTGTTGAAGAAGACTTTATCAAGCAGAACAAGATTTCCCTCTTCCCTTCCAATTAATTCCTTACATGTATATATTTTGACCCCCACAACCTGCAAAACAAGCACTTCTCAACAGCGATTTCTCTCCCTCCCTGAATTCAAAGAGACTGTGTTCTTTTGTTTGTTCATATGAAATGAAGATGTTCCATTGCCTCTGCGTTTAAACTGGTCTTTAAAAAACACACCATGCATTTATTCTCAACAGTTTACAGGAGGTAAACAAATAAAGCCAACCCCAATGTGCACATAGTCAGCTGGCACAATGAACAGGGTTGACGTCCCCCACCCCGATTTGGGTGCCAGATCTCACGATTCTGTTAGCGTGAGCTGAATTTTGATGAGCTGAGCCCATCTCTGTGTCTCTGCTACTGGCTGGGCTGCTGTTCTCCCTGGGCTGGAAGCTGATCAGCATGCATGTTAAGTCCTACTCCCACTGCCTGTGTGACAAACACTGTTCTTGGCAGAGGAACACACATGCATGCCCTTTCAACCACAATCTTGCTGTGCATAGTGAGGCAGCCCAAAATGCTAATGCGTCATTCCACAGTAGTATGACAAAGGGCTGGAAGAAGGCCATCCCAAAAGGGCAGAATTCACAAGGCACTGAGGCATCACAGTGCTACAGTGTGCTTTACACAGGCGCATTGTTCATCCATGGACTGTTCCTCACTTGCTCAGCAAACTCGCTTACCTGCACCAAACCGTGCAACTCCCACCACTCCTGGGCCTGTTTGCATAGCTTCAAAATAAGGGGTCAAGATACTAAGCCTGAAGATTTGCACCCTGCCTTTCACAATCAAACAATTCTCAAGGTTGCTTACAACAGGTTGCAATGATACACATGCGCTTCCAAGGCCACACAACCCAGCAGCCCTTGGGCTGATGGATGGGAACAGGCTGCTCTTTGGTTTTGTAATCCCAGGGGCCTCATGGTATCTGGGCTCTTTCCCTGGGAGGCACTAAATTCCATTCAGATAGAAGGTTGCAGCTCACCATCATGCTTCTCTGGTACAGTTACTATCTGCATGATAAGATCAGTGCTAGCTCTCCAGCCAACAGCTGAAACGTTCTATCGTAGGAGGAGCAGCACAGATAGGCAAAAGAACTCTTTGCCCCACAAGGTCCTCAGAAAGATTTTCAGTAGCTGTGGAGGAGGAGCCACAATCCTCTCCTCAAAAGGGCCCAGGGGCGCAGCAACGGGGGAGCGGTGGGGCGGCGCACTCCCTGTGCCACATCTCCGGGGGTGACAAGGCATGTGGTTTGCTGGCGGCGCCGCTCCAGCACCATATGGACAGTGCCAGGATCCTCTGCTCACGGCTGCAGCCGCATGAGAAGATCCAACCTGCTACGTAGTGCGCATGCGCAGCATTGCTACGTACGGCGCATGTCATGTTTGCCGCTCTGGGTGCCCGAGTGGCTTCCTACACCTCTGCCAGGGACACTGACATAGATTCATAGAATTGTAGAGTTGGAAGGGATCTTGAAGACCATTCTAGTCCAACTGCCTGCAATGCAGGAATATGCAGCTGTTCCATATGGGGGTCGAACCTGCAATCTTGGCATTATCAGCACAACACTAACCAACTGAGCTGTCCAGGGTTAGTGGCTGGCTCAGGGAGCCCAAACCCCAGCAGCAGGCTGCATCTCTCCTGTCCCCCCTCCCCTTAAAAACTTAGAGTGGTTGGAGTGTGTAGCAGAGGACAGTACTGGTGAGCATAGCTGTCAACGTTTCCCTTTTCTTGCGAGGAATCCTATTCAGAATAAGGGAATTTCCCTTTTAAAAAGGGGAAAGTTGACAGCTATGCTGGTGAGACTCCAGCCACCCTCTTCCTTAATTTCACTGTACATATAAATTTGTACAAATTTGTGTTATGTGCCTATGCCTTATACTATAAGTGCCTAGCAATAACCTGGGTGCATGTGTGTTATTGCCACACATAGAACTGCAGGGTTTCTCCTTCCAAGCCTCCAAGTTGCCTTTCATTTGACTGGCTCTGGTGCCTTTGATGGCTGTATGACAGGATGCTTCTGAGCTATCACTATTTTTGGACGGGATTCAATCGCATACTGCACAACAAACCCGCTTCTTGCGATAAGCAAAGTGACAGCCACATGAGCTGGAAAGCATGGGCAACCTTTGCTTGATACAACATCATCTAACCTCCCTGCAAACAAATCAGAATGGAGAGCCAACATCGTCTAGTCTCCTTGCAAACAAATCAGGAACGCAGGCTTAATAAACAGATGCAGATTTGCTCATCATTGCACAATATATTGCCTTGATGGCACAGGTGTCTTGCCAGAAAACAAGGCAGTAGAAAATAAAGCAGATCCCTTTTACTGGAAGAACCTAGGAAAGATTTAACTGGCTAAACAAAAAGCTGATGGAGTCTGCTGGCCCAGACAAGAACATGCTGCCTTCTTTTGCTGGGGTGGGGGAGCGCAAACAGGGCTCCTAAGAGGCCCAAGCAGGAGCAGCCCCCTGTTGTTGCTGCCTCAGCCACTGACTTGATTGCCCTGCCCACCCTCTTCTCACTCACCTCTCTTTTTTTCAAGCATCCAATAGCAGGTGCATTGTTTGCGAAAACCAGGCCAAGAAGGTGTGGCCCTGCTGGAATGTGCAATAAGGCTGTGTGGTGCGTTAAGTACCCAGAAACAGTGTGGCAGCCCGTCACAGTAACCGCTGCTGCCTCTGAAGAAAGTAATTCCCAGGGCATCTGGCCAGCACATGGAAACCATGACCCAGAGGACAGAGGACATTCCATTGGTGTGACACACAAGCTGCCGCCATTTCCAAATGAAAGCAAGTTTCTGTTTCAGACTTGGCTGCTTTGTTGCCTTGCAGCAGTGGAGCAAAAGAGAAGAGAAAGCAAAAAACAAAAACAGCCTCAGCAGGAGAGACTGACTACAGTGGGAGGCATCTAGAAGAACTAGAGACAATGGATAAATAGCTGAAGCTGGCACCCTGGTCCTCCCGCCTCAGATACTGGGGTAATAAATTCATGAGAGCACATGTGGGACCTGGAACAAAACAAGGCACTCCAAAATGCTCCAGGGTTCCAAACAGCCAGGCACACCCCTTTCCAGGATATTCTGTTCTGTCACCCACTTCCTCTTCTTCCCTGCAACAGTCAGACAGTCCTCAACCATCCACATTCAGGAAGGAAGCTCACCTGGCCTCAAACACCCTGCCTCAATCAGCATGGCGAACCACTGGGGATTATGGGAAGTTCAGCCACACCTGGAAGGCCTCAGGTTCACTCCAAATCCCCTGGCTCCTCCTCCCAGCAGCCTCATGTAGATGTTCAAAGCCAAGAGGGACACAAAGGCTGGAATTCTCAAAATAAGTACCGCTGGGCAGAGCAGCAGTCACTCAACACTATCATCTGGGACCTGCCTGAAAAGTAGAAACAGAACCACAGCAAAGTATGCCTCCAGTTCCCAATCTTGTCAGACAGCCCACCCAGATAATTAAAAACAACCCCAAAGTCCAATGTAAGTGGTATCTGAAAGCAGCTGAGAGATGGAGAGGAATCAACAGTCTTAAATTCCCCCTGTATATTTCTAAGCCTAGATGATCCACCAAAACGACCAAGGAGATTTCAGGACCAAACGTGGACTTAGTTGTTTATTACATTTGTATCTTGCCCTTCCTCCCCAAGGAGTTCCGAGTAGCAAATGTTAGTAACCTTGAAATCAGTAACTGCATTTTATTGGTTTTAAATGTTTTCAGATATTCAAAGTGTTTTGGGTGTTTTTAACTGTTTTGCATTAGGGAGGGGGTTTCACAAAAGGGGAATGACCACTGAAAAGCCCTGCATGGGTCAACTGGACAGTATCTAGAAGCCATCAGAGATGGGAAGCCTCTTGCTCTTCCCTGTTTGGGCTACATCCCCCCAGGTGCACATCTGTCAGGGGCTTTATACTGGTAGTGTGTAGGGACACAACCAAAGGTGGGTGGGGCACCTCTCTCCCTCCCCGTCTCTTCCTCTGCCACTCCTTTTTCCCATTACCTACTCTTCTTGCCGCTTACATGAAATTAAGCCGGGGGTCACAGGTTGTCCACCCCTGCCCACCAGTTTCATCCAAAAACTCATGGAGCTAAATGACACAACACATTCACCTTATCCAAGAATGGCAACTCTGAAACTCACTGGGAGTTATTCATGTCATGGAGAGTTGAATCATTAAAAAAACAAGGAAAAGGTTCCAGGTGGTAGATTGCAGATATGCCTCATGGTGTATCATGACAACATGGTTTGATATTGTCCCCTATGTTTTTCAACATCTGGGTGAATCACCCCAACTTATTCATAGGCTATGTCCACATTCTCAGCTGGCATCGACTGACATTAATCTAAACACTGAGCACTAACCTAAGCCCTGAGCACTTTCTGCACAATTATTTTTATGAGTTTAGTTGCCTTGATGATTACTGTGAGCATGTCTATCACCAGACAGCTAAAACAGGGCTAAGGAACATGTGGAACTCCAGATATTATTAAACTCTCATCAGACCCAATGATCAGGAATAACTGTTGTTGTCGAACAACATCTGGAGGGTCACAGGTTCACTATCCCTGAACCTAATGGATAGTCAGGGACTTTCAACAAAAGAACGTTCCTTGTTGACTGGAACGCTCTCTCCTCAGACTTTGGAAGGGGAGACCCTTCAGAGTGGGAGAAGCAATGTCTGAATATGGGAAAAAGAAAGTCAGTTAAAGCTGGAGTTCAGCTGGATGGAAACTACTGTGAAAGCTGCAGGGGTCCACACATTTGTTCTTACAGCCTGATGCAGGATTAGTAGTTTGGCAGCCTGTTTTGAGGAGCCTGCTTCTCTGTTTACAAAACCTGTGCTTGTATATTAGTATATAAAGAGATCACAGACAGCATAAGCCTCCAAAGGAAACTAAACCCTGTAACCCTGCCTCTGGATTTCTGATTGTTTCAGGAAGTGGGAGAACTTAGCATTATACTTAAGCAATATATTCATTAACCTCTTTGGGCCTTTTGTGGCCAGGCTGGACTACCGAAGGGTTACAGAAAAATATAAGCAGTGCGGAGCCAGATGGACAGACGGCTAAGGAAGGATTAAACTTTAGTTGAGAAAAGATTAAAACCGCCAACTTCCATTAGCTAGTCTAGCAAGGACTGATAAGGGCTGCACCCATTTGCTCACGGGGAGAACCAATCACCATTTCTGCATTTTTCCTCCAGCAATGGATGACTAAGAAGTGCCTAAACACTTTTCAAACATCGGAAGGGCGAGAACTGTACTTCAGGTTGCAGATACCAAGTTGCTTGCCTAAAGAAAATCAAGATAACTCTGGTGGTTCTGGAACTTGCTGGGTGGCATGGCAGGAAAAAGCTAAAGGGAAGGCTAGCTAGATATGCAGTGTTCCTCACAATGGGATATGCCTAGCATGAAACATAAAGGTAAAGGGACCCCCGGCAATTAAGTCCAGTCGCAAACGACTCTGGGGTTGCGTCGCTCATCTCGCTTTAAAGGCTGAGGGAGCTGGCGTTTGTCTGCTTCCGCAGACAGTTTTTTCTAGGTCATTTGGCCAGCATGACTAAGCTGCTTCTGGCAAAACCAGAGCAGCGCATGGAAATGCCGTTTACCGCCCCCCCCCCCCGGAGCGGTACCTATTTATCTACTTGCACTTTGACGTGCTTTCGAACTGCTAGGTTGGCAGGAGCTGGGACCGAACAACGGGAGCTCACCCTGTCGCAGGGATTCGAACCACCGACCTTTCGATCAGCAAGCCCAAGAGGCACAGTGGTTTAACCCACAGCGCCACCCGTGTCCAGCATGAAACATATCAAGGGTTGTATATAGAGCAGAACCAGCACTGGTGCAGCAGCAGCTCCATTTCCTCTCCTCCCCCAATGTGCCCCCAAGATCTTCTCCAGTGCCCCTCAACCTTCCAGAGCTGAGGTTTTTTTTTTGGGGGGGGTGCACTGCAGGGGAGATGAGAGATGGGGGAAGTTCAGTTCCGCTATTGCAGCCCTTAAACTCTGTGCATCCTACCATGGTTCTAATACCTCAAGCATGCAGCATATGTATGTGAGCCCTCAACAAAACGCATGACATGGCAAATCTTGGCAACGAGGCTGGCCTCTGCCTTTTTGTGGCCTGAAGCAAAGGCTGAGGTCATCATGCAGACTGAAGCTAGTTTCCTGACTACTTTCTGACTATAACGGACAGTCAAAGCAGAGACAGAGATGGAGAAGATGGGCTGCTGACCATCTAAGCAAGACAGGACACAAGCACAAATGTAGCTTTAAACAAAAAAAACAAAAAAAAAACAGGCTTGGCATGGATTTTTCTCCCACTGAGCCAGGCTGGCATTCCTCCTGCATTCATAAAGCAATTGACGGGCAGACATATCAGCAACTCAAACACTGATCCAGTCATTGGCATTGTACCATCTATTCTTGTCTGTGTCTGTAGCACATATTTATTCACAAGTCTGTCCCATTTCCATGTCAATCTGTGATTATTATTATTATTTTTACACACAAAAATGTGTGTTATTTCTGAATGTATTTCCCTCACAAAATAGGTATTTTAGTACACATTCCACCTTAAAATGCACGCTTTACTATGTATTTTATCTGAAATCAGAGGACTGAATCACTGAATTTGGAGAAATGCAATAAAACAGAAGAATGGCATTATATGCCTATGGAAATGCAAGTCAGAATTTGTTTGTTTCAAAATGCAGAAGAAATGACACCCTGAGACCTCCTTACTTGCACCTCTTCCTCCTATGTTTCTAATGAGGCTATTTGCCTTTATTTTTGCTAAAGCATCTTATGTATATTTATGCAATTAAAACTACATTTCTCTCCTAACTGTCACCACCCTCCCCATTTTTTAAAAGCTGAAAAGCTGCTCCAGGAAGGGAATTACGGGAAGGTGGGCTTGTGAGGTCATAAGCTCCTGCTAATTAGCAAAATGCCCACCCAGCTCTTGCAGAAACTGAGCTTAATCCTGGAGAGAAGATTGTAAAAGATTGAACAAAATGTGTTGAGTAGGTTTCACATACCAGTTCCACTGTCCAAATGATGTGCATCTGAGTGTACTCTTGGGGTTCTCAAAACCAAGCTCCATCATCTATGGCACCTGAACTATGATCCCTGCAGCCTGATTAGGCCTTTGTAACATGACCAGCTCTCCTTAATTGCTCAGATCAGCAGGGAAAGGTGCATTATACAAATACAGCAATACAGACTCGTCATGTAAATAGCCACTTATGTCACTTATCCACTGTGTTTCTCTCAGTGAGCACACATAACATTTGGAAGCTAAACAGGTACCAGGAAACTGTAGTCAGCTGTGGCTCCCCAAAGTGTATCCTACCCACGTGTTTACATACAACATTAATCAAGCCTGGACATCAGACATTCAGCAGTCTTGTTTTCTACATACAGTGGTACCCCGGGTTATGTACTTAATCCGTTCCGGGTTACAGTACGTAACCCAAAAAGGACGTAACCCGAACAATTTGTTCTGCGCATGCGCAGACCGAAAACCCCGGGGAAAACCGAAAAAACAGAGAAAAACACTCTGCATGCGCAAATCGCGTGCACGTCGGGTTGCGCTTCTGGGTTAGCGGAGCTCGTAACCCGAAAAGCACGCAACCCGGAGCGTACGTAACCCATAGGTACGACCATATTTGTTCAGTGGGAGGGTTGAACGGATAGGGGGAAAAGAGATATTTGACAAGTGTGGGAAACCTTTGACCCTCCAGATATCGCTGAACTGCAGTTCTCATCATCCCTGGTCATTGGCCATGCTAGTTGGACCTGATGGGAGTTGTAGTTCAGCAGCATCTGGAGGGCCAAAAGTTCCTTATGCTTGGCTTAGGGACTTAGTTTTCCTTATTGGCACAGCTCTAATTAGTGTATTGCAGACTCTCTTGTAAGTGTGCCTGTTTTCTGACCTCTTGTTCGCCCTTGAAGAATGTCAGGAGCCAAAGTTCATGTGGCTAAGTGATACCCAGCCCTGCAGCATATCAAACAAATCCCACCTATTATTGCATCCACCAACCATACACAGGATCTCCACGCTGTTTACTGTGGGTTCCTTATCTGCTGAGCTCACCACCAGCCACCCGACTCCATCGGCAGCCCCCTCTTCCCTGCTACAGCCACCGGCTTTACTCCCTATAGATTCTCCAAGATAGCAAGGTCTGTGCCTATTCTGCAAAGTACAGAATTTGGTTTGGCCACCAAACTTAACACCCTGATTATTTCCATCATCCTTTAGGTTTTTTGGAAAGGCATTTTCTAGACATCAAGGCTGCTAAAATAAACTTTCATGTGCCTGAACAGAGGGAAGGAGCATCAAGTAAAACTTTAAGTAGTCCGTGACTGGGACTTCTGTGTCCTTCATATGTAACAGTAGTAGTAGTAGTAGTAGTAGTAGTAGTAGTAGTAGTTTGTTGTTTCAAAGCTTTTTACAAAATAGTACTAACAAACACGTCCCACCCACTAGAAGAGGCCACATCTAAAGTCCTGAAAAGGCAAGGTTGAAGGTCCAGGTAAAAATAAACTTTTTATCTGTAGCTATTTAGCACTCCCCAGTGACTTCCAGAAGCATTATAAATGAACCCCAATAAGCAAAGTTGCTTAATATGCATACAGTTGCATGCAAAATTCAGTTTTTTAAAAAACTGGAATTTCAGCTGAATTTGGGATATCTTAGCTCAGATATCTTGTTTATTAGTACAGATTATCAATTGCCTGATGACAGCTAACTCTGCTTTCCCTTTTCTAGCCCAGGTCCAGATGGTGACAAGGCTGCAGGAACACTGAGCAGCAGAGGCTCCCACTAGCAGCAGCAACAGCAGTCAACAAGCCTGCCCCACCAGTTTTCCACTGTGCCAAGTTTTGTCTTGCTACTCTAAAGGCCAAAAGGAGTCTGCTGGGGAGGGCGACGGATGTGTAAACCCAGAGGGAAAGAGCCTCCTTTTTGCTAAAGTTAAGCACTATGTACACTGATGGTGCTATAACAGCAACAACATTCATTTGCAACACTCCATGTACACCCCACATTTCAGCATAATTGCTGAAGAACACAACTGGGTGGTTCCTGCTGCTTTTGAACACAGGAAAAAACAATAACCTTGCTTGACCTGAGGTGACTTCCACAGAAGCTGTAAGATGCTGCTAGCTTGAGATGCAGAGTAGAACCCAACAGGAAACATGTCCCACTGCAATTCAGTCACCTTTCATAAGGAATAGAAACTAACCACACCAAAATGGGGAAAGGGCTGCAGTTCAGGGGTAGAGTATTTCTTGTGCCTGGAGGCTCAATCCACAACATCCACAACATGTCTGATTCAGCAGAAGGCAGCTTTCTATGTTCCTGAAATAGCTAGCTCAAATTTGCAAGAGTTACTGAAAAGCCTGTAAGCTACTCCTATTAAGGCAAGTGCAAGCATGGCCACGACGAGGTGGCTGAGTGGTTAAGGCGATGGACTGGCCACGACGAGGTGGCCGAGTGGTTAAGGCGATGGAAGTGAGAGCTGGACCATAAAGAAGGCTGATCGACGAAGAATTGATGCTTTTGAATTATGGTGCTGGAGGAGACTCTTGAGAATCCCATGGACTGCAAGAAGATCAAACCTATCCATTCTTAAAGAAATCAGCCCTGAGTGCTCACTAGAAGGACAGATCCTGAAGTTGAGGCTCCAGTACTTTGGCCACCTCATGAGAAGAGAAGACTCCCTAGAAAAGACCCTGATGTTGGGAAAGATGGAGGGCACAAGGAGAAGGGGACGACAGAGGATGAGATGGTTGGACAGTGTTCTCGAAGCTACTAACATGAGTTTGGCCAAACTGCGAGAGGCAGTGAAGGATAGGTGTGCCTGGCGTGCTCTGGTCCATGGGGTCACAAAGAGTCAGACACGACTGAATGACTGAACAACAACAAACATGGCCACAGAGCACTGAGGAACCAAGGGACACTAAAGCAAGACCTCTTGCAGCAAGAGTGTCCCACTCGGACATATTCTGCACTTTCCTGGAATTGCACACGCGTGTCACTCCACACAATTCCAGGAAAGTGCACAATCTGTCCCTTGGTTTCTCAGTGCTGTATGGCCATGTTTGCACTTGCCCTGGTAGGAGTAGCTTACAAGCTTTGCAGTAACTCTTGTACCACATAACAGCATAACAGAGATGCAAAGGCTGGTTTCAAAGAGCTGCCTAGGATCTAACCCTGTGCTTGAAACCTGAGCATCTAGGAAGCCAGGCTCACACCTGGGCAGGGAGCATAGCAGGGAGCCCCTGGCAGGGCAACAGCACATTGCAAACCTAACAAAACGGCACAAACATTCCTGGCATAAGGGACTTGACTGGCAAATGCCCAGCCCAAGAGGGGGAAAACAAGGCACAGCCACAAAGGAGAGCCTAAGGAGAAGGCTGTCAATTAGCACGCACAGAGAAAACAACAATTAACCTTCATAATATCCCAGATGATTGACATAACAGGTGTTTTCTTTTCAAGTGCTGCTGTAGGGAAGGGCTGTAGCTCAATGACAGAACACCTGCAGAAGATCTCAGGTTCAATCCTCGACATCTCCAGGTAGGGATGGGCAAGATCCCTCCCTGCAACCCTGGAGAGCCGCTGCTGGTCAGTGTGAACAATATTGCACTAGAATGGACCAATGGCCTGATACCATACAAGGCAGTCTGTTGTGATCCAAAGCCCTGTTGTTCACATGGGGCTGGCTGACCGGGAAAGGTGTGGAAATCCAAGCACAGGTAGCCTCACCACCACCACACCTTTCCCCCTGTCCAACCTACCTTGCTTTTCTTTGACATGGTGCCTCAAGGCGCTGGGAGCCGTGCGCCGGTACAAGCTGTTCCGCTGCCAGGCTTCACCCTCCCAGTCCAGGCTCCAGTCTGACCGCCCTGTGCGTGTCCTTGGACATCCACCTCTCCACACCTGCAGTCCCAGCGCTCCAGACTGGCCAGCCACAGTTTCCACTGCCCCAGAGTCCTCGTCCACCACATTACGTGGCTTGGCCATTTCACAGGCAGGCGCCAACCCCCCACTGCTGCGCTCGCATCCTAACAGCCAGGACACTTGGTCTTTTGGACTGGCAGAGATGTTTCTACAATCCACAGTGCTGTTCTCAAATGTCCTCCCTGAACTCTGGGCATCGTGAAGGAGGTCTCCGTGCAGCATATACTGGCCCTCCTCCTTCTCACGGCATTTCCCATCTGTTCTGCTGTGCTCCACGTACCTGTCACCTGCCTTCTTAAAGTCCGCATCCAAGCGTTGGTCAGCTGTGCACCAACCATCTCCCTTCCCATAGTCATTGTCGCTGCCACTTTCTTTCCAGTGGTTTGCACCCCAACTGTCCACGTTCCTCGAGGCTTTGATGCCAGCATCCACGTGAAAGCCATCTTGATACCAGCTATAGGGCTTCCTACAGGCTGCTCGGGTGGCTGTCTCACTGTCTGTGTAGTAGCCAGCTTCCTCCAGGTGACCATTGCCTACTGCCTTGTGCTCCTCGTACAGCTTGTTCCTGGTTCTCCTCCTCCGGTCGGTATATTGCCCACCTTCCTCCCCACAGTCCCCGCAGACTCTGGCCATTTCGCGGTCTCTGTACCAGATCTCCCCCTTCCTGAAGTGACCACAGGCTCTGCCCACTGGCCTGGTGGTGCCATACAGTTCCCTGCTCCTGCGCTTGTTGTCCCAGTCACAATCACCGTTCTGGCCAGTTCCTCTGGCACCATCTCCTTTCCTGGCGGAGGAATTGTAGTCTTCATATTCCCAGCTGGGGAACCAGAGGCTCCTTGCCTCGGGGTAGGTGCACATGTTCCTCTTGGCGTGCCCCCACCCCCTTCCCCAGGCTTCAGTTTCTTTGCGACATCCACTCCCCCCCCCCACCTCTCCCCGCACCTCACCCTGGGACTCTGCTGACTAAACACCAGCGACAGAGAAGCAGCATAACCTTCGTACCCAATAGGCAGCAAGTCCAGACAGCCTCACCCACCTGCTGGCAAGTAATGAATAACCAGAGTCCCACAGAAGAGAGCTGTGGATTGGACAAGTTCCCTGCCCAAACCGGCTTCTCTGCTTTCCAATGCTGAAGGCAGCAGCCAGTGACCTCTCCCTCCCTCCCTCCCTCTCAGGGCTCCTTAACACAGGGAAACAGAAAGCCTGTGGTTTAAGTGGCCACACCCCAGGAGTGCTTCCCTGGGGCAAAGGAAAAGGGGGATATGCAGGCACTGGGCAACTATAGGCTGGACCCACCTGGGCTACCTCTGATCTGCTTGTGGGAGAAAAAAAGCCATCCTTGGTTTTTAAAGGTAGTGTTCTGTGTTTTACTGCTTTATTTTCTGTATGGTTCATTTTTATGGACACCACTTAGAAATGCTAAGGATTAAATGGTGCATGAATACCTTATCAATAAATATATAGCCAACCTGTATATAAATAAAATCAATATACCGGTATATACAGCCACTCTGGGTCGCTCATGAATGCACAAAACCGCACACATTTAAAGCTGTTCTGATTCCACACATACGTCACTTGTGCCTCCTTGCTATCCCAACAAGACTGTATTGTTTGAGCCATGAGAGCCTGGAGAAACCAATGGTTTTAGAGCCCCAGGCCCTGATAGGGTTCACATTTCAGGTCAAAAGTATTTGCCCCTAGTCAAGCCACTATTTCACAGATTCAGTCCCGGTAACTTGAGAAATATACTCCAAGCATCTAGGAATTTGCATGAGAAATATTAAGCTCGAGGGACAAAGAAACCTAGTCCGTGGCATCAAAAGCAGACTTCAACAGCTTGTGCAGGAACCTGGTAGCCTCAGCAACCAATAGTTTTCCTTCCAAAAGAATGCAGAGAAAAACTCAAACCATGTTGGCAGTTTTTGCTAATTAGAGAAAAGGAGGGAGGGAGGGAAGGAGAGAGATACCTGGGGAGGGATTTCAGAGGTCACGAAACACAATTACCAGCCACTCCCCTTGGATCCCTGCCCATATCTTAACAAGACTATGATATCCTCAGCACATTTTTTCCACATGTAACTCAATCCTGTTTTTCCAGTTCTTTCTGACCCCTCCCCACAAAAAGAGAATAAAAGCAGGACCACAGTGAGGACAAGAAAATGCACAGGATTCCACTTCAGCATCCTGCTTCTTCCTACAGAAGCATCCTTGAGACAAACTGTTTGATTTTGGTGTCCCTGTTTTGTAAACCGTCAATGGTGCTGGCATGTTTCCACAACGTGCCTTTCACCTCACAACAGCTGACACAGGCTGTGTCTGTCAGCAAGGCAGCTTACTCATTCAAGTGGAGTAACGCTTGTGGAAAGCAGAAGAAGAAGAGGAGTTTGGATTTGATATCCTGCTTAATCACAACCCGAAAGAGTCTCAAAGCGGCTAACGCTCTGAGTGTGGAGGGGTGGAGACGCGAACCCGGTTCCCCAGATTACGAGTCTACCGCTCTTAACCACTACACCACACTGGCTCTCAGGTCCCGAGAGAAGGCAGCAGAGGTGGCCCTGAGGTGGGTGGCCAAGTAATGGAGGGAAGCAAAAGACAAAACTGGTATTTTGGAGAATGAGTGTGTTGTAGTGGTTAGAGTTTCAGACTAGGAACTGGGAGACCAGGGTTCTAGTCCCTACTTGACCATGAAGCTTACTGGGTGACACTGGGCCAGTCACCATCTCTCAACCTAACCTACCTCATAGAATTGCTGCAAGGATAAAATAGAGGGGAAGCACTTTGAACTCCTTGGAGGAAAAGTGGGGTATATATGTACAATCATTAAAAAAACCCAGAAAGACAGAGAGAACAATATAAAATAAAAACAGTCAAGAAAAAAAATAAGTACCGTATTTTTTTCCTTTTTTTTTTGCCTAGCTCATTCTTATTATGCTGCCTCTGCAGTGGTCAAAAGGAACTGCGTGAGAAGAGGGAAGCCACACATCCTTGAGCATATGCACTGAGTTTAGGAGCAAATTGCCTGTCAAAATGCTAGCCCAGTGGCAGAAAGTTCCAGAACAACGTCTGTGCAGTGCAGGTGCAGAACCCAAGTACAGGACTGCCCAGAGACCACAAAGAACGAAAGGGGGAAACCTGGGGGACAATAATCATGCAATTGGGGGAGGCTTAGAGGAAACATCAGCCAGGAAGCTGGGCAAGAAATCTATCCTCTTTCTCCAACAAGAAAGAAACAGCGAAATGGACGCTCCTGACTCCACCCAGCTACCAGTAAGTCCAGTGCCACCTAGTGGCTAAACTATACAATGACACTATCCACATGCACGCAAATTTGCCCAATCCTTTATTCACTCAAAGAATTTGAGAAAGGGTTTCTTTTAAGTGCATCTCCCCCAAAGCCCAAGTGGTAATGTCCTCACACACTGGATTACTGGTAGCGAATTGCATAGCATTCTACACGTCAGAACTGATATATACAGAACAGATCTGTACTTACCTTTCAGCTCTTGCAGTTCCAAGTGCAGGCTGGACATTTTGCAGTCACAAAAGTCCAGGTTTTCCAAAGTCTCTGCTCGCCCAAGCCCACCCTGTGGCTGCTCCAGCATTGTACTGAGCTCCGCACGGGTCTTGCTATAAACATCCAGCTCTCGCTCCAGTTCCTGGATACGGTTCAGCAGGAAAAGGCACGGAGAAGCACCTCTAGGCTCGTCGCTGCTGCCTTGTCTCTCTTTGCTCCCTGGCTGCAGCTTGGCAGGAGCTGGGCTCCTCCTCTGGCTGCTGGGAGGTGGAAGCGGCGCTGGCCTGGATGGCCTCACAGAGGTTGGCAGAGCCTGAGAGGGGGGTGTAGTTTTGGGGCTGTGGCCTGCAGACGAATGAAGTGAGGCAGAGACTGGGGTGCTAGGCCGGGGAGGCGGTGGCCGTAGCACCTTCCTCCTTGGTGGAGTGTGCTCCACTGAACCACGTACGATGTCCTTCTCAGAGCTGAAATCCAGGATGGAAAAGTGCCGGGAGGTGCTATCGTGCTGGGGGGTCCCACAGCTGCCATGGCTAATGGGGCCTGCCAGGCTCTGCTCAAACTGAGCCAGCTGCTCTGTCAGTTTGGAATCGAGGTCTCCACAGCTCTCCCCATGGAGCACCCCTTGGGGGCGCTCGGCCCGAGCACCACGACAGACAGGCCAAGTGTCCAGGCCCTCGTGGGTCCCACTGAAGCTGGAAGAGCGGGATTTGGGCTTCCGCCGCTGGATGTCCACGTAAGCAGCCAAGTCCTCGCAGCGCATGTTCTTGTGGGAAGGATTGTGAGCCCCCCTGTCCCACTCCAAGGGCTTGCAGGCCTCTGAGTGGCTCCATGAGTTCCTTGAGCTCTGGTTGGACTCTGTGATACTCACCTGGCCGCAGAGTTGGCCCTTTGGCTGGAGAGCAGGCTGAGGTATGAAGGAAACTCCATTTACGGCTTGGATAGGGTCCACAGAGGGAGAGCTTGGCATATCTGAGGGGAAAGATTCCAGGCAGCCTTCATTTGGGCGGCTGAGCATTTCATTCTCTTTGAGCTCAGAGTCTAAATGGTCTTCATGACATACAGCAAGGTGGCCAGGCTTCTCCTCAGTGCAGGCCGGGCTCTGTCCAGGCTCCTCCCACATGGCAGGAGGACCTGCTTTGGATGTGCTGGCTACCTCAAAGTCCATGTCCTTTGGAAAACACCCAGATTCCCATTTCTCCCTAGCTGGGGGACTGCTCTCCTCCAACCTCACAAATCTGTGAGGGAAGATGCCACGTCTCCCTCGAAGCTCCCCCTCCAGCCAACCATCTTCCAGGACTTCCAGAATCCGAATCCTGTCCCCCACCTCAAAGTCCAGCTCTGCTGACTCCAGGGCTTGGAACTGATAGAGAGCGATCCCATAAGGCCCCAGAAACTCCTCACCATCACTCCATGCCTTCTCCTCAGGCTGAAGGTATGTTCCTTTCACCCCATTAATGCTGTGGATTTCTGAGGTCCCGGGCTCCTCTGGACCAACATTGGTTTTTAGTGGACCCAAAAGCTCTACGAACCCCTCAGGGAAGATACCTTGGCGACCCCCAAGCTCTCCTTCAAACCATCCAGGCTCGGGGATCCCCACAATGGTAATCGTATCCCCTTCCCGGAAGTCTAGCTCCTCCTCCAGCTGGGCTGAGAGGCTCATCAGCGCTCGGGCCTGGCCCAGGGCATAGGGTGGCATCTCCAGGGTGGTGCCGTAAGGCGATCGAGGGCCGAAGGCTGAGAGGCAGAGTTCTCGCACGCATGATGAGGGGAAGAAGCCTCTGGCTCCCAAACAGTTTCGGCCTTGGGGCCAAGGAGAAGACGCCGAACCATCCATAATCACTAGGTCTCCTGCAGGGATAAAGAATATGAAGTCAGGGGATTTCTAAGGTGTCACCTACAGCACCCCCTTGATTAGAATCCCTCAGGGTTCTAACACTAGGAGATATAAGTAACCCCAAAGCCACAAGGGCTCACAGCAATCTAGACAGCACTTGCCAACAATGGGCATCGCAGGGCTAGGAAAGGTGGGCCATGGCAACTATTCTGGGCATTTTCTTGCTGTTCTAGGTGCTCAAAGCTCAACCCCAGGCACGGCAAGTCCAGCAGAGCATTAAGTTGCCAGCAGTAAAAGCCCTTGGATTGTTGTAGCTGGAGTTCTGGGGAAGAAGACACCAGGAAGGAGGCTCTTGGCGAGAAGGACCAGGCTGAACAGGCCCCACTTTGACTACCCGAGTGATTCCACCAGTACCTCTCTGCAAGGTGAGGCTGCCAGGCTCCTGGGAAGTAAAATTGCTGGTGCAAACAAACAGCTTTTCTCCCTGTTTCAAAGCAGGAACTTCCATGGGTTCCACAAAGCTGCTGGGAAACTGTCCTAGAATGAGAAAGAGAGAGAGAGAGAGAGCGCACTGTCAATAGCAGGGAAATGTTCCCATGGACACAGATTACACAAGTGCCTCTGCACCAATACATCCCACTGTTCTCTAGGACATGCAAGCATCTCTTTCCAGGGACTCAGCTAGATTGGTAAAGAAAAAGCGTTTTATATGCATTGTATATGCAATATAACACCGTGACACCAGATGGCACTGTGGAGTCTGGTCTTTCCCAACTGGATTTCCAGTATGAGTTTACAATGCGTTTAAATGAATCGCTTCTTTGACGTGTCTAGATCCAGCCCAGGGGGTCTGTAATTCTCACTGAACCACCCTTCGTTAGGCCAACCAAAATGTCACAAAATAGCATGTAAGCTTTCAAGTTCTGCAGGAATCTTCAAAAGGGGTGAATAACTTTTCCCCTTTCCATCTAGCCAAATGAAGAGGTCTGAAGAAAACTGTAAGATTTAATTTGAACTAACCTTTCTGAATAGCCTTGTTGAATATGTTTTGTTCTTTCTTGGAAAATGTATCTTTTATAAAAGTCCCATCCATCATGATGTGTTTTCTTTTAATGAATCCACCCTATTCCTGTGACTGTAATTTGTTTTAACAGTCTTTAATACTGAATTTTAAGCTATAACTCACTCTGGGACTTGATGGTAATGGACTGGTATTATTATTATTATTATTATTATTAAGCCTGTCTTGGTAAGCCAGGAGGCAGATCTAGATGTCAGAATCCATTCAATACAAAGGCCACATCCTAGCACCTAGACAGAGTTGTAGGATCACAGACCTGCAGGATCTTAAGCCTTATTTTACTCCACTATAAACTTCAGCACTGAGAACAAGGTTGAAATGATCCATTTTACTTTAATGCATTGAACAGATTACTTCACAGCATGTACCTGGAACTTGAAAGGATTTTGAGCTGAGGTGATTAAAATCCCTCTATGCTGACATGTTACCTCCAGCTAAGAAGGCCTTGCAAAACTTCCATGTTTTGCAATGGAAGCAGGCAAGAACAGGACTGCTACTACAGATCTGGCTTTAAGCTTTGCCCTGTGGTGCAGGCAGGACGAGAGTCCTGAGGGAGAAGGAAAGGAAAGCTTGAGAATGGCACCCTCTCCTGGCCATGAAGCATTCTCTCTCTGGTACGTCTCATTTACACTGGCAGTTGCTGGACGGCTATACAGCTTGCTTCAGGCTCAGTCTAAGGATTTACAAAAGGAGAAGTGAAATTCTCAAGCTCTGTTGACCAGAATCCTGCCGCCTTGACAAGACAGCAGCCACTTTAATCATGCCACAGTAATGTGAACAAGCTTAGAGTAGTGGAAATGATCCATTATGAGAGGGCGAGAGAGCAGGGACTGGCACTGCATCTTCTTCTTTCCCCAGGGCTGAGGGCAAGAGACTTCTCCCCAAGTGGCCAATTGCTAATTACAAAAACTGGCACAGCCAGGGGAGATGTACACTTCCACTGGTAGAGACACAAAATGAGCCTTTTCAAGGCACAGATCAAAAGGTGGTTCTCAAGGAAAGACCCAGCACTGCAACAAGGACACCAGCTGGCTTGCTGGTTTCAGTGCTTTGCCATCTGCTATGTTGTTCAGGGCCCTGTTGTCATGCTAATCCCACAATATGAGAACCCTGAGTATGTTGAGACATACATCTTTTATTAGACTGGCTGGCTTGTTGAAGGAAACTGAGAAAAGGGAGCAAAGCAAGATTTTGGACATACAGGTGAACCTCGAAAAATTAGAATATCGTGGAAAAGTCCATTTAAGTAAGCAATTGTTTTCATTAGCTACTGGAGTTTAATATAGGAGATAGACTCATGACATGCAAAGCGAGATATGTCGAGCCTTTGCTTGTTATAATTGTGATGATTATGGCACACAGTTGATAAAAACCCCAAAGTTGAAATTGTTAATTTGGGGTTCTCACCAGCTGTACGCCATAATCATCACAATTATAACAAATAAAGGCTTGACATATCTCGCTTTGCATGTCATGAGTCTATCGCATATATTAGTTTCACCTTTTAAGTTGAATTACTGAAAGAAATGAACCTTTCCACAATATTCTAATTTTTCGAGTTTCACCTGTAGATGATAGGTTCCAGCTGAAGGTTTTGAAGACCTTATGACCGCATATGGAGGCCACATCGGACCACTTCATGTGGCGGCTGCTCGTATAATATCTTCCATTTGTGTGTAGTTCAAGTTCATAACTGAGCCAATTTCTTTCATGGCACCGCAAATGCATATCACACAGGGAGGTCTTATTCCAATGCGTTAGTACAGTAACTGCAAAACTGGCCCTCGAGTCCTTGACTGTGTGTTGTTTATCCCTCATCTTCTGGAGAGACTGCTGGGGCCACCAAGGAGATATCGGAGGCCTGTTTCTGGTACTTGGCTGGTATATCCAAAGCTCCCAATTAGAAGGGGGGCATTTACTTAGCTTTAATCCCCACACACTCTGAGTTTTGCTTCATGCTGGCTTGCTTCTAATCCAACCATTCCTATGAGCCCAGCGCAGGCCTTTTGACTCCTACCTGTGACTCCTTCCTTCTTCCCAAGGAGCCAGAATTCATCTATGACTGCCAACACTTCTATGACATCCCCCACAAACAGTGGCAACTCTTCGGAGACACTGGGGCAGAAGTCAAAGACAGCCCGTACCACAGAGCCTGCCTCCATCATTGGGATCTGCAACGAAAGGATACAGAGTCAAGGCCTGGGAAACAGTTGTGTCATGTCACAGACTGCAAGGGGAATTTTACATAGGAGCAGAGATTCAGGAGCACTAAGCAACTCCAGAAGTAGCATGGAGGTTTGCATCAGTCTGGATACAATGGGGATGGGGAATGTATGGCCCTCCATATTTTGTTGGGCTACACCTCCCAATGTCCCTGACCACAGTGACCAGGGCTTATGGGTGTTGGGAGTCTAACAACATCTGGAGGGACACATGCTTCCCATTCCTCAGATACAAGATACAATCATTTGCATCCAAAACCCGTGTGGCCATCCTGCATCTCAAGTTCAGCACAAGGAACCTCCATATGCTCTATCTTCTCAGCCAGCTCCATTCAACAGGACTGAATGGAGCCACCACTAGACTGCTATCTTTTCCTACAAATATCTGTGGCCAGTGCTTGGTACTGACCCTCGTTCTCTACAAACATTTCACAGTAAAAAGTTAGACTTTGTCTGAACGGCAGTCCATTCCGACTCCTGTTTTATTGACCTGATTCTGTCCTACCCTTCTTTTCTGCTTACGTCAGCTGGTAGAGTATGAGACTCTTAATCACAGGGTCGTGGGTTGAGCAACGCAGGTGGTTGGACTAGATGAACCTTGTGGTCCTTTCTATGATTCTATGATCTATTATCCTTTTCAACGTTTCAACCCCTCCCCACTCATTTCCCCCAAGCTTTGCCTTCAAAGATTAGTTCTTGATGAGTTTAGCTGTTCCTCAACCCTGTTGCAGCTTCACTTTTGACCTTGGATGGATTGTGTGGCAACCTCCATATCTTATAATTACATGCAGCTGCCAGATGTATAGCTAGGGGCTGGGAAGCAGTGGGGGTGGGGAACCATAGGTCAATGGAAGACCACTTGTTTTGTATGTAGAAGGTCTCATCCTGGCGCCTCCAGATTTATTTATTTTGTGATACAGTACCTGGTGGTGGGAAAGGGCCTCTGCCTGTGAGCTTGAAGAGGCCCTGCCAGTCAGAGCAGACAGTACTGTACTGGATAAGACAACGAGCCTGACCTGGTATAAGGGGGCTGACTATGTCCCTATGATTATCTGGTACAGGTTCTTGATACTGAATCTGACCCAGCTTCCACCAAGCCCTGGGATCCTGCAACGCCTCCTGCAAAGATTCTCCTACAGTCCAACCTGCCTCAATAATTCACAGGGAGCAGTTAACTTCCTTGGTAAAATGCCATCCAGCTCAGAGGGCTGTTCTCCATCAACTGCATTACAGGAAGGGCCATTTGTCCTTGTCAATGTATTTATATTTCACATTTCCCACAAGTAAATCTGTGCTCAAAGCAGTTCACACACAAAAAAACAAAGTCTAGCTGTAGTACAAAATACTACATAAGTACAAAATATATAATATCACAGCAACATAACACTAAGAAAATAATAATTAGCAATTAGCTCAGATGGTTAGAGCATGGTTCTGATAACACCAAGGCCATAGGTTTGATCCCTGTAAGGGACTGCTGCATATTCCATCATTACTGGACTAGATGATCCTCAGGGTTCCTTCCAGCTCAAACAATTCTATGATATACATATAATTAGCAGTTCATTTACCATATATAAACATTTAAGTAAGCGTACAAATAGGTCAAGTTCAAGTATCTATTTAGGCTTCATTGCTGGGTAAGTGTTTCTCTCCAGCCCCAAACAATTTTGTACTTGTAAATGAAACAAACAAAACAGGCACTTTCTTTTTTACCAATGTGAGGGGAGAAAGCCACTCTGAAAGTACTAGAAAGCCACTCTAAAAACCATTCATAGTCCAGACTGTGTGTTAGATCCAGACAGCACTATCAGGACTTTATTTTTTATCTCTCTTTTTTTAAAGGAAAGGGAGGATTGCACAGGTAAGTCCAAAGTATCAGCTGGGACAAATATCATAAAAAGAAGAAAGACGAGTGACCCTCGTTCATAGGTGGTGTGCAAACAGATCGGATACTGTGATAGGAAAGAGAGAAGCAGGCAAGCGACCTCAGTCCCACCACTGAATGGGCTCCTCCAAAGGAAAGATGCACTGTTTGGGCTGGCATCTTCCAAATGACCAGACCACCAGAAAGTTTGTTGTGAAAAAGCAATGGAAGTGATGGGCAGTGAGGAGGCGGTAGCCATTCTGGACCATTTCCCCAAGCTCCAGAATCAGGCCGTGTGAAAAGAACAAAGAATGCAGGGTCAGGAGAAGGAATTCCTGTCAGGAAGGGACGACAAGATGGAACGGAAACTTTGCATTTCCCTGACGCACAGAAACTGGGCTCTGGGCTGCCAACGACCAGCAAGCTATGTGCAAACGGTAACAGGCACAATCTATACGAAACCCAGGAAACAAACCCCTACACTGCCACTTCAAAAAGAAAAAGAAAAAGAGGGGGGTCCTCCTGGTCCTAGTAGGGTGGCCAACCTTTTTACGGGTTCCTGCTCCTGCACCTGCAACAGCAGCTCGATCAGATGTTAGCAGGTAGTAAGGCTGATCCCAACATTATTAAAAGGTTTGTTTGCTGTTTCTGCACATCAAACTGCTGTTAAAAGCACAGGAGGGCAGGTTGGTCTTTCAGGTCAGGTGGCGACCCCATACTCAGTACCTTTAGAAAAGGGAATCTCAGCTCTATCCCAGGGCACTTAATGGGGGCAGGGGTAAGCCCTGTATGCCAGGGATAGAGATTGCCTGAGCCCCATATATTGTGTGATAGCTGATATACTGACATAGCTTTGATTCCTGCATTGGAGCAGGTTAGACTAGATAACGTTGAGGTCCCCTCCTACGCTATATTTCTATGATTCTACTCCCCATTGCTACCAACATCAGAAATCAACACACACAGAAAACATGGTTACACATTAAATGACACACTTGCCTTTTCTCAGGCAATGAAGAGTACCATATTCGCCCCGCCCCCAGAAAAAACTCAAATACCCCCGTGATAAACATGCACATTTGAGCAATGTCCAGGGCACTAGGTGCTTAGATTTGGGGAGGAACAATTGGGATTGTTTTTACAGAAGTGTGTGCATAAACCCATAATACAGGATGGATGAGCGAAAGAGCTAGAGGGAAGCAAATGTGTTTTGCTGATGGCATTGGGTTTTATTATTATTATCAGGCACTAGCAGCTTCACTCATGGCAACCATGTGAAGCTGGCATTTCTCAAAAATGCTGCCTTAGCAATTCCCAGTGTTTAAGCCCCAGGCAAACCCAGAAACATGCCATAGGTTACACTTCAAATGATACTCCCAGGCTGCAGTATATGTACACTGAGTTCTTCCCCGGACCTCTGTGGAGCACATCAGATCAACACTTTCCACCCCACCAACCTGTAGACTTGCTACAGGTATCTATCCTACAGCATCAATAGTGACTGGGACCATTTCCCTGCATGTCTCCTGTGTCTCAAAACCACAGGAAAAGGGAGAAGTGCTCACTTGCTAAACAGGGTGATGAAGTTTCAGATTCTGATGCAAAATACTGTCTATTAAAGGAAGTCAAGGAAGCAGCGCAAGTTAAATGTTATACTGTACCTCTACCATTTCAGTACAAATGAATTCTGCAAAATAGCAATGATTATCCTTCAATATCACTGATCTGAGCTGAAAGTCAATAAAATGATGCTGTTGCTCTGTAGAAGGAAAAGGAGCAAACTAACAAATTTCTGCAAGCTGCATGTCCTTATAGCTCCCACATCCTTCAATGAAGTCTGTGTTTTCCAGTTGTCAAGAAAGAAACTGTATAGACCAAGTTCTCAAGTATCATGCCTGTGAAGCTGTGCACACACTTCAGTTTACTCTGCATCCAGTGGTTTGGAACATGCAACATTAGCTGCAATGCACACCTGTCCTGTATATAGCCTGACATTTCTTATGAAATACTGAGTTTTTATAAGTTTAGCCCAAGCCAGCTTTGATGTGAATTAAGAAAAAGAAGGATCTATCTGTGTTTTAAGATGGCAATGTGTACACAGCTGAAATCTCTCAAATTATTATTAATAATAATAATTTATTTGTACCCCGCCCATCTGGCTGGGTCTCCCCGGCCACTCTGGGTGGCTTCCAACAAACATCAAAATACATTAGAATGTCTTGAAGTTCTTTGAAACAATTTAAAATGCCCAACAGGGTTCCATTCAGTCATTCTATTTCACTAATCCTTGTCCATGAGCATGTAGAAATCACCACCACAAACACAAAACACTTCCATGAAGTAGCATGCTAAACCTTAATTATTCACTATACGCAGGAACAAAAGACATTCTTTGGCCATTTGTCTTAATGCAGGAATCTGTTACATGCTAAGCAATCTCAGCCTACTTTGCACTGAGGGGTGATTAAGCACAAGCTAAACTTTGTGTCTGTCTTGCCTAGAAAATTGCACAGGCCAAAAGTTTTGTTTTGTTTTGTTTTGTTTTGTTTTGTTTCTTTGTAATAACATGCTACAATGTAGAGAGACCAATGTTTAAATGGTGTTAAAACGCAGAACACAAATGAAGACAATCTGTCACAAATACAGCCCAACATCACAAGGTGCAATCCAGGACAGAACAGGAGTCCCTGGCAGATTTGGACAAAACCCACAAAAGCATCTGACAGACTTTAAAACAGGATAGGATTAAATATCTGGAATTTGAGACGGTAGAAAAAGAAAGGAGAAAGGAACCACACCATATAGATATAGATTGAAATTGAGATATGGGATATGAGATATAGGCAGAGAAAGATAGCGTTATTTATATTTATATATAAATGGAAGAGCTGCAGCTCAGTGGTAGAGAACATTATTTTGCGTGCCAAATTCAGTTCCTGACATCTTCAAGTTGAGCTAGGAAAGATTCCTGGCTGGAACCATGGACAACCACTGTCTCTAAGTGCAGACAATACTTAGCTAGATGGACCAATAGCTGGCTCTCAGCATAAGCAGCTTCCCTTCCAAGGAGGAAAGGTCTCCTCCACTACTGTAAACTGACAGGAATCATATCCCCTTCCTCAGAACACAATTTGTTGCGACTGTCAAGAAAGGTGGGGAAAACAATTGGGGCTTGAGACAATGGGGATGCTTTGGCATGCCTTGTGGAAAGCAATTCATAAATGAAACAAACAAATTAATGATAATGACTGGATTTGGGAGCAGTTCCAAGCCTGCCATGAAGCATAAATTACGCTGATTCCCCTGCACTCAAGGGGTTCTGATCCATAACAGCAATAGCTACTGTCTTCCAAGTGCCACTAGACTCAGGTACACCCTCATCCATAATACACCCAGAGTTTGGATTTTATACCCTGCTTTATCACTACCCGAAGGAGTCTCAAAGTGGCTAACATTCTCCTTTCCCTTCCTGCCCCACAGGTTTTCCACACCCATCAGCCAATCACCCATTGCCACCACCCTTCTGAGTAATACCCCTCCTCACTCTCTCGCTATATATAAGGGTCTGGTGACTTCTGTTTCAGTGTATCTGAAGAAGTGTGCATGCACACGAAAGCTCATACCAAGAACAAACTTAGTTGGTCTCTAAGGTGCTACTGGAAGGATTTCTTTATATTTTATTTTATTTTATTTTATTTTATTTTATTTTATTTTATTGTTTTGTTCCCCACCCTCCACAACAAACACTCTGTGAGGTGAGTGGGGCTGAGAGACTTCAAAGAAGTGTGACTAGCCCAAGGTCACCCAGCAGCTGCATGCGGAGGAGCAGAGACGCGAACCGGGTTCCCCAGATTATGAGTCTACTGCTCTTAACCACTACACCACACTTCTTTACCCAGGTAAAGCAGATGCAGCTTCTGGTTTTACATTTTCACAGCAGCTGATGCAGCAGGATGAATGCTGAGGAAAGAGCCCTGGTGATGCTCCTGATTAAAAAAAGTTCAGTCAGCTGGACAAGGCATGTGGGTGTTAATGAGTAAAGAATGTCCTAAATGGAGGAGGAGGAGGACGGCTGCTGAGATAATGCCAGGACATTCCTTCAGTTACTATATACGCCATGGGGAAGGAACGTGTTAAAGGGCAGCAAACAGCAACAACAACACTCTGCATTCCCTACCACACTCTCGTGTGTAAGGTCTGCAAAATATTGAAGAGAAAGAGGGTCCACCACAAATGCAACACTTCCAGTGTTGCCACAAACCATCCCTAGTTCTGACAGTGAGGGTGGGGAGAATAAGCAGGCAGAAACCTGGGGTTCTTATCCTCTTGCAAAATTATTTTAATGCTCTGTGGAAAGATCTCCTCCACTTCTGGAGGGCTGACTCAAAAGGGCTTGCTTATTCCACGACCGGGATGACAGCGGAGTGTTGTCTTCTCAGGAACATCTGTCTGCCAAGCCTTGCTCTAAACTTATGCCTGGAGGGAGGAAACAACCTTTCAGCTCCATCCAGACTGCATCATTAGACAGCCCTGCCTTCTGTCCCAAGCAGCAAACTGTTCCCAGATTCCGTGCTTTGGGCCTCCTCCCCTTGGCGAGCCATATCCGTGCCAAGTGTAACAGCCCTGCACACGCTGCAGCAGAAGGCAACGATCCAAGGGAAAGCGTTTTCACCCACCCACAGGCCTGGGGTCACGGATGAGTCACACGCCTTGCTGGCTTGCCAGCACCACTCCCCTCTTACCTCTGGGAGATCTGCAACTGAACAGAGATGATAAAGGGAAATGGATCTACAGTAGAAATCCATCTAACACAGCAGTACAGGGGGGCCCGTTAAGTCAGCTAGAAGCCTCTACTCTCTTAGCAGGCCTCCATGTGGCAAGACTCTCCTGCTTCCAGTCCCCTCAGTGTCCAACATGGTGTAGATATCTCTCTTGTTCTTTAACTGCTTCTGGAGGAGGAATCCCAGCCACATGCTGCAGCATGCACAGAAAGGAAGCCAGCACAGTACTGTATATATCGCCAGTACGGGAAAGCCAAGCCCATGGCCTGAGCAGCCAAGTTACCGGTAAACAAAAGCTGTATCAAAGAGCCAGCTACAACCAGGGCTGAACGTGCGGCTGTTCAAACTGCATTTGAAACCACAAGTTGGGGGGATTCTAGCACAAGTCATCTGGATAGCCATGGTTGGAAATATAATGCTGGACTCGGGGCTATTTTTCTAGAAAAAGACATGCCAGAACTCACCATGAACGGCTCCCTTATTCTCCTATAATGGCAATGGTGCCCACCTGAGAGGAGCCAGAACTGAGTTTTGGTGAGTTCCTGCTGGAAAAAAACAACAACTCTTGGGTTGAGGCATCACCAAGAAGTACCTGAAGCTGTATTGCTGTCTCCTGCTTGTTAGTTTCCCCCCAAAAGGGGAGGTTACAGAATAGGCGGCAGTTGGAGAGGTTATCAAAGTGATGTTCTTTTTTTTAAAGGAAGGTTTTGATCACCTATTTTACAGGACGTAAGACCTCAACTAACCACCTTTGTAAACCAACCCCATCTGTCACTGAGGGACAAGGGCCTGAATCTGGAGCAACAGCGAATGCCTGCAGTTCTCCAAGTATCCTGTCAACATCCGAGAACAAAACAAGCTGAAAGTGATCCAAGCAGCAACAACAAGAGGTTGTCAAGGAGACCTCTGACTTGGACACTCTCACAACTGTGGCTTCCAAGCTGGACCGGAGATGA
This sequence comes from Lacerta agilis, assembly GCF_009819535.1. Classification (NCBI taxonomy): domain Eukaryota; kingdom Metazoa; phylum Chordata; class Lepidosauria; order Squamata; family Lacertidae; genus Lacerta; species Lacerta agilis. The sequence goes on from NC_046316.1 coordinate 55,861,300, forward strand.
AACAGCTTCACAAATGTGTCACAGCAACCTGTAGATTTCTCTCCTTCTGGGTGGGCCGTATTTGGGGGCACCTGCTGTTCCTTCATCGGCAAAAACAGCAACAACACTTCTGGGTCAACACTCCAGGACTGATAGATAGGAAAGGATTGCTTGCCACATTAATCAACATAGCATGAGTCAAATGGACTGAATAAGTCCAGCTAATTTCAGCATGATGTTTCAGCCACCTGTGCTCTAACCATGACCCCAAATTCTTGAAAATCTCAACTCCCCATGTATTTGAAGGAAAGGGTTAGAGCACCCAGGAGCCCCTGCACCAATGGCCAAAGTCTGTATAAGGCACCTCCTTATAGATTCCAGATGTTGCTCCCATCATCCCTGACCATTGCCTTCATAAACTGGGACTGATGGGAGTTAATAGTCCTACAAGTTACCTATCTCAACCAATCAGCAACCTTTCAGCAAGGCCAGTGGGCTGGATTGTGGTACCTTGATGCCAAATATATTGTCTTCATTCCTGATCAGATCCTGATATTTGAGGAAGTGCAGCACAACACACAGAATGCCTGGCAACACCAACAGAGAGCCCTTATGCCCTGCTACTGATTCCCACCTCAAGCAGTCCGATGTTTAGAAATGCTTATTTTTAGGGCTACATTTCCCAATCCATCTTGGCTCTTACAACTGACTCTTGTTTTTATTTTGCTTTTATTTGTCCAGTCATCTTTTTAAAAACCCAGTTTATACTGCATTGCCAGGAAAGAGCAATGATACACTCGCCATATGGCTGAGCCCACCCCACTGACCTAGATAGGAAGGCCACAGAGAAACAGGCCAGAGAAATAGCAAAGGGAGATGCCTCTTCCACAGCAGGGAGTCCTAAGCAGTGACAGAGTCTCATGTGGGATAAGGACATTTTCCCACCCTGGGAAATAATGGCTCAGTTTCCCCCTCAATACATAAATCATAATAATAGACTTGGAACTTTTAGGAGGGAGTGCTCCTTTGCAGCTACTAGTGCTAGGATAATCTCCCACTAGGCTCTGTGTCACAAAATTAATACCAAATGTATTGCTAAGTCAGACCTAAGATCTTGTATCACTTAAGTGCCAAAACCATAAAACAAATGGTTTCACAAGGACAATGAAGCCTATGTTCCCCATTCCACCGATATTCCGCTCCATACAACTGGACCTAATTTTCCCAGAGGGGCTGATGACTCAACTGTACAGCAATGCTGCTAGAAACTGGGGGATGCCAAGGGAGATCCTCAGCTGCAGATTTGATGCAAGCAGGAAAGATGGTGCAAGTAAGTCCCAGTCATCCTTATTCATTTACAGAGAACATTCAAAAGGTACCATCCACCCTGGGCAATATATTTAAGAAAGCCAAATCACGCATCTTCAAAGCCTACCTCATGTGGCAGCTTCACTGTATCCTTCTAGCACTGATGAGGGACCATATCCCAATGAATGCCTTAAGCCGGGGTCAGCAATCTTTTTCAGCTGTGGGCCGGTCCCCCATCCCTCAGACCATGCAGTGGGCTGGACTATGTTTTTTTTGGGGGGGGAGAGAATGAATGAATTCCTATGCCCCACAAATAACCCAGAGATGCATTTTAAATAAAAGCAAACATTCTACTCATGTAAAAACACCAGGCAGGCCCCACAAATAACCCAGAGATGTATTTTAAATAAAAGGAATTTGCTACCAAGGAGTGTTGTGGAGTCTCCTTCTTTGGAGGTCTTTAAGCAGAGGCTTGACAGCCATCTGTCAGGAATGCTTTGATGGTGTTTCCTGCTTGGCAGGGGGTTGGACTGGATGGCCCTTGTGGTCTCTTCCAACTCTATGATTCTATGATTCTATGATACTCATGTATCACGCTGATTCCTGGACCATCCGCGGGCCAGATTGAGAAGGCGATTGGGCCTTAGGTTGCCTACCCCTGCCTCAAGCCTTTAAATTTGGGCTCTCTCTGAGTGTCACTCTGAGTCTGCAACAGCTATTTTGGCTAGTTCAGGACATACATATACTTTGGCTCTGTTCCTGAAATGCACTGAGAATCTATTCTCTTCAGCTTTTGAGTACAAAGCCTGCCACTTAGTTTCTATCTGCGTGGGCACTTATATGTCAGTGGTGAAGCTGAGTGTTCCATCCCAGGTACAAACTACCACTGCAACCAATCCTGAAGCAGACCGAGAGTGAAATGCTGAACTGTACTTTGTGCCCATGACAGAGCATTCAGAAAAAAGATAATTGCTTCCACATAGGCAAGACTCCATGAGAAACGTCAGCTCAGGCAAAAAAGGCGTGTCACCAGCCACGTGGCCCAGAATCACATCGATGAATGAAACTGAGCATTCTGGAGCAGTATATATTTTTACTTCTGTTGGTAACTGACATCAGGCTCTTGGAGCTTGCCTAGAGGCAGCACATGTTCCTAGATACAAATTATATATTCCCTTCCTATCTGCAATCACTTGGATTTTAAAAGCCACACCACAAACAGGTGACATCAGCACATACAACCACAGGAAGCTATTGATGATAAGCACGGGAAAGATTTACCAAATTCAAGACAGAACTAGCTTTGTCATCCATGCTCCTCGTCCTTCATAGTTCTAAAGCAATCTCCTCTCCTGTGCAGTCACGAGAACGTGAGTTCACTCCGGTGAGAAAGCTTTCACCCATACTAAAAACAAATGACCATAAATCTACAGATGGAGCTACCTACACCTGACTTAGGAACACAGACCTGCCTGTAACTTTTGGGTGACAAAATTCAGTGCCAATTTGTGTGCTGGCTCTTCTGAAACTCCTGATTGGACAATGGCTACAAAATCAAGGTCATGGTGCTATTGAAACCAACTCGACAGTGCAATCCTAGGCACGCTTATTCAGAAGTAAGTCCCACTGCAACCAGTGGATCTTACACCCCAGCTCACAGCCTGCATTTCAAGAGCTTGTTTACTTGTGGTGAGAAAACATCTCTACATACTGCCATGTACTAAGTCTCATCAGAGAGAGAAGTGGGGCATGTTATAAACACACAGTGCAATGCAATGTGACTATTCTGAACACCTATTTAATAACATGTAAGTACCCTCAACAATACTGTCAAATCTCCCAACACTTCAAGGGGTTAACTTAAGAGAAAGGGGGGAAAATGGAGATGGGGGAGAAGAGAAAGGATAAGAAAGGAACACAGTAACTCAAAGCCTTTTTACCTGGAAGAAAATCAGTCAGTTTAACTGGCTTCAAAGTCAGTATACTTAGGGTTTAAGAGCACAGCACACCCATAAGCCAGCTACCGGTAGTTCTGTACTGTCAGCTATGACTAGCAGTAATTCTCCAATGTATGAATCAGAAATAATGGGAGTCAAATCAAAAACTTTACCTATGTAGCACATGAGCAGTTCCTTTATGCCAATAAGTAGTTTTGCAGTCGAAATCTGAAAGCCATGGAGAGACACAGTAGTATGACTTGTGCATACTAGAGAAAACATTTATGGAAGTTGCGGATGAGGACACCAGGGGAAATGGAAAACACTTTTCCATGCACTGAGTTGGGAGAGCTATGGGTTAGCAATATTTAAAATAAGAAATAAATAAAGTCCCTCCCTTCTACACAAACAAAAGCAAGATGGCTGTGGCAAATAAGTAGACCTTGTAAATCCTTAAAAGAGAAAAGGGCCCTAATAATGAAGGAAGTGGGGATGCGGATAATAGCTGGGATGAAGGACACTGTGTGACATTTGCCCAGATAAAACAAGAAACGTTGCAAGAAGGCTGGTGCCTATTTAACAAGGGACAAAGTTGGGAACTGACAGTGTAATCCTATGGCTATCTACTCAGAAGTAAGTCCCACTGAAGTCAGTAGGAATTCCTCCTGGCTAAGTGCCTATAGCACTGCAGCTGAAGATGGGTCACAAGATGGAATGGGGGCTCTACAAACCTTTTAATGACATAAATGTTTTCATCTGCACATACCCTTAAGAACGGCAAATGCTGCAAACATTCAGAGCGCTGATCTCCGTAAGGACATGAATAAGCAATGTTGCTTATTCGGTGCTGAAAGCCTAATGCTAACTTTAGGGCATCTTGGCAAAAGTGCTGCCGCGAAGATTTAGGAAATAGCTGTACTGCTGTTCTCAGCACTGGTGTAGCCCACCCTGTAGGCTTGACAGCTGCTCTTCGCAGCAGGTCCATATGGCAGAAATGCCCCCAAGCTCTTATGAAACAGCTTGAGCCAAGTAAGGCCAGCACCAGCTAAAGCTGCACGCAAATGCAGAGGAGAGCGCTTTAACGTGGGCGCCGGTGACACCGTTCTTTCCACAGTGAGAGGAAACTTGTTCTGAGGAACGTGCTCAGCAGAGCTTTGTGGTGAGGCCTACATCTCTTTGCAACCCTATTCCTTCCAGACTACTGCAGGCTCCCTAATTCAGAAACTCAGGTTTAAGAAACCCAGATTTCACTCTTCCAGCATCCTATACACTGCTATTTTCTAGTTAGATTAAAATATTAGGCCATTGAATAAGCAACGGCTGAGCTATAGCTCCTTTCCTCAGCCTTTTGCCAAGGATATGATACGCACATAAATAGAGACTAAAACAGCATTGCAAGGAATGTAAAACTGAAGTCACTCAGGCTCTGTTCGCAGGTTGTAATATTCCTACATGCAAGTCACATATAGTAGCATGCGATGATTCTACACACACACGCAGGCCTGGCTTCAGATTTTTTGGGTGGCATGGGAAGGCTGTTCAAGGTGGGCACCCTCAGTGCCAACTGCAGTCCCCATGCCGCAGTCTCTCCCTCACACACTTGTAAATGAGCCTCGGTGCTGCCACCAGCTTCTGGTTGTGAGGGGGCTGACCCCAGTGCGGGTGCCAAGCTATTTTGTGCCCTAGGTAAGGCTAACTACTTGCAGCAGCAGCAGCAGCACCCAAAAAAATTGCTTTCAAAAACAGATGTCTTGTACAAATGATAAAATTCATCAAAATATAAAACTACAATATTACCGGTATCAGAAATTTGTAAGCTATAACAAAAACTAATCTATATAAAACTGTGCTCCGCAAAGGTCAGTACTGCACACCTTGGAGAGCTGTGCCCGAGGCAGCTGCCTAGTTTACCTAATGATAGTACCGGCCCTGGCTTATTTTCATTCATTTATTTATTTTTATTAGATTTATATACCGCCCTTCATCACAAGATGTCAGGGCGGTTCACAGAATAAAACGCAGAATAAAAAGAAGTAAATAAGTAAAAGAAAACAGCAAAACAATACCCCCCATTCCCACAGACACAATAAAAAAGCCATAGAATATTAATCAGCCAAAGAAGATGTATCATAAAGGTGACAGGCAAACGTCTCTGAGGAGAGCATTCCGCAAACAGGGAGCCACTGCAGAAAAGGCCCCTCAGAAGATGAATGCAGAGTCCAGGGCAGTTTATATGCGGAGAGGCTCTGTAATGAACAGCTGCCACCATCAGGTAACCCCATAAGTGTGGGGGCATTAGTGACTGCAGGAGGACTCCACTGAGCCACCCACAACAGATGGCCTGCATGTGAGCTAGCCAGGATGCCAGCCCCAGTCGGACCACCCAGGGCACCTGAGCACTGGCAGATGCCACAGTATGATGCCAGGGCTGCACATGCACATTGTCATCTACACACAGCAATTCCCACACAAGTGGAATCACATTTGCACTTGAGGACCACATAATTGACATGCAGGAATTTGGTAATGTGTGAAGCAGGTTCCAGGGCAGAAATATATGTATCTGAGTTGCACTGTCCCACGCTATTCCCAAGATGCAATTAGGTAACATTTTAAATACTGATTTTAAAGTAACTAGAACATGATAGATGTTCAGTAGGATTTGCTATCCTGCGATGTGCAAACCATGAGTGCTGGACTGCAACCTGGAAAACATGAATTCAACTCTGAACTCCATGGTGGTCTCAATGTACATCCCATTATGTTAAAAGGCAAATTGCCGGGAATATGGAGGGCTCAAGAGACCCACCTACCTGTTCCAGGGAGGTTCTTAGGAGTGAGAAGAATCCAGAGGAAGGCTGCACTGTTGTGTCAGGCAGGAGAAGAATGTTCTTATTTGCTGAAATGTTTCACTTATCCCATCCCAAAGATTCAGGGCAGATACACAAAGAAGTATGCAGAATCACAACATGATAACAGACAAGAAATGGCAGCACAGTGGTACCTCAGTTTAAGAACAGCCCTGTTTACAAACTATTCGGTTCACAAACTCCGCAAAACCGGAAGTAGTGTCCCGGTTTGTGAACTGTACCTCGGTCTAAGAATGGAATCCGAACGGTGGAAGGGCACCGGCAGTAGGAGGCCTCATTAGGGAAACCGTGCCTCAGTTTAAGAACGGTTTTGGTTTAAGAACGGACTTCCGGAATGGTTTAAGTTTGTAAACCGAGGTACCACTGTAGCTCTAAATATTGCAATCTTGCAATTGCAGCTCAATATACAGTGGTACCTCAGTTTACGAACAATCCGTTCCAGAAGTCTGTTTTTAAACCGAAACCGTTCTTAAACCGAGGCACGCTTTCCCTAATGAGACCTCCCGCCGCCGGTGCCCTTCCACGGTTCGGATTCCGTTCTTAGACCAAGGTAAAGTTAGCAAAGCGGGACACTACTTCCGTTTTTGCGGACTTTGTAAACCGAACAGTTCGTAAACAGCGCTGTTCTAAAACCGAGGTACCACTGTACGTATAACAACCAAACAAAAAACCATACACACAAACTCTTTGACCTTGTTTGGTCAAATTTAGCTGTTACCTGATAGCCTATAGTAGATCTACAATCAACAAGAAAGCCCTTCCTGCTTCTAATATTTGAGCATCTCTCTACATACCTGTTTCTAGATTCTAACCAAAGGATCACACACACTTCCAAAAAAAACCCCCAAAAATATGATGTAACTTTTCCTTCTGTAAGAAAAGGCAGCCCCATGAGCATCAACTGTCATACTGGAATCCGCCCTAAGGGGCATGTCAGTCATGGGTCGTCTGTACTTGGGTGAAGGAGGGTCGGAATGAGTAGCCAGAGTCAGACCCGCTAACTAACGATGCTGTCGCCAGAATTCCTAAATCAAACGAGCTATAGGGTGTTGTCACCTGGGTGCGGGGAGCAAACTAGTGTTCCTAGGAGTACGGACCAAAAGCAAGATCGCCTGGGTGCGATCCAGACCAGGACCGAGGAGGACTACCAGGGGGTGAGACCCCTGGACCCAGGGGAACTGTGGGAAACCATGGTGATGTCCTGGGCGCGCCATGGTGATGTCCTGGAAGCCTCCTCCGACTCAGGAGCTCAGCCTGGAGTCCCTAAGCCAACGGGGCGGGATGGGTGGGGAGCTGGCCGGGATAGCAACCCGCGTTCTCCCGCAGCGGATGGGGAGACCAGTTGCCCACGCAGCTCGCCAGGGCTGGGCAGAAGCCGCGGAGGGAGGAGCCGGGGCCCCGTCGGAGAAGTTTCCACACGAGCCCCGGGGGCAGCGCTTTCTCGGGCGGACGGGAACGAAGTGGAAGCCCCGACGGAGCGGAGGGAAGGGGGCGCCTAGGCCGGGCCCTTCCCGCTGTCGCGATCTCTTCCTCTCGGCCCCTACCTGTTGCGCGGTCCCTCCAGCCGTCGCAGCCCCGGCAGATCGCCCTCTCGCCTCGGCCCCCAGGAGCCGCCGCGGCCCGGAGCTCAGCTCCGCCCCGGCCCCAGTCGCCGCCCTCCGCAGCCGGCTGTGCTCTGAGCGCCCCCTTTCAGCAAGCGGGTGCAGCTGGGGCCGGAATACCGCTCTTGGAGCCAGCGAGGCAGCCGTTTCCCACGGGCAGGGGGCACTGGACCAGGGCAGAGCGTGTTCATTACTGGAGATTTGTAGGCCAGGGGCGGGCTGGGGCTGGCCAGGGGCGCAGGGGCACTCTGCACATGCTCAGGTGCATGTGCCCCCGTCCGCTCCCTGCGCTGAGTTTCTTTGCATTGCATTGAAAATTAATCCCAGGGCTAATTTTCTTTCTTTCTTTAGCATCCACCTTCGCCATACTGCTGGGATGTATCTTCACTATCTTTTTCGAGTCCCAAATGAATTGGGAAGAAAATTGCCGTTAAAACCGAGAACTCTGCACTAGAAATTCGAAACTTTGCAGTAAAGACGCTGCACGTTCTCCAAGCGCTGGAGAAATCACATCTTGCACAAGCCAGTTAAACAAGTATACAAGTTTGCTTTATGCAGCTGTGGCTGGGATCTAAGACATGCCCCGTGGGGGTTTTCCCTCCCTTCCCCCACCTAAGCCATTTCTCCCCAGCTGCTTTTTAAAGCCTCCTTTCTTTCGGAAGTGGTTTGCTAGGCTGCATGGAAGGCTGCTGCTTCAGAGAGAACAACCAGAAAGGAGCCTGGAGGAGGCAGAATGGGGAAGTGTGATAGCTCAGATGTGTAGCACATCTGTCTTCTATGCAGAAGTGTCCCAGGTTCAGTTCCAGGCATCTCCAGGTAGCTTGCAAATTTCAGATGCATCACATTGTTTATTTACTTCCTTCATTGAGGCCAGAAATCATCTTCTGCCTTTCTCAGCAAATGCCAACTCAGGGCATTTATGCATTGCCTGGCAGGATTCCATTTAAATGGTAGTGTTCCTTCCTGAACTGCAGGTTTGTGTCTGGTACCATGTTCTGCACATGCATGCGCGCGCACACACAAAATGCAGAGTCTTGGCATTCAAAATTGGGTTGCCCATGGTGCCAAATTTATTACAGAACAGAACCCTGATTGTAATCCATGTAACTTTCTGAAATGTGAGAAATATATCCGTTTTCTTTCCTTTGCTGGGCTTAAGGATCCCTATTTTCCTACCCTGTGATATGGGAGGGTAGTGGCCACGTTGCCATTTATGGAGAAATTCAAAAAGAAAGAAGGGTGGAACAGCCTATAAGCAGCAGGCATGCAGCCTAACGCAGCAGAATCCTATGCATGATTCAGAAGTAAGTTTCACTGTGATAACACCACACCGAAGCAGGTGGAAGGGGAAACAGATGACCTCAGAAGCAAAACTGGCTCAGGGACAACACTCCATATACAGTATTGGCTCTCTAAGGTCACTTCTAGATTATTTGTTCATTGAGCAACACCTTCCAGTGCACTTTCCCATCACTTTCCTTATTGCAAACTGTCTGATTTCAGGGGGGAAGTGGGTTTGCTGCACTATCCCCAAAGTGTAATTGCGATGACACCCACATCCATCACTGCAACTGCTGCTAACTCTCTTGGTTTCCCCCTTTCCTCCCACTGCCTTGGACGGTGGATGCATTAGACACAATAGGCTTCAAAGGCCTGTCCAATGCAATTTATTCCATTGAATACTTATTTTTTATCAGTGTAATGCCCCCAGCTAATGGTCTTTTTATCACACTTTTCATTCCCCAATAGGTCAAGGATGGGGTACCTGTGGCCTGTCAGATGTTGCTGCACTGGAACCACCACTACCCCTTACTATAGACTGTGCTGACTGGGGTTGATGGGAAGCCAGACACTTCTGGAGGGCCAAAGGTCCCCCAACCCTGCACTCATGACTCAGCTCTTCCACCCCTGCAGCAGGTCATTGTGCGTAGTGTGAACACTCATGACTCAGCTCTTCCGGATGAGTCATATAATTGAGTTGATTATATGGGAAAGAGTAGATGACAGTAGATGGGGCTCCCCCAGCCCTCTGAAGCAGATTGTGGGGGTGCATGGGGGGCTGTAGGAAGGAGGAGAGGGAGAAGCCCCCTTGCACAAGCAGGCACCTGCTTGCACTATGTTGGATCTCACCCACAGCTTATTGTGGGAACAAACCATGTTGTTTCTTTTAGTAAGGACAGATCCAGCTCATCAGGTATACAGTTATGCACAGTGTGTGCCTGTTGTAAATGTTTGTGCATGTTGTTTTTATTTCTTTGAAACCATTTGAAGGATAAGTGGGGAACAAAGCAAGGCAAAGGACCGTGACACAAGAATGCTTTGCATCAGCAATCTCTGTGTTTCCAAGCGGGTTGACCTCCAAAGCCTCTGCATTATATATTGCAATGTTTAACACTATTCGCGGAGAATGTGGGACACCTATGCAAATTAGGGGCAGGCAACAATCGCACAAAGACCTCTTAGGAAACAAAGAGGACATTGCTACTGCTAAAAGAAGGAATCTGCACCGTTGACATGTGTGGTTTTTAAAGACTTTTTCTCAAAGAAAACTGAGCTCCAAAGTTGGTTGTTGGGAGGTCCTAAAAGTTGAAAGTGATTTGTAAAAGATGAGCCTCTCTTTCATACATCTCTAATGCTAGTTTCAGTGTGACTGGTTTTACATGCTGTGTTTTCCAAATGAGTTCTCATCTGCAGCAAATTAATAAGGTAGGAGGACTCCCTATCCTTTCCAAGATATGTAATCTGGAAATTCTGAAGCCCGAAAGGTTTTTGAGTTGGGTTATCAAATAAATTTGTGGCTGATCAAGAAAGCCAGTGTGGTACAGTGGATAGCCAAGGTCCCTTTATATGACTTTGGGCAAATCAGCCTCAGTTCCACATCTGCAAAATGCGACTAATAAGGGCCTGCATCTTAACACTGTTGCAAGGCTAGCAAGAATTATACAGATTACAAAGCCTGCTATGATTGCCATTTTGAGGCACTTATCAGTAAAAGTGGTATATAAATTATTACACTGTATATTGGCTTATAAATGATCATAGCAGTTAACACTAGTGAATACTTGATGCGTGAAATTGCTGGGATTGGGGTCTCCCATCCAAATGGCGTCACACTGTCCTCACATGAGCCAATATAGTTGCACCTACAGTTCAGAATATCAGAGGGAGGGGCACAAGGTTGTTATTTTGCTTTTTGTTTTTAAATAGAAGGAAATGTGACATACTGGAAACATTTGAAAAGTTAATTCACATATCCAGGAACCTTAAAGGCATCCCATAAAAGCCTTCCATACCCATGATCAAAATATTCAGTGGCCAGTAGAGGGCAACATGGTCTTTCTCGTTCTGATGCAATTGAGGAGCACAAGTAGTCTGAGGTTGTGCAAATGCTATCTATAGCTATAAAGCACATTTGAAGCAGATTCTTTCCTTCAAAGGATTCTGGGCACTGTAAGTTCCTTCTTACAGGAAACCTTTAAGAAACTACAGTGCACAGAACTTTATACAGGGCTTTCATTGCACTCTGTGTTTGATTATGGCCATTGCATTTACCTTTTTTACATATCTGAAAACTGATGTTGCTGTTTAAGCTTAAAAATAATACTTGTTGGGAAAAATACATAAAATTGCCCAGATTGCACTGTGTGTGTATCTTGATGTTGTCACATAGTCTTCTTAAGTATATTTTATATTTTAGCAAGCAGCTTGTAAAATTATAAAGGCTGGAAAAAATGAATTGTGACTTGACCCAGCACAGAATTAGTTCCCTTTTTTTTGGAGGGGGTGAACTTGAACGGTAACTAATTCCTTTTAGGAGGGGGTGAAATGGAATGAATTTCTTGTTAAAATGAACTTTCCAAGGACTGATCTGAACTAGTAGGTAGTCTTGAAGGAATATTTTGGTGTTATGTTTTCTGGCTTCTCTATTCAACCACTACTCCCTCCTGACCTTTTCCCGCTATGACAAGTGTGTAGGTATTTCTGTCACCTGTGCATGCACACCTTATGCACATCATAGACCAGAAGGCTCCAATGCCTGCCCACCCCTTTCTAGAAGATGATTTTTTTTTGTCCATAGTACAGTTAAATACTAGCCATTTAATAAACAAGAAGGTTTAGGCTCATTTCATGTTTATGGGTATCACAAAAGATGGATCTTGGAAAGTTCATCTGTCAGGCTTGTTGACATCTCACGTTTGATATCTCCACCAGCTTTCATCCGGCCGAGGTCTGCCTTCACCGTGGCGTCTCCCATTGGGCAGCTCGTGGCACAACCTTCTTATGCAGGGCTTTACTGTTGGATACCCTGTCAGAAGCCTTTTGTACATGAGGGCTGTCCACAGTGCTCTGTCTAAGTTGGAAATGCACCTGGAAGAGAGAAGACCACTAGAGTCCATGCTGCCATTCAATGCAAAGCCACCTCCTGTACCATGTTACTCCTGCATTGGCTCAATCAAGTAAGCTCAAATCCAAAATGGGTGTAAAATTAACCATCCCAAGATAGGATATGTCCATTTAAAGAGCAGCAACTCAGCAATGACACCAGCCATGTCAGAGGTACTGATGCGAATGTGGGTGGTGCTGTGGTCTAAACCACAGAGCCTAGCGCTTGCTGATCAGAAGGTCGGTGGTTCGAATCCCCACAACGGGGTGAGCTCCCATTGTTCGGTCCCAGCTCCTGTCAACTTAGCAGTTCAAAAGCACGTCAAAGTGCAAGTAGATAAATAGCTACTTCTCCGGTGGGAAGGTAAACAGCGTTTCCATGTGCTGCTCTGGTTTACCAGAAGTGGCTTAGTCATGCTGGCCACATCACCCGAAAATTGTCTGCGGACAAACGCCGGCTCCCTCGGCCTATAGAGCGAGATGAGTGCGCAACCCGAGTCGTCCGCGACTAGACCTAACGGTCAGGGGTACCTTTACCTTAATTGGGCTGTGCAAGTGGTGCCACAAACTGGGCTCTGAGCTGAGAGGGAGCCATCTCAAAGTCCAGTCAATGAGGCACTAGGCTTTGGGAAGGACATGTAAGGCTTTCACAGAGTTCTGGAGTCCTCCCACCTCCTTTTCAAAGACTAATCAGCACTTTCCCAGCTTTGGGAAGGAGATGGGAGGGCTCTAGCACCCTGCCAGAGCCTCACACCTTCCTCCCAAAGCAGGGAACTTCCTTATTTGCCTTTCGGAAGGCAGCACAAGGGCTGGACGGGGGGGGGGGTGCTCCAAATTTTGGCCTCACACAGGGCATCATAGTATTCAAGTCTTGTTGGGTCTCTGGACCGTAATAAAGTTTTAGATATTGTTTGTTTGTATTCAAGTCCACCACTACACAGTCCATGATTCAGTGATGGCCTCAAATACGCTAAATGCTATGTTTCAAATGCTTGAAGCACAAGAACATTGCTTGCTACAGGTGACAAAGCCTGGCCAAAACAAAATCGAAAATTCTTTCTAGTAGCACCTTAGAGACCAACTGAATTTTCGATTTTGTTTTGACTATGGCAGACCAACACGGCTACCCACCTGTAACTGAAAGCCTGGCCAGTAACAAAGCTCAGTAAGTTTAAGGGGGAAAGTGTTTATTTTACTCTTTGATGAGACATGGAGGTCTTGGCTTGGGATCCAGAAAGTCAGCAATAGGTTTCTATCTCTCCTCCACCAGCAGGTGGCTCAGCCGAGCTCTGAGTCACAGCACTGCCTTCCCCACTCCACTCCCCGCCCCCAATATGCTACACCCCCTTCCAGAGTAAGGGTTTCCCTGGCAGTGGAGTCTCTCAGTAAATCATCAGAAATGCGTTAAGAGCATTCCAGAAAATCTGGCCGTCTCCTCTCTTGAAATGGGGTGGGGCTAAGTTGGGGAAGATCAGAAGCTCACAGAGAAGAAGGGCACATCCACAGGAGGGGCTGCAGGCTGTTTGAGTGGCAGAATGCAGCCTTAAGGCCCAGGAATAGGCTCTCCTGAAGGGGGTGTTAGGCTGCCTTTGCTTCTGCCCCTTGAAGTATATGGCTCATTTCACTGAGATCAGTCTGGGCTTCCTAGTCCTGAAAGCCCGGTCCTGTGCCAACCCCAAGTCACAAGGGGATGGTAAACAGGGACAGTTAACGCAGAGAAATGACCATTCTAGCACCTCAGGACAAAAAGCCGCCCAGCCCCCACACTCCAGCACTGCCAAAAATGGAAACTTGCCAAACTTCCTTCTTTTGTATGGAATATGGTTGCTGAGTTAAAACACAACTGTGTTACACAAGGTCCCGAGGACAAATAAATAGCAAAGCAAAAGGTCAGGGGTGAAGAACATATCTAGAGATTCTCCAACTTTCCATTGCAGACTGGCAGGAGACCTTCATTCTCCCTAACTACACCCCCTGCTTCAAATACAGTTTTCCAAAGCAGCTTAATAGAATTTAGAGAGGCTATTTGCTACTTTTAGTTCTACAGAATGACAGAATTAGAGCTGAGGTTAAGAGCGCTGTGTAACTAAAAAGCATCCACAGCCTTTAATCGGGGTGGGCCAAGAAAAGATGCAACAACTATTTTATATCTTTGGACAGACATTACTTAGCACTCTACCAGTTCCAGATTTGGGGCTGGGTATTTCTAAATGGCAACAAGAGTGCTCTGAGCAGTGCTGGGCTAGCAGCCAGTTTAATTTCCTACAATGCCTGAAGGCAACACTATGTGGGGAGAAATGTGGAAAATTTAAATGGTGGCTAATATCAGCCACCTGGCTACTTGGAACTCTGGGATAGAATTAATATTTTTAAAGGGGCGGGGGGGCATAGGGCAATGTCAGTGCTGGAGAACTGGGGCCTTGACAGCTGCCTAAAGATGTCAGGTGCTGACATGGCCCCAGGTAGCACAGCTTGAGGAGTAGGAGCTGCATGGTTTTCTCAGCCAAGGCTCTAGTGGGTCATCTGGAGCACAAAGAGATGCACCTTACATGAGTGGTCTGCTTTAAACTACCGGTATCCATCCTGGATTTCTGTGCATCCAATGAGCAGGTCATAGACAGGGCTGAGTAGGGCAATAGTTAAAGGAAATGCTGGGAAGTCTTCTCCTTACCAGTCTGGAAGAGAAGGTGAACTTCTGAAGCTGGGCTGGGCTAATGTTTTCCCATACTCTCAATGTTTCCACATTTTATTAACCATAATTCCATGACCCAGCTCTCATAGGGGTGCAGGGAAGGTTTCTTTCCACTATCTCCCAGGCGGCCTTAATGCCCAGCTTGTAAGAACCTGGCACCTTTAACCTTTCCCCAACACTCACCACCGAGGGTGCAGCTGGGCCCACCGTCACCGTCACTGTCTGTGGCTGGTATCCATCCGCTGATGCAGTGACTGCGTAAGTACCAGGCAGCAGCAGCCGGAAATAGTCACCATGTTCTCCTACCAGAGAGAAAGAGGGGCTGAGAAGAGAGCAGAGCCAGAGGGCGCCACTTGGGCTTGACTTGCCTGGCCTCAGCCCCACAATTAGGGAGTCTTAGAGGGGGGAACCCTGGCCAGGATCAGGGTTCAGCTGGTCCTGATTGCTCCCCTAACAAAGTGCTGAATTATGTATCTGCCCAGTGACACTCACTATGAACCCAGCTCAAACTTGCAATGTGCTCTGTGCCAGCCCAGAGAACAACTTTATCTGTTTGTTTGTTTGTTTCACAATATTTACACTTACAGTAATCACTGATACTTCCCTGCAGAAAATGCAGAGAAGGGCAGGGCTTAGCACCCCAAAAATTTAATGGGGGGGGGCTTATTGTGGTCAATGGCCCACTGCTACAGCAGTAGATTTACTGCATGGGGTGTGTGTGTTGGACTAAATCAGGGGTAGGCAACCTAAGGCCCGTGGGCCGGATGCAGCCCAATCACCTTCTAAATCTGGCCCACAGACGGTTCGGGAATCAGCATGTTTTTACATGAGTAGAATGTGTCCTTTTATTTAAAATGCATCTCTGGGTTATTTGTGGGGCATAGGAATTCGTTCATTTTTTTTCCTTCAAAATATAGTCCGCCCCACCACATGGTCTGAGTTGAAAAAGGTTGCTGACCCCTGGACTAAATGAACTCTTTGACTACTAAGACATTGAAACTGGCTGCCTAAGAGACCATAAAGCTATAGGCATAACCAGTGCTTTTTTCTGGGGGGACGCAGGGGTATGCATACCCCTAAACATTTTGTGAATCTTTGTACTTTTGTCCATTTCCTGTATTTATTTTTCCCAATTTGAACTATAAAAGGGTGGTTTTCTTGAGTCAAAATGAGAGTACCCCTAAACATTTTTTTTTAAAGCAATGGGCATAACTCACTGCCTTTTCTATTTTGTTTGCTTGTTTTTATATGAGAAACTTATACCCTTTATAGCCCCTGCATGGGGCACATGGTCACAAGGAACAGACATCTTCGCAACAGACTCTCAGAACCCCTTTTAGTCTTCCAGAATGACTCACTGCGAATGTTGTTAACGTAATGCAGAAAGCAAAAGAGAGTCATTTTCAAACCAAAAGTATACCTGGCAGTTATATGAAGGTTTTTCTTTCAGATTATAAATGTGGGAAATACAAATACAGTACAGTAATGCCATTTAATTACCACCTATGATAATAGTCTGGCCTGTGTCAAGCTGGGTACCAACCTGAAGTGACATCATGGGCAATTCCTCTGACGGAGATGACAGCACCTGCGAGCCTGTTGTTGTTGTCATCGGACACCAGACCTTTGATGCCCTGGTGAACCTGCAAAACACAAATACCAAACAAAAAAGTGGATACCCTTAGAACTGGGGAAAGGGAATCCACACTGCCTAGATCCAGAATGCAGTGGTTTGGCTTTCTCAGCTGTGTGAACCTCCCTTAGACCCTGAGAAGGAGGAGGAGGAGGAGGAGAGCTCGTGAGAACAGAGCTTGACTCACACCCCACAAGTGATGCATTCTACCTCAGTGATAATGCACATGTTCCAAATGTAAAAGATCCCAAAATATCCTTGGTATCTCCAAATAAGGTTGCCAATAGCCCTGCCTGTAACTTTCAGTGCTGAATTGGATGGACAAGTGCTCTGACTAGGTTGTGGTCTGTTATAAGCAGTGCTTTTTTCTGGGGGGGGGGGTTGCAGGGGTGTGCATGCCACTAAACATTTTGTGCATCTAAGTTTGGCCTCATTGAGGGGCAGTATTTCAATATGAGTAGGAAAATTAAAGTACCCATAAATATTTTTTTAAGAAAAAAAAAGCACTGGGCATAAGGCAGCTGCTACAGAGCATTGGAGGTGAGTCTGGGGAACTAAGGCAGGTAGTGCGGATGAGAAATTTAGCTAACGGGCAAAATAAAAACTGTCAAATTGCCAGATCAGCATCCGCACCTAAGGATTGGAAAGTAGTCAATGTAACACCATATTTTAAAAATGGATCCACGGGGAAATCCAGGGGGAAATGAGATACTCTGTAGAGGGACTGGGCAGGATGACACCCTGGCAGCTTTATTACCTCCTCTATGTAGGTGATAAGTGCTTCAGCATTTTTCCGCCACTCAAACACCAAACTGCCCTCCGGCGGAAATTTTTCGCAACTCAGTTCAAGGGTAATCTCAAAGCAGTTGGTGTGCAGATAATTGAAATCTTGCATCCCTGCAAGGCAAAGAGATGAGGATATTGATTTGTTCCACAATGGGGCTGAATGCAGTCCTCCAGTCCTCTCGATCTGACCCTTGGGACTCTCCCCAAGCGAGCCACACCCCTCCCTGGCTCCACTTTCGCCTGGTTGGAGAACACGCCCTTGTCCTCTGATGATGCCTCTTGCTTACCTGGATGGAAGATGGAGAGGTGAGGGGCGTGTGAGTTTGTGCGGAAACCAGCCTGCTGTACAAAGGTAACATTTATATCCAGTACTTCCACACCCACTACTGGCATGCATGTGGCCCTGGGAAGAAACAAGTTCCCCCTCCCCTGTTTGATAAAATCACCTCAGCCCCTTGCTGGGTTGTGGGGGCCAGGTAAAGAGACGTGTGTAAGTTCTGGTGTGTACAAATGTCTGAGCTTTGCGGGGCTGGAATGTTTTCCACGTTACAAAGGTAAATTTCACATCCATTTCTGTGCTCACTTTGATTCTGGCCCTGTGCGCCACTGAAATGTGGCCTCCAGAAGGGTGCCCATGAAGGAATGTGCCCCTTAGAGTGAAAAAGGTTCCCCACCCCACACCCCACATTTCAGGAAAAGATGGAAAAACAATTATATTACAAAGCAGGCTTCTTTAGGCACAGGCACCATTGGCTCTTTATCTCCTCTTCCAATGTACAGAATTTCCTGGTGGGGCCACATGTATTGTTTCTTCCCTCTAGAATAACCTAGCTGAGTCTCTCCCTTTCTCCCTTTCCTCTTCTCCCAATCTCTCCATTCCCCGTTCCTCCTACATGGGCTATTTCAAATGCTCCTGCCTTACCCCTTTGGCCTTACCCTTGCTGAGCGAATACCAGGAGGCTCCATTGGTGATGCCATCAGGAAAGATATCTCCACAATTTGTGCCTTGGTGCATCGTTCCATGGGCATATGAATAGCTTTTGGCCAGCTGTAAAGAAAGTGCCAAGCTAGTCATAGATTCCTACCCACTCAGTTTCATATGCATTGCAGGGCACAGGCAGAATCCAGATTCAAATTCATTAATTTGCCAACAATAAAAAGACACACATAGCTCTCAGACTTTGCAACATCAGTTCCCTGTGCTTCCCATTAAGAAGACCTACACTCCAGCACTGTTCAGAGCAAACAAAATCCAGCACCCAGGGAAAGTGCCACGGCTATTATCATTGCTACCACTCACCTTCTGGAAGAGGCTGTCATCGGGAGTGGGGCTTTTCTGTGCTTGCCAGACGCTCCGGATTCTCTGCTCTTGGGATTTATCATATGGGTAGTTGGCAACGACGGCACCACCGTGGAGATTGGCCGAGAGAATGAAATTGTAGCTTTTCATCCACTGAATCACAGCCAAAGTCTCTGGTTCTACCTGTGAAGGGGGAGAAGCAGGGAAGTCCAGGTCAGAACCACATCCTTATTTCCCAGAATTCCAAGTTTGGTACAAACATGTGCCAGAGTCCTGCTAGGACCGTACCCCTTCAAAATGTAGAGGTAGACTTCCATTACTGAGTCAAGTCACCTGGTGTTGGAAAGCTATCGCATCAAGGAGAACGGTTCTTGCATGGCCCGTCCCTTAATATGTTCTTGGCCAGGTTTTGGAGGGTGGGCCACATAAAACACCCTCAGTGGTCTTCCCCTCCAGCGGCCCTCCCCCCATGCTTACCATATGGTGATAGCAGAGGTATTGCATCCTGTATAAATAAAAATGGTGGCAGGAACAAATTCGGCCTCACTGGCCTGGCATTCCTGTCTGGCATCCAGCTGGAGTGAGCCCTCCTAGGGATTTGGCATTTGCCCTAATATGCCATAGGCTTGTGCCAGGCTGGAATGTGCCACTTTTATATGTGCTGAGGAGAGGATTTTTTTGAAGAGGATCTTCAAATATGTGATTACCCTATCTGCATTGTGAAGTGGTACAGTCCTGGGAGTAAATGCTTTTCCTGAATGGGTAGATTGGCTCCTAGTGAAAGACCAAGAGAATGCCAAGGGGGCTACTTCTGCATCACTGCAAGAAATCAACCTTGTGGACTTCACAGCCCTCACTGGTCCGATTGGTGGGTGGGATGAAACCCAAGCACCCCATGTGTCCGGCTGCCTGCAGCCATGGGTCGGTGGCACTGAAACAGAACATCCAGTGTGCTGGATATTGGGAGTAAACTGAGAGATGGATATTGGATGTAGCAACACTGGAAGTAATGTGGGAGTTGAGGTGAGAGAAGAAGAGAAGGATCATAGAGAGGGGAACCTGAACTGCCACAGCCCTGGAGGGGTGTCCTAAAGCGAGTGTTGTTTTTGTGAAGCACACCCAGGCAGACAAGGCATTGAGTGAGTCTAACTACAGTAATGTGTTACCTGACTCCTCCAGTTGTCTGGCAAGGGTATGTGGTGGTTGGGTCCACCCTGTTTCTCATTGTAGTACATGACAGTGTTGAGGTCAGGAAAGTTTCGGTTAAGGTCGACTCCATTGGCATTGTTTCTCCCAACAAGGTATCCTAAGGGACTTTGGCTCTGGAGAAGAATGAATGGTAAACATGTGAGTCCTAGGCATGGCTAAGTGCACACCAAACCCCACCTTGCCACTTTTGTTGGTGTATGTGTCAATGAGAATTTCAGGATATGCAAAAATCTCTGGGCTTCTGAGTGTTAATCCCAGCTGGCAGGCATCTTCTGACACTGTTTAACATTATCAGCAGCGACCCTCATTTAATTAGATTAGAGTTTGATTTATTTGCTGCTTTCCAACAGACTGTTGCACTCAAAATAGCTCAGAATCCACAGAATCCCCCGCCTCCCCTCCCAGCAGCAAATCCTCATATTTTTATGGTCAGAAATTCTTGCATCTATTTGTCCCCTAGACAACAGAACGGGGAAGCCCAATAAAGGAAAAAGTAATGAGAAGAGCAGCATGACCAATCTGGGTCTCCAGTGAGATTAAATACTTTACTAGGCAGTGCTCCAGGCCCTGTTCAGTACAGTTTCTGTTCTGGCATTTAAAAGCTAGGAATTACTGACAGTACCAGAGATGAAACCAATGCATTCAAGTCATGGAGCTCTGGGAATAGGAATCCATTGAGAGTGGAAATAAATCAACACAAAAGCTAGACCAATAGCTCTGGGGCTTGGCCCATGGGGCTCTTCTGTTAGTACCACTCTTGACAGATGAAACAAGTCCAGTATCATTAAATGGGCTTTCTAAGCATCTCAGCCCGCTTTGGTTGCCCATCACCAGAATGCAGTGGAAGGGCACAAAACTTGTCTAGAAGCTATGACTAAATCAAATCCCTAAGAAAAAACTCCCAGTGCTACTAGCTTGGCTATTACTGTACTACAAAGGTTCAATGTGTAGGCTGACCACTTAGGCAAAAGCATTGCTAGGTACTTAAAAAAAATATTGGGGCACAGACTCATGACACGAATAAGAGGGAGTGTGACTGGGGTCTCACCAGCACTGTGTTCTGCAAGGTGCCCAGTAAAGCAGGAGTGGCTGACCTGTGGCCCTCCAGATGTTGTTGGACTCCAGTTCCCATCTGCCCCAGTCAGTCTTTCCAATGGTCATGGGTGATGGGAGTTGTAGTCCAACAACACCTGGAGGGTAATAGCTTAGCCACCCCTGCAGTAAATAAAGTAAATATCCAAATACACAGAAGTTTTTAGAAGGAGGAAAAGATCCAGCAAAAGACTAGGAGCTCAGGACCCCTAACAAAACCCATACACTCATTCATTAAAAAGTAACATTAAAAAGAGGGATTAAAATGTACATATACTAATTCATATCTATAGATGCAACTTTATAGTAACTGTCAGGGGTCCTTTACCTTTTAAACATGAGTTGGATCCAGACTAACTTAGTCCCCATTGAAATAAATGCAATTTAAGTCATGATTATCTTAACCCATTGATTTCATTTGGATCCAAGTTCAATGATGGGTATGAGCTACTAGTGCAGTCTGATAGACTTGTCCTCCATGACCCCCACCTCCTCCATGTTTCCCCCTCTGCTATTCCTCCCTTTGCCTCCCTCAGACAACCTTCTTCCATCATCACCATGGCTACTGAGATAAGGAAGGGATGCTTGCCTGGTACCTGGGCAGCTGCCACCTCGTATCCATCTGGGTTCATGGTGGGCAAGAGGTGAATGCGCGTCTCATGGATGAGCTGCGTGACGCGCTGGTTACCATGCCGATACTGTTCACACAGGAACTCTGCGAGCTGGAGGAGCAGCTCCCGGCCCAGCACTTCATTCCCATGCATGTTTGCCACATACTTGAACTCTGGCTCCACTGGGAAAGTGAGAGATTTGCTGATATTAGAACAGAGTGGCTGGAATAATATTCAGGGTTGGTTGGTGCTCTGAAAACGTAGACACTGGGAAGAAGGCGGGGCGCATGTTCCCCATTGATGTCCCACGGGGATTAAACTCTAGCTGTGCCCTTTAGTGCTGCTGTGAAGAGTCTCTCTGTGGGGGTCATCCACCATTTACTGCAGGCTTTCCCAACCAGTTCCAGCTAGCACAGCTGATGAGCATTGGGGTCCAAAACATCTGGAGGGCACCTGGTTGGGAAAGGCTGATCTAGTGTATCACAGAGTCACAAGCAACTGCTGATGCCTTAGGCCACTTCACATAATTGGTCCACCTAGCTTGATGCTGTCTACATGGACTGGCAGTGGCACTGACCGGGGAGATTCCCAACCCCACCTTGATATTCTGGCATGCAAAGCCATTGACAGTGACAAAGTTCTGTCACTTAGCTGTAGTTCTTCTTCTCCACCTTGCTGAATCCCGCAAAGAATTGTGGAGTCAGGGTGGCATAACCCCTGGGAATCTGTGCCCCAAGAGAGTTGCAAGAACCAATAGCCTGTATGTGAGTGGTGTAAATTTTGGGGTGGGGGAGAAGCATTTTCTTTGATTCAGGACAGATGAGAGGGTCCATTCAAACCAACAAGGTCAGGTTCTCTCTATGCCCTTATTTTGTACAGCCAGCCCCACCCCCTTCCCAGTTCCTTCATCTCCTCTCACTGGTATGTCACATTCCAGACTTCAAAAGCCTCGAGGGGTTTTAGGCTGAACTGCAAAATCAAATCAATCCTTCATCTTGGCCTGGCCTAAAATTCTTTTCTCTAAAACCACTCCCCCCCCCATAAAGCGGCCCCTTTAACTCCATATGCAAGACTTGAAAGATGATTTGTATAAGTTAATTGGTTAAATTGGGAAAGAATTGGTAATTGCTCCAGTGAGAGGGGGGCTTGATCTTTCTGCTCCCCTTGGTGAGAGAAAGGGGAGTATGGAAAATTTAATCATGTTTTGTATTTTGTTCTAAATTGTAAAATCGTATAATAAATATTATTTTTTTAAAAACCAACTCCATATGCAAGACAAGCAGCCTTCAGAGTACAGGAGGGCAAGGGCTTCCTCAGGCTGCAAAAGGACCCTGCTGCTCAACCCCACAGTCAGAGATGGCACTATGGGGTGAAGAAGACAGTGAAACAGCACATTGGAGAAATGGAAGGGTGGCGTGCTTGCAACAACTTTCCCAGTCCCAAAGGAAACAAAACAAGGTCAAAGGGAATCCTTGTGCAATCTGGCATCTGCAGCCAGCCCTTTCCCTTTCTTATCCACTCTTCTTCAGCTCCTTGTCCTTCTCTTGTGTCTGCCCAAACAGATGGCTTGCAGGCGTTCTTATGGTACCTCCTGCTGGGTGCTATAATAATCCCGTTGCCCATTTGCAATATCTCAACAACCCGCTTGCAAATTAAGCACCCATCTAGAAGCACCCCTAGCCAACACTGTATACTGCTGAGCTTGGAGAGAGAAAACACAGCCTCACATTCAGCCTGAAGCTCACTGGCTTTTAGCATAATTTGCCTTGCAGGGCTGTTGTGCAGATAAAATGCTGTGGCTGAATGGTGAGGGGAGGGGGAATACAGGCTGACCATTTGATACTAATGACCTTCCCACAATAAACACTTGCCTGGAAGCACACACACACACACACAAAAGTCTTGATCAATTAGAATCAGTACATGTGAGTTGAAATGCCTGAGTAAATGAAACTGCTTTTGCCTGACACTGAAATGATAGCAACATTATAGCAGATGAAACTCTTTGGTGAGGGCATTCAACAACCAGGGCATCATTGTCAGATAAAAGCCCCCCCCCCCTTTGTTGATGGTCATCTCACCTCCGATGGAAGAGGTACTTGGAGAAGGACCTGAGAACTCTTGCCTCATAGGTCTGACTCTGGTGCCTGTCGTCACCGAGCTGTGTGTCCTCAGCATCTACCTAATTCAGTGCCCTCCCCATTCCTCGCTTTTTCCAGAGGCATTAGGCTCCACCAAAGTGACATCTGCCATAGCAGTATGAAAAGATAGGCAGCCCCAAACAGAGTTTTCCCTCACCAGCCAAGGTTAACCATAAACTTCAAACCAGTTCCTTCAGCTCTTCTTCCTAGAATCAGAGTTGCGCAGCAGGTAGTGATCTGGACTTGAACCCCAGGGAGCTGCATTTAAATTTTACCTCAGCCACAGACCTCGGACTGCTCTTTGGACACATCTCTCTCCCTCGATTCCTCAAGTGTAAAGTGAACAAACAAGGGCAAGTTTTAGAAATCCCTCCACAAATGAAAAGAAATACATGCCAAGTCGCCATGGCGAGTCTCTGTCAGCTGACCCATGGCTGCATCCTGCACAGCTCCTCCTCCCCACAGTCTCTGCTTGCCCTAGCTAGGAGTGCTGTGGGGCTGGGCTTTGCTGGCCACAGGAGTTCCTGGTTAGAAGCCAGGACAGCACTGAATCTCGCTGCTCCGGAACTTGGCATGGGTTGGAAGCACACAAAGAAGCAACTGCTCAGCCGCAGGAAAGGGTTACAACCCCAGGAAAACAACTTACTGGGCTCATGGATGCCAGGATAGTCGCTGAACTCCAGCACATAGAGGTGGCGGCCCTGGACACTGCGCCCAATGCTGTACAGCCTGGTAATGTATGGGCAGGCGCCCTTCACATCAAACAGGGCTTGCACCAGCTCCTCATAGCGGTGATGGAAGAAGTTCACTGAGGCAGCCACCCTTGCCAAGAGAAGGACTCTCCCAAGGAGCCAGAGCCACTGAGACATCCTCCTGTGGGTGGGCAGGAACGCAGCTCTTTGCGACCAGGAGATGTGAGCACAGTCTAGGCTCCCTGCCTACCAGGAGCTAAAGTGCAAACTCAAACCAGCTCTCTCCAGTTTCACAGCCAAGTGCCAGCCCACTGCACCTGCAGTGGTAATGGTGGGAGGGCTATCTCAGTGAATGCCCCTCACAGCTCAGGAAGAATTTACAACTCGGAGCTCTTGCCTTGTGTGTGCACTCCCTGTCTGTCTGTCTGTCTGTCTGTCTCTCCCCCACCCCACCCAAAGAGTTCCTGGAGCCAGAATCATTCCAAGCTTCTGTACATTTGGAAAGTTGTGCTTACTCCTGTTCATTTATTAACTCGAGGGTAAACAGGGGCCTAAAGCTGCCTGACTCTCGTTGCAGGCCAGGAGGAACCTGATCAAACTCTCACAAACAAGGGGCGCATTCAGGAGCTGAGGCATCTTCTGCCGAGGGCTCCAGTTGTGCCAGGACTTGGCCATTTTTCAGCCCCAGACCTGAGACTTTGTACTATAAAGAAAAGTGCCTCTGAGCATGGAGAGTGCCTCCCTGTCTCTACTGAGGAACTGCACACTGTCACACCACTTTTTCAGGATTAAGGCGCAGGGCTTCCAAAGCACAGCCGGCATGGGCCCTGGCATCTTTGTTTTTAGAAATTAAGCCCTGGTATGGCAGACGGTTTGAAATGCTACAGCCCCATGGACTAATGATGCCAAAAAAAGAAGAAGCAGCAAACTAACAGCGTGTCAAATAAGGTGCCTTCCAGAGTGAATGTGGCCTGGGGCAGAGGGCAGCACATTCTCCCTTGAAGTAAAGATTTACTCCTTAGCCTTTTCTTCTTATCCTGCAAGACAGTGGGTACAGGTTTTTCCTCCGGGTTTGCTCCTGAAACCTTCCTCACAAATTACTATAGCCGCAAGGCAGCAAAGGTTTAGGATCAGAGCTTTTCTTCTCCTAGATGGGCTGCCTCACTTCCATCTACCACATGTGCAGTAACCACCTTCTCAAACATTGGACCCACTATTGGTCTCATCCACTCAATCTTCCAGGGCCTGTCTTCACATGCAGGGGAACTTCCTAACTCACTGAGGGTTTGAGACCCATCGGCTACCCTCACCTAGTTTAGCCAGCCAGTTTAAAACAACTTTATTACCACTTTTAAACAATGTTGTTCATCATTCTTAATTTGGTTCCCTTAGCTATCTCAGCTGGAATGAAGATCGCTTTGGTTCCCTCCTCCTATCATTCTCCAGATATGGGCGGGGGTGGGGTGGGGGATGAGTGGAAAGGCTGCCTTCCCAGGTCATGGATAAATGGATGAGATTGTTTTCTGGGAGTAATCAATAGTTCTCTTTCACATTTGAGTAAAGCTCAGTCAGTCTGCCAGTCAATACCTTATCTGCTGAAACCAAAGGTCACTGCAAAAAGGAAAACTTGACACAGAAAAATAGAATTCAGGTGAAATTCAGCACAAAGAATATGATGCATAATCATAGAAATTTACTATATTTTAAAAAACAACAATTTAGCATCATCTTTGATAAGATAGCTCAATACCAAATGATCACCCTGACGGAGTACAGCAACAGATAACATACTTGTCTCTGATTTACTCAATGTCAGGGACCTTAAGTTCTCTTCAGGTAATGAAGCAGAGGACTCAAACCCAGAAGGGGACTGGCACATAGCACATGCCCCAGAAGTGCTGCTGCCGGATGAACCTACAGGGCCAGCCACCACCCCCCCCCCCCACTGGACAGAGATTGTAGCACTGCGATCCTCAGACCTTGCATTTATTTGGTGGTAAGATGGGATGAAACAAAGCATTGATCAAGTGTACTGCTGCCTCTCCGGAAGTCTGCTTGTTCATCTACAGTCAGTTGTTGCCTTTCTACTGAGCTTCTAAATCATTGAGGGGGGAAATGGCCTGCTTTTTTAAGGCTGCATCCAAAAGGCTAATCAAGGCTCACCAACCTGCTTGTCCTGTTCCTAGAAAGTATGGGTCCAAATGGCTTTCCGCTTGGCCCATGTTTTCTAAGCACAGGTCACAGAGGTTTTCTGTTTGCCTCACTGCTTTCCCTGGGAAAACCCACTCTTTAACGCTGAACCAGAACAAACATTTATCTGCAGAAAACCCAACTGGCATTTGTACCGATTTAGTGGTAAAGATCAGGTTTTCCTGGGGGAATGTAGAAGGAGAAGCAGAAGTCTGGATGAGCCCTCAGCCTGTAATTGTGGGAATCAATCTTACTACCTTTTTGTGCATTAGCACTAGGATGCTGAATTCCCAGTCCTTTGCACCGATTCATGACATTACTGGCCAACAGGAAAGGAAAAAGATAACTGCCACACCCCTTTTATTCTCCTTGCTGAGAAACTATAAATACAATAAGCCTTGCCACCTATGGCAGGTATGGTCAAGTCCTGCTCCGACTGTGAGGTCATTCCTTTTTCTCTGAAGGTCACTTGGTTTCTCTTCTAATAGCACCATCCCATCCCACCTCCTTTGGAAAATTACAAGAAAATTACACTGGCATTAATCAAAACATCTTTAATATTTAATACAAATTCAGAGCTGTACACATGTGTGCAAAGTGAATAGCTGGTTTTCATTTGGACCAGGATGCCAAGGCTGGGGTTTAACTGTTCCCAAAGACCTATACTGTTGGCTTTAGGAGGAGTGTGCTACGTCAGGCCTCAGCGTTCAGAATCCACACAGTCCATAGGGAGCAGCTGCCTGCGGATCACCTTGACTAATCCGTTCAATTAGCAGGCAAGTCAACCAGTCAGCACAAGGCCTATTTCCCAGGTGGCGGCCATGGGACTTTGGGAAAGAGTTCCTCTCTCACAGACTAATTTCTGTGAAATACGCATTTTTACTCTGAGGCATTCTGCTGCTTTCTCCTGGCTGACGATTAGTCACGTGGACAGCCTGTTTTGCCAAAAGTCTCGAAGAGGGGATCTTCCCCAGGAAATGACACGGCAAATGCTAGCTGATTCGCCATGAACGTGACAGGTGCCGCCGGGATTGTTTTTGTTTTTTTTTAAATGAATGACTGTTGACATTTCCAATGGAGCAAAAGAGGATGTGGAACCCTGAGAGCAGCTGGTCCTTCCAGGCTAGAATTTGTCCCTGCATTGTCCAGCCGGCCATTTTTGGATTTGGTGCCCCCCTCCCCCACATGTTTCATTTCTAGGGCTGAGACAATGCACAAAGGGGTGGACCTGAGAGAAGCAGGTGTTCTT
This sequence comes from Lacerta agilis, assembly GCF_009819535.1. Taxonomy (NCBI): domain Eukaryota; kingdom Metazoa; phylum Chordata; class Lepidosauria; order Squamata; family Lacertidae; genus Lacerta; species Lacerta agilis. The sequence goes on from NC_046316.1 coordinate 55,888,973, forward strand.
AATACAGCATCTGAGCCCCACACCAATCAGCTCCCCTACCCCTGCCAAGGATCAGGATGGGAGGCGGATCTCCAGGATGGGGGAAGCTGACAGAAGGAAAGCACACTGCTCTCTTGGCATCTGTCAGTGGCTAGAGAAAGTGGCGCAGAAGGCCCTTGTACAAAGTCAGCCATTTTGGCAGAACACTGGGTTCTAGTTGTCTTTTGCTGTGTTTTTGCTGTGGGCTAGGCCAACCCCAGTTCTAAATTACTTCCTTTTTCAGGCACTTTGGTTTCCGATAGCTCACGTAGCCTATGGCGAGCAGGCACACCACCAGAATGGAGCAGATGGCCATGAGGGTAATATAGCTAGACTGAGACAGCGGGTGCGTATAGGGTTGCTCCGCAGGGATCATGTTGGTGAGGTTCAGCATGTAGCCCAGAGTCCACCCGGCGTCACTGCTGCCAATCTGAAACAGATACAGAAAGAAGAGGGAAGGTTCACTTTGCAGCAGAAGAGGAGATGTAAAGCACAGAGGAACTCCTAAGGGAAGTGAGGAATGGGGGCAGTGACACATTTATTATGATGAAAATTAAATTTGTATACCACCCTTCATCTGAAGATCCCAGGGCAGTTCACAACAGAAGAATACAAAATACATAAAAAGAACAAAAAGAAACCAATAACCCCCCTCCCACAAAAACAATAGAATGTTAATCAGCCAAACCCCTGGTGAAGAGAAATGTTTTTGCCTGGTGCCTAAAGCTATGTATTGGAGGCGCCAGGCGAACTTCCCAGGGGAAAGCATTGCACAAATGGCGAGCCACCACAGAAAAGGCCTGTTCTTGTGTTGCCACCCTCCGGGCCTCTTGCAGAGGAGGCGCATGAGGAAGGGTCTCAGATGATGTTTGATGAGTCTGGGTTGGTTCATTTGGGGAGAGGCGTCGTTTAGGTATTGCGGGCCTGTATGCAGCTCCCTCTCCATCAATGAGGAAGGGGTGCTTTCCAGCCCTCCCACTCACCACCCCATGCCCTTCCCCATCTCTTGTCTCTGCATGCCAAGGTACCTTCCCCAGGAAGTGGATGCCCTGCCATTTCTCCTTGGTGAAGTTGTATCTCTGGCTGAGCAATGAGAAAATGTAAGTTGCTGAGAAGCAGTATTCACTCAGGTACTTCTCCTTTACTGTAGGAAATTCAGCCTTCACCTGGACAGAGAGAAAGGAAGACAGTTTATTTCCAGGAATCTTCCTTTTCCTGGAAGCAAAGCGCTCCATCTTCCATGACTGAACTGTGTGTTTCTACATGAAGTTCCCTTTCATGTGTCAACAGAAAGAAAGATAAAAAGGGACTTCCGCTTTTGGGTGGGAGGAAGATGGCCGAAAATTCCAACTCTCCCGAGTCTCACGGGGTAATTAGGGGCTGAGATGGGAGTAAATCAGCCTCCCGAAATCTTCCCAGGATCGGTGGGAAGAGCTGCCTCGTCCGCGATGCCCATTAACCCTGTCCCGACCTCTGAGGAGGGAGGGAAAGGGGGGTTTGGACGCATAGCCCCCGAGAGAATTTCGGCTCTCCCTGACGCCACTCTTCCTGCCCTGGGTTCCAGGACTTAAGTGAATAATTCGGTAATGTTTTGGACTTGCTTCAGACAAGAAGGAGAAGAGATATTTTGCTTAAAAATCCAGCCACCGAGAAGATAAGAAGAAAAGAGGACTGTAACATTCTATCGGTATGTGGGAATTGAATGAAGGGGGGGGGAGCCTTGCTTCATGCTATGGAGTTTGGATATTTCTGTGGGCAAAACCCCCCTTGAAGAACGCTCTTAGTATTTACAAGTGAGATTGGAGATAAACTGTGTGGAAAGGAATTTACGACATAATTACACCCCTGGCTGTTTGGTTGCCTCTTTACCTCTGTTAGAGACTTAGCCGACTCTTGGAGTGTCTGGAGTGATTTATGACGCAGATTAATTAGAGGTCGACTGCAGCAGATCGGGCTGTGAAAGTCATAGAGAGTGGAAATGCCATAAACTTTTTAAAATGTACGGACTTATATATGGAAAGGCTCCCACTCTTGGAAAGACTTTGAAGCAGCCAGAATGATTTAAGCCAGTGTTTTTCAACCACTGTTCCGTGGCACACTAGTGTGCCGTGAGATGTTGCCTGGTGTGCCGTGGGAAAAATTGTGTTTATTTGTTTCCTATTCAAGAGAATTACTTTATATATAGTCAATATAGGCACAGAGTTAATTTTTTTAACATTTTCTAATGGTGGTGTGCCTCGTGGTTTTTTTCATGAAACAAGTGTGCCTTTGCCCAAAAAAGGTTGAAAAACACTGATTTAAGCAAGCGCAAAATATGGAATTCATCGAAGTTAAGTTAAGATGGCGACCGTTGAGATGGGACTTTTGGATAAGAACGAGAGGCGCCGCGCCAGGGGGGTGGAAAAGAGTATGGACATAAAATCCACACAGTCAGGATGGATTTTGGTTGTTTTATCTCACTTGTGAAAGCACTCAGTGGCATGAAAAAAAAAATGAAAAGAAGGACAACATCAGAAAAGAGATGGAAGACACCGGACTACGGAAGGCAATGAAATTAAGAGGATGATCGAGATCCTGATTGTCTGAAGCAAGGGAAGTCTTAAAAGAAAAATCTAATAATTCGGCAATTTATTTGGACTTATTTGGACTAATTGGGTTATATGGATTAATTGATATTTATAAATATATGATGTGACTTTTATGATTGGAAAAGTTAATAAAAATGATATGGAAAAAAAGAAAAGAAAGAAAGATAAAAAGATAGGTGTGATTTTGCTTTAATCTTCCGCTTTCCCAGCAAGAAATATTGAGCTTAAAGGGGTTCACAATAATAGCATCAAAAATTAACATACATTGCAATCACTCTCTCGGTATTTGTACAGTCATACCTCAGGTTGCGAACGCTGTGAGTTACTTTTTTTCAGGTTGTGCTCTGCGCGGAATCTGGAAGTACCGGAATGGGTTACTTCCGGGTTTCTGCGCTCGTGCATGCTCAAAAGTGCCAAATTGCGGCAGACGCGGTGCTGCGGGATATGAACGCTGCGAGTTGCAGATGTGCCTCCATCATGGATTACATCCACAACCCGAGCATCCACTGTATATTCTTTGGTGATCACTGGTAGCCGAGTTAGATTGTCTTCCATGAACACGTATATATACTGGCAAAAACAGCTCTTAAATCTAGCAGATATTGTGTTAGGAAAAGTGGGGCTGTGGGGCTTCTCTTCTACAGCCAATTTGATTTTGGATTTGGTGCATCAAGCAGCACTAATGCCAGTAGCAGCTGATGCGGTGGGGAAGAGCTGCCCTCCCAACTCCCCTAGTGCTGCAAATTGCCTAGGCAGGGCTGGGGCAGTGGCAAGGGCAGATCTGCCCAGGAAGGCTACAACAATGCTAGTGTTGGGCGCGTTGCTCCACACCACCAAACCAACCACGACTGATGCCAGTTGGAAGCCACACCTCCTCAGAGTCAGGACTCATATTCCTCCCGGTATGGGAAAATGACATACCTGACTCCAGGGTTTGGAGCAGAAGTTCTTTACTTCTTCTATTACTTGGTCCATAGGCTTTTTTGTCGCATTTAGAAAGTTCATTACATAGTAGAAAGCAGAAAATGCCTGAAGAACGAAAGAAATGAACTCGTTTGCAAGAAATGCAAATGAAATGGAGCCCAGGGCTCTCCCTCCATTGGTCCTCACTAGTCTGGGGAGAGAGATTTGCAGGTAGTTGGCTATGGCTTGTAGACAATGAACTCCCACTTCATCTGATCCGGGGCAAAAGCTAGAAGGCTACAACTCCCCCGACTCTCCATATAGACAGAACACCACGTGGCCTCGCAAACAAAGTCCATTGGGCTGCCACCTGTGCATCTCTCTCACCAAAAATGAAGACATCTTTATTTTGAAAGACTTTTTATGCCTAACATCTAGGCTTATTGCTGCCATTTTATCTTCTACCCTGGTTGATTATAGGTTGTGGCGGTGCGTTAAATGCTCTTTGTTGTTTGCTTGTTGGCTGTACATGTACTTTTATGATTATGTGTATGGTTTCATGATTATGCTGTGTACATTACTTTGGGTATGTTTAGCAAAAGAGATAGCTAATCTCTAGCTCACTAACTAATCAGTTGTTATTATCAGCAGTTCCTTGCTGCATCTCTGGGTTATTTGTGGGGCCTGCCTGGTGTTTTTACATGGGTAGAACGTGTGCTTTTATTTAAAATGCATCTCTGGGTTATTTGTGGGGCATAGGAATTCGTTCATTTTTTTTTCTTCAAAAAATAGTCCGGCTCCCCACAAGGTCTGAGGGACAGTGGACCGGCCCCCTGCTGAAAAAGTTTGCTGACCCCTGCCATAGACACTCCCCATGCTTCATGCCCAACAGGCCTTCTCTCCTGCTGCTCTTGTAGCTGTTCTATATGCCACTAAGTCATCTGTTGCTTTAAGTGGGCACTAATGAAATCTTAAGAAAATTTCATGTTCTTGTATGGTTAAGTGTAGCTCAGCTGGACTTTGCCACCTAGTGGCAGACAGAGGAAGATAACAAATTGGTCCACCTAGCAGAGAAACCAAGCAAGATGTCAGGGGAAGAGTGAAAGAATATGTCTTTCCTTTGCCTCCATGTAATTCCGGTCACATAATGGCTACCAGGCTACTGTTTAAATACAAGCCTACACTAACGGGACAGGCAAATTGCACTCCAAAAGTCCTTCCTCCAAGGTAAAGCCACCGGTTTCTGCCTGGTGGAGAGGGGCAGGTGCTTATATGGACTCACCCCAAAATCCCCAGATACTGGAGGCAAGAAAACACCATTAAATGAGCAGCTGGAGTAAGGACAGTGGACAATATTGAAGATTTTCTCAATGCTTGTCAGGCACATTTCATAATCTCCAGCGCCCTCAATTTGGAGCTGCGAGGAGCAGGGTAGGGTGATGTTTGGAGCTGTGCACGGGCTTTTGCACAGGTTAGAAATATTAAGAGTCCTCTCATATCCTTGGTGGAAGCATGGGTCTCTGATTCTGCTACTCGATGAGTCCTGCAGTGAAAAGAAGAAAAAGGGTGGATGGGCATTTACACACACCGACAACTAGTTATGACACAAGACAACACAAAACCTGGATCTAGGCAGGAATAGGCTCACAGCAAGTAATATCCATATTGTTACTATATTTGCTTTTTGTTTTTGTTTTTTACTTCATTACCACGTAACAAAACAAAAACACCAATGGATGCCAGAAGGAAATATGTCAGGAAAAATAATGAAAAAACATGCATGTAGGTCAGCCACTGGGAACCAATGGACTATGAGCCAGTTTCAGCCAGCAGGGATCCTAATTTGACCTGCAAGGCCATTTTCCTCAAACCACACTCATCTGCCCCACATATGTGATCTCTAGTGTGGGCAGGTAAACTTGTGGCTGCAAAGGAGCAATCAGGATCTTACATGGCATTCCTGATTATCTCTTGGAAACTGAGGCTCTCTAACAGCACTGAGTGGAGCTGACTGCAAACCCCTTTAAAGTTAGAATCATAGAATCATAGAGTTGGAAGAGACCACAAGGGCCATCCAGTCCAACCCCCTGCCAAGCAGGAAACACCATCAAAGCATTCCTGACAGATGGCTGTCAAGCCTCTGCTTAAAGACCTCCAAAGAAGGAGACTCCAAGTTGTCTGTTGGCAGATCCCGTTTGGATTCCACCTAGAGGTGGACATTTATCCTCTGTAGAGAAGCTCTGCAGACAGTTTTTCTAGCCTGCAGAGGAAGAATGTCTGTTTGCAGGTAAACAGGCAAAGTGGGACTGAGCGTCCGCATCAATCTGCTTATTGGTGCTGAGAACAAGGCCCTTTAAACTTGTCACCTGAATTCAGAATGATGCCAATGTGGCCCAAGGAGTATGGGGGAGGTAGGATCTGGCCCAGCAGCTGGACAAGGTTCCCCACTCCAATGTAGGTTGTTAAGTGAAGAAGCTGTAGGTGCAGTGGGACAGGGCTGCTTAGGTAGACAGTGTGAGGTCAGTCTGCTGTTCCTCCCAATGTTCTTGTACAGCTTTGCCACTCTTCTCCACCTGCTCCTGGTTTAGTACTTTTGCAACCAGAATAACCTTCAGATTGATGAAAGCTGGACAGAACAGACTTGTAAGCTGGGCATGCAGCTTAAGAGTCACCCCAAACTTACCAGAACATCTTGGAGCAGCTGAGCCGGAGTGCTTGGTCCTTCCCGTAACACAGAAAGCTGTGCGTATACACAATGTACTGTTTGCCATAGAGATAGAAGTTTGCTGTATCTGCTGGTGACTCCAGTGTCTCCTGGTCTGGTACGAAGGTGATCTGTGTGGAAGCTCCACCAAGATCCAGCGCCCCTATGGTTCCAGTTCTGAAGAAGATGCGGGGCAGGAATTTTGGCCAGATAGACTTGCAAAAAGAGCACACCAGATGGGAGGAGCTGCATGAGCTTGTCAAGGGACAGAAGACCTAGCTTGTGGGAAACGCGGCACAGGATGCAACACAGGAAAATGGAAGCATGGACTCAGGGGAATCAGATGGTTAGAGGTGTGCTAGCACAGGCAAGAAGGGGTTAGGAAGGAATAGACATGTTGGGAGAAACCAAGGATCATTCAAGTATGAGATACAGTATGGGGAAGGGCAACAATAGCTCATTAAATTGCAGGGGGGAATTGGAGACTACTTAACTCAGTATGCTGGCAAAATGTATTTCAGCAAAGAGTCTTTGGCACCTTAAAGACTGAAGCCCATTTCTTCAGGCTTCTTGTCCACAAAAGCATGTGTCACAGTCAATCTGTGCGTCTTTAAAAAGCAGCACAAGAAGATGCTTTGTCATAATTTGCAGCAATGCATTATATTTCCATTTCTTAACAATTGTTTGGAGGTTTGGATGGCACTAGAGTCTTTGTTTTGTTTTGTTTTGTTTTGTTTTGTTTGTTTTGGTTTTGTTTTGTTTACCAGACCCATGAGCCTTTAGGGGCAATCTTTTCAGGGATATGTGCTGCTTGGTGGGCAGGTGCTAGAGTCAAAAGGGGTGGGCTATCCCTTTCCTTCTCTCTATGCCACTTCCATCCTCCCCCTCCTCTGCCATTGACATGAAATGAGGTTGTGGGGCGCATGCAGCCTTGGCCACAGGTTTTGCTGTCCCTGCTGTAAGGAGTCATCATTATTAAAATGGAAGTAAGCACGGCCAAGCTTCAGGAGCAGTGTTTCCTTTCTGACATGGCACATTACCTCTCTGAAGTTGCCCAGCAGGTAATTGATGGTGATCCAGCCATAGGCACCTTCTTCCTCACCAGCGAGGATCCTGGCACCCTGGAAACGGAAGGGGTATGAGCGCAGGGTCTCCTCTACTGCAGAGAGGGACCTTTATAGCAGTGTTCTCATTCTCCAGTCTGCATGTAGAAAAGAGGGAGAGGAGTTACGTTGTGCTGTCTTATTATGTTGTATTTCTATCAATCAGCACTGCCCTGGAACCTCTTTGGCTAAAGAGCAGTTACCAATTTAAAAAACTTAATCTGCCAGCGTCCCCTGCTACTTGAGGGCCAGATGTCTGATTGTTCCATTTCCTTCTTTTGGCTTTTTTAAAGTGCATGTTGGGATGTGGCCAAGAAATGATATAAGATGTGCATGTTTGTGACAATGGATAAAGCAGATGCTTGGATAGGACATCAGATTATGAAGAATGACCTGAGAGGTTTGCAAGGTGCAGATCTTACTTATATCTGGCTTATCTAACATTGCTCAAGGGCAGGCACCTTCAACCCTTTTCTGGCTCCTTCCATACTCCTTCCATGTGATTTTAAAAACAGGAGCAGAAAAAAAAAATGTATCACAGACTTGTAGAGTTGGAAGGGACTCAAAAGTCATCCAGTCGAAGCCCCTGTAATCACATCTAATCATAATCAGAAGCAGCCTTCATTCTATTGCACACATAGCTTCCTGACCAAGAGCATCTGATATACCAGGAGGCTTGCAAAAGTCTCACCTTCATAATCTTATTGCAGCATTAGCACTGGGATTGGGCACAGAATAGCTGTGTGAAGTGAATGATGGCCATTATGGAGATCCTGAATATCCAAAGCTTATGGCAACACCTCTGGGGCATCACAATGTACAACAGTAAGTGAAGGAAATGGAGAGATGATCTCCCTTCCTGCGCTTGCTTTTATAAGTCGGGGGATCCAAGCACACAGAGCAAATTAGGCAAAGGGGAAGCAAACCACTTTGCATCAGTGTGTCCCAGCAGAGATACATGTTCCGGTTTGAACTGTCATCTATATGGACCAAGCTGAGCAAACAACAAGGGTTTGAACGCAGCAATGACATGTTTGTGAAATGCAGACACTGTGCAGTGCCAGTATGTAACTAAATCTTCCAGGGTGAGAGGAAGAAAAGACAAACTGTGCCAAGTTTGAGTATCCCTGTCAACTCCAAAGAAAACTGTCATTTGCCATCTGACCCCTAGCAAACATGATATTTCAAAGAGCAACAGATTGTATCCTTCTTGGTACCTTAGCAGCCGCATGCCAGCTGTTGCCCCCAAGTAAACTGGCGTCTCTGGTTGTTTCTCTTTTGGTACTATCTCCTTTGCCTTATCCATGCAGTGCCTCAGGGGGACACCAACTTCTCCCACATGGTCAGCATATCCTGAGATTCCTGACCTGGGAGAGAAAACGCAGACTTTTGTTAGCCAGTTTTAGTCTGGTGTTAGTTTGGAGTGTGCTGTGTTCTGTCCTCTTCACTCCACTATCATTTCATCGTCCTATTAGCCCAACTTTCCCACTTTCCTTACCATCCACTTCACAGACATGCACCTGCTGCACAACTCCTGTGTCATTCTCCTTCTCTGCCGGCCATTCATATACATACAAGTTAGTGTGAGAAGAACCAGCATCCAGCACAATCCCATACTGCAGAAGAAACAGAACCACAATTTGCTCATGTAAAACTCAGCATATTGGGAAGATGTTATGGAGATGCATTTCTGTTTATGCACTTAATTGTAACTTGTTTCTCCTAGCTACCATAAAAGCCAGGTGTTGTGTGTGTGTGTGTGTGTGGGTTTTTAAGAGCAAACATATCCCTTGTTTTTCCTATCTTTTTCAATCAATGTTGTATTTGCAGATAAATTAGATTCAAGTCATTGCAACCTTAACATTTGCAAATATGGCCTTGACTCAAAACTGGAGCCTTTTATAAACTCTTGAGTGATCTGCCCACATGACTGTGGTTTCAGACACAAGTCCATGTGTGCTGAATGTAGATGCGCAGGCCTAAAATGAGAAGCCATGGTAGGTTTTTAAAGACGCACCTGTCTCTGGACATAGAGACATTGAGAAGGATATTTTACGTGCAGGAATTACTAACAGTGCCACTGATGGTTTTTTGTATTGTGAGTGACTAATAGGAAGGTATTAGACTTGACATGGGAATAGGCCAGGATAAAATTCTGCAGCAAAGATGTTTGGTAGAAAAGATGAATCAACCAGACCATAAAAGCACACAGCAGGGAGGGGGCACGAAGAGTCTGGTATCTTGTAGCTCAAGAGCTCAAGCCAGTGCTTCCTAAACCTTTGAAACCTGGAGCAAAAGGTGTTCGTTATTTCTGGATGAAATTTGAAGCCACTCTTTACTCTTCTATTCTGAAAAAACACATATATCTTTTCGCAGGTCACACATAAGAAGAATGGACCAGGTATCCTTCTTGCAAATGCAGGTTATATTATTCAAAGTTGCTTCCAGGTAACCCACCCTCCTCTTTGCGCCCAGCCAATCAGGACAACAGGTGAAGGAGCATACTTTGTGGCCAATGATGACCTTCTGGGATTGCCCTGTCGCTGTAGAATGGATAGCATAAGAGAATCCTAGTGCATCCTTGCTCCCTCCCTCAAAATGTTGCCACTACCGGTAAACTGGCGGAGAAAGGAAGGGATTATTTCTGTTCCAACATGCACAGGGAGTGGTAGATGCATCCAACATGCTTCATTTTTCACATTAGCCCTTCCCCACGCTGCACTAGTGCAGGGAATCACTGGCCTAAACCATTCACGGTGCTTCCGCAGGAGGCTCTTCCGTGACTTACCTTTCTGTTCTTGGTGGCAGAACTGTTCTGCGTGACAGCCACAGTGATTAAAGCAATTATAACCACCATTAAAAGAAATCCCAAGGCAGCATATTTTGGATGAAACGCTTGCACAGCTTGGCACCTGCAATCGCAGCAAAGTGAAGACGGCATTACAAACCACACAGCATAAGAACGCCTCGTGGATCGGGACAAAGGCCCATCAAGTTCAGCAACCTGTTTTCCTACAGTGGCACCAGATGCCTGCAGGAAGCCAACAAGCAAGCGGCGTATGAGCACCGCAGTCCGCTCCCATTCATGATCCCCACTGCAACTGGGGACTATGAATCGAATCCCATTTTACAGCATGCCTAAGTTGGTGGCCAGCACCACATCTTGTGAGAGAGGATTCTGAAGTCTAACTAGGCACATAAGAAGCATTTCTTTTGTCTTTCCTGAACCCCACCATTCAGCTGCACTGGATGACTCTGGGTTCCAGCATTATTGAGAGTGGAGAAAAACTTATCTCTACCCACTTCCCCCCACCCTTTTATGCATCCCTTTTGGTGGTCCTCCTTGCTCACCATTTTCTTCTAAACTAAGAACCACATTGTAATATTTCTTCATAAGCAAATTGTTCCATCCCCTTGATAATTTTAACCACAATTTCCTGCACTTTCCCCAACCCTTTTGCCAGCTATACCGCAAGGCTGATTGTCACTGCCTGATCTGATGCAGCTACAGAAAAGGAAGCAATCCCACTCCTCTTTGACGCTGGAAGACAGCACGCAAAGCTTGCCAGGAATCAGCTGCCATTCACCCCGCTCTAGTCCAGATGCTAGATCTCTGCCCAGCTGCAGAAGCCTCCCTGGCTCTGCTTTTATTTATGGTCTCTGCGTTTCTGCAGAAGCTATTCCTGGAGTTCTAAAATTCCACAACAAATCAGTTCTGGGCTCTCCACGGGCTCCAGTCTGATTACACTGCTGCCAACAATTTGAAATGGATGCAAATTCCGCCAGAATGCCTTTCAGGGACTGAAGCACTTTCAATGAATGAAGCACTGTCAAGTCATGGGTTTTTGAAAATCCCTAATAAGTTAAATGGTTATGCTTTATTAACTTAACACTTTATTTGTTAACAAGTATACTGCACACTTATTAGAATCTTCCTTTAAGCACAAGCCTAAAGATGGGAAGTGTGATTCTCCTTCTTCCTTTCTCCTGCCAGCAAGTCTGAAGTCAGTGCAGTTGCCCTATTGTACACATGGCAGAGTTAGAGCTTTAATGCAATGAACAGGAGTAGACAATGCGGCACCCTCCACGTTTTGGACTACAACTCCCATAATCTTCAGCCAGTGGGCAATGTATGCTGTCCATAACATCTGAAGGGCACAATATGGCTACCCCTGCAGTAGAACAACTGGTGTATTTAATAAGTACAATTTATTTTAACCCAGTTGCAAAATACTGACTGTTAGAGCATGCTGTTACAACCTTAGATACCAAGCATATTGTTTTGCTAGCTGGCAAAGAGGAAATAAAAGTTGAAAATAGAAACCATCAACAAAAGAGGAAGGTGGTCTTAGTTGGCTTTAAAAGCTTTGGTTACGAGTTTGCTGTCTGATTACGTGGGCTTACCCACACTTCCTCTTCTCCTGCTGCTTCCCCCTGGGAAAACTACTCTTTAGTGCTCATTTGGAGCAGATCTATTGAACATGGAGGCAAAGAAAAGGAAGAGCGGTGAGATGCCTTCCTGAAGATGGATCATCAGCATCAGCATCATCTTTTCATTTGTATACCGCCTTTCTATCTTACAATACTCAAGGTTTACAAGCTGAAGAAACAAAAAATTACGTCTTATAACAATCTAATGCAATACAAAAACGTGATAATAAAACATAGCTTTAAAATAAGCAATCAAAGTAACGTTCAGCAATCATTAGAGTAGTATAGAATAATATATCAGCATATAAAAATTAAACAGAAACCCACTCTTAACAATTACAATAAATAATTTCAAAACTACAATCAATAAAACAACGGCAAGCCGTTGCTTATACTTGGGCTACGCATGCATTTTTGTAAATGAAGCAAGTACTGTACGCCACCATTTTCCCCAGTGCCCTTTCATCCAAAGGAAACTCATAGTGCAAATCTACATCTGTCTACACAGAACAAAGTTCCATTGAATTCAATGGAGCTGACTGCAGATGTATATAGCAGCCTCCTGCAACCAACTGGCCTCCAGATACTTGGGACTGGAGGGCATCTGGAGGGCAGCAGGTTGAAGAAGGCTGTGATATAGGGTTGCAAGCTAATCCTGGTTAGTGCTGTACCTGGAATGCCTCGCTACGCAAAGCAATGGCGAGAGTACAACAATATATAGGTTTCAATATTATCATACAGACAGAAGTCCATTTAGAAAAAAGCTCAAAAAGAACATACATTCATTACCAGGCTGAGAATTGGGAAACTGAAAGGAGTTCTTATTTGTTATTCTAAGTATCAGAGCCACCTCTGTTGGTTCAGAGTATCTGGGTTTTATATTAGCCACAGCTTAGACCCAGCAATATTACAAAGTCAAGACTCAGCATGTGTTAAGTAATAAAAGAAGAGAGAGCCTCTGGGTACGGTTGAAGGGCCTCTTTCCTGCACTGAAAGAGAGTTGGACTTGAGGACCTCTGAGGTGCCTTTATGACAAGGGCCAGCAAGGTTTATGTTGCCTGGGCCGGATCGTCCCGCAGAGATCCTTCCTTGGGCCAGATTGTGCATGCACGATTTTCGGCGCATGCGCAGACACAATTTTCGGCGCCGCGGAAGCAAGTCCCCGCACCATGCTGCACCACTCTAGCAGAGTGCGCAAGCGGGCAACTCAGTTCAGGGGTAGCTTGTGGGCCAGTCAAACGACTTCGTGGGCTGCTTCCGGCCTATGGGCCTTAGGTTGCTGACCCCTGCCTTATAACCATTAACTAACCCACCACATGCCTTGACATAAAGGGCAGGACTTCCAGGTCAGCTCAAGCTAAGTATCTCTCTTTGGAAATCAAGGGTCACAGGGCAGCATTTTGCCAAGGCAGGCAGCATTTGAGGCCCCTGGCTGAGGTGATTTGTAGCAACAAATAAGGCAACTAATCTTAAACCCTTCAAAGGAGAGTACAATGCTTCCCAGTGTCCTCCTTCCACCCACCCCTTTGACACACCCCCACCCTCACTGAGAACAGGGGTGGAATCTATTCTTGTTCTTGGAGCTGCGTGGTGCTGGCTGGGGATGGCAATTAGCATGGTAACGATGCCTCGAAAGGCTGGGAAACTGGATGATTAAATCAGACGAGGACTCCAGAGCAAGGGGAAATCCCAGGGTGGCGGAGAGCCACCTCCTTGGCTGTCCAACAGAATAGGAGGAAACTGGGCATTGGGCCTGTGGGGCGGAGGAGGAGGAGGAAGTGGCTTAAGTGCTGCACTTGCACGTCAACACTCCTGTCTAGCTGCGTCCAGCTGGCTTACTTGAATCAGAGATTCACCAAATTAACTGAGCAGAGAGTCAGGACCCTTCCAAATGTGTGTGGGGTTTGTGTGTGTCTTGTGTCTATTCTGAAACACGTCACTGGTGCAATTATAGTGCATTAGCAGAGGGTTTTTACTGTACCATCCACACATCCTTCTGCTATATTAGTTTTTCTGCTATGCCCCAGTATTAGGCTACAATATTATTGCTGTCTGTGGGGGGCTTGTTCTATAACACGACAAAAGTGGGGTAATAAATCCCTGGAACATTTGTAGTACAAAAATTAAACAGAAACACACAGGACACACAACATTAGAAATAAAGTGGTAGGTCCACCATGAATGTAATTTAGTGAGCAAACTTCCGCATTTGTTCAAAGTAAGTTAGTGCTTACGTTTGCTCTGATGATTTGAAGATAAGCACCTGGATGAATATGAAAATATAACAGAATCACAACAATCCCTTTTAAGATCATACCACGTTGCAACACACTCTCAAGAGTATATATATTCAGTTTCATTTAACAAGCAGTAACATTAACAGAACCGAAGGCAGACTTACAGCTCATTTTGCTCCTTTTACAAACTGTATCAGCAGAGAGATCTCATTACAATCGCACCAAATAAGAACGTGCAGATATCTCACAAAGAAACACAGCAAGCAGGGAACCTCTAGCTATCCTTCCATAAAAGGAAATAAGGTCTCCTGCCTACATGCTTTCCATCTGCGTAGAAAATTAAGCTATACCCATCTGTAAAGAAGGCACTGGGTTTTTTCATGAGTAGTTTTTCAGCTGAAAAACTGTATTGAAGCCATCGTTCCTGAGATAAAGCATTTGAATGTGTGTTTCTCATTTACATTCTCTTCTGAAGCTCACTTCTTGATATGCAAGTACTTGGAGCTATGCTCTCAATGCAGAGCTAAAGAACACTGCATTAGATGTTCTTTGTAGGATCAGGCCCACCTAGTTCAGCGCTCCGTTCTCACAGTGGTCAGCTAGGTGCCTATGGGAAGCTGGCAAGCAGGACCTGACTGCTCTCCTAACTTGTGATCACCAGCAACTGATGTTCAAAGGCATATTGCCCCAGACAGTAGAGCTCATGTGTTCTTATCATAGCTGTCAACCCTCCCTGCTGTTTCCCAATGCTATAATAAGGGAATTTCCCGTAAAAAAAGGGAAAGGTTGACAGCTATGGACTTCTTATATCTGTTGGAAGCCACCCAGAGTGGCTGGGGAAACCCAGTCAGGTGGGCAGGGTAAAATTAATTGTTGTTGTTGTGGTGTGGTGGTGGTGGTGGTCATTCATGCATCACCTCCTCTGCTTCTGATGCTAAGGCACAAGCTTGTGCTCAGGCCTCCAAGGAAACCACTGACCTTCATTTTCCTCTTCCCTTCAGGTGGGAAACAGATTGTAGCCTGAAATTCTCAGGAGTAAAATGAATAAAACATCAGCTTCTCCTCCTGACAGAAAACCTTGAGAAACTGAAGGAATTTGAACATTTGGAGACCAAGTGCAGGTGACAAAAAGCTGATGTTGGTGTTAAACAGAACACCCTTGCTCACCCTTCTTGCCTCGTGCATGCCATACATTTACCACACATTTACCACATGCCACACAACTTCCTGCAAAGGCTCCTTGGGCGCTGTAATTTACTAAAGTTCCCAGGGTGCTTTGAGGGAAGTTTTGAGCTTGAAATGTAGGGTGCGTAAACAGAATATGATGGGCAGGCTGCAATTCCAAGCTGTGAGGCTGCACCCGTTTCTATAGTGAAGGGACAGCTAAGATACGACCCCACACACAGACATATTGCATCCCAGTCCCCTTTCCCACAGAGGATCACACCGCCCGGAAGTGAGCACACAGGGGCTTTGTGCTCAGCGTGGAATCCCAGCTTTTCTGTTTGTGTTGGCAGCAAACCGATGGTTTATTTCTGGCAAAATGTCGTCGGGGAAGGTTACAGACAGGAATTCCCTGTGACCCAGCCAGCTCGGCCTGACAATCCCCCCATTCACCACATCAGCACCAAGCGCATTCCTTCCATCTGGAGACGGTCCCACAGACTCGGTCCTTACTCCAACAGTGCAGACAGCAGCTCCCAGCTGCATCCCCCCCCCCAAGTCCTGCTGACACAAAGGCGGAGCAATGGCAGCGGGCAGCAACCCTGGCAGCAGTGATAACATCAGGGCAGGACATTGGGGCAGAGTCCCTGGACCCCACACAGCAGAATCAGCAAAAGGGTCCCCAGATGCAACAGGTTTCCCACATTTTCAGGAAAGGAGAGTAATACCCAAATGCCATCTTAAGAACCCCCTCCAAGAAAGATCATTTATTTACATAACTGCACCACTGCCAGGGATCTCCCAGCTTTCATAACATGGGCTTAATCAATGACATTCTCCATCCCCCTGGTTTCGTTGTGAGTGACCCATCAGGGAAATGAATGGTTAGCCTCAGTGTATCTTAGATGGTGTTGACAGCCAGATGCATTTGACATATGTCTTGTGGCTGGCATGTCACATGGGAAAAGATAACAGAGCGCAACTGACTTTGATAATGGAGGTGGCAGTACCCTTGTCAACTTTGAAGCCTGCAGAACCCACCGATGCTACTGCTTTGATATAGAGACATTTTAGCAATGGAATTCACTGGTGCAGGATGTGGTGATAGCATCTTTTTTTTAAAAAAAAAAAAAGGATTAGACAAATTTACAGAGCATAAAGTAAATAGCGCTTTGCGGAGGGCCAATAGCAACTGGGGAAGGGCAATTTTCAGCAGGAACCAACACAGGACACTGATCCCTGCCCCAGTTTGCCCCTCACCCTTGGTTGCTTTTGCTTCAAAATAAAAGAGACCAGCATAAGCACACTTAAAAGAAGCAGCAGCATGAATAGCTTAACGTGTCCTTTGGCTTGAATCGCACTCAAGGGCAACCACAGGCAAAGTATATTCACAGTGATCTACTTGGCAATGTATGGCATAGATTTTTGCGTAGTGTTTATTTTCTTATGTTATAACAATTTCCTGTATTTTCCTGTGAATAAGATGAGGTTTATTTATTATAAAGAACTGTTAAAAATTGGGGGGGGGGTCGTCCTATGCACGGATAGTGCATAGGGGGGGATGTGTGATTGGTGTTAGCTGCGAGCAGGAGATTTTAAGCGGTGATTGGGCGGGTGATTGTTTGCTGTGGCAATGCCTGCTGGCGATTGGCTGCTGCAGCAGCAAGTGTGCATGTGATTGGCGGTTGTTGGTGGCTAGCGGGCAGATCGGTGGCTTCATCGAGTTGTGCGAACGGCAGGGGTGGTCAGACAGGTGAGCGGCGATTGTCGGCACCCTGCCAAAAAAGCTTAAGAACTCTGGCCAATCTTTCCCCATTTCCTTAATTAGAGTCCCAAAAAAATAGGGGTCGTCTTATATACGGGGGCATGTTATACATGAAAAATGCGGTAATTTCTGACTTATTTATACCGTTTTTTCCCCCTGTGTGTAGATCCACTCTTGCAGAGGCCAAGGGGATTGCCAGTAGAAAGCTTTGAGAGGAAGTGAGCAACTTTGTAGTGCAATTAAGGCTTGTTGTGGGCTACTGTGTGTTTGTATGGTTCTTGACAGCAAAAAGCTGAGCAGGCCTTTTTTGACAATCTGATATAGTTGTGCTGGATAGCATTGTACAGATGCAATGCTGGTGGAAAAGCTGAGATTTAATTGCTGCCTATGCTGTCATGGAACAGGCTTTCAAATGGACTCTCAAGTAGTGTTTGGTCAGTTTTGTTTTGGGTGTTGTTGCCATCAGCCCTGTAGTCATTGTTGCAACAGTTTCGTTTCTAGCAGATTCCCGGAGAACCAGGGAGCTGCCCTGAACCATAGGAGAGAGCTTCAGGGGGCAACCATGTCAACCACCTGAGTCATTTGGGTATTCCAAGAGGAGAGTTGCCAACTCCTCCAAAATGCCGCCAGAGCGGTCTGGAAACCTATTGGATCAAGCAACTTCTAGGGCAAAAGCCGCCTAAGCAGTTCTACATACTCTTGCAGAGGGCACACAATCCGACAATCATTTATCTCAGTGTTTTTCAACCTTTTTGGGGCAAAGGCACACTTGTTTCATGAAAAAAATCACGAGGCACACCACCATTAGAAAATGTTTAAAAAATTAACTCTGTGCCTATATTGACTATATATGAAGTAATTCCTTGAATAGGAATCAAATAAACACAAAGAAAGTATTTTATAATTACTTTCCAATTTTTCCCACGGCACACCAGGCAACATCTCGCGGCACACTAGTGTGCCGCGGAACAGTGGTTGAAAAAACACTGATTTATCTCACTCTCAAGTTAATTCATTTCCCATGTCCTTATGTTTTGAAGCAAGAGTTCAGAGCCAGCAGTTCTGCATTGTTACTTGTCTCTCTTGGGCATGGAAAGCCTGAGCAAATAGTCCTAGGTAATGTGTACATAAAATAATGTTTCCATAAATGGAAGCTCTTCCCCTGCTTCCCTTCTTAATGTTAGGATCCCCCAAGAATCTCTTCTTGGTGTAAGAAGAATCTTACTGGAACAGACAAAGACTCAACTAGTCCAGCAAATGTCATTAATGATTTCTCTCAGTTTCTCATTTTTCCAATCTTAGGTTCAGTTTTCCCACATCAGTTTGCAATTTTCTAAAAAAACCACGAGAATTCATCAGCTTTTTGGGTGTGTGAATTTCTCCTGTATACGTTTTATGTGCAATTTTGTCAAATATACACATAATACCCTTCTTCTCTGGTTCCTTGGCAAAAGCTCTAGTACACACCATGGTTACCACTTGCCTAGAGTACTGCTACCTGCTCTTCTCTGGTTCCTAACCCCACTTTTCTCCTTGTAGTCTGCTTGTTAAAACCCCTGCTTTTTTTAAAAATAAGTTGCATAACAAATGGTGAAAAACTCTGGATAGACTCTGTGATAATGTGTTTGAAGTGAATAGCACAACTCCTATAAATACACTCTTAAGATTTAGTGTCAGGAGTATAACGTATTCCTGGACACCGCAGAGTAGACGCAGACTTTTCTGGAAGCTTCTGGCTGTTGTGTAATTGACTGGACAACACAACGCAGGAACTCAGCAACTCACTGGATAACTATATACAGTATTTATTGATTGAAGCAACTAGTATCCATAAGTTACTATTTACAGACTTTACAAAATAAAAGAAACAAAAACATAAAATCTTTTCCTCTCTGTCTCTCTCTCTCTACACTGACCACTGTCTCCACACCACACTAACCACAAAGCTCTCACACAGAGCTGAGTCTTTAGGAACTCATCGACCAATCACAGGTCGTTGCTAAGGGTCTGAGAGAGAGCAGATCTGGGCTTTCTGCCAACTAGTTAATTGCTTGGAGATAGACAGCTGCAATTCTGCACGTAGGCAACTCTGAAATCTCTAACATACACTGCACTGCATTGCATTGCATTGCATTGCATTGCATTGCACTACACTGCAACTGCAATAAAATGGTAACTTGGCAGCCATGATAAGTTATGACCATTGAGGACACAATGCCTTTCAATGCACTTGTCAATTTCACCAAAATCCTATATACAAGGGATACCTTCCCCCCCCCTGCACAGGTGCGCCAATGGAAAAGGTAAATGCAAAAGGCTACTGATTTATTTATTTTTTAAAAAAAAAGAAGTCCAAGGAGTGTTTTTGCCTACTATCACAAACCTTCCTAATGTGGCTCAAGAAACAGCAAGCAAAAACATGATTTATCCTCATCATGACAAATTACTCAGACGATCAATTTTCCATGTGGTGGTATAATCAAGGCAATCTCTCAGGCAGCCTGTCCATCAAAAAATAGATTTCCAGTTTAAGAATTTTGGCTTTAATGGCTTGTAACGGGAAGAACCCAGCCCAGCAGCCCCAAGTCAAGCTCCAAACCCTCAGGCTGAAATGAAACCAGCAGCACCCCAGCCTGCCTTTCTTCTCCGTGTACTTTGCTCTTTAAAGCCTAGATTGGTCTCCAAGAGGGTCAGCTTCCATAGTGGGACTTCCTAGAAACTTAAGAGGTCAGTGGATGTTGTTCAGCATGAATATCCTGCTCTGTGCTCCATATTGCTCATATTTCCATTCCAAACAATCATGAAACAAAAAGTTCTGAAGTATTTTTAAACAAGAAGTGGTAGGGGGGGGTGGGGAACCAAGGACAAGAGTCTATTGTAGGGCACCAGATGAAAGTCCTTATACAAGTGTGGAAGGAAGCCCACATCCCAGCAGCTCAAGTGTGTGGGGGAAAGCAGATCTTGAGAAAAGGTTGCCAAATGAAATGGATTTCCTTTTTGTGAATGAGCTCTTACACAGAGGACCCATTTGTTGTCCACAAGTAGCAGGTGCAGTGATGGTGTTTTGAAAAGAGACCAGAGGTCCTAGAGTTTGGAGAAGTCATATTGACAAATGGCTTGTTTGTCAGATTTATACCCCACCTTTCTTTCAAGGGGCTTTGGACAAGATGGAATTTCTTCCTAGTCTACACCCAGTTATGTAAGATTATTGAGAGACACAGACAGCATAAGCCCAACATTTTACTCTTGAATCAATGGAGAATGAGTACTTGTTTTCGCTAAATAATCCACACACAATCTAAATATATTGCCTATTTTTTTCTCCCTGAAAAGTTCTTCTTGGGAAACTAGTCTCATTCTGAAAATAAAAGCTCACTGCCGATTGGTTCTGTATTACCATTGTTAATATTTTAGCTCGAGAATATACAAACTTTCCTGGCCGTAACACCATTTGTTCTGATTTCATTTGAAACAATGCCTCTTCTTTGGAAACTCACATTGTGGCAAAGCCATAAATCTGTGTCTCCTGCCATCTTGGTTACATAGTAGGATACTTTCACAGACACACCCCTCTCACTATTTTATTGCAAGTCCATATTCTGTGAAAGTTTCCACAGTGAAATAAGACACAGAATTATAATAGTTTTTTCAGTGTGCTGTTCCTTGTTCTTTGAGTACTGTATCCCTAACATTCAAACAAACTGCCCCACAAATTAAGGAAGGAGGCGTTTCAAAAATCTGCTGCTGCCAGTAACTCTCCCTGCTCTGATTACGATAAGAAGGTCACACAAGGGGAACTTTTGGAGAAAGGGAGGTTTGGGAAGGTTGTTGTTGGTTGTTGTTTTTTTAAAATCACTTATTATGTGACTTCACTGCACTAGACTGATAAGGTAAGATTCCAGTCTCAGCCAGGATTTCAGGCTAATTCATGTGGGCAGACTTCCAGTTTTGAGAAGAAGGGAACAAAGGCAGTGCCTGCGTTCATCACATTTCTAGAATTGGCTTTCCAACCCCAAAATAACAATGGCCAGTGCAGTATTTCAGTTCCAATAAGAAACAGAGCTAAGTGCTTTAAGACAGTGGTAGGCAGAAAGTAGATGAGATCTACGACAGTCCAATAGGCAGTGGAGCAGTGAAACCCCATCCTGCCACCAGCCAGTCCCCACCTGCCTGCCCTCTTATAACCTCTCCAGGGAGTGACACCGCCTGTTTGCTTCCTACTCCTCATTCTCACTGTTGTAGAACTCATCTACAGCAAAACTAGAATCAGTTGGCTCTGCCTGTCATTGGCTGCGGTTGCACCTGCCATTGGCTCTGACTCTACCTACTGTTGACTTCCTGCCTTCTGCCCTACCAATCTCAAAGCCACCATTGGTCCTATTGATCTTTAATTCTTTCTGTATGTCATTAGCACTTGGTTCCATTTGGTAAATTGTGGGATTCAAGTAAAAAGCAAACTGGATCTGAGAAGCCAGAAATCTGCCCAGCTTTGCTTTAAGGCAGACTTCCCCCACCCTGGTGTGCCATTTGGGTGTTCTGCACTACAACTCCCTGTCATCCTTGACCATTGGGCGAGGCCAGCTGGTGCTGATGGGAACTGCGGTTCAAAACATCTGGAATGCACCAGGTTGGGGCAGGTTTAAGCTAGGGCTAACCAATGTGGTGCCCTCCAGATTTTGGGCTACAACGCTCACCAGACTCAGCCAGCATAGTCCATGATTTAGGGTGATGGGAACAGCAACATTTGGAGGGCACCTCAGTGGTTACCCTTGGTTGAAGCCAAGTAAATATACAACAGACTTTATCGCTAATAAGAGTATTCTTATTGCTGCTGATCACTATGTGTTACAGGGCTTACTCCCAGGAAAGTGTGTACATAGGATTATATCCCTAAAGCAGGGGTGGGGAAACTGTGATCCTCCAAATGGTGTCAGACTCCAAGGCCCATTGGCACCAGCCTACATGGTCAATGATCGGGGGGATGGGGGCTGTAGTCAAACAATATCTGGGGGACACCAGGTTCCACATCCCTGTGCTAATCACTCTCCCACCCACACGGATGTCATTCCGATTCCCCTCTCCACAGATGTCGCACATGTGGTATCTGTGGAAACAGACCAAAAGTTACCATAGGAACGAGAGTCCCAAGGAACGAGAGTCCCGACTTAACACTTTCCACATGGGGTGGGGAACATTTTTTTTCAAAATATTATGTTGGAAACTATTGTTAGTTGACCTTTCTGTCCTCCACAAACTCTTCTGGACATTTTTTCCTAAATCCATCCATTTCCCTCGGCAGTAAATTCCATCGCTGTTCACAACAAGGTGGCGGTGGGAGGACGGTGCACAGTTGTATTTTTTGGAAACATGATGCTGTTTTGTTTTGCCCGAGTTCTTACTCATTTCTTATCTTCCATGTGAAGGGGGCCTTGTCAATAGGACAAGGTCAAGAGGCGAAGAAATGGAAAGTTGCCAGGGTAGCACTACAAAGGAGGGAAGTTGGAAATCTTAAGACAGGATTCTAAAAGGCACACAGGAGTCAAAGTTCTGCACACATAACAGAGTTTATGAGGACCAAACTACACATTGCTTTAAAAGCTTTACAGCAGAGGCAGTCAACGTGGTGCCCTCCAAATGTTGCTGAACTACAACGCCCATCACCCCTGACAATTGGCCATGCTGATTTGAGGGGGCTAAACCGGTTTGGGGCACATGGAGAAGACGACAAACTTCTCTCCCCTTACACTGATGGTGGTGGTGGTGGGGATCTCTCAGACCAAGGCTTGGACTCCCTTCTGGGCAACATTATGAGGGCCTCATGCCAGTGGTATTTAGTTTAGAGCAGGGCTTCTGAAACTTGGGTCTCCAGCTGTTTTGGGACTGCAACTTCCACCATCCCTATCTAGCAGGATCCGAGGTCAGGGATGATGGAAATTGTAGTCCGAACACAGCTGGAGACACAAGTTTGGGAAACCCTGCTATAAACAAAAAAAGCCTCAAAGGCTGCAACGTTACTCCTTCCCATTGATCCACCATCCTTCTTGAGGTGAGGCAACCAGAACTGTACACAGCATTCCAAGTTCGATTGCACCTGTATCAAAGTGTGTTGAACTAAGTAAGAGGGTTAGGGCAGCAAGTCAGGGAGAGAAATGTAGTGACACAGAGGGAAGGCACAGGAGCAGCTACCAGAAAGTGTTTCAGCGCAGAAAGTATAGAAAGAGAGGAGGAGGGTCAGAGACAGTTTAGGAGTTAAAGAAAGCTTGTTTAAATGAAGTTCTTTGTTTTCCAGTACTGCTGCCTGATCCTTAAGGATAATCAACACCAGTTAAAACAGCACCTTCCTGATGCTGAAGTTCAGAGGAAAGCGTGCTCTCATTCCTACATGAGTAAGCACCAGGCGCACCTCTTCCATGTGTCATTATTTCATAAGGCAGCACCAGAGGTTACAGCAGGGAGACAAGTGGGGCAGCAACATCAGAGTCAGTAGCGTGCTCCCTCTGGTACAGCAAGATAACAGAGATGACACAGTGCAAAAAGTTGTTTCTTCCATTTATCTAGGACACCCGATTCACCTTTTCCTGGGCCTCATGCAGGCCACCTAACAAACTGATCTTTGATCAAGGGATGGCAAACTTTTCAAAAATGAAAAGCAAACACTGTTTCTTCTGTGAAGAAAACAGAAAGGGTTTTTTTTTCCTTTCTTCCATTGACCTTTCTCCAAGAAGCACCTCTGGTTCTTCTTAAAAGCTCAGGAATGTGATTGCCCAAAACAGAAATTCTGTACACACATTTGGACCAAGCATACTTACCTTATTAGGGGCATCAAAGAGATTAAGATGCTGCTGCCTACATAGCAGCTTTATGTAACTGTGTTCATGTCTGGTGAGGAAATGGGACTTAGTATAATCGGCTACAGCTGTTGGGACAGGAGTAGAAATGGCTGGAAATAATCAGCGTGTCTGCACTGCATGGGTGATCTGAGTTCATTGCCTCCACTCATTCATACATCCTCCTCCAATTGTCTCCTTAGAGGATGATCTCCAACAAAAACTGCTGGATCTTATAGGAAGGCAGGAGATTAAATCAGTTAAATCAGACAAACTGCCTTGGTCGCACTGGTGGATGATCTCTGGCGGGCTAGGGACAAGGGTGAGAGCTGTTTCCTAGTTCTGCTGGATCTCTCAGAGGCTTTTGACACCATCGACCATATAACACCCTTCTGGACCATCTAGAGGGGTTGGGAGCTGGGGGCACTGTTATACAGTGGTTCCGCTCCTTCCTCCTGGGCCATGTTCAGAAAGTGGAGATGGGGGGGATGAGTGTTCAGACCCCTGAGCTCTCACTTGTGGGGTGCCTCAGGGTTCTGTCCTCTCCGCCATGCTTTTCAACATCTACATGCAGCTGCTGGGAGAGATCATCAGGGGGTTTGGGCTGGGTGTTCATCAGTATGCGGATGATAACCAGTTCTACCTCTTGTTTGAATCAGAACCAGTGAAGGTGTTGAAGGTCCTGTGTGAGTGTCTGGAGGCGGTTGGAGGATGGATGGCAGCTAACAGATTGAGGTTGAATCCTGACAAGACAGAAGTACTGTTCTTGGGGGCCAGGAGGCGGGCAGGTGTGGAGGACTCCCTGGTCCCGAATGGGGTAACTTTGCCCCTGAAGGACCAGGTGTGCAGCCTGGGAGTCATTTTGGACTCACAGCTGTCCATGGAGGCACGGGTTAATTCTGTGTCCAGGGCAGCTGTCTACCAGCTCCATCTGGTACGCAGGCTGAGACCCTACCTGCCCGCGGACTGTTTTGCCAGAGTGGTGCATGCTCTAGTTATCTCTTGCTTGGATTACTGCAATGCACTCGATGTGGGGCTACCTTTGAAAGTGACCCGGAAACTACAACTAATCCAGAATGCGGCAACTAGACTGGTGACTGTGAGCAGCCGCCGAGACCACATAACGCCAGTCTTGAAAGACCTACATTGGCTCCCAGTACGTTTCCGAGCACAATTCAAAGTGTTGGTGCTGACCTTTAAAGCACTAAACGGCCTCGGTCCAGTATACCTGAAGGAGCGTCTCCACCCCCATCGTTCTGCCCAGACACTGAGGTCCAGTGCTGAGGGCCTTCTGGCGTTTCCCTTGCTGCAAGAAGCCAAGTTACAGGGAACCAGGCAGAGGGCCTTCTTGGTACTGGCACCCGCCCTGTGGAACACCCTCCTACCAGATGTCAAAGAGAAAAACAACTATCAGACTTTTATAAGCCATCTGGTGAAATCTGTTTCAGATAAAATGACAGTGTTAGTAGCATCACATTGGGAAAATGGCAGCACTTCAGCATTAAAACTATTTTCTTTACATCATTTTACACAGGTTTATATTTTGCAAGAGGTAACGTGAACTAATTTGTATGGAGGGTTTTCTTTTGATTCTGTGGTGGTAGTCTTTTCTGCTACCACCACAGACTCAAAGGAAAATCCTTTGTTGGCATCAGGAGACAATGGAGGACTGCCCCTTGGTGCGTGTGTGTTTGTGAGGTCAAGCTGTCGAGACCGATACGGGAGAGACATGTTTCGTTGCAGCTGCGGCAGATGAAGGCATCCAGTTGGGCTGTTGCAGATGCACCATACTAGAGTGCCAAGATCGGAATACAATCAAGAACAAAGGACTAAACTGGCTTAAATCCAAATCACCTTATAGGTTTGTGGTATATAAGCAGTTTTAAATACTGACCAAAGTGTTCCTAACATATGACACCAGATGCTAAACTTCCATAGCTTTTGTCTGCTGTGCATTTTTCATATTTGGTTCTAAATGTCCCAAATAACAATACTCACGCTGTGTCCCTTTTTTCTAATTAAGAGCTACCCATCAAACTGTCAGCAAGCTTGTCTCACTCTGCAGGCTGTTTCCAAAGCTTAAATGGGGCAAGCTCTGTGGCACCACTGAGCACCAGCTTCCACTTCTGCAACGCCAAGTGTGCATACTAGAATATATGCAGTATACAGCTCTGCAATGGTGTCTTATTTCATTTATTAATTTATTAATTTGTATCATACTCTTCCCACACTTAGGGAGGCTGAGAACAATGTGGTGTGACTGCAATACAGTGTAAGGTATTTTAAATGATAAGACAACAGAATAAAAACTTGGAATGGATGTGTTGTAAAAATGAAGGGGCAGCCTCTGCAGGATTTTTATGATAACCCTGCTGGAATGGGGCAGAGGAGGGACAAACTGTTAGTTGGGAATAGGGGCTTCCTGCACCACATGTAAGTCTGTGGCTCTAGGAATGGGTCTACATAGAAAGCTTCTATGTCCAAGGTAGCACTGATTCTAATAACTTATGGTATTTTCCTTTAGGGGTGCCAAGCATACAGATCATAGCTGTCAACTTTTCCCTTTTCTTGCGAGGAATCCTATTCGGAATAAGGGAATTTCCCTTAAAAAAGGAAAATGTTGACAGCTATGATACAGATGTTTTTAGCTCTGGGCGCAAACTTCAGTACTCCTAAAATCTGCAAGTACTCCTTCACAATTCAAATTATAGAACCGCTTAGAGATGGAGTTTCAGAAGTTAACAAACTTCAAAACACCATTGCAAAATACCCCTAGCAAAGCTCACATGCTGGCTGAGTTTCAGCTCAGCCACTGGAGAGGAGCAGCGGAAGCTTCTTGGAAACTGAAAGGTGGTCATTAGACACTGTAAGAAGAACAAAGCCTGTACAGGTTATTGCAACAATAGCTGAGTTATGCAGACATTTAAGCTGGCAGTTCTTGCAGCATTAAGCTAAAGGTTACTTTAAATATAAACAAAAACAAGGAGTTAACACTGCAAGCATTTTAATCGTTTCATGTACAATGAGGCCCACTCCATAGCAGTACAAAATCATTTGTAATAATAATAAAAATAATAACATGTGATGGACAGTTAAAAAGGGCCAAGATATTTCTCTGTTCAGCCCCCCCAGGCAGTTTTTGAATGTTAGTTCTCGGGAAAGTCATGGTATTGTTTTCATTTAAAAGGTTCCTTTTAGGACAAGAACAAAGAGCTCAGAGATGGATTACTCCCATAAGGAGCATTATTTAGAATATTTACCCACAGAGGATAGACTGTTCCGGCCTGTGATAATGTCTGAAAGCAATTCTATTTGCAATATCATTGACTTGTTTGGTTTTGCTCACAATTATTCTTAGGGCATATGGTTCATTGTGTTAAGCACACCACATGCTAATGTTGGCAGGTACAACTCCCAGGCTCTCAGAATTGTTAGTTGTGAGGAACCTGCTTCTGATAATCACCTTGGTGAGGCTGGCAGCTAATCTGAAGCCCAGAAAGATGGGAGGGGGTGGGAAGAAGAAGAAGAAGAAGAAGAAGAAGAAGAAGAAGAAGAAGAAGAAGAAGAAGAAGAAGAAGAAGAAGCAAAGACTTGTTCCCAAATGTTCCAACACTTCAGGTCTTTCCAGAGGAAGTATTTTTCAGGAAAGGGAGCTCAGTTAAACTGCACAGGCTAGCTCCACCACACACCAGCCATGACCCTCAAAGGACACGAGTCGAACAAGTATGAGCATAGGTCTTATGTGTGTGCCAACAGAGGCTTGTCAGTGCCCAAGAAGGGCCCTTTCTCATCCTCACCAAACACACAGCTGGTCTGGTGCATGGCCAGCTTG
Organism: Lacerta agilis; assembly: GCF_009819535.1. NCBI lineage: Eukaryota > Metazoa > Chordata > Lepidosauria > Squamata > Lacertidae > Lacerta > Lacerta agilis. The sequence continues at coordinate 55,916,545 of NC_046316.1, forward strand.
GGTGAAGGGCATGACCCTTCTCCCCCTCTCAGGCCACACCCACAACAGGCAATATAAACTCTATGATACCGCTTTAACAGCCATAGCTTCTCCACATAGGATCATGGGAACTGCAGTTTGTTAAGTGCAGTTTATGGAGCTACGATTCTCAAGAGTGGTTTAACCATTACTTCTTCTTCCCAGGGAACTCTAGGAAATGCTGCTCTGTGGCAGGGATAGGAGTCTCTTAGCAACTCACAACCACAGATTCCAGGGTTCTTTGGTGAAAGCCAAAGTGTGGTACAATAGAGCTTTAAAGGTATGGCTTGGATGTGGCCTCCATGCAAGTGGGACGTTCATTTGAACACCCCTTGGGCAAAAACAGCAATGGTGCTCCAAACCACTGTGCCACAGAGGAACAGCTGGCTTCAGGTTGGGCATTGATACTGCTGTCTGTGTTGCAGGCCTTGCTGCTACCCCTTAAGGAGAGCTGCTGGACTGCCTGCAGAGCCATAGGGCTGCGTACACACCATACACTTAAGGCACATGACTTTCCCCAAAGAATCCTGGGAACTTTGGTTTGTTAAGGATGCTGGATATTGTAGCTCAGTGAGGGGTTTCTTTGGGAGGAAGTCAAGTACTTTAAACGTATGGTGTGTATATGCAACCGCAGGAACCATAACCAGCAATGGTCAGCAGATACAACAGATAGTTCCTGTGCCTAGATTCTCAGTAAGGGGTGAGTACGTACTGCCATGTGGATGCTTTCTATTTTGTGTGTGTCACCAACTCAGGTCCCTTGTCTCTGGAGCCCCAAAGTCCTCCTTCGGTATTAGATAATATAGTCACCCATCGCATGTGTGGAGCTGAGGCTCCTGTTGGGTGTTTGCATCTTGAGTGCTCCTGAGACTCTCGAGGGTTCTGAGAAGACAAGGGTTAGCAATATGCCTTTCCTTACTTGGTTGTTAGCCCTGGCTGTTTGCACAAAGTTTTGTGCAGCATGCCGTTTCATCCCAGGCCCCATCATCAAAATCCCCACATGTGTGTTCTAAATTCTTTAGACATGAGGACAGGGTGATATAGCCCCATGTCATGCAAGATGCGTATGCTCCTTGGATGAGGTTTATAGACTGGCAGTGGTGTGCTGTAATGGACTGTAGAGAGTGAATCAGAAGCCTATCCTCCAGGGAATGGAGGAAGAGGAGGCACACCTTCAAAGATTTGAGCATCAACAGAGATCTCTTTCTCTGCAGTTTCTCGCACTGCCTCTGTACATATGCTTTCCAAACAGCTCACTTTCAGATAGTTAAGGTTACAGGGTCGCTTTGCACCCAGCCATTTCTAAGCATTGGTCACATGTTGATGGCAGATTCTCTGAAAATGCTAAAGACCAACCAATGTCATGTTTTATAAACAGCTCTGTATTTAAAATCTTGCCTGCTTGGTTTCTGTTCTACCTACAGAGAAAGGAACTCACAATGGACTAGCAGAGGGTGGGGCAGAATGATCCTGAACTATTCAGAAGCCTACCGTCTCTGACATTGGAGGAAGAACATAGTCATCAGGGTTTGCTGTTGATTGCCTTATCCCCCATGAATTTGTCTAATCCTCTTTTAATGCTAAGCAAGTTGGTGGCCATTCCTGCCTCTTGTGGGAGTGAGCGCCATAGTTATGCAATGCTTTCTGTGATGTGAAAATGCACACTGCTGGCCTCATAGCGGGCCACTATAAAACTTTGCAAGCTAGTAACTTTTGCAGGTTTATTTACCATACTGTTTTGTAGTGTAATAGGACACAATGCCGGCTCTTTTAAGAAGCCGGCCAACATTTCCATTACATTTTAACGTTGTTATGAAATGTTTCTGAAGTGTGCTAAGAGGCATGACAAAGTTCTTGTCAGCCCCTTTCTCATAAAAGACAAATGGATGCTAAATATTTCCAGCTGTGCTCCACATTGCAGAAATTGAAAATAATGTGAATTATATTTTTTGCATACTGCTGAAGGGGTTTTAGAAAATGGTGATGTGTTCCTTCCACTCATGATATTTTTGTGGGCTTATCATTCTGAAACGCTGGGAAGAGGGATATACAGGGTTGTTTTTTTTAAGCGTTTGAATTTAGCTCAGCGCCTCCTCTCCTTCTCATCGCTCTCTGCCTTCTGCTTGAAAACGAGACATTTGACACCCTGTCATTTGGATAATGATCATGAATAACAGCCTAGCTGTTGTTTATTCCAACATGGAAAAGAATTTATATATATATATAAGAGAAGCATCATCACGACTTTATCAGCCTCTTCCAACCTCCAATCTGTTTGGGTTCTTGCAAAGGACTTGATGAGAACAAGATAACAATTTTGTGGGTAGTCTAACCTGGGAAGCAGACTATGCAGTAAACACTTGCATGATGACTATGTAACAACATCTAGTCAGACACAAGCAATTAGGGAAATGGTTTGCCAAACACTTAGCATATTGGAGTTCTGCTGTGTTCAGTGCTATGGGAAGTTTCTTGCTCTCTAGAAATGTATCTTTCATATCCATGTAGACAAAGAAGGCAATTTTGACTTCACCACATACTACGAGACACTCTCTGCTTGGTGTCTGGAGTAAGTACTCTCCCCAAAGATGCATCTTGTGGAGACCACCCAGGAACACACAATTTGCATCTCCTACAGGCACAGTATGACTCCTGCAGGCACAGTTATGTTGAAGACACCACTCCAACAGGATCTAGCCCTCTTTGCTTTCCTCCTGGAAGCAACAACCAGTTGAGGCAGATACTTCTCCTGCCCTTCTCTGATGCTCTGCAGTGGTGACCAAGAATAGTTACATGCATTTGCAACAACTTGATGGCGAGTTTTCCTTTTTCCTATCTCCAGACCTGAAAGAGTTCAAACTCAAGTGTGACCTGAATGCAGGTTCTGAAAGCTCAGTAACAAGACTTGTTATTAACATAGTAGTGCTGGAAATTTTATCTGACAAGACTTTTACCTGTCTGTTCATCATCATCATTAAGAACTGACCAAAGGAAAGAGATAGGGGATTTACAAGCCAGACTTTCAGGAAGTCTCAAGAATACCAACATGGTAAAACAGATAATGTGACAAGACCTGACAGATCCCTGTTGTAGACAAGAGGTTCTAAGGTTTGCTTGTTCTAAGCAACCAAGGAGGTGAAGCCTCCCTTAAGCCCACCATCATTTCACCTAACTGCACTGAAATCTTCAGGCAGATGCTAGCCAAGTATTTGTTGGTGGTGCTCTAGAGCTGCACTTTCTGCATCCACCAAGTTGAACCAGGTAGCCTACAAGATCCCCTCCAGCTCTGTGATTCTGTGCTCAGGCTTGTCTTGCTTTGAGTCCTGGGTCTTTTCCTCACTGATTTGTCAGCAGCCTGATTGGGCATCTTTCACGGGGCAGTTGGTATTGCATGACCAATATGGTGAAGAAAGGTCACAGTCACAGCATTTAAAGCACGTTTATTGGACTTCAAGGGTCATGGCTTTCCCCAAATAATCCTAGGAACTCTAGTTTACTCCTCACAGAGCTATGATTCCTAGCACCCTGGGCAGAGGAGGAATGGTGGAGACCACCTCCCCATTCTGACCCTTTCAGGGAGGTCACAGCTTGGAGGCAGATGAGGAGAAAAGTTTGGAAATCATGGGAGAGCCAGAGCAACACCTGGCTGACACATTGTCATTAGAAAGCATTCCAGACCCTCCATCTTCCAGAAACTGGCAAGCCTTAAAAGTAGGAGAGCAAAGAGCTCGAAGACAGAGGGCACTTAGCAGCACCGGTAGAGGAAGTATGATGATGATGATGATGAATCAGGAAGCGGGAGAGACGGGGTGTGTGGAGATTCACTCGGGACAACACCATTATCCAAGAGGCTGGGTTCTATAGCCTCTCTATGTAAAGACTGAAATAAAAAAGGACTATAAGAAACTTTTCCTTGTCTTTATACCTTCCTGGGCAATCAGCCGGGAGCCATTGACAACATCCTGAAACACCCTTAACAAACTACAGTTTCTGGGATTCTTTGGAGGAAGCACTGTGCTTTAAATCTCAGATCTGAACCATACTTTAAAGGGAACCATGGTTTGCACTAAGTATATCAACACTACTTTCCTACATGCATTTTCCAGCTGCTCAGAGCCTCAGTCTCTAGATGCAGTGGCCTCTGGAGGAGGAATAATGGGCATAACTAGTAGGGTTGCTGTCAAGGGTTGGCATTCCCAGGCATCTGCAAAGGGGCCCACACCCCATCAGTGGGCCAGTTGATCCAGGAACAGGCAGGTAAAGCTGTTGTGATTTCATCAACAGAACCTCACACCCATCTCAAACTGCTTTGTCAGTCATACAGCAGTTATCCTCTAGTTACCACATCACACAGAGGTAATCACTCAAAGGGCAATTTCATAGAAGTTAAGACTGTTCCCCAGAACCTACAGGAAGAGGTTAGCAAAGTATGTTCCTCAAAAACATGAGCACTCTTTTTCTGAATACTTCAAACCAACTTCTGACCATTACAAATACCTGTTGAGCAACAAACTGGGAAGGGGAGATTGACTTTCTCCTTTTCTTATCTAAGGTGATTGCTGTGGAGAGAAAGGAGTGGGAGGGAGAAGCAGCAGCGTCACTCCAGGCAAATTGGATTTCCTTTCTGCCGCATTAATCAGTCATGGCGGAGGAGGGTTTAAAGAGGGCAACCCCATCAGCATGAAGTAAAGCTTCCCCTCGTGGGTCCTCCATTTCCTGTCGCAAGGGGAAGTGGAAACCCACGAGCCAAGAGACCACAAAAAAGGAGAAGAGGCTTTCCTGCGTCTGCTGCAGACAAGCCGAATGGCACAACTTTCTGGGCAACAAAGAAAAACATATCATGTGTGGGAAAGGTAACTGAAATTTTTGTAACAGCCCAACTTGAGTTGCCAGCAGAAGAAACCCCAAATACAGTCATGACTCAAGAATCAGCCTTCTGTCAGGGAAAAAAGATTACTGCTAGCAACAATGCAACTTATAGACAACTCTCACATTCCATTTACTTTGGTAAATGATACTACCCTCTATACCAGGCATAGGCAAACTCGGCCCTCCAGATGTTTTGGGACTACAACTCCCATCATCCCTGACCACTGGTCCTGTTAGCTAGGGATGATGGGAGTTGTAGTCCCAATACATCTGGAGGGCCGAGTTTGCCTATGCCTGCTCTATATTCCTATGAAGAGTGCCATTGTGTACATTTGTTACCACTGGCAGAACAATTTCTGCTTTCACAGCTTTCCAGCTCCTCCACAACTCACACCTGTCCCTTGATGCAGCCACTGCTTTCCACCAGCACTTTTTGCAAAACAAACAAACAAAAGCCACTTTGCTCTGACAGCAGTGAAGCCAGAAAGGCCTGAGCTGCTTTGCATTCTCTTCTCAAATGACTGCAGCACCAGGTGTTGTGGATTGCATCTCCCATCAGCCTCAGCCTGCCTGGCCAATGGTCAGGAATGATGGGAGATGTGGTGAACACCTGGAGGGCACCATGTTGGTGACCCCCCGCTGCACACGTGCACATAGGTAGAAAACTGCTGTACACCAGATCAGAATTTGGTGATCTAGCCTGGTAGTGACAGCAGGTCTCCAGGGTCCCAGGCAAAGAGGCTTTTCCCACGACAGAGGGTCTGGAAACCAAGCCGTAGGAGAAATAGTTGAGGTCGTTTAGCCTGGAGAAGAGAAGAACAAGAGATGAAGATATAGCCATCTTCAGATACCTGAATAGTGGAGCAAGCTTGTTTTCAGGAGGATAGGACCTGAACCAATGGATCCAGTTTATGAGAAAGGAGATTCCAACTGAATATTAGGCATAACTTTCTGGTTGTAAAAGCTGATTGATAGTGGAACAGACTACTTTGGAAGGTTGTGGACACTTCACTGGAGCTTTTTAAACAGAGTTTGGACGGCCATCTGTCAAAGATTTCTTAGCCATGATTCCTACATTGCAAGAGGTTGGACTAGATTATCGTTGGGGGATCCCTTCTAACTTTACAATTCTATGCTCCTACCCTGTGCTCCCTGACTCTATAAACAGAAAAGGCAAAGAACAAAACCCAGGACCTTTTGCATGCAAAGCATATGCTTCACCACTAAGCTACAACCTTTCCCTCTTGGATGCAGGATGACACAGAGAGTGGCAACACTAGACACATAAAAGCACATTGGAGCTTCTCTCCCAGAATCTGTGCCACACATTATTTTGATTAATGCAATATGGAGTGCCAAAGATAATACAAAGTAGCCCATGTGCTGAAGATGGAACAGTTGAATTGCTTGAGTAAAAACACCCCAAGCCACCGCTGTGTCCTCCCCACACCCTCTTACCAGGTTATGGTCATACATACAAGTAGAATCTACTCCATCTCCTTCATTCTAATCAAGGATAACAACAACCCTGCCTGGGAGACCCTGCTCCATGTCATCACCTTACATGTCCCAATTACCACAGTTCATTTCATTGGTTCCTGACCTCCCGAGGCAAGGTCGCCCTCTCTCTGCTACAAAAACAACCACACACACACACACACACACACTTTCATCTCTCGCTTCCCACACAGGGAAAACTAGGAGCAGAAAAACCCATGCCACTTTTACAGACTGGAAGGAATGCAGAAAACCTGCATGTTTCAGGGACTGAACTAAATCTCCTTAACGGTGAACTCATCACCTCGGGAAGCAACACACACACACACACACACACGAAGAGAGAGGGTTCCCCAGGGAGCTTGTGCAGCCTGCGCCTCCCCTGCTTGCTGGGAGACACATTCGTAAGGAAGACGCTTCCACGAGCTCCCTCTTGAATGGCAAATCTGAATGACTATACCCTCCGCATGAATATTCATGAATTCCTCAAACTTTTTTGTCTGAGAGTGTCGAAGCTGACATCACAGCCCGGCAGAGCTGCCAGCAAAAATCCTTCTCTCCCCCCCCCCCCCGCCCCGCGCCGCCTTTCAGTTTCTTCCTTTGGGGGAGAGTGGGGAGTGGGGGAGGGAAAGGAGGGGGGATGCCTGGCTCCTTTCTTCTTCTTTTCTCCCCCTGTTCCAATTCAGAGCGACTTATTTTGGTTCCTTACCCTTTGGCTCGTCCATCACTGCCTCCTGTGCCCACTTCCCGCTCCCCTCTCTCTCCTCTCCAGCCTCCTTTGCTCAGCTTCGGTTGGCTCTGCGAGGGGCACATTCAGCGGGGCTATTTAACGGTCCAGCACTGTGGGTGGGAGGGGTTAGCTTAACTCCGCATGACTCAGAAGGAACCTAGAAGCAGGTCAGTGTTGTGCTGTGCACTCACACACAGTTAAGGCACACACACACAGAGAGAGAGATATCTCAGGGTTGCAGCCTGCTCTAGTCCCCCAGGGTCTCAAGTGCCACACACCCCTTTTTGTTGGCAGCTGAGGTGCCTTTTATCCAAATACTAGCACCGCTTTGCCTCCCCAACTTGGAGAGTTGCAACCAGGGGCAGATGTATATCTATCTCCCCGTGGCCGGTCCTTTCCCGGGAGAACAGTGACTTTGCTGTGTACAAAACAATGACTTGCCTGCCTCTGAAGTTGACTAGTACTCAAGAGGTGGTACAGGAGTGGGAGACGTGTTCATGGCCAGGCCTCCTGGCCTCCCCCAATCCTACTAGCTTCTAGGTCATGGGGGTAGCGGGGGGGGGGGCAGGAGGACAAGGGGGCAGCTCTCCCCCCCCCCCAGATCAAGTAAATCAATAAAAATACTTAGCTAACTGAGGTTCTGCTCCCCCCCCCACATAAAGCCTGCCCACCCCCATAACATAAATCATAGCTACGCCCATGTTCCAGGCTGATAAATATTGCCGTCGATTTATTACCTTTATTTATCCCCCACCTTTCAGGATACAACCCACCCCCGCTGACTTAATAAGTAACACATAGCAAGGTAACAAGTAACAAGTTAAGTAACGAGGCTGCTTAACAAGTAACATTTTCAAATAACAAAGCTCACGAACAATATTAACACATAAATGTAGCATGTGCAAATGTAGCCCATGCTTAGTGGCCCTCCACCCAGAACACCACCTCCATCCTGGTTTATATCAAATGGAGGTTTATTCGCCATAATTATTTTTAAAAAAAATAAAAACAACAACAAAACCCTTATTTTCATTTGATTAAATTGTTTGAGATAAAAATTGCCTATAGTACAGGAAGGCACTATAGAAATGAAATATAGGATCAGATGCAGAGTGGTGGTGGTGGGGGTACTACAAAGAGTCTCATGGCATCTGAAAGACTTATCATACTTGCAATGGCATAAGGTTGCAGCCCACTTCATCAAACACATTCATTTATATCCTGAGTTGCAGGTATGTCTGCATTGGGTGTGTGCATAGACAGTGAGATCAGAAGGAAAGGAAATGCCAAAAGGTACAGCTGCCGATAATTACGTTATCAACAGTTGTTGATGACAACACAGACATCCTGGCATTGGCGAGCTAATCAACATATGTTGCATGGATTGTTGTTGTTGTTTTTTAAAAAATCCTTTGTCCTGATTTGTTCTACAAGTGATAGCATTGAACTTCTGGATTGTAATTCAGAAGTTTCACATTGCAGTCTCCCTTTGAAGTTAATTTGTTGCCCAATGAACACTTTAAGTTCAGCTATAGGTGTGTCCCGGGAGGTTCAAATATACACCCACTAATTTTTGTATACACTATATATCGGTAGCATGAAATTTCCGATGTCAAAGTTTTAAAAAATGTGTTTGCTTCAGTGTGTGTCCCAAAACTGTGTTTCGAGTCAAGTTGGCACAGTGTTGTACACATCATTATGCTCTGATGTGGTTCCATCCCCACCAGCCTTCCACCCACCCACCCACCCCACCTCCTATTGGTGAAGCTTTCATCCCTCCAACTCTGCCCCACTAGAAACTATCTTTCTGTGTCTGCCATCTGTAGCCATGGGATTTACTCCCAGGTAAGACAAGAAAAGTCTAAGTGAACACACAACAAAAGTAAAGTTTAAGCTCATTCTTAGCATTTATAGCCCCTCTTTTGACCTACAGACAACTTTCCCACTGTTGTTGTTGTTTAGTCGTTTAGTCATGTCCGACTCTTCGTGACCCCATGGACCAGAACACGCCAGGCACTCCTGTCTTCCACTGCCTCCCGCAGTTTGGCCAAACTCATGTTAGTAGCTTCGAGAACACTGTCCAACCATCTCATCCTCTGTCGTCCCCTTCTCCTTGTGCCCTCCATCTTTCCCAACATCAGGGTCTTTTCCAGGGAGTCTTCTCTTCTCATGAAGTGGCCAAAGTATTGGAGCCTCAGCTTCAGGATCTGTCCTTCCAGGGAGCACTCAGGGCTCATTTCTTTAAGAATGGATAGGTTTGATCTTCTTGCTGTCCATGGGACTCTCAAGAGCCTCCTCCAGCACCATAATTCAAAAGCATCAATTCTTCGGCGATCAGTCTTTAATTCCTCCTCACTTTCTGCCATCAAGGTTGTGTCATCAGCATATCTGAGGTTGTTGATCTTTCTTCCAGCAATTTTAATTCCGGCTTACCCACTACCACCTTTTAAAAAGCCAGCAATCTATTTTTTTCCTCTGGTGAGCGGTGGCTGGTGCTATTGATGTGCTCTTGTGCAGAATGGGGTGTTGTTATTGGCAAGAGAGGCCTGGAGGGAGGGAGCTGCTTGGAAGCCCCACGGAATCCAATAGGACATGGTACTTCTCAGCAAACATGGTTTAAAAGGCAGTCTTAGTTCTGAAGCAACAGAATTAGGACAAGATGGCAGGCAGTGGGGGTGGATGGAAAGTGGGGTGCTCCTTTGTGATACCCCACCTGATATTTTCCATGTATGACTACCCCAATAAACATTTTCACTGTATAATACCTCCTGGAATTCACCACACATTGTAAAATAAGTCAGAGTGAAGCTGGCTTGAGGAAGAAACTGCATCAAAGTGCAATATTTTATATGCTGGTCTACAACCGTAATAAAGATTTGTTGTTGTTGCTGCTGCTACTGCTGCAGTATTTTAGGAAAATGAACTACGAGATGTTTGGAGATTGAGGGTAACATCTATTGTACAATGTGTACATGCATTTAGCATTCTATGAATGAGCCTCATGCTCATGATCTACTCTCCTCCTCTGCTATGACTGTTAGGAGATTCAGGAGTTTTGCTACTATTTTCAGCCAGCTATGGTTTGTCATAGGTAAACCCAGATAAACTGTGGTTAGTTTTAACTATGGTTTAAATAAACTACCCAACGTCAATGGCTTTCCTAAACCATTGTTAAGATTAACCATAGTTATGAGCCTTGCACATAACAAACCACATCTACAATTAGTTGAAAATGGAAGGAAAAACTTGCGATTTTTCCTTATGCCTGCCCCAGAAGAGAGGAGAGCACACAAGCCTATGGCTCATGTACATAATACTAAGCTAAAACATGTGTGATTCAGGCAGTTGTTTTCTTACTCTTTGCCTCAGTTTCACTTCTTTAAAATCTTACATAGTCGTGAATGGCCGGATATCACCATCTTTAGTTTAAATTCTCTTCTTACAAAGAACAATACAGGAGTCACATGCCCTGTCCTATTCAATTGACATTCTAGCCTCAGGAAACAGTGGTTTATTCCACTGTAGGTTCAGAGCACACAAAAGTGTGTGTGGGGGGGGATATGCTATTTCCCACATGAGAGGGTAGAGTTGTGATGAGTCAGCTTCACTTCAGGTCGCATGGGTGACATTCATTTGTGGACATGTGGTAAGCAGAAAATGAACACTGCTCGGCTTGCTAAGCCTTTTCCACAGGTTATGCAGTCAATTGTTTATTTGCTCACAAGGTTTTTAAACCACAAGCCGTCTGCTTCTGCTTGCAAGAAGCTGGCTAATTAGGGGCTTTTCTGCATGGTTAGGTTTTTATCTGTTAAAACTGTAGCTGCTTTTATTTGTACTGCACAGTTCATACACCTGGTATTGGGTACTGCTAGGCTTACTCAGGAGTCTTTGCTGAGGTACATTGTAAAAAGCATTTTTGGTGATCCCAAGTACAATATGTTTCCATGTGAGCTACAGAAGCAGCTCTTTTGGGCTAATTCTCAACATTATTATTATTATTATTATTATTATTATTATTATTATTATTATTATTAGAAAAAAGAAGTGTCATTTTCCATCCCAGTACAAGGAGATACTGATTTGAGAGCTGAAGCACAAGTGGCTACACATCTTTGGACTGGCAAGCAACTGCCAGGAGTTCTGATCCCTACAGTTGCATGGCATCATGAGGAAACAATGTCATCCTGTAGTTCCTCAAAAACTATTATAGTTAGAAGAGGAAAATGAGGAAGTATAATTAAAGTATATTTTCCTAACATTGGGAAAGCTCCTCAATGTCGCATTCCTGCTTTAAATTTTGTTATCTTACACTTAGATTTAGGAAATATGGCTGGAGTCTAAGGAATGGGCAGGAGCAGGGATATGGTAAAGGTAAAGGTAAAGGGACCCCTGACCATTAGGTCCAGTCGTGGACGACTCTGGGGTTGCGGCACTCATCTCGCTTTACTGGCCGATGGAGTCGGCGTACAGCTTCTGGGTCATGTGGCCAGCATGACTAAGCTGCTTCTGGCGAATCAGAGCAGCACACGGAAACACCATTTACCTTCCCGCTGGAGCAATACCTATTTATCTACTTGCACATTTACATGCTTTTGAACTGCTAGGATGGCAGGAGCTGGGACTGAACAATGGGAGCTCACCCTGTCGCGGGGATTCGAGCCGCCGACCTTCTAATCGGCAAGCCCTAGGCTCTGTGGTTTAACCCACAGCACCACCCGTGTGGTACCAGGAGACAAATGCAAAGTTTGTGGGCCAGGTCATTCCCAGTTCACTAATAAAAAAGCAGTCATGCAGTATGAGGCCAAACTACAGATGGTCAAATTCTCTTCTGGTTTTATTTCTGGATTTTCTCTATTAGTTTTTATCCTATCCAGAATCCTAGATATTTTAGTCTGGTTATAATTTAAATGTTTGGTCCTTTGTTGGATTTTTGCTACAAATGTAGTCTTTGCTGCAGGATCCACGATCCCTTACCGTATAAATTGGAATTCCATCTTTCTCACAGTTAAATGAAAGCTTTTCTCTTTAGGCAGTCACATATTTTACAGAAACTACAGGCAATACAGTTTTTCAAAAACTTGCCCCACAACTTGTAGTCTCTTGAGACTAATCCAATCAAGATTGGCTAGATAGGTAACAGACAGCAATTCTATGCAGCTACCTAAGTGTAAGTCTCATTGAACTTAATGGGATTTACTACTGAGTAGGTATGTAAATGATTGCAGCCTTCACTGACTAAGCACAAAATATTTTCCCCTTACCAGAAACCCCATATGCTGAATCATCACATTTGGGTTTTTCCTGCTAGTATCCCCCCAGACGAGTGGCAACATCAACTCATGTTTTTTTAAACAGTTCTCTGGTTTCTAATTGACTTTACTGCACTATCGCTCTTGTTACAGCTGACTGTACAAGAAGAAGAAGAAGAGGAGTTTGGATTTGATATTCCGCTTTTCACTACCCGAAGGAGTCTCAAAGCGGCTAACATTCTCCTTTCCCTTCCTCCCCCACAACAAACACTCTGTGAGGTGAGTGGGGCTGAGAGACTTCAGAGAAGTGTGACTAGCCCAAGGTCACCCAGCAGCTGCATGTGGAGGAGTGGAGACGTGAACCGGTTCCCCAGATAACGAGTCTACCGCTCTTAACCACTACACCACACAAGGACGGTTTAAAGCTGAACTTGCACAGGGACTTGCCACATGCCCTGTTGAGGCATTGCCATGCCTTTCCCAACTTCCTTATGCTAAAAGGCATGCCTTAAATAAAAGAAACACAGAGCAGCACTACTTTCTAGGGAGAACAAAATCGAAAATTCTTTCTAGTAGCACCTTAGAGACCAACTGAGTTTGTTCCTGGTATGAGCTTTCGTGTGCGTGTATCTGAAGAAGTGTGCATGCACACGAAAGCTCATACCAGGAACAAACTCAGTTGGTCTCTAAGGTGCTACTAGAAAGAATTTTCGATTTTGTTTTGACTATGGCAGACCAACACGGCTACCCACCTGTTTCTAGGGAGAAATATTTCTCTCTAAATAGTGCCACAGGCAATGTATTAGAACATAAAGGGACTTTTCACGGCGTCTCAGTTTGTAATGTATTTTAAAAGCCCCAGATACACCAGTGATCTGTGCCAGTGAGACTTGAGCTTGGCGTTCTAAATATGAGCCTGTATATAACTCAGGTAGTGTGGAATCCATTAGGGTCGCCTCTAGACCGCCAATATTTTGCAGGGGTGATTTAATAGCATACTGGCTATTTGGATTTACACAATTAAAGTGGAGTAAAGTGCTCCAGCACAACAAATTCGCTTAAAAAAACAAGACCAAAACTGAACTTTGCGGTTCAGAAAGTGCCTGGGAAATGCACTCAAAAAAGTGTGGGATAAACAGCTGCTTAACAGGAAGATGCATAGCCACTGTGCGGGCAAGTTAGGATGAATGCTCAATAAACATATTGTCAGGAGTAGACCTATGATCTCTAGACCCACCATTCTAATGTGGCTTCTTCTCTCTGGGGTCATTTTACAAGTGGAGAAGGGTTTTGTTTTGTTTTTGGTCTGAACATTAAGAGGAGGAAAGAGATTACCCTCCTAGAACATTAAAATACATGAAAACCTCAACACTGGGCCTATAGATAGTTAGGTGAATGTGCTATGGCCAGCTTGCTTCTTCAAAAAATGCTTTTGATTTGTTTAGGGGTGTTTGTCAAAGGCAGAAAACATTAAATATTTCTGCAAAACTTTGAAAAACTGATCACCATCCACTTTGAATTCTAATAACTGCAGAGACAACTGTAGAGGGTGTTTTAAAATAATGAAGAGGAAATCGGGTGCGGGGTCAATATATGCTCAGTGTCTGGGCAAATAATTAGATCTGGAAGCAAGAAGTGAAAGTCTGACAAATTGCCTGCCAGGCTTCTTTTGCTGAGGCAGCATAAAGTTATCACAGAGCTTCCTGTTTCCAGCTAGTGACAATCTTACCATTGCCGAAGGCTAAAGTCAACAAAGCTCCACCATCGTAATTGGCACCAAGACAGAAGTTGCTGTGTTGGGATCTAGAGTGTGGGCTCGTCCACCCTTCTGCTTACCCCATGCTTTCTAGGCATGGGTCCGAGCAGTTCTGCATTTGCCCCACAGCTTTCCCCTGGAAAACACGCTTTTCACCACTGCAGAGGAACAAATGGCAATCTGCAGAAAACCTGATTCCTATTTGTTCAGAGGTAAAGAGCAGGTTTTACCAGGGGAAAGTGGCAGGGCAAAAAGAAGGGGTGGGGGACAAGCCCCTGGTGTTTAACAAAATATTGCCAGTAAGGAAGGATGCAATGCAAGGGATCATGAAAATCAGTGAGTTGCTAGAAAGTGGGAATTGGATCTGGGAGCCTTCGTAAATGTTCTCCATTTAAATTAGGGTTTCCCAAACTTGGGTCTCCAGCTGTTGTTAGACTACAACTCTCATCACCCCTAGCTAGCATAACCAGTGGTCAGGGATGATGGCAATTGTAGTCCAAAAACAGCTGGTGACCCAAGTTTGGGAAACCCTGGTTTAAATTGATGGGCACAGAGGAATTTAATAAGCTATTTCTTATTAAATATACAATAGGTCCTCTTTCTCCTTTAGATACTTTCATCCTCTGCTGCTACCCGTGCCTCCAGCTTGGGTCTAGTCTTCTAAACTACATATGGGAGAGGTACCCTTAGAGTATACTCACATTTATCCTTATAGCCTTGGACTAATTGAGAAGCCTTTGATAAGTCACCACCTCCAATCTTTAGTTTCACCAGGGTTAGAATTAGCAACTCATGTATGCACTAGTCCAGGCATAGGCAAACTCACCCCTCCCATCATCCCTAGCTAACAGGACCAATGGCCAGGGATGATGGGAATTGTAGTCCCTAAACATCTGGAGGGCCGAGTTTGCCTATGCCTGCACAGTGCACTAGTCTGTGTGGTAAGCCACTGGGGCTTCAGGATGGACAGTAAAGGGTCCCTAACCACCTGATCTGTAAGGGCAATTAACTCTCCCAGGTAAGGCTGGAACTTCTTCTGGACAACAAGTATCTACTGTGCTCGTGGACCTCAGATTCCTGGTTCCCATATACAGCACAGTGGCTGCTGATGCAGTGGTGCAGTCAAGACAGGATTTGGGACAGAAGCCCAGGGCCTTACTCAGCAGAATGAGACTGAGTAGGGCCCCCTCCAATGCAGCAAGGTTGGCTTACCAAATTTTGAGATTGGTCATTAGCACCTTTCAGTAATCCTGAAAAATCAGAGAGGTTTCTGATCTGCTCCTGAAAGACAGAACCATCAGGAGGGAATTGCAATTTGCGTACCTAAGGGGTGCTTGGACAGGTGGATCTCTACGAAACTGGGTTTTTGAAGATACATGGCATTTTATTCTCAGGGCCCTCTCTGCGCATACTTGCCACTGCAAAAGCATGTGAGATAGCTCTTTCCATCATGTCTCTTGACGATTAGCCAGTACCAAGACAACAACGTTCCAAATATTTATGTCTTATCTTCTTGTAGACAGAACATAGCAACAAATGATGAGGAACATCTTCCCAAACTGCCTCATCGTGATCCTCCAATCCTCCATGCAGAATTGTGGAGGGCTTCTGCTGGAAACAAAACATCAGGGCTTTATCCCTTTTTGTTTGTCTATGGAAGTATTTTCTTCTTTACATATACACAAACATTAAACAAACACATTCCACAAATGCTCACTGTTTCTGTATGTTAAAGTGCTTGGAAACATAAAAAGGGTGGAGGAGAAGAGCAATAAAGGGAGCAGGGAAGTGAGAAGGAAAATATATAGTGCAAAGCCAAGACATATTATATCTAAAATATATTTTGTTCCTCTTATACAGCATTGTGTCAAGCCATTGTTACCCCACGGTGCTGTCCAATACATTTGCCTGTACTTTCCTTATCACAAAAACTCTGATTTGGGGGAAAGTGAGTTTATTGCAGAAGACCTCCAAGTCAACTGTAATGGCAAAACCAGAATTGGCTGGTATCAAGATGGAATCAAAGCTTAAAATAGCATCAGTCTGGAAACAGTCCTTGTGTTATGTATTCAGTGGTCTGTGTTTGCCTGCACTTGAGACTGGACTAAGAATTTTGAGCTCCTGTATTCTGTTCCAACACATGATGTCCAATCACAGAACATTTCAGGATTTGGGCTGCTGCCATTGGCCCTTGAACTCTGAGTCGTGATTTGCAGCTTGGAGGTTTAGGCAGCCAATCACGTTGGGAGTGGGAGTGGCCCAGGCTTTCAGGAATGTATATAAGCAGTTGCTTTGCCTGTTTCCCAGTTATGTAGTTCAATAAAGGTTCTTGCTGTGTCTTGCCTCATGGAACCCACTTACACTTCTCTGGCAACGAAGATGGGATGCGAGGCTAGGTATGCAGCCCTGGCTAGCTTCCACAAGCTGAAATTACTGCTGGGGAACTGTTGCCTCAGCTGAGCTGAAATCACTGACTGCAGCCACAAGGCAGGTCACACAGGGAGGACATCATGATCACCCGGGGCCACATCGCTTCACTTTGCTTATTTGTTTTCTTATATTTCTATCCTTTTTTCTTCTATCATGGATCTTGAGGCACTATACATATCGTTTCTGGGTGGCCACTCATCTAGCCAGACCCAGACCTGCTTAACTTCAGCAAGATGGCAGTATCATATGATAAATTGCCATCGTGCCAATTTGGGAAAGTTGCATCTAGTGTTAAGTCCTTCAAACAAGATAAGTTAATTCTCTAATAATCTAATGTCAGAAAACCCAAATTTGTATCAGAGTGTGAAGGGAAAGGTTTTCCTGCTGTCTTCAGCTGAGTAATACGCTGCACAATTATAACAAGGAAAGGATCGAATACAAACTATCTGCCTAGGATGAACCAAATTGTTATTGGCTGATTTAATGATAACAAATTCTTGTTATTTTACAGCAAAGTTCTTGGAACCTTGTCCTTGCCAGCTACCCATAAGAAAAGGCCCATTGCAAACATTTCCAGAATTGCCCGCCTATGTATTTGTGAAGTATGGGGAAATTTCAGTTGCAGGGTCTGGGATATTATGAATGAATTGTGATCACCTTTATTATTGTGCCTTTTAAAACTGGTATGTGCATTCTGTGTGTTGCACAGAAAGACCTAAAAATCCTTATTGAATTTTGTGGTCACATAAGATTTTTGGGATGAAGGCAGATAGATCTCTAAGAATATAAATTAGACAAGGAAGAATATTCATTTTAACAACATTGGCTTTCTTTCATGAATGACTTCATTGTTTTCCACCATGCCAGGTCTAGAGTGGTTTGTTGTGTGGTTTGACATTGTTTGCACTTAACTGTGTTATTATTTTAGTTACTTATTAAATTTCCATACTGCCCTTCACCTGAGGACCACAGGGTGGTTTACAATATAAAAACACAAAAATATGTAACATAGTAACAAACAGAAACAACCACTCACCCCCACCCCACCCCCGGCCATGGATTGTTTAATTAGCCAAAGGCCTGGGAGAAGAGGAGTGTTTTTGCATTACAACTAAAAATATGCAATGAATGTGCCTGGTAAGCCTCCCTGGGAAGACCGTTCTTCAAGCAGGGAGTCACTGCAGAAAAGGCTTGCTCTTGTGTTGTCACCCTCCAGACCTCCCATGGAAGAGGCATACAAACAAGGGCCTCAGATGAAAGCTGGTAGTAAGCTGGTTAGTAAGCAAAAGTCAACCTTCTCTGTAGTTGTCTTGTTCTTGGAGAGAGATAGTTAGAAAGAAAAAGGCCAGAGTTGAGATTTAAGGTGTGTGTGAAGGAGAAGTTGGAGTCAGGCAGAAACCAGAGACAGAGACACATAAATTATTTCTTTCTGAATCCAAGGTTGCGGCTATGGAAGAAGTTGCGAGCCCTTCAATCATAGGCTCAGATTGTATATATGTGTAAATAAACCATAAATACTGAAGACACCACTGTCTCCACTGTCCCTCATTCTGAGGAAATCAAACCCTTGGTGAGAGCCTAGAACCCCTGGAATTTTGCAACACTCAGAGATTGAGGTGGCATGCAACACTATAAGGTAGCTTTCTGAGAGCGAAATGAGATGTTCCAATATTAATTAAAAAGGAACATTGAAAAGAGGACAGTCTTAACCATGTTTCACACTGCATGTGGATCTAGAAAGTATTTTAAATTCTGGAGGGACATTCTGAAGTTTGATCAAGACAATTATTTTGGAAAGTCAAAGTGGTGAAGGACAGTGAATAAGAGTTCTGACGTGTGTGTGTGTGTGTATATGGTCAGATATCTTTTCTGCATGTTAACTACATGTCAATGCTTTCCTAATCAGGTGCTAGGAAGGTCTGTTAAGAATTTTTGTAATTATGGGTGCTTATTTTGCAATAGTTGCCTTAGCAAACATTAACACGGAAAGCTCAAGATGCACAAATTCAGTTTTAAAATTATACTTTGGCTGCTGCAGGATGAGACTGTATACAGACTCTCTACTCTGTATACAGAACACAATTTCACAAATGAGAGTAGCCTTACTCTTCAGTTCATGATGTTTGCACATTTTCTGAAATCCACCCACTCATTTCGCAGAAGTAGAATAGAACAGCCTGTACACTTGTATGGGTCTGGTTTTGGTGACCCCTAGTGGTGCTGATGCAGGAAGACAAAGCCACACAAGTTTTGTCAAATCAAATGATAGACAGACAGACAGACAATCTCTATCTTATATATAAAACAGCACATTAGTGACTGCATCCTGCATTCAGAATAGGGTCACACACATACCATTTTCTGGATTTGTATTGTGTGTTCCTGGTCAGTAATAGCTGCTGCACAACATGATGCTATAGTCTCCCTCCCCCAGTTAAAAGGAATTTCTAATGTATCCGTTCAGGATTTGTAGCAAAAAGCATGGGGTGGAACAAATCACACGGGCTATAAATGGAACGTTCAAGGTGATGCCCAAGCCTTATAACGAGAGCTCTGGATAACTGAGCACGTGCAGAATTAACACCCCATATCCCTCTTTTGCAGATCTAGAGAGAGAGAGATTCTCCCTATTTGAAGTTGACTCAGGCATACTAATCATGTCCCAGATCAGCATCGCCCCGCTTGCAATTAATCCCCCCACCCCCCGCTTTGAACCTGGTCCCGTTTTCAAACCAGAATAGTCTCAGGCCCTCCTTCCCCATTCTAACCAGTTTGCCTGCTGCTCCCTGCTGGCGAATTACAAAAGCGTACAAATTCATACACACTATCGGGGTGCCACTTGTATAAAATATTGGGGGAGCCCAAGTAAGTCTCACCCCGCATAATCAATCACATGACGCAGCACACGCACACTATGTGAATGGCAATGCCCATCAACTAGGTGGAGGGGCTGCTCCTCAAATATTTTATGGGGGGGGGGCTGAAGGGACCTCGGGCTCCTAGGAGTTGGCTCCTATGCACACTATACTGTACATTCACCCCCAAAGTAGTTAACCCATCACAATACACTCCACCATCATCAACAAAGTACAGTTTCCAAGATTATTCGCCGGAGGGACGGTGGGGGGGGGGGGTCCGTGCTTTAAATGTAACTCCCAGCCAGATCAATCTCAAAGTTGCAGCGGGAAACGGCTGGCTAATACAGTATTCTTCCCAGACCAGCAAATTTAACTGCTGGCCCGCATCAGCCCCTACAAAGATACATGATCCCTCGGCTATGCCTTCCTATTCCCTCTAGCCCCAAGACATAAGGAAGAGAAGAGTAGGTCTTTTTCGTCTCCGCAAAAGCTCTTAACTACCCATATACAAAAGAAAGTTATTCTCCGGCTACGAAATTCCCGAATTTGGATCTGTAGGGGCACAACTGAGCTTAGAACTGAATTTTACGATAAATGTAATGGGGCAGCAGGAGGTGTCATCCACCTCGTACGCGTTAAGGTGGTAACAGAGACTTCACGCTTTTTCTAACTCGGGTCTTATTGCGTGTGAAAAATGCATATATATTTTTTGAAGTTTGCAAACATCGTACAAGCTGAAGAGGTTTTTTTTACAGGGGATTTTTGGCGGGAAACGCAAACCAACATCGGCATCACCTCTGCAATCTTAACAATGGACTGCAATACCACAACCCCGCCCCAAACCAGCGACGTAAGCTGTGTTGATATTGTATGGGCTATTAAGAGAAAATAAAAAAACCCGCTTACTGTTTGTTTGTTTGTTTTTGGCCAAATAAAAAGTAATAGAGTTTCAGAATAATATAGTAACAGCATACCAAATTACAATCTTGGTTCACTAAATATCAGATGCTATTAAATATCCTAATCATTACCAAAGAGTGAGAAGTTGGAGGGATCCCTCCCTGTTAATATATTCCAATAAGGGAAACAAATCGGCTATTTTTTATATTTTTTTAAAAAAACTTTTAAAAAACATATATTCATAGGTTAACCCTGAGCTAGAAAATTAATTGCTGCCTTTTGTTTGCTGTTTCCCAATCACAGCTACAGTAAAATTCAGCAAACAATTATCTACAAACTTCGGAGACTGCGCTTTCACTCCTCTCACTTCCTACTTCTATGGTTTTACCGTTACGGATACACGGAAGCGGCTGAGGTTGACGTACTTCTTTTGCGCATATACGTCATGAACGTGCGACTACCGTTCCTTAGCAACGGGGCGATGCGTCCGCTATGGCCGCCGAAAAGCCGGTACTCTTGTTGCTGCTGCTGTTGTCGGTCGCGGCGTCGGGGAAGGCGAAGCCCCGGGATGAAAACAGCACTCTAGAAGCAGAGGAAGCGCCCACGAATGAGACGAGCCCCACTGAGGCGCCCACCCGTGAGGTGGCCGAAGTCCTGAGGAAAGAGAGACTCGAACCCAGAGCTGGTGAGGGAGGGAAAGGCTGAGGGTGATCCGGGGCAGCGGGTTCCCTAAAGGCAATATGTGATTAACCCTCCGCCCCGCCATCCCCGTTTAGGCGATACTTTACCGAGTCCGTTTCTCAATTCACCGCCTCTCCTTGCCGCCTCCAGTTCTAACTTTCTCTGTCCCCCACAGGCACTTCTTCGTCCATCTGCCCCTGTGACCTGCACCCAGGCTTCTGCGACCTCAACTGCTGCTGTGATTCAAGCTGTGGCTCAGATTGTAGCACGGGGGGCCCTGAATGTCCCTTCTCTTTTTGTCTTCCAGGCAGCACCAGGTGAAATGCATCGGCACAATTTTCTCTTCACATTGTGTTAAGACATGGGGGTGGCCTGGGATCTGAATGAGTCTGCTAGCTTCATTCAGCCAGGGTGCTTGGTGGTGGCAGTGGTCAGATCCATGAGTACTGTTTGAGTGGATAGGAGATTTGCACCCCTATGCTGGAGAATTCCGACAGGAGCAATGAACACTTTAGTGAAAGAGTAAGAATGTAAGTTTTAGTATGTTCTGCCCTGAAGGTCTCTATGTGTCGTCTAAGAAAAAGGCATGAGTATGTCCAACTGGTTTGTAGACAACTTGCATGCAGAGTTACAGGGAAAGGTTAAGTGAGAGTACCCCTTTCTCTTGTGTCCTATAAAGATGTGGGAAGGGGAAAGGCATCTTTTTCTGAGCTACTAATATTGCTGCCTTTGCTTTTTTTTTTTTTACAAATGTTGAGGGCAGGCTAGTAGTTTAGAAGTAAAGCACATGTGCTGCATGTCTCAAATTGAAGCCATGGTATCTCTGAATAACAAAATCTCAGGTAGCTGGGCTAGGAAAGACCTCTGCATTAGTGTTGAAGTTCCATCACCATTCAATATAGATATTATTTGTCAATGATGGTAGCAACCAGCTCCAGAGCTGTCCCAGCTCACTTGGTCAACAGAGTACAGGATTGCTTATAGTTGCCTATGTGGGGGATAGGGATACTGCTAGCCAAATTCCAAGTCTCATGCCTGACAGCTTCAGCCAGTCACCCTGCTTGACCTCCCAGGCACTTCAAACCAGTAGCATAGATCAAATGATCCGGGGGGTGCGCAAACTTTGAGTGTGTCCAGAAACTAATATAGCTTAAAAACCTAATTAGGTAATTCATTTTAAAGGAATTATTTTTAAAAGAGAAAGGGGGGGGAGCAAGCAAGCAAGTATGCACAATCACAACAATAATAAAATAATCCTATACTAGGCATACTTAACATAGTAAAATTTGCCCTTATGGTGACCTCTGATGCTGATAGCCTCTCAAGTTGGTTACAGGATGGATGACAAACTAATGCAGGTACCATATAAATAATAATAATATCTTTAATACGGTCAAAGACCAGAGAACAATTTGTAAAAGTATGATATTGTAAATTGTATCATGCTACAAATAGAAATAAAAATGCGGGCCAATTCACGGAATTGGTGCTTACATTTAAAACCAAGTTTTAGCCTTTTAAGGTTTTAAAATTTAAATTCATAAGTCTCTACTGTCTATTATCGTTCCATCGGGGTTAAAATTTGAACTCCGTTGCTGACATCACTGCTCGTCTTAATCTTGTCACAATGTGACAGTACTTTGCCACAGGCCTGATAATTTTGGGATCCTTATTATCTAGGAGGTGTCTGGTATAGGTATCATCTGTGCTACCAGGTAATTTCCTCAGAATTGGTTTGATCAGTTCTTTTCTTGAGTCTCGATATAATGTGTAGAATAACATGCCCGATGGCTTCGATCTTATTGCTATTACAGGGACATAATCTTTGTTCGATCGGTATCTTGTTGTATCTTCCCTCTAAAAGAGCTGAAGGGAGAGCGTTAAAGCGAGCCCTGGAGAATGCCCATCGGTGTTTGGTGTTGTCTAGTATTTTAAGATAGTTTGCTAGATGGGGCCTTTGAGAATTATACAGGGGTTTATAGATTGAGGTACCATATCAATATGCACAGTGTCTTATATTCAGATGGTTTTGAGTGACAGATTGCTAGGCCAGCCAATTGCTAGGCAAGTGCTTCAGGAAACGTATTATTGAATTGTGTTTGCTTAAATAACACTCCTGTGGTGTGGTTTTGTGTGCTTTTGTTTTCTTATTAGGGCTGTGAGTCAGGCGTGCTTGGAAAAATCCACAATTTTCCAAAATAACACCCCTTACCGTACTGATGTCCTTCCTGGTCCTGGTGGATGTGTATTGCTGTTCTGTGTGGAGCTAAATGATCGTAAGTTTAGATCAGTATCCAGGTTGCTATTCTGTTAGGTCAAGGTTCTTCTCTGAAGCTGATTTTAAAAATAGAAGTGCACATTGTACTTGCTAATTTGCATTTATATAGGGCAGATAATGATTATATACATATATATTCCCTTTTGGAACAAGGATAGAGGATTGCTTCATAAAAGCTGTTGCCAAGTGGGTTAGGCTCTGAGCCACTCTACCCACTTTGTTTCTGAACTGTCTACAATTCCCTTACTAATATTGAAGTTGCAATTATGTACACTCTTTGATTATCGACAGAGTGTTACACAAGGTGCTGTCTTCTTTTATCTACTCCCCAAGAGCCTTTTGCATGATTTTGTCATTATTCTGAGCAGCAGAGTTCCCCAGCGTTTGTGAATTGTACACCCAGTGCAATGAGTAAAAGGGAGCATCCTGTAGTAGCAGAGCAAGAAAATATTGTACTAGGATAATAAAACCTTTGATCCTGACGTCTGTTAAGATTGCAGTCATTCAGTATTTTTGTGCCCTCTAACAGAGAGTGGAGAAAAAAACTTTAACAAGCACCAAGTCCTATAGCTTGCCTTGAAAAATTCTTCCCTCTAGAAGGAGTTCATATTTGGTAGATTTGCAAAGGGGAATGAGATTTCATTTTAACACTGTGATGTTTCAGTTGCACTTATCCCCCCCCCCCCCCCCGCAATTCTACATATAGCAAAGCTGAACTATTTACAGCAGCCACAGGTGGTTACAAAAGTCAACTTTCCAGCACTTTCAGCGCAATATGGAGGGTCGTCTTTCAACTTGCCTGATCAAGTTCTGTCATCACCATCTGCCTTTTACCGGGTGAGTTAGCCTCAAGTTATCAAGGATTTTCTCTTGAGGTTTTCATGGTGAGAATGCTGCTTCTAGAAAATCTAGACAGAATATCTAGACAGAAGAAGTCAGGGTTAAGTTTCCCTTTTCAATCTCCATACTTCCTCTATGGATGAAGCCTTCCTAGTTACTTACAATAAGGTTCCAGGCTCAATTCTCAGCATATCCGGTTAGGGCTGGGAGAGGCTCCTTACTGAAACTGTCTATGTGGACAATACTGAACTAGCTGGACCAGTTGTCTCATTCAGTATAAGGCAGCTTCCTGTGTTCTTAAGTTTATTTAAATACTCATCCTCATGCAGTAGAGTAGAAGATTATGGGCCTCTCTTGTGTGTACTTTGCTCTGAGTGATTCCTTTTCAGCTCTGGGTGGTATTATTTTGGGTAGTTTTTAATGTTTCATTATGTTTTTATATGTGTTGTAAGCGGCACAGAGTGGCTGGGACAACCCAGCCAGATGGGTGGGGTATAAATAATAAAATTCTTCTTCTTCAACAACTAAGCTTTACTCAGAGTAGACCTACTGGCATTAATCAACATAACTAAGTTAGGTTCATTCATTTCAGTGGGTCTACTTTGAATGAAACTTAGTTGAATAGCACCCTCTGTTTTCATTTCAGGTTGGGGATCCAATACAGACTTATTTTGCTGCATCATCTGTATTAAGTATACTCAAACAACCAGTGGGGATTGGAACCAGCCAACTTTGCATAGATGAGAATCCTGCTGGTGAGCACAGGAACTTCAGCAAAGTCCTGACATCTGTTAGTGGAGCTCCACAAACTTCATTGGAGTTTAGTGCTGAGTAATTGTTTTTAGCAGCTAATTAGTTTTTTGGCTTCCTGCTGTACAACGGCAAATATAAAGGAGTTCCTCTCTTTCTTGCTGCCTGACAAGTGGGGTGGTGGTGGTAGAGAGGGAATTAACAATAGAGTGCACAGGTTTTGTTTCAACCTGTGATATGATCAGCATTCCAGTCCAATATTCAACTTAGTATTATTTTGAAAGAGCCTTTTAGTATTGCCAGCCACATTTAAAACACTTAACTCTCCTGTGGTAAAGAAGCAGGTAATATAGTCTAAGATGGGCAAGATGGGTTCCAGAGGCAATGACTAAAGGGCCAAAGTCTGGTAGCATAATCCCAGGCCGTGGGTCAAACCAGACTACAGGAAAAGTGTAGCTAGTTGAGGTCTTCTTTGCTGAGGCAAGTTGCTCTGGACTGAGTTGCTGATGAACAGGTTAGGCTAGGGCTTTATAGGTCTCGGTGGACAGGAATTTGTGCTTGTGATCCACTGACTGAGTACTTAACTAGGCTTGGCCCTGCAACCCAGGCAATGCCTTGGAAGTACAGTGCTCAATCTGTCAGGCTTGCAGTTAATACAGTGTGTTGGTGGCACAGCCAGGTAATAAGATGTTGGAGCCTGGCTGTTGGGAGTTCTGAATTTAAGACATACACACACCATGGCACGTTACAGGTTGGATTTCCCTGTTGACTGTGTTTGTGTACATTAGGATGACATTTACTGCTTGTCCCTACCCCCTTATGTGACTTGTTAATTACTTAGGTTTCTTGGAGAGCAAAAACACAAGCTGCATTCGGATCCTTACTGACTTGACAAGCAGCTGCACTACTGACCCTGCACTGGATGCAGCTTCATATTACCGTGGCTTCAGTGTGCTGAAGGTAACTCTTTTTATTTTGCTATTTTGGTATAGTATTGGTTATCTTTCCTAATTCAAGTATGTTTACACATTTCCTAAGCACATTTGAGTCTTCTGCTTCCTTGCCAAATGAATAATAGGTTTTTAAATATTTGTTTTTGTTGTCGAATACCTTGAAATATTGGGGAAACAATTGATATTTCTGTTGGCCTACTATAGGCATAAAGAGTATTTGGGGCCTACAAATTAAGCGATTTTTCCTAAATAATCTCCAACAAAAATAAGAACCCCCACTTTAAAAAAAGCAACTGGAAACAAAAGCAAAACAATGGGATTTACAAGAAAGAGGTTTATTGATCAAACACATTTTTAACTCTACTTCAGGGAAATTCAGATATGCTACCTTTTTATTTCTTATGCTAAGAAATGGATGAGGTAGCACATCTGAATTTTGAATTACTGTTCTCTGAATTTCCCTGAAGAAGAACCAATAGGGTTCAAAAAATGTTGGATCAATAAACCTTTTTCTTGCCTATTCCTAAATAATGCCTCATCCCCAATAGATAAAAGAACACTGCAAAGAAGACACGACTGTAAGATTGGGATCAAAGGTTTGTAAATCATTATTTTGCACAGACACTAAAGTATAGCTGGCTTTTCGTTTTTCAGGTCCCAGTCAACATGACTATTTTCCAACCCATACAGGTGAGATTTTAGTTTGTTTTTGCCTAGTGATAATTTTGAAACACAATCTAGAAAATGGACTGGGAATTGTGGATCTAGCTATACACAAATAAATGAGTGTTGTAAAGATGTTAGTTTACGTGTATATGGTCTCAAGGGAATGCTTAAGTTTCCTGCTGCAAGTAGCAGAAGAGTTGTGAGGATTGTTTTTTGTGAAGTGGGTTGGAAGTTTTGAATGCCCCTGGTCTAAAATGACTGTGGATAGATTATGTGGGTGAAGATAAATATGATATAGGAACTGAAAATATCTTTCATGTCCCCAGGTCAACATCATCCCTGTTGCAGAGCCTGCATCTCCTTCACTAAGTGGTAGCACGTGCCACAGTGTTGTTTCTGAGGTATCAAGTGCTGTCCTCATTAGTAGAGGTGTGGGGAGGTGACCTGAGGCCTAAGTTCATACCTTGTCTTTCACTGACATGTATGTCATGCTTTTAGGTGAGCTATGAGGTGGAGTTCAATGGGATTCATGGAATTCAGAAAGTGTCTGTTCAATTCAAAGTTGCCAGTATATCTGGGGATCCAAGCGCCATACTGCAGCAGCGCTTTTCTCTTCATTTTGGGGTCAGTGTTTGTTCTTATATGCATTCTTGGACTGTGGGGTAAAGGGTTGGGCTGGGGCCATTGTGTGCAACTGGATCCTTTGATGTGTTATGAGCCCAAGGAGAATGGAACCCAGAGTCAGTATTCTACCATCATGGGCCTCAATGGTGGTGCTGTTGTGGAAGTGAGATGGCTACTTTGAAACACAAAACAGGCTTGCAAGTGTGGCTCCATATTTATTTCTTGGCCTTATGTGGTCAAAGAAAGGATTGAGTTTGTGCTGCAGAACAACTGTGATGGCATAGAAGTCGAGGTTCTTCTCAAGGCTGTCAAAGTCTCAGGCTGCTGCGCTGAAGAAGCATTTTCTAGGTCTGACATCAAGTTGGAGAAGTCTCCATCACTTTGATAAAAAGTGATGCAAATTTATTTTGGAGCTAGGGAAAGGAAGCTATCAGTGCTTTGAAATGGCATGCCAAACATTTCTAAATGGAGATAGGCCTTGCATGCTTTCAAAGGGGAAGGGTACAGTGTTTTGGAAACTTCTTTTGTCTAGTTGGTTAACACCAGCAGTTCTAAGAAGATTCTGTGTTTTTAGTGTTCAATCTGTACAGAATCTGTGCACTTCATCAAGTACACTTTTAGCTTTGCCTGTAATCTTAGATTCTGATCACCTCTTACACAAACTGTGGTGATGGAGTGGTAAACAGATTGGAAAGTATTTAAATTGGGGTTTTCCCCCTTCCATCTGCTAAATTTGTCGCTCACTTTGAGTACCTGTGAAGCAGTCACATAAACAACAGAGTAAAGCAGATGAATAGGCAACCAATTGCTTAAAATGGTATTAGTCTCATAAACTCACTTCCTGTAATACCAGTTATTTGTGTATACTGGTAAAAAAAAATGCTATGTCTGCCTGGTGACTTATTTTGGAGAGTGGAGTGCTGTGGTAGATATGCCCATAGCCTGAGCCCATGTGACTGATAAGAGTCATGAAGACAGTGCAGAGGAGATAGGTGTATGAATTTCTGGGCAAACTATACTCTTTCCCTCTGCATCAAACACAAACTACCGGTAATCATCCTCATTCTTTGCCTTTCCTTGCCACTTTTTCTCTTCTGCCTATGTCAGTAATTCTCCAATTGCTTAGAGAATGAAAGATGTGCCACAGATGCTGACTTTGCATACTTATTCATTGTCTAAAAGACATGTAGCCTTTCTATAAATCACACACACATATAAAAGGAAATAATGCTGCAAGTTGCTCATCTGTTAACTTTGACGTAATCATGACTAAAGCAAAACATGATGGCAACATAATTTCTTCTCTTGCTTTTCACTAGGGAAGAG
Source organism: Lacerta agilis (assembly GCF_009819535.1). Classification (NCBI taxonomy): domain Eukaryota; kingdom Metazoa; phylum Chordata; class Lepidosauria; order Squamata; family Lacertidae; genus Lacerta; species Lacerta agilis. Next base: position 55,944,970 of record NC_046316.1, read on the forward strand.
ACTTCTTGCAAATCTCTGCAAAACTGCTTCCACTGTTGTCCTGCAAATTGCTGCTTACATTTCTTGTTGCCTTATAACATCACATGGGAGCAGCTGCATCATGCAAGGATTCTTGCCTGGTGTTTTAGCCAGTGTTCTTTTGTGTTTCCGTTTCATTCACATGTCTGACAATGCCCCAAGATTATCTATAATCCACCACTGCAGTGTTGGGTCAGTGGATTCATGTGTGGTACTTCAATACACTATTACAGGATTTTAGTGTGTGAAACAGCACAACAAGGCCCCCTTTGTCTGGCATGAGTGGGCTCAGCTCCCACTTCTTTGGCATGTCAATCCTAACCATTAGGCCAGGTTTGAATTTTGTCCCTTACTAATAATTGTATTTCAAAGTATGTACAGATGATGGTATAATAAGGTTGATGTAATTTATTTTGTCTCTTGCAGAGTAGGAGCCCTTCTCTCACCAAACAGAGAAGTGGGAACCCTGGATATATTATAGGAGCACCACTAATAGTTCTGTATAATGGCACCCAGCAGCATGTATCCTTTCTGGCACTGTGTTTGATCTAGTATCTGTACCAGGAGCGTAGCCTTAGGTATTAGATGATTGTAGAGCTGTATAGAGGATTTTGACCTCACCCACTGTTCTTCATATCACTGCATATATTAATATGTATGTGAATGCCCTGTGAGAACCAATGTCCAGAATTAATGCTCTTGACATGAGTAACCACCTCCCACTTTTAACTTTTAAACAATGTATTACTTGATCCGCTGGTCTCAGATTTTATTAAAAAGCTGTAGGCTGGTGTGGTAATGTGTACAGTGGTGCCTCGCTAGACGAAAATAATTCGTTCTGCGAGTGTCTTCGTATAGCGAATTTTTCGTCTAGCGAAGCACCAAGAGAATAGCGGTTCTCGCAACGGAAAATTTCCCCCCCCCCCCGTCTTGCGAGGCAGCCCCATTGACTTTTTCGTCTTGCAGGGCAGCCTTCCGCTAGTGAATGCCTTTCGTCCAGCGAGCTTTTCGTCTAGCGAGGCATTCGTCTAGCGGGGCACCACTGTATATGCAGTTATATACTTCTTTGTTTATTCCTGTGCTTAGCATTTCAATTGTTTTCAGGTCTATGCAACATCCTTTTAAAAAAGGTTTTTGGATCCAATAGAAAGAACATGTGGAGGAGCCCAGCTGTTCAGTTAAGATGGTGCCATGGACCAATTATGGGTTATAAACAGCCTGTGAATGGTTCTTGGAGAGGAGGTGGTCTTTTAGATGTCCCACTATAATACCCAAGACTGAGCAACTGAGTATTCATTCTCTTTGCTGTTCATGTGCTGCATTTAATCAGCCCCACAACTGGGGGGAAATATGTTTATTTGGAGAATTGGCAAAAGTTTTGAGGTGTTCATGTTTAGCTGCCTTTTCATCATTTAGGTTAAAGTAGTAATCATTTAGCATTTTATTAAATTAAAACTGTTTGTCTTAAAATATTTCAAATTATTTATCAGTAGATGATATTCTCCAAACCTTTAGGATGAGAATGAGTTAAAATGTAAACAAATGATTGTGTACATATGTACATACCATATTGGAATTGTGTACATATGTACACACTTGGAGTTGCTTTCTATCCACAAGACCAAAGACAGTTTCTCTGGTTTCCATTGTATTCTAGTTTAGTTTCCTGACACCTCTCTCCTCAGATAACCATTTTACAGAATCAAGTTGATGGTCAGTGCTCAGCAACTGAAAGGTATAAAGTAAAGTTTAGAGAAAATGTGAGGACAGGCTGCCAGTTCAGGTAATATTCTTCATATTCTCTTGAATGTTTACACTCTTTGTACAGACTTGTATAGACAGCCAAATTTTGTAAATCAGAGCTGACTGTTCACTGCTTAGCACATAAACTAAGGAACTTGGCAAGGGATAATTTTAACTTCTCACCAAATGTACCTCCATTGAATAACTGATTTATACATGTTCCAGTTTAGTAATTCCTGAGAAGTAATGTAAAGGTAATGTGTTTCTGAATGGATGTTAAATTTCATTGACATGAGACCAATGGATGCTCCCTGTTTTGTCTGATTTCCAGTGTACCCTTCAAGCTGGAGGAAGCAAACTGTAGCCATTTCCAAGAGACACTATACCAAGCCTTCCAGGGAAAATACGACTCAGGCGGTTTGGCCATAACTGGCAATGCTGACCCAAACCGTCCAGGAGAGCGGACCAACATCTTCACCCAGGGGTGCAAAATGCAGGTAATATGCAGAGAGACAGAGTAGCTAGCTTTGTATCTGACATCCTATTGTAAGCTTTGCCACAGCACCTGAAGGATGAAAGGGCAACCATGTACCCTCTAGAAGAAACTTCCTTCTAACCGTGTCAAACTGGAGCACGTTGTGTTTTGCCAAGACCAGTGGCACATTCACAGGTCCCTACTGTATTCATATAGAACTTCCTTCAACTGGGCCATAAGTCTTTTGTCTCCTTTTGTTCCTCCCAATGAAAGGAGAGGTAGGTGTAGAAACATCATGTTCTGCATCCCCATGCAATTCTGACCACCTCTGAGATGTCACTCTCTTCATAAGAACACAAAAGAGCCTGTTAGATCAGGACAATGTCCCATCTAGTCCAGCATCCTCTTCTTACAGTGGCCAATCAGATTCAAGCAGGATTCCAGCACAAGGGCACTCTCCCCTCCTGTGGTTTCCAGCAACTGGTATTCAGAAGCATACTGCCTCCAACTGTGGAGGCAGAGCATAGCCATCATGTTTTGCTCCGTATTTGAGCACAGATTTAGCAGTAATTCTGAGCCTTCCCCTTTGCACTGTTGATTACTCAGCAGGATTACAGCTCTTTGGGAGTACTCTTATTTAATTTAGAATGTCACCCTTTCTTTCTAGGATGGACATTGTATGGTTCCCATTTCCCTGAAGATCCAAGTGATATGGGCCCACGTAGGCCTCCAGTCTAATCCACAAGCTCATATACTGGGAGCAAGATACCATTATCTCTGCAAATCTATGAAGGTCTGTCACAAATAATGTCTTAGGGCTGTTTTCTGTTTCTTTGGACCACTTCAGATGTAATGCAAAGTGTATGAGCTATAGTGAGTTCACACATTTAACCTCTTTTGTGCATCAGAGAAGATTGAAAGCTACATTCGATTTTAAACTAACCAGAGCTCACTGTTGCATCTAAACTCAGTGAATTCTGGTTTGTTTAAACTCTGAGTAGTTCAAACAAGCTAGCATCAAACAGTGGTTTATTATCCTGATTTGTTCACTACCTAGTGTTTGAACCTACCAGAGTTGCCCTATTTCAGGAACTTGCTTAGTTAAAAACTAGAAGTAGATGCTTCCTATAATCTTCTCTGACACATGCCAGAGGAGAAGGGGAGCCCAAGACTTAATGTTGTTTGTACACATAAAGCTAAACCAGGGGCCAGATCTTTCTCTCCCTCCCCACCCCGCAGGCCAACTTTGACAATTGGGCAGGACCACCTAAAGCAAGAGGGTGACCAAGCAAGATTGAATACCCCATGCATCAACTTATGCTTTGGGTAGTTCAGTCCTGCTTTCTGCAGGGATTAGCTGCACTAGTAGCTCATAGAACTGTAGAGTTGGAAGGGACCACGAGGATCATCTAGTCCAGCTCCCTGCAGTGCAGGAATCTTGCCCGACATGGGGCTCAAACACATGTCCCTGAGATTAAGAGTCTCATGCTCTACTGACTGAACTGTCTGATGTTTGGGGGCTGAATGAGGAGGCCTCGTGGGTCACACTTGGCCTGCAGGCTTTAGGTTCCCCACCCCTTGGCTGAACCATAGTTTAGCAATAAATCTGAACCAGCCCAATGAATTACAGTCGTCCCTTGGTTCTCAAACTTAATCCGTTCTGGAAGTCCGTTCCAAAACCAAAGCATTCCAAAACCAAGGCACGCTTTCCCATTGAAAGTAGTGCAAAACAGATTAATCCATTCCAGACTTTTAAAAACAACCCCTAAAGCAGCAATTTAACATTAATTTTACTATCTAACGAGACCATTGATCCATAAAATGAAAGCAATAATCAACGTACTGTACTATAAAATAAATAAGACAGTATTGTAGATGATAAAAATTAAAATTATTTTTTTTCCTTACCTGCACTGATGATAGTCATTGTTTAGATGAGGGACTTTTATCCATTTCTGCAGTCACACAATCAGTCATTCAGTAGCTGAACTGGATTCCACACAGTCACAAAAACAAATTAACCGAAAAAGCCTCAAAAACAAAAATGCAAAATAAATAGCAAAAACAAGAGTGCCAAACCTAATCTGTTCCAGAAGTCTGTTTGACTTCCAAAATGTTCGAAAACCAAGGTGCAGCTTCTGATTGGTGCAGGCGCCCCGGAAACAATAGCCGACAGCCACATTGGATGTTTGGCTTCCGAAAAATGTTCGAAAACCAGAACACTTACTTCTGGGTTTTTGATGTTTGGGAACCAAGGCGTTTGAGAACCAAGGTACCACTGTGTTTCACTATTACTTATTAACTGTCTTCCAAGGTAAAGTAAAAATGATTGTAACAAATAAGAACTCATACTACTTAACCAGAATTTTAGGAAATATTAGAAGAAGAAGCCTGCTCCTGTCCACTGGAGTGTGAGGGAAGACTATAGGAGTTGTATAGGATTAATCTGCTACATTGACAGAGAGAGCTGCAAGACAAGAGACTACCGGTAGTTCTCTGTGTAGTGCAATACCACCTATTGCCACTGTGGAGCTCCTGAGGGAAGCCAGGTGTAGCCTCCAGCTCCTGTCCACAGCCAGAAGGAGGAGGCTAAACAGGTGATAGAATAATTTTAATAGCTGTGTGTTAGGAGGTCCAGTGGGGGGGGGGGATGGTCTCTAGGCTCTGTGTTCTTCACTTCTATGCCTGTTTGTGCATCACAAAGAAAGGACAGGTTTGCAGCTGTCAGTGGTAAGGTGAAAGGGGAGCTGGTGGTGGGAAATAATAGCTATAGAAATGGATATCACTTTTCTTTTCAGTTCCATTTGCTTTAGAGTAGTCCCAGTCTCCTATTTTGAGAGACAGCAAGGAAAAACATGTCATGTTGCAAGCCCAAGACAAATGTCTCGGGCTCCCCTTTCATGTTCAGGCAACAGCTCTGAATTACGATGGGCTAGTGTAAGAGGCCTGTGGAGCAATTTGCTGTGAGGTAGGAACCAAGCAAAGCTCTGGTGTACATTCTAAAATGATAGTTTTGTTTTTCTTCCAGTCCTTTGGCAACATGGTGAACATGTTGCCTTTGACAACTGCAGTTGCCTTCACGGATGCTACGAAATGGCCAGAGCCACCCCGCGGTCAGCCCAGAGCCTATTGGAAGCTTCCATTTGATTTCTTCTTCCCTTTTAAAATGGCATTGAGTGGAGCTGTGAGCAGCTCAGGCAGCCTACCTGGTACTCTGCTGGTGACATTAACATTTTGTAAATTACTTGTCTCATGAATGTTTTTTTTATAAGAAGAACAAGATCTGCAAGAGCCATATTGGCATTACTTGTATTACATAGCATTGCTTGCTATGAAGTGACTATTTCAGAATGGATGCACTCTTGGGGGAAAGCGTGTTTAAGAAACAGTCTCCTCCTAATGGAGGGTACAGAGTGGAAACTGCGCATCACATGACTGCGAAGCTTGTAGTCAAGTCTAGGAACCTCTGTACATCACTATCTGGGCTTGTGGTAACCTGTTGAAAACTCACCAGCCCATGGTGATCTGATCAAATGCACATACCACACATGAATTTGGTATTCAGCTCATGAGGGTCAGTGCTAAAAGTTGTGCCATATGTGACATGCCATGCCTCTTTATGGATGTCTTTCTTTACTCCACAAAACAGATCCTCTGGCTATCAATCTAGTGAAGAAAGAGGTGGGACCCAAAGTGACATGGGCACTCTTCCTCCTCATTCTGAAGCTTTTGAGCCTCTTCTATGCAGCCCCTTACGTTCCCCAAAACCCTTGCCAGTGTGGAAGTGCTTGAGGGTGATCTCAGGCTGCTTTAGATCTCAATCACAAACTCTGACGTATTATTTCTTGAAGAAAACACTAGAAGTAGAAAGTCCTATAGCCTTCAGTCTGCTTTCCCTTGTCTGTTGTTAGGGGGAAACTTAGGACACTTGATAACTCACAACTTTGTAAATGGAAGAAACTATTTTATCTTTATGGATTGTCATTAAAAAACTAATATCATTCCACTTTTCATGATAAAACAATCACGCCTTTCATGACTCACCTCGATAATACCTGTCTCTTACCTTTATACTACTAACTATGTCAGGCTTTCCTAGAGGAGTCAAATTGGGACACGATTACTGAAAAAGAAATCTCTCCACAATCGCTGAGGATACAAAGCTGCACTGATGCTAAATGTCCTTTTATGTTATAGAACTTATGCACAATTGTGTATTAACTATGGGGGCTTGGGAAGTGGGCTTCAATTTTAGGAGTGTTGCAACCTATTTCCTACTGAAGAGTTCTTCCCTAATATATTACACTTTAACCAACAGCCTTAATAAACAAAGCCAGTGTATAAAAAATTAAGTGTTTTGTGGGGGCATCTTGTTATAATTACTCTGCCTGTCTGCATCTGATGTGGGACAAATATAATTTCTGTTCTGCCTTATTGCTTCACAGCATATGGGGCTGTTTAGCAGATTTCAGGATTGATACCTTTCATGTCCAAGTAATCGGTGTAGGCCTGTCCTAACGTAGTTGCTTCTTAGCATTTCCCTGCAATACAATAGAATTATAGCTTCTTCCAGCATCTGGAAAAAATGTATAATACCTATTTGTTATTAAATAACAACAATCTTTTTTCTTTTCTTTTTTACAACACCCTGTGAGTGCAATTTTTATACATGTCTGCTCAGAAGTAAGTCCCGTTGAGTTCAGTGGTTCTTACTTTCAGGTTCAATAGTTGTAAAATTGAAGCCTAAATTAAGGGTGCCTATGAGAGGTAGAGGGACCCATTGTCATGGGATAATAATGGTATTGCCTTTACAGTATACATCTCAAGTCTTCTAATTTCAGGTAGCCGTCTACTTTTGTAGCCCTTATGAGACAGTAAAAGTTTAGTGAGAGGCATTGCCAATGGGGAATGGAGCAAAATGACATACTATCTTTATAATATGTCTCATACCAAAGAATCCAACTATCTCAACTTTTGTTGCTCAAAATATGTCCACTATGATCAGTTGAAGAGTGACCTTTAAGCCTTCAAGGTTTCAGAGTTGCCTTGAATCTTGAGGTAGGCAGAAAGTGACCCTACCCTGTCAACTCTAAAATAAGGACACTTTAGGAAAAATTAGCCTCAAAGTCCAAGTAGGAGGACTAGTAATTTACAGCTTTCCATTTGGAGTGTGATATGAAATCACATGTGATAATGCCTTGGCCCAGTTCCTTGCTTGTCTGTCCTCATGTCACCTGGGGTCCTGGCAAAAAAAGTGCACTGTGAAAATGTGTTTCTTGGGGTGCTTGTGTGGGTGGCAATAAATTATAGGTTTTGTCCCTTGAGACTGAGAGGAGATAAAGCAATCTTCAATTATCTAAAGGGCTATAACATGGAAAATGGAGCAAGCTTGTTTTCTCCTGCTGTGGAGTCTAGGACCCGAACCAATGGATTCAAGTTACAGGAAAGGAGGTTCCGACTAAACATCAGGAAGAACTTTCTGATAGTAAGAGTTATTTGACAGTGGAACAGAGTCCCACGAGAGGTGGTGGACTCTGCTTCCTTGGGGGTTTTTTAAGCAGAAGTTAGAGAGCCGTCTGTCATGTATGCTTTAGTTGAGATGCTGCATTGAGGAGATTGGGGTCCCTTCCAACTCTATAGTTCTTTTTCCACTGAAATGTCACTGAACATAACACATGTAAGGGTGCAGACTGCACCTCAGATCAAATTCCACCCCTACTTTTGGATTTCTTCATCTGAAAAGTAGTAAGTAGTACCTTGTAAAGGTGTTAAGGATTTTATCTGCAAAGTCCTACTGAGTGTATCTCAGCTGCTTTTTCTTGTGTGTGATCATCCCTCAGCATACTTTGGTTCAGAGAATGGCTGAAGAGTATATGATGCTAAGTGGTGGGGCTCACTTGGAGGCAAGGTTCTCTGAAAGACTTGTGTAACCTGCTCTGAGCTTCCCAAAAGAAAGATTAAGATACTGTAAATAAAAATTTCAGCATTAGATAATATTAAGGAATGAAGAATGATTTCCTTCAAAGATTTAACAAACTTTGTTTTAACAAAGTGGGAACGTGAGATTGACAATTCTTAAGTCAGATGAAATTTATGCTGGAGGAGTATTTTTAAAAAGTTTAAAAAGGGGAAATCTGATATTGACACTATTTTAAGTTTTTTTTTTTAAACTATTACATTTCCTGGTGGATAAAAAGTATAGGACAAACTCAATTTTTATTATGAACCTTTAGATATCTGCAGAAATTGTCTTTGCTCGGTGTTGGAAATCTCCATCTGTACCAACCATAGCAAACTGGCTGGTAGCTGTCTTAGGTACTGTGTACATGGAAAAAAATGGATAACTGTTAGCTACAAAGATCCAGTGCTGCAGAAATAGAAACTGGGGGGGGGGGGTGATTGGAACTGGATTCTGGATTTAGGCTGACTTGACCAATGGGTGCTGATGTGAATGACTTGCTTGTTTCTTACTTTGTGTCTCTTTTGTAAATATTGTATTTGATTTAAATAAAAAAAAAAAAACTATACCCTTTCCACTGCAGTCACCTTATGTGTGATTCCACTTATTTTCTTTTAAAAGCTGGCTAATTTCAATTCTGTAGGCAGTCTATTTCATAAATAACTTCAGTGCAGGTGGGGCTTCTGTAGTTGAGATGTTCTTTGTAGGAGCAGATTCCCCCCACCAATGTTTTTCTCCCTTATCAAAAGGTAGTTTCTTGTAGGAGGGTGTCAGTGTCCCCCTATTTAGCATAAAGTCACACCACTGGGCAGCCCCATATTCGAACCTTCAGACTCCTACGAAAGTCTCTTAAAGCTCTGACTTGGCAAACCATAAGAACCCATTCTGTCTCCTTAATTCACTTTCAGCAGTCATTTGCGCATATATTCCTAGAAGTGGCCTTTAACGAACATTTAGGCCACGTGCTGTACTTTCTTGACCATGTTTAGTCAGAAGTGAGAGAATGCCTACAAGTGACTGTGTTTAGGATTGCAGCCCTGACTATATGCTGCTCCATGCATCTTAGCTTTATGGTTTGTGTTTTAGGGTCTTGGCTACGCAGCACCCATATCTGAGTACTGATTGTAAGGAGCACATGATTCCTGTGTGAGTCCCAGCTGTATAGTGCATTTTGCCCGTCTGGGCTTTGGCTTCACAGAGCATGCAGTAACAAAGTCCAGCATTGTTGACTTTAGGTGTTTAAGCATGAGGCCAACTCCCTAATGGATAATTCTTAGGAACAAGCTGTTTCCTGACCTGCCCCTGAATGTCTCCAGAAAGAAGCATGGACCCTTTTGTTTTGCCTTGTTTCTTTTTATTTATTTATTTTAAAACCCTGTTCTGATAGAACAATATATGACAATGTTACAATACGATAATATCTGCTTAAGGTCAAGTGTATAGGTCCAAATTGTCACTCTGTCTTCTCACTTGGGGGGAGGGTAGGACAGCTGAACTGAGTCGGATACCAGTGCATACCATGTACTTCCAAACGCTGGAAAGGGACTGTCCCTTCATTTGTTTTGAAGCATAAAGTTCCAGTTTGGGAGAGAGACAGATATTGCATTTGTCCTTGTGAGACTAAATTCTGCTGCAAGTTCCTTGTGTGCTGAGCAAAGAGGGACAGGACAAAGTTCTTAATCTCTGCTTTGCCCCATTTCTCGACAGCAAGACACTTCCAGTGGAAAGGTTGAAAATCAAAGGAAGTGGCCTCTTTACTTTCAGGACTTTTTTTGTGCAAGTAGTAAATTAGTAACTCCTTTTCTTTGCTATCTCAAGGTGGGTTACAACATGTCTTAACATTTTAAACTTACATTTTTATCCCGCTTTTAAAAAGTGAACAAATGTTAAAATTATAACCTATTTGAGGTATGGTAGTCTGCACAATGTCACCCAATAAGATTTATAATGGAGCAAGGATATGCACTTGGATTTTACAGACTAAAATTATATTTTGTCTGCTATTCTGTGTTGTACTAAGGGGAGCCATAGCAACAAGCCAAAAATCCACTTTCTGAATTAATGCCCAAAACAAAATGCATACATTACTAACATAAACTTGGGATGGAGAATGATTACTAATACTCTGAAAAATCAATATGAAGCAACATATAAAGTGGCAGGGGAAAACTGAGAGCATCTTTTCTCTCTTACCTGACCACATTCCAAAATATGTTTCAGAAAGATAAGGCCCATATGGTCCCAAAGTGGTGATGCTCTTAAGTTTGTAATTCTAAAACTGGAATTTGCTGTGATTTAAAGTAGGCCACTATAAATCAGTAGAACTCTGCCAACTTTTAGCATGATGATGCACATGGATTGTCAACTGAACAGTTCAGTTGCTGTCTTGAAATTTTGTGCCCACATGCCAGCCCCAAGGCCCAGACGGTTTACGAGGTTTATACTTTCTTTAAGAGCAGAGACAGCAGTGCAATCTAGTTGGGCAATCCCTGCCCATGATGGACCCATGGAGTAGCCTATGAAAGTCACTTTTCCTTTGTCTCAGTTATGTCCACCACCTGTAAAATGGGTATAAAGCTACAATCCTAAATACACTTGTTAGGGAAGCAGATCTGACTGAATTGTGGGATTACTTGAGTACACATACTTAAGTCTGCACAGTAAAAAGGATTCGCCTCACAGGGCTGTCAAAGACAATCCACGTAAGGGTGGTAAGCAGGGACAATGTACATTTAAACAGAAACGACTCCTCTGGGCCCTTCCAGGCCGTGGCCCTGCTATAACTAGAGCAAGGTTGCTAAATTAATTCATTTGTTGCTGTAATATTTTCCTGCCAGAGAGAGGGAGCTGCTGTTGCCATTCTCTGCCTCAGGTTCCCAAACAGCCTGGCAGGCCTTGGGCAGTGATGCATCTTGACAGGGCGAGGAGGACAGGCTCCGTTCTTCCCCAGGCAGAAAACTGCCTTGGTGGGGGGGGGGGGGCGACCCTACACCCTGCCATTACCCGGCGCATCCTTTCAGTAACAATTCCTCTTCCGCAAGAGAAGGCCAGCTCCTCTTCGCAGGAGGAACTCTTCCAATGCTTCATATTATTATTATTATTATTTTGCACGGCCAAATAAATAAAATCTGAAGATCTTTGCAATTACATGGGGGGTCGGGCGGAAGGAGCCCACCCACCTTAAGGGGAGGCAGGTGCCACGAGGCAAGCAGTGGGGATGGAGGGGGATGGAGGGGGCGGAGTCCCTAGCCGGAAGTGCCTCTGCTGACATCGCTCCCGCCGGCCGGATCGGTGTTGGGGGGAGTCCCGGGTGCGCTCCGCTCCGCTCCTGGTCCGGAGAGTTTGTAAGTGATGCCGGAGGCGGGTGGGCGCAGCCGGGGGTGGGCAGCGGGCAGGCGATCCCTTCGCTTCCTTCCCATTGCGAGAGCTCGTAGGGGGGCGGAACTGGAGATGGGGACCCTGCGCCCCAAAGGAGGGATTCAGGATCGCCCCGGACCGCTCTTCCCATCCTCCACTGAGAGCGACTCGGGCTCTGATCATGGACCCGGCGGGGATCCGACGGACCCGGTTGCCATCCATCCTGGAGGGAGGGCAGGGTCCCCATTCCCACTCCCACGTTTTTAACCCCCTGGGCGATCAAAGTGGGAAAGAGATATATTTGTGCCCCGTCCCCCGACGCTTCCATTGGCAGGTTAGGGGCGGGGGTGCTGAACCGTTGCTGGTGGTTGTTGTTGTGGGCATGAAAGCAGGGCACTTAAATAAAGGATATTGTCTTCTGTATATGACGTAAGAGGGCTGAATATACACAGTAGAGCCTTTCTAAGAGTCCGGGGCATCGGCTGCTGCTTTTTTGGATCATTTGTTGAGAGTGATGACATATACTCTTGCATCATGCCCAGTCCCTTGGTGCTGCGCCCACCTTGCGTGAAGTGTCACGCACAGTCCTAGAATCATCTGTTGGCATATATCTAGGAGGAAGCTAATTGATCTTAAGATAAAGGCCACCAAGCGTCTAGCAGTGCCGTCTGACTTGCAGTGTTTTAATTTTAAGAAAAGTGTGTGCAGAATAATGCTTTTTTAGATTAAAAGAAAGAAAAGGCAAGCGCAACACAGCTTCTGCGAGAGCAGTTTGCATCCCATCGCAACCCGTGCTTTTATGCCTCTTTCCAGCATGATAAAAGCTATTCTGTGTTTTTGGAAAGTTGAGATAAGTTCCTTGTGAGAGGGCAGACTTCAAAATTACTATAAAGTGAAGGGCAAAGTCTCATTCTGGATGCAAAATGTTTATCAATCAGGGTTGCCATAAATACTTGTGTTATAATAATAACAATAATGATAATAATTTATTATTTATACCCCACCCATCTGGCTGGGTTTCCTCTGTTAACCCTGATGCCCTCTTCTTGTGTTTATAAATGCGGGTGCAGTTGTTACACCTGCATCCTACCTTTGGATGAGGCTGAGTTCTCACCTTATGGAGGGGTATTTTAAAGGGTAAGCTTTCTCCCACTTTTCTTTGGAGTTGTGATGTTGCTTGAACTTCTTCCTTCCTTCCTTCCTTCCTTTCCATTTTTTTAAACAACCAAACTGCCAGTCAGCCAATCTCTGGGCAAGATTGCTTTTAAAATTATGTATTCTTTCTCTGTTCTTTTGACTTTGATGAGTTGCATAAACCCTGCCCTGCTGCTGGCTACTAAAATCTCCCTAAAGCTTATATACACATATCTGTCTCTGTAACTCTTTCCTCTGTGCTACTCTCAACTCTTCTGTCTCTATCTTTATAGATCATGTTGCCTTTTGGATTAGAGGGGCAAGAGGTCATTATTTAACAATGGGTAGGAGAAAAAATGTGGGTTTTTTCCCTCTCTGGGTTTTTCCCTCCTCCTGGGTGCTGGAGAGGAAAAGCTATGTGTTTGCAGATTGCATGAATCAAGGCATTGAATTTGGGACATCAGCTGGAATTCATTCTGCCTAGAAGTTGGGAGTTCAGGGTGGACACTCTTAAGCAGGTAATGTAAGCTTAAAGTCTCACTGACAAAACTTGCTATATGTAGAAAGACACTTGTAAACACCACCTTGTATGGAAAGGAATATAGGCCTTTTTATCAAAACAAAACCTCAAATCCTTTCCCGAGGTCCTCTTTTCCAACTTTTATTATAGGATATAGGAACATAGGCTCAGTAGAAACTGTAAAACTGAGTAGATACAGATGTGGAGATCATTTCTAGAGGTGCAGCTCTTTAGTCTGTTCTAACAAAAGTCAGTTTTGTCGTACCTTGAATAGGAACAGATCTGTGAGTCTTGTAAGTAAGCCTACAAAAATGACTAGTTTGCAAGAAAAACTAGCCTGCATTTTCACACTGGCTGCGCTCCCTCCTGTTACGCTAGTAAGAAAAGGTTTTTTGTTTGTTTGTTTTGTTTTGTTTTTGCTGCATTAACATTAGCAGCACCAAATTGACCTTTCTGGGGCATGAGCCTGGGCAGTGTGGTTGGAGGTCCTGGGTGTCCAGACAACAAAATGCCCCTTTCAACTGGTTGCTGCCAAAGAAGGGGTGGATCACTCTATACCTCCTCTGCTAAGCCCACTTGCTAGACTTTCCTTCCTCTATGGCTAGCAGAGGAGAAATGGAGCAATTACACACACACACACACACACACACACCCCAGGCTGCTTATGCACTTGTACCAGGCAAGCTGTTAAATGCAAGGCTGGATGTACTGTAATATAAGCTTTCATGTACAATTGATTAAGAAGTATGAAGTTGCTGGGAATTGCAGATGGGGAGAGTGCGGTTGTGCTCAGGTTCTGCTTTTGGGCTTCCCGTAGGTGTCTGGTTGGCCACTGAAAGAACTGCTTGCATGCTGGAACTAGATGGGACTTTGGCATGATCCAGCAAGGCTCTTAAGTTCTTATGTTCAGTTGGCAGGCTCCTCAATTTAAGATTATGGTTGCTTGGGAACTTCTAAAAATAGGGGGTTCTTCAGCATGAAAAGCAGGGTTAGATCCTAGGAAACCAGTTTAAATTAAACTAATAATATCTGGCTAGCTTAAACAGGAAAAATAAATAAAATATGCACATCCAATTTTGGCCAGGATCTTAGTGTTTCATTTTGTTTTGTGTGATAAATACACAGAAGCAAAACAGTAAAAAAAAACACACACACACAGTAAAATTAAGTGTGTGAACTTTTGGAAGAGGGGGATTTAACTGTCTCAAAACCTCTTTGCTACATGCAATTATTAATAATCGTGGTGCAGCAGCAGGAGATTTTTTTCTTTTCCAGGTCTTTCTAGCACCTTCCAAACGGCCAATTTTTCCAGTGGCAGAGATTAAATCTTATTTTGGTGCCTTTGTTAGCTCTAGCCTTTGAACCGGAATTTTCCCCTTGTTTAGAACTGCTTGATTGGATCTCTATATAATTAGTGGGGTGAGGGGGGAGCAGTAGTTTTCCTCTGAAATATTGAGCTTCGTTGGGCCACTGCAGATTGCCAGACTAGACAAGCTGGATTTGCAGTAACTTGTTATGCTCTAAACAAGAGTTTTCCCAAGGGAAGCTTTCAGGACTTAAGAGTGAAATTAAGTCTAACCAGAACTGAACGGGTAAGTCTTGACATGATATTTCTCCCTTTCTTATTTATATTAAGCACTTTTAGCTAATGGATAAATATACCTGAATACCTCCATGTGCTTTTTTCACACAGTATAGCTTGAAAATAAAGTAGTAAACTGAGGTGGATACAATTCTGTATTTTGTAAGTATTTCAGCGGAAAACCTACGGCTGGAGTTAACAACCATTTTAATGAATATTCTTTTTAGCCTATGAACATTCACTTGTTATGTGTTGTTGGTTTGGTTTAATAAACAATATGTTCTGAAAGCTATAGTTCATCTACCATGAAATTATTGTTTTTTTGAAGGCAGCGAGTTGTAGTTATGAGGACTGGAACTTGGAGGGTGGAGATTGCCATTAGTAAAAATGGAAGCAAGAGCTTCTCCTTGTGGCCATGCCAGAGGAGGAGAGGAGTGTGTGGAAGCAGGCAAATCTGAGGGTTCCGTAGGCTTGCTCCTGTAAAGATAGTTCATTGTTACAACTGTCTTGCCCTGCATAAAGTAGCACGTGTCGTAGGACTTTGGGACTGAAGCAAGACACAAGTGTGTTTCCGGGCATGAACTTTCTATTCTTGGGTTGTGCTTTGTGACTTCACACAAAGTGGCTTCTAAAGCTTGCAGACACAGACACACTTGGAGTTGCTGGTGTTGGCATCCGTCTGCCTCTAGAGACAATGGAGTGCGCCTCCGGGGGTGAGGTCAAACTGCTGGATAATCACAGTGCCTGTTGTGCTTGCAGAGACCAGTAACTTGTAACTGCTGCTGCCTCCTACGTTGTTTTTGCTGTGCTGGCAGCACTGAAGTGACCTCTCTGGGGTGCAAGCAGATACAAAAAGACATGTGGCATTACTCGAGGGATCAAAGGTAACCATAGGAAGGTTAGCGAAACTATTAGCGAAGGTACAGTATTACCCTTGAGTATAATATTCTGGACAAATGTTGCTCTGAGACAACTTTATGCCATTGAAATTTGTCCTTAGCTTGCCATGCCATTAGATTGCTAGTTGCCATCTTCTGCCCTTGTAGCACCAGGAGAGTTTTTTATTTTTATTTTACGCTTCCCTGCAATAACTTCCATCTTGCAGGAAGGTATGCTGGGGATCTAAAACTACTTCTGGCTTTGGCTCCACCCATGTTTGGAATTGGCCATACCTGCTTTTGGCTTGTTTGGCAAGCCAAACACTTGCCCCTCGGGGATTGTGGCCTTTGACTTAAAAGATTCCCCACCCCTAATTTAAGGCTCACTTCTGCTGACTTGCTGCTGAGGGGTTGGAAATAAAAATAGGGAGGTACTATATCGAAACAAGGTTTACTGGTTTGTGCTAATAGAGAATGCAGTGCAGAATCCTGTTTCCAACTAATGCCAGTAGTATATGCATAAGATTTTACTGAGCTTTCTGAGGTCACATGATTTGTTTCAGATCCTGAATGAAATATAATTCTCTGATACCTAGTTCTTTCTTTTTTTAAAGGCAACCTTGTTATTGCTACACCCTGTGATGGTGAAGCCTCCTATTTGTGCAATGTGTGCAAAAGTATTTTTTCCCCTCTTCTTCAAACTTCTGCATATTAATAGCTGGCAGAGAAAGTGCATATGCTGACAAAGAGTGGGAGAATTAAAGGATGGACTGGACGGAAAAAGGATGAACAAAACAGAGTCCAGCTATTAGGGTAAACCTACACAAGTCACTTATGGGACACGGGTGGCGCTGTGGATTAAACCACAAAGCCTAGGGCTTGCTGATCAGAAGGTCGGTGGTTCAAATCCCCGCAACGGGGTGAGCTCCCGTTGCTTGGTCCCTGCTCCTGCCCACCTAGCAGTTCAAAAGCACGTCAAAGTGCAAGTAGATAAATAGGTACTGCTCCGCCGGGAAGGTAAATGGCATTTCTGTGCACTGCTCTGGTTTGCCAGAAGCGGCTTAGTCATGCTGGCCACATGACCCAGAAGCTGTACGCTGGCTCCCTCGGCCAGTAACGTGAGATGAGCGCCGCAACCCCAGAGTCGGACACGACTGGACCTAATGGTCAGGGGTCCCTTTACCTTTACCCAAGTCACTTATAATAATAAAGAAAGTCATCACATGGCGTCCTTTCCTGGTCATGCTCCTCTTGCGAAGTTTCCTTGGGAATTCAGCCCAAAGGAATCAGATTTGCATGTAATTATGTACTGAGGAGTGATCAGAAAACAGCCTTAAGTCCTTAGTTAAATATTGAACTGACCCCTTGTAGGTAATTTCCCAAGGAGGCTTTAATACAGGGTGGAATTGTCAGTACAAGATAACTTGTGACCAAAAGAAGAAGAAGAAGAAAAACCTATTTCATAGATGTACCCCCAGATGAGCCTTCCTCAGCCTGGTGCCCTCCAGATGTGTTGAACTAAAATTCCCATGAACCCCAGCCAGCATAGCCATTTAACTAGGTCTGATGGGAGTTCTCCAAAATATCTGGAGGACACCAGACTGGGGAAGGCTGCCCCTAGATTCCCATCCAAGCATGCAGAGTCCCCATTTGCCAGCCCCTCTTCTTCATACTCCCTCTGCAGTCCTACATGCAGGTTCTGTTCCTTCACAGCACACTCCTTAGAACTCTAGCTAAGGAACTTGTGCTTTTGCCCCTTCCCTTCTTCCTCACTTGGGCCTTACTGGAGGGCCAGTGCTATCCCATAATTCAGTCCTTTCTTATCCTGTTATTCCTGTTTGTTAACTACATGGACTGAACTGCTGTCACATGCATTAGCTGGCTGATTCTGGTAAATCTGACAGCAAAATCAGCAATTTGTACATCGCAGAACACACACTTCCTTTACAGAGATTATATCCATGCGGAAAAAGTGGTGTTGAGAGGTCATCATCAATGAGCTCCTGACCTCAGCCTTGTTTCTATGCGTGCTGCATTCCCCTAGCAACCATTTGCTGCTTTTCTGGCTGGCTGCCCTTCTTCCTGGTTCTGCTCAGCGACTGCAGTCCTTGACAGAAAGTTTCAGCAATCATGTGAAACCATGTGTCTCAAAGCAGAGGCCGAAGTATTTTGAAACTCTTAAGTTCTGAGTGGTTTTCTTTACAGTGCACGAACATAACTGGGAAGAGATGGGGATCAGAATCTGTACAGAGCGTAACCCATAGAAGAGTTCAGAGATGCAGTTCATTCTCCCACATCTCTGTGTATTGCTGAGATCTGACATGCTTTTGCCCGTGATGACAACAAGTAGAGTTTCTTTTACTAGTAAGAGCCAGATTGTTATGCTTCTCGCTACTTCAGTGGCCAGCAGAAACACACAGGCCATACCCCATCTCTTGGGCAGGAGCAATACAGAAGTTGTCCTTTAAATTTGATGGTGCCGCCATGTGGTGGAAAAGTGAGGCACATGGTTGCATTGGAACTCTTGGAGAAAGGACACCTGGGCGGCACTATAATTTGGGATTGTGTAACTGATGAGCAAGAAAATGGTGTGTCAAAATGGAAATTAAAGCTGAAGCGTATGTCAGGCACCATCTCTTCCCCTGAGCTCTAGGGGATGAAAGAGATGGAAGATATCTTTGATGGGGAATGATGGCAGAGATTGGGCAATGCATCCATATAAACCTTAAGGTGTATGTCAACCCCACTTTTGCATGGCTGTATTAGATGGTGAGTTTTACATCTGAGGTTGAGGCTGACATAAAGATGGCAAGCTTCTTAAGGCTGTCAAGCTATACAGACATACTTAGCAGTAACTTCCATTGAACACAACAGGGCTTAGCTTTTGAGTAGGTGTGCATAAAGTGTCACTTTAACGATATACTGAAATAAATCTAATTAAGAACTCTGGCCAGAAGTTTCAACCAAAAAGATGCGTTTACTCATAAGTAAATACAAATGTAATATCAATCCTGTTAAGAATTACAGTCTTAAATGAAAAAATAGTTTCACATTGAAAATTTCCTTGAAAGTCTTTTAGAAACTGATGTCAGGGCTTCTATGATGCGTGTCAGATGTATAATGAGACGACCCAAAATAGAACTATATAATCGAAGAAACGTTGAAAAACTTCTATTACAACAGGAAGATATAACTCGTTTGATGCTGTTTAATAATGATCTTTGTAAAATCTTAAATACTGAAACTTGATGTACTCTATGCTGTCTAATATTATTTGATATTGCCAGCTGAGGAAGGCATCTATGCCGAAACGGGGCCCTGTCCTGGTCTCCCTGGTCTCCAGTCGTCTCATTATACATCTGACACGCATCATAGAAGCCCTGACATCAGTTTCTAAAAGACTTTCAAGGAAATTTTCAATGTGAAACTATTTTTTCATTTAAGACTGTAATTCTTAACAGGATTGATATTACATTTGTATTTACTTATGAGTAAACGCATCTTTTTGGTTGAAACTTCTGGCCAGAGTTCTTAATTAGATTTATTTCATTTTAACGATATACGGCACAGCCCTCAATCTGGGTTGCTGGAGTGCCTATGGCAGCACTTTCCTAGAGCTGGTTCCCTCGCCTTCCTGGATAATTACCAGCGCAAGGAATATCTCCATCCAGGTCACCCTTCCTTGCTTCTGGGGTATAATCTCCATACACATTTGAAACATGCATGCAATTTTCATATCTTTAGCAGAGTTGAAAGTGCTTAGAGAGAAGACACCTGGGAATATCTCTCTCTCTCTCTCTCTCTCTCTCTCTCTCTCTGTGTGTGTGTGTGTGTGTGTGTTTTGAAGAGGCAGAGAGGGCCTGATTACTGGCTGTCAGATCTGGTCTGCACTGGAGATCTATAACACTTGTTGACATTTCAGCCTTCAGCTTGGATTTTGTGCTGCAACGTGGAACTTGTTTCATCAGCCGCTGAGCTGTAGGGTGTGAGGAGGTGATGCCTTGACTGCTGGGAGTCAGGTTGCATCAGCTCCTTCCAGGGCTCTCCTTTCTTTCTATTGGAGCTGATGTGGCTCATCCAGGCAGCAGCTCAGGGATTGGCGGCTGCTGCCAGGGAGTCGTAATTTGCTTCAGCTGGATTTTCAGGAATTAACTCTCTCGACTCTGGACACTTCTGCAGTTCCTTCTATCTGAGGTTTCCCTTTTCCCCCTCCCACATCCCTGCCCCCCCCCCAGCTTTTCTTTTTGAAGAGCAGGGACAGGCCCTTGTTTGACATTGGGACTTTTCTGCACCTGGAATCGATACTTTCAGAAAGACAGTTCCTGGGCTGCATATGTCTGCTTTCTCTAATCCAGTGCTAGGGAGCTGAAGGCAAAAAACGGGGGCTTGTAGCATCACTGAGTCATCGTGTGGCGCTTCCCTTGTCTTAGCACTTCTATTGGAGTGCTTTTCTGCAAGGGCTTCCAGACACTTTTTATCTGGAATGCTTGGGTGAGAAACATGGAAATCCTCTTTTCGCTATTGCTCTTGTCAAAATGAGAGAGTGGGATGTGATCTTTGGAACTGCCACCCTGTCTCATCTTCCCTTCTTCCAGTGCAAATGGAGCAGCAACAGTTTCAGGAAGGATTGAATTCCTGTCTGAAGCAGGTTTGAAATTGAACCCACAGTACCAGGTGTCTATCTCTGGCAGGTTGTGTAGTCCCTGTTAGACAGGCATGTAATCTGGCTGAATGTTGGAAGTCCTTGGTAGTGGTGCTGGGAGGGGAACCCAAATTTTCTCACTTTTCCTGGTGTGTATGTATGTATGCCTGCAATTTTGGAGAAAACCTTTAATAAATAACATGATTACTTTCTTACCAAATTGGAACTTCCTTAACTATTTCAAGAACATGAAATATATAGTGTGTAACTGAACACCTGAAATTTGTACAGCTGGTGCTATATCTGCGAGTTTTAAAGGTTTCAGTTTTATTCAGACAATAGTTACAAATGTATCCAGTGTTGGAGCTGCAAGTTGTTCCACGCTAACCTAGGTATATCTTAGCGTTTGCCAGTTGGGAAGAAAGAAATTAAAAGTAAACTGAACATGTGAAACTATCCGCTTTATAATAAAGATTTGTTATCTGGTCTTAGCCTTGGTATTATACTGCAGAAGCAGGAAGAAATAATATTTTTAAAGAGAAAGGGTTTAGAAAATACCTAAAATAAAGACCAGCAATAAATTTGGATAGTCATATATCATAAGGTTGCTGTCCTGTGTACATTTACCAGTAATTAGGAGCCGGCTACATATACATTGCACTCAGAAGCAAGCTTCACAGAAATTGTAAAGAAAATTGGCTATCCTGAACCCATATTTCTGTTTTTTTTTATTTTGTTCACCCTCAATTCTTAAACCGATTGCATTTCAAGTTTATTTCTCTAACGAGCATCTGCCTAATCCAAAGCTTCTTTTGCACTGAGTTTCATGGCCTTCAGAAAGTGGAAAGGGTGCAAGAGTACAAAGAAGCAAATTCTTGCTGCCCTCTCATGTTAGTCCGGGGGGGGGGGGTCCCTCGGCTGTATTTGTGTATCTTCAAACATGATTTAGGAGGAATTTGAATCAAGTGAAGAATCAGGGGCTGCATTGTACATTGTTGTTTGTTAAAGGAGCAATATGCTTAGCAGACTCATGGAGAAGATGCTTTGTATTCTACCACTTGGAAAATGCACTCCCATTGTAAAGATCTGAAGAATATTGCTTGTTTAATACTGCAAGTAACAATACTACCGTTGAATCTTAACTCTATCAGTTTTTGTAGTAGCATAACTGGCTGCAACATTGTTTTTTAAAAAGCATTCCACATCATTCTGGAAGAGAAAAAAACAATGCATAATAGATTTTTCACCTTTCTCCCAAATCTTCCACTGAAACACTGGAGGGAAATCCTGGGTGGCGGTGATGAGCCACTTCTCACATATTAAACTTTGCTGTAGGGCTGTCACGCAACTTGCCATAGGGAGACTGTCTGGGACACAGGAATAATGGAGAATCATGTAGGCTTCCTTGTTCTCTTGCAGGCGCTGCTGATTCCATCAAGATGCTGTGCAGAGCTGCTCTTCTCCCTTCCTTGCGTTCTTCGGGACAATTCTGGCGGCAGACTGACGTGGCGGGCTCTCACCCTTGTATGTATCAGAAGGAGGCAACTGTGGGTAGAGGCCTTTCGGTTAACAATGCAGAATTGGGAATTTCTCAGCAATTAAAATTCCAGACCTAGGTGTCCTGATTCTTAACTTTGTTGTTGTTCAGTCGTTCAGTCGTGTCCGACTCTTCCTGACCCCATAGACCAGAGCACGCCAGGCACGCCTATCCTCCACTGCCTCCCGCAGTTTGGCCAAACTCATGCTAGTCGCTTCAAGAACACTGTCCAACCATCAGGGGCGGAGAGAGCCGCTCTGCCGCCCGGGGCGGCAAACCTCAAGGCACCCCTCCCCAGCGCACGTGCCCTGACATCATGAGGCATGTGTCGTGGTGTCACGACGCGTGCGCAGCCTCCTGGGTGGACTGCGCATGTGTTGACATGCGCAGTCCACCCAAGATGGCGGGTGCGATCGGCTGGCGCCCCTTCCGACTGGCACCGGGCCGCACCGCGTTTTAAGGCCGCAGCGGGCAAACAGCAGCACTGCTGTTTGCCTGCTGCAGCCTTAAAACGTGGCGCGGCGCCGGTCGGAAGGGGTGCCGGCCGATCGTGCCCGCCATCTTGGGTGGACTGTGCATGTCCACCCAAGATGGCAGGTGCGATCGGCCAGCACCCCTTCCGTGCGGTGTCGATCGCGGGGGTGGGGCCTGCCCCCAGAGTGTCACCCTCCCCAGGGCGGTACCCAGGGTGGACCCCCCCCCCCCGCCCCCTTGCTCCGCCCCTGCCAACCATCTCATCCTCTGTCATCCATTCTTTACTACTGTACTGCTAAAATGTGAGCAGCATGGCTTTGGCAATGTATTGTGTTACTCTGCCCCCTACTGGCTTGTTGAAGCATTGCTGTAGGAATATAGTTTTTTCAAGCCCTTAGCTGTCTCTGCTGATGTTCAGCCTAAAGGGAAAGGACATGGCTTCCATAAAGCCAGTAACAGGTAGGTAGCCGTGTTGGTCTGCCATAGTCAAAACAAAATAAAAAATATAAAAAAATCCTTCCAGTAGCACCTTAGAGACCAACTAAGTTTGTTACAAACCAACTAAGTTTGAACAAACTTAGTTGGTTTCTAATGTGCTACTGGAAGGATTTTTTGATTTTTTATTTTGTTTTGAATAAAGCCAGTAGTTCCATTTCCTTATTTGCCTGTCAGTATCATGTTGCATAAACACAAATGGGGAGCTAAATGAAGAATGTGTGTAAGGGGGAAACGAGGGCTTTACCTCTAGGTGGTGATATAGATTATAGACCATTCTTGTTGGCTGGCAATTATAAACCTAGTCTTTATAAAAGCAGTTACATTCTACCTTCCCATTCTAAAATAAAATGCCCAAGGTGTCCAGCAACACAATATTAAGACACACCACAACATGGTACAAAGCACAATATAATAAAAACAAACCAAAAATGTTTTAATAAACTGGTAAAAAAATAATAAACCAAAACAAGCATACCACTGATAAAAAATATATGTATCTAGTTTTAATTCTATAAATGTTAAATTGTATTTTAATGATGTTTTTTCCAAGTGTATCGTTTGTATCTAAGCTGCCTTGAGTTCTGTCAGGGCAAAAAGGCGGGAGATAGATAGATAGATAGATAGATAGATAGATAGATAGATAGATAGATAGATAGATAGATAGATATTATATATATAATATAATATGGCATGCAAGATGCAAGCTTTAGTTTATGCAGAGTAGAGGAAATTATATTTGCCTTTAACACTGACTGATGCCACAGTTGGCAGAGATGTGGCTAGGGACAAGGTGACCCACTCCCTTTGATTTCTGTTGGCTCTTCTGTGGGTTGTGGTATTTAAACTATCAACATAACTGCAAGGAGACCAAGAGACAAGAGTATGACCTCAGAATATTCTGGTCAGCTGATCAAGTAGTACTTGGAATACTTATTTTGCTCTGCAAAGGTGTTCCTTGGGCTAATGTTTTTTCTCACTCATTTAAAAGCTGGACACTAGTTAGAGCCAGGTGATATGTTCAGACTCCCCCACTCTCTCCAGACCTGGGACCTGGAAAAGGTGAGGGGAGGGGGGTGATTTATGGTTCAATGTACTTTCCTCTAATCCCTGCCTTTGCTTTGTGTTTCAACCACAGGTCTACTGGCTCCTAACCTGGTATTGAGGAATGAGTCTGCTCGGGGCTGGAGTAACATCCCATTCATCACGGTGCCCCTCAGCCGAACCCATGGCAAGTCGTTTGCTCACCGCAGCGAGTTGAAGCACGCCAAGAGGATTGTGGTGAAGCTGGGGAGCGCTGTTGTGACTCGAGGAGATGAATGTGGCTTAGCCCTCGGGCGACTGGCATCCATTGTTGAGCAGGTAACTAGGCCGGGAGGCATTTGGCTGCTTGTTCTCCTTGCCAAACCCTGCCAGTGGCAAGGTTGTCTCCACTCTCTGCTGGAATGCCCAAGCACTGGTAGGCCATTAGCTTTTAGTTAATCATGGCTATTGCTAGAAGTTTGAAGCTCACACTGTGTTTCAAAGATTGCCGTTTCCTGCTCTTTGGC
This sequence comes from Lacerta agilis, assembly GCF_009819535.1. Lineage (NCBI taxonomy): Eukaryota > Metazoa > Chordata > Lepidosauria > Squamata > Lacertidae > Lacerta > Lacerta agilis. The sequence continues at coordinate 55,969,334 of NC_046316.1, forward strand.
TTGCTGTTAGTTTTATTGTTTGAACTGGGATATTTGCTTGCGTTGTATGCCACCCTGAGATCAGCTGAAGAAGGTTGGATTAGAGCAGAGGTAAAACACACACACCCCCGGGGGGGGGGTCCGTGGCACACACCCAACAACTGTCCAGGACATCCTGCTTTGGGGTGCCATGCTCTCCTATGGTCACATGACTCACGTAGGAGTGTGGCCCGGAAGACCTGTTTTGCGCTGGGACATACTGGAGGGTATGGTGGCACCATTCACATAACTAAAACAACCCCCCAGAGTGGCTGAGGAAACCTAGCCAGATGGGCAGGGTATAAATAATAAAATTATTATTATTATTATTTCCAAAAGTTGGGGTGTCCAAGGCTTGCCTTTTGCAAAACAAGGAGTCTGCATTACTTAGCTAATTGGGAACCACTGGATTAGAGGAATATTTGAATACACAGATAACAGTTGAAGGCAGGGCTTAAATGTAATGGGCAGCAGAGTGCGGAGGGGCAGAAATATGGTTTAATATTAAAACACATATAGTTAATATTAAAATATTAACTTTAAAAGGCAATGCTTTTGAGACTCCCACCAAGACTAATGGTATCTCAGGGTCTGCCTGTGGTATCTTGCAATGATGGGGGAAGTAACGTAAGGGGAATAAATAATCCTCATTTTAAAGATGCATTGTAACAGAGCGCTGATGCCCTCAAAACATCTTCCACCGAGGTGTTGCTGCAGTCAAGTCAAGAAAGCTTACATTCTTACTGCTTTGGAGAAATGTTTTCCTGCAGAACAATCGCAGCAGCGTCTATAAATTGGAAGCGAGGTAGGGTGGCTTTAAATTAGACTAAGAGTTGTTTCTCTCGTGCCTGCAGGTATCAATGTTGCAAAACCAGGGCCGGGAGATGATGATCGTCACCAGCGGGGCTGTGGCCTTTGGGAAGCAGCGGCTGCGTCACGAGATCTTGCTGTCTCAGAGTGTGAGGCAGGCTCTCCACTCAGGGCAGAACCAGCTCAAGGACATGGTGAGCAAGGGGGAGAGCGACCTGCGTTCTTCAGCAGTGGTGTAGAAACCGCTGTCCCTGGCTGACTTGTTCTCTAATCTGTGCAGGCGATTCCTGTGCTGGAGGCTCGAGCCTGTGCAGCTGCCGGTCAGAGCGGGCTGATGGCTCTCTATGAGGCCATGTTCACACAGTACAGCATCTGCGCAGCCCAGGTAGGGAACTTTGTACATGCTCCTCCTCAGAGTCTTATCAGCTGCCTTGGGCACCATGCAAGTTCTCTCTTGACTCCTGGAACAAGGCTCACTTTCGTGCTGTTTGCCAGGAAGCCTAATTCTTTCCAACGTTAGGGCCCCCCAGTTCAGTACATGCCCAACACCTTGTCCCTCCATCACTTACTTTGCTTTGCCCAACTTAACACTCCTCCTTTCCTCCACCCATTAAGGCCACAACAATTGCATTTCAGATTTCACAACAGGCTAGCTGAGCTTTTGCATCTGAAGTGGTTTGTACATCGACCCTTTGCTTTGTTTACTTTGACTTAACAAAACTCCCATTTCCTTGCTGTAAGAATTTACCTGGTTCGTTCGTAACTTGCATGCTTGGCGGCCCTCTTCACGCCGAAACTGATAGTGGATAATTTTTGTCAGAGCAGTTCTTTTCTTCCTTCCAGATTTTAGTCACCAACTTGGATTTCCATGACGAGCAGAAGCGTCGGAATTTAAACGGGACACTGCACGAACTGTTGCGGATGAACATTGTCCCCATAATCAACACCAATGATGCTGTGGTTCCTCCCCCAGAGCCAAACAGTGATCTTCAGGGGGTAAACGTGGGTAGCGCATTGCAGTGGGTGGTGGTTGCTCACTCGTGGACCCGCTAACACGCTGGCTCCGGGCTGTAGTGCACGCTAACGTCATAACGCTCTGGATTCTCCAAGGTGACTTGCTGCTTGTGGATGTAGTAGATCTGGCTATTTGGTGTTGCTTGTGAGGCTAGCTGTTGACTCGAGGCTGGTAGTATGACTCCTAACTATCTACTGTTGCGCTTTGCTTTTCTATGAATTGCTTGGGCATTGGGTTAGCTCTCGCCTGGCTAGTATTGCTGACTTTTAAAATGTGTGTTCCAGGTAATCAGTGTGAAGGACAACGACAGCTTAGCAGCCCGTCTGGCTGTGGAAATGAAGACCGACCTGCTGATTGTTCTTTCGGATGTTGAGGGTACGAGAGTTGTTCTGTATCTGGCTAAATGGCCAATGCAGCTTTGTGATCCTTTTCAGTGCTGTGGTTCAGGAAGAGGAAATTTAGGGAATTGACTGTGAGGCTAATTGTAGTCAGCCAGAACACTCCAATATTCACAGTGCACGCCTTTAAAGGAGAAGGAGTTAGTCATTGCTTTATTCATGCTGGTTAGAAACAGAGGAGCAGAGTTTACATTATTTGTCTTGGACTGCTGACAGTTTCTTAGAGCTTAGAAATGGATTCACCTCTTCCCAGATCACTTGACCTGAGGTATCATATTCTGCCTTTTGCTTCTAAATTCTGGCTCTGGCTATCCCTTAGTGTGATAGCTTACGGTCCAACTGGATGACTCGATACTAGCAATGCAGTCCCTATGGTTCAGAGGATCCAGTCACCTCAGTCTTTTTTCTTTTCTTGTCTGAATGGTAGAGGCCAAAGATTTATTTTACAAATGTATGCACATTGTTTTTCAACCATAATGATATTGAAGGTATGTTCCAGTAGCTCATTCCCACTGTTCCATTTCAGGACTCTTTGATAGCCCCCCAGGATCAGATGACGCAAAGCTCATTGACATATTTTATCCTGGAGACCAGCAGTCTGTGACGTTTGGAACTAAATCACGGGTGGGAATGGGAGGCATGGAAGCCAAGGTTGGTCAAGCTCCTCACCATTTTGCTGTGTTTGTGTCCATTTACTGGGGAAAATAGGAGGGCACTTTGCAATATCTTAAGACCCCGTTTAGCCTTTATAACAAACATGTTAATTTTCTAGATTAATTTTATAAAAACACTTTTATGTTGCATCCTATGCCATGCCTGTGAGATAAACTACAAGCTGCTCATGGCAGTAATGAGAAACCTGTGGCCCTCCAGACTACAACCCCCATCATCCCTGACCCTGATGCTGTTGCGGGTTAGAGTCCAACAACATCTGGAAGATCACAGATTCCCCATTCCTGGCTAATGGGGAAAGTTACCTCTGTTTTTTATGTCTTGAAAAAGTGTTGATCCTTAAAAGTTTTTACACTCCTTACAGAAATCACAGCAAATAACAATGCTCTTTTGTTTGAAAATGTGCATTAAAAATATTCTTCATTTGCAGGTGAAAGCTGCCCTGTGGGCTCTCCAGGGAGGTACCTCAGTAGTGATTGCCAATGGAACTCATCCCAAGATCTCTGGCCATGTCATCACAGACATTGTGGAAGGAAAGAAAGTTGGCACGTTTTTTTCAGAGGTGAAGCCTGCAGGTAGGTTAGCATGGTCAGGTCCAGAATTTGTGGGGAACAAAGGATGTCAGTCATCATGGTGCAGAATTTTTGGGAGGCTGGAGGCAGTTGGTTACTTCTGCTGTAGAATAAAAACCACAAAGAACTGTGAGGGTTGAACTATTTGTGCTTTTGTTGTATGAGACAGAAGGGTGTTTAAGGCCCCTTTAGGGGTTGTCCTGCTAAACACTTAAGGGGTAAATGTTGCTTCTGCAATGTGCACCCTTTTCTCTGGACTTGTGGAGTGGAATGTTCAGCCACGTTTTGATTCAAGAGTGGGAGAAGCGAAGATAAACTCTTCTAAATATTCTCCATTGAATATGTGGTGGCCAGAATTAGCGTGATGAGGAGAAGAAGAAGAAGAGTTTGGATTTGATATCCCGCTTTATCACTACCTAAAGGAGTCTCAAAGCGGCTAACATTCTCCTTTCCCTTCCTCCCCCACAACAAACACTCTGTGAGGTGAGTGGGGCTGAGAGACTTCAAAGAAGTGTGACTAGCCCAAGGTCACCCAGCAGCTGCATGTGGAGGAGTGGAGACACAAACCCGGTTCCCCAGATTACGAGTCTACCACTCGTAACCACTACACCACACTGGCACCACACTAGTATGTAACCACCCTCTGCTTATTTTTATTTTTTTAAGGCCCAACCGTGGAACAGCAGGCTGAAATGGCTCGAACAGGAGGCAGGAGTTTGGCAGCACTTCAGCCTGAACAGGTAACCAGCCCAGTCAGTCACATTAATGTATGTTACAGCCTTGAGAGCACATACAGGGCATTTGTAGTAAATGCAAAAAAAAAAGGCAGTAGCCCCAGACTGAGATGAACAGCTTGCATAAATGTCGAAGGTTCAAGTTTCCCCATTTAATAGGTGGAAAGGACACTTTGGAAATCTGCACTAGTAGTTTTCAAAATCAAGCTTTATTTACTAGACCGATCAAGTACACTTAGTTTCACTTCTGCAGGCATGCAATTTGACACAGTCATGAAACATCTGTGTCAAAGAGTACATATACTATAATACAGAAAAGGCCTGGTATTTTTTAAGACCTGCTGAGCTAAATTCATCCCACTGGCCATCAGTAGCTCAATAATGTTCTTGCTTTTCTGCCTGCCTTGGAATGCAAAATGGTGATTGTCAAGCTCCTAGAGTGCCATGATAATGGGGCTCTTAGACTCTTGTTTGGCTCAGAATCATAGAATCGTAGAGTTGGAAGGGACCACAAGAGTCATACAGGCTGTGTTGTGCATTCCTTACTCATGAAGGATGTTCAGTGGGATCTTCATAGCCTAGATTAATCTTCCCCCAAGTTGCAGATATTTTGGACTCCCAACTCCCATCAGTCCCAGCTAGCATGGCCCAATGGTCAGGGATTATGGGAGTTATAGTCCAAAACATCAGGAAGGCTGATCTGAGTCATAGCTCAAGCAGCAGGATCTAGGCTTTGAAATCTGAATTATCAGTCCACTTGGAGCATGTGGCACCTTCTACCATGGTTAGGATGAGGGGAGAAGGGAGGGGAGGTTGATTTTTGTAGAGCAGGTGCTCCAGGGGGGATAAATTGAGTTGCAAACTGAACTAGCAAGGATACCTATCCAGCAGCTTGACTGAAGAATAGTTGAGCAGTCTTGGAGATAAACCAAAGGGCCTGGCAACTCAGTGTGAGATTGGGCTGTGGGTTTGAAGGAGCTAACAACATCAATATGGTGACCAGAGAGCTGGTCACAATCAAATGCCTGATGGTGGTTCCCTGTCTATTTTACTACAGAGAGCAGAGATCATCTATCATCTTGCTGACCTTCTGACAGACCAGCGAGAAGAGATTCTTCAGGCCAACAAAAAAGATTTGGAAGAAGCTGAGAATAAAGGTAAACCGGGTGGAGTCTGTGTTAGGTCTGTGGTGAGAACAATTTCTCATCAGGCCAAGTGGGTGATGCTGGAGATGTCTGAGGCTGCCATTTATTACTTCAACGGACTAGAAAGATTAGATGAAGAAATCTTGGGAACATCCAGAAGCCTTTGGCCAAATGTTCCTTTAACACTGACTTTGTTTTTGTTTCACCTGAGCACCTTTGTTGTTCATGCTTCAAAACAGAAAGGAATCTTTCTAGCCAAAACTTTTAAACAGCCTAGCTTCACAGTTGTCTAAAGGAACCAGGTGAAGTTCTTGCAACAAGGTCATAAAGGCTTTTCCTATTCCAGAAAAGCCTATGACGTCTCCATGGTTGCAAACCCAGGGGTCCTTTTCTCTACATAAAGCCAATCATGTGGTTCATTAGACCAGCTGAAACACAGATTGCAGGAAAAGATAATGTGATAAGTGCTTTGATTGTTCTGAATATGGTCACCTTTGTATTAATTGTTTTCAAAATAAGTTTTAAATTTTTCTTAGCACAGCTTGTAACAAACAAATGTAACAAGAAATAAACATAAACCATGAACCAATACAAATAATATTAACACTTTTGCATCAATAAGATCTCAGATGCAACCACTTCCATCTGCTGACTCAGTGTTCAGATTGAAGTCTTTGTTTCTGTTGTTTCATTCTAATCATTCATGAAATGACTGGCTTCTGCTTCCATTTCAGGAAGATTGGCCCTTCCTTTGTTGAAGAGACTCAGCCTGTCAACCTCCAAACTGAATAGTTTGGCCATTGGGCTGCGACAGATTGCAGCGTCATCACAAGACAGTGTTGGCCGTGTCCTTCGAAGAACACGAGTAGCGAAGGATTTGGAGCTGGAGCAAGTGACTGTGCCTATTGGGGTCTTATTAGTGATTTTTGAATCCCGGCCTGACTGTCTCCCCCAGGTGTGTGAAGAAGTCACTTGGGAAACAAAGCAAATATCACTTGCTATGAGCTGCGAAGGTCTCTGACTGTGGATTTCCCCACCTTGCTCCCCCAAGGAGGGAAATAATTAGTACTGAAAGTGTTGCCAATTGAGGTTTGTGTGTTGTGGTTAGGATGTGAATGTGTTGTAGCGAGCTTGATAGTTTGTCCTTTATTTTGTATAGTGCCCTCCATTGGGTCCTTTTAAAAAGTTGCGCAGCCCGAGTAGCCTCTGGAGCTATGCATCTTTCCTTGAATTTTGATCAGGACTTCAGAAGGGACATAGTTATAGCAACTCCTCTGCTTCCCATCCAGATATATTGCATACCCACCATCAATTTGGGACCTCCCAAAAACAAAGCTTTAGCAGAAAAAACATGCAGCATTGCAACCTTGGAAGCATTACTACTGAAATACAGCAAAGTGACAGATCTGAGCTTGATGGGACCATAACCCATTCAGTGTTGTATAGTGTCAAAAAGTGAGGGAATGGTGGTGAGGAGAGGACGAAAGGGACAAGGGGAACGAAGATTCAAAATAAGTGGTATAAGGAAGAGTAGCCACTGCATTGTCCTCTAGGTGTTGGTGGACTGCAACTCCCATCATCCCTGAGCATTTGCTATGCTGACTCGGCCTGATGGTTATTGTAGTTCAGCAGCGTAGGGCACAACATTGGCTGCCCATGAAATATGGCACTGTACATTTATTATTGTTAAGTCAGAAATGGTTCACAGCACTCTCACAATACATTATAATTCTTAGGTGCTGCTATGGTTATAAATGTGTTCTTTGATGCTTGTCTTCCTCGCACTCCCTTCTTTCTGGCAGGTATCTGCTTTGGCCATTGCCAGTGGAAATGGCTTACTGCTGAAAGGAGGGAAAGAGGCATCGCGCAGCAACCAGATCCTTCACCATCTGACTCAAGAAGCCCTTTCCATCCACGGGGTGAAGGACGCGGTGCAGCTGGTAAGTGCCTATGAGCAGAAAGTGGGGAGGGGGCAGCACCGTGGTGACAAAACACAGGCTGGGAGGGGTCAGAATCTGATATATTACTGAATCAAAAATAAACACTAAACCTCCACATAATCTGCATTAAAAAGAAATAATGAGTAATGGTGCCTGAAAGAGAACCCTGGCAGAAAGAATTTCATTAAAGTATTTTTTCCCCTTTTATGAAAAGAGGAAGATGTGTTTTTAATTGAAATGTGTTAGGCTGCTTAAATCTTGCTTCAAGTTGGTTGGTGATTCTTTGTGTTGAGTACCTAAAGCAAATCTTTATCTTTTGAGTTCACACATGGCAGGCAGTTCATTGGGACTGGGCAGGGATCCTGGAAATGTCTGTAATCTGGAATTGTGATCCATTCAGAGCTATTTCCAGGCGATCCCCTGCCCCATGAACGTTACTGTGCTGCTTTGGGACTTGTTACCTTCTGTCCAGGTGCTTTGACAAGCTACTTATTTTCTGTTGGGTGTACACACACACACACACACAATCACAATCAATTGTGCCCAAATAGCTGGACAGTTTCCCTACTGTTGGGTATGTATTCTCTGTTTTGTCCCATACTGTATTTACTCTACCATGGGCAACCTCTGTAACTCTCCTGGCGTGGTCTTTACAGGTGAATACCAGGGAGGAGGTGGAAGACCTTTGCCGTTTAGACAAGCTGATAGATTTGATCATTCCCCGTGGCTCGTCTCAGTTGGTTCGGGATATCCAGAAAGCTGCTAGAGGAATCCCAGTGATGGGCCACAGTGAAGGAATTTGTCACGTGTATGTGGACTTGGAGGCCAGTGTGGAGAAGGTCACCAGAATAGGTGAGATGAGAGGACAGAGATTTTTCTTCTTCTTAAAAGGGTTTGAGCTAAGTATGAGAGGGCATGGGTGGTCAACTTTCTCCTCCTTAACCTATTTATTTCAGATGCTCTACAGCAGGGGGAGGGATGGAAGTCAGATTGGGATCTACTGGTAGATCGGTAGATCAGAGGATAATTTTCAGTAGGGTAATGGCAGTTTCTGATTCCTAATTCTTTTAGCATAAGTAGCAAGAAAAGAATTTTGCTTCCTAAACTAGGCTGTTAGAATCCCTGATCTTTAGTAACTTGGATATATATTTGTACCTCTGTCCACAGGCAATCCCAGTGTCTTGTTCATGGGGTGCAATAGGTAACTGGCTCCCCTCCCTAAGCACTCGGCTGCGGATGGTGGATCCTGGGATTCTAGTAAAAAACAAAACAAAAACCCAGTATAGATCCTGCATGCCCAATATTTGATCCTGCGTGCTGTGCAGCACCTTTGTAACCAATAGTTTGTCCTTCATCCAGTGAGAGACTCGAAGTGTGAATACCCTGCAGCCTGCAATGCGCTCGAAACTCTCTTAATACACCGGGACTTGCTGAGAACTCCCATCTTTGACCAGATCATTGACATGTTGCGAGTGGAACAGGCAAGTAAAGACGGCTGGAACAGGCTGGACGTGAGAGAGTGGCTGCCACGAGTTTCTGCTCAGTGAGATGCCAGCTAAGAATGGATGCTGCAGATGCAAACCTTGAGGGGTGTTCGTCTGCTCCAGTTGCAGCATGATATAGATTTATTTGGGCAGTAGCCTTGTTCTTATAGTAGTGTGTGGCTTGTCCTGAGCATACATTGCACTTTGGGCCAGCTTTTCTAATGATGCTTCTTGGTGTCAAGGTCCTGGAATGCATCTGCGCTGCACCTCTGCCTAGGCTGAAGAGCCACAGAAGACAAGCATATATGGAAAGCAGGTTCCTGTTGAAGTTGTCTTAGTCCAAGCTTCTTGGGAGATTGGAATCTTCTGCTTGCTGATCTTCTGTAGTAGGGATGGGCAGAACTTAAAGATAGTGAGAGGTTAGTTGCTGCATTCTTGAAGGAGGACTTGGGGTTGGCTTGTGAACATGCTTTCTCCGCTAACTTGAAGCCTGAGAGCTTTGAACAACAGGAATGAATGAGATTCAGCCACCAAGCCCACAAAACAGGATGGGACTGTGGCAGTAGGCTACTGTGAGGAAAGTGCTAGAGAGAGGAAGGAAATTTCCTTCAAAAGTACAAAGGAAGGGACATAGGAAACTGCCTTGTGCTAATTGTCTAGCTCTGTATTGACTGTACTCTGAATATCAGCAGCTCTCTGGAGTTTCAGACAAGAGGCCTTTTTCCTGGAGATGCCAGGGATTGGGCCTGGGATCTTTCGTGTGGGCAACAGTGTGTGTGCTTATCACTGAGCAATGGCCCTTCTGCGCATTGTTTGGCTTCCCTCTTTGCATAGAAGGTGCTTGGAGGAGGAATGTGCAGTGAAAACGTTTTGTTCTTCCATCAGGTGAAGGTTCACGCTGGCCCCAAGTTTGCCTCCTACCTGACATTCAGCCCCTCGGAGGTGAAATCACTGCGCACGGAATATGGGGACCTGGAGTGCTGCATTGAAGTGGTGGACAGTGCACAGGATGCTATTGAACACATCCACAAATATGGGAGCTCCCACACAGATGTAATCATCACAGAGAACGGTTGGTGGCCAGTCTAACGTCTTGTGTGCATTTACACTCTTTGTGATGGTTTCTTTCTGCATTCGGGGGCTCCAGGATTGCCTCAGTTGGGACTTTGAGGGACTTTTTTCTCAAGTTACCTTTCTAGGGCCAGGCACCCTCCACAATGTGTGTCTCTTCCTTTGCTGCTGTAGGAACAAACATCTGGTGATATGGACCACACTGGAGGAGTCCAAGCCACATCTCCTTCCCCTGCCTGTATTGCCCTTCCCAGGTACATGAGCACTGCTGCAGGTGTGGGGAGGAGCTGTGGCCTGGGTTTCTCTTGCGTGGCTGGAGTTACCAGAACAGTGCAAGAGGAGCACATACTAAGAACATAAGGAGAGCCACACTGGGTCAGTCCAAAGATCCATCTAGTCCAGCATCCTGTTCTCACAGTAGCCAACCATATGCCTGTGGAAAGCCTGCAAGCAGGACATCAGTGTAATAACGGAAGTTCAACGGGAGAAGCTGTGGGGAGGAAGGCTAAAACGGGGGAAAGACAAACAGGAGGCAGGGAGGAAGGCAAAAACGGAAAGACAAACAGGAGACAGGCGGAAGTTCAACGGGATAAGCTGTGGGGAGGAAGGCGAAAACAGGAAATACAGAGAGGAGGCAGGCGGGAGTTCAACGGGAGAATCTGTGGGGAGGAAGGCAAAAACAGGAAATACGGAGAGGAGGCAGGCGGGAGTTCAACGGGAGAAGCTGTGGGGAGGAAGGCGGAAACAGGAAACACGGAGAGGAGGTAGGCGGGAGTTCAACGGGAGAAGCTGTGGGGAGGAAGGTGAAAGCAGGGGGGGAGGGAGACAGAGAGGAGCCAGGCAAGAGTTCAATGGGTGAAGCTGTGGGGAGGAAGGCGAAAACGGGGGGAAGGCAAGCAGGAGGCAGGCTGAAGTTCAACGGGAGAAGCTTGGGGAGGCAGGCAAAAACGGGGGAAAGACAAACAGGAGGCAGGTGGAAGTTCAACAGGAGAAGCTGTGGGGAGGCATGCACTTTCTCTTTTACATCTTCCTTTTCCATTTCACAAAATGAGCCACAGCAACGCTTGGCCGGGTCAGCTAGTATATATAAAAAATTATAAAAGGCATTGACTAAACAAGTGACCATTCTGTTTCAGCCCACATTTGGCACAGTTCTATTGTAAAGCAGTTGTGTTTTTTTTTTAAAAAAAAAGAAATCCTTTTGTCACCCCCAGAGAAAACAGCAGAGTTCTTCCTCCAGCACTTGGACAGTGCCTGTGTGTTCTGGAACGCCAGCACCCGCTTCTCGGATGGCTATCGCTTTGGGCTAGGTAAGGGAGCGCGATGGGTGCCCTGTGCCGCTGGTGGCCAAGTTACACATTTTGCGTGAGGTTGAGAGTGTTCAGGGAGGATACATGGTCACCTTTAAAGTTAAGAATATTTAAGGAGATTCACTTGCAACTTCTTTTTAAAGCTTTGGAGTACTTTAGAATTAGAGTGATGCAGGCCATCCCAAAGGAAGAGTTGGAGGTAGAGGCTACCATAAACAATAGCATTTATGTAGACAATGTAGAGAATGGCCTTCTCCAACCTTGGATCTCCAGATGTTGTTGGACTACTGCCTCCATCATTCCCAGCCAGCATGGCCATTGGTCAGGCATGATGGGAGTTGTAGTCCAACAACATCTGGGAACCCAGAATTGGGGGAGACTGCCCTAATTCCAAGGACGTTTCTGAGCACAATTCAAAGTTTTGATGCTGACCTTTAAAGCCCTAAATGGCCTCAGCCCAGTTTACCTTAAGGAGTGTCTCCATCCCCATTGTTCAGCCCAGACACTGAGGTCCAGCTCCGAGGGCCTTCTGGCAGTTCTCTCACTGCGAGAAGTGAACTTACAGGGAACCAGGTAAAGGGCCTTCTCAGTGGTGGCACCCACCCTGTGGAATGCCTTCCCAGCAGATGTCAAGGAGATAAATAACTATCTGACTTTTAAAAGACATCTGAAGGCAGCCCCGTATCAGAAAATTTATAATGCTTGATGTTTAGACATTATGTTGGAAACTGCCCTGAGTGGCTGTGGCAACCGAGTCAGATGGGTGTGTTATAAATTTTTTTAAAATCATTATTAATTAGAGATGTACTGTAGGAGAGATTCAGCTGAGGCAGTCAGTGACAAAAGAGTGGCTGCTGCTTGGAGTAATCTATAGCAACACATATGTTTGCATATGGGTAAAGCACAGGTCTGTGAGCAAACTCTGCATTAAGTCCCGCACAATGTGGCAATTCAGCGAGAAAAAAACCCTTAAGATAAATTACTCGGTGGGCACTGAGGAATTAGCTGCTTTCCTTCAAGCATTCATTGTGGTGCTGCGCCAGAAGATGAAACCGCAAATCCATAGATGTCTAAACCTCATGAAGATGAAGGAGCAAATTGCCAGGTCCAGAGCTCAAATGCAGTGCAAGAAGGATGAGAGAAAGTTGGGGGAATCTTGAAATATGGGTGAGAGAGTTCTGGTCAACTTGACTTGTGCCATTAGACTGGAGAATTTCCTTCTTGCCCTCTTCAACCCAGTTATTCTATTCTCTGCACACAGGGGCTGAGGTTGGCATCAGTACATCGCGTATCCATGCCCGTGGGCCAGTTGGAATTGAGGGGCTGTTGACCACAAAGTGGCTGCTGAGAGGGGAGAATCACATCGTTTCCGATTTCTCTGAGCAAGGAAGTATGAAGTACCTTCATGAAAATCTCCCCATCCCACAAAGGAACAGCAACTGAGCACCCAGGTGGGGCAGGTGCATTTTTATGGAGACTGTTACGGTTTCAGAACAGAGTCTTGGAAAGGAGAGGAACCTCCACCTTCTGGAATGCGGAGTGTTTTTGCACGCTGAGCTTCTGGAAACTCCCAAGCGGTGACTTGCGGACCTTGTTTTGCGCCCGAGTTGTTTCTCCTCACACTGCAATGCGTAGATGTTGGGTGTCAACGTTGAAAGCACCTCCTTTGCGCTTGCAGCACAGAAAAGAGGACTCTGGTACTCCACTCCAAACGATGGGGAGCTTTAGGGTTGACATTGGACCTATTTATTGATCTGGATTCTTCTTTTCAGCCATTCACCGAGGGGGGGGGGAGATATTCCACACGCCCCATGCTTTTCTTGCTTCGAGAATGCAAGAAATGCTTGGTCATTCTGCTTTCCTTTGGAGATTTGAAATCTGAAAGAGGTTGCAATGACAGTTCTTTACAGTTCATGTCTTATTTAAAATGTTAAATCACCTTTAATAAATATTCCAGGTGCATAATGAATTTTTGGGGAAAAACAGCAACCAAGCAATGCTTTCCAGGCTAATTTCCTTTAATAGTTGACTCATGGAGTGGGGAGAATCACAGTGGTAGAACTATAACTGTTTTTCACAACCCTTTTATGAATATTTGTACCAAATATTTTTGTTCATTTTATATAAGCTTTTATTTCCCCTGAGAAATTGAACGTATTTTTCAAACTTTATGGTTTTTCAAATAAAACTCCCTTGCAATATGACTGGATTCTACTGCTTTGTTCAAAATGATGGTGTGAGTTGTATCCTATTACAAATGTATTTAATGCTGACAGGGCCTGCATGGTGTAGCAGCACTTGAGAGCCAGTGTGGTGTAGTGGTTAAGAGCGGTAGACTCGTAATCTGGTGAACCGGGTTCGTGTCTCCGCTCCTCCACATGCAGCTGCTGGGTGACCTTGGGCTAGTCACACTTCTTTGAAGTCTCTCAGCCCCACTCACCTCACAGAGTGTTTGTTGTGGGGGAGGAAGGGAAAGGAGAATGTTAGCCGCTTTGAGACTCCTTCAGGTAGTGAAAAGCGGGATATCAAATCCAAACTCTTCTTCTTCTTTGTCTACTGATGATGTTACTTACAGAGTTCTCTTACAAAGGGTGGGGTGCTTTATGCTCCTTTTCAATCCTTCAAGCTAACAGCAACCATGCGAATTAAGTAACAGTTACAGTGGTATCTCAGAACTCGAACGTAATCCATTCCGGAAGACCGTTCAGCTTCCGAAACATTTGAGTTCCCATTGGCCAACAGCTAGGTTTTTGCACAGCAGAAGCAGTGCGGGACGTTCCATGTTGTGAGGAATGTTTGAAAGCCAGAGCACTTACTTCCGGATTTGGGGCATTCGGGGGCCAAAACGTTTGAGAACGGAGCCATTCAAGTTCCGAGATACCACTGTATTCCCATTTTACAGATGGAGTATACAGGCTTAGATGCTGGTACTAAGGATTGTTACCAATGCTGTTGTTTTGCTTGCACAATGGAGATCCTCTGGGGCAGATTTTGGTGGTGGGAGAGAAAGGGGAACTCCCATTGGACAAGTGGAATGCTGCTTGCAGGGTGAGGGATACATTTCCCATGTTGTTAATGAGTTCCTGCATGGACTGTGCTGCCAGGTTTTCTAGATTCAGCACCTGCACTTGACCCACTAAAAAAAACTGATTTGTTGCCTTTCCCCCTGTCTTTTTTAACTGAGGAGGAAAAAGCCCATCTGCCCACATTAAAAGATACAATAACCATCAACACATACATTTTACATGAATTGATATATTCCCTCCAAATGTTGAGATAGACACCCAGTAAGGTATTTAGGCCACTGTATAATAGATGGTGGGATACAGGTGGTGCTGTGGTCTAAACCACAGAGCCTAGGGCTTGCTGATCAGAAGGTCGGCGGTTCAAATCCCCACGACGGGATGAGCTCCCGTTGCTCGGTCCCAGCTCCTGCCCACCTAGCAGTTTGAAAGCACACCAAAGTGCAAGTAGATAAATAGGTACTGCTCCGGCAGGAAGGTAAATGGCAGGAAGGCTGCTCTGGTTCGCCAGAAGCGGCTTAGTCATGCTGGCCACATGACCTGGAAGCTGTCTGCGGACAAACGCTGGCTCCCTCAGCCAGTAAAGCGAGATGAGCACCGCAACTCCAGAGTCGTCTGCGACTGGGCTTAACGGTCGGGGGTCCTTTTTCATAATAGATGGTGGCTGTTTATCCTTCCAGGCCCTAAGCAGTAGTCTCTTGGCAACCATAAAGGCTCATCAAATCCACTTTTTTTGTTCTGCCATTCATCCCAATACTACAGACATTTATTTTACAGGATTTTGCCAATACAAAATTGATATGGGCAACAGCTGTAGACCAAAAGGACTATATCACTGGACAAGTCTCAATAGCAAAGATTCCATAAATTATGTGACATATGGTGCCCACAGTTTAATTTTCACTTTAGAACCTAGTTCTCTGTGTGCCTTGTAACAGATGGCTCAGTGAAAGCTACAGCACTGCTATCTGCTGTTTCCGCAAAGGAGGAATCAATGGGTTATGAATGCTCCTGGGGTATGTGTGGGAAGATAAATACTATTCTGAGTTTTCTGGTAAGCTTCATAGTTCTATCACTAAATTGTTTATTTTTCAAATATTTATGACTCACCTTACCACCACATTTTTGGTAGCATTTCTCTCTATTCAGTCACGTTATAAGTGCTTACCTCACAGGCAGCTCAGTATTAGAAAATATATGCGCTTGGAGAACAAATCAGAGCTCTGGAGACTGGAAGCAGGTAAATGTTGTCCCCATCTTCAAAAAGCTGGGGAAAGAAAATCCAGGCATCTACAAACCAGTTAGCTTGACATCCATACCAGGAAAGGTCCTAGAACAGATAATTAAACAGTCAGCCTGTGAGCATCTAGAAAAGGATGCTGAGAGCCTGCATGAGTTTTCCCCAAAAAAACAAGTCATACCAGGCCAATGTTATTTCTTTTTGATAAAGTTACACACACTTGGCTGATCAGGGGAATGCTGTGGGTGTAGTGTATCTTGGTTTCATTCAAGCTTTTGACTAAATGCTCCATAATATTCCTGGAGGCAAGCTGGTAAAATGTGGCCTAGATGATGTTACTGTTAGTTCAAATCAAATCAAATCAAATACCTTTATTGGCATCACAGTATAAAACAAGTCACTGGGATAATTAAAATTACTGTTGTTGTTGTTGTTTGTTTGTTTGTTTGTTTGTTTGTTGTATACGTGGCCCATCTGGCTGGGTTTTCCCTTGCCACTCTGGGTGGTTTACAGCACATAAAAAACTTCAAACATTAAAAATTTCCCGAAACAGGGTTGCCTTCAGATGTCTTCTAAAAGTTAGATAGTTGTTTATTTCGTTGACATCTGACAGGAGGGTGTTCCACAGGGCGGGCGCCACTACTGACAAGGCCCTCTGCCTGGTTCCCAGGAGCCTCACTTCTTGCAGTGAGGGAACTGCCAGAAGGCCCTCGGAGCTGGACCTCAGTGTCCGGGCTGAACAATGGGGGTGGAGATGCTCCTTCAGGTATACTGGGCTGAGGCTGTTTAGGGTTTTAAAGGTCAGCACCAACACTTTGAATTGTGCTTGGAACATAGCAAACACAAAACAAAACAAAACTCCCAAAATTTAAAATGCCACAGATTAAAAACTATTTAAACAATTTAAAAGCATTTTAGACAGTTGCCTCAACCCCTGAGCTTGTTCCAGTGAGTCTGGGCTCTTCAGCACTCACAGCAGGGCAATTTGTAGTTGGTTGACTGACTGAACCAAAGAGTGCTCACCAATGGTTCCTTGTCAGCCTGAAAAAAGTATTGTTCCCACCTGGAGTACTGTGACCATTTCTGGGTGCCAGAGTTTAAGAAGGATTTTGAACTGACCAGCTGGAACGTGTGCAGAGGATGACAGCCAAGTTGGTAAAAGTGTCTGGAAACCAAGCCTTACGAGGAACGGTTGAGGGAGTTAGGTATGTTTAGCCTGAAGAAGACTGAGAGATGATATGATTTTGTTGTTCAGTCGTTCAGTCGTGTCCTACTTTTCGTGACCCCATGGACCAGAGCACGCCAACTTCAATGATATGATAGCCAACTTCAAATATTGAAAGGGCTGTGACATGGAAGTGGAGCAAGCTTGTTTTCTTCTGCACCAGAGGGTAGGGCTCAAATTACAAGAAAGGAGATTCCAGCTAAACATTAGGAAGAACTTGCTGACTGTTAGAACTGTTCAACGATGGAACAGCTTGACTAAGGTGGCGATGGACTCATCTTCATTGGAGGTTTGTAAACAAAGTTTGGGCAGCAATCTTTCAAGAATTTCTTAGCTGTGATTTGGACACTGTAGGGGGTTGGACTAGATGACCCTTGGGATCCCTTCCTACAACTCCATGATTCTCCAGTCTCTTTTTCATTCTGCAATGCCCATCCAACTAACTCAATGACCCTTTTGTTCTGCAAGGTTCAGAATACTATAGGTTTTGGTATGCCTGGGGATCCCTGTGATATACTTCTGTCAAACCAACTTCAACTTCAAGTGCTGATCTGTGTGAGAATGGAGCTCGTTTTGGGAGCTTTGCCCCAGTTGGGGATGCCCCTCTGCTTTGCCAAGGACATGGGCTCACACCAGCTGATGATTTGTTCTTCCACTGGCATTTCCTTCAAGCTAGTGCTGGAATTGGTGAGAGGTCTCCACCCCTTTCCCAGATCAGAAAGCGGGCAGCAACACTTTTTAGTGTATGGCCACCGCTTAACTGCAACAAGACTTGCTGAGTGGCAGTTCATATACTCAGCCAAGCTGTTGATCCCCTTTCTGTTGCAGTGGAATGTTATAGTGGACATACTCCCTACCCTTCAGAGTGCTAGGCTCTAGAAATAAAAAAGACAAGAGTAAACGTCTGACACATCGGTGAGTACATGTTATAACTTTGACCCCTTTCACTGTTATTTTTAGAAGAGTTGGTTTTTGGGGATGCTAGCAGCTCTCATTAAATGCTCCAGCACATAGCTTATGCCAGCCTTTTAAAGTCTGAGAAGCTGGACTGCTTTCTGTCGTTGGTGGCTGAGGTTGAGTTGGACTGGATTTCACACCTTTCAAAACTTAAGGGAGCTTCTTTTTATTGTTGCTGCCATTGAACAATTGGGAGTCAGAATCCTTGCTGGTCTACTGCAAATTGCTCAAATCGATGCATATGTACTGATTTGCCATCTGCCCATCCCTGGACTAAAGCCAACTTCATTCATGAAAGTTTATGCCACCTATCTTTTTTTTCTGATGCCACAAAACACCATTCTGTTTTTTGTTGCAACAGAATAACTTGGCTACCCTTCTGGAACAACATATCTATATTCACAATTTTTAAAATAGCTTTCTCACTTTCCCAAAGAAGAAACATTGCAAAAATCTTCATTCAGTCACTTCGCTAACTGCAGAATTCTGTGGGAGTGTTATTTCCTGATGCTGGCATTCACTAATAACGCCTGTTGACCCCCCAGACTAGCATATGTTCTTATTCAATTCCATTCTCTCCCTGGTGACTATGTGTAGAAATTATTGCAGTAAAGGTCCCTCCACACACTTCCTTGTGCAAACAGGATGATCCTGCTGAAATCCCCTAATTTTTCTTACCAAATATGTTATGGGGGTTCTCCCTTCTGCTACACTTTTATTGCTCTATAGTCCCTCCAGAAAGCAATAGGCCTACAGTAACTGGGAAAGTATCACAGAGCAGCTAACAAAGCAGAACAAATCCATCACTAATGCACTATTACTGTGTCAAGAACATGTTGCAGAATAAAGCTGCAATAAAACACCAGTCTGGAGGGACCCTGAACAAGTCGATTATGTGTGTGTGTGTGATCTTAAATAAATTCTAGAGAGTCTTGAATAACTGCTCTATTGTTCCAAAGTGACTGTCCAAAGCTCAATATTGCTAAGTGCTGCCATTTAAAATAATAAAACAGAAGGCATTAGGACACTCTGAAATGTAATCCTTTCAGCTACAAGTAGAATAAATATAGCACAGCCTGCAGATGGCTGCAGAACAAGACATCCAGAGCGATCTGACAATCTGTGCGCTTTCGGGAGGTGAGTCTTAAGCACCGCTCTGCCTCTCCCCGTCATTTTCCTGAACCAGGGAAAGCTTCAGCTGCTCCTCTTCCTGCAGCCCCACCATTCCCCTTCAAATGTTGACCCTCTGCAAGGTCACCGATTCTCTATTCATTAGCAATTCCAGGTCAGCCTGCGATGAGAATCTCCTCGTTCAAGAGAGGATTACGTTCTGTGTCAATGTCTCCAGGCAGCAACCCTTCCCAAGCTTTCAGCAAGTCCAGACGCTGAGGGTCCCTGTCTTTGACGATCCCTCAGAGGACCTGTATCGATACTTTGAGCGCTGCAGCGATGCCATAGAGGGCGCAGTCCAGAGTGGTGGGAAGTGCTTAGTGTACTGTAAAAACGGCCGCAGCAGATCTGCTGCCATCTGCACTGCCTACTTGATGAAGCACCAAAATCTCAGCCTGAAGGATGCCTTTGAGGTATTGTGAGCATGCAGGGGGGGGGGGAACTATCTTATTCTATAGCTCGGTTGTTTATGCTGAAATGCAGAAGCATCTGTATTTCAATTGGGCAAGAGCATCTTACTTTCTAATTTGAAATGCTTTGCAGAATAAAATCCATTGCAATAGTTCTGATTCAGTTTTCTCTCTCCAAGGAAAGTGCCATAAGGATAAGAAAGACAATTAATTTTCAAGGCAGCCTAATTTCCTTCTCAGTTGGGCAAATAAAGCCAACTCTGACTGGAGATTGTTGGGGGTGTTCTGGCCCAGTGAAATTCCAATGGCAAGTAAATTCTGAATTGTCAGATTCAGGAGTTTAAATGCCTATAAAATAAAATCCGTAACACTGGCAACGATATACAGGAAGTTTTGCAGCTTCCTCCCTATGCACTTTAAAATAAAATAATAAAAATAAAAATACTCACGCATTTCAGAAATATTGTATGTTGTTTATGTCTTTATTCACAATCAGTTCTCATAAGAATGCCACCACTCATGCCATTTCCTTAAAAATAAATCATATTAGACTGAAGGCGAGTTAGTCAAATTTATGCAACAGAGGTTTTCAAAGAATGTAATAGTTGCTTGTGGCATGGACACGTTTCACACTATTACGTCTGCCATACAGGTGTTTGTTCTCTTACAAATAGCTACTTGACCACAGGCAACAGTAAGGGCTTCTACACATTATTTTAAATGAGTGTACAATGTGTGCACCCATTACTTGAGCTGTACACTCATACAGTTATTCACATACAACATTTAATGAGTGCATAGTGTGTGTGTAGCTGTGTACACAATGGCTGAGTTGTACAAATCAAGTGTACACTCTTTCACATCAATAGTTTTAGTGATAGCTTGTACCTCAGTGTAACAGGTGTGAACAAGCCGAGTGAGACAAAAATGTGTGTACACCATTGGAAGTTAATGCCACTTACATGTTGCTTTCAACTCTCTTAAAAACTACTGTCTGTTTCCAGCATTAGTACAGACCTCTGTTGTATTGCCAGAAAACTAGTTTTGGGGAGCAAAGGGGTGGCAAGGACTGCAAACAGCAGCCCTTCCAAACTACAGTGGCCAGAATTCTTAGAGGGAAGATATGTGCTTTATAGTGTGTATATGGTGTGTAGCAAATGGTGATGAATTTTCATGAGAACTTTTGCTTTAACAACAACAACAACAACAACAACAACAACAATCCAAACTGATATAAAAATGTGGAAAACTGAACTTAAGATTGGAACAATGCAAAACTGGTACAAATCTAAATTGACAAATTTGTCCATTCCTATAGACTGCTATGATGAGATGTATTGCATGTCTGTTAAATTTACAGTCATTATTTATGAATTTGCATCTGTGCATATAAATCAGCACATAAATTTATGTCACTCTGTGCCTTTCTTTTCAGTGATACTGTTCCACTTTTAGGGCAACTGTAAATGGCCATCCTGTGGGAAAGTCACTTCCTTTGTGTGTAATACATTTCTTTTTTTTCCTCCCTGTAGATTGTGAAGATGGCCAGGCCGGTAGCAGAGCCCAATGTTGGCTTTTGGTCCCAGTTACAAAAATATGAAGGGCATTTACAAATGCAGCATCATATGGATTCTTCTCGAAAAATAACTTCGCAATAAACATTTTTGTTTTGATTCAGATTGTGGTGTGGGAGAACTCCTTGAAGGAGGTGTGTGTGTCCTAAGAGCTTGGAAAGACTGTAGATGCCTCCAGACTGTCAGTATTGTTGATGGCAAGGGAAAAAATATAGGTATATAGAAAGGAGAATTCTCTAGATACCAAGATCCAGTTTTGTGGCAAGTACTCTTTGGTGAGAGAACCCTAGCAGAGATTTAAAATCACAAAATATACAGCAAGGTAAAGCATGGAAATGTAGGCTGTTCAGGCTTTAAAATATGTCTTTCTGAGTTCCAAAACTTCCCTCTTCCCTTAGCATAGAAAAATACTGCATGTTTGGTAAGTTAAAAATGATTTACTTACAAACTATCCAATGGTCAGGTTCCTGCACTTCAGAAAAAGTTGCACAGGCAATAAAACATGGCTTAGTTAAAGTGGTAAAGTTCCTAAATTATTGGTATAGGAACTCAAGAGTAGAGTGACCATGTGGTCTGAGCTGCAGAAAGCAACTTAGACGCCCTCACACATTGAGCTTCTCAGGAAGACTGGTTGAACAATAGGCTTGATGATAGGCTTGTCCAGGGGTCAGCAACCTTTTTCAGCTGTGGACTGGTCCACCGTCCCTCAGACCATGTGGTGGGCCAGACTATATTTTGGAAAAAAAAATATGAATTCCTATGCCCCACAAATAACCCAGAGGTGCCTTTTATATAAAAGCACACATTCTACTCATGTAAAAACACCAGGTAGGCCCCACAAATAACCCAGAAATGCATTTTAAATAAAAGGACACATTATACTCATGTAAAAACACGCTGATTCCCGGACTGTCCGTGGGCTGGATTGAGAAGACAATTGGACTACATCTGGCCCACGGGCCTTAGGTTGCCTACCCCTGACCTAGTCCCTCCCAAGTTGAGGGGAAGTGACCTTGCTAAGCCTGGCAGGGCAGCTTACTCTATGGTATTAACCCCTTAGAGTTAAGCATGGTTATATGAGGCTGGTTATCCCACAAGTATTTTGTGGGAGAGATCCAAGTGTTTGCAGGAGCTTATGTTTGCAGAATCAAAGTGGATTAAAGCTATCGGTTGTCCTACACAACACACACACTTTAAAAAATATATATATTTGCCTTTAGGAAAATGAAGCAGAAAGCCTTTGAAAAGTGTGTGATTAACAAATGGTTGATGGTGAAACATGTAATCACCTCACAAGCAAATCAGGATGATTGCTCATTGTCATATAACCACCTGGCAAACAAATCAGAACAAATGGTCAATAAAGACTGGGCATAGTTTAGCCTTTGCTTAACAGCAAATCAGAATGGCTGCTCAAAAGTCACATCATCCAGACTTGCTCTGTGACTGATAAGCATCACCATGCTTCTCATCTGCCTAGTTCCTGAGGAGCTGTTTTTGTGAACTGCCCAGAGGTCACACAGACATCCCCCAAAACATTAATATTTGGAACTTTAGTAGTCTCTGAAGCCACAAAGTAAATGTTGCACATTGAGGACAAAATGTGGTGATGTGCCCCTCCAGATTGGAGGGCTTTTGAGTGTGTTTCTTTGGTGTTGTTAGTATCCATCTTCGAGAAATGATGCACAATGTTGGCACTCTATTGCATTACTCAAGGCTGAAAATTTATTTAAAACGTGTTTTAATGCAACACTGCTTCATTTGTGTTTTATTTCACCAATAGATATGTGTTTTGAGCATGTTGCGAGCACCCACAGGCATGACAATCACCTGTATATAAATAAAAGTTTCTACTACTCTCATGTGAATCATACATTATTAACAGCTGGCTCCAAAGTTCATAATAAGGAAGGACAGAACAACAAATAATGGCCTTGGGCAAGATGAAAACTGTCTTTGCGAATATGTAAAATAAATAAATCTACCCTTATCTGCATTTTATGCCTGCATTTATGATTGCCTGTAGCTATTTATGTGTCTACATTAAAATCCTATCAGTATTTTCTTTTTTGATTAACAGGACTCTGCTAGTGAAATGGCATATTTTTCTGAAAGTGATTATGATTGATGACTGATTATACAAGAAGAATCAAGTATTTAGGGTGTGGAAGTAATGATCTTAGTTCATGCTTATCAAAGAGCCCTGATGGCTGACTGTTTACGTGCAAGGCAGCTTAATCATAGAACTGTAGAATTGTAGGGGAGACTGAGCCTGTGCAAATGGAAACTGAGGGAGAAGCGCAAACAAGTCTCTCATTTATTGAAGATATTTACTTGAGATCTTTTGCAGTTGCTGTAAGAGGTATTGGTGGGGTGGTCATGCAAGCAGCACATTGGCTTATCTTTGCCTAAGTTCATGGAAATGTGGGCCCAGGTGTCTAACGGTGGGTAAAATAACACACAAAAGAAGCAAAACTTTGTTATAAAGAAGCAAAAACTCAAAGTTTATTGAATATACACAAACAGTAAAGATGTTAGCACTTGGTAGAACATACATTCATAAGCAGCAGGTCAAAACATGTAACAAAGGTTCTGCACAAAATGTCTCTTAACAGTAGCCCTGGCCAATGAGAGCTCTGTGATGCAATGCCTAAGTGAGGTGAGCGAGAATGTTTCCCCTTCAAATCTCGCCTCCATCACAACCTTGGTAGGAGGCCTTAAGCAAATTTCTCTCTCTCTTCCTCAGCCCCTTCCTCCATCTACAGTATGGGGATTATCCTGGTCAACCATGCAGGACTGTTGTAATGCATACTGAGATAATATGTGTGTGAAGCACTCTGGACACTCTAAACCACTACGTGAATACTGTGGTACCAATATTATTAAGGTCCATGATAACTTGTCAGAATCAGCTCATTCCTCATTTAGTGTTTGCATATTGTATGGTTAAATACTGAATCCTTCAGAGAGAGATAAGACATTTTATTCCTGAAACTAGCTGAATGCAGCCCGTTAAATTAACGGGCGCTAGAACATATATTGCTTTCTCGGGGTGGGCGCCGTCCCCCCCCCCCCGCGCAGCCTCCTCCTCCCTGGCGCTCGAAGTTGCCCGGGTTGGAGAAGTAATCCCTCAGCCGGGGGAGCTCCCAGCCGCTCTCCAGCAGCTCCGTGTGCAGCTCCAGCGCCGTCAGCACGAACTGGTCGCCTCCCGACAGACAGAGAGATCCGTGGGCAGGGGCAGGGGCAGCGGACCTGCGGGGGCCTTGCAAAGTCATGGGTTGTGACATGAGAAAGGGGCACAAAATTTGGCATGGTGTGGAGAGGGAGAGGTTTCCCTCCCTCCCTCTCCTAAACACAGTACTGGAATCCTTTAAGGTCTTCCAATAACGCAAAAGTGTAGGATATCCAGGACATGCACAAAGCAGTCCTTTTTCACACAGTGGCAGCAGATAGATAAGCTCCTGGCCGCTCTCCAGCAGCTCCGTGTGCAGCTGAAGCGCCGTCAGCACGAACTGGTCGCGCAGCAGCTGAGCCGCCAGGGTGTCCACGGGGACCCGAGGCGGCGGCTCGGCTTGCAGGGAGGAGGGAGGAGGCAAGGGCAGACGCTGCTCCCGCTGCTTTCGTCGGCCTGCTATTCGTCGCCGCCGCCGCCCCTCCAGCAGCGGCAGCAGCATCTGCCCTTGCCGCCTCCCTCCTCCCTGCAGGCCGAGAAGCCGCGGTGTCGAGGTTACCAGGCAGCGGCTGCCAAAGCGCTCTAAGAGGAGCGGCCTGCTGGCCTTCTTCTCTCGCGGCTTCTCACCTGCGGCCTCCTCGGGGGAAAGAAGGCAAAGCCGGGGGATCGTCCGGCCGATGCGCCACGCCAGGAGGAGGCGGAGGCGGCGGAAGATCCTGGGAAGGCCCGTGGCAGCGGGAAAGGCCTCCTGGGGCAGGTAAAGAGCTTCTGGGGCTCCTACGGGGACGGAGAGGCGGCGGAGCCGAGCAGGGCGGCCAGGCTTCCCTCCCTCCCCATCTCGGAAACACGGAGAAGCCGCGGGGCGGGCTGCTCTGGGCCGCTCCCGAGCCGCTAGTCTTCGAGGCTTGGCTTTCAGCAGTGAGAGCGGCAACGTGGCCTCCTTCCTCGGCCTCCCCTCTCTTCTGGGGCGCCGGCGTTCCATTTCAACCGCCCCGCTTCAACTGCCGCCACTGCTCCTGGCCCGATGTCTCTCTGCTCCAATCCCTGTGTCCCTGGGGCACATGCGCAGTAGCGCAAACCCAGAGACACAGGGACTGGACGCAGAGACACTTGCGTTTTATATATATAGATGATTCTAAGTTTACAGTGTTCCCTAGAACAATGAGACAACATTATGACAAACTAGATAAATGTAGATAAACTAGATAAAACTAGATAAAAAACACCTCCTGGGTGGTTTTTTTTGGGGGGGAAATATGCTAAAATGTTACATAATATTTTTCTTTACTAGACTAGTCTTCATACACCCAAATGACACAGTAGCTTAAACTATTACCAGAAGGAAATTCTACATACATGTAAAATGTCTGTTGAAAGTGGAATGTGGAAATGGGAATGGAGGGCTTAGATGTTATAATGAGTTAGAACATGTGAAACATTTAAAAAATCTAAACGTAGTCTTTGGCAGATGTGATTGTCTCGGACTTTTTGATGTAAATACGTGCATCGTTGCCTTGCCGGGTAGCAGCATACTTGTAGTCTCTGTAATTAAAAAGAGGTGTCAATGTGCTGCTGCTCTCTCATTCATTCTCTCTGTTTTTGAGAAATTTAACTGAGTCAGGCATTACTCAGAGGAAATATAAATGCAATGTCAAACACTTTTTAAAGTCCATAGAGGTCAATAAGAAAATAATGTGCAGACTTCCCTATGCTCCATAGATACAAACAGGTCCTATACAAATGGTTTCTCTCTCTGATCTAGCATCTGCAGCACATGGAGCCATTTACACACACACACACACACACACACACACGTCAGTATAGTGTAGTGGTTTGAGCATAAGAATTTGACCGGGGAGATATGTGTTCAAATTTCTGCTTAACCACTAAGCTCACTGGGTAACCTTGGGCCTGTCGTTCTCTCTCAGTCTAATTATAACTGCTATACATGCTATCCCTAGTTCGTACAAGGAAGAGTTAGGGCAAGGATGGCCAATGTGTTGCCCTCCAAATGTTTTGGACTACAGCTCCCATCATCCCTGTTCATTGGCTGTGCTAGCTGGGGCTGATGGGAGTTGTAGTCCAAAATGTATTAGAGGTTAGGGTAGACATATGACAAGTAAATAAATAACAGCTCCACCAGTCTGTTCTGGAGGGTAACTTGATCCTCTCTCCTCAACTTATTGGTAGAATGTTAAGCTTTTTTGAACATTTTTAGCATGCATTTTTTGGCTCTGGGTATACATTTTAAGTAAACACCTACAGTTCTTAAAGTGTGCACTGAATATCCATAATGTGACAAACAGGTGTTTGAAAAAAGGTGGCTCATACAGGTACACTGATCAGAGAATCAGGAGTGACTGCATCATCTCTTTGTGGCAAATCTAGCAGTGTTGCTCTGTACGCACAGCTGTTTCATACAAGACAATAAACTGATCATTGAACTCTTCTCAAATAAAACATTAGAATTAATCAGCTAGCAGAGGTTACAATCCAATCCTATTCATGTTTGCTCAGATGAAAGTCCCATCTTTTTCAGTATTATTTCATGCATTTCATTGCATATGTTATATATTTTCAAAATGTTTAGAAAGCAATATAAACACTTGGGGTTTGTTAACCGACAAAACAGACAGCTCAGTGAAACCTTTAACAAACTCACTGATACTTTTTACTCTTGTAATAGCAATTGGTCAACTACCTGTGTTTTTCTTTGCATGCTGAACATGTCAGGAAGCCCCCACCAAGCATTGAAAGGAGGGAACCAGCCCAGCCTAAGTACAGTGCATATCCCAGCTCAAATCTGGAAAAAAATGATTTCGTAGAAGCATCATTACAATCAAATCAGATACATTTTGCCATATTTTTCTAATGTAGTGGCTGCCATTGGGAAAAACATGGAGTATAGGAGAAACCTAGGAGAGATGACCAGCGGCTCTCCAGGTTATTTCTGCAGAAGGCAGGAGAAATGGGTTTTGTCTCAAATAAATGATCTGCAAACACTGAGGTGGGTCAAAGCAGGGCTTTCACCTACAGTAATCCTTTACCCCGCCCCCAATTTATATTCTTTTATGGTTGTCAGAGACATTAATTCCTCTGTCCTTTGGTCACATTTCAGCATGACCAACAGACTGAAATCAGGAACTAGGCCAACAGGAAGCAGCAGAATGTTACTGAAGCAAAAATGCATTCAAAGTATCCTTATGAATCTCATCATTTTTTTATTAAGAAAAGTGCAATGCAAAAAATATTAAAGCCAAATGTTAGTTTCATGTGAGTTTTGACAATGCCTAAAGCCATTTACATATTGCAGTTACTGAACTGAGGTTTTTTTAAACAACAACAACATGCAAGTCTGTAAACTTACTTGGTTCCACCATATAATGAATCAAAAAACTGAGCTGTGATCCTTTCTGCATACCAAGAAATAGCAACCATTGATGAGAGACCTAGGGAAACAATACAGATCCATTTTAATGGAGGGAACTTAATTTTTCCACAGCCTTGCATTACAGAAATAACATGTACGTAAATATAATAAAGTCACCAGCTGATTAATGAAATCCTACTCAGTCTTATGAGTTTCAGCTGAATACTCAATTCAGTTGAGTTGGTTGATTTGCTCAGGGCTGCTGGATGGATGTGTTTCTGCCTCATTACATTGTGTTGAATAAGATGGCAATTGAGTGCCTCCCCTTTCCTATTATTCCACTGCTTCTCAAACTTTTTTCTCTGGGCCACATATAAAAATTTGCTTGCACCACAGAGATTTTTTTTTATCGATAAGAAATACATTGGAAAACAAAAAGAAACAACAACTAGCAGTGCTTGATTTATAGCACAGAACACAGCTACTTTATAATATGATCACGGGGCACCCAGAAAGCATAAAACAATGCAGCTGCATAAGAACATGAATCATTCCCAAAATATAATTATAAACACATCTTCTCCAGCACTCTGTTCTTTTTTTAAAAAATACTTTTTTATTAAAGATTTTCTTGATTTACAAAGGTATGTGTAATGTCTCTCTCATATTTTTTCCATGTAACATTTTTACAAATCAGTTACATTTGTTGAGACATTAGGAAGAAAAGGGGGAAAGAGGTGGGGTGGGGTGATGATGTTTCTATTTTACTTAGTATATGTAGGGTTTGGTGTCAGAGTTGTTTGTGCAGGTTCTTTGTTGTTCGTTTGTGCTCCTTCGGTGGTGAGAGAGGTCAGGGTTGGCGTAGGGTGTGATTGTTCATTTGTGTTTGGCTGGCTGTGGTGGTCTTTGGTTTTCCAGCACTCTGTTCTAATGGCAATTCTGAATCACTAGTAGGATTGTCCTCAATATCTCTCATTTTGAAAAGATATCAATTCATATTCTTCAAATAAAAAACCATTATTTTGATACTATACTGTATTGAAATGTTTAAATGTTTCTTTGATTATCCTTGAATCCTCCTGCCACACCAGCATGGTGCACAACATCCTTTGAGAACCACTATATTATTCCATTAGCTTTTTTTGTGCACGGTCTGCTGATATCTCACCTGCTAAAATGAAGACCATTCCCCCCAGCATAGCAATTCTTGATTTTGTATTTTCACTATTGGATCCAAGTTGAGTGCACTTCAAACCAAGCAATGTCAGCAGAGTCCCACACATACCCAAGATGAGCGAAGTGATCATCAGGGCACGACATGCTTGAATATAAGCTGCAGAGGAAAGGAAATTTTGTCAAGAAAGGTATCAGTTTCGGCAAAGGACATGTCAAATAGCAATACTTGCCCATTGAACCAAATGTGTGGCTGCTGGGAGCAACGATGGGCATATGGTACACTCTCTCTCTCTCTCTCTCTCTCTCTCTATATATATATATATATGGTTTAATAGAAGGCAGTATCAGGAAGCCCACAGAAGTAGATGTGACATTAACCAGCCCAAACTATGATTCCACTCTAGAGGAAATCTCTCAAGCCCTTAGACTGTCAGAAACATCTTACATTACCCACATGTACGTGAATCTGTCTTTTGGTCTGACTTCTCCTCTGAGAGTTGCCCAAATGCCCCTTCCTTTTAAGAAATATATTGAGGATATCACTGTTCCTGCCTTCTTTAGGGAGTCCTCCATGCCTTTGAGATATTAGAAGCCATTACACAAATCCTCATACTCATCTCAGACCTGTTTGCATGCTTAGCAACCAACATAACAAAGGGAAGGAGCAAAGATTGATGGTGGACAGATCTGGAAGTAAATGGTCAAGACTGAATGCAAGCATACAGAGATGAGCAACAACCAGCATAATTATTCTATATGCAAACATGTCCACCATCTGGTGATCATTTTGCCAGTTTAATGTTTGAAGCTATTCTCTCCATCCCATATTGGGTTTGAAAAGTCGTTTCTATTTATATCAGGGGTCAGCAACCTTTTTAAGCCATGGGCCACTCCACCATCCCTCAGACCATGTGGTGGGCCGGACTATATTTTTTTGGGGGGGAAATGAACAAATTCCTATGCCCCACAAATAACCCAGAGATGCATTTTAAATAAAAGGACACATTCTACTCATGTAAAAACAGGCTGATTCCTGGATCATCCGCAGGCCGGATTGGGAAGGCAATTGTAAAAAAACCCTCAAATACAACACTAAAATTATTAGTGAAAACAATTAAACATTCAGGCTGGAGGATAAAAAACGAAAGCATATTTATGATGTAGTGAGAAATTCCCTAGAATACTATCCACTGGTAAGTATTGATTCATAAAGTAACTTATTAATCCACTGTACCAATGAATAGCAGTTGCAGCACATGATTAATGAATCAAGTGACAAGAACAGGTGACAAATAAATGTAAGCCACATGTTTTCTGTAACTATTATGCAACTGAATTCTACACCATCATCTAGCATTATCATACTCTTTAATGAGCTTCTGGTGGTTCTATAATGTAAACTTATCCATGTAGTTTGCAGGTTTCAAACAACAAAGTTTATACCTAATCTGCCATGGCACTGCAAGTGAGGGTTTCCTGGGGACACCATCAGGAGGTCCATTCCACACAATGTAGGAATTGGGTCTTTAGTGTTTTGGCCCCTATCCTGTGGAATCCCCTCCCCCTCGAATGTTAGATAGGCATAATATTTTGGTGCCTACTGAAGGCTTTCCTCTTTCAACAAGTCTTTCAGCAAGTTGAGGCCTTTGTATCTGTAGTAGAATTGCTTTAAAGATGTTTTAAGGATTTTTTTTTTGTCACTTGTTGTTTGCAACCCTGGGCTGCTTTGGGAGGAAGAGTGGGATATAAATTTAACAGCAACAATAACAGGATAAATAGTCCATTTATGTATGGTATGAATCAGCCAAAGTTAGGAATTTTACATAAGAAGTTGCCTTTTCTCTTCATTTTAGTGTGGGAAATGGTCATACTCAATGTCTAGTATTCTGAGATAGTTAGGGATCCTTTTCCCTCTCAAGATCAAGGTATACATGCTGTGAGATATGCTGCCTGCTTAAATTTAACTTTGCTGTTGGAAAACAGCATCCATATACCAGACGCGGAGGAAGCCTCCTCGCTACCCGGGGCGGCAAACAGAGGCACCCCCTGGGGGGGGCATTGTGACGTTGCGTCGTGATGGAGTTCGCATGCGCGAAATGTCGCACGTGCGCACTCCGTCTGGGCCGGTGCTGCTGCTTCTGTGAAAAGGCAGCTTGTGGGGCTGCCGTGAGTGATCAGCAGCTCATGGGGAGCTGCCTTTTCGCTCAGCGGGCTCGCAAGGTCGCCGCGGAAGCAGCAGCGCCGGTCCAGACGGAGTGCGCACACGCGACATTTCACGCATGCATACTCATCTGGGCCGGCGCTGCTGCTTCTGTGGCGGCTTGAGCAGCAGGGGCGGGGCAGCCCCGCAGCCCCATAGCAGCGCTGGCGGGTGGGACCCGGATGGGCTGCGGGGTGGAGCGGCCTCGCCTGCGGCTTGCTTGCAGGTTTGCGAACAGGCTGCGGGGCAAGGCTGCCTTGCTCCATGGCTTGCTCGGGGCCCGCCAGCGGGGTGGGGCTGGCCTAAGTGTCACCCCCCTCCCCTGGAACCCGGGGCAGCCTGCCCACATCGCCCCCCATTGCGATGCCGCTGCCATATACTCCGTCACTTTTGTTTCAAGTAACCAACCAATCTTTCTTTATTGCTCATTTGTGAATTTCTTGTGGGCATAAAAATCAAGGGTAGGAACACATAGTCATAACATACAAATGTTTAACTCCAGTAAAAGATCTTAAACTTTTTGGGAGTGTGTGTGGGATATATGTGGGAGGTGGACACGCATGAGGGTTCAGATATACACACCCTAACACTACTGCTAATCTTTGTAGACATGGAACAGAATTTATATACCACTTGATTCTAATAAACCGCCTAAGCAGTATGTCCTCTTTTGACCTCCATTTTTCTGGTGAGGCAGTACCTCTTTCTCGGTCATTCCTAAGCAGCCACCCTACCTCCTGCCTTGCTTTTGGCAGCAAATCCAGAGGCAGTCCAAGATATAACTGCCACCCACAAAGTTTATTATGAAACAGGAGCAAAGGATAACACTCAATGATCAGATTTTTTTTTAAAAAAAGAATATATTTCTAGTTCTGGCAGATACTTTCACTGGTTTAATAAGCACAGAGACTGTGGACTTGCTTGTTTTGAAATCCTTTTAGTTAAAATGCTATTTTTAAGTATTAATCTAGCTCTTCCCCTCCAGACACAATTCAATTCACAAAGCACTTGTGTGCAGTCAGAGCACAAAGAAGGAAGAAAACAGTATTGTCCCTCTAATGGTTAGCAAAATAAAGGCATTAAAAAAAGAAAAGAAAAAAGAAACAAACTTGGAACCTCCTTTAGAAAGCAGGGAAGTTTTGAGCAAAATATATATTTAATAGCACACCATCAAAGCAAAGCTAGTTTCTTCTAAAACTTAGAACCTAGACACAGACAGTAGAAGCAGAAAGAAACAAGGTCAAGGACTGTTCAGTTCAATCTTCCAAATAATTTCATAATAATTGCCGCAAGAAGCATGACTAGGCTGCCCCTGTGCATACACGGATCTATGTGAGTACTTTGTATAAAAGGTAAGGTAAAGGGACACAGGTGGTTCTGTAATCTAAACCGCTGAGACTCTGGGCTTGCTGATTGTAAAGTCAGCAGTTTGAATCCACATGACAGGGTGAGCTCCTGTTGCTTTGTCCCAGCTCCTGCCAACCTAGCAGTTCAAAAGCATACCAGTGTGAGTAGGTAAGTAGGTACTGCTGTGGCGGGAAGGTAAACGGCGTTTCTGTGCGCTATGGCTTCTGTCATCGTGTTCCGTTGCACCAGAAGCGGTTTAGTCATGCTGGCCACATGACCTGGAAAGCTGCCAGCGAAAAAATGCTGGCTCCCTTGGCCTGAAAGTGGAGATACTGTAGTCAAATTTGACTGGACTTAACCATCTAGGGATCCTTTATCTTTTTCACCTTTACTTTGTATCTTTAAAGAGCGAGAGGGACCCCTCACTAATGGCTTGCGGCCCATGACTTGAGGAACATTATTTTTGCTGAGCAACCCCACCAGCCCACTTTCTTACTGCAGCTTCTGCGCCATAACCCATATGGTCCCAGGGGGTTCAGCACCTTTGGGTGGAGCGTGGGGACTGCAGTGGGGAGCAGAGATTGGTTAAAAAAAACAGGCACCCTGAGCATGCACAGTGCAAAGCCACCACTGGATACAACCAAACAAAACTTCACAGTTTCGATGGTTGGTTGCCTGGACATCATACTTATTTCCCACAAGCATCCAAGGAAGTGGCTATTTAAATGCCCAAATTAAGTTAGACCTGCAGGGGGCTACCATAGGGACCAATGTGCCTACCAGTACCCTCTATGTTGTGCATGAAAGGGCTCTGTAAATATTCCCTTAAAAATCCACAATGCACAATGAACTGTTTGCTCTTCCTGCTCAGTTCCTGTTTGCAGTGGCTCACCCTCCCCTACACTGAACACATCCCCATAAACATGTTCACATTTCATTGGATGCCTGGATCAGATATCCTCTCTCCTTTCTGTTCTGAAGAGAGAAAAGCTGCAAAGAGCTTCTCTCTGAGAGCAAGCATGGCAATGGCTGATATAGATGCCAGTCTCTCCATTAATGCAGGGGAAATGTCAACATCATTTTGTAGCCCTGCCTCTTCACTTTTAGACATGATGGTCATTTTATCTTACGCCACTCCCCACAGCAACCATTTTGTGATTGGCACCAACAGCCCTTTTTCAACAATCCAAATGTGCCAACTGACTCAATATGTTTGGTGACTCCACACATGGCAGGAAGGGGAGGAATCCAACATGCTACATCCTGGTCACACTGCTAAAACCGCTGCTTGCATGGTTGGGTTAGCTATGGGTGGGCTGGCTTGCCCCACTCCTTATATAACATAGGATGCTACATGACCTGTTGCTATGTTGGTGCAAAGCAAATTGTCTCCCATACTATCACAACTATATATATCAGTAAGAACAGGCTGCTACTATGTTCAGTACAGAGGTTTGATTGCCCCTCTTATCAGACAGCTGAGTAATTTACTTCACATATAATAAGCAAGGCAGCAAATGTGTCAGCAGCTACTTGCGTGTAAAGTGTCAACTATGTAATCTCCAAAGCTAGGTAGCTCTCCATTCCTTAATGAAGTGCAAACACTATAAGTTTCTAAAAATATATAAGTAGATACACAAGGAAGGTCCAAAGGTCAGTGACAAAGCACCTACTTTTCACATGAATTTCAGCCCTGACATCTTTGCCAGTCTTTGGTTTCATGCATTTGTCTATTTTATATGCATTACTTGAGGCATTCAAGTCAAAAGTTGCTTAACAACCCCTACTGATGTGGATTTGTTGAAATATTTATAGCACCTACAAAGTTATTCAGTTTTGTTTATGAGAATATAAGAACACATACCATCTGGCTGCAGAATACTGCTCCATGAGCTTTAAAAATTATTCTAGAAACAAAGGTTACACAAGCAGTGTTTGATATAATGAACTACAAATATTTTTAATCGTTTTATTTACAATAAAGTCTATTTTGGCAAGTATCAGTGAGATGGCTGAGCTTGCATTTCTCCAACCAAGTAGGTCACTGCAAGGTTTCATGGTTGCCTCACGTAGTCTCAGATCACTATTGATACATAAAGATATTATTTCTTATTTTGACGCAGCAAACCTCAAATCACTATTAATGATTAGCTCATCCTGTGACAGATCTGGCAATGGACAGCTTGACACAAGGTGCCGTTGGTGCCTGGCCATCAGGAGTGAAGTACAGTCGTCTTTCAGACAACTTCCTGTATGGGCACAATGTAGCCAGCTGTCACCAGATCTACTGGCAGTTGCCAAAAAGTGATTCCCAAGTGTTAAAATGTTGACACTCAAGCCTTTCTGACATTCAGCTGCAATACAGCAACATGGCACCAAAATAAGAGAGTTATAAGATATATTCATTATACCAGTGAAAGATTTAAAGCAATCAATTATTTGGGGTTTACTGATACAGCCTGTATACCACTTGCACAGGATTCGTGACCTACCGGTACTTGCAAGTCGTGACCCACAGGTTGAGAAACACTGGACAAGAATGTCAGAAACTGTACAATGAGGGCAGAGTCATAACTCTGGCATGGTCTGCTCAAACAATCTATAAAACATTGTTATGAGTTTGGCTGTCTTTATTACTGTGACTGGGTCCCCATCACTATGGTTTTGCCTGACAAATTAAAATAGGGCTTGGACTTAACAAAAGGACAGCGGTGTTCCTTGATGACTGGGAATACTATTGACCTGGAATGTCTCTCCCAGCCTTCAGCTAGTGGGGAGAACAGGGAAATAGACTGCAGCAAGTAAGCATTTGCAAAGAAGGGCCCTTTCAGATGGTACACAAAACAAATGTGTGCAGGTGGGAAATTATGGTATCTTGGTTGCAGGTTCCACTCTTAACCACATCACACACATTTGTTTATGAGGTTATAATGTCTCTAAGGAGCTACAGAAAGTGAGAGATTTTATCCAGAGGTAGCTGAACTAGAAGTAGCCCAGAAGGCTGTGAAGATCCATGCTGTCCATCTGGGGAATCTGATGCAGGCTCAGCAGTTGTTCTACTTGCCGTAAGAAACTACCACATTTTTCTGTTTATAAGACACCCCCATGTATAAGATGCCCCCTATTTTTGGGAACTCCAAATTAAGAAAACACCCCTAAGCACTACCCATGTATAAGACGAGCCTCAATTTTAAACTTACTTTTTGGTTAAAAAAACAACAACAAAAAAACAACAACCCTAGTCTTACACAGAGAAAAATATGGTATTTGTTTCCAATATGCTTTGCTTATACACTGTAAATCTCCAGTCCTCTTATCCAAAGGGAATTAATCCCTGTAGCATTGCCTCTGCAGAATACTCATGGAAGCCAGAAGCACATTATTTGAAAATGCAGAAAAGCAAGCCTGTATATTTTCAGGTCAATGCAGATTTTGTTGAGTGTATGCAAAGCAAAATGCAAATTTTCAAATGCAATGTTACAAATTTTAATAGAGCCTGATCATAACCCAACACATCAGTGGTGACGAACAAATCCCCCTATATAACAGGCACACCACTGTATACAGTTATTTTTTTAAAAATAGCTTATTTAAAGCTCAGTTGCTTCTCTACGATACATTGTCCCATTGCCAATGCCAACAATACATTCCCTATGAATAGCCTGCCATCACAAACCTTTAGCTGTTTTTAATAATAGCCAAAAAATGTTATTTTGTTCAAAGTTCTGTGAAGACTATGTTTTACCTTCAGTAAGGGAATACTAATTTCCTGCACTGACACACACACTTTACTCTCAATGTGTTCTTATGCACCATCTTTCAGGGCGGGTGGAGAGAGAATCTTGTCCTCCAAATATCGACATGCCAAGAAACTTCAAAAATCCTTCACTTTTGGATCTCAAACAAGCAGTCTGTTGTTATAATCTGACAAGCTCTTGGAGGAAAATGCCTCATTGATGTTATTTTCAGTCAAAATTCACTATATATACTTTCCATGCACCCACCCAATGAATTATTTCACCTGATAAAGATGTGGACATGTACATCAAATAAAGACATACCAGGAAGTGCCAAAAGTGTATCAAACGTTCTGCAGTTGGAGATTCCAATACTATCTTCCGCACAGCTGTGCCACAGGTTTTCATACAGGCTTGAGCTTGTAATCACACTCCCATGTACGGTGGAGACTTTCCAGTAACTGTTTTTTAAAGTTGCTCCAATCACTATCCAGCCACCCAAGGTGAGTACAAAACCAGTGAGTTCCAAAACAGCAGACATGGTTGAAACTTCTAACAGATATATTATCTATTTTGTATTAAGATGAAATATAAGAAGTATCTCCCCATTAAAGGCCACTTGCTGTCTTAGCTCCAGTTTCCTCCAAAATGAAGCTACCTTTGATCTTTGTTCCGTCAACTAAATGATAAGATTTGTAGCACATTGCTTTTAATAATTGGAGGCGTGGTTTAAGGAAAAAGTGCTAATTGCATTGGATTTGCAAAAGGACAAATGCTATTGATCAGTTTTTCTGATAAAATTTACGGCATGGGTATTTTTTCACATCTGCATAGCTATCTAATGCTTGAGGTAATTGAAACAATCACCCCAGAGTGCCTTCTGCTACTTCATGGAGCCCATTTGGCTCCATGGTATACTCCAGAGCTCACGGCAATGAAACAAGCTGGAAGACAGTTTGAACATGAGTGGAGGGAAACTCCAGGTCAAATGCCATCAAACACTACCAGCTTCTTTTAGCAAGACTGCAACTCCATCTAAAGCACCACCAGGAACTGGTAAATTCAGAACACTCTGTCTCCAATTCTCCCCATCATCAGTTCTAGCTCCACCACTACCAGTACAGAGCCCCCAAAAGTTCACCTGCAAACAAGCATGTTCCTCAACAGAAAAGGTTGCCCACAACGTGCTATAGGAATGGCTTACTAGGACACTAACCTAAGGTTGTGTACTTACCAATCTGTAGTACAAATAAATAGTTTTTCTCAATACAGAATTGTGCATGCTCATCCTCAATGAGCTTTTAATCTAGAATGATTTTCGATCCCACTGTTCACAAGCATGGGTGTAGTTACCTGGTGCACATTTGAAAACCCTTCCCTTGTTTAGGTTATCATAGAATCATAGAAGTGTAGAGCTGGAATGGATCCCGAGGATCAACTTAGTCCAACCCCTGCAATGCAGGAATCGAATGGAGTTGTATCCACACACACACACCCTTGCCTATGCCCCCAGATGAAGGTGGAAATGGTAATTGCTATCTTGTTGTATGCCCACCCACATCACTGGGCAGGTGTGGATATACCCGTTTCTGGGACTGCCTCTATCCATTTTCAAATGAGCACAATGGGGGATAATGCAGGATCAATATGCATTGAAACCCTCTTTTTGGAATATAACTGGCCCATGAAGAAGCACTTTCCAGGAACATTTAATAGACAGTAAGTCTAGATTGTGTTTGGACTACGTAGAACAGGGGTCAGCAAACCTTTTTCAGCTGTGGGCCGGTCCACCGTCCCTCAGACCATGTGGTGGGCCGGACTATAGTTTGAAAAAAAATAATGAATGAATTCCTATGCCCCGCAAATAACCCAGAGATGCATTTTAAATAAAAGCACACATTCTACTTATGTAAAAACATGCTGATTCCTGGACAGTCCACAGGCTGGATTGAGAAGGCGTTTGGGATACATCCGGCCCCCGGGCCTTAGGTTGCCTACCCCTGACGTAGAAAAACAAGATCTGAGTGAGTACTGTCTCCAATACTTGTTTGCAGAATGTTTAATTTGCAAGTCTTAATGATTTACTGATAAGGAAATTGATTCCTTGTTAATGCATCTTCGTCAGGGCAAAATAAAAGCCTGACACCACATGATTTATATGTTTATTTAACACAGCACAAGGATCAGAGCAGGAGACAAAGTCTCAAAGATTAAGGCATAATTAGAAAGTACTTAAGATATAAATAATGACCTACTCAAATGGTTAATTTATTTATTTTTAATGATCCCTGGATAAACTAAGTTAAGATGATATTTAAGTATATGGTGTCAAGTTCCATGGGAAAATTGTGAAAATGAATGTGTCTAGATAAACTATCAGCAACTACACGAATGGCAGCTTTCTTATGTAAACACTCAGCTATTTATACCACATCCAGAAAAATCAAGTACCAACGTGCTACACATTTATCAGATTTTGTAGAATTAAAAGGAATTAAATACCTCTCAATGAAGTTTAATACAGCAGAAGTGATGATAACATGAAAGCACTGCATAATGCAAGGGTGGCTAACCTGTGGCCCTCCAGATGTA
Source organism: Lacerta agilis (assembly GCF_009819535.1). Taxonomy (NCBI): domain Eukaryota; kingdom Metazoa; phylum Chordata; class Lepidosauria; order Squamata; family Lacertidae; genus Lacerta; species Lacerta agilis. The sequence goes on from NC_046316.1 coordinate 56,007,696, forward strand.
ATTGGACTTCAACTCCCACAAGCATCAGCCACCATGGCCAATGGTAGGTTATGATGGGAGTCAAACAATGTCTGGAGAGCCACCCATCTGTCAAAATGGCCCGCAGAGTAAGGGCTCAGGATCCAGCTCACCAGCCAAACTCTGTTCCCCACCCTGATTTACATGCATGTGCAACACTAGACAAAAAGTACATCTTCACCCATGTCTGAGATTTAATTTCTAGAACAGAGCTTCCCAAATGTTTCCCACCATGGACCACTTGAAAATTGCTTAGCATCTCCACAGACCACTTAATGATCTTTCTGCAAGTTGCAACAATTACAATGTGATGTGTTAGATGTTGTATGATTTTTAATTGTATGCTATTACCTCTTTCATTTTTTATTTCTTATATATTTTTATATTACAAATTGAATTCTATAAAAAATCAATTATGAATATCTAATACGATGGATGTGTTACCGCCCATCTTTAGCTGCAGATCTTCATACACATACCATGGACTACATGAAAGAAGCTTGTGGACTACTGGTGGCCCACAGACCATAGTTTGGGAACCTCTGTTCTAGAGACATTAGGGAGGGAGCTGAACCTGGATAATGACTGCTCTAGTATCTCACACCAAAGATGTTAACAAAATGTTGCCCAACAGGCAAAAACAGAGATCAAATAGTGGCAGTGATTACCTGGGACATATACTTTGTAAATGTGACACTCCTAGAGTGGGACAAATGTAAACTGTACTATTTGTATACAGTACTTCTAAAAATACAAATGTTTTCGGTAACAGATCTAGATTTTTGTTGACACAGCATTTGATCACAGAATATATATGAAAGTTTGTTTCTACAGGCTTCCATTGAAGTTCTTTCCTATGTATCTATAAACACAGTGTCAGATGTTCGCATAAGTAGCGCACAAATTCAGACTAAGAATTCAGCATTTTATGTATGAAAAGTGTTAACTTACTTTCCAAACTGAGCAAGGAAAAGAATTTCTTGCACTGAACTGAGCCCAGAGCAGTAGCTACACAGTTCATCCAGAGACCTTCATAAATCCAGTTTGCAGTAATAAGCGCTGCAGCTGGACTAGAAAATTTCCAGTAGTTGGACACAGTGGCAACCAGTAGAAGGATGAGACCCAGAAAAGCCAGAAGCAGTGCAGAGATTTGAAAAGCTGATGACGCCATCCTTCAATGACAAGTGAATTTTCAAAGATTCACTCTCAAATTGTGATGCCAAAATCCTATTTTAAAAGTTGATAAGAGACCAGGTAATAGCACACTTGTTATACGAGGAATATTTATGCTGAGAACAAAACACAACTGTTAGTTTATGTTCTAACACAGAATATTCTTTGCATGCTAGGTTAAAAGTTATTCTCTGATATACAGCATGGATTCATTTTTAATGCATTTACAGTGGATTTACAGTACTGTTTACAGAACAGCAGTCAATATTTTGAAACATGACATACAGAGCAGTAATTCTGATATAAGGATAAAATGCAGAAAAGATGGGAGCTTCAAATACATTTGGGGTGCACACAGCATTACATGTGGAATAGTAGTTAGAATCAGAACTATTGGGAAACATGGTACATAGGACAGTATTTCTGGCATAGGAATTCACTGTTATCTATAATAATAATAATTTCCATTTCAATATTTGTTTCTTTGAAAAAGTAGAGGTGGGTTATGTTTGAGCAGGAAGGGAGAAGTGAGGATTGGGGAAGTAATGCGGCTACATGTTGTTTGCTTCATAAAGAATTATCAGCAAACCATTAATGAACAATTAATTTGCAACTTCCAAATTTCTTTTAAAGCCAATTAACTGAATTAACACATTTGAATAATTTTACTGGACTTACTGAAAGGTACAATGTAGATTCAATGTCCTATATAATATACAGTATGTACTTACTTTTAGGAATCTGTGTTCTGGGTTTTCCCCTTTGAAGTTTTTCCAGAGACGCGCCAGCAGCTTGTGAGGGCCAGTTTTGCCAAACTGAGAGTGAACGTTTTGTAACACTTTAGGACCTTTCCCCCCTGTTCTAAAAATCAATGCTTCCAGCCAGTTCATTGACTTCACCATTGTGTAAGACGTATAGCTGATCCAATGAACTATGTTATTCAAAATGGATCCTGTTCCAGCAGGGGCAAATCGAGGCTTTATTTCACCCAGGTCAAAGACCCAGTTTGCCCCCTTCATGTCTATTTGCATACACACACACACACACACACACACAAACAAACACAGGCTGGAAACCTCAATGACACCCATCTGGAGGCTTCATCCGGGGCAAAAAACCCGGCCAGCTTCCCTGTAGCTACAGGGTTCTTACAGAACCAGAATAAAATCACCTATTAGTATTCCTCTAGTGTCTGATCCCATATTAACTTCCAACGTTCCTTACGTTTAAAGGGAGAAGCCATGTGGTGTTCACTAAATGTGGAGGACTACAACTCCCATATTCTCTATCTATTGGCTATGCTGGCTGGGGCTGATGGGAGAGGTAGTCTCAGACATTTGGATTGTGCCATGTTGGCTGTCCCTGTTCTAATGTTTTCCAAAACAAACTCATTTTATCTCAGGGAAATGATGCTGTGAAAAATGAGATCAAACATCAAGTATTTTCAAAATAATCCTCCATATAGCAACAACCATAACACAACTTTTAGAGGATTCTGAACACTTCATATACTCTAATCTGACTCAACAAGTTTGTAAAATAGGCCAGTGTGTTAGCTCCATTTTGGGAGTAGCTAAAACTGAAGGCCAAATAAGCCATTAGCTTGACAGACATATTGTTCCAGCTCCATTTTTGCTAAGATTATGGGTAATGTAAAGTAGGAAGGAAGGAATGATGGGAGGAAGATGTGCCTTTATTTGTTCAGTGATTCTGGGTCCACTGCAAACATCCTGAGGCATGGGCTCACTTAAGTGTCTAGATATGGGTAGGATGCTACAAGTGCAGTACTTTTTGGTTCCAAGTCATTCACTTGGAAGCATTAGTCCTTCTGACACTTCCCTAAAGCCAAGGTTAATTCTCTCCCTTCCTGTACCAATACTATGTTTATTTTCATTCTCAATGAAGGGTATCAAAAAAAGAGGTCATTGTTGCCACAGAAATGCTACTAAACTACCTGCTAAAGATCAGATTGTACTCCCAACTTTTTTTTCTGCCAAGGCTCCTGTCCTTTTAACCATTATACAACAGCACAAATCTAGCAGCATGGAGATGAGAAATACTCTGCCAAGAGACATTCAGCAGGCACTTTCTGTCTCAACATTTAAACACCTGTTGAAAGCTTTTTTTTATTTTATCAAGCTTATGTAGGCAATTAAGGGTGCAGTTTTTTCACAATACTTAGCCGATTCCTGACTTTGACTTTTAAATATGCTTTTGTTGCAAGTTGTTTTGTTGTAAATGAATTTGTTTTGTTGTAAATGAATAGCGGTTTTAAAATATTGGAAAATGGAAAAACTCGTGTTCCATTTTCGGCAGTTAAAACTACTTGACACAGGGCCCTGCAAAGAAAAGGAAAAAAATATGGTAAACATCCCCAACTGAAGAGCAGAAGGCTAATGGCTATCATTGATTTCTGTCAGCATCTTTTCCTAATTCTGCTATTTACCACTGCTGCCCACACAATCCATGCCTGCGCCTTCCTTTTCCCATGAGAACATATGAGTGGACGCTACTGCCCTGAAGAAGAAAAGGCCTTCTGGCAAGGAAGAGGCACAGCCTCGGTGCCCAGTCCAGCCTGAGTGCCTTTGATGAAATGGGGACTTAATCCGACCAACACCAATTGCTTCAAAATGGCGACAGAAGACCCGAAGCCCCCCCCCCCAAATATGTTTTTAAGATCTCTCAATAGGACGCAGCAATAATTTTTGTTGCCGGAAGAAAGAGAACGGCACTGTAGGCCTCGCCGCCCTTTTCCCGGAGAGGTAGAAAAGGCAGCGGTATTTTTTGCTTCGGCGCTTGGCTATGACGTCATCGGGCGGCGCCAGCCCGCCCATCCCCCTTTCAAGATGGCGGTAGGAAGCGCCCGCCGACCCGGAAGCGTTGTTTTCGGAGGGTGAGGAAAATGGCGTGGAGTTGCTGTGCCCGTGTCTGGGTTAAACAGGAGTTATGGGGTAGTAGTGGAATCCGGACACACAGGTAAGGAATGAAGCGGAGCTGGTACCTATAGGAAAAGGGCGGTGGGGTTTAGAGGAAAGGGCAGGGGGTGGGTGAGGTGGTGTGCTGCTGCAGGTATCGAGGAGTTCGCTGCGAGGGTGCGCGTGGGAGAGCGGCGGGGTTGTCAACTTTGCCGCTCGGCTTTTCCAGGAGTCTGTTATTTTAAAAAAGAAATACGGCACCCAGAACGATGGGTAGGATCCAGTTCCTGTGCTTCTCTTTCCACCCACCCTGATCGAGGGCGAGGAAGAGGGAAAGCCTGTAGTAAAGGAGTGGCTGTGGATGAGGGAAGAACGAAGCCTCCAGACACTGGTCCAGCAGTTACACAGCCTCTCCTTATTCCAACGGATTGGAGAAAGAGAATTGGGTCAGGTGTGTCAATGGCACAACGGTGCATTGGTAGACAAATGGTCTGAAGTAGCTTCACAGAGTCTAGTACAAAATGAAAATATAAAATTTCCTTGGTAGCACCTTGATAATAATTACTTATTTGTTAAACTTACATCCCATCTACCAAATGATGCTTAAGGTGCCTAACAGCAATGATACAAATATAATAATAATAATAATATCCAGAGTGAGAACCATAAACAAAATCATTTATTGTTCTGATATCCAGTCCCATCTGACAGATCATGATTCTGAAACTACAATTTGAAGCTTTTTGACAAGTTTCAACTGATATTCCTACTGAAATGACAAAACATGGCTTAGGTGTTTCTTTTTTTCTCACAAGCTGCTGTTTGGGATAACATCTAGGGATGATTAGGAAAAGAAGAATAAGATAGAAACTATACTTTGCCTATATAGGCGGAACACAAGGTATCGTTTGGGTTCCTAAACTGCTGTTAGTACAGCATCATAGATTAGTGTTATATCAGAAGTGGCCTAAGACAACCATGTAAGCTGCAAAACAAGTTGACACACAAACTTGGAAAGGTATATTCTGGATAGGCAAATCACAAAAAGATCATAGTACTTTGGAGTGGCGAGAAGGTGCTTTCGGTTTCTCTTAATCTGGCATTTCTGAATAAGAAACTGGTATTTCCTGACATCTTGGAAACATTTAGAATGAGTCCACTTTGTGTCCCATCTGTATTTACTTTTAGAAATACCCTATATACACAACAAAGAAATGGATTCAGAAGACCAGCACAGAAGAGTGATCCCCAAACACCAAACCCCAAAACTGGTATTAAGCCACAGAAAAGTAGTTTGTCTCCTCCAGCCTATCAAGAATCTTCCCGTTCAGTGAAAATCCTTGTGAAGCCATTCATCTTTACAATTGGGGTAATAATTGTTTGATATTGCAGATAATGTGTCGCAGTCCTTATGTAATTAACAAAAACTGGTTTGTTTAATGGTAAGCTACAGAATTTTCATATAGAACAGGGATTATATAGAGGTGGGAATGGGATTTTGGCAGGCAGACCCATTGCAGCACTATGACAGTTGAAGATATGTGTATCAAATTTTTTCTAATCTGTAGAACAGTTAAAGTATTGGAACCCATGTCCATATAATGTCTGAGTAGGAAGAACAGGGCTGCCCACATTCCCATCCCTACCCACTGTTTCTGTTCTGAACACCATGGGTCTGAATGGGGCTTCTACCCATGTTCACTTAAATGTGAGTGGAAACATCTGCGTAGTACAAAATCCTGCTTTATCAAGATTCCCATAATGTACTATTCACTTTGAAGCAAACACAGGTAGATAGTCCTCAAATGTTTTCTGGTCGATCTGAGAAGTTTGAAAACAGATGGTTGGAGCCAGCTTTTGCAGGGATATTGGGAGCAGCCCCAGCGTGTGCAGCCCCATGCCTCCTGTATATGTAGATAGTTCCTATTTAGGCATAACACCCAAATTAAAGCATTTAATAGAAGTTGTATTTCCAATCTAAAGACTCCAAAAGCTATGTAGGGAATAGAGATCAAATATTATTGGTATTGTAGATCACCATGACTGTAGAGGTCACACCATACAATGAGTTAACAGTCTTCTGGTGCTAATTTGAATGCTTATGCTTATGATAACAAATGATCTGAATTATGTGTTACCTGAAACCTTAATTAAATATATTAGTTTTCAGGCTGTGCTTTTGGATCAGCTGCTATTTGGCAATATGAACACCTCAAATCCAAGGTTCAGAACTATTTTGAAGATAGTCGAGCAGACTGGATGGATAAGGTGCGACCACAAAAAGGGATGGACTTCAGAAGGCAGGTATTTTGGGCACTAATTATAATTTTACTATTGAAACTGTTGTACATGATGACTGAATTTTTTCTATCGTGCCTTCTTGCAAAGCCTTCTAGATATTATCGTACTTAGAGATGGAGTCAATTCATTAGCACTTTTTCATTTATTTGGAAGATTCTTTCACAAACTCGAAACATACCAGTTGAATATAGCTGATCACAATGCAATCCAGAGGTACATTGATATTAAAATATGTATATTTCATTAGGAAAATGCATCACTTAGAAATCAGACATAAAAAGTAACAAATCCTTATTTACTGCATGGATATAGTATTTAGATTTGTTACAGATAAGAGTCATCTTTTCTTTATGGCCCTGCCCATCGTTGGCATGCAGCTCCCAAAAGGTTACCCACAAGGGAATGTTACCCTTAGGTTAAAAAAGGTTCCCAGCCTTGGTTTACACTAACTAGAGAGGACGGTTATCTTTTGAAAATAGGTGTTTGTTACCTATGTATAATTACAGTTTTCTAAGAAAAGTTTAGGGATAGAATATTCTTCTTTTGTTTTGTAAACTTGATTTCTTCACTGTTTTTGTGTATTGAAAATGCTAAATTGCATATTAATGAGTTTAATATTCATTGTCCTGAGATACTGTATATATTGGATCAGGCCAGATTAAGACTGCTCATTTTCTTTCAGATTAACCAGTGGTGGAATAGTCTGAGCAACGGGCAACGTACTGTGTCAGGTTTGTGTTAGCTTACAAGTATTAGACATTCTCAGGAAGAGAAATATGGCAAACAGGTACAGTATGTCACTAGATAGCTTTGATAACATGCTTACAAGTTGTTAAACCTAAGGCAGTCTTTTCCACCTGTTGTCTAGTTTGCTCCACTACATTATATATTTTGGCCTAACTTTATGTAATATTGCTCCCTTAGTGGCGTTTCCGTGCGCTGCTCTGGTTCACCAGAAGCGGCTTAGTCATGCTAGCCACATGACCCGGAAGCTGTCTGCGGACAAACACAGGCTCCCTCGGCTTATAGAGCGAGATGAGTGCTGCAACCCCAGAGTCGTTCGCGACTGGACCTAACAGTCAGGGGTACCTTTACCTTTACCTTTAACTTAGTGGGATGCAGTGCAATTTTATGCTCAGATTATTCCTTCTAGAGCAAGGATGCAGAACCTGTGGCCTTCCAGATGTTGTTGGACTCCCAACAATCTCAGCCTGCATGGCCATAGATGATGAAGGCCAGACATTTCTCACCCCTGTTCTAGAAGGTTGACGACCCTTGTCTATTGCTTTCTGTAAGACTTTCTCCATGGCTCTGTCACACACAAGATTGTTTCCTGCATAGGAGCTGGTTCTGTTACTAGAAAGTTGTAACAGAATGTCAAAAATAGTTTGCTTACAACTTAGTAAATGTTTTAATATAATTATGATACAGTGGAACCTTGATTTTCGAGCTTCTCGGAAGCCGAATGTTTCAGAACTCGAACGCCAAAAACCCAGAAGTAATTGCTTCCGTTTTCAAAGTCGAACAGCTTCTGGGGAGTTGTTTTTCCTTTTTCTCCATTGACTTTGCTGACCGCCCTTTGCGCCTTGGTTGTCAAATGTTTCAGAAGTCAGTCTTCCAGCATGGATTACGTTCGACAACTGAGATTCCACTGTAATGTGTTATTGGGGACTCAGAAATTGATATTTCATGAAGAATATAGGGTTTACCAAATCAAGATATGGTTTCCAAATATAAGTGTGTGTGGTGGTGATGGAACACGTTTCATTTCCACACTCTGTTCTTCATCAGTAAGAAAAAAATTAAGGGTGGATTACAGTTCATTAGTATTTTGTAGGCAAATTTTGAAGTCTCATATGAAAGTCTTTAAAGAACGTTTGAGCACAATTATTTGTGACCTGAACGAATACTGGGTTGCATCCAAGGCATGGGGGGAAAGGAACTACTTGATGGGCCAAATCCTTACCTGCAGGTCAACTCTGACAGTGCATTGCTTCAGTCATAGCTTCAGTCACCTGATGTCATTATGACCCCAGGTAACCCCTTTTCCTTTGCCCTCATGGTTTAGTTTCAGAACACATGGACAATGTACCCTGCCCATCTGACTGGGATGCCCCAGCCACTCTGGGCAGCTTCTAACAAATATAAAAACATAATAAAACATCAAACATTAAATACTTCCCTATACAGGGCTACCTTCAAATAACTTCCGGGTTTTGTGAATTGTGTTGGATGGACAGTGCAATTTTGGCTTTGTTTTGTTCCTGAAAATATTATTTTCAGAAATATATATTTCTAGACTTCCCTTCATCTATTTGGACATGTATGTGGGCATGAATAAAGCTATTCATACAAATGCAATAGAACCATGAAACTGTAGCATTACTAACAAACTAGCAAAGTCCGAGGCAGCAGTAACAACTTTATAAAGCAGAGTAAACATAAACATGTGCAGTGTCTGAGAAAATAAATATATTTCACCTTGAAGGGTTGTAATGTTGGTGCCAGACATCTCTTTCTGGGGAGGAGAGAAAATCCACTTGAAAATAACTGCTTTGTGGTGCTTGGGTTTACAATAACTTATTTGTGGATTGTATACATTATATATTAGAATGCTTTCACTGCTTGTTTTGTCACTACACTTTTCTTGTTAAATCCATAGGCATTATAGCTGCAAACGTCTTTGTATTCTGTTTATGGAGGATACCCTCTATGCAACGAGTAATGCTTACGTATTTCACATCTAATCCAACTTCTCGTAAGTGTACATTAAAATACATGCAAAATTGTACAAGATTGTGTTTTGTTTTATTTTGGGGCTGTGGGTTGACCACCTGATTTAAGGAAATACCAAGCAAATTGGTTTGCACAATACAAATAGTTTGGGATGGACAAAATATGCTGAAAGACAGGGGTCAACAAACTTTTTCAGCAGGGGGCTGGCCCGCTGGCCCTCAGACCTTGGGGGGGGCGGACTATATTCTGAAGGGGAAAAATGAATGAATTCCTATAACCCAGAGATGCATTTTAAATAAAAGCACACATTCTACTCATGTAAAAACACCAAGCAGGCCCCACAAATAACCCAGAGATGCATTTTAAATAAAAGGACACATTCTACTCATGTAAAAACACGCTGATTCCTAGACAGTCTGCAGGCCGGATTTAGAAGGTGATTGGGCCAGATCCGGCCCCCGGGCCTTAGTTTGCCTACCCGTGCTGAAAGAGCACACCAAATCCTTGAAAAATATGCCAGGCAGATACACCAGCTGTAGAAAACACAAAAATGTCTAGGTTTTTCAAAACTTCAGAGTAGTTTACTATAAGCTAATCTGACAATATATACTTGTTGCAGAAAGATGGGATAAAAATCAGATTCTCAGTTAAAATTTTGGTGTTTTCTTTCCTTCCTAATTTGTAAAACCTTGCCTAACAGTGCATTAGAAGTGAGGGGAATCTTAGTTAATTGTTTCTCTATATTCACTTGTCCTATCTGTGATCAGTTCTTCAGTGTTATTTAAGGTGTAATTTTTAGTTGTTTTTTGCTGTTGAGGAGTCCCATCTCCTAAGAAGTGGATGATTAAGATTTATTTAGCTACTGTTCATTTTCATCCTTCTCAACTAAAGCACTAAACTGTCAGAAAAAAAGTGTTCCATGCTGTCTAAACACAAGATAAATATTGTTATGTGCATGCCAAAATCTACAGTGGAGGGAAAGCTGTACACACTGCAGGCAAAAATGTTAAGGTAATCTTTTTAAAATTATGATTAAAGAGTCGTGGGCTCTTCTGAGAAGTAAAATCATGTGCAAAAAATATAATGCTTAATGATTTTGAAAACCCAATGATTATGTTTTCTCTTGCTAGAAGTTCCATTCTAACAGTTCAACTTGTAAACTGTGAATGGAGAGATGAAATGCTAAAATAATCTTTAACAGCTGTTTTCTTCCTTTTGCCCTAGGAGTTGTGTGCTCTCCCATGTTGCTATCTGCATTTAGTCATTTCTCATTTCTACACATGGCAGCCAACATGTATGTTCTGTGGAGCTTCTCAACCAGTATAGTCTCTCTTCTGGGACGTGAGCAATTCATGGCAGCATACCTTTCTGCAGGTAAGAAGCCTTCCTTGGTTATCTCTTTATGGCAGGCACCCCCAAACTCGGCCCTCCAGATGTTTTGGGACTACAACTCCCATCATCCCTAGCTAACAGAACCAGTGGCCAAGGATGATGGGAATTGTAGTCCCAAAACATCTGGAGGGCTGTGTTTGGAGCTGCCTGCTTTATGGGCTCCTAAGATGATTTAAAACTTGTCTTTGACTTGCACTGAAGTAGCTTTTATTATGTGTTATGAACACATTCATCAATACAATCCTCTTCAAACATGTCTGGATAAAGACTAGTTTAGAAAATTGTAAGATAATTAAATGATGAGCTTCCCAAGCAGTATTCTGTGAGCCGGTATGAGTACTGTGGTAGGTCCAGGATCAATGGGGCAGCTACTAGGATTGGGTTTTTTGGTCCATTAACCACGCTAATCTAAGGTGGGCCACCTTTGTGGCATCACCACCATTTTAGTTTAGAGGTCCTTTTTTAATAGTTGTTTTGGTGTGAATTTTTCACAGAATTAGCTTTCCTAAATTAGGTAGGAGAAGTTACACTTGCTAAAATGTTATAGTTCATAGAAATATTAAAGTAGTACTATTACATATTTTTTTAAATATAAAGAAAAATAAAAGGTAAATGACTTCTTTCTTGGCTTAGGCATAGATCAGTGTTTTTCAACCTTTTTTGGGCAAAGGCACACTTGTTTCATGAAAAGAATCACGAGGCACACCACCATTAGAAAATGTTAAAAAATTTAACTCTGTGCCTATATTGACTATATATAAAGCAATTCTCTTGAATAGGAATCAAATAAACAAATTTTTCCCACGGCACACCAGGCAACATCTCGCGGCACACTAGTGTGCCGCGGAACAGTGGTTGAAAAACACTGGCATAGATCATACTTCAGAGCCCCAGAGGAAAAAACTAAGGAGAAGTGAATGCCAGAAATCATTCCAACTTTGGAGACTCTATTCTGGATGAACCTGTGTCTGCCTTAAGAATTGCATGTTCATCTATAGGACAGTCCAGTGCGCTGTGAAAGCCATGGGTTTAATGAAGCAAATGAAACTAGGACAGTAAAATGAGAATATTTAAATGTTTCATGTTCCTCACTGAATCTGTGCTTCTTTCAACATTATTATTTTTCTAGGGGTTTTTTCCACATTTGTGAGTTATTTTTGCAAAACAGTCACAGGAAGATTTGGATCATCACTTGGAGCAGTAAGTCCTGCTGAGTACAAACCAATCTGTCTGTTGTGAAAGACTGGCTTTGAAGCACATTGTTTTCTGTTTTCAGAAGTCAAGTTATTTTGGAGGGAAAGCTACAGTGGAGAGTAGGTTAGAAATCTAATGAAATATTTGGGGAGGGGGGGTCGGTCTATAAGCTTCACCCCAGCAAAAGTTACTTAGTTAACTGTTTCCCCCACTGGTTAGATCCATGGTTCCCAATGTGGGGCACACGTCCCACAAGGGGGCAATTTGATTTTTAAGGGGGGCAATTCAATAATGAGTTAGACCAAGTTAATGGCTTTCTCCACGTGAATAGCAGTTCACTTTTTGAATAATAAGAATTATATATCAAGGGAGGGCATCAGGATTTTAGAGATGTTTAGGTGGGGCAAGGCCAAAGAAAGGTTGGGAACCACTGGGTTAGATGGTTTGTATAATTAAAAAAAAAGAGATGCCTCAGTATCAGATAAACTATAAGTAAAATCAGTGATGGTGCCAACTCAAATTTTAAGGTGCTCATTTTGTACATTGTAGTTTTTGCAGCAATAAGAACTATTTCCAGCTTGACTTCCATTTAAACACTTATTTGGAAACAAGTCCAATGGATTTCAATTAGATTCCTAACTAGCTTTTTAGAATTATAGTTTTACTGTCATATTTCTGTAGCCTTATTCTGAATTAAGTCCCAATATCAATAGGACTTAATTCACAGCAAAACAACTATTTTCCACTGCAGTTTTTATCCCCAAGTACATTTTTACTTGGGGAGTAAGTTTCATAGAATTCATTGGCACTGTCTTCTGAGTAAAACATGAATGAACTTGTCAATATGAGGAATAAGTTGGGTATGTTATATCATAGTATTGTTTTCACATTGATATTTTCTGTCTTGAATATCAGAAAGATTTATTCACAGACAAGAAATAGTCTATGCTTTCTTAAGGAGAAGGGATTTGCCACAGGCCCCTTCATTGAAATAATTCTTTTAAAATAGCTGTAGTGTTTGGGTGACATTCAGCTAAGTTATATGCAGAGCAGACACATTAAGCCCATCAATATTAATTTGTCTATTCTGAATAGAGCTTTGTTGGATATCATCCTTTGTCTTTAGTATTTCTCTTAACTTTTAGGGCCTTTGCAGCTGTCATAGCTGAGAACCTGCAGCCTCATTTCCACATCTTATTGGTAACAGTTAATGGCCATTGTGAACCTGTTTTTGGCAAAAAAAAAAAAAAAAAAAAAACAGTAACTCACATCTGTTGAACCTCTGGTCAACATAAGCAGTAATCTTTTCTGACTTCAACAGCAATTCAGTTCTAAATTGAAATTTTTTTTTTTTTTGCTTTTGTATTTTGCATTTTTATTGCCAATTAGCCAATTTTAATTTTTTAAATTTTTTCTTGTATTCTAGTCGGGTGCTATAATGATGGTCCTTGCAGCAGTATGTACAAAGATGCCAGAAGCCAGGCTAGCCATAATATTCCTTCCAATGTTCACATTTACAGCTGGAAATGTAAGTGACTTGAAAGAACTGAAGCAACTTCCCTCCTCTGTTGCTACCTGTTTTTGTCTCGTGGGCTTAGCTTTTAAAAAGACACAACAGAAAAGGGAAAGGGGGTGAGAAGGGAAAATGAAAACAACAGAACTCAGGCACCTATTGCTAAACATTACACAGTGATTCTTAAAATGACCATCTAGAAAGGAAGCATTTCAGGGAAGGGGTGGAACTAGGGATGCCATATTTCAAAAAGTGAAAATTGCGATTTCCGCGAAACAGAGCAACTCTGCATCCAGTCTTCCTCTTCTGCAACCAGATGGAATGGCTGCTGTCAGGTGATGGGAAAGGAGGATCCCCAAAGGAGCTGGACTCTCAGCAGAGCTGGTGGAGTGGGTCTTCTAATTTACCAATACAGAACTGAGGCTTGGGAGAGAGTTACCGTATTGGCCTGAATACGCATCTGCAAATAAGCTGCACCTTTAAAGTTCAAGGTTCATTTGCGGGTGTTGTCCGCCTCCTGGCACTCCATTCCCAAACCTCCGCCAGGGGAGGCTTTGGAGCGGTGGGTAGGTGGGCAGGCCACCACTGCCCTGCACTGCCGAGCTGCTTGGGGGGGGGGGGAGCCGCGTGGTAAGGTCTCAAATATAAGCCACACTTTCCCCCCAAATTTGGGCCATGAAAAGTTAAAATGCAGCTTATATTCGGGCCAATACGGTACATGCTCAAAGTTGCTCAATATATCCATGGTAGAGATGGGCCTTTAACGCAAATCCAGCTACAACTCTCGCCCTTGTTCTCATTGACTAGGCATGACTAAATGGGATTTATGAATGTGGACTAGGTTCATTTTATCATTGTTGGAGCTGCTGAAACATGAAGGCAATGCAGCTGTTGTGTGTTTTTTTTGCCAATGCTGTACTTATTTACTCATTTCTAGGCTTTAAAAGCCATAATTGCACTGGACACGGCCGGACTTGTTTTGGGTTGGAAGTTTTTTGACCATGCTGCACACGTTGGAGGGGCTCTCTTTGGCATGTAAGTTTTTGTACTGTGCTAGTACTATGAGAGTGATGCTTCAGTGTGTTGTCGTTTGTTTGTCTTTTATTTATTTAAAATAGCCCTTTAAAATTTCTACTGAGAAGTGTTTTTGGCCCAAATGGCTTCATGACATATACCTACAATGTGTTCTTTGAAAGAATTTCAGTTGAAGTTAATGTGTTTGTTGCTTTTCAGGTGGTATGTAACGTACGGGCATAATCTAATATGGAAGAATAGAGAACCGGTGGTGAAGGCATGGCACACATTAAGGACTTGGAGACCAAATAAATGAGGTGGGGCTCGCAATTGGTGCTTTTTAGAAGAAAGTTGTACAGAAATGGCGTGCCACTTTGAAGACTGGAAAGTGGATTGGTTGTTACATTACTTACACAGTACTGGGATCTTTAGTTCTAAATGTGGTAACCCACGCTCAAAAATAAACGCATTTATTGATAAACGCATAACCAAATAGAAAACAATAAAGATTTGTATCTCATTGCTTTATTAAGGGAGTCTGTTTTATTTCCTCAGGCAATTCGATCAGTTGCCTGATAGCTTCTCATTTAGAAATAAATTATATTAAGATGCCAACAATTCTAGTAAAATCCCGATACTACAGAGCTCTGTTTAAGAAACTGCTTTATCATTCTCCTTGTCTTAATCTGCAATGATGTTTGATATTATTAGGCATATATATATTTTTAAGCACACACAGAGCTATGCTCTACAACTAAGCTATGGCCTCTTTCAAATATGTGGGATGGGGAGGAGTAGTACAAATACATTTGTTGGAGGAGGTCTGTGCTGTGAATGGAAGGGCAAGCACAGTGGGCTGCTAAAGTCGAGTCCCTTAGTAAAAAAGAAGAAGAAAGAAACCCCACATTATGGGGGCTGGCACCATTTGCCAGTAGCATTCATTAAGACTACACAGATGACTTAGCTAGACCAGAATAGAAACCAACCTCTTTCTCTCTCCCCTTCCCCCGCTCGTTAAAATTGCTGCCTGACATCTCACTTCAGGCTCCCTCTCGGGCACTGCAAAATCACTGCACCTTCTACCAGTTAGGCATACAGGGTGAGGTACAGCAAATGTATTCTGATCTCCAGCCAGGCAAGGAAGCTCCTTCTTAACTAAGGAAAGGCAGCCTGTTCCAGACCCTCCAAGTGTCCCAATTTTCCAGGGACATCCCTGGTTTAGAGAAGCCATCCCAATTTCTGATTTGATCCCGGAATATCCCACTTTTCCATAGGATGCCCCTATTTTCATTGGAAAAATGTTGGAGGGTATGGAGTTCTCCAACCCCCGAGCTGTCCGAAGGCAATCCCGTATAGGGAAGTTTTTATTAATGTTTTATTATGCTTTTGCTGCCCAGAGTGGCTGGGGCAAGCCAGTAAGATGTGTGGGGTATAAATAGTAAAATTATCATCATGGAATGGGACGTCCCTCTTATCATCATCAGAGAAATGTTGGAGGGTATGCTATCCTTAGGTTCTTTTTAGGAAGATTTTCTCTAAGGGAGGAAAGGACTCAAAAGTGCTCAGAGGCATTCAGCCCTATATGTCAGGATTTTGTAAACAAAAGTTGGCAACCCTACTTGTTACAAGAGCCCGAGAAACAACTATCACAGATCCTATACCTTTTGTGACAAAGGGGTTGGGCTTCCTTGTGATTTAACATAGTGCAATGAAAAGCTTTTTGGGAGAAGGAGACTCTTAGGATATGTTACTTTTTAGTAATAGCAGTCTGCTAATGATTCTATTAGGCTTTAAATACTTAATTTGGCCATCTTCTGACAATAGCTAGCTAGCTAGCCAAATGCAACCCTTCCACCCTCTGGTCAGATCATTAAACTAACTCCTGCAAGCATAGTGAGGGAAAGCTGTCATGTTAAATATCATAGATCATTTTTTATGGTGGTGAAGGATATCCCAAAGGCGACCTGTAACATATTTATAACACTATTTTTAGAATTTTTCAAGTGCATTACATTTTATTTATATATTTATGCTCTGCTCTTCAGTAGGTAGATCTTCTCGGAGCATTTTTCAATACATAAAACATGACAAATCCTATAGGAGGGAAGAACTAAGATTTACTGACCTATTAAAATTCTAGAGATAGTATAGCAGGAAGTTTAAGCACCTTTCCCCCATAACTTAAATAATAATAATAATAATAATAATATTTATTATTTGTACCCCGCCCATCTGGCTGGATTTCCCCAGCCACTCTGGGCGGCTTCCAACAGAAACCAAATACAAAAATATCAAACATTAAAAACTTCCCTAAAAAGGGCTGCCTTCAGGTTTTTTCTGAATGTCAGGTAGTTGTTTATTTCCCTGACCTGTGATGGGAGGGCGTTCCACAGGGCGGGCGCCACTACCGAGAAGGCCCTCTGCCTGGTTCCCTGTAGTTTTGCTTCTCGCAGTGAGGGAACCGACAGAAGGCCCTCGGCGCTGGATCTCAGTGTCCGGGCTGAATGATGGGGGTGGAGACGCTCCTTCAGGTATACAGGACCGAGGCCGTTTAGGGCTTTAAAGGTCAGCACCAACACTTTGAATTGTGCTCGGAAACGTACTGGGAGCCAATGCAGATCTCTCAGGACCGGTGTTATGTGGTCTCGGCGGCCACTCCCAGTCACCAGTCTAGCTGCCGCATTTTGGATTAATTGCAGTTTCCGGGTCACCTTCAAAGGTAGCCCCACATAGAGCGCATTGCAGTAGTCCAAGCGGGAGATAACCAGAGCATGCACCACTTTGGTGAGACAGTCCGCGGGCAGGTAGGGTCTCAGCCTGCGTACCAGGTGGAGCTGGTAGACAGCTGCCCTGGATACAGAATTAACCTGCGCTTCCATGGACAGCTGTGAGTCCAAAATGACTCCCAGGCTGCGCACCTGGTCCTTCAGGGGCACAGTTACCCCATTCAGGACCAGGGAATCCTCCACACCTGCCCTCCTCCTGTCCCCCAAAAACAGTACTTCTGTCTTGTCAGGATTCAACCTCAATCTGTTAGCCGCCATCCATCCTCCAACCGCCTCCAGGCACTCACACAGGACCTTCACGGCCTTCACTGGTTCTGATTTAAAAGAGAGGTAGAGCTGGGTATCATCCGCATACTGATGAACACCCAGCCCAAACCCCCTGATGATCTCTCCCAGCGGCTTCATATAGATATTAAAAAGCATGGGGGAGAGGACAGAACCCTGAGGCACCCCACAAGTGAGAGCCCAGGGGTCTGAACACTCATCCCCCACCACCACTTTCTGAACACGGCCCAGGAGGAAGGAGCGGAACCACTGTATAACAGTGCCTCCAGCTCCCAACCCCTCTAGCCGGTCTAGAAGGATGTTATGGTCGATGGTGTCAAAGGCCGCTGAGAGATCCAGCAGAACTAGGAAACAGCTCTCACCTTTGTCCCTAGCCCGCCGGAGATCATCGACCAGCGCGACCAAGGCGGTTTCAGTCCCATGGTGAGGCCTGAATCCCGATTGGAAGGGATCCAAATGGTCCGCTTCTTCCAGGCGTGCCTGGAGTTGTTCAGCAACCACCCGCTCAATCACCTTGCCCAAGAATGGTAGATTTGAGACTGGGCGATAGTTGGCCATATTGGCCGGGTCTAAGGATGTTTTTTTAAGAAGCGGTTTAATGACCGCCTCTTTCAGCGGGGCTGGGAAGGCTCCCTCACAGAGGGAAGCATTCACCACCCCGCGCAGCCCATCGCCCAGCCCCTCCCGGCTAGCTTTTATAAGCCAGGATGGGCAAGGATCAAGGAGACAGGTGGTTGGTTTCACTCGTCCAAGCAGCCTGTCCACATCCTCGGAGGTAACAGACTGAAATTGATCCCACGCAACTGGACTAGACAGGACTCTGGCACTCTCCCGCCCTGGCCCTGCTCCCACGGTGGAGTCTATCTCTTTCCGAATCTGAGCGATTTTATCTGCAAAAAACTTTGCAAACGCATTGCAGGAGATCTTGGGGTCCCTACCAGGCCCCGATGACGAAGGTGGCTCCGATAGATTCCGAACCACCTGAAAGAGTCTCCTGCTGCTATTTTCCGCAGATGCAATAGAGGCGGTGAAGAAAGTCTTCTTCGCCGTCGCTATCGCCACTTGGTAGGCTCGACGTTGAGCTCTAACCTGTGTTCGGTCGGATTCAGAATGGGTTTTCTGCCACCGGCGCTCTAGCCGTCTCAACGATTGTTTCATCGCCCTCAGCTCCGGGGAAAACCACGGGGCTGTCCGGGCTCCATGCAACCGGAGAGGGCGCTTCGGAGCCAAACAGTCAATAGCCCTGGTTAGCTCCACATTCCAGCGGGCCACCAGGGAATCGGCTGAAAGGCCATCAACATGGGATAAAGTATCCCCTACCACTCTCTGGAAACCATTTGGATCCATTAAGTGGCGGGGGCGGACCATCCGAATTGGTCCCACCTCCCTGCAGAGGGGAAGGGTTGCGGAGAAGTCCAGTTGCACCAGGAAGTGATCTGACCATGGCACTTCTTTAGTTTCACTTTTTTTTAATGTCAGATCACCAACATCCATAGAGGTGAATACCAGGTCTAAGGCATGTCCTCGGCTATGAGTTGGACCAGACTTATTCAGGGTCAGCCCCATGGAGGCCATGCTTTCCACGAAGTCCCGAGCGGCCCCTTGTAAGGTCACTAATTCGGCATGGATGTTAAAATCCCCTAGGACGACCAAACTAGGTGACTCCAGGAGAACATCCGCCACGACCTGAAGCAGCTCGGGCAGGGAATCCTTGGTGCAGCGGGGAGGTCGGTACACCAAAAGGAATCCTGTACTGCCCCTATTGCCCAACTTCCAGAACATGCACTCAGAGAACTGGGTCTTCCCAATAGGACGCCTGGTGCAAACTAATGACTTCCTAAAAATCACTGCAACCCCCCCTCCCCGCCCACAAGGCCTGGGTTGCTGTGCGTAAGAGAAACCTGGTGGACAAGCAGCGGCAAGGACAGGCCCATCTGCCTCGTCCAACCAAGTCTCTGTTACACATGCCAGGTCAAGTCCACCATCCACAATCAAGTCATGGATGGCAGTGGTTTTATTCAACATTGACCTGGCATTGCACAGCAGCATCTTCAGGTCATGTGGGTATCCCTTGCTGAATCCAGTATCCGTCCGGTCAGGACCAGACCCGGAGGCAGGAATAGTCCTCAGACAACGACTAAACCTGCCTCCTCGGCAATGACATGGTCTGGTCTTAGCGTAACTCCTCCTCCTGCCCGTGATCACTGAGATCGGTTGTCCCAGTGCATCCCACCCTGTGGAACCTGCCCCAGCCATTTTGTTGGCCGGGACCCCCTCCCAGGCAGCCCTGACCCCACCCCTTAAGACAAAATTAAACCTATATAAGAACAGAAAACAAAACACAACAATACAAACCAAAAACTATAAAAATTACAAGTAACCAAAATTATACAAAACTCAAAACCCCACTAAACATCTATCCCACCCCCACAACAAGAAAACTTAAAAAGAT
Source organism: Lacerta agilis (assembly GCF_009819535.1). Lineage (NCBI taxonomy): Eukaryota > Metazoa > Chordata > Lepidosauria > Squamata > Lacertidae > Lacerta > Lacerta agilis. The sequence goes on from NC_046316.1 coordinate 56,027,475, forward strand.
GAAAAGAAATAATAATAATAGAAACATTTTAAAACATTTAAAAAAAATTAAAAAAGAGCTGGACAGCAGCAGCACTCAGGCACTCAGGCAGGGGAGTCCTCCTGGGCAGCAGCAACCAGCAGCAGTGCAGAGGCAGCAACAGTCCTTTTGAGGCCCTACCAGGCCCCGCCCTGGGCCAGGTGGTGAGTGGCAGGAGCGGGGCCCTCAGGCACTCAGGCAGGGGAGTCCTCCTGGGCAGCAGCAACCAGCAGCAGTGCAGAGGCAGCAACAGTCCTTTTGAGGCCCTACCAGGCCCCGCCCTGGGCCAGGTGGTGAGTGGCAGGAGCGGGGCACTCAGGCACTCAGGCAGGGGAATCCTCCTGGGCAGCAGCAACCAGCAGCAGTGCAGAGGCAGCAACAGTCCTTTTGAGGCCCTACCAGGCCCCGCCCTGGGCCAGGTGGTGAGTGGCAGGAGCGGGGCCCTCAGGCACTCAGGCAGGGGAGTCCTCCTGGGCAGCAGCAACCAGCAGCAGTGCAGAGGCAGCAACAGTCCTTTTGAGGCCCTACCAGGCCCCGCCCTGGGCCAGGTGGTGAGTGGCAGGAGCGGGGCCCTCAGGCACTCAGGCAGGGGAGTCCTCCTGGGCAGCAGCAACCAGCAGCAGTGCAGAGGCAGCAACAGTCCTTTTGAGGCCCTACCAGGCCCCGCCCTGGGCCAGGTGGTGAGTGGCAGGAGCGGGGCCCTCAGGCACTCAGGCAGGGGAATCCTCCTGGGCAGCAGCAACCAGGTATTTGAAATAATGAGGCTTTTGTATATGATTAATTTTATTGTGTTAGCAAGAACCTAAATATTTAGCAATTACCTAATTTCTTTTCTTTCTAAAGCTAGGCTATGTAAAAGTTTTGCTGCTGCCAATAAACACAATTTCCTTCTGAACCCTACTGTTTGAAATAAAGCAACAGAATGCCTTCTGCTTCCAATGGTTGATCTATAGCTTTTTTTAAAAACTCAAACCAGCTTTAAATAAGTATGAATGGACAAAAAGCTGCTAAGGCTGTGCTTAGTGAGGATTAGCATAGGATTGGATCCAGTTGCCTGTCTGTAAATGAAGTTATAGTACTTCTTCCACTTGTAGAAAGGGCTGAGATCCAGAGACTTTTGCTGTGGGGAAGGGTGATTTTCACCAATTTTCCTTGCAGTCTCAAACACCACCTCCCAAGGAAGGAAAATCAGGAATGGGTCTGCTCATGGCAATTCTGGATTCAACCATTGTCTACAGACATGGTCCACTCAAGCTATTAAATTAGCTACAAAGACTTCATTACTCCCTTGAAGATGTCCTCATTTTTTGAGCATAAAGGATTTAAGAAGAATATGTGTTTATTGAAATAGCAATTTTGATTGTAAACTGCCTTGAATACTTGTTAGAAGGGCAGGGTATAATTGTAGATAGCAACAACATGAAGTAAAAATAGTGTTGAGCATGCACCTGTGTCTATAATTCTTCTTTTCCCATATTTGTAGTCTGATCCCAGTTTTATTTGTGATCCTACTGTGGTATAAAATGAAATATGTGCAACATATTGAAAAGGAGTCCTGCATTCTAAATGGGTTGCATTCAAAAGTGCTTTTTTGACAGAGAAGGGGGATTTTTGTTGTTCTGACATGAGGCAAGAACCAGCACAATAACTGAAATCCCAAGGCGTGCTTGTATTTGCACAAGGCATTCTACAAGTTCTTGCACAATAGTTCACAAAACGGCACTATGCTCACGCATCTCTGGTTCCAACCCAGCATTATTATTCTGTTTATCTTGACGTATGATGTTTTTATTTAACAGTATCACATAGCACATTGACCAGGGATATCCACTTTTAAAACAGGCATCTTTAAATTAATCCTGTATTCTTTGCATATTTCATTACTTGACTGGAACTAATCTTACAAGAATATCTTGCAGCTGGGAACATTTTTACAATGGTGAATTTTAATTCTGCAACTGATAGTGTCAGTTATATTGCAGCCTTTAGCAGTTTGTAAAGATACTAACAGCTTTACCCCTTGCATGTTTATATGGAAGTAAGTCCCACTGTGTTTGAGTGGAGCTGGCTCGTCAGGAAAGTAGATAATTTCAGCCTGTTTTCCAAAGAACAACTTCCACCTTGATTTAGTTGCTTTGCTGTGCGCTGGAGTCGATATTATCTCCTTCACATGTGCAAAAAAAAAGTTTGCTTCTAGCATATACTAAGCCATGTGAACTGTTGTTACATGCAGAGTGTTCGGCATCAGCCACCTTTACTTTTTGTGTGTATTGGCATGCATTCTTATTGGACAGAAGGTGCATTTTCATTGCTTCTAAAAACAACAGCACTTGTGTACTAAATACTCCACTAGACTCTAGAGCAAGCTAAGGAGAGCCTGGAGGAAAAGGAATGCTCATCTCAGTGCTTTAGCAGTGCATATTCCTTCAATTTGTGCATATGGCCCCAAGTTCTCTTGTGAACATCTGGAAAATATCCTAGACCTTGCCTCTTGCTTCTTCTCCCTTTTGCTTTGATTCATGATGGGTCACCCTAGTCCAACTCTCCCCCCTCCCACCCGCGCCTGATCTAATCACCAACCCCCCACCAACTGCCAATCACAGATTGCAGTGGACATGCACTTCCAGCATAATCGAAGCTTTATTAGCATCTCTTTAAAGGCGCGCCGATCTGCATACCGATGGAGCTGGGCTGCCTTCGATTCAAGAGGCAAGCGGTGCAGGGCATTTCCTAGAGAGAGCGCGAAGCCCTTGGAAGGGATGGCACAAAGCTCTGGGACCGGAGCTATGTGTCACCCCCACTTCCCTCTTCTCTCTCCCCCCCCCCCAGTTCTTTTAGTATCCCTGGCAGATGCTGCTGCATTAAGCTCCTTCTGGCGGGGGGGGGGGGGGGGCGGTGATGGTGCACAGGGGCATCACGTGTTTGGCAGCCTTCTAAAGAGGGACTGATATTGACCAAAGTGGGGAGGGGGGTGGAGAAAGAGAAGAGGGGGGGGGGAGCCAGCGAGCAAGTGGGCAGGAGGAGGTGCTGCTATTGGCAAGCGACGGGGCGAGCTGGGAGCGTTCCTGCGCGCAGGGGGGGAAGCCGCCACTCTTGCTGCAGAACTCCCCCTCCTCTCCCTCTCTTGCTCCCTCCATATCTCCTCCCGTCCCCGCATCCGTGCATGGTGGCGCCGCCATGGCTTGGCCCTGCATCAGCCGAGTGTGCTGCCTGGCGCGGTTCTGGAACCAGCTGGACAAGTCGGACCTGGCCGTGCCGCTCACCATCCACAATTACTCCGACATCGACGAGCCGGCCGACGAGGGGACGGACACGGCCGGCGCCCCGCCGCCGCCTCGGATCCCAACAGGTGGCAGCACCAGCAGCCGCCCCCATCAGACCCACCCGCGGGCGGCCGCCGCCGCCGCCGCGCTGCCCGTCTCGGCGTCCGCCCCGTCGCTGCAGGACGGCCTGGGGGGCGCCAGGAGGCCGTCGAAGAAGACGCGCGGCGGCTACCGAAAAGAGCCCTTCGCCGCCGAGACTCAGTACCAGCAGGATTTCCAAGCGTGGCCGGTGCAGAAGCGGGACGCCCTGCCCTGGATCGGGGAGTACAGGCGGGTGGAAGCCCCCGGAGCGCCCCCTGCCGCTGCCGCCGCCGCCGCCGCCACCCCGGTCGCCTCTTCCCACGCCGCGATCCCGGGGGGCTCCCACGTGTACGTGCTGCCGGCGGCCGGGCAGGAGGTGGTGGGCAGCAAGTACAGCGGCTTTAAGCAGGTGTGGTCCTCCTCCTCGCCGCCAGGCGGCCCCGAAACCTCCTCCTACAGGTAGGTAACGCTCTGAATCGGGGCCGCTGCCGGGGATTCTTTTTGGGGGAGGGAGGGGTTCTCTTTCTTAGCAGGGCTTAGCTCCTGCAGAACTTCTCCACTTGCCCCCTACCCCATCCCTTACACACACATGGGCCAGAGCTCAGCCCTGGAAGGAATAAAGACGCAAAGAAAAAAAAGGGTGTCCCTGAGCATGTATGGAGCACATTCACTTCATCTTCCTTGCCAAGGGTTAACCGTTTCCCGCAGATAAAGCATTTCTGTCCAGGGAATAGGAGTAGTGAACCTGCATTTGGTAGGTTTCCGTATTGCGTTCATTTCCTGCTTGACTGTACCATATTGCTTTTTTTTTTTTTAAATGCATTTAGGCCATTTACATGCTCGTTTTTCTGCATTTCCTCCAAGGAACTAAGTACATGCTTCCATTTCTCCAGTTACATCTTTAGAAGAGCCCTGTGGCCCAAGATTGCCCAGTGAGCTTCATGACTGGGAAATTTTAACCTGGGTCTCTCCAGTCCTGGTACATTCGCTTGAAAGGGTAGGGTCCTTGTGGCACCTCAGTGAAGCAACATGCTTCTGTGTGCAGTTGTTGACACGTGACAATATATATGCAGGTCCCCCTCCCTCTCACTGACCACATATTTGTTTTTCAGCTATACTGTACAGAAGTGCTTTCTGTTAGGCAAAGCACAGTACATGCAATAGTCCAGGTCACCACAACCAAATCTTGATTCAGGAGGTAAGGATCTCCAGAACCCAACAAGCTGACATTGGGTAGATGACACCTCTTATACTGAGAACTCCAAAGTACTTTCCAAATCACATTGAAATACAGTACTTTCCCAGTCCCCCCCCCCCATGCACATCCTTAATCAACCCAATGCTTTCCTTTTTAAAAACAAAACAAAACACCCAAACAGCTTAAATATATTGCCTATGAATAAATGTTGCAGTTGCTAACCTCCCCTCCCCAGTATTTATTCAGAAGGGAGATAGAATTACATAGGATTGTATCCAACTAAGACATACTCAAGAGTAGACCCACTGAAATCAATTGACAAGTTAGTCAAGTCTTTTGATTTAATCATACAGCTGGAAATAGTGGTCTAGTCCAACCCTCTGCAATGCAGGAATCCCAGTTAAAAAAATTCCTCACAGATGGCCATCCAACCTCTGCTTAAAAACCTCCAAGGATGGAGAGTCCGCCGCTTTCTGAGGTAGCCAGTGGAGCTCTTACTGCCAGAAAGTACTTTTTACTGTAAGGGTCTACTCTCTTGAGTATAATAGTTGGATACAGCTGTCAGTCTGCAAGACTTAATTCCCAAATGCAGTGCTCACCCTCTTCCACTATGATCCACCGGGAAGAATACAAATCACTATTGCATGGAGTATTGAATGAATATATAGAAAACAAATAGCAGAGCATGTTTTTGTCTTTCCTGTTCTTTCTCAGGTGAGCCCTTTCCGCCTCTTTTCCAGGTGCTGGGGTCCACCTGCCTCTGCCTTAACTTGCAGGGGTCACCAGCAAGACCTTGTTGCTACAGACAAGGCATCATGCAATCAGTGAGATTATCAGATGAGGCTTTCAAAAAGCCCTGGCTTGACCCAGCCTTTTCTTTGTTCCCTTCTGAGTGCAGACAGGCTTCCTTTGGACTGGCTCACTGGTTGCTTTCCTGCTCCCCAGATTATTTAACTCTCTGGAAATCTGGCTCTTAAAAACCCCCCAAATGCCTTTTAATTTGTTTTTAATCTTGACTCAGCTTGTTCTGGCAAAGGACAGCTGTCCTGTGCCCAGCATGGTTTTGTATGCTGGCCAAGCAATTAATAGGATGTCAGTGGTGTATTGATAATGCTAGCTGTTGAATTTGAATCAAGTGCCTCTCTCTAAATAGCCAAGGTGTTCATTTGTTATCAAAGGTAGGGAAGGTCAAGGCATTTGCCTGGGAGCAGGTAATGTCTGTAGGTATTCCAATACAAGGCGAGGGACAGAGATTTCAGCACCAGTTCTCTATGCCTCGTTTTTCATTGCTTTCAAAGTGTTTCCTGTTAATTTTATATTATTTTGAGGTGGATGAAAGAACAAGGTAAATTTTAAAAAAATACACGTAGATATATATTTGCAGTTTACCCTTTCTAACATTATAAACCAGCTAATTTTGTCTACTTCTGAGTAGCGGTGCCCACTTTTTGTACCTTTAGACACCTTTATTTCACTTTACAAATTCACTTTAGGCATGAGTATCGTCCATGGACTGGAGCAAAACGATCAAGGCCTACAAAGACAACACAGGGTTTCATTATTCCAGAGGATCACTTTGCGCAAGAATCTAGCTACAAAGCAGACTTTAAGGTAAATGAACTTTGCAAAATCTTTGAAATGCAGGTGTTTGCTAATGTGAGTAGGACTCAGTCCAGGAAAACAGTAACACATCACGAGTAATGCTTCATCTTTCAAAAGTGTATCTAACCCATCAAAAAAAACCAATGCCGTGATTCAGCAAGGGAGCTCCTCTGCAGATGTGCATCCAGATGTACACCCCATATTTATTATGGTGCTCATCTGGGCCCCATTGAGCTGGCCAGATGTATGTTTTTTATGCAGGTAGGCATTCATAAGTTAATTTGAAGCTAGGAGTTGGTACCCACAACTAGAGCTGAATTAGAGCCAGGATCTGGCAGCTTAAAGTGGTCTATTGCAACCGCAAGAGTTTTTCTGCATAGTCAGTCAATCAAGTTGGTTAATGAAAGGAGCAAGAAAAGGGTATATTGAAAAGAAAACAAATACAAACACAAACACGCATTACACTCAATTCATACAGAATTATCATAAGCATCTATTATAACAAGATAGTTCATAAACAAACTGTTGTTTGAAAAATCGCACCAGTAAGACAGCAGTAATTTCACTGAATTGCTGCCCTAAAGGCTAATCCGTTTGGCTTTAATTCTGCTTGCTATGAGGGCAAACAAGGCTATACATCTCATAATCCCCTTGCCATTTAAATGTAATTTTGGCTATAATGGGCACAGAACTAATTCTCCCTGCAGAAAGCCATCTCTTTCTAATATCTGGGAAATCCTCGCTATCTCCAGAATCGCAAATACACTGGCGCCATTCAAGACTAATCTGGTGACGACCTTCAAGCACCTTTGTAGGCTGTGATTGATATCTTAATGCAGAAAAGCCATCCCTGGAGGGCAATGTATTAATTTAGGCAGGTAGCTCTCCATTTTAAAATCATCCTTGAAGGAGAGCTCCTGATGAAATTATAAAGCAGCCAGGTCCTGTTTCCTTTTAAGGTTCCCCAGTTTGTTTTTAACCAAGGATTTTGCAGCTGACAAAATTCTGGTAGCTAAATCAACTATGCAGAAGGCAAGATTAAGCTTCTAACTGTGGAAGCCCACAGATTATGGATATGTTTTTGCTTTTGTAGCTTGCTCAAGAAAGCAATGACCCCTTGATTCCACAAACCAGCCTTTCCCAACCTGATACCCTCCTGGTATTTTGGACTATTAGCTGACACCACTTTTGGCCAGTACAGCTATACTAGTTGTGGCTGATGGGTGTTGAAACGTCTGGTGGAGATATTGTGAGGCAGTGCAGATTTGAAGATGCTGAGCCCCTGCAGCAACTGATATCTCACCTACCTCTGTCCTTTAACAGACTGATGACTGTGCTGGGGAATAAACAAAGTGAATAATATATATATATATATATATATATATATATATATATATAAATATTATTCAGAATTTGTTCAAGGTCCATAGAATTTCTTTCCAGGACCCCATATTTCCATGTTACAGAGGAGCAGAGATAATAATTTAGCAGCAGACACATGGGACATTGTCCACAAGACTTATTTTATTAGCCCTGAATAAATTAAGTATTAGCCAAGGAATAAGATGGTCTGAACTTGATCCCTAGATATTTGGATCCAGTATCTCTAGATTTATCTGGAAATAAATAAATAAATAAATATAAGATACTGATTGACACTAAGGAAAGAGGAGCCTTCTTACTGCCAGATTTGCGTTTATATTATGAAGTGTCATGTTTGTGCTGGTTAAAAGATTGGATAAAGTTGGAGAATACTGAACTGCTAGGCTTGGAGGGTTACGGTGTTAAATTTGGTTGGCATGCATGTCCATGGTAAGGTAAAGCTAGAATACATAAAAAGATTATGAATTGTGTAATTAGGAAAAATATTTATCGAGTTTGGGAAAAATATAAGAACCTGCTAGAAAGGAAAACACTTTTATGGCTTTCACCCATCGAAGCAATGGAAAACAGGATTAAAATTCACGGCCTACTATGCTCTTAAGGAAAAAGCTATGGGTGGAACCTTTTATTATATGTGGTGGACCTGTAGAGTAGTTAAAAGAATATTGGGAAATGATATATAATGAATTGAAAAAAATTATTTCGGGAGACTTCCAAAGAGGCCCTCCCTGTTAGGAAAAATGAGGTCCCAGGTACCAAGTATGTATGCCACTACAGCGAGAATCCTATATGCACCAAGATGGAGAGAGGCGATAGTACCTACAAAGGAGGAGTGGCAGATGAAATAATTGGTATATACAGAATTAGCAAGATTAACCAGCAGAATTAGAGAGCAAGAAGAGAAAAGTTTTAAAGAGAAAAGAAAGCCATTTGTAGACTATCTAAAAAGCCATTGTAAAAATGTTAGAACTTTAGTCATTTTGGAGTAAGCTCAGCAGTTCTAGTTTATAATGAGAAGAATGTGAATGTTTAATTAGCTAGAAAAAATAGAATATGCAGCAGCAATGAGAAACTATGGGAGCCATGGAAGGATGGACAGGAAGTCCATGGAATAGAATTGTGGATTGATGTAATGTATCTACCCCCCCTTCCCTCTTCCTTTTCTTTCACTTTTTTCTTTTATTCCCCAGTTCTGTAATTTATATTCTTATAAATTCATAAATAAATAAAAATTAAAAAAGATGTTTGGATCTAGAGGCATTATATAGAAAAATCAGACCTAGACACTATTAACCAGTACATCTTTAAAAGTCTCAGCATTTTACTTACTTATTTGAAAACTTTTCTAGGCCACTTTATGTTTAAAATATCCCAATGTGGTACATAAAATTAACAGCATTATAAAAACATGAAACAAGTTAAAACAGGAATGCAGAAAAAAGAGGGTTCTCTGTGGCCACAACTCAGCACTATTAAGACCCATTGATTCAGGGGATCTTCAGAAATATATACTTGCAGTGTTTAACCCATTATTTTAAACAGATCAGGTATAGCTTGGAGGGTTTGTTTCCTAAGGCTCGAAGCTTTTGCATCTGTGCTATTCCTTCAATCAATTTCCACACATCAAGTGAAATTCCAGTCGTGAGGAGGATATTATGAGTTGACTATGCATTTAAACTCTCAGCCATATTATGAACATGATGTTATGGACGTGATCAGCTATGTAAATGTCATACGGTGTTGGGATGGGAGATGTTTGGGAGAAGGCTCCCTGAGGGGGGTTGAGTTGCTTTACTTCCAATTCTACCCTATCCCCAGCTATCAATAAAAAACCACTTTTCCTTCAGGGAGGCATCTGAGGAAGAATAAAGTCTGCAATTCTAAACATGGTAAGGGTTTTTAAGGGGTTCTCTTCCCCTTTCCACCTTATTACTGCTTGCATGTTGGCCTTACACAGGAAGAAAGGTCGCCACCAGTTCAAATGTACTCACAGAAAGCTACCTCTAGTTTATCAAACTTTGTATTGTCGACACTGACTGACTGTGGCTCTCCCGAGTTTCAAACTGCTACCTTCTCCAGCCACACCTGGAGCTTTTGTGCATGCAAATCATATGCTGTACAGCCCTTTCCGTAGCTCATTTGCCCATCATCCGCAGTTGAAAGACCTGCCCCATCCTGGCTGTTAATGTGCAGGGAGTAACATCTGAGCTCTACTCAGTGAGCTGGTCCAACCAAGTGTGGGGTTTAGCTTGCATGCCTGTGAAGGACACCAAGGATGCCAATCTAAAGGGCTTTTCAGCAGCAGCTGCGAGTGGGCGAATTTCTTTGAACCCGCCCTCAGGCACCTCACTTGAATATAGTCTCCTGTCTTGGGCACGAAGCACAGTTTGTGGCCGTGGAAAAGACTTCCCCCCCCTCAGCCTAATATAAGCACAAAGAAGAATAAAATTCAGCTTCTTGACTCCAAACCTCATTGAATTATGTCACATACCATATTTCTGCAGTGCACAGGCCTTGTATTAACAATAGGGCTGGATTCTGTCAGTATATAAATTGGCTGCAGGTCTGACAATAAGAGTATATTTTGAATAGTGAGAAGACCCTTTAATATTTCCCAGCAAATTGTGGCCTTCCAGATATTGCTAGACTGTAATTTCCACTGGCTATGCTGGCTGGGGCTGAAGGGAGCTGGAGTCCATCAATATCTGGAGGAGCATGTCTCTGATACAGTGGGTTCCTTCTTGGTCATCTTGAGGGGTAGCAAGATGGGTACAAAGGCCTTATACTGGGTCAGACAATTTGCCCAGCTAGTTCAGTACTGTCTACACTGACTGACAGTGATTATTCAAGGTTTCAAACAGGGTTCTCTCCTTGAGATGCCGGGGATCAAACCTGGGATTTTCTGCATGCAAAGCTGATACTCTGCCACTGAGCTACAGGTCTACAGCTTTTAACTGGAGCCCACAATGATGTTCTTGTATGTAGCAATGGACCTAAGCATGCGTCTTTTCTTTTCTCCAGATTCCAGAAATGAAGACTAAGTTTTCTCCGAATCCTTCTGCCGTTTTCCAGGCACCATCTCGCATCCTCAATGTATGAATCTGGATCATGCACATTTCCCATCCAGGCAGCTTGAATGTTAAGGTTGTGAAAATGTACAGCTATGCAACTTTCACGAGTGGTGTTGAGATAAGAACAAGGATTATTAAAAGCAGCTACAGCGAATATCAGAATTTATGCATCTATTATGAACATGTAAATCAAAAAGCACTTGAGTTGGTGATGGTGGAATATACTAGGGGAGAATGACCTACTTTCATAGAAATAGGCTCATTAACAGTGGGCTGACTGGCTTCAGTATTCCGGATATTGACGTTGGTCAGCAAAAAGCAGCATTTTAAGCTATAAGCTTATGCTAAAGAACACGATGGGGCTGGGCTGAGTAAAGTGTATAGTAAAACACTCCCCTCTCAATGTTGTATAGCCACACTGATAAGAAAATGAAAGTGAGACTAGGTAGCTTTTGAATGTTGCTGTTTCTTTTTAGATCTGGGGATCAACCTCAAAGCATATATCATGTTGTTGCAAAGACTTTGATGTTTCCTTGCTGAGGGTCATTCCAAGTGAGCAGTGTGGCCCTTGAGCAGTTTGCCCTAGATTGTGTTCCACACAAATGCTAACTGGATTTTAGAGGGTTCTGAACAAACTGAAGCAATATTTTATCTCTCAGAGGCCCTTACTCCAGTTAAATACTTCACCAGATTCCTTCCATTCTGTGGAGCTCTTTTGATAGGAGCTGTGGTTGGTTTCTAGATTGTTTCCCTTTTGGGGGGAGGTTTTCCTAGGACTCACAGTCTCACATCTTTGCTTCATTTCCTCCTGGATAAGCCAAAACTTTCCTTAAGAGCCCAGTCCTTGCTCATTCTGAGGTAAGGCACAAGCTTCTCTTACGTTGGTGTGCATACAGACTCGATATTCACATCCATTTCTGAATACTCCCAAAGGTCTAGAGACTGTATTCTGGAACTGAAAATCAAGACTTGATCGAGATTTATTTCTACTGCACATCTTTAGTAGGCCAAAAGAATCCCCAGAGCAATACTATTGAATGGAATCGGAATTTTTTAAAAGCTTGGTGACTTTATTTATTTGTACACTGCCTACTCAATAGGGCCTTGAGATAGCGTACATTGAAGCATCTAAATAAAACAAAAACCATAGAAATATAATCAAAAACACAAGATAACAGCCAAAGGATCCCAGCACCATAAACATTTCCTAATGTTAATACCCAGCACCAACTACTTCTGCTGGGCCTACATAAAATAGCTAGGATACACCTGTCAAAAATAGTAGGCCTCACATTTATGGCCACTGAGGTATATTTATGTATTTCTCCAGGAAGTGCATTCCACAACTTTGATATAGCCACCCTGAAGTACCTGTTACATTTTTAGGGTTGGGGAAACTATTACATCCTGTGGAGAAAAAACCCATCGGAGGGAAATTGAAACATTCCCGACAAAGTACCAGCTTTTATTGGGAACTGGTAGCACTAACTTGTTGTTTAGCTCACAACTTTGCAATGGACCAGATGTTAAAGCAACGACCAATTCAGGTTGTAATAGTGCTGTTTAATATGTATGTAAATATTGTACATAGAGACAACAGACGATTTTTTCCTCTAAATAATAAGAGTATGCTTAGGATTCTTTTAGTTATCATTAATTATTTTGAGAATGCAAAGTAGAAAATTTATTGCCTTCAAAATCCTAAATTATTGCCTGCATATTGGTAATGCTAGTACTAAAGAAATGTTACATAGTGGCTATTATAATAACATAATTTGCAAACAGGGATCATTTTAAAATTTCATTATTCTACATTTTTGTATCGTATTGAGACAAAAGCAGCTTCTGCCTAGGCTCTTTTAATAAACCATTTTAGTGTTAGTTCAGTTCCTCATATGTTGTATATATTTTATCAATATAACTAATTGCCAACTGACATTTGTAAATGTCAGAATGCTCTATTGCCCTGATCCTAGGGACTTCAGTGTATGTCACTCCTTTGTTGGTAGGCTGGGGTCCACCAGATGATGTTGGCCTCCAACTCCCATCAGCTTCAGCCAACACAGGCAGTGGTCAAGGCTGATGGGAGTTGTAGTCTCACCAACATGTGGAGGGTCACAGGTTCCCCACTGCCGGTGGACAGATTCTGGTGGGTTATATTCAAGCAGGGACTTCATGGTGCTCTACACAAATGCTGACTAGTATTGGTGGGCTCTGGAAAAAACCAAAAGCAATACTTGATCTTTGGGAGGCCCCAAGGCCCTTACTCCAATTATACATGTGTGTGTTTGTATTGGAGTTGTGGGAGCTCTGTACCAGTGCACTCGAATTTGACATTTGCCCATTAGAATTAAGAAGTTCTTGATAACATAAACATTCAATTTGTTCATAAGTGGCTAAGTAAGAACCATATTGGTTATAATCCTGAGAAAACTGGGGGACCCAAACTCCCAGTTATTATTACAAGAAAAAGACATAACTGTCAGCTCACCCTCTACTGGTGTCAGTGGGATGTAGATGTGCCTAACAGGATTTCATCAGTCAGCCAGGATCCAGAGTTACTTTAGTCACTGTCAAAGGTAGGCTTCCTCAAACTCGGCCCTCCAGATGTACTGAGACTACAAGTCCCATCATCCCTGACCACTGGTCCTGCTAGCTAGGAATCATGGGAGTTGTAGGCCAAAAACATCTGGAGGGCAGAGTTTGAGGAAGCCTGGTCAAAGGCTTGGGTGTGCCCAATAGGAGTTTTTATTTCATTTCATTTTCCTTCGTACATCATGACATATCACCAACTGCTTTTGGAACTCATTCTTCATCTACTTCATAAGTGGGTGCTTGTCCAATCATTTAGATTTCATACAGGGACCATTTGACATCTAATGTAAGCACATGCAGAAAGAATTTGGGGAAGGGAATGGGGATAAGAATTGTGGTTTTTCAGGAACATAAAGTATTCTTTGTTGCATGTTGAATGTTTCTGAGTAAAAACCTGTTTATTCTGCTTGACGATTTCTGATATATTTAAGCAGTTGAGTTTTAACTGGTTCAGTTATTTGCAATCCAGACTTTTACTAAACAGACAAAAGAAAACCACACTGCCTATTTGGTTTCTGTTTTTAATTTAATAAGATTTCTTAAAAGGAAAAAAAAGATAACAACAAAGCAGCTGTACATGAAGTTTGTATTTTATGGAGTTAAAGATAAATTTAATAAAAATGTATTTTGGCTACAGGTTCTTTTTCAGTCTTCAGTTTAATGGAAACTGTTTGGAGTACTAAAACATTTCGATGGTTTGCATGCATACCGAGGAGCAATAATATTTGTGATATATTATCTGCTTCAGGGAACCAAGAATGCAGCTGAAATCTGCACTGGTTGAATTCCACTGTCCCCCCCCCCCAACCTAAAACGTGGCCAGCCCTAAGGAGTGCCTGGATTGAGTGCCTGAATCTGTTCCTCCTCTCCCCACATGGCAGGTGGTCTGTGCATGGGGAGAGCTGACAGTTCTGATCCCGTTGGTCTACAGGTGTGTAAGAGCACCGCATGTACATACTTGGTGCCCTACATCTAGAACATCATCTGTGGTCCTGGTAGAACAGATTCACGAAATAAACCTCTTGCTGGTCACAGCTCTCTCACATTAGATCAGGGCAGTTCTCTTTACTCTGTGTGATGCTTCACAGTTTATATATACTTGGGCTCAACTGAGTGGAACTATTGTGTGGTAGTGGAGCGGGAAAGAGGGGGATTATTTTCCATAAAGTCACTTCCTACTCTATGAGCACATTACAGTATTGTTTCCCAGCCTTATGCAGGATGTTATAAACTATTGTAGGAAGCTGCCTTTGCAGATACACAAGTGTTTCCTGTATTCTTATAAAAAAAACATGCCCCTTTCTTTGAAAGAAAAGTAGAAGGATTAAGCAGCAGCAGGTACTTTTTGCTTCAGTAAATGGTAGGTATTCTGGCAAGGATTAAGGAAGGGGAATCCACCTCTGTTTAAGGATTGGGGTGGGGTCTTTTCACATCTAGTTAGTAGTTTCACATCTAGTTAGTAGTTTCCATCTAGTTAGTAGTTCTGTGCATAGGTAGTGGCTGAACAGCTGTGTATTTTGCAGTATAGAAGTATATATGCTGGCCCATATATATATATGTATGGCCCATCACAGCAGCACACTTGCATATAAGATGAAATGAAATCCTACATGCTGCTGCACTTGGGTGTTTCATACTATTTTCAGTGTGTAAAGCAGTCCTAGAATTCTTCCGTCAATATAACTTTCCTTAGCTCTCTATTTTACTGGCAATTGGTTGCTGTGGCAACATGCATCCTGCAAGCCTCACTGTTATTCATCAATATGACAATTGACTTCTTTGTCTTACTGACTTTATTCAAAAGGTGGGCTTGTTTGAGAAAGACTACAATTTAAGGGAAAGAGGAGCATCCTTTTATTCAAGGCCTAGATATTTATTTAAAGCTAGAGAAAGAAACAGAAGCTGTATTATTATATTCTCATAGTCAAGGGACACAGGAATCTTGGGAGAATCAAGAGCTTGGTAATTAAGATTGAATATTGTTAAGGGAACACAACCTGGACATTGAAATTTTGTCAGGAGAACTACCACAATAATGCTTATTTGGAGTCTTGGTGGGACATACAGCAGAGAAGCACTCAACCAAGGTTTTTCTAAGTTTTTCTGTTAGTGATAGTGAAGGTCAAAAAATTCAAGTAGCTCCACACAGGGCCGGCGCATCCATTTAGGCGAACTAGGCAGTTGCCTAGGGCGCCAAAATGGAGGGGGCGCCGGCCAGCCTGCCCCCGCCCAGTGCCGCTCCGCCAGCGGCAGAGTGGCGGGGGAGGGGGAGCAGCCCGAAATCCGGCTTCTCCGCAGGGCCGGTGCTAGGGATTGGCCGGGGGGGGCGGCGCCAGAAGGTGATCTGCCTAGGGCGCAAAAAACCCTAGCACCGGCCCTGGCTCCACACACCTCAGCACATGGGTATGTGAGGCAGGAATGGGAGAAATGGGATATTACAGATGCCTCTCATTTTAATCTCTGAAATTTTGGAAGATATGCAGCAGGTAAGTAAAAATTAACTCTTCATTTTGGTCCCTGTTCCAATAGTTTTTTGGGGACAAGTAGCTTTAGGCCAGGGGTCGGCAAACTTTTTCAGTAGGGGGCCGGTCCCCTGTCCCTCAGACCTTGTGGGTGGCTGGACTATATTTTGGAAAAAAAAATATGAACGAATTCCTACGCCCCACAAATAACCCAGAGATGCATTTTAAATAAAACCACACATTCTACTTATGTAAAAACACCAGGCAGGCCCCACAAATAACCCAGAGATGCATTTTAAATAAAAGGACACATTCTACTCATGTAAAAACACGCTGATTACCGGACCGTCCGCGGGCTGGATTTAGAAGGCAATTGGGCTGCATCTGGCCCCCGGGCCTTAGTTTGGGGACCCCTGCTTTAGGCAATGATACTGTAATTTCAGGCAACAAAAGTAAACATCTATATTTATATGGTTCCATCTTTATGGTAGCTGGTTCTGTAAGTGTATTCTGTACTCCTTATGGAAGTTTATACCAGGGGTAGGCAACCTAAGGCCTGTGGGCCGGATGCAGCCCAATTGCCTTTTCAATCCGGCCCATGGACGGTCCGGGAATCAGTGTTTTTTTACATGAGTAAAATATGTCATTTTATTTAAAATGCATCTCTGGGTTATTTGTGGGGCATAGGAATTTCTTCATTTTTTTTCCAAAATATAGTTCGGCCCACCACATGGTCTGAGGGATAGTGGTCTGGCCCATGGCTGGAAAAGGTTGCTGACCCCTGGTTTAGACTATGCTATGCAACTGTTGTGAACAGCGTTCTCCAAGGAAAAAAAAATTCACCTAAGAGAGAGCACAGCAGGAATGGGTAACCTATGGCCCTCAAGATGTGGCTTGACTACAACTCCCATACTTCCTGACCATTAGCAGGGGTTGCCTGGGGCTGCTGGAATCTGAGAGTCTCTGCATATGGAGACCACAGTTCCCCACTCCTAAAGTACAAGTAGTCAATTTAGTAGGACTGATGGGCATTGCCATGGCAGCTGCCACTCACCTCCTGACTCGTCTGAATTGCAGATGTACAGGAAAGCAGCATAGGCTTAGAACATGAAGAAGTAGAGCCCAGCCCCATCATGTTTAATAAAGAAAATTTATTGTAAATGTATATTACACAATTATACATTATAATACAGGCAAAGCAAAGAATTTAAGCCAAGGACTGTTTTGGACAATGGTAGCCTTCAACACATATGAAAGCGTTCACTTTGGTTTAGCAAAAGCAATCTGGGTGTGTGGAAGCAGCATTATTACTTCATGTTTACCAAACCAGCCTAGAGTAACTGCTGGACACCATTTTCATTTCCAAATGAAGGAAAAGTTTGCCCAAAATAAATTTAAAAATCACTTGAAGCATGCTAAAACTTTGACGGGACAGATTCCCCTCCCCCTTTCCATCAAGAAACAGCTCCTTTGCTATCTCAAGACAAAGCCTTTCTTTGTTAGGTTAATATTGGTTTCAGTGTTCTTGCTTTATTTTCAGATTGTTCACCTACAAGTCATCTACTGATAGATATTAGTACTTTTTGCTGCTGACCCGTTAGTGGACTAGTTAAATGTCAACAAGCCTGACAGCGGGATTAAGGGTTTTCATGCCGAAACATGCCCTCTCAAGTTCTCTCCACCCGGCAAACAAGTGTGTTTTTCTGCCACTTTCTCAAGGTGCTTTAGAATTTCTGTATACTGTGTGGGTTTATTTTTAGCTTACCTTATTGTTTGTGGCAGCTGAGCATCGGGTGTATGTTGGTATTTTCCCCTTCCCGTTAACGTTTTTTTTTTTTGCAAAACTCCCTAACTGCCTGCAATTCCAAATATCATTATGTCCAGTGGGATAGCTTTGTGATATGTTCCCCTGAGTTTTAACAGAAGTGTGAGAAGCCAGGATGTGTGCTACTGAGCTTCTAAGATTGCTACACATGCTGATTTTATTTTGTTAATGAAAGCTTTTTTTTAAACCACCCAAAAACCTTGTTGCATTGATTTCTTTAAAGTAGAGAGACCCAGCTTACACCCCCCAAAAAAAAACCTGAACAGCAGGCCAGGCACCTGGTGTTCAGCATCGCTGTCTTCTGCACAGCTGAGGAACGTTATGGGGTTTTCAGGATGTGTGGGCACCCAGGAAGGCTGCAGAATGACTTACAGAATGAAAGAAAACAATGCCGAAACACCCTAAAAAGAAAATGGTAAAGGACCCCTGGATGGTTAAGTCCAGTCAAAGGTGACTATGGGGTGGCAGTGCTCATCTCGTTTCAGGCTGAGGGAGCTGGCGTTTGTCCACAGACAGCTTTTCAGGTCATGTGGCCAGCACAACTAAACCGCTTCTGGCACAATGGGACACCATGACGGAAACCAAAGCACATGGAAACGCCATTTACCTTCCTGCCGCAGAGGTACCTATTTGCACTTCTATGCTTTTGAACTGCTAGGTTGGCAGAAGCTGGGACAGAGCAATGGGAGCTCACCCTGTCATGCAGATTTGAACCACTGATTTTCCGATCAGCAAGTCTGGGGCTCAGTGGTTTAGACAACAGCACCACCCATGTCCCCTACAAACACCCTATAGCCACCTTGAAAGTATGCTGAGCACAATAAAAACTCTGCACTCTACCCAGGTTAATTTCATTGAAATTTATCTCCTCTTTGATAATTTGGTTGTTCAGTAAAATGCTGGAGAAATGTTCGGCAAGGCACTGCATGCTTTCAGTAAAGATCGCAAGAGAAGGAAGCTGCACATGGACAGTATCTAGGTCACCAAATGGACTATTATTATTTTTAATCTTTTAAAAACCATACTTCCAAGTTCCCCAATATCCTAAGAGCCACACACATGAAAACCAACGAATTTCGGAGAAAGTATTCTCCTAACAAAGGTATTATATTCCAATTACATACTTTAATGTGGGCTAAACAATTCCTATTATCTGGAATTCAAACGAATGGCTCCTCACAATTTAAGATTTTAAAATCAGAAAATAAAATAAGATTTGAACTGACTCAGCAAAAAATTAGAGGAAAGCTCAGTATGCTATAGCTTAACCTTTTTTTTTTACAGGTCAAGTAAAAGATCCAATTGTGGTCCACTGGGGGGGGGAGGGGAGACAGAATATTCTTTTTGCAGCATAAATGAAAAATTAGGCATGTGATTTGAGGGTTGACAACAACTTCCTTTTGAGAGCCAATTGTGGATTATTTGTCAACTTGGACAAGCTTTCAACCTAGTCTAGACTTCTTCTTACCATGTTTTATTATGTCATCTTATACCATAACAGAATTTGCTGCCCTTCTATACACCTAAGCCGTTCATTGGTTGCATTGGTATGCAATGCTGTCATGGTCTAATGCATGTTTCCTTAACCTTGGCCCTCCAGATGTTTTGAGACTACAATTCCCATCATCCCTGACCACTGGGTCCTGCTAGCTAGGGATCATGGGAGTTGTAGGTCAAAAACATCTGGAGGGCCAAGGCTGAGGAAGCCTGGTCTAATGTTACAAGAACAAGCCTCTCGTGGGGCTTCTATGCTTCCCTTCCTCTGGTGCAACAGCACGGATATCAGAAGCTTTTGCTTCTGTCCTAGACTAACCAGAGTTTAACATATTGCCCAACTGATGGCAAGTGAAAACAAGCCAGCTTCATGAACTATAGGTTCCAGTAACCATAATTACAATTAACCAATGTCAGAGGAAGCTATGCTCCAAAGAGAATTAAGGAAGCTTGCATTTATTTCTGAATTACACTAACTGAACCCTATGCAATGAATCATTTCCTTGATAAAGCAGGAGTCCAGCAGTCTAGGCCATGATCTAATGTGCTATCATAATTTTCACAGGTAGCTCACCTAGGAGCAACTGCTAATGAAATTAGGCAGCTGAATTTGGAACAGTTAAAAAAAAGATTTATGCTTTCTCTTTAAAAAAAAATTGAAACACTAATTTGTAGTATTCAAGGTAGCCTAGACCAAACACTAAAATATATATTTATTTGAACACAATGGGATTGTGCCAAAATCTTTATTCTGCGGTTCATGTTGCTTTCCAGTCCAGATCACTGTTCGTCACTCAGTATTCCCATATGCTTGTTTGTGAGGAAGTCCAGAAAGGGAATGTTACAGATGGCTTGGTGAATATTCATCACGGTGATCTCTCTTGGAGTCCTAGGGGGAGAAGGGAGAATATATCACATCAATGGAATGTTAGTCCTCAAGCCTCCATCTAAGCACCTGGTTAAGCAAACAACAACAAAATCCACAAGGGATGAACTGGGCAAATAAAAATGCAGCTATAAACTGGTATTGATTTGTACCATGAACAAATTTTAATTTCTTACTATTATCAGGGCCTGCCCAGACTCTGAACTTTCATTTTAAAAACAGTAATATCCTGTAGCCCTTTAAGAACAAAAGTTACAAAGCAAAATGTGAGGCTCCATTTGAAGCAATTGCTTTGTGAGATAACAATCCTGCCTTTCAGTGGTTTTTAACAAATCAGAGCTGTGGCTGATGAGTGCTAGAGAGTCACAAAAGCTTAAGGGAAGATGCAAAAATGGCTTGAAAATGACTCAGGAAGTTCCTCCTAAAGACAATGGAAAACAGAAGCCATTTTTGCATATTCCTCAGTGCACATTTCTCTCTCTAGAATCAGGATTGCCTTGCCCATTTTGAAGCTGTTTTTTCTCTCTTCCCTGGTAGAGAAGTGATTGTTGCCTAGAGAAAATAACTTGAGAAATCCAGGACTGTAGTGGATTTTGGGGAACGCACAGAATAGCAACCAGAAGACACGGAACCCCGTCTTATCACAGTCTGTGAGTGATTTGGAGACCTCTGGTGCATCATAGTTCTGAACCATTTTAAATTTATCGTCCTCAAAGTAAACACAGATTCTGTCTAATGCACAAATGCCCCACAAGTTACAAGATATAAGTAAAACCTAAGCAGGTATACCTGCTGTGAGGTGCTGCTTGGTAACCAACCGCCAAAGCTTCTCTTAGTATATCACTTGCCAGTTGCTCTGTGGCCTGTTATAAAGAGGGTTTCAAGGACAGAGAACATAAACAGTTAAGAAATGCTTTTAATCATCACAAACCATGTCTTATAAAACTGACACATCACCATGCACAAATTTACAAAGAACGGTGTGTTTGTTTAATTTGTCAACACCCTACTTATATAAATATATATAAAACAGGACTTTGGACAGGCAGTCTCATATAAGCCACAACTTAATTTTTTCTGCATCTCAACGAGCTATGACTTAGATTTTACACTGTTGAATGACAGAAAGTTTTCTAACAGTTTACCTTTAAAATCATATCTTCTACTACGGACGCATAGACGTTCTTGTGCAGCTCTACAGGCTGAAAGGAAATTCCTATCTATAAAATGAGAGGGTGAATAAAAGGTTACCGCTCTTGACTACTAAACAAAGGAGCACAGAAATAGGACCAAAACATTCTGTTAAAATGGGCTTATGACAACCTGACAGAACTACTTGCTGGCATTGTGGGGAGGGGGAGATGTGTGGCAGGCACATCACAGGAAAACTTCTGCACCCCCCAGTTGGGCCTGCCCACTCTGTGTTGAGCCCTGTTATCTTTCTGCTATGGGCTAAATGTCACCATCTCCACATCAGGTCCTGGGATTCTTGTTATCAGTTTAAGTCAGTCTTCCTCAACCTAGTGCCTCTTCCTGATGTTTCAGGCTACAGCTCCCATCGTCTCCAGCCAGCAAAAAGGACAAGCATGGGGAGGACACTGGATTGAGGAAAGCTGGTGCAGGCAAATTGAGGGTGGGGATTAAACTCCTGGCAGTCTAGAAGTACCAGCAAGCTCCAACCAGCCTTGTAAAGAAAAAGTCAACACAGCTTGCAAGTATCACAGGACAAACGTATTATATTGTCAAGAGCTTGAGGCAGTGAATATTTTTTTCCCATCTAGCTATGAAGAGCATTTCTCTTTGTACCTGCTCCACTGTCTCGCGCACAAACTCTGATGTAGGTTGGGGTGCCAAGTAGAACTTTGCTTCCTCTTGCTTCTCCTCTGGTTCCTTTTTAATGTTAATTTTTAGAGGCTCAGCAACGTTGATAATGTCTATTTCCTCGTCATTGTCTGGCTCTTGCTTGAGGAACCGCTCCAGCTCTTCCAGCTTTCGACATAGTTCTTCCCCAGTGGTGTAAGAAGATGAGCATTCTTTCCCAAGAAGCAATCGGGAAGACAGAAAGAGGATTTACAAACAGATCTGTATCTAGTGACAGATGGGCGCAACTAAAAGGCATTCGGAGTTCGTGCTGAACTGCAAGGAGGAAAAAGCCCTAATTGCTACCGCCCAACACCAGAACATGGTTTCCAGTGACAACATCCTGCCATCTCAAGTTGCCATCATCGTTATGCCTGAAAAGGAGCCCACAAAAATAGAGACACTGATGCTGTGGATGGACTGACATTTCTCAAAGCGATCTGCCTCATTCTGCTACAATGACCCAGTCCCACAGCAGCTGGGTAACCAGATAAAACATTACAGGTTTGCATCCACATTAAGTCAAGGTTTAGTCTTAATGAAATAAATAGGATTTTTGATTACCGGTAACTTGTTCCATTGATTGACAGAACGAATTTAAGTCTGGATTCATCCTAAAGTGAGGGAGCCTAGCTATGGATAAAAATGCCTGTTTCGCTGCTCTCCTTGTAAAAAAAAATGCAAGTCAGAGCTGTTGACTTTAGAACTGGAGTGAGGAAACACACTGTTCAGTAAACATAAGAATTTTTGTTTATAGATATTACTGTGAAGAAGGAGGAAGCTTTAAAAAGCAACTTATACGCAGTGGGCATAAACATTTCAAGAGCCTTTTACTAACAAGTGCAAAACTGCTCTGGAGGAGTGGGGTACTTGGCTCCAGTCATATCACAGGTCTTTGTCTAGGGATGGGGAACCTGTGGCCTTTTAGTAAAAGGTAAAGGTAAAGGTAAAGGGACCCCTGACCATTAGGTCCAGTCGCAAATGACTCTGGGGTTGCGGCGCTCATCTCGGTTTACTGGCCAAGGGAGCCGGCATACAGCTTCCGGGTCATGTGGCCAGCATGACTAAGCTGCTTCTGGCGAACCAGAGCAGCGCACGGAAACGCCGTTTACCTTCCCACCGGAGCGGTGCCTATTTATCTACCTGCACTTTGACATGCTTTCAAACTGCTAGGTTGGCAGGAGCAAGGACCGAGCAACGGGAGCTCACTCCATTGCGGGGATTTCAACTGCTGACCTTCTGATTGGCAAACCCTAGGCTCTGCGGTTTAACCCACAGCACCACCCGGCCTTTTAGTAGCTGACTGTAAACCTTAGCAGGCTAATACAAGTGCAGGCAGTTCTTCAGGCATCCTGGCCTCAAACTACATAGGACATTAAAGGGCCAAAGACAGCACTCTGCTTTGGCTCCCCATTGCTTTCCAGGCCCAAATTAAGAGGTTACAGAATCACACGTGTTTTTAGCCATAAGGCAAATGATTTGTAGAACCTATGTTCCAAACATGAAAGAAATGTTTACAAAGTGAAAAGGAGGTGGCCCCCCTAGCATCTGGATCAAATGGTGGAAACAAAGGGGAAAAGAAAATGCTTCCATTTGCAACACATTAATTTAGAACTGGGCACTAACTTTACAAATTTGATCACATGTTATGGACAGAAGGAAAGCGAGACCACCTCTCTTATTTTACCTCCTCTCCGAAACAATATGGATGCGTATGGGGTCAGATGTGCAAGTCTAGAGCTTTTCTCTGCAGTGGCCCGTAGGAAAGTTATCCATAAAACAAACACATGGCAGATGCACAGTGTGGGCAAGCATAAAGAATGTCCTGCTCTCATTCTCTCACCTCTTCCCCTGGTAGAGCACAAGGAGAAACCAGTGTAGACAACGGAGAGAAACTGACCCACTCTCATCAAGAGAAAGCACTTCCTTTTCAAGCTCCTTAAAAATGGCTAAAAGGGTACAATTGCGAAGTTCTATAGACCAACAGAAACACACTCCAGGAATCCACATCAGAGTGAGTCGTGCATATAGCAAGAACTGGGCCACAGAGGCATGCTGCCTCCTTTTGTGTTAGTCCACTCCAGGCTTGACTGCAGTCTTTCTAGATGTGACGTTCCCTACAGAACATGTTCTACAGTTCCACGTATATCAGGAAGCCAGGGATGGACAGCAGAAACCTAAACCCACCCCTCCCCTCCCTTTCCATGTCCTCCTTTTTAATATTACGTCAAGTGCTTTCCAGTAAAATCTGATTTTTGGCTTCTATTTCTGCAGTTTCAAGTTTTGGATAGAAAAACCCGGAAACATCTTCTGCATTGCAGAATGAAGAAACAGATGCTGAATCATTCCTTCTGCCTATTCCTGCTTTAATCCCCAATCTTGCTGCCACTTAAAACCCAGCCCACTCTTTCCCAACAAGCAAGCACCCGCCATTCTGGCAAGAGTGTAGAAAATAGCCACTTTCAGTAGAAGTCATTTAGTAATAGAAAGCTTCTGAATTATGTCTGCCAAATGAAATTGAAACTTTCAGGAGAGACAGATTGGAAAAGTAAGGGAGGGCAATTCTGTTTCCAAAATCAATTAGGGATTTTGCAAAACGTTTGGTAGCTCCTAACCGATCTCAATTTGGAAGAGCTTCCAAATGAGCAAGTTAGCAGCATGCTCTGTCTATACAGTAGGGCTAGGGAACCTCAGGCTTGGTGGTCAAATGTGGCACTCCAAGCTTCTCTATCCAGCTCTCAGGATTTCCTCCCAGGCCCATCCCCTCTCCCTAAGTCCTGATCTACATCTTCGATGCATGCTTTTGCCTGGCTGGAATGTGTCCGTGCACTGCAATAATGCCTGCAGGATGGAGAGAAGTGGGTGTTTAGAAACTACCACTGCATATCTTGAATATAGCTTACTGCACAGAGGTAAGAATCACATCAATTGCTCTGCCTGTTTTTGCCATTGCCATTGTTGGCAAGGTGGCCTCTTGAAGACTGACCTGGAGGAAATGTGGCCCTTGGGATAGAAGATTCCCCACCCCTTATAACAGAAAGGCAATCCGGCACAGTTCAATAGTGCACCATAAATATACCATGCCATGCAATACGGATTCTAGATTTGCTTTGTCAAAATCAGGTACAACTTGGTTTCCGGACTGCCACATTTCCACCCATTGGGGCTCCTGTGCCTCTAACGGTGGTGGTGGCCTGAAAAACCTTGTGGTTTCTTTTGAATCTCACCAAACCCAACAAAGAGCAAAGGAGCATCGAATCAGAGCAAATTTTCTTAAATTTAGTGGGTTCTTTAGTGCATGATCCCTGTCCCCGGCTCAGTGCAGGGTGGTGGAAGGGCTCTCAGGATGCTACAGAGAGCCTCAGCCCCACCTGACCAGTAGCACCTCCTCATCCAGCGGAGGGAGCAGCAAGGTCTCCAGTAGGAGGGGTAGGCAGCTCAGGAGCTGGAGAGCCGAGGCTCTGGGGATGTTGGAGAGACCCTGCACTCCTCTCGCTCAGCGGGCAAAGAGGGAGACACACTATTTCCGTTGCCCCAAGTACACAGAGGGGTGAAACAAAAAGAGGGGAGGCAGAGATTTCGTATACCGAAACTCTTATGTTGGGGTCAGAACCGGAAGGGGCCACTCCCGGATTCTGAAGACGGTTGATACAGACATGAACTTTTAAGCTCTGCACTGTACATAGTATGCACAATAAAACTACTAAAGAAACGGCTGGAGTCTTGCCTGGTTTCTCAGGAGCAACCATCCAAGGACCTTACAATCCCAAAAGCCCAAACTGAAATGAACAGAACTAAACTGGCAACAGGGGCTTATAGATGGGACTCTGGAGGTGGTGCGTTGTTAAATCATCACCAAGATACAGATGTTTAGAGATTCTGGAATAAGACTCCTTACCTGGCTCGTTGTCTATTTGTGTTAGCACATCTTCTATGGAATCTTCATTCCTCAGAGTTTCCGGGTCAGGTGGTGTGTAGCCATGGGAGCGACACCAATTTACAACCTGCTTTGTTTTCAAGGGGGCAATGCTGTGAAATTTTGGGTGTTTCTCTATGATTTCTTGGAGGATTTTCCTTATTGTCAGTGCTCGTTGCCACTATAACGGGGGGAAATCCAGAAAGGACAAGAGCTAAGATTTAGAACAAAAAACCCCCCTGTTTTTATCCATCTTTTACAACTTTAGAACAGGACAAATTATGGTAAATCAGTAAAAAGAAAACCATAACATTGTAGTTCATTGCAGAAAAACAACAACCAAGAGCACTGCAGATATAGTTATTGTTGCAAAAAGCTTTTGAAACAGGAATGCATTTCATCAGATCCATGATGAAAAATAGGACATTATGAAAATAGCTGCTTTTACATATTATCTCCAAGAGGGCCTAAGAAAGAGTTATGGGTTCAGTTCCTTGATCAGTGTATGGCCTTAGATTTTCAATCTGTAAACTAAGGTTGATGGTGATTTCTTAGTGTATTTCTAGAACAGGCATAGGCAAACTCCGGCCCTCCAGATATTTGGGACTACAATTCCCATCCCTGACCACTGGTACTGTTAGCTAGGGATGATGGGAATTGTAGTCCCAAATATCTGGAGGGTTAGGGTTTTTTTGGGGGGGGGGGGCAATACAAACTTGCACCACCAGCCCCTTGCCACACGCACAGCACAGTCCCTTCCTGTACAATTTCATGAATCATGCTCTCAGCCTCCTTCCCTGTTTGCAGACTGAAACAGAGTCTGACAAAGCTTGCTAACTATTTTGTTACTTGTAGAGAGGCAAATGGGTCTATTGTTGCAGCCTGCTACATCTGGGGGGGGGGGGGACAATGTGTGCCTTGTTTGGGTGCCCTCCCTACTTTCCTGTATTCTGTGCACAACAGAGGGGTCGTTTTGTGAAACAGGAAAGAGAAACAGAAGAACAAATAAGGAAAAAACAAAACAAGAAGAAATGAATAGCAAATCCTCTGTCCAAAGACTGGCCAAGCAGTTAGTCATAGTATGTTTAACAATGGTAATAAATCTCCAATGGGAAATTAAAGTGAAGGTGTCCTTAATTTCATTGTTTTTAGTAATGTAAACCTGCCTTTCATTTCATTACAGCTCTCATGATTTTTTCCCAGTGCAAGACCCACCGAAGTGTTTAGCAAGTCTTTGACATTTTTTTTGGACACATAGCAGGGGGGTCCGATTTCTATTACACACCCTCTTCTAATGAGTTCAAGGCAACATACAGTTTCTCCACTTTTTACAGTCATACCTCGGGTTACAGCCGCTTCAGGTTGTGTTTTTTCAAGTTAAGAACGTGGCAAACCCGGAAGTGTTTACTTCCAGGTTTCGCCGTGCGCGCATGCGCAGAAGCGCTCAATCACGCCACACACATGCGCAGAAGAGGCGTTCTAGTTGCAGACTTTTTGGGGTGCGAACAGCACCCCGAAACGGATTAAGTCCGCAACTAGTGGTACCACTGTATTAGCAAAGCATTCCTGCAAAGAAGGTTAGGCTGAGACTGTATGACTGGTCGAGGTAACCCAGCAAGCTTCATGGCTGCGTGAAGAAACTGAACCTTGTCTTCTTAATTCTTGGTCCAAAACTCTTAACCACTAAACCATGCTGCCTCCTGACTTAACTCCATATGATCTAGGTTATTCAGACAAAATTTGGACATCACAGAATGATGATACGGTAGAAGTCTCAAAGAACCACGTTTCCATTTCTTATATTACCATCATCACCCACCCTTCACCAGGCAGGTTACAACAACTTAAAATTCAGAATTAAAAGCAGTTAACGCAAATTAGTCATAGGAATTTACACAATGATTCACACTTAGTGCTAAAAATATCTGGAAGCCTCAAATTTATTTACATTTTATTAAGCCAATATCACTATATTTGAAAAAAGAAAATGAGTATAGATATATGTGTTAAATATAACCTAGACATCTGGAAGACATTTTAAAAATAAAAATCAGCTCCACAAAGGCACAGATTTCCAGCCAGACATTTCTCTGAGGGTTTAAGCTCATTTTTATAGAGCACATTAAGAAGATTTACCTCTGCAGCTCTCCGTTTTCCAATATTCCAGGTATAATATTGTTCCACAGAACTGGCACAATAGGAGTTGGCATCTTCAGCTAAAAAGCAGGGGGAAAGCACCAAAAATATATAAATTTTAACAGCTATGAAACAAAATGTATTGTGTGACTGGCTATTCCTGAACATTTTGTTATGCATTCATTTTGCATGAGAGAGAAAGTACAAGTGTGTGTGTGTGTGTGTGTTGAGTACATTCCCTGAGTCTCAGATTTAAAAAAATAAGTGGCAATCACATCTAAACACTTACTCCTGTGTTCCGCCAAAATGAACGATTCAGAGAGTAAGCGAAATGGCTGCCACAGCAGGACATTCTAACAGCAGCAAATCCCTTTCAGGGTTCTTGTTCTTAATACACAACCCACTCAGTGAAGACTGATTCTCCTGTTGCCTTTCCTCAGAGAAAAAGGCTCAAACTCCCTTAGTTACAAGGCATATAGAACACAAGCACTTTCTAAGTTCATATTATCTTATAGTGACCCAAAGGACAAAGTGAAACGAAAGAGGAGAATGGAAACAAGAGTTCCGATTTCTCAAAAATGGAAACTGGTCAGCAGCATCCATAGTAATGAATTACCTTTGTCCGTTAAACTAGGCTAAGAAAATAACTTAAGGCCAATTGTGTTAAAAAAAACAACAACACTGCGGAAAGGTATAGAAACTCTGCTGGTAAAAAGAACCCATAAATGTCAGAAAAGAAAATGTAAGAGCAGGAAAGGTTTTTGGGGGGTAAATAATACAAAGCAGAGGTGGAGAGCATTATTTCTCAAATAAGAGGCCCACACAATTACACTGCATTTTTTAAAAAGAGGCATTACACATATTTATGGCATCTCCTGTCATTACATTTTCTTTACGCCACCTCGTTTTCAACATTTGCTCCTGCTGTTTTCAAGCTTCCCTCAAGCCATGTAAGGTTAATTACCAGGGAAACATTAATAGTGTTAACAGTATGGGCAGCTTGCAGGTAAGCAATTAATGCATACTTTAATTAGCAACAGATGGATTAAATTGACAAATGGCTGCAAAAAGCTACCGGCAGTGGTAAGATACATATCTCCGGTCTGTCAGTACTGAGATAAGGCATGTGAAATGCTTTGGAAACTTTGTAGTTCCTTCTGAGTATTACTGATGTCATTGTCATCTTGCAACCATTCCCTGACAGGGATAGCCTAGTCATGGTGAACTGTGCTTTGATAACCTCTTGGCAGGATTACTGCAATGTGTTACACAGCTGCTCAAGTACAACCAGAGCTGTTCGGACGCCTATTCTGAAAGATCTACTCTGGCTGCCTATTTGCTTCCAAGCCCAATTTAAGGTGTCGGTGCATACTTTTAATGCCCTAAATGGCTTAAGACCCAAGCACCTGAAGGTGGCAGCATGCAAGAGTGGCATCTGCAGAAGATCTCCAGTAATCAGGAGAGGCATTACTTACTTAACAGAGGCATGTTATCCTATCACACAGGTGAAGGCCTTTTTTGTGGTGGCACCCCAACATTGATTTTAAGTTGAACTTTTATGTTGTGTGAATTCTATTCACAGTTCAGCACACTACCACTGGTATCTTCCAATAAGGAGTTATTAAGAAATATTTTAAACAGCATGAATAATGGATTGCAGCCTGCAACACTTACAACTTGTGCAGAGAAGGTTAAGTAATAATAATGATAATAATAATTTATCACTTATACCCCACCTATCTGGCTGGGTAGTGAGATTGGAACTATACAAGTACTGAGATTATTCAGATTTCTATATATTTTGCAAAGAACATCTTTTGTCGCTTCTTGAGTTCTTTTGCTCTTTTCCATGATGAAATCTCAAAGGTACGTGGCCACAGAGGTCATAGTTCACTGGCAAAGGAATCATTCAATTTGGTTGTGTACTTTTAAATCGTTTATTTATTGATTATGACTACTTTTGTAATTAGGTGATATTTTTCATGTTGAAAGCTGCCTTGAGCATGTTTTGAACTATGGAAAGGTGGCATGCAAATAAAATTGTGTGTGTGTGTGTGTTTTCCTGCAGGTTCTTACTTCTCTCAGCAATCAATGGCACTTTCTTTACTATTGCTGTCAAAAGTTGCTGGAGGTTGTCCAAATACTCTGTCCTGTAAAAAAATCAAGAGAGCACGTTTTATATTATCGCTTTTAGGTCAACTCATGCACACAAGATGCCACAGGTTGCCCCAAAACAGACCCTTCCTAAGAAGCATCTGGTTAGCACAACTCAAATGCATGAAGGACTAACATAACATATCCAGCTGTTGCAGAGAGCTATAGAAAAATATACAAGATTTAGCTAATTTGCTTCCATGCTCAATTTGCATAAGCACATTAAAGCAACTCTCAATGCTGTATCCAGCAGACAGAATGAACCTGATGCAGCAACCAGTACACTGTCAAGTGTGCTTCTGAAGCATTGGGTGAAATCCAAGCCAAACAGCTTCTGACCCAGTGGAAGGATGTGCTAATGTTAATGCTAAGAGAAGGGGGGCAGTTTGCCAATTCCCACTTCCTACTTCCGTCCCCTTGACTCTTCCTGCGCCGTCACTTACATTAGTTGATGCCTCCACTGGATCAAAAGCCACTCGGGGAAGGGAGTGGCAGCACCAGATTTGTATTCTGGCCGGCCAGAGCTCTGCCTACTCATTTGGTGCCCACATAAGTTCCATTATAGCCACTTAGAACTTTTGGATTGTGAGCCACTATTTCACTTGAAGAAATTTCATTTCCTATCAAGTAGGGCTTGTTGCGTTAGCAAAAGCAGATGCATGGAGTTCCCCCTCATGTAATCCAAGTGAAGTATAAATGTACAGTTTAGCATTTGTTATGAGTAACCCCCCCTTACAAATCTGGCCCCCAGTGAGCAATATCCCTATTGCAACTCATAAAGTTTTAACTCGGCAAGAATAATTACCCAATGACATAGTTTCCAAGTTCAGAACTTTCCTCTGCTTTCACTGTCACCTGACCATCTTGGGAGATAAGTGAACTGCAGCTCTGTCCTGCTGAATCAGGCTCCAGCTTAACTTCAGAAGATAAAAGAATAATTAAAATAAATACACCTGTTAAAAAATTTAAAGACAGCTGTAGAAAAAAAATTAGGTTTACCTAGCCTTGAATCTGTCAATTAGCTAATAAAAGAGTCAAAGCTGTTATTTATAACTGAATAACTGGGGTTTTAATATATTTATAGGACAAGAAAAAGACCTTGAGATGGTGCTGGCTGGTTACTCCAGGGAGTTTGTTGCTGGAGCAACCAGGTCCCTGCTTGTCCTCTAAAATATGTGTAAAATCCTGCAATTCATCCAAGCAGTTTTAAAATATCCATGCTCTCCTGAAAAGTCTTCATCCAATTCATAGAAAAAATAATTAATAATTAGGAAAAAGGAGATGGTAGCAGTGTTGGTGGTAGAACTGAAGTCAACAGCACTGTCTAGATCAGGGGTCGCCAAACATACCTGGCCTCGGGCCGGTTCCTCCAGCGCCAATTGCGCTGTGGGCCGGAGAGGGCGCGCGCGCGCTATTTCCGGCGCACTTTCAGGTCTGCAGAGGCTGTGCACACGTGTACAAGCTATTTCTGGTGCTCCGCGACCCGAAAGTGGGCAGCTGCGCTGCACCGCACCAGTAAGAGCGGGCGGCAGGGGTTGCCAGGGGCCGGAAAACCGTGTCCCCTGGGCCGTATCCGTTTTCTTTTGGAAGATTCATTTTCATTTTCCACACAAGAATATTTCTGCTCTGTTATTTTGGAAAATATTTCAGCTGAGACCAGCAGCTTCTTATGGGAGGAATACATTAAAAGCTCATTAGCACTATCCCTAAGACTCCCAAGTGAAACCACTGCTGTACTTCTTGAGCTGCTGAAAAGCATTTTTTAATTAACCGCATTTTAGGATACTGCTTACAGAGAAAAATGCACCCATATTGTTATGCCTCAGCAGTATGTGTCACTGCATGCATTTTTAGTTCTCGTGCATAAAGGAATTTGACCACGGACATATCAGCGCCTTCTGAGTATCTTGTAGCATTGTTATACTCTACTGCAGATTTATTTATTAAGCTAACAGAGTGATCCATGCTCTCAGGTCTGCTGTCTTGATGGGGTGGAGGTACCTCTACAATGGTGGGAAAGAGCTTTGCTGGTGGGGGAGCGGGGCTTGTCTGCCACAGAATTCTCTGGAGGCATGGACCTACTGTTGATGATGGAAGAAGAGTTTGGATTTGATATCCTGCTTTATCACTACCCTAAGGAGTCTCAAAGCGGCTAACAATCTCCTTTCCCTTCCTCCCCCACAACAAACACTCTGTGAGGTGAGTGGGGCTGAGAGACTTCAGAGAAGTGTGACTAGTCCAAGGTCACCCAGCAGCTGCATGTGGAGGAGCGGGGACACGAACCCAGTTCACCAGATTACGAGTCCACCACTCTTAACCACTACACCATGCTGGCTCTTGATAGTGTTAGTGCCAGAGGTAGTTGGGGTTAGGGCTCAAACCAGGGCACTTGAGGGGTGCGACTGGATCCAGAGACATGACCTGCCATTCCTGGGATCAGGCTTATCAGCTATGCCTGGAGCTAGTATAGTTAATTCTCTTCCCCACTGGTTTCAACAAGGAGAAAATGTTATAAAATGGAGATCTGCTGGGACAAAAAAAGAAAACTGATGAGCCCACTTCACACACCCACCCACACACACACACCCGGTTACCACTCAGTTTTACTAAGCTCAGAGCCACATTTCTGCATGTACATTTGCCATGAAAGTATCAGGCTGGCAAGTCTTTGTATGTGAGTCAGGTCCTGGTAAAAATGTCCACAGAAGAAAAGTCAAACAAATTCGATTACAACCACCAATAATGATGTCAGTGATTTTCCAGAGGTGAGCAAGGGCAAGGTCTGATCACAATAACAAATAATTTTACCTTTTGCAACAGACACTGCAGAAGGGCTTGGAACAACTGCATTTGTTGAGGTTACGGGTGTAACAGCAGACACTTTGCTGGATGAAAGTGATTGTATCACTGAGAGAAAAGAAAAATACTGGTTTCACATTGATATGTAGGTATTTTCAACAAACAATCAAAGAAACTGCTAGGCAATTGTATTGATCAATTATTTTACTAATCCTTAGTGGAGATGGGCAGATCAATTGTTTATAGTATTTTGGTGCAGAAACTGTAACTTGTTTATAGTAACTTAACTCTATAGTTAAGTGTCAGTAGTGTGTGTTACGTATCACATACAGTAATAACAAGTGCATTTGAATGATCATGCCTTCGCTTAGTATGTTAAGATTTGAACAAGCCTTTTACTGTGCACATATCCGCTTTGAACAAATTGGCAAACAAATCAGGAAGTATCCACTTGACCATAGTTTCCCATTTCATCTAAACCAGGAAACTGTGGTTACCAGCTTTGGAACAATCCAGGGTATTCTAGTTTGAAGTTGGTTTAATAACCTGGATTGTTCCAAAGCTCATAACTATAGTTTCCTGGTTGAGATGAAATGGGAAGCTATAGTAAATAGACTTCACAACTGGTCAGTTAGTTTTTTGCACAAAGGGGGCTGCATGTGCAGCCAAAATGTTAATAATCCATTTTGTTTCTTAAGCCAAGATATTACCTAAACTGTCCAAATACTCTCATCAAAAGCATGTGTACACACTTGTAGTCATGCCAAACTGAATTTTACCTTTGTTCACGGGCATCAATATTGTTTGGACTCCTCCAGAGGCAGCACTCACACCAAGTTGCTTGAGTTGGCTGGGAACCGTCAAAATAGCTTGCTGGGGACTATTTTGACTGGAGTGGATCTTTAACAATCCTAGAAGAGAAGGTATGCTTAAAGAGAGCTCTTGCTCCTTTCTGCACAAGGTAAGAGACTATGAAATCAGCTCTTATGTCAACAGCAACAAAAAAGGGGAGGGATGCTGATAACAACAGAATAAAGCATCAACTGAAAACCACCACTAAGGAAGTCTGACAATTAAACAGTCAATTTGTAGCTACAATTGAAAAGTCTTGTGCAAAGATAGCGTTTCTAAAGCAGTGATGCAGCGATGTACCACTGATAAATACTGCCTATCCAGAACAACGTTATGTTATTTAGAAATGGGAGTTGAACAGGTAAATTATGTTGAAGAAAACACACTTCATTCTTTAAAACAAAATAAAATAAAAAATTCCTTCCAGTAGCACCTTAGAGACCAACTAAATTTGTTCTTGGTATGAGCTTTCGTGTGCATGCACACTTCTTCAGATACACTGAGGTGTATCTCAGTCAAACATCCATGTGCCTCTCTAGGACTGCAAGGGCACACAGAGAGGGGTTCTCAGCAACAGGCCCTCAGCTGTGGAACTCCTTTCCCTTGAAAACATAGGTTTTTGCCTATCTGCGCATCTTCTGGAAGCAGTGCAAGAGTTTAAGAGCTCTGCACCCTTTTAGCAGTCACAGATGTGGAGTTTAGCTGCACCTTAACTTTTCCAAATAGTTACTTACATAAAAAAAATTAAACCACTTGCTGCCACCTCAAAGTTATTTACTATAACTGCTTATATCCCGTATCTTAAAAAAATTCCCCACAAAGTGGCTTACAAACCCTCTCCCCCATAAATAATAAAAACACAGATCAAATAAACCAAGGGAAACAGGCAGAAAAGCACAGCAGCAACATATTTTTAAACTGTCTGACAAAAATAAAGGTTTTTGGTTTTTCCCCCCAGAAGAAAGTTGATGGACTTTCCAGGGAGAAGATTCAGCAGTAGTGTTGCACCACTAAAAAGGCTGCATCCTCGGAACTCACCAATTGGCACTTCATTAATAATGGGTCCAAGAGCAGGTGCTACTCAAAACTCATGCATACGTATGAAGATACCTTTAAACTCCTAAATGGCCTAGAGGCAGACCAAACACCAGCACTTTTGATTTTCTTTAGAAAGAGGTCTGGCAAGAAATACAGTGGCCTCGTTAGGTGATCCAAATCCTGCCATTTCAGCACCCAAAATACCAATGCATTATAGGTCTCGATTTAAAAGGTAGCAGGAGCAAAGGAAAGTGTAGGGTCCTCGGTTAGTTGCACATGAGTAAGCAGGCAAAACTCCAAGCTTCCTTTAAGAGTTTTATTGTGCAAACTATGTACAGTGCAGAGCTAATAAGTTCATGTCTGTATCAAGCGTCGTCAGAATCCGGGAATGGCCCCTTCCGGTTCTGACCCCAACAAAAGAGCTTTGGTATACGGAAACCCTGCCTCACATCCTTTCATTTCACCCCTTGACGCCTTTGGGGCGCCAGAAGCTGCGTGTCTCCTTCATCGCCCCTTGAGTGAGGGGAGTGCAGGGTTTCTCCAGCATCCTCAGAGCCTCTTCCCTCCATACCCTGAAATGCCTGCCCCTCCCCGCTGGAAGCCTCGCTGCTTCCTCTGCTGCCAGTGGAGGTGCTGCTGCTCAGGTTGGGCCGGGGCTCTCTGTAGCATCCCAAGAGCCCTTCCACCACCTTGCGCTGCGCCGGGGACAGTTCCCTGACAGAAAGGGAATTTTCCTTACCTGATACTGCAGTTTTCCCAGATGTTGGGGCTGGGGCAGCCACCCAAGAAGCAATGCTTACAACCGCAGATGCATTTGTTTTATTAGGAACAGCCGATGCTGCTTGCCCCTGGTTGGCAGAAACTTGTGGCTGCTGTCCGGACACCTTCACTACAGGGCCTGCAGCTGGAGATGAGCTAGAGCTTCCACTGTCCGCTTGCTGTGTTAAAATGATTGAATATTGGGTTGAAGAACACCAGCCAGCGCAAATTACGAATTCATTCACCCCTGACGAACTTAATGTGGAAGTACACAT
The DNA here is from genome assembly GCF_009819535.1 of Lacerta agilis. Lineage (NCBI taxonomy): Eukaryota > Metazoa > Chordata > Lepidosauria > Squamata > Lacertidae > Lacerta > Lacerta agilis. The sequence goes on from NC_046316.1 coordinate 56,063,142, forward strand.
TACCTTCACAAACCTGCGCTTTTAGACATGCACGTAACCAAGATTATGTGGGGGCCTCTGTGAACTGCCCTGAGATCTTCGGATGAAGGGCAGTATACAAATTTAATGAATAGTAATAACAATCTGTAGGAGAGAATCACAGAGTGAACAGGAGAGCTGCTTAAGCCCTCCTCTGCCTGCTGATCCATCCTGGGATTCTGTATGCTGCCCGGAGCTCCATTGGGGGAGGCAGGAGAGGCATACATGTAACAAAATGAATAAAAATTCTGCAAATGCCACAGAACTAGAGGAGTCAGGGGTCAGTGGCAACCACAAATATTGAAGTAAAATTCATCTCAATAATTTGGGTGAATAAGACAAGCCAAAATATCAAATTGCACCAAGTAATTTCTTTTCTTTTTAAGTAAAGCTAGTAGCAAGCAGGACAGTTTCTGAAAATTTAAAATACCTTTTACTTCAAGGGAATCAAAACTGATGAAGTAGAAGATTCTAATTTCATAGGCTTCATGTGCAGAAGCCACACTTTCCTGAGCGGTTGCACTTGCACTAGAAACCTGACATACCACTTGACCTCACCTGTGCAACTCCATTTGTTGGCAGAGTCACGGACGATGTTGTCGCTGCAGTGATCACTCCACCAGATACTCTTAGCACAGTGGTGCCAGGTTTGGAGAGCTGCGATGATGCTGGCAAGGTTTTCAGTGTATTATCGGATATTTTCATCAGTGATGCTTGTCCACTGGAAGCCGCCTTTGAAATTAAAATAAAAATTTAAGTGGAAACCGCAACTTCCTATGAATCAAAGGTTTGCCAAAAAATGTGATGAAAACGAGCGGGCATTCCTCCCAATCTGTTTTTAAATGCTTTGGGATGGGCCTGGAAACACGGAATACCAAGAAGAAGAAAGTCCCACTGGGTTTCATGGGATTACTTTTTTTTTTTTTGGTACAACAGATCAATAGTTACTGTTTTGGAAAGCAAGTGAAAGTAATTCCTTGTTTCTACTTCCCCACTCCCAATCCCACTATTCTGATGAGGAAGCTGAGAACCTTTTCATAGTGTTGAACTTTTCCTTTGACAACAAGTCTGCAATAAAGGCTGAGATCCAGGGAGCTACTTTAGACATCCCCAAGGACTTGGGCCTGCCCAGAGGCATTTCCAACTATTTCATTTGTATAACTGACTTCCTGATCCCCATGTCATATCACAAGCACCTTTTGAAAGCCCCCTCCCATTTCAGAAGTTACATGATATGTATGCATACTGAAAGGGCTACTGTTTCACAGTACACACAAGCACAAAGCCCCCTTGTACCAGTTGTGTGTTTGCTCTTTCAATCCCAATCAAAGCCCTGAACATGGCAGTTACCTGTGCAAACAGAGCTGCTGTTTTGTGTCCAGTTATCACTTTCAACGCCTGGTGTCCTTGAGCAGATGGTGTCCCGGCACTTGCATTACCTTGCACAACTGTTCCAGATGTTGCTTGTTTCGCAGAACTCTGGTGAGATGGCTGGCCAACTAAAAAGGTGCCCTGGAACAAACAAGGAAACTGCTACAGTGAGTGCCCCAAGAAATCTGCTCCCACCACCATCACCAAAGAGAAACTTTTCTAAAGAAGAAGTCCTACTGCAAATTCTGGCCCTCTCAGGTTTGATTTTTTTGACAGGCAAACTGTTTTGCTCTTCCAGTACCACTTATCTGGGTGATACCACCTCATCTCAGTTAAGAAACTCAACCTGATGTTCCTGGCCTCCCCACTCTCCTCATGCCTGGCCATGGCCCATGCTGGCTGGGACTTATGAGAGAGAGCTGGGAGTCCAACAACATCTGGAAGGCGACAGGCTGGGGCAGGCTAATTATGAACATTTTATTTTTATTTAAAAAGCTATCCTGTCAAACGGTTTCAAATGTTCATAAAACACTCCTACCTCACTGTTTCATTGAATTCAGCCTGGCCACTGGCATACTACATAATGCAATTGCCTCCTGCACAACTGTCACTATTACCTTTTTGCTATGGAGACAAGAAAAAATGTGAAGGCAGATTCACAGAGGCTGTGCTTTCTCAAGAGCCCTAGTAGGCCGAGTCTTGCTTCTCTAACCCAGGAGTATATCACCAACATAGTGCCTTCCACATATTGTTGGGATCCCCAACAACCATCAGCCAGAACTTGCATGGCCAGTGGTTAGGAAGGGTGGAAATTAGAATACAGCAACCACATGGGCTTCCCCTGCTCTAACCAATTGTATTAGTGACCTAACCCAGAGCCACTCATGTTTTATCTAGCATCCAGCAACAGCAGAGATCTACAGAAGGGAGTGGCAAAACTCATGGAGAACCCCCCCCCCAAAAAAAACTCCAAAACAAAGACCACAGTGACTGCAAAAAAAATGGAATGTGGTTGAAGAGGACTGGTCATGCCTACTTCCTGCAACTCTGAGCACATTTCCGTTTTTTTGGATGACAGCTGGAACCATGGGCCCATGTGATGGGCCTTCATCCTGGAAAACTGTATTATGACTGACCTGTGGTGTTTGCTTGAGGATGTAGGATGTGTAGGTAAGATGCTGTGATAAGCCAGTACTTGTGCTTTGGGCTGCCCCACCTCCGCTTGCTGAAGAGCCTGACTGCAGATCTGGAACAAACAAAACAATCACATATGCAGGGCAGCTTAGCCCCATTATGCATTTAACAAGCTTCAAGGAGGCACCGTATAACAGTTGTTGCCTTTAGGGGAACACTGCGTGGCCAGACTAGGGAAGCAGCGTCTACTCCATTCACGTATGTTACGGAATCACTACACCAAGCACATTAGATTCAACCCGTTTAACACTAACTGGCATTATTTGTGGCTCGCAGAATGGCTCCTTGAGGTATAAGCAGCAGCTTTCCTTTCCCAGAAGGGTTCTTGCTGTTTGTGGTAAGGTACAGCTTAGTCCCGGGGGGCAGATTTGCCAAGTTGGCCAGATTCGTGGCTGGAAGTTGCAATGTTGCCATCACTGAAAGGAAAAGCAGAAATAAAAATGAAGATCACCCAGCTTTATAGAGACCTTTTGCCAAACACTATTCCAAATAGGAACAGACAAAACCAGCAATAATCCTTCTCTGTATTATTATTATTATTATTATTAATTTCCAGAGTACTTTTTTTGAAGATGGCGAGCCAATGACGTCCACTATGACTGCAACAATATATATATTTTTCATACTGGGATTCAAGTTCAATTCACTTCACACAGCAAGGAAGAGGCAAACCCTCTATTTACAAAATAATAATAAAAATTCATTCCAGTAGCACCTTAGAGACCAACTAGGTTTGTTCTTGGTATGAGCTTTCGTGTGCATGCATACTTCTTCAGATACCTCTATTTACAGAGAGCTTTCAAACTCCAGTTAGACTGGTGGAAGATGGAGGCAAGCTGTTGCATTATAGGATCGCGAGCAAAATGCACATGAATACTTGGAAGCGTTAGCAGAACAAGATCTCGTGAGGAAGAATCTGAACAGAACTGCAAAAGGGTGCATGCTTGGGAAATTCATTGTGCAAAGAGGAGTGTGTGGGCATAAGCAAAACTGACTGAAGGAGCAGAAGTTATTGAAGGCAGGGGAGTCACAAGGAAGAACAAGAAATTTCCACTGGAAGGGGGCAAACTGTCTTTCTGACCCTGTACCCATGCTCCTCCTGTCTTTCTAGAAACTAACAAAATATATTCTTTAGAAAGAATGAAGAAATCTGCACTGGTTGAGACAAAGGAACATTTCTTGTGAGCAGCCGCTGTGGTAAACAGCTCGTGGACAATCTGTTTCTCACTGCATTTTCAATAGGAACAGATACAGAAGTGTGATGTTACACAGGTGTAACATGAAAACAGTTCCCTTCGGTGCCTAGACATGGGTTACAACAGCACAAACTAGCACTAAAAATGCTTTTTCTACAGTCCTGCTTGGTAAATTTATGCATGCTGCATCTCAACTGGATTTAGAAGATTTCCACAATATTCCAGAATTGCATACTAATTAACTGGTTCCACGTAATTGTTTCTGAAGGTGTCTGCAAATAAGATAAATAAATAAATAATTTAAAATTTATACTCTGCCCATCTGGTTGGGTTTCCCCAGCCACTCTGGGCAGCTTCCAACAAAATATTAAAATACAATAGTCTATTAAACATTAAAAGCTTCCCTAAACAGGGCTGCCTTCAGATGTCTTCTAAAAGTCTGGTAGTTGGTTTTCTCTTTGACATCTGGTGGGAGGGTGTTCCACAGGGCGGGTGTCACTACCAAGAAGGCCCTCTGCCTGGTTCCCTGTAACTTGGCTTCTCGTAGTGAAGGAACCGCCAGAAGGCCCTCAGCACTGGACCTCAATGTCTGGGCAGAATGATGGGGGTGGAAACGCTCCTTCAGATATACTGGACCGAGGCCGTTTAGGGCTTTAAAGGTCAGCACCAACACTTTGAATTGTGCTCGGAAACGTACTGGGAGCCAATATAGGTCTTTCAAGACCGGTGTTATGTGGTCTCGGTGGCCGCTCCCAGTCACCAGTCTAGCTGCCGCATTCTGGATTAGTTGTAGATAGCTTTACCTGGTCCTTGGGTTCCACTTTTGGGAGCTCCTGATGGCGCCTGAGCTTTTGTTAAAGTCTGCACAGGCTGAGCCACGATGGTCCCTCCACCGCCACTCACAATTGCCTTTGCAACTCCTTGCGTTACGACTTGCTTTCCACCAACGGCCTTTGTGACTGAAGGGCTGGATTTTGCTACTAGTATCTGCCCACCACCGATAGCCACAGCTTGCTTGGGTAAAGCAGACCCGACTGGAACACTAATGACCTACAGTAAAAGAGATTGTGGCCATCTATTAATTAAACTGGCCCATTAGAGAGCAGGAAAGCATGAAAAACAATACAGCATTATAACATACAGACTCAAAACACAGCAGTCATCAAATAACTCAAGTTTGATTATATGAACGTTATACCACTTAAAAGCCCATCAGAAACCAAAACGTATCTATGGATAACAAATGTAATAACCTAAGGCAACCGATACAATATTACTGCCATGGGATTTTAAAAACTCAAAAAAGTCAGCTGCACAAACTGGGCCTGAAGTGGCAGCTGTGTGGGAACAGATGCAGGGCACGCTACCCAGATGCAAAATGCAGGTTTACAAAGAAACTACAGGTGAAACACGAAAAATTAGAATACCGTGGAAAGGTTAATTTCTTTCAGTAATTCAACTTAAAAGGTGAAACTAATATATGAGATAGACTCATGACATGCAAAGCGAGATATGTCAAGCCTTTATTTGTTATAATTGTGATGATTATGGCGTACAGCTGATGAGAACTCCAAATTAACAATTTCAACTTTGGGGTTTTCACCAGCTGTACGCCATAATCATCACAATTATAACAAACAAAGGCTTGACATATCTCGCTTTGCATGTCATGAGTCTATCTCATATATTAAACTCCAGTAGCTAATGAAAACAATTGCTTACATAAATGGACTTTTCCACATTATTCTACTTTTTCAAGTTTCACCTGTATATGGTTTCTGTACTGGCGTTTTCCCACACTCCCAAAGCACTGACAGTGTCTTTAGTAGACACAAATGCATTTATTTAATCGAGGCACTTCTATACTTCCATCCATCCACCAAAAAAGTTTTAAACAAATATATAAATGAAACCAATTAAAACATTTCAGCAGTGGAGCACAGCAGGCAACTAAATCCAGGTTCGAATCGACATCTGCACACCACAGCTTGAAAATAGGTTGGGATGACCTACAGCCAGGTGAAAACAGCCAAAGGAAATCAAAAGAAATGAAAACTATTATACCTTAGATGATGTGGATCCCTCTCCAGTGCTCACAATCTGCTTCTGGGGTGACAAAGCAATCATGTGACTTCCTTTCACCGTAACGTATTGCTGCACTGAGGTCTGAGAGGTTGTCCCAGTCACTGGTGCTGGAGACTGCTGGGGCGGTTCTCCAGGCTCTTGCTTGATTATTACCTTCAAATAAATCAAGTGGAAGGGAAGAATTTAATCTCTACTAAAAAAAATAATAATCTCTCACACCATGGCTGTCTATTTTTTTTACAATAAACAAATAGGTTACTTGACTGAGCACTAAGTAATTCATATATGATTGTCCCTCAAAAGTTCATAGTTGCATCTGTATCCTAAAACCAGGGGACATGGTAAGAACAGCTTCTGAGAGAAGTTACCAGAAGAGGAGTACACTTGCAAAAATATCTGAAACATGTCTGGTTTGCCCTGAAGCAGTACAGTGGTACCTCGGAAGTCGAACGGAATCCATTCCAAAGTCCGTCTGACTTCCAAAATGTTCGGAAACCAAGGTGCGGCTTCTGATTGGCTGCAGGAAGCTCCTGCAGCCAATCAGAAGCCACGGAAACCCTCTTGGATGTTCCGGTTCCTAAGAACATTTGCAAACCGGAACACTCACTTCCAGGTTTGTGGCGTTCAGGAGCCAAAATGTTTGACTCGCAAGGCGTTTGGGATCCAAGGTATGACTGTATAGTATCAGAGCTCAATCTTTTACCTCTGGGCAGACCAGTTGCCAAATATTTACTGATATATAAAGAACAAGCACCACACATATTACTTATATGTTAACATTATCTTCCCCCAAAGAAAGTCATTTGCTTGTGTAACGATAAAAAAGAAGAAAAAGGTGGTAAGGCAAATTTGTCAGGTCATTATATTCCCTAGACACTATGGAAAGAGCGAAACGAAAATCAGAATGGGTTCTTTCAATACTTGGGCAAGTTTGCTTTGGCTAGTAGCTAATGCAAATAAAGTTTCTATCTGCTTGAGCAAGCAATAACAAAAATCTTGAAAGTTGGAAGCACACATTTATAATGCTTTATGACAAATTGCACTGTTAAATGCTGCTTGCACTGCTGCTACACATCGCAAAGAGAATAATAAGTCTTCCAATACCTTTGTAAATGTTCCAAATCCTCCGGTCACAGATTTAGGACTTTGTACCTTGGAGTGACTCCCAATTGGACACAGAGGCGGCATGGTTGCAAAGAGAGAATCTTCCTGCTACAATTATACAAAGCAGACAATTAAGTTAACTATGCAATTATTATTTTTTTAAGCACTATGATACAAGAAATGAGCTTATTCAAGACAAGGAACATAAGCCATCCTGGGCCTGCAAAAAGTTCTGGGTTTCATGAAGAGTTAACGACACAAGGTTTTATTACCTTAAAGCTGTTGGTTCTGTTGTAATTCTAAAATTAAAGAGAATCTAAACTTCTAAAATCATACCTTTGTTTATTATATCATAAGTTATGCTATCCTCTGCACTTCTGGTAATAAATGTACTCAACTGGCAGATGCAAAAATAATGTTTAGTGCATTTAACTGGTTAGCAGCCCTAGTTAGGTACAGAAATAGAGATCCTCACTTTTAGGAGGGCTTCAATTCATTGAAATCTCCCCGAATACAATGAGCTTGTTACTGAAAGCATGTTGTTCATTACAAATCACCATCATTAACCTGTGCCAAGTTTGGTTAAAATGGCACAGAACTTGCTACATAGAGATGCTTTCATAAGTGACAAAGGAATGGCTTTCTCTACTATTTTTGCATTAACACCCAAGTTGCATAGGAAACAATTCTAGACAAAAATTAACTCATTTTAAATGGTGGAAGCCATTTTGGCCAAACTCATGTTAGTAGCTTCGAGAACACTGTCCAACCATCTCATCCTCTGTCCCCTTCTCCTTGTGCCCTCCATCTTTCCCAACATCAGGGTCTTTTCTAGGGAGTCTTCTCTTCTCATGAGGTGGCCAAAGTACTGGAGCCTCAACTTCAGGATCTGTCCTTCTAGTGAGCACTCAGGGCTGATTTCTTTGAGAATGGATAGGTTTGATCTTCTTGCAGTCCATGGGACTCTCAAGAGTCTCCTCCAGCACCATAATTCAAAAGCATCAATTCTTTGGCGATCAGCCTTCTTTATGGTCCAGCTCTCACTTCCGTACATTACTACTGGGAAAACCATAGCTTTAACTATACGGACCTTTGTCGGCAAGGTGATGTCTTTGCTTTTTAAGATGCTGTCTAGGTTTGTCATTGCTTTAGTTGCAATTCAGCAAATTCTCTTTCCAGGCTACTTTTGAAATTCCTTTGTAGTAAGACAGCTACTTTGAAATCTTGTATAGAATGTCCTGGGAGACTGAAGTGTTCTCCTACTGGTTTCTCTGTCTTGTGATTCCTGATATCAGATTTATGTCCATCTCCCTTCTTAAGATGTTTTAGCTAATGGTGAATATTCTCCATTGTAAGCAGTAACATAAGCAAGTATTCAAAAGTTCCAAATTCTGCTACAAATCCATCACCTTCTGAAGTACTATTTATCAGCGACAATCAAGCTCTGTACCTTTGAGACTTCTTCCCCAGCCCAGAAGTATATTAACATTATTCCTCTGTGTCAGCTTAAAAAGCCAAATGAATTGCACCCAGTGCTTCTCTACTGGCGAGGTTCCCAATCACCACTGGTTCTTTGTAATCTCTTCCACTCATCCCAAATGTTTACATAAATATTATTTTGACAATGGTAGCTATAAAGTTGTCAAGTGCTACCTCTCTGTTTGCCCTGAATACAAAATTTGTGCCTACACAGAAGACGACACCACACTTAACAAGAAATGCACTCAATAAATAACCTCAGCTTACTTGCTGATTTTTGGAAATGTGAAACATGTTGTGACTACGGAGATCATGTGTCTTCCACCAATGTAATTTATAAATAGGCCATGCCCAAACTACGCATTGAACTATTTTTTTCCTCTGGCAGGTAAAAGCAAGTTCGTTGCCTTACCCGGGGGGGGGGAGATTGCCCCAAGTCCCTAATCCTATGCATGCATACCTAGGATGTCAGCTCTATTGAATTCAGTAGGACTTAGAAATAGAGACACACACGACAGTGTTGCAAAGTAGCATTTTGGCTTCTTCAAACACCACTGAAAAACAGGGCTGTGAAATACAGAGAAAAGTGTGGTTTTGGTGGGGGAACACTAGGGATAGAGCACTTGAGAGACATTTGAAAGCAGACCCAACACAAGAGATGTTTGGGATGCTGAAATAAAACACTTAACCATGTTTTATCACTTACTGCTTGCCACCCTGGGAGGAGGAGTAGGATATAAATTTAATGAATAAATAAAATGAACCAGAACTCTACAAATGGTTTCCAGAAAAAGACACTACACTGCCATGGAATATCAAGGATTAAAAGACAAAATACTCCACCTTAACAAGTTTCTAAAAACAAAACAAAAACAGAAAAGCCAAACAAACGAATGTTACCTTGACAGCAGAGGTTACCAAACTGCTCCCAGGGATCTTTGATACCGGAGATGCCGTCCCTTGAGAAACAATTGTAGCCTTACCTCCAGGGCTACCTATATATTGAGAAATACAACAGCACACATTTGGCCATCCTGGCGTAGCTTCAGTGTGTTCTAACAACTGTCACATTACAGCGCTCTGAACAGAATCACCTTTTCCTTGCTAGACAACTGGCGGAATGGAACAACTGCTGCCCACTTGCAAGGAAGGCAACGTGGCAGGCGGTTCACAGGCAAAGAGGGACACCGTCACTTCCGACCCACAAAGCCACAGAGAAGACAGGTGCTCATTCGCCAGTCCGCTTCCCATTTTGCTAGGAAGCAATACACCTCTTCTGTGCCCATATGCTGAATGCAGCCCCAGAGAATCTACAGCTCTGCCAGGACTAGGCACAAATCATGTGAGAGATGGTTGCCACCATTTCCTGCACACTTTCCCCGTCTCTCAGCAGTAGCTCTGAGCTGAAAAGTTCTGGGTGCGAAAGTTCCCCTCCCCCACCTTCTACATGGCTTCTTCAACCTCGGCCCTCCAGATGTTTTGAGACAACAATTCCCAGCATCCCTGACCACTGGGTCCTGCTAGCTAGGGATCATGGGAGCTGTAGGCCAAAAATATGTGGAGGGCCGAGGTTGAGGAAGCCTGCGTTACACTGTAGGGAAGCAGGTAGAGAAAGTGAAGTGCAGTAGCTCAATGGCAGGGCATGGAGAAGACCCCAGGTTCAGGTCCCAGCATCTCTAGGCAGTGAGCGACTCGCTGCCTGAAACCCTGGAGAGTTGCTGCCAGTCAGTTTAGACAACTAGATGGACCACTGGTCTGACTCAGTGTAAGATATCTTCCTATGTTCTTAGCATGCACACAACACAATCACTTTTACAGGGAACTGCCTGCAGTGAAGAATGTTTGCAGTTGACTAATCCATCATGGTATGCCTAAACCTGCAACAAGGTGCTCAATGCAACTAAGGATGGACAAGCAATTTGCTTTAAAACAACTGCTTGTCCCTGGCAAACTGATCAAAGAGGATGGAAGCGAATGAGGGTAACAAAGCACGCTATAAGGCAGCCTTCATCAACCCAGCGTCTTTAAGATGTTTTGGATGGATCCAGAGGGCACTGGGTTGCTGAAGGCTGTCGTAAGGTCTGTGGAGTAAGGAGTCTTAGGAAAGGAAAATACATTTTACAAACAAAACAAAAGTTAGTGAGATGGCTGTTCCACCGGTATCCAGCAATGACAATTAAGACATGAGCGAAGCAAACAAGGGGTTAGGGGTTATTCTGAGCAGTCTGCCTCTGAGGCAAATCAAGGCACACACTGCAAAGGCTCTGGAAAGGAGAGCACATTCTTCCCCACCCGCATCTAGTCCACACCTGTGCTCGTGGCCGCTGCACCAACCGGTTGACCAGGCTTGTCCACAATAACGTAAGGGTTATTGACTGCAGGGGTGGCAGCCCCTTGCTTCATATGCACTGGAGTGGAAGTTGGAGTTCGAGGTAGTGGAGAAGGACTTGGGGTCGATATTGGAGATCCTAAGGAAACAGAAAGGGATTCTCCATTGTACATGTCAGACAGATATCCAAAGTGACGGTAACGTAATGACAACAACAATAGCAGCATTTTGCAGAATCGATTCTACTGCAAGTGTAGGAGCAGCTCCATGAAAATCAGAGACCTGCTGGCTTCCGTAGAGGAAGTTAGAACACTGGAAGGTGCTACTTTTTTCCATCACAACTTCTACAGCAAACTTTAGAGGACTATGGAAGGAATTATCAAGATAATGCTAAGGAGATTGCCCCATCAGATGGAAAAATCTCCCCTCTGCTTCCCCTTCCCCCAACAACCTCCCAGCCAATTTGCGGGACACAAGAACAGGGCTCATGAACAGAATATGGCCCTATGTGCCTATAAGGCTGTGGGCTTCTTCTTGGACAAACATTGTTCATCTCCAATAGCATTAAACCTTTTGCAATGCTTCTTAGCATTTTGCCCCTTATGACCTACGAACTAGAGAGTTTACAACCTGGAAGACAGGGGCTCAGTAGACTAGGAGCAAAACTACTCCTAAGTATGGAGGCTGCAAATGTGACATAGCACCTACTTGAGTGTCACCATCTCATGCTTCAGGCTTGACATGCGTGGCACTCCCCCAACCCTCCTCACAAAATATATAAGACTGTAACTGTACTCAGTGCAAGAGCAGGCAGTTTATTCTTATCTTGCTGTACAACACTATTCGATGCACAAACCAAGCCATACCTGACACAATCTTGCAACTCATGGTGATGGGCTGAAAAGACTTGCCCGGAGACTCAGCAGGGCTTGGGATTCGACCCTGAGGCACTATTTTGCAACTAGCAGCAATTGGCTGAAAAGCTGAGTTGCCGTGAGAACCAAAAGTAACTTTCTGTGAAGCCAGCTTTGTGGGAGTCCGTTCTAAAGATGACGGCAAGGAATAGAAGGTTGTATGTCTTTCGGCTTCAGATCTGAACCCTGATGAATAAAAGTTTTTTTAAAAAGTGTTATTAAGTGTTCGTAGGCAGACAAATAAAAATGTTAAATACAACTTTGTTCCCTATTTCTGCCTCTCGGAATGAACTCTCAACATCTGAAAGGCTGCCATCTCCAAAGCAGAGTTGTGCTTTCCTATTCAGACTATTTATTCCATAAAAAGTTTCTCTCCTTGCACACCCACTGAAACTGCACGTCAACTAGGATGTGTCTCCAATAAGTTTCAGGAGCAGAATTTACTCATCATAATGTACTCTACAGCTTAACACTGTTTAGAACAAAGGAAACAGCCTTATACCTAGTCGGACTATTGGTCCATAGAGTCTACACTGATTGGCAATAGCTCTCCAGGGTTTTCCCAGTCCTACCTTGAGATAGTCAAGGACTAAACCTGGGACCTTCTGCTACAGTGCTATGGCCCTTCCCAATATATGTAAGGGTGGATACATACTATGGGATGGACAGATCAGCCAATTTCCAGTCTGGGTCAAATTCTCCTCCACCTCTAACACACACATATTATGTTGACATCCCCCCTTATTAATATTTTTATTTAATTTTATTTTTAGTTAATAAACACAAACGCAGCTGTTAACAACAGAAGGGCCAACTGAAGTAACACCAGCGTTTTTATTTTACCTTTCTCAACAGAAGTATGCGTAATGGATTCATGCATCTGCTTTATTGGTGAGGATGCTTTTACAGGTGCTGGCATATTTAATGGCAAATGCAACGAGGTGGGGGCATCAGAAAGATCAGAATCTGAAGACTGGGAGAAGACATACTCTTCTCTAAAAGAATGCCGGTGCAATTCAACGTCCACCACCTTTCAAGAGAAAAACAACTATGATAAGCCAACTGATGACAATACATTTTTAAAAGTGTGCTGAGAGGGACTTCACTGCATACTTAGATACAAAGGACACCAGTTTCTAAACCTTCAAACAGAAGCTCCTGGTTTGGGGGAATTGTGTTGGTTTGCTTAAAATCCACCTGAAGTCAAGTTCAAGTAACCCAATAGTTGAAGTATAAGCAACCAACCACAGATGCAGGTATTGCTCAGAGAACATTAGCTATGACACCAGGTGGATCCGATCTCCATCTGAACTAGCAGGGCTTACATTCAGTATTGCTTAAAATCTGCCACCAAATGCAAGCCACGCTGCTAATCTGCTAGGGAGCTGATCCCAGGTGTGCTTTCAGCAAACATCAAATCCAGTTGAGATCTCCTGAGTGAACTTGACCCCAGCCATGCAACTTGTATTCAGCACTGCTTTACAGTGGTACCTCTGGTTACAAACTTAATTCGTTCCAGAGGTCCATTCTTAACCTGAGGTACCACTTTAGCTAATGGGGCCTCCCGCTGTTCTCATCCTGGGGCAAAGTTCTTAACCCGAGGTACTACTTCTGGGTTAGCGGAGTCTGTAACCTGAAGTGTTTGTAACTCAAGGTACCACTGTACTTGCAAAGGAACAATCATGAGTGCACTCCAAGGTTTCCAACTGCAATGCTCCCTTTGCACATGCAGTTTTACCTGACACACACCTGACACATGACTTCAGATGAGTGACTGGTGGGTGCAACTGGAACAAAATCGCCTCAACCAGATGGGGTCGCCTGTCAGGCCTAACTTGGGCTTCAGGCCAGAGGCTTCCCATGCCTGCCTTAAAAGGTCGCTTTCAACATGTAAGCTGCTTGATAGCTATTTTTACTGCTCATACTTTGGGGGGCGGGGGCGGAGATGGCCAAAGAAAGTGATCACTGTTTCCATTCTACAGTTTTACAAGAAAAGCCTGAGAAAACTTTTTAAAATCATACCGTTTCAGCACCTAGCGTCTGTAGACCTGTGTACGTCCTATCCAACTGTATGAAACAATTAGGAAAGGAAAAGTTTAGGTGTCGTTGTCACAAATATTAGCAAATATACACACATACACAAAACTTAAGAGACACATAGCAATAAACAGAACTGGCCCTGCCAATAGACAGAGGGAAGTTTTGCCCCATGCAGTTGGTTTGGGGTACCACAAAATGCCAGAAAGTTGTTTTAATTCCTTATTTTTGTATTTTAACTGCAGAGGGTAGGGGTGGGGAAGAGATACATGTAGGGTTTTCTGTCTCAGATGCCAGAATGACTGGCAATGGATATTATGCACTTTGACTTGTGTGAGCATGGAGGGCTATTTGCTGTTCTGTTTTAGGTTGAGATTTTGTTACAATCAAGTAGTATATAAACTTTGTTAAATAAAATAAAACCAGTAAATAAAACACAGTGCCCTAAAATCACCCCAAAGCAAACTATAATAAGAAAAAACTTAGGACTCTTCTAAAAGCCAAGCAAGAGGGAGCCATATTTATTTCCCTGAGAAGGGCATTGCATCACAGAAGACACAACTATTCCGAACCATAAAAGGACTAGCATAGAAAACAGGGTTTACTGTGTTATTTGCTCTTGTGAGAGCAAAACAATAAAAATACAAAGAGAGTATTTTCATCTACGCATTATCATTGCAGCGAAGTTACCTTCAGATGGTGTATGATATCAATTCTTTTGTTCCGGCTGTCTTTGAAATGAATCTGAACCCTGACAGGAAACTCTCCCCAGCCCCGTCTAGTCAGGTGGAAAGGAGGCTCTCTAGAAATAAGGATCATTTTTCAAAACAAAAGTCTTCCACTGCATACAAGATACTTCTGTGCTTGGAATTTGGAGGTGCAGAACAAACAAGGCCCACATAAGGTGGAAGACCAGCAAAGAGTTACCATGGTGATATTCAAGTATTCGAGACAGTGCCAAAGAATCTTAAGGATTTCAAGTACCGAACATACTACTCAAATTTTTCAAGCCTCCCTAATATTTGCAGTCTTGGCTACTTGACTTTAGAAAGGTTTTAGCAGACTCCTGAGGAAATAATCTTTGGTCCCCCCTATGTTGGACGACAGTTCCCCTCAGAGGTTTGTCTGGCACCTTCATTATACAGCTTTGGGCAAATGCTGAAGACTCTTTACCCTGGCTTTTGACACTTGAGATGTATATTTTTAGGGCCGATCTTATTTTTGTAATGTTGAGTTGTTTTAAACTGTTTGCAGTGCTGCTTAATCTTGTGTTTTAATATTAATGTTGTGTTCCTCTTTTAGTAACCTGCTCCCGTTGCTCTGTCCCAGCTTTTGCCAACCTGGCAGTTCGAAAAGCACACGAGTGCAAGTAGATAAATAGATACTGCTGTGGCAGGAAGGCAAACAACATTTCTATGCACTCTGGCACTCGTCACGATGTCCAGTTGCACTAGAAACGATTTAGTCATGCTGGCCACGTGACCCAGAAAGCTGTCTGTGGACAAATGCCGGCTCCCTCAGCCGGAAGCCAGATGAGCGCCACACCCCATAGTGACCTCTGACAGGACTTAACTGTCCATGGGTCCTTTACCTTTTTACCTAGTAACCTGCCCTGGCACCTTAGGGTGAAGGGAGAGTACTAAATTGTAATAATCACCATCATTGGCCGTTGGCCATGTTGGCTGGGGCTAGTGGGAGCTGGCTGGAGGCCAACAACATCTAAAGAACCCTAGGTTCCCCAGCTGCTGTATAGCTAAATACACATCTCAGCACCAGGCTTGGAAAAACAGGCAGTAAGCTGAAATTCTAAGGAGACACACAGATGGGGTGAGGAGCTGAGCACAATCCCTGCCATCTGTTTTCTGCTCAGTATGCCTTTTGTTTCTGCTGGGCTCCAGATACAGGCTTACTCAGGCATAAGATCTTGACTGAAAAACAGCGGGTAGGGGAAGGGCTATGCACTACTCTGCGTTTACCTTCTTGGGCACATGATGCCACATATCAGCCAGGGAGGATTTGAACCCCCTTCCCAGAGTACTGGAACCACACACCCCACCCCTAAGTAAAAATCACCGAGGTTCTGAAAATCTGTCAGCCAGTTGGGGTAAGTTGGAAGTTTCGCCGAAAGCGCTGTTACCTGACTTCGACAAGATCGTTAGGTTTGTAGCTGGGATGAAGGAAGAACCAGACTTTCTTAACAAAGTGATCAATGCTGGGCTCTCTTCGGGACCCTCGTACATACACCATCCATTTATGAGTGGACTGGTCATTCTCTTCTCGCTTGTCAGGAGGAATGTACCTGGCAGAGGGGGGAAAGAAAGAATCACTTTGAAATATTAAATCACACATTGTTTAGCCATTTCTCTAGGTGCGATCCATATTCCAGGCGAACAGTCAAAGAACACATAGGAACAAGACTTTGGGTACTAACTTGGAGACATTGCCAACCACTATGGTTTTCTTCACAAACAGCCGCGAATGTTCGTCATTTGAGTGACCAGCATTTCTCAGGCCCCCTTTGTGACCTCTAGCAGCACCAGAAGTGCCCTGAGGACAAAACAGAAATCTGTTTAGAAATCTGCTTACGCACACATTTACGCTAATTTTACCCCCCTGCAAGGAAGATACAAGGAAGTTGCAAAAAGGACATACACCTGTCTGCAGCAAAAGGTCAATAGAGAACAACCCTGAAAATGAAAAAAACGACCAGCATATTTTAAAACACCATTTTAAAGTTGTTTAGTACATTTGCAAATCTAAGCAAGAGTAGGGAGACGCAGAGCTGCTGCAGAACCAAAAAAGGGTCTATTCCATGAACGGATTTTTCTGCCTCATCATGCAAAGGGCTAGGTCTGCCAATACTGGGGATTAAATTTCTTTTCATTCCTCTGAAGGACAGGGACCGTAATTCTCTCACATTAAAAAAACAAAAAAACTAAGGTGAAAATAACCCATTTCTCTGCCCTCTCCAAAGGTGTTGTAGAAACTGTACTAACTTAAGAGCCGTTAAATGTTATTAATGGCTCACTCTGGGACAATCTGTCAAGACATGAACTAGAAAGCACCCAACTGATGTAATCAGTTCTACATTATCTAAAAACGTAATGTTTGACTTTATTATGTGGATTGTATATGCATGGAACATTTCTTGGAGGGGTGTATATGGGGAATATTAATTATATATATTTTTAGAAGCTGAAAAATAAAGTTAAGAAGGGGGGAATGTTGTGGATGATGGAGCATAATGATTTTGAAATTATCACTGCACATAGTGCTACATCAGCAGAAAACAGGCAGCAAAAAGCAATATAATGAGACCTGTAATTGACCCCTTTCTACAACAGTGCTAATGAGGGGTGTTGAAAATGAAACCATCTCTGTGGGTTTCAGAAGGCACAGCAGAAGCCAGGAATATATTTGCCATGTCTGCCTTTGAATACAAAAGAACATCATCCCCCCACTTCCTCCTGTCTTGTTTTAATACCTTGGGTTCATTTTACCTGCCCAGAATTCTTGCTCAGCCTCTGGTCAAGCTTGTTTGATAATCGCTCTTCTACATCCAGGCTGCCATTGTCCTTTCCCATCAAATAGTCCATGTGTTGGGATGATTCGCTTTCTGAATGGTTAACTGACAGAGTTTCTGACCCCTGATTAGCAGGAGATGATGATCTGGAGGGAGATTCCAAAAATCTCTTGATAGATGGATGGTTAAAAACCATAGGA
Organism: Lacerta agilis; assembly: GCF_009819535.1. NCBI lineage: Eukaryota > Metazoa > Chordata > Lepidosauria > Squamata > Lacertidae > Lacerta > Lacerta agilis. Next base: position 56,080,592 of record NC_046316.1, read on the forward strand.
TCGCAGGTCTTGGTTCCCTGAAACAACAAAGGCAGCAGCACATCTCATTTTTGCTCAGAATTAAGGTAACATGTCCACCTGATCAAAGCATATATTGTGACACTTGCAGAGTCTAGCAGAAGCACCCATCTAACCATGGCTTCCTTGGAGGTTGCAGACCTAGTTTTCCTTTTTTGGTAAATGCAATTTTTTTTTTCTTTCAAAAAGTCACATGCTCCATTACGATCCGTTTTACCTCTCCAACTTTAAGAAGACCAGCAGAAGCATAGTAGTTTGCAACAATGCAGGCTCGCAGTTTATCCATCATTCTTCTTGCTTCAATCAAGCGCTATGAAAATGGGGGAGGGGGGGAGAGAAGATGAAAGTCCCATTATGAAGTATAGTGACTGTAACCCTTCCCATAGAATACTGAGCTTGAAATCTGTATACCTGATCTATGACTTCAATCTCATGTTCTTTATTCTTCATTTCTACAGAAAACTGCTCTTTAATAATTGCCTCAATCTTCTGTACTGCAGCATCTCGTGCTGTTCAGGAAGAGTCCACAAAGAGGAAGAATATTCTTATGGGCAAGAAAGTTAAGGCCATTTGCAACAACACAGTTCTCCATGCCTGGAAGACGATGTGGATTTCTGGCTTACTTTTTGCTTGCGTTTTAGTATCAAAATGACCAGGCCAAGTATGAAGAAATGAAAAAAGTATGCCATTCTTATTTGTTTGTACGTGTGCGTGCACCCATGTGTGACACCCCCATTGTAAAATAATGCAAGAATAATATGTAATATTTTAAAGAACCACAATACAATAACTGATATATGAATGACAGCTCCAAAATCTGAAGATTGGTGAAAGAAAGCTCTTACAAGGGCTTGATGAAGTTAAACAGTCAATCACTCAATCCATTTCAGATCTTCATCAAAAGCCTAGTTGGACACATAAATTCAGCAATCCATATGTGGACCAAACTACACATTTGGTTAAATGCATAGCTTGGACCCAAATGTTTTATATTTTTATATAAGTGTGTGTGTGTGTGTGTATGAGAGAGAGAGAGAGAGAGAGAGAGAGAGAGAGAGAGAGAGAATTAAGATCATGGCTGTGGTGCAGGTGGTGATTTTTTTTAAATTAAAAATATATATAATCCACTGCCACAAAACATGTGAGAAAATTGTTGTAATACCAAGTATTATTGCACTTTGGGCACAGTCTGGCTATTGTAATTTATGGTAAGTTTTTTTTTATAAAATTAAATGGGAAATGGTGGCACTTGATCCATAAGTCAAGCTCTTGAATTTCACACAAAGAAATGCTGAAACCAATTCTATTAGTGTGAAAGAAAAACTGCAGTGTTCTGCATATTTCAGAAATCTAACACAAACCAATACCTATAGACAGACTATATTCTTCTCCACTTATCTCTGTCCCACTTCAATTTCTGAATTTATTTTTTTATTTTTTACCTGACTGCTCAACTGCTTTATGACGTTTATTTGTAGGTACATGCGAGATCTCCTCGTAGTCTGGGTCCATCTCTTCTATAGTTCTTTTGATTCCTGACATGTTTGGCGACTTCACTAGAGGGAAGGGGGTAAAAACAAACAGTGAATTCAAACATCTGAGAACATCTTTCCATTTATGTCACATCGCAGGAGAAGTAAACCTTCCAACTGGGAGGAAGAATACAAATCTATTTATATGCTACTTGTGTGTAGGGCACTCATAGTTTCAACCCAGAACAGGACCACACTTCTCATCTCACAATGTCTTGCTATATCTACTCTGATGATGGCACATTGAAACATGGTTGCCTCCAAAGAAACCTCTACACATGAACAACTGCTAACACTTTGGGGCTCTGCAGGATTAGGAACCCTGTGCAATTCGGCGTCCTCGTCATGCACAACCCTTAAACACAAGCAGTTCAACATGCAGACATCAGATAGTAGAGCTAGCAGAACACCACAGTATCAGGAGAAATGCAGCCCTGCATCAGCTTGAAATCTTAAGTACCTAACATAAGTAATATGTAAACTGAGCTTCTGTCTCAACAGCTTCCCAAAACTCCACCAAGATCTATAAAGTAATTCAGCTCATTCAAGCTGGATTCTGAATTGAGCTACTTTGCGGTAAGAACCTGTCCTTTTTTTTTTCTTCCTCTTTTTTAAAAAAAGCTCTTTTGGTCTAGGAATCAGAGTAAGTACCTTGTTTTTCTTTGAACTATCATAAGCAGCAGTCACACAAAAACACATTTGCACATCTACTGCTGGCTACATTTCTAAGAGTTTCTCTTGGTTTTTTGGGGGGTACCACCTGAAATGCTACAAAACCCTGCTAAATCGAGGTGACCAAAGACCATGACAGGATAAACAAGATATTTAAAAATTAGAAATATACTGCTGGACCACAGGCAAAGACAGCTCCACTATACATCCTCCAAATCTCCGAAAAGTTATCATCTGCATGGAGCCTCAAATAACAAAGTGAAAAGAGTCCAATCCAACAGATTATGCAGTAACAGTAGTGTTAGTCAGGCATTCTGAAGCTATGGAGAGCAACTACAATGAGAGCACCCCATAGGGCAAGGTATTCAGTCTTATTATTATGTTCATGCTCCAGAACTGTATTTTCCAGGGCTCTAAGTCGTGAGTTCCAGGGCTCTAAGTCGTGAGTTCAGAAGGCTTCCAATTGTCCTCTAACTTGTGGAGGGTGAAGAGAATGACAAAGGGCAAAGCAGTATAGGCCCTACCCACCCCTGTGTGTGTGCATCTATTGCAATAATTTATCTACACAGCATCAGGACACCTGAGGGCTACTATTACTGCAAAGTCTGCTATTAAAGGTAAAGGTATCCCTGACTATTAGGTCCAGTCGTGGACAACTCTGGGGTTGCGGCGCTCCTCTTGCTTTATTGGCTGAGGGAGCCGGCGTACGGAAACGCCGTTTACCTTCCCGTTGGAACGGTACCTGTTTATATACTTACACTTTGACGTGCTTTCAAACTGCTAGGTTGGCAGGAGCAGGGACCGAGCAACGGGAGCTCACCCCGTTGCGGGGATTCGAACCGCTGACCTTCTGATCAGCAAGCCCTAGGCTCTGTGGTTTAACCCACAGCGTCACCCGCATCCCTGTAATCTGCTATTATGATGGACTATTTTCATTTTGTTGTTTGAGACTCCAGACAGATATTCTTAACATTGCTAATCATGGGGGGTGAAGAGAATGGCAACAAGGGGAGACAGAGCTAGCACCTGTGTCCCCCTTGGATTATTCTTCTACCTGGAATCAGAATGCCTAGAAAGGGCAAATTTGTGAGCAGCCGCCAACGAAGCCCCTAATCCTGCACAATTATTTTTTCATACATTGTCAAAACCTTCCTTTTTCTGCTCATTCTCCTTAGCAAGGTTATGTGTGAAGACATGTGAGTGAATACATAGATGTCCTCGGTGAATGACTCACACAGAAAGACAATGAAAGGCCATGGAAAAAACCTTTCTGCAATATTTTACCTCAGATGTGTCAAAAAGGCAGAATCTGTTTTCCCTCAAATGTCGCTGTAACTCTGTTGAAGGCAGTTCAGTTTCCTTTTCAGTTACCCCTGTTGAATAAAAACTCTTTTAGACAAGTGAAAGCAATTCGTTTTCTTGAAGCTCAAGTTTCCCAGCATGTTCTATTACCGGTACGAGCAGAATAGTATTTCAATTTCCAACTTAAGATCTTTACCAAATCACAACTACGAGTGACCAAAGCAAAACAAGTTGATAGCTCAAGCTATTATTAGGCATTACAAAATGCTGCTTCGGTGCATTACTACCAAACACCGTGGGACTTAAAAGCTCATTTAAGCAGGAGTAAGTCCTACTAAACACAATGGGGCTTTCTTCAGAATAGATGTAGACATACAGAACTGTATAAGATTGCACTGGAAAGCAAGTTATGATGGGGTCTATAAGGAAGCTGGCACAGGAACAGTGAGTCACTGTGGCATGCTAGTTTGCAAAGGAGCCATTTGTGCTATTAGGAGCCAACTTTGTGAGGGTCTTCAGAACAAGCCTGAATGACTGCAGGAGCATCAAGGAAAAGCACACCAAGGGTGGCTTCTAGCAAGCTGTTCACCCATCATGATAATAATCCCCAGCAAAACTCAGTAGGGTGGCCTTTGGGAAGACCCCTTTGAGAAACAACAATGCTCTGGCTGGTCCTGCGTGTGCCTGGCAACTTGTTTCCAGGTGGCCATAAAGTCTTTATCAGCCCAATCCTTTGCAGCGTTAGGCGAACCAGTTGCAATCCGCGGGACATGTAGCAAACTCGACACGCGGGACTGGGGCTGCACGTGCCCGCAAGTAAACGCGCTTTAGGATCTGCCTGCAAGACTGCAGCTTCCAGCGGGCTAACTTGGGAGTAAAGTTAACCATAAGCTACCGCGGGTCTTACTTCCAGCAGCAAGCAAACACGGCCAGGATCGGGGTGCGAGATGGGACTTTTCGGCTCCCGTGCCGACCAAGTTGCACAAGCGAGCAAACTTCGGGGACTCCCGCGGAGGCGAGCGCCTCGACACCCTCTTCTCGCGAAGGGGACCCCCGCGCCTGCCGCCAGAGCCGAGGCCCCGCGCCAGAGGGGGGCGCTCTCTCCCCCGCGCGCAAACGCCCCGCTCCTCCTCCTCAGCCCCGCGGGCGGGAAGCGGAGCCACGGCTCGGGGCCGCGCAACTCACCCGCCTTTGCGGAAGACGTCCCGACGGGCCGCCGCCGCCAGTCCCTTTCGCCTCCGCCCAGCCCTGCGCTCCAGCGAGGCCAGCGTCTCTACCGCGCAGCCGCCATCAACTGCGTCCCCTCTCGCCTGCCCGTCACGGCGACGGCGGGGCGCGGCTGCGCAGGCGGAGAGCGGAGAAGGGGCGGGCATTGGGAGAAGCCGGTTTCGCGAGGGGGCGCCGCCGGCAGGGCGCTCCCTTTGCAGCCGCGGCTTGGGCTCAGCGAAGCATCTGCTTCGTCCTAAAGCCCAGAGGCTGCAGGATCCGAGGAGCCCGAGGCGCTGGTTTCTTTCTTTCTTTCTTTAATTCCTCTGGGAATTTTTTTTTAAAAAGTGCTTTTCCTTTCTTCTTTTGACTAATGTTTTATCTCCTATTGCCTTGGTCGTTTGCGATTTTTAATTGCTTTTTGCAATATTGTTTTTGTCCCGTAGCAATTCGGGCCCCGGAATAAAAAAAAGGGGGGGGGACCTGCTAGTTTGCAATATTAGGGGTTAGAATTTGGGAAGCTGGTCCGTTATAGAGCAACACCTCTCCCCCCCCCCAAATCGGGCTAAATTTAAAATGAACCTGGAACCAAGGTAGTGGTCCATTTTTGAACGGCTCCTTAAGCTGTGATCTTGGGCAACGCGTTGCCCTTTAGTATATAGATCACATGCAACTGGAAAGGACCCGATTTCTCAGCTGATCTCTCACGAACAGGGAGTCCAAAAGAAAGAAGAGGGGGGAAATTCCTTGTCCTCACGTATTTGCTGCCAACCTTTTTTCAAGGCTTGACGAATTCTTTCCTGAGATAAATGATGCATTACAGCAGTGGCTTCCCAAACTCTTTCGCTAAGTTCCCATAACTCTTCATTAACAACATTAACATGGGGATCTAATTATTCAGGTTGGATATGAATAGGGCAGTGTTCTCTCTGAACATGTTGATATGTAATGGGTTTTTGTTGTTGATAACTTTACAGTTATAAGCATGGGTGTAGGCAGGATTTTGTTGGGGGGCCAGAACCGTGGTGATTGGTCAGTTAAGTATTTCTATTGTTTTACTTGATCTAGGGGGACAGCTGCTCCTCCCTGCCCCCCTTGGCTATGCCCATGGTTACAGTCCTGTTGCTAATCATGTTCGCACGAACAGTAGTGAAAATGGGTGGCATTTTTGAAGCTTAGCTGTTAATAGTCTAGGGAACAGGGTCTATCTTTTCCCCTCAGTGGTAATAATTCAGACAGCGTAGGTTGATGGAAAGTTTGTTGCGGGAATTGCTACTAGGGAGAAGAATTTTGGTTGACCACCATTCTGGATCTCAGAGTTCAAAAATTATATTGGTAGTGTTTAGAGGAGGAATTACAACAACCAAGTTATCTGCAATGTTGAACTTGATAAGGTGGTAGATATAGTGAAGTAGGCACCTGTGACATGATTTGAGGTGGCTCTGAACTTATTTCAGCACGCAGTATTTTTCATATCCTATCTGCAACTCCAAACTGAATAAGGAGCAGCACACCAAAGTATTATAAACTAGTCTCAGCTTTGATACTTTAAAATTGTGTGTATAAAGGGGCCTACAGTGCCAAGGCTGTGATCTTTTACTGAGTTACAAGTATGCAAGGAACTTGCCAACTGGACACCAGACTAAGGGCACATACTTTGAGTAATGGAGATTTTTATGCTGACAGATGCAGTTATAAGCATGATTATATAAGCTCAGTAGCATATAGCCTTGTACCAAATCTATTGCAGAATATGAATTTTCATCTTTAAGTATATCCTGGCTTGTGAATGCCCATGGCTGGAAACAGACCAAGACTTGGTCTAAGCCAGCATGACATAAAACTCAGAAAATAGCAGTACTTGCTGTGTAAAATGGCATCTTCCCAGCAATAGTAAACTCTATTTCTGAGCACAGGGAAAATAAATATTTCCATCTGCAAGAAGTGAGAAACCAACATACATGTGGCAGTGAAAAACAAAGGTTTAGTCAGAATATATAAGCATGGGAATCATATGGCCAATCTTTCCATATCTGTGTTTTCCAAACTCTGGCTGGGTAAAATTCTCAATGAGAAAAAAGCAAGAAAAAAGGCAAAACAAAATTATGCAAATTAGCAATATTTATTCAGAATTTGATTTTTTTTGGCAAAGATTACACCAAGAATAGATTTGTTTACAAACATACAGATTCTCTATTCTTTGGATTAATTATACAAAATAAGCTAAAATCACATGCTTTTCACACACACTTACTGTAAATACTGCTACATTACACAGTAGCTTTAAATGTATAATGTCTAAATAATCATCTTTAATATTATAAAATGATTACTAGAACAAATCACACATACCTATAAATACATACACAAAACGTTAAACTGTTGTCTGAATCATTTGAGTATTACAAGAATACAAACTAAGTGTTAACATAGTTCTGAGAACAGACTTTGGTAGGGCAATGCATTCATAAAGCACATAAATGAGTGATAATTGTTAAAAATGCTGAAATCCTTGAGCTACAACTGTAAGATTTCACATGATGAGTTTTATATGTTTAGCTGCCATTTATCCTGCAGTACTGACATAATTACTGTATTCAGAAAGCGCTGTAACTGAACTGTAAAGGAATGTTGGCCTATTTGAGTTTTTCATTGGTAAGAAAAATATTAAGCAACCTACTTCTCAATTATATTAGGACAAATCTCATGTAAGAATCTGATTTGAAATGTACCAAGTTAACTCACTTTATACCCAAGTCAAACTGCTAAATCTGAAAATCTTGCAAAAGCAACCTTTTCAGGATGCTTAAAAGTGACAGAGTATCTGGATGGATATGGAAATAGATCAGGACCTGCAAGTAGATCTCTTGACTATTTGCAGTATATCAGCAAGGATTTCTGCTTTTCAATAGCAATAACGCCAACATAAAAGGCTTTTCACTCTTTCAAAACTGGACTGTCAAGAATAAGAAAGCTTTAGAGTAAACTGGGCATAGAACTTTCTGTGAAAAAACAGTGAGTTCAGTTCTGGTACTGAGAATGAATTACGGGGCTGAGCATATGTTCAAGGTGCACTGTTCCTTAATTTTAGGTGTATATTTCTCAAACAACCCCATTCCAAACTATTACTGTATCTTGTATCTGGCTGTGGTTTAAGGATCTTGATGTTCTAGTAAAAACAAAGTACAGTACATCTCACAAGTCTGGATTCTGCTTTCCTTGCGGTGTACATGGTATTATGTAAAACACAATGTACTAGACTTGCCAAGGAGGCAAGTCTAGAAGGCACTCATCTCAAATTTTGGGTGCAATATTTTTAAAGAAGCAGATTGAAACAATGCCATTTTTCTAAGAATTAGATTGCAATAATAAAATCAAAGTTATTTCCCGGACTGCTAGTTTTAGAGAAATGGAAGCACAGGTAGAAAACTCTTCTTTCAAAACGAAATCCTTAACAAATATTTCATTTCAGTATCAAAATTGTTAACACCCATTCCTTCACTACTTCTTTCATGCAACTGGTAGTGTTAATATACAGTCTTGGGCAAGATTAAAAAAATTGCAGCAAGCACAACTCAGTGACCAAATATGAATACATTTCACTTTTTGAAACCACTGTGAATATTTATTGAGCTCACCAAATGCAAATAGATACCTTCATTTTGCATGCAGATAACATTTTCCTATGCTTCAACAAGTCAGTTTTTGAATTGCTCTTGAAGTAAGTTTGTTTACAAGGGTCCAAGAAATGTTGCTGAACAGGTATCTTTCGCAAGATAAATGATTCTATGTTATATGTTCAGCAACTGTTTTCTCACAAGTGGCTATAGTTACAACTAAGGCTGCAATCCTATACCTACTTAGCGAGGAGTAAGCCCCATTGAACTCAGTGACCTACTTCTGCGTAGACACATATAGGCTTGCACTGTAAATATATTTTGTCAAGTAAATAAATTGCTCACTTTTTAAAAAGCACTATTGCCTAAATATATATTGCAATTTTAACTATATGTGTTAACTATTTACTGATAATTGTATCAACTTTAATCAACTGAAAAAGACCTCTACAATGGTAAAAAACAACAACCCAAAACCAACAACTTCAAGATGAAATCCAATGTATATCTGGGATAGTGCTTCACAACCATAAAAAGCTGAGTGTATTTACAAAGCAGGCACGACTTTATACATGCAATTCAGAAGGAACTGTAAACACAAACATTATATATGTACAGCATTAAAAAAAAACCACCCCAGAGCTTCATTAGGTCATAGTTAATTGCCATCTTTCCTGACAATGACTGTACAGTTATTCACCACATGAGTACAAAAGCAAAGTGTAGTATATTCAGTGTTATCTGGCAATGGTTCTTATTCATAGGAATGAGAACTTTTGGTTTGCCAAATCTCATTCTTTTCCACAAATATTTTCTTTCTTAGGACACTTGAATATAAATCAGAAACTTTCTACTTGTTATCACTGGATTAGATGTATATTTGATTTCAATTAGAAAATGAAATGTGATTCCTGAGATCGCTTCATCATGTAAAATATTCTGCTTTCATTGTTTTATCATATTTTCATCAGTTTTAGGAAGGTACTCAAATAAGCAAACTCAGAATAGACCTATTGAAATTAATGGACCTAACTTAGTCATGTTCATTAATTACAAATGTCTACTTGGAGTTGATACCCCACTTAGTATCTTGCTTCTGCATATCAAAAGTCAAAATACTAGTGCAAGCAGTACTGAGAAAGAAAAAGTCAAAGCAAATGTATTTTCTCCCAGGAATGGGAGATGCACCCAGATTGCATGACTGAGGAGGTAGAATCTGCAGCATTGATGAGGCTACAAAAATACAATTAAACTACTGAGGTTTACAGATGACATGTGTGCCCATTCCACAAATGAATGTGCTTTAATCAGAATTAGGCAGTGGTTGGCCTTACTGTGTCCACAGTTGGATCACAACCAGGATCAGGTTTAAGGCACAGTAAACACAGGTTGAGGATCAAGGCTGCAGCTAGTATAAAAAGGTAAAGGGACACCTGACCATTAGGTCCAGTCGCGGACGACTCTGGGGTTGCGGCGCACATCTCGCTTTACTGTAATCCCTTATATGAGAAGTCACCCCCTTTTGCTTCTTGGGACTGAACAAACATGCAGAGAAGTGCTTTTCTTCTGGAAAAAAGGTGCCAGTACTCACCACTAAGTTGTTGTAAGTGCCACAATGTTAAATAGTGCTTTTCTTCTAGAAAAAAATGGTGCCAGTACTGTGTACCCTTGTGTATCCCCAGAAAAAGGCACTGATGCAGAGTATCAGGTTGTCTGGAGGCTAAGCGATGTGGCAGCATCAAAGCACAGACCAGAGGCTAGTCAAAAAAGAGGGACCCAGCACAGTACAGCAAAGGTGAACTTAGGTGAGTTAAAGTAAAATAATATATTCCATAAAGATTCATGCTGAAGGATGCAAATCACTGTAAAACATGCAGCTGTTTCCCCCTTAATCAATTTTTCCATGTGAATTCCACTTAAGTAGACTCTAAGGAGGGAGAGTGAGCATGCAAGTAAATTAGCATAGGATAAACTATATATAAACTTCATAAAGAAGGTTAATTTCCTTCATAAAGCAAAGTTTATTCTGACATGCCAAACTACAAGCAGATGCATTAAGTACCATTTTCAAATAGCTAAAAGCAGTTTATTTGCAACTACAAATAGATTTTTTAAACCAGCATCATTAGTGTCTCAAATAAATGATGCTACACATATGATTTGCAGTGCAATCCTATACTTGTATATTCAAAAGAAATGGGGCATTTCCCCAGATAAGTGTGTTTAATTCTAAGGTTGCAGTTATTGTGGTATTATTACCCGAAGTCAAAAGAAATCAGCAAAGGAAAAATGCAGACATCATAGTCTGTGCATGGCCCAATATCAATGGGAGCCAAGTTTAATGTTGGCTCCAAAAGAGTAGCCATGAAAATATTGGTATTGGGTATCATCCAGTAAATTGTCTAATATCTACCACTTGTGAACTACTTCTTTAAAATGTATACCCATTCAAAAGAATAATGGCATGAGGATCCACTTCATCCTTTTTTTCTTTATAGAAACATACAAAGTGATATACACTTTATGCATTAATTTTTATGTCATTTTTTGAAGAAAAAATAGTGATCAGAAAAATGCAATCTTTGGTTAAGATACAGTATTGCTCATTCATAAAGCTAATCTTGAATACTCACTATATAAGATGCTTAATCTAGAAAATAGTAGTAGCACAATTTACTCAATGACAGAAGCACAGGCAATGATACTACTACTGTATGTAGTTGCTTCCATAGTCAGAACATGAAAGACAACACAGTCATATAACATATGAGAAAGCACTCAGTGGATCATTTGAGCCATATCTTTTTTTGAAAACAAAAATTGGTTCAACCACCACCTAACAAAACAGATTTGTTAAATAAGAGATCCTAAGGCCACAAAACTCAGACTTACTGCTTAATAATTGCATTCATTGGAATGTGCCAGATTAAGTAGTTGTAAGGACCACTGTTTCATTCACTGCTTCACAATCTATTTTTATATAAAACTAAAATGTCAATTTAAGAAAGAATAAAACCCTGCAGTCCCATAAAGCTAGTATACGTTGGATGGACAATGTAAAATGGAAATGCATAAAAATGAGAGGGTATGGATTGGCTTACATAGCATCATATGCAGTGTCCTAAAAAGAATAGTATTCAGAGCAACGTAAACACTGTAAGTACAAACTTTGTCATATATTAGAGTTAGGAAACTTGTCAAAGTAAGGCTCAGGAAACTGACATAAAAGTACAAATTAAAATTACAGTTTAATATGATATAATGGACTTTTCTTGTATTAGACATGTTTGCATAATTAATTTTGTCAGCTCTGTGTAGCTGCGTCAGTTATTTATCATTTGCAGCAAATTATTATTGTGCTGTGTCTTATCATAGGCCACTGATCATTAATGAAATACAGCATAAATTAACTGCAGTGACAATTACATGTTCACTTACTAATTCAGTGATCAGGTATAACAGAGTTCTTCCATGGAGACATGAATAAGTATAACAAGTTTACTTATGCTGTTTAAGAAGTGCTACAGTTAAATATAGTAACTCAGATGATGATTCATACCACAAGGTGTGGATCTCTGCCAAATTTTCAAGAATAGCTGCATTGCCTGCCCTATTCCATTAAAAAAATAAAACTAAGACAAACTGGTATTAATCAACAGGTTTTTTTTACTTATTAGTTCTAAAGGTATTATCATAATCAATCAAGAACTCCCTACCCCTAAGATCTATTGACTTGCTATCTGAGAACAGTAAACAATACTGAACCTGAGCACAAATTTAATCTTAGAGAAAATCTTCATAGGTTCTACAGAACATTTCTAGTGAGTACTTGTGATGTGAGCTCAGATAGCCTTCAAGTGGGAATTCTGAACATTCAAGGCAGAATCAATAGCTTCTCAGACTTTGTGTAGAAGCAAGATTTAAAGCAATCCCATGATTATATTCAAATAACCATGTGTGATTTGTGTGTGCTTTCCTCACTGAATGTCCCTGTACATATAGTGCTTACTGATGAGGGGTCTATCCTGTTACCAAAGCCCAATGCAATATTTTGAAGTTATTTAGATCTTCAGACAGAATTCCAATTCTAATGCCCACATACTTGCAGCAGTAAAGTTGTTAACAGTGCTTACCACAAATAAGGTATGAAAATATGCAGATAATGCTTCATATAAAATAGGGATGAATACTTCCAAAGGCACTGCTATACACCCAAAATCCAAGGTGTTTTGTTTTACAGATAACATAGAAGTGAACACGATCTAATTACTAATATAAATTGATTCAGTTTTCAAACCAGAACATGTTAGGACAGAGAAATCCTAACTGTGGCCAGGGTACAACTGTGGAACTGAGCAGAAGAGTCACAGCGACATCTGCGCTTGGGCTGACAAGGGGTGGGGGGGAAGCAGCGATAGTAGTTTCCAACACTCTTGCTCCACTAGCTCCATGCTTATGTAGCTGAGAAGCCCAAATCAGGTTCCTTGCAATGAAATGGATCTGCTTTGGATTTAGCAGATCCATTGCTGGCCCTGTTCCGCCCTGTCCATTTTGAGTTCTTATGGCAGTCACTGCCTGTGTTAGTGTTGCTCTGTTGCACTTTCAGTGGGCACAATGGGGGACATAGTGGCAGCAGAGCCCGGTGCCAGCTGATCCCAATAGAGGGAGCCCATCTTTTACCCCACCAGCAGTACAGATAAAGGGTTAGGATTGCTCTGGGAAAAATTACTGAATTGTGGTTACTGAAAACATTTAACAATTGCATTAGGAATCACTTTCAAAATTTAAAAAGCATAATGTACAATCTTGTATCTTTCCAGATGATACTTTGGAAAAAGGCAGCTTTCAAATCCTGATTGTAATATGCCAATTATTTGTATTTACAGACTCTCCTCTTTTTTTAGAGTTTAAAGTGCTTTTCATTGTATCTGTGAATAGTCACACAGCCATGGTATGAGACGGGCCTGGGCATTGCTGCTACTCCTGTGATGATGCTGGTGGCAGGATCATAACAAAGAATGGTATCTGTAGCTTCTCCATTTTCTCGCCTCCCACCAAGGATGTAGATTTTGCCATTACACACAGACATGCCACAGTTTTCCTGTTCATCAAATACATGAAAAAAATTAATTAAAACATTTATAGCTGTGATTATTAGTATGTTATGCTCATCCTGATGCACCCTAGAATAGATGTGCTAGGCTACAATAAACTATTTCCTCAGTTTGAGCTTGGATTTGGGTAGCATAATAATTTTGCAGCGTTTTGTTAATCTTGGCCCAATAGTTGAACATCTGTGGTGGATTCTATCCTTGGCCAACTGTGCTGGGAAAAGGCTAGATCAGTATCAAGTAAGTGATATGTTTAAGAAAATGGATCCTCAGTACTATGTAAGAAAAGAGGAATGATGGAATGAGGAAAACAAAATTAAGATAGACAACTGGCAGCAAATGAGGAAATATGCTTGAAAAGGAGTACAAGCAGAAAAGCTGTGAGTTGTCTTAAATACTAGGTAGAACACTTTGGAAAGAATGGAAAACTACAAAACAACAGACAAAAATGATATTAGATATTACACAAAACAGATGAGAGGAAAATCAGGAGTAAAAATATCCGATAAGCAGTATGAAAGCGTCCCCAGTTTAATTTCATTTGGGGATTGCTTGAACCGTTTTCAAATACAGTATTGTATTGTCAGATGCTCTGAAGAAGCCTTTTCACGAGGCTGTGGACCGGGGAAGAAAGTTAGCTTTTGTTAGCCTCATTAGATGTGCTTTTATCTGGATCTAATACAATGTGCTTAGAATTTTGATAAATACAATGTACAAAGGAGCAATTTTGCTAGTACTTTGTTGTTACCTGTCGACTGAATGTATTCTGCACATGCATCCAATAATCTTCAACTGGATCATAACAATAAATTGCCTTTGTGAGCCCTCCCGCAACATAGATGAGATTGTTTAGCGATACAGCTGTTATACATCTCTTTGCAATGGGGATTGTTGCACGGAGTAGCCAAGAATTAGTATCAGGATCGTAAGACTGAACCTGAAAAGTAACAAACACATTTTACTTTCAAAGCTCTTCTAGTCTAACTTGATATCATGGTTTCAGCTTCCCTGAATTGTTAATACTGATTGAATGATATCTTTAAATGGCTGAGCAAGTCAACTGTGTAATTGCAAATTAGCAAAGAACTTTTCATGCCAAACCAATTAGCAAGTGAGACTCTATAAGGACTTAATGTCATGGGACAAAACATTAGTAATGCAACCATTTTATATAGTAATTCCTTCCAATAGTAAAATTCTGTTGCTCCATGCCAATCACATTGAAGACAAGCAACCCACAAACAAAAGTGAGGTTTCACCATTCCTGGGGGAATATGAAATATTAAAATTACCCCATCCCACCCCATTGCAAAGCGTCAAAAATTTTCCCAACACAATAAGAAAGGCAGAGGACTCAGCACGCATGCACACCTCATGCCACTTATTGACCATTTGTGTTTTGTCAGCCTATCCTGAAGGTAACTGTGCCAGTGCAGATACTCTCCTCTAAGCTTGGATGAAAGGCAATGAAACCCCCTCCAGAGATGCCAAGAAAGGCAGGGCTCTAAAATAACTTTGGTGGTCCTGTGCCTATCAGTTTGGCAGTAAAATCGGACCACCCACAAACAATGTAGCAATTTCTGCGTACCTAGGGACTTGTTAGGTATTATTATTTAACACATTACAAAAAAGAGAAGATAGCCTCCATGCCAAACAGCCTGATAAGGACTGCATAGTAAGAGCAGCCTTGTCTCCAGGAACAATGGAAATACTGACAGTGGGTGGTGGTTCAAACCCCTAGCTTACACAAGCTTGGACGTAGGGATTAGGGTTGCTGGAATACATGTTATAAAGCAAGGTTTTAGGAGATGGGGAATGAAAAACCACATCCTTCCCTCCCCGCTACAAAGCAATAAAATGCTCAGGAAAGGGAAGCCCCACCTGCAAACTGAATACCTTAGCTCTATATAGCACAGCTATAGCACTAGTAATTTTTATATATTATTTTGAATGTTACTAAAATAGAGAAAAGAAAGTGAATACAATTACCCAACCTTATCAGAGCATGTGTTGTCATCAGGACCTCCGCCTATCACAAACAGTTTGCCCACGCAGCTGGTAACTGCTGGAGAACTCACTGCTTCTTTAAGAGATGCTACCTCTGTCCATCGATTGGAAAATGAGTCATAACATTCTACACTGCTCAGTCGGCTTTGTCCGTCGTATCCTCCAACCACATATACCTTTAAAAGTAAAGAGAGAATGTTGCCAGAATATGCTTATTGCCTGGCTACTTTAGCAAACCTAAGTGTGGCATTACACAAAGCCTCAATGTTTTCATTTGTGACCCGTTGAGTTGTGAAAATGTATTTATGTATTTTAGGACCAACCCCTCCCCCCCTGCAGTTTCAAGAAAAGGGAGTTAACACAGTTACAAATTCACACACACCAAAAGGCATGGATATACCTTCCATAATTTCCACACTGTGTGCACTGTAAAGATAATATACAGTCTTGCATATTGTGTATGCTTACAACTGAGGCTTCCTAAATAAACTATCTTCTTTGGCCATTTTCTTTAATTATGTTTTTTACTGACAAAATGTGTAGTTCTATATAGTATAGACTAAAAATCAGAACTGAGGTGACATCCAATTCAATTTAAAAGTGGTGCAATTAATTGAGGGAATGCAGTCTGATTTCTAGATATTTGTTGTGCATTTCAACCATGTTATTAGATAATAACAAATATCTCTTACTTTACCAAGAAGAACAGCCATCTTATGACGCCATCTCCCTTTATTTAGAGAGGCAACTCTGATCCAAATGTTAAGCTGAGAATTATAAATCCACACATCACGGCTGTTGATTCTTCCACCTCATTTGAAAGAAAGGAAAAGACAGGAATTTGGTTGTTATTAAACAAAGGGTTTGCTCCATTGTGCCAGGTTGTGGACAATGCCATATCATGATAAAAGTATATTTCTGAAAATAAAATTCACAACAATCCAATATATGACAAATTCCTAGAATTCTTTTCCACCGAGCAATTAAAGCAATACCTCTTTTCACCAATGTACTTTTTTCCTGGAGCAGTTTACACTCTGGATGCTGTGTCTGTTTACCTAGCTGGGGGAAACTAGTGCTCAGTGGTAAAGTGCATTTCACATATAACTTACCGTATATACTCGAGTATAAGTCGACCCAAATATAAGCCGAGGCACCTAATTTCCCTACAAAAATGTGGGAAAGCTTATTGACTCAAGTATAAGCCGGTTCACCTTTGCCACTGTGGTAGAGGAGGAACGAGCAGCCCAAAGCAGCCCTTTGGGCTGCTCCTTCCTCTTCCTCCTTTGCTGCTGTGGAGCTCACCCCGTCGCAGGGTTTCGAACCGCCATTCTTCTGATCAGCAAGCCCTAGGGCTCTGTGGTTTAACCCACAGCACAATGTTCCCTTGTGTTATACAGAGAAGGCTGGGATCCTGTCCTGTTTAAGCAGGAGCCAGGGAAAGTGAGCACCTGTGGGGTTTTAATACTTCCTTAACTGATAGGCTTTCTGCCTTCTGGGGTCTAAAGTTTGCATTTATGTGAGCAGTTCAGGAATGGAACAAGCTGCCTGGGGAGAGTAAAGAACCGCCGTTCTTGTACACTTCTTAAGGAATGGTTGACTTGAGTATAAGCCGAGGGCAGCTTTTAAAGCACAAAAAGTGTGCTGAAAAACTAGGCTTATACTCAAGTATATACGGTAGCTGTGGTGATGTAAGTCACCTCTTTGAATGCTATCCAAAAGTGGGTGCCTAAGTAATTTGTTCATTTACTTTTCAGTGCTTCTGAAAATGTGCAAAAGTAGCACTAAGACCACCTCTCTAAGACCACATAGACTTCCATAAACTGACGATAATAGTATTCTCGCCACAGTGCTTTTGTGTGTAATATAAATTGTTTACCTGAAACGAGGATATCATTCCTCAAAGCACAAACTGCATACTCAGACTTGGTAAATTCTGGTAATTTAGCCAGTGATTTCCACACTCCTGTCATGGGGTCGTAACATTCTGTATAGGGCAAATTAAATCCCCCAACTCTTTCGCAGCCTCCAACAACAACTATCACTTCAGAATAGCCAGTTGACCTAGAAACAGAAAAACCAAAGTAGTTTATTGAAAAACCTAAGAAATAAACCAGAATCTGAAAGTTACAATATCTGGAAATTAACCGGGGCGGGGGGCAGGGCGGTTTGAAGAAAACATGAAAAACAAAAGTCAATTTATCTGTCCTTAATTGAAAGTTCTTATTCTTAGAACATTTATTTTTAATTTCCAAAATAAATAAATAAATCCACAAGTTTACTAAAATAAAGTCTTGTGGCACCTTAAAGACTAACAAGTCCACTAGGTACTAGCTTTAATGGACCAGAGTTCACATGAAGCAGGAAAAGTTATCCCTAGTCTATAGGCATGTACTATAGAAATTCAGACATGCTTAAAAAGCTGCAATTCAAGGCCAATTACTTGGAGAGAAGCCCCACTGGACTTAATTCTGAGTAGGCATAGGAAGCTGCCTTGCACTGACTCAGACTAGTCTATCTAATTTAGTACAGTGGAACCTTGGTTCTCAAATGGCTTAGTTGACGAACAGATCGGCTCCCGAATGTCAAAATCCGGAAGTAAGTGTTCCGGTGTTCGAACATTTTTCAGAAGCCGAACGTCTGACGTGGCTTCCGCTTGAGTGCAGGAAGCTCCTGCATCCAATCGGAAACCGCACCTTGGTTTTCAGGAGTTGAACGGACTTCCAGAACTCATTAAGTTTGAGAACTAAGGTTCCACTGTACTATCTGCACTGAATGGCAGCAGCACTCCAGGGTTTCAGGCAGGGGTCTCTTCCAGCCCTATCTGGAGATTGGACCCAGGAACTTCTAAATACAAAGCAAATGTTCTACCATTGAGCCCTCCCCAAAATCTCAACATGGTTAGGATTGCACTGTAAGTCACATTTGCAGGAGGGTGTCATGTTTCTCTGTTTCAGTTAAAACAACAACAACTAGACTTAAGGAACTTTCAAGACATAACAACTGAAGTAACTGAAATATAAAGGACTCAAATGTGTATAACATTTCTTGCATGGTAGTGATGTACTCCCTCCCGCACTTTCTGTCCCATATTGTTCCTTAATTTTCCAACACAAAGAAGCATAAATATAAAAAGCAAATGACATCTTTACTGAGGTGATACAAAATACAGTGTTAACTGGTCAATTGGTTAAATGTTTTTTAATAGACTGAATGTTTCAAACAAAGGCTATCACTATAATGAAGAATTTATTCAGGAATGTAACAACAAAAATCAACCTAGCCCTCTCACCTCCGTGGCCTAGTTCTTGGGGACATCATTTCGTTTCCAAGTACATGGTACCGTCTTGCTTCATGCAGCAGCTGATAGCACTCAGGGGAGTTTTGGATCAACTGGTCAACTTCCACTGTCTGAACAAAGTAGTTGGGGTGTAACAAGGGCAATCTCACATGTGTGAGAATTTCCTGTAGCACTGAGCGTCTGAGTTCAACAGCCCGATAAACCCAGCGCATAACGGCTTCAAAAACCATTTCTTCTTTACCAATTACCAGTTCATCGCTGCAAATATAATCAATGAGTTCATCTTTTCCAAGTTCAAGAAATTCTTCATGCTGGGCCACATCCTCAAAATTCTGCAGTGCAAAATTTCTGCATTTGGTAAAGAGTGTTTTCAGTGAATGTGTATCGGCAAAACGCTGGATTCCTAGGCAGTTGCAAGGATCCAGTTGCTCTTCCAGGAACTTAGCGCAAGCGTCACGCAGAACACTTATCTGGAAGAGACTTGATGTTTCAAAGAGGTATTGCACATTATCTGTTGTGATTTTAACCTTGCCTGTATACACATATTGTAAAAAACAATCCATAGCTTCTGCAAAAATTCCATTGATTTCTACCAACATCTCCCTGCTTTCTCGGTGATCGTTGCAAAACATAGCTCGGAAGTAGCTGCTGCATGCTGAAAGAACAGCTCGATGACAAGGAAATTCCCTGCCTTCAACACAGATTATTACATCTGTGAACAAGCGGCTGTCGCGAAATTCATTGAAGATTTGCAGTATGCTTTCAGCATGGGATGAGCCAGAAGAGAAATCAAAGAACTCGTGGCCCGATAAAGACTTTGGGTCCATTTCAAAAACTTTACGCTTTGTGACCGGGGATTCCTGAGCTCGGCTCTCCCCTCTGTTCAACCTGCGTCCCAACATTATTAGTACCATTGTTATATCAACTCTTTATAATATCATGGAGAAAATACTGATGAGTGTCGTCTTTTGGGTGCTAAAGATAAAAAATAATTTCAAAGTATTAGTTCAAATTGCAAATGACATCAATTACATTATGATAGTAACTAGGTTTGGTTCTCTAAACATCCGGCTCCAAGATGTCATGCATATAACATCACTGAATCACACACACTGCATGGACATTTGAATGCCCTTATGAGTGAAGTGCCACCCAGATACCAGCTATGCTCATGTTTCATACTGAACTTTTCAGTCCTATACCATGAAGGACCTTGATGGAGAAAGAGGCTAAAGCTTCACCAACCACTACGCTTGCTGACTGCAATCTCATTCCCACAAACCATCAAAACATAAAGTCAAGGAAAAGAGCACTCATAACCCACCAAGGGAGGTTAGGAATCACTTTGAAGAGCATCTGCACATTTTGTTTCAGAGCTCTCTTTCTAGGAGGGCCAGAGACTGTAAGCTTTTACATTTTAAAATGTAAGCTTAGAATCTGGGGCCCCTATTGGCTGAATAATCAATATCCTGGGAGAACATAATGCAATAAAGATGCTTGGGGCCCCAGAGAAAACCCCAGCACACCTGAAAAACCCGTTAAGCAGCTTGAATGGCCAAGTTACTTAAATACCTCATCTGGGGCTTTGGATAACCTCCTACATCATACCATGGATCCAGTCTCTTCCCCTTCACCCACCAGGAACTAAGATGAACACAGATCCAGTGTAAGATACAGAATCAGTGGAGGAGTGCTTGCTTAGCTGCAAGTAGACTTAACCACAACTCTAGTTGGGAACATGGATCTATTTGGGAGGATGAGGCAACAGGTGTATACAACAAAGGGAGGATCTGGCTGTATTTGTATAAACCCTTTTGGTCCCTGAAAATACCTGCATCTCTCTTGGGCAGCCTTATTTTTAGCTCCTACCTTCCTTGTCTTAGCTTTTATTTGTCTACAATCAAAACTTTGCTTAAAAAATAAAGGATTGTATCCAACTAACTGGTTCTATCAGTGCAACAATTTACACTTGTAACAACAATTCCCACCCCCAAATATCTGTTCTGGGTTTTCTTCTACCCTTGGAGCAAATTTGGGAAGAGTGTGGAGCACACATCAGGAGTTCTGTTGCACAAGCATAAGTTAGCTGGATACCACCCTTATTTTTCAGTTGCTTGTGGAACACAAATAAAGTAATAACCTAAGTCATGGGGCATGGAGTTCCACATACAAGATGCCACCACAGAAATAGGCAATAGCATGTGCAAGTGGAACACAACAGCCAAACATACCTAATGGGCAAATTCACGCAAGAGGAGAAAGTCCTTCAAGTAGCTTGGTCTTAAGCTATTTAGGGCCTTATAGGTTTCAAGCAACACCTTGAGTTGCATTTGGAACTGAGGTGGAAGCTAGTGCACCTGATGTAATGAAAGGTTCACATGATTCTGCTCACCTTGCCCCAGTCAAGATTTTAAGTAGCAGCATTCTGCACCAATTTAAGTTTCTGAGTGGTTTTCAAGGGCAGCTCTACACAGAGCATGTTATAGTACTTCAGTCGAGATGTAACTAGTGCACATGGGACCAAGGCCAGGTCTGACTGTGCCAAGAATGAGCGCAACTGGTGCACCAACTGAAACTGGGCAAAAGCATTTGTCATGAGATCAACTGTGCAAATGAATCTTTCATTTAAAACGCCATGACTTAAGGGAACATAAAGGTGAAATACAACAGCAATCAACAAATCAGGCAATTTAAATTTCCCAGGTTAAGTGAGATTATTACTGCATCAATGACTAGAGGTCCGTCATTACTGGAAGATTACGAAATGGAGAAGAACAAGAGAAAAGATAGAAAGTTTCCCTCTGTTCTGCCTTATTTCACATTCATTCCTGCACTTTCTGAATGTATCTAAAATAAAAGTTTTTTCTCAGCTCAAAACTCCTAAAGTATAATTTCAATGTGACCAGGCCATGTGAAATGGAAACAATATGAATATATTATCTGAAGAAGTGTGCATGCACACGAAAGCTCATACCCAGAACAAACTCAGTTGGTCTCTAAGGTGCTACTGGAAAGAATTTCCTATTTTGTTTCGACTATGGCAGACCAACACGGCTACCCACCTGTAACTGGAAATATGAATATATTAGTTATGCATGCATGCATTATCTCACACAAATCAACGGACTGAATTTACCAGGTGTGTTTCCAATTTCTAGAGGCATACGACTCTTGCAGAGAGAACCAATTGCTATTATCTCACTTTAGTCTTGTCTACCTTAGATAAATATACTAAGTTTCTAGCATTTAAACTGTCTCATTGATTTAAATAGCACTTACAATTTCACTGCTTTTGCCCAGTTACACCCATATTTAATACTAGACATAAAAAGTCATCTTAAAACCATTTGATTGTTATTCTAGACATTAAATGTTTAATATGTGATTCAGAGACTCAATAGTTAAGCCATTATAGCAATAAATATATTTGCACAGCATTTTAGAACAAAGTGCCTCACATCTACTATATCAATAATCTTTACAACAACCTGGAGGAAGTGTATAGATGGTTTTGGGTGGGGTCATACTCCCCCTGAAGCAGTAGGTTCACAGTTTAGAGTATTCTTAGATATACAGGTAGCTGTAGTGTCTAAGAGTGTATTTTTATTTAGTTCTTCAGTCGTACTTTCTTCTGGAGAAGCAGAGTCTGGCCCTAGTTAAGTTTGTTTCTGAGCTAGTTACCGGCAGTTCCAAGTTGGATTTCTGTAATGCATTTTCATTGGGGATACCCTTGAAGACAGTTTGGAAACTCCAATTGGTGCAAAATATGGTTGCCAGTTTCCCTTGGGGTCAGTAGACTGGATCGTATACAGTTCACCTACCAGTTTTACTGGTTGCCAGTTTGCCTCCAACCTCAATTTAAGGTACTTGTTTTTCTCATTAAATCCCCAAAGTGTCTGGGGCCGAGGGTATTTTTGTGAATCATCTCCTCCCATGTGAACCTCTCCAAGAACTTTATTCTATCTCTGTGATTGTTCCTTCTGTCCTCCCATCAACAGACGTGCAGCAGGTGGCGATGAGAAATATTGCCTTTTTTGCTATGGCACCCTAATTTAGGATGACCTCCCAAGAGAGGCACATGTACAACTGTCCTCTTCATCTCCTATATTTTGGCAGACTTTGAAAACCATCTAGTTCCAGACCTTCTTAGTATAGGGCCACCTTTAAATGTACTTTTATTCTACTCCTGCTTTTAAATATTCCTGGCTGTTTTACAGTATTTTAGGTTATTACTAACTTTTTTGTTTTACTGTGAGTGTATCTGCCTTTTGTATACTGCACTTTGATGTTGGTGTTGCTGCTGGGGACCACTTTGCATATAGGTGCCAACACCGGAGGCTGTCTGGTTGGCATTGACTCATGATGGGGTCAATTCAGAAGTGGTTCCTTGTTTGTGGAATGCCCCCTCTGGGGAGGAGTGTCTCCCTCCTTCATTGCTGACTTTTAGGAGGAAGTTAGAAGTATTTGTTTACCCAGTCATTTGATGGCTGAAAGCACTGTTCCCGACAACCCTGAGATGACTGTTGATTGATCTGACGTGTTTTTAAGGTATTTTTTAAAAAAGTTGTTTTGTTGTGATGTATTTGCTGCCCTGGAGAAAGGGTGAAATAGAGAGTAAATAATAAAATAGATCAGTAAGTATGATTATTCTCATATTACAGATGGAGGGCTCTGGAGAGAGCATTCAGGTCTTGCTTGCAGGTTTCCCATAAGCATTTGGCAGACCACTGTGAGAGCAGAAAAGTGAACTAGATGGGACTTTGGCCTGACCTAGCAGAGCTGTTCTTATACCTTTATGAGAAAAGAATGGTTCACCTAAGGCCATCAAAGTGATTCCAAAAGTAAGTACTTGCTAAAGTAAGGTTTTAGGTCATGGTTCGCAGTTCAGTCTTTTTACTATCTCCTTAGCTCTTTGTAAATACAGTGTATAAGGCAGCTTGACCTTTCCTGACAACAGTTCTGAGTAGGTGAGACTGCATTGTAACTTATGCAGTTATAAATTTTTTCTTATAATTAAACTGAGATCAGGTAAAATAGCAGAAACAGGGCACTGACATTGACTTCCTTAAGACCGAATATGCTTAACTGTATTTCCTTGTGTTCACTTAATGTTACCTATGTATCTCCCTCACTTCACCTTATTCTACTCCCTGTGTGCCCCAACACCCCAGGGCTGAAATATGAGAATGTAAATACTACCAGGAAATCTTAACGTTCCATAAAATGTTCTCTTTGGACAGATACAATCAACTAATAATTCTGCTTAACTCGCCAGTGAAATGCAAGTCAGTCAACATTATGATGCTACTTATTAGACAGTTGCAAATGTTTACCTCGTTTCCATTTCAGATAATTCCCTTACTTCTAACATTAAAAAAAAGACAGCAGAGCCAAAGTACCTGACAAATAGTGCCTGACATTTCCCTTTTTCCTTTCCAGATCATCTCGAAATTACACAAGTCTCCTTCCACTCTTCACAAGGGGGGGGGGCTGTGTTTTGTTTCTTCTGTAAAAAGAAATGTCACTATGGCTAACACTCGTCATTCTTCTGGGATTTCATCATTTCCCATTCTACTGAGGAGAGGTATGCTTTGCTGCGAGACCCGCTTTGAGATTACTGCATCAACGGGCCCTATGAAGAACATGTAAACAGCCCAGCACTAACTGAGCAAGAGGAAAGGTGTTCATTTGACTTAAGTCACATTCTAAGTGTGTTATGTGAGAAATAAAACTCTTCGGGTAAAAGCGGGCGCGTGACTGAAAGGCAGGCGTCACTTCAAAGCACTTCTCGCGTCAACCTGAAGTGAGCGTCCGTTCGAGCCGTTATACAAGCGGCCTCGGCTCGAACCCGAGCAACGCCTCGGCCCCGCGCGCGCACGAGCACATCCTCCAGTTCACCTTCACCCTGAACAGCCCTGGAAAGCAAGCCCCGCCCCCCGCATTTTATGTCCAATTAGAGAGCGCGACTCACCCAGCGCTGCCCCCCCCTTTCTCTCCGGCTGGTGCGGGTGATCCAATCTCTCCTCCAGCTGTCCCGAAGAAGGGAGCGGAGAACCAACCATAACGCGCTAAGGGATGGTCACCCGGTCCCTATTATATTTTGGGCCTCAGGCAACTCCGCCTCCCGACGCTTCTTCGCGGTTCGGGTCTAAAGCCAAAGCGTCGGAGCAGCATTTCCACTTCCTCACAAAGGCCTGCGTGTTTCCAACGGCTCCTTGCGAGGCCTCCCTCCCCCCCTCCTGAAAAAGTGGTCTGGTCCAGAGGAACTGGCAACCAACGCAGCCTCTTCGCCAAGTACCTCGGGGGGGGGGGAAGAGAGAGAGATCCAGCTACTAGGATTCACCCCAATGGGAATATGATGCGCCAGCGAAGACGGAGTGCACGAACCAGCCTATTCCCATAAGCATAAAACAGCCACCAAATTTAGACCAGGGTGACCGTCCATATCAAAACGCAGGAACATTGTAAAGATGGGGGGGGGGCAGGAATGGAATACTTTCCAGATGCTCGCGAGATTGATCCAGATCTGTCAACAATCTCTGACCAATCCAGCTTTCTTGTCCGCGGCCTGAAACACAAGTGCCTGGCCAATCTACGGAGTAGATGTCCAACTGGGTGGACAGTTTAGAGGAGAGAGGAAAAAGTAGGAAGGAGAGGAAAAATTCTTTTATCGAATTCCACTCGAAATCCTTGGTTGCCGAAGCACGAAAACCTTCCTTAATATAACAAGAGGCTTGGCAACTTTACAATTCGAAATCAAGAACTTGCAGTATCGCATTCCCTCACCCAGTGGCAGTGCAAATCCGGAATTTACGTGTCCTTAAAGTACCGACCTAGGAAAGAGGCGAGCTCTCTCTCCCCCCACCCCGCCAGTCGCCACGCACATTGTTTTCCACCGCCAGCTGAACTCTACATCCTTTCTCTACGCACGAACAAGGCGCTCGACAGTATTAGCGGCGTTTTGCTTCGCTGCGTGTTTAATACTAGCCAGGAGGATAAAGAATGAAATTGCGCCAGGGCAAATTATCTCTGCCCTGCCTACATAACAACGGCTAGACATTGCAATATCAACGGGATTTTCTCTCCCTTGCAAATGTCGGACACAACTGACCCAACAACAGAACACATAGCAGAATCTAGACGCAATTTAATCTTTGCTGAAATTCATTTCATGCAAAGTTTCCTAGAAAAGCCGGACTGGGGTGGGGTTAAGGGAGGACATATTTTCTGTTTGTAATTATTACTGTACGGGAAGTTACCACGAGCCCTGCATTCGAACCCATTACGATTGTAGGTATTATTATGGTTGTGCACCTCTTGATGCTGCTTTTCGAATGGAAATAACTCTTGCGCCGGCCACCTGACCTCAATTATACTTTTGGCCTCCTGCAACTTAGCCGCTGAATTTAGCCAAGCTATTTACCTGTCAATCAGTTTTCTGCCGATCAGAAGGAGCCGCACAACAGCTCCGCGTCTCCTCCGCTCTCGCGCTCTCTCTTTTTGTCTGCTTCAAGTTCGAGCTCAACTCAAAACAAAGGAGACCCCGAAACATGTGACCTCCCAGAGCCAAAACACATGATGTCACGGATGTGCCGGCCAATGAGAGGCGGGCCGGCTGCAAACGTTCTTGGGAGATGTAGTTCACGGTTTGCGATGCAATGCCGCGTTGCGCCAGAGGGACAGAGCTGAGCACTTTCTTCCTCTTGTCTTCAATGTTAGTGCTCTTGTAAATTTGTTTTAGACTGCTTAGCTAGGACCTGGGAGACCAGGGTTCAAATTCCCAGTCATCCATGAAGCTCACCTGGGTGGCCTTAGTCACTGTCTCAGCCTAATCTGTCTTGCTGGGTTGCTGTGCGGATAAAATAAGGAGAACCATGTACACCACATTGAGCGCCTTGAAGGAAAGGTAGGCAAGAAATGCAAATAAAATGGTAACTGCCTGAGATGCCTTGGCAAAAAGAGGGTAAACAAATGTATGAATAACCCTGCACCCTGAAGCAGTTAGCTAGGATGGAACCAGGCTGTAAACACTTAAGTCTTTCAAAAGAAAAAATGTGAAAGAGAAGAATATGAACAAATATTCCAGGATACATTGAAAGCACATTACTTACTCCAAAGAATCTCGGGGACTGTAGTTTGCTAAGGGTGCTGGGAATTGTAGCTCTGTGAGGGGTAAATGACAGTTCCCAGGATTCATTATTCAACATTTCCAGAAAAACTGGATTCATATAGGCAATACCAAATTGTGGCAGTTGTTACTAGTCAAGGTGGTAATTTATATCACAAATTAACCTTTTTTTTGGGGGGGGGGTCCATTTGAATTATGGAGAATTTTATAGCCAGTGCTACTAATAAGAGTGGTAAGTGGGCTCCTCCAGATGACTTGTTTAAGGAGCATTTATTCTTATTTGCTTGTGTAAAAGCTTATGTGGAGGTTAGACTATGCTCGATCTTTATTAATGCTTTGTTCTGATTTGTTGGTGGGGAGGTTATACAACAATGAACATTCATCCTGATTTGCTTGTGGGTTGTATATGTGTCTTACTGTTAAACATCATTCATTCATTCCATGCATGTATTTCCCTGCCATTTTCCTAACCACAACGTGGCTTTGTTGCACATTTTAATTGCACAATCCTAATTTTTTGGAATATGCTTCAGTCCTTCCCACAAAATATTGACAGTTTGGAGGGGACCTTTGTCAGTCCTGTTTACCAAAGGTGTGGCTTGATAGTCCCGTGACAAAATGCCATCCAAAGTTACTCCTAAAACAGCAAGTGAAAGACAAGGGGCAAAGCGTTTGTGGGATCTAGGGTAAATATAATTTAAAAATGGAAACAAAAGAAGCATATGGATTAAGCCTCCTGAAATATAATAAAGGGCAGCTTTATCCCTATGACAAGAGACTACTGCATGGTGAGTGTATTCATGGTGGCTGCAAGTTAACATTGTTTATCATGTTGATCCTTCCAGTCATGTGGAAAGTTTCTACACCTGTGCCAACTATTCTTGGATGTCAGGCTGAAGCATGGAAACTTTCTATGCAATTCTGAGAATCTATGTGATAAACTGCATTAGACTGTAAGGCCAGAGTGAAGAGAGTAAGTGTTATCTCACAGAAGCCTCCATTCCCAAGACATAATAAAGGTGACTCAGCCATTGGACTCACTCCAGCACTGAGCTTAGCAGATCTGCTTTTTCCTGCTGATGCAAATCAATATAATGCATATAACGTTTACCATTATGCTGTCTGTGATATGGCTGGCATCTGATACATGTCATGCTTCTAAAGACCTAATAATGAAATAGAAAGTGGTCAGGTGAAATTGTATGCTTGTTGTAATAATTGCTCATATTTTGCATTGAGAACACTGTCATTTGGGAAACTCTGCATTCATATAAATTGCATTTTAATTAACTAATTATATCATGTATCTCAGCATTAACTTATGAGAGGAAGGTTGCTATTTGGGAGCTTTTAAAATTCATTTTTAACTGCCATCCAAAATGGCAAACTTAGGCAAACTTAGCTTTGGTTCATTCAGACCATCCCTGTACTGAATTCCTCATTTAGCTGTGTATAGTTTGTAAAAATATATATAAAGTGCAGATACAAAGATAGTCAGTGCAGGAAACAATATTGTTGATAGTCCCAAACTGGCGAGTAAGTAATACCTCTCAAAGCCAAGACAATTGCCAGTTGTTACCACACAGTACATAAATACATGCATGCATGCATGCAAAGCTTATATTTACTCTAGGCATTCTTTCAAAATGCTGGTTGTTAAAATTATAACCCCATAAGTCTCCCATCATGCTCATCAAGTATATCTGGATGGATATATACATATAAATTATGCAGCAGAATGCTGATTTCAGAACAGTTTTAGAGGTATTTGGCATTCATTATAATCGCATATTCAAAGGCACCTTAAAGTCTTCTTTAGGCATAGTAAAACTGCTTGAAAATGTGTGGAATTAAAAAATAACAACACAACCCCACTGACTTTGTTTGTGTTAACAGGATGAGAAAGTGCAAGGCTTCCTGTTTTGCATGTGTGACAGCTGTAGATAAGTGGGGAGGCCCAAACAGGAAATCCGTCTTGCTTCTGCAGCATGACTTGTCTGAAGCTCAGGAACCATCTTAGATTGAAGTATCAATGGCATGATGTGCTGCTGCTAATCGAAACATGGGAGACATAGTGAAGAAGAACTTGGAGGAGGAATCTCTGTTGCCTTTGGAAAATGAGTGTTCCAGGAACATGGGAGAGCTTGTGGAGGTCTCCATCAGTGAAAGGGTTAAGTTTGATGACACAGGCCTATCCATGGTGCTGCAGAACGGCTTGGAGAACCTGCGACTGGAAAACTCTCTCACAGATGTTACCCTGTGTGTGGGCAACATGAAATTCTCATGCCACCGAGTGGTTCTAGCAGCGGCAAGCAATTATTTTAGGTAAGGGAGATATTTAAAATTAAGTATTTTCTCTCTCTCTCTCCTATCATTTGGATGTTCAATTGCAACCAGAAATAGTTAAGCAGGTAAGATGGGAAAGTGACATTTCCCAAGCACTTGATTTGAAACCTACCCCAACAGTCTATGAGCTTCCAAAATGTCTATATTTGGTGGCATGTCAGAAGAAGTGTATCGCCAAACAGGGTGATAATTACAGCATCCAGAATATTAATTGAGAATGCTAGGTATGTGGGATAGAAAATTTTTGAATATAGGAACAGACATGCAATCAATTACAGTTCCCCTTGTTTTCCCCCTCCATAACAATCCCAACTATGTCCAGATAATTGTATTGGTAATAATAAAATAAAATATTAATTCCCATTAAAAAGTGTTGTTCCACAGGCTCCTGGGTGT
The DNA here is from genome assembly GCF_009819535.1 of Lacerta agilis. NCBI lineage: Eukaryota > Metazoa > Chordata > Lepidosauria > Squamata > Lacertidae > Lacerta > Lacerta agilis. The sequence goes on from NC_046316.1 coordinate 56,110,228, forward strand.
TTTAGGTAGTATGTATGTTATCATTAATGCAGTTGAATGTGTGGAAGCTGAATGATCCTTTCCCCAAAAAACCTGTTTCCATGAGGAGGGCAACATATGGCAAAAGCAATCAATGAGGGGAAAGGAGTGTGCTTCCTATTTTTCTTGGAGTTCTAAAATTAAAAAAAAGTGATTTGAGAAATGGGAAAAACACATGGAAGGAAGGCACTGAAATCCAGCAGGGTCACCTTCTGTAGCATATGCTAGAAAATGGTGTTCCTTATGGAAACTGAGAAAATATGCCAGATAAATAGTGAGAAACAAAATACTCCACTATCATGTTACTAATTACACTGGAAAATAAAGAATTTTTTTTATCAATCCCTGTCAGTGAGAATTATTGTGACATGGGGATGGATTTTATTATTACTTTTTTTAATGGTAAAAGAAACATTAACTTTTGATACCAAAAGTTACTCAGTCAGGTCAAGGTGTGACATTTATACTAGTTGGTAGAACAAAAGGGGGGAACGTTTGGCATATTTAATTCCAAATGTAATTGGGGCCATTTTAGGTATGGTAATTTTTGCTGGCCTCCGTATTTCTACTCATCATAAGGCATTTTTAAAAGTAGCTAACGTAGGACTTTATCCCCCTTTCAAAATGTATATTAATTGGCACCATAAATATTTCTGCTAGCAGGATTAATTAATCAATTCACAGAAAACTATCCCTTGCACTGTCACAGAAAACTAACAAAATTATTTTGACACAAGATTTTGCCTTTCTTTTGGCATAAGAGAATGCATCTGGTATCTTGGAACTGAGATGTCTTACAACCATAATTCAAATCTACTAGTCTCATTTTAATGTCTCATTTTTGGTTACTGTTTTGTGGAGAAGGGGTGAAGCGATACTCAGAAATATTAAATGACCAAGCTTGCAATCCTGTGCACGATTGGGAGGAGTATCATTTAATTCAGCAAGAGTTCCAAGTGAATGTGGATAGGCTCAGTCTGTAAATTAATCTTACAATGGTGTAGCTATGTATACTGGTCTTCTGACAGGTGAGTATGGTATTTGCCATTCAGATTTAGCTACTCATAGTTAATGACTCCATTCAGATTTAAATGCTGCATAAGAATACATATTTACATCAGATTTTTTTTGGGGGGGGGGAACCACATAAAATTCTCCACCAGATAATTCCATGGACTATCCCATGTGATTGGCACAACCTTTTATCTTTCGGGAGAGAGGACTTCTGATGATTTATTCAGCCAAAAACATGTACATGTTGTTTTGTTGGAACGTGACTTTAATATTTCTTAGAGTGATCCCTTTCCTTGAGAACAAGGCACAATAGCTTTGGTTCAGCTTTATGGAGAAAAGGGGGTTGCCTGTGTGAAGTTTACCTGGGCTCCTTTCCGGCTGCTTAGCCTTGAAAAAGCCCAAATGTTTCTATCTTCAAAGAAGGGAAGCAAGATTAATAATACCCTGCTTTAAACCAACAAGTTACACTGAAAAAACAATTCCAATCGGACAATTGACCAAGAGGTCCTTGAAACACACAATTATTCAATACAGCAATATTTGAGTGTTAGATGTGAGAAAATAATAATAATAATAATAATAATAATAATAATAATAATAATAATAATTTATTATTTGTACCCCGCCCATCTGGCTGGGTCTCCCCAGCCACTCTGGGCGGCTTCCACCAAACATTAAAATACATTTAAAATATCACAGTTTAAAAACTTCCCTAAACAGGGCTGCCTTCAGGAATTTTCTGAATGTCAGGTAGTTGTTTATTCCCTTGACTTCTGATGGGAGGGCGTTCCACAGGGCGGGCGCCACTACCGAGAAGGCCCTCTGCCTGGTTCCCTGTAGTTTTGCTTCTCGCAGTGAGGGAACCGACAGAAGGCCCTCGGCGCTGGATCTCAGTGTCCGGGCTGAATGATGGGGCTGGAGACGCTCCTTCAAGTATACAGGACCGAGGCCGTTTAGGGCTTTAAAGGTCAGCACCAACACTTTGAATTGTGCTCGGAAACGTACTGGGAGCCAATGTAGATCTCTCAGGACCGGTGTTATGTGGTCCCGGCGGCCCCTCCCAGTCACCAGTCTAGCTGCCGCATTCTGGATTAATTGCAGTTTCCGGGTCACCTTCAAAGGTAGCCCCACATAGAGCGCATTGCAGTAGTCCAAGCGGGAGATAACTAGAGCATAAGTTTTGCCTTTCTTTGACAAATGTCAAGAGAGTGACAATAACTCTAGGATTCTGAAATGCTAAAACACAGATATGTAGACCTAGTGTAGCAGAGTGATTAAGAACATACATTAGAAGCTGGGAGGTTTCCAGTTGAAATCTCAGCTCAGCCTTGAACTTCACTGGGTAGCCCCAGACAAACCACTGTTCATCACCCTTTGCGCTTATCTGTATTAGGAGGAGCAATAACAACAACAATAATAATCATAATAATAATCATATAAAGTTATTGTAAGGCTATATCAGGGCAAGATGAGGTGGCTCAATTATTTCTTGATGAGACTGATCATTTAGATCCTTTTCAAATTGGCTTCCATCCCAGATTTGGGACAGACATTCCCTTGTTCACTCTGGTGGATGATTTACACTGAGATAGACAAGGGAGCGTAATCCCATTGATTTGTCCTCTCAGTGGTTTTCAATACCATTTACTCTGGTACCCTTCTGAACTATCTGACTATATTGTGGTTCAAATTCTCATCTTTCTGAAAGACTTCCTAGGAGGATGTTCTGAGAAACTGCTGCTCCACCCTGAACAATGGCTTATGGCAGGCTTCCTCAAACTCGGCCCTCCAGATGTTTTGAGACTACAATTCCCATCATCCCTGACCACGTTTTGAGACTTTTGGAATAAAAACACATTTATTCCATACTCATTAGCTGATTAGACACTGCATTTTATTTATTTGCTTTAATTTTTCAAATCTGCATTATAATAAGGCACTATAGCCCAATGCAGTATGTATACAAACAATATCAAAAACAAATTAATAGCATGTGTTACCGTAAAAACAAGAAGCTTTTAATAATAACGTTTAATGTGTACTGAGATTGCTGTATGTTTTATAGGTGAGTTTGATGGTTTTAAAGGATTGCTCTTATGGTTTTGTAGTTAATTTTTTTTATTGCTCTGATCTGATATATATTGTTAGCAACTTTCAATATTTTAAAATAGAAAAATAGCATAAACATACTTTAAAATAAATTACATATGAAGTGATTGGGGAAGTATTAGTATTCTTGTTTCCAGAGTGTATTTCAGAATGACTGGTCTTCCAAGAAATTACGTATTTTCCCCTTCAGGGCAATGTTTTGCAACGACTTGAAAGAAAAGTATGAAGAAAAAATAGTAATTAAGGGAGTTGATGCTGAAACAATGCAGATTCTTTTGGATTACACTTACACAAGCAAAGTGCTGATCACTAAGGAAAATGTCCAGAAAGTCCTGGAAGCCGCTAGTCTTTTTCAGGTTAGTGAAGTAAAATATTTACAGCACATAGAAACCAAACCAAATTCACGGGAGTACTCGTTTTAGCTCATTGTTTAGTGTGAAAATGGCTAATTGACAACTGTTGGATTAGTCTTTGGGCAACTTTGAATTTTACTACGAAACAATATTTTGCTTTGGGATTTCACTGGCTGTTCTATTTAATAACTAGATCTAATGTTCAGCCTAAGTTCACAAGCAAGGCATGCTGTGTGAATCAAAAGGTGCTTACTCAGAAGTAAGTCCAAGATCAATTCCCAATTAAGTGTGCAAAGCACTGTAGCCTTAAACTGGTTTTTGCTGTTTAAGGGCTGGCTCTGCCTGCCTTACCCAGCTCCTTCTTCTTCTTCTTTGGCAATCACTCGTAGCCGAGTAAGATTGTCTTCCATAAACATGGTTTTAACAGTGAGTCCGTAAGTGACTGTGGAGGCCAATTCTGGATCCACATGTCCTTCCACAGTGGGGACATAGGTTTCCGCACGGTAGTTCATCACGGTGAGGGTTTGCCAAGCGTGCCTTCCTCTTAGCACGTTTCCCCCTTTTGTCCTGAGTTCAAGCCATGACACCTTTGGTAAAGGCTGTTCTCCAGTTGGATTGTCTTCCGAAGCAACTACTCTGTTCCAAACTTTAAAATGGAAAGCATACCTAGCTCCACCTCACGCCCCCGAAGTTGTCAGGAAGGCTGCCTGCTTGCCTATGACAGGATGGACCGGAGTGCTGTCCTTGTGTCCATCCCTGGTTCTGCTACTTTGATAATGCTGCTCCTATCCTTAACTGACCATGATGGCTGTGTTCTGCCTCCACAGTGACAGGCAGAAGAAACCACAATGGACCAATTTGCTCATCCCCACACCTACCCCACTTTAATGGGACTGGCATAATGAGGACTACCTAAAATATCTCAAAGTAGCGAGCAAGCTTTTTAATTTTTCAGCTTGATCACAACAATAATAAAAAGCGCTGAAGCACGTGAATTATTTTTAAATGGACCAGCATTCCTTCCAGTTTTTGTCCCGTTAACTTGTAGTTCCAGCCCTGCATGGCTCCACTCCATGTGTGGCAGATAAAGCTGGCTATAGATATGATACAAAGGGGAAGTTTATCAAATGGAATAAGTACATCTAATTTTGATTCGAGAGCTTCGTTTCTTTAAATGTTTGCCCACATGTATCTTTAAAAAACAGGAACCAGTGGTTTATAGGCCAGGTCTGTTATGATAAGTAGCCTAAATGTGTCAACAGGACATAGCTCTCAGCACAAAACTCTGCTGTAAACGCTTCTTTAAAATACACCATCACCATTAAAAATGGTGTTTCAGATTTTTCACTTCCCTCTTTTCCTTTTAACTACAGTATATTCTGGCGTATAAGACTACTTTTTAATCCAGGAAAATCTTCTCAAAAGTCGGGGGTCGTCTTATACGCCGGGTGGAAAATCTGTGGTTGAGTATATCTCAAACTCTATATTTTAACTAGAAAAGTTGGGGGTCGTCTTATACGCCCAGTCGTCTTATACGCCGCAATATACGGTACTTTTTTTTTTAAGTCATGCACTACTTTGTACTCCATCAACTCTAAGGTTAGGTGCAGATTTTTAAAAAAGTTATGGAGAAAACTGCTGAACTGTATTGATATCCAGAAGCACCCTGAGTGCTCAGCCTTTCCTTGAGATTTTAGCTGGGATTTTGGAATGTATAGTGTTACATGCCACTCCCAATCTCTGAGCAGTGCAAGATTCCAGGGAGTTCCAGATGTACTATCCAGGGCCCATGTTTCCTTTGTTATCCAGGGTTAACCAAAGGCAGCATTCTTTCCTGAGTAACAATGAAAACAAATTCACAGTAAACTGAAGTCTGAGATGGGTGCAATTAGAACTAGTAATCTCTCAAACTCATTCCCAGCCAGTCAATCTGATCTGCTCTTCACCCTCTTTCAACATTTGATCCAGACCATGTGCATGTTATGTTGATGTGAAAACCTCTTATACCACCATTGTCATTTTATGTGAATGCTGCCTTTCCATAGTTAAAACCATGCTCAAGGCAGCTTACAACATAGAAATATTTACTCGGTTACAAACATAGCCAACAATAAATAAGCACATCAAAAAGTACACAACCAAATTGAACAATCTGCATATAAACCATAATAAGATCTAAAAAGAAAGATACAAAAAACTAACTCCCTAAACAATATGGCCAGGTAGAAAAAGGCCAGCAATGCAGGGAGCAAGTCTTCCAGGACTCAGTCAAGATCAGGCATCCCCAAACTCAGCCCTCCAGCTGTTTTGGGGACTGCAACTCCCATCATCCCTAGCTAACAGGACCAGTCGTCAGGGATGATGGGAGTTGTAGTCCCAAAACAGCTGGAGGGCCGAGTTTGGGGGTGCCTGGTCAAGATGGTGTCTGGACACTTCAGGAGCCTCACCTTTTGTGCAGCCTCTTACACTCTCCAAATGATTGTGCAAATAGGCCCTGTGACATCAGTTTTGCCCACCTGACACTATTTATTTTCCCACTCATCACAGAATTCCTTTCTCCCGTGGAATCCCCACCTACCACATCCCAGCATTTTGAAGGTTTATTATACAGATGAGCAGCATTAAGCTCAATGAAGCATAAGAAGCCCCCTGCTGGGTCAGACCAAAGGCCCATCTAGTCCAGCATCCTGTTCCCAAAGTGACCAATGAGATGCCTAAGGGGAGACTGCAAGCTGAGTGCAACAGCACTCTTCCCGCTTTTGGTTCCCAGAAACTGGCATTCAGAGGCAAATTGCCTTCACTAACAATGTATACTAAACATGGTATTTGCACATTTTACATCAGGGACATTGCTTCCTCACATTCTTAAGATTTGTTAACAGCAGTAAAATAAACTAACAAGCACAGGAGGGCATGTCTGCATAGTAACTTAATGTGCTTCCTTTTCTGCTTGTAGTTTTTGCGAATGGTAGAAGCTTGCTCCAATTTTCTCAATGAAGCTCTTCATCCAGAAAACTGTGTTGGGATTCTGAGACTGGCTGATGCTCATTCACTTGATAAACTGAAGCAGCAGGTCAAGGGATATATTATTCAGAATTTTTCCCAAGTACTGAATTACGATGAGTTCTTAGAACTGCCTGTGGATGTCCTATATAGTATGCTAAAGAGTGATGAACTCTGTGTCACTGACGAAGCTCAAGTGTTTGAAATGGTTATAAACTGGGTGCATTACAAAATAGCAGAAAGACTTCCTCTCCTGGCTTACATCCTTGAGGGTGTCAGACTACCCCTTCTGGACCCTTGGTATTTTGTAGAGACTGTAGAAGCTGAGCCACTGATCCGACAGTGCCCTGGTGTCTTTCCTCTGCTTCAAGAAGCCAGAATGTACCATCTATCAGGGAACGAGGTGAGTTAAATGTTGATTGTATTAAGAAAGAGTTCAGACTAGTGATTCAATGAGCTGCTTGAACTATCTATATAGGTACTCTGCAATGAGCTTTCTGTGGTGTTCCTGCTTGTGGCAGTGTCATCCTGCCTTTTGGGAATGCTAACTTCCTAACATCCATCTCTATGGTAACATTTTCAAGAAAGTGGCCATGTTAATCTCTTCCAGAAAAGACAACATATAGTTTTGTGGCACCATAAAGACTAACAGATATACAGTACAGTGGTTCAATTACTTACATCTTTTGCCCCCGTAACCATGAACATACATACACTGTTCTTTCTGCCTCTGGTGAAGTCCATGAAAGTCCATAAATGTGCAGAAGCAATTTCTGGCACTGCAGACATGTGCAGATGTGATTTCCAGCATCGCGCTGCGCCGGTCCAGCCCACGGAGGATCTCCACGGGAGTGATCCAGCCCATGCCTGATAAGCCTTGCCGACCCCTGCTCTAGACTTTGATGGACTTCAGCTCCAGCTTACACGGCTAATTGTCAGGGTTGGTGGGTGCTGGAGAGTCACATTTTCTCCATCCCTGGTATAAATAGTCAGTGTTATCCAAGAATATTGAAGCTGTATGGCCACAATTTGCTCAAGTGTTAGGGGAAAAGGTGGAGGGGTTTTTATGTTCGACTATTTATTTCATGAATTTCATAGAGCTAGGCATGTGTGTCTTATGAAGAATGAGTATTTTTAAATAGGTAACAACCATGCATTAAATGCATGCAAACAACTCTTAAAATCATGCCTTCTAGATCTTTTGGAATAATCTGTGAAATGTTTATTACAATATATTGTATACACCAGTACACTGATTGGGATGAGTTTTGTAACTTGCAGTTATATGAGTTTTATTGTATGCTGTTTTTCTAATAAAAAAAATTAAAAAATGAGCACAGCTTGCATGCGGAAGGTGGGTAGACACTCTTGAAGGTGTCTGGAGCTTGGTATGTTCCTAGGCGAATTACTGTATTTACTGGGAGCGAAGGGGGGCTTTTGTTAAAATGTTTAAAGATAAAGATCTCTTCAGCTCTTTGCTTTCATTTAGATCATTTCTGAAAGAACAAAGCCGAGAATGCACGAATTCCAGTCAGAGGTCTTCATGATCATAGGTGGCTGCACAAAGGATGAAAAGTTTGTAGCTGAAGTCACCTGCCTTGATCCTTTGAGGCGCAGTCGTTTGGAAGTGGCAAAAATGCCAAACACGGAACAAGAAACCGAGTGTGAGAATAAAAAATGGGTGGAGTTTGCTTGTGCCACATTAAAAAATGAAGTCTACATATCAGGTAAGGAAGATCATAATGCCCATGGAAATAAATGAGGGAGGAAAAATAGTTACAGCATGAGACTCTTAATCTCAAGGTCCTGGGTTTTAGCTCCACATGGGACAAAAGATTCCTGCATTGCAGGAGGTTGGACTAGAGGATCCTTGTGATCCTTTCCAACTTTACAATTCTATGATTCTATGTCCTGAGACTATGAAACATTAGGTTTAAGTAACAATGTTCATAGTTCTTTCAGGAGTCGGACTGTTGCCAAACTAAAAGTTTGCAGTCAAATAGCAGCTATCCTACAATGCTTTTGTTGTGGAAGTTTAACCCTCATTTTTAAAAAAGAATTGAGCTGGCTCTTGGAGAATATAGCTGTATGTATTTAGAAATCAAAAATCTAGGAACAAATCCTGGAAGTTTGGTTCTAATTTGGTATATTACATTCATCACAGGAGGGAAAGAAACGCAGCACGAAGTTTGGAAATATAATTCATCCATCAACAAATGGATCCAAATTGAATATTTGAACGTTGGAAGATGGAGACACAAAATGGCCGTGTTGGGTGGCAAAGTGTATGTCATTGGAGGTTACGACGGTATACAAAGAATCAACAGTGTGGAGACATATGATTCTTTTCACAACTGTTGGTCAGAGGTAAGGTACAGATGTGCTTTTGGTAGTGATGAAACAGGAAACAGACTAAAATAACGACTTTCTACTCTCAGATGTTGGTTAACAGGCAAATGGTGTTTTCACACCAAAAATGTTTTGTTTTGTTTTTGGCATTTCCTGCATCTATAATGCAAATGTAAGATTATCTAGAAGATAAATTTAGAATGGCATTTTCTTTTTACCCAATCAACCATCATACATGGATGCACATTGTGCAAAACAAAGGTGGCAATTCTAGACATTTACCGGGAAGAAAGTCCCTTTGAATGCCATAGGCATCTTAAACCAAATGGTGTCAGTCGTATACTCTTCGTCACTTGCCCCCAACTCATTTCTCTCCACTTTACTTTTTTTTAAAAAGAGAATTAATATGCATGAAGCCCTGATGAACCTTCAGCACGTTCCTCAATTCTGTTGTTTTGCATTATTATAGGCAGCTCCTCTCATGGTCAACGTCAGTTCATTTGGGGCCGCCAGTTACAAGAAGAAGCTCTATGTGATTGGAGGAGGACCTAATGGGAAGCTGGCCACGGACAAAACACAATGTTATGACCCAGCAACAAACAACTGGACCTTAAAATCACCCATGCCTGTTGAGGCAAAATGTGTCAATGCCACCAGTTTCCATGACCACATCTATGTTGTTGGTAGGTACGGCTGAAATGCTTTTTCTAGAATTCCAGTTGAAGGACAAGAAGGCAGTTTAGTCAAACTCTGGTCCCTCTGCATTGTTGAATAACCACTTGAGGGAATGGGAATAGTTTTGAATTCCATGCCAAGATATTTTTAATTGGGTTGTGCATGCACACAGAGAGGTGTAAATTGTGGGATAGGTTTTAATGGTTTTGACTGACTGGTTGGCATCCATCTGTCTCAGGAGACAATGGAAGAATGCACCTTTGGTGTCAAAGTCAAATGGTTGGAGAGTTACAGCACTGGTAGGAAAGGATAGATAGATAGATAGATAGATAGATAGATAGATAGATAGATAATACTTTATTCGGCTATAAGCCCACCGGTAGGAGAGGATATATTAATTGTGATTTATCCCTGTGGGCGCCCACATGTGTGGGTTGAAAGCATAGGAGTTAGGCTATAAAACCTTGTTTGACCAAGTCCAGCTAACAAAAGTAAACTGGCTTCCCCTTTCTACCCACTTAACTAAGAATCAGGCAACAAATGGGGAAGTAAGTTTAAAAATAAGATTTACTTTCTTTATAACCATGCATTGTTTCACAGCTACAGTAGCAGTAAAAAACTATGCAGGCAAAATACTTTTATTCATAGGATTTCATTTCATGTCCCCTTGCCCTTGGCAGAGTCTCCCCAGTGTGAGGAGACAGCCTTCAGTTCAACGGAAAGCTGAAATGCAATGGAAGATCCCCAGTGTCCTTTTGAAGTTTCATACTGATATGCTGTGCCATGGGGTGGGGTGGGGGGGATCACAGTTCCCATTGATGAAAACAACCTGCCTGGTGGCTTTCAGATGCCTTGGGCTGTAATTCCCACCAGCCTCAGTGAGCATGGGCTTCTGGAAAATGTAGTCCAAACTAACTGGAAGGCACCCGGTTGATGAAGGCTAGTTGATGAAGTAAAGTCTTTGGCTGGCTGGCTTTTCGGAATGAGTGTCTTGTCCTCTCTTTGTCTTGACGCTGACATTTTGGCCAGAAGCCTAGAATGTATTTAAAAAGAAACAAATTTGCCAGAAGGAATCCTTTGCTCTCTTCCCACTTCAGGTGGAGCTATGAGGGCAGTCTATTCTTACAGCCCACTCACAGACACCTGGTGCCTAGCGACCCAGTTAAGCCACGAACGAGCAAGTTGTGGGATTGCTCCTTGCAACAACAAGCTGTTCATCACCGGAGGACGAGACGAGAAGAACGACGTCATTGCCACTGTGCTGTGTTGGGATGCTGAGACCCAGAAACTGACGGAAGAATGTGTCCTCCCCCGCGGAGTCTCCCATCACGGAAGTGTCACTCTCCGGAAGTCCTACACATATATCCGCAAGGTGGTGCCTGGAGCAGTCTCAGTTTGACTTTGCAGGGATACTCAGGAGAAGGAAAGGAGAAGTTGTCATGAAATACCTCATTCCCCCAGGTTTTTATATAGGATGATCAGGATGAAACCACTAGGCTGTCAGAGTCTTTTCAAGAAACATGTATTTTTACTCAGTTTCCTGCTGTATAGCATGTGCCTTAAATTAATGTCATATCCAGAGGGACCGGGCTATTTGTGGACCTGTAAGCCAATGAAACATTCAACGATATGAGATCCCCCTATAATTAGCAATGCTGAGCTCTGTGAGTTGCAATTATTATTATTAATATTTTTGTAGGTGCCACTTTGGTTATTATTTTATTTTTTTTAAAAAAATCCGATTACTTGCATCAAAAGATGGGATAGAAATGTTTTAAATAAATAAAGTAAATACTCTGATCTGAAGTCATTTTTGCTACGTTGCAGGCAGCCTGAATATTTGCAATCCTTTTTGGCATAAGCCATAAGCAATGTATAGTAAAGGTAAAGGGACCCCTGACCATTGGGTCCAGTCATGTCCGACTCTGGGGTTGCGGAGCTCATCTCGCATTACTGGCCGAAGGAGCCGGCGTACAGCTTCCGGGTCATGTGGCCAGCATGACTAAGCCACTTCTGGCGAACCAGAGCAGCGCACGTAAACGCCGTTTACCTTCCCGCTGAAGCGGTACCTATTTATCTACTTGCACTTTGACGTGCTTTTGAACCAAACCCTTCCTCCTCACCTTTCTCTTTCTATAAACAAAACAAAGTACTTCATATAATCCATTGCTTTTGGATTACTCTTTCCTTGCATTCATGTACAATAAGAATTTCTTTTCTCAAAGTTCCATCAGTGGCCCAGAAGGTGGCGCTGCTACACTATTTTTAAACAAATCTTAATTTCTGGGAACAGAGGTACAAAACAATCCCTTGAATAATGAAAAAAATGCTTGATGTTGCAACATGATTTCCAGGAAAATTGTATGTTATGGTTTTAAAGAATAAGCTAAGCATGGCTATTAATTTCTCATAATCTAATTATACATCTCTGCCTTAAACTGAGTTGAATGTAGTATTATCTGCAATGACTGGCAGTGGCTCTCCAGGGTTTCAGCCAAGAGTCCTTCCCAGCCCTACCTGGAGATGCTGGGGCTTGAACCCGGGACCTTCCGCATGCAAAGCAAATACTACCACTGAGCTACGATGTCTGTGCACCTATACACCATGGGGGCTCTTTTTTATATTGTTACACACCACTCCCAATCTCTGAGCGGTGCGAGATTCCAGGGTTTGTGTATCCTTTTGGGAATGAGGCACAGTGGAGACTGTGGTGTCTTTATGATACATGGTTTGTTTACACACACACACACACAACCTGAACCTACAATGGAGGGGGTTCACATCTTTACCACCCCAAAAGGGTCATTTCTCCCATAGCCACAACCAGAGATTCAAACAGAAATCAGCCATCGTGCTCTGACTCTCTCTCCAGTTTGCCACTTTTACAACCTTTTCCCCTCTAGGTTACACCACAGCCTAAAAGACCCTTGCTTTGTCTTTTAACTAACTCTGAGTTGACAGAAGGGCCCCTTACATTTGTTGTATGACACAGAGCCCCCTCTCTTTGTCTTTGCTAATGGTTCAGCGCCTTCCGTTTATTCTCCCAATGGCTTATCTTCCAGGTGATTTCCTCATCAGGAAATGGGCCTGGCTTATATTTTAACATTTCCTGAATCCAGGGATTCAGTGGCACCCAGAAACTCATAACAATATATATGCTCCATGATCCTCATACCAAGTGCATTTGTGAAGCTTCTGTTTCCAGCAGCAGGTGGTGCTTAACAACATGCCGTGCAGCCTTTTGGGTGGCATTTACAGTAGACTTCAAATTTAGTAAAGGGCAGATGTGCAAAGATGATCTAAGATGGCTTCTGCTCAGGACCACATAATTTATCTCCAGCACCACAAAAACCTTTCCCATTTCAGCAGGAGACAGATCTCTCTGAAGGCTTTTTGTGCTGGGTGTGGGAGCAGCACATTTGTCCCTTTAAAAATATATGCAAGCGGAGGAGAACTCAGTTCTTTCTCAAGCAGCTAAAAATACATAGGTGTGAAGTTCAGATTGAGTCATGCAGCACATGTATTTGGTACTCAGGAACCATATTAAAGTGCCTTGTCTGAAGCAATCCTAAACAATACCTGGTTGCATCCTAACTCGTACTTAAACTGCTAACATGGATTGCCTTTTAAGTCTATTATGGTTGGAGGAAATTGCTACTGTCAAAATGACATCCCTCCCACCTCCATTAGTATTCATTACAGTCTTCTGTGAATTGCTTCTAGTACCATCTCACTTTTGTTTCCTACCGGGCAGTCATGTGCTACGTCTGGAATAGAATATTGCAGTGAGTTGTCCCCTTGCCCAGAATATATGCAGTCCTCATTAGACAGAGACAAAGAAGACATGGAGGAATTGACAAATGAAATTGTGGGAATAGGGGAGGGGGTGGTCAATATAGCACAGATCACAGTAATTTTCTCCTGGAATGTACCCTGGTAATTATTTTCTCTTTGACACCCACTAATTTATTCTGTAAAACCACCCTTTGATTACTGCAGCCTTTTCTTTCTCTCTTAATATTTTTGTCATTATTTTCTCCCTGATCTCGTTCTCCTCTGAAGTCTCCACTCTGTTCTAATGAACATGAAGAATTTTTAAGCATCGTGTCAGGTGCTTTGAGCAGGAGACAGAGAGAATTGACAATTAAAGAAATTACTGTTAAATCACTTATGGCACTACGGCTAGCAGTGCAAGATTTTGTCCTATAAACTTACCATCAAATACACAAGTAATTGGGGGCATAAATACATACATTTTTAAAAGTATGGTTTCCCCATCTCTTATTTATTTGCTTACTGCATTTACACTCTACCTTTTTCCCCATCCTCATTTAATCCTCAAGACTACCCTGTGAGGTAGGTTGAGCTGAGAGGCAGTGACTCACCCAAGGTCACTTGCTTAATTTGCAAAAGATTCTTCATTAATCCCTCCCCCAGCTCACCACATGATGTGCGCTGGCTCCTAAACCAGCACCCCCAAGCTAGCTAGTTGGAAGGGTCCTCAGTACTCCCAATATTTGACAATTAACTAAGCTCTAGCATATGCTCTAGCATATGCTCTCGAAGCGACTGGCATGAGTTTGGCCAAACTGCAGGAGGCAGTGGAGGATAGGGGTGCCTGGCGTGCTCTGGTCCATGGGGTCACGAAGAGTCGGACACGACTGAACAACAACAACAAGCATATGCTCAAGTTCACAGAATTCCAGCATTTGCAATGGGCAGCGGGAAAACACCCCAGTAACACTTCTGTTTTGTTTTGTGGATCTCATTGCTTTGTTTTGACATTTCTTTACAGAGAGGAAAGGCAACAAATTCTGGAAAAGAATGTTCCACTTTTCTTGGCAAGTAGCTTGCAAGTTTTTCCAAGAAATGCTTTTTCTGGCTCTTTCTAAATCAGCATTGTCATGATCATGATATAATGATGTTACATTTTCTAAGACTGTAAATATTATGATTATGGCTATGACTACTACATGATAAGCAGACATAGAAAAAGGACATGTGCAAAGAGGCTAGCTATGTAGCTGTGTATAATGTGTGTGTGTTTGTGTACATACATGTGCACACATACATCCTTTGAACCTGATTCAGTACATGTGGTGAAGGAGTAGATAAGCATGCCATGTGTGTGGCATGGTAATGTGCAACACAGGTGCTGTGTGTGTATGATCCCCCCCCCCCGTTTACTGAGAAAGAAGGATCAGATGGATTGCATCTATGAACATATCTTCGCTTCTCAATCACATGTGCTGTGATCACATGACCAGACCTGCCTGTGTGAACTAGTTTTTAGAACTGCTCTTAAGGAAGCCAACTGTCACCTTCTCCTTTCATAAGCACCAGCTCTGCAGTGATGAAGCGATAGCATCAAGACATACCTTTGGCTGTGGCCACTGGTATCTAGTAGCACACAATCAGGACCTGAGCAGGTTGTAAGACAGGATCTTTGGAGCACTCAAACAGAAACATTCAGCCTTTGAGCTACCACTGAGCTCTATGTAAAGGAACAGAAGGACCACCATCCGTAACCCAAAGATCTACCCTAAGAACAGCTGTTTGTTAAGATTGCCAAGGCTAGCACTGTGTCCCAGATGCAATAGAACACTCTTAGGTCAGAATAAAGGACTAACAGAATTGTAGGGTTGGAAGGGACCCCCAAGGGCCATCTAGTCCAACCTCCTGCAATGCAGGAATCCCCGACAGATGGCCATCCAACCTCTGTTTTAAAACCTCCATTGGAGAGGTCACCACCTTCTGAGAGAGTCCATTCTATTGTCAAACAGCTCTTTGTTGTTGTTGTTTAGTCGTGTCCGACTCTTCGTGACCCCATGGACCAGAGCACGCCAGGCACTCCTGTCTTCCATTGCCTCTTACCATCATACTATTAGAATGCTTAAGTAGCAGACGGAATTAGCCAAGGAGATGTGCACTTCTTATTGCTCAAGAGTTTCGAAGAGCCTACAGGATGAAGATCTGTCTGTGATTGAAATCTAGGCCATAGTGAGGTCCCACTGAACCTCTGTCACACTTTTTGTGAATGTTGTCAAACCAGAAGGTGGGAGGGGGAGGAGAGCCATTGTATATTGACTATGCTCTCTAGCCAATGTAGATTTGACATGCACATTATAGATCTGGGAAGTGGGGAAGTGTTTTAAACCATGTATTGTATGAAATTACCTAATATATTTAGATAGAATCATACATCTTGTCATGTTGAGTACATTTCCCTAATGCCTCAAAAACATCTTCTTGCCATGAGGATAAATAAATGCTGATAGGGAAAGAGACTTCTCTTACTGCAGCACCTGCCTGGATCTGGTTTATGTCCATACTAAGCTTGAAAAATTTGGCTGGTAGCCCAACTTTCTGTGTCAACAGAACATTATTTACCCACTCCTCAGTAGAAAGGGCCCCTGTATATGTTTCTCTGCATTTTTTAATGTTGTTGGGGGAACAAAGTAGCCTCACAAAGGATTAAAGGATGTACTGTTGAATGTTTACTTTCTTTCCAACATAGTCGTGTTATTGACTCGAGCCGTTGATGGACGGGTCAAACGGGCATTCTGAAAAGTGATGTGGCTCCCCCACCCTTTAGCCTAGGGTTTGTTCCCTCCTTGCGTTAAACGGTGGATTTCTTCTCAAGCTTCAGAGCCTAAATGTCCTTTGCAAGGACTGCAGAATGATAATCTCTTTTGTTCTGAATCATGTATAGAGCTTGGGGGAAGCACGGACCATTATGCTCCTCTTTGAGCTAAACTCGTCCTATCAAAGCTCTGAAAACCATAAATAACACCAGGAATAAGTGGTACTGATACACGTATCTATGAGAAACAGCAAACTGGAGTAATAAACAATAGTACAGCATGCAAGGGTGGCCCTGTAATGACTCATAAAATTGAAGAGCTGGAAGGGAGCCTGAGGATCATCTAGTCCAACCCCCTGCAATGCAGGAATATGCAACTGCCCCATACAGGAATAGAACCCATGACCTTGGTGTTATCAGCACCACACTCTAGCCAAATGCCTCAGGTAGTAGATCAAAAGGAGTTTGCATTTCCATTCATCCATAGCAGGTTGACCTGCTGCAACTGCCCACCCACTGGGCCATGGGACACCACTGCCATCACCAAAAGAAAAAAAACAGTCAACAGTGCTCCAACATGATGTTCTGGGCCCACTTCTCTCCAAGGCCATTTCAACCAGAATTCTGGTAGATGTGGCCATGGAGAATGCCTGCACCATTACCACCTTCTCATACTGGCTGCCTGTCAGCTACTCCCTTATCTGGGAGATGGATAAGAGTTTGGAAGAGTCCTCCATGCCAGGGGTGTGTTAATTGGGCTACTGATGCCAATTTACATAGCTTGCATTTGTTTAAGTCCATCCATTTGTGAGTCTTCAAAGGCAGCAGGGTTCTGCAGGCTGTGTTGTAAGTTTATGCCTTTCTTTAATAAAGCACTAAAACTGGCCATTCTTTTTTTTTTTTTTGTATCCCTGCATGAAACCACTCACATAGGCCCTCCTGGAGCCTGTGGATTGGGACACTGGTAGATGAAAACATTCGCTGTGAGTTATTATTTACTGAAACTTGTTCACAGTCCACTTTGTTTACCCTTGGTGTATGTCTGGAGCCATCAGCCCAGTTCCAGAAACTAGACTAGTTTGATCAGTTCCCTAAGCATACTTAGGTCCTGATTTTCCAGTCTATAGATAAGAGCACAGCAACAAATGATGAAATTCTGTTCTTGCTTAGTTACATTCTACATTCCCCTGGCTAAACTGTAAATGGCATCTCAGAGTGACAAATTGAGTCCTTAGTCTGAATCAAGGGCGGGCAATTTGTGGCCCCAGGGCTGCATTCTCCCTCAGCCTAAAAGGATCAGGGAGGGAGGGAAAAGGGTGTCAGAAAGAGAGGGGGGGAAAGGATTTCCAAAGAGAGTGGGGGAGAGGGAGGGAGGGAGGGAGGACTGGCTTTGAACCTACCCACGACTGGCTTCAGCCCCACTGCTGATGTGCAGCCCTGACAGATAACTCCCAAGGGAAATGCAGCCTAACAATGTCCCCCAGATCAGGTCTAGATAATGCTGTAAAAGTAATTTCCCCCTAAAATCAAGTCACACAATTTCTAACATCTTTATGCATCTATTTGATGAGACCGCTAAAAACAACAACACAGAGACATGTAACTATGGAAAATTGTAAACAGATTCTCTGTTGACACATCCCCTACAGTAGCTCACAATTTCCATACATTTTCAGTAACTCAGAAATTTCATACGTTTCCTCTGCCTTCATAGCTACATTTCATACGTTCAGCAACAGACGAACAGACAAATAGATGCAAAAGTAATCAAGGGGACAGTGCATAGGATTGAACTGTATATACAAAGTTAATATGCTATCAGAAGATAGGGAGATATTTGTTGTTTCAGAGATGTAATTGGGAATGTAGACGATCACCAATCTGATCACAGGAATATGCATGCTGAATCCAGGGCACTTCCAGGCTGCTGTTTTTTATGGGTGTATTCTGCGACATGCTCTCAACTCAGCAATAGTGCTTTAATGGTGGATTTATACTGGACGGTCCACACATCACTGGACTTCGTTACTTGTTCTGTCCCATTGCTAGCACTCTGTTGCTGTCTGGAGGGACATTCTTGCACTGTAGCTAAAATATAATAAAATAGCACCCACCCCCAGATTGTTTGTGGTATGAAAAGTTAAAGGATTTAAGCAAGAAATTAGAGGATATGCAATGATAGGAAATCAAGCCATAAGGCCAGCCCAAAACTTTTGCAGTCATGAACAGTACTGAAAGTGGAATATTGTATGACTGCCCCCAAACCACCATAAGCACAAAGCATCATAAATGCACAAACATTCTTAGGGGGCCTCATTTGAAAACCAGGCACATCTGATGACTTTGAAATCAGAATAGTAACAATTGTTACACTTGCCCTTAATGTGTTGTTCCCCGTGTTCTTTGATTTTCCAGTTTTCTCTACAGGTGAAAATTCTTTTTTGGTTATTTAAATTCTTCCTTCTAATTTACTGGTGAAGCATGACGTCTAATCCAACACAACATTGTTATCATTATATATCAAAATATCAGCATGATACTACTACTATTCCATTCACAGTATGCTGACCTTGGAAAAATAAATGGCTAGTAACTCAGCCAGCAGATCACTACAACAAATGAATGAGTTTTAGGGGGTGGGAAATCCTTCCAACTTGATAGAAGCTCCAAATCACGACAAGTCTTTTGTATATTTCTGCTCAAGTGGTTGAGACTGGAGACACGGCAGTCATGCGCTTCCGTCTGAAGAAGAACTTGAGGGATGAGGCTATCTCCCTGTATCGAAGCCCACACAGATAAGGCAACAGAGCTTTGGGCAAGATTATCAGCACATTGCATATTATCAAAGAGACCAATATCCCTGTCTGTGTCCCAATGACGGCATTGACATAAAGCAAGGAGTCCACCACAATAGCCAAGAGGGGAGAGAAATGAAAGAACAAGAGAATGTGATGCATCAGGAACGTCACACTGGCTCTAGAGAACATGCTTTTCCATATGCCTGACTGCTTTGTTTTGAAATACAGGATCATATAACAACAAAGTATGAGGGACAGACAGAGAAAAAGGGCAGAAACTGAGACTACATAGCAGGATTTCACGGCCCCATCTCCATGTAGAGTCATCACCAGTATTATGGGGACAGAGCAGTTTTCCACTGGACATACAGTGGGTTTCTGGGTAAACTTGAGTATTAAGAAGACAATCCCAGGGAAAATCCCAGACAAGATCCATAGGAACAGTATCAGCTTCTTTGCTCGTGATGATGGCAAAATGGAGATGTAATGCAAAGGCCACAAAATGGCCAAGTATGTATCCAGCACCATGGCAGCAGCTGTTAGCAACCCTCCGCAGTAAGTCATGGCCAGCAGAAACAACAGGAGCACACAAGGGTTCTTGGGAAGGTGGAGTTGCATTACATTGAAAACTGCAGACATAGCATAGAGTATCAGATATAACAAATCACAGAGCAAAGCATTTCCCAACAGCAGGTATCTTGTCTCCTGACGGATGTTGACACGGGAAAGAATCACAAACAAAATGAAAGGGTTGATCAGGACAGCTGCTGTAAGGCACAATATTGGCGGGATCAGGAACATCATTGTCTTGGAGTATGGAGGATAGATGATCAATTCTTGCAAGTTTTGAAACGAAGTTTTATCCAGAGTGAAGGAGGCGTTTGAGGCCACTTCTCTATAGCGGGAGAAGGTTGCATTCAAAATCCTGGCTGGCACACATAGTGAGAAGTTCATTTCCCCCAGAGATTTGGAGTGGCAGCTGATGTAGACGAAAGAAGTTCTTCAACGCTGAGGTTTAGCAACAAGAAAAGATTCATTTTATAGCAACCAGATCACCATCTGTCGTCAGCCCTGTAATGATAGCGGATGGCAAAACATAGGGATTTGTAAGGGAGCTCCGCAGGTAGATCTTGAAATCCGCACAAGTGGAATCTTCTCTTCAAGAAAATCTAACACTGATTATTCAGAAGAAGGGAACACACTCATAGGGCTCAAAATTCAAACTGCAGAGCAGGCACTCTGGGAAGGAAGTAAATGGGTTGTTCATCACTAAGAACTTAAGTTTGTCCACACTGCAAGCATTAGCATAGCAAAGTAGCAGATGGAATATTAGCTTGATTAAACAGATGTGATGAGATAAAAGGGGACATTCCAAATTTGCCAATGCAATCAAGTCATAAATGGAGCTAGAGGATATACCAGAGTGTTTAAATGCAATCAAAACGTATTGAGTCAATGTAATCAATAGAAGTGGTGCCCTTAGCTCCTGAAATACAAATGCATCATAATCCCTTTTAATACATGGTTCTTAGCAGACTGCTGCCATATATTTTCAGCTATCTGAAAGAGCAGCCTACACATACACCAAAATCCCATATATATTATTGCCAACTGCTATGAAATATTGAGCTGCAAAATGGAGAATAAAATGTGGCTTGACATCCTCCCTGCCCAATCTAAAGTGCTTTTTGTTTTTATCTTATGCTTTGGGAGGAGGAATAGACCCAATGCAAAATAAGCTATTTTCTTATGATTAATTGAAAGATTAACAATACAATACAATTCTACATCCTTTACAGCTGTTCCCTAAATCAGGAGGAAAGAATAATAAAAACAAAGTATTAAATAAATCTAGAATGAACATGAGCACTGCTAGATCAGATGAAAGACTTATCTCTTCCAGCATTCTGTTCATACAGTGGTCAACTAGATGCCTCTGGAAAGTTCACAATCAGGATATGTCATAGCACTCTCCTGGTCCACAGTGACTGGTATTAAGAGGCATGCTGCCTCTGATACTGGAGGAAATGTAGCAATTATGACTAGGAATCATTAAGAGCCTTATACTCTATTACCCTTTTACAGCTGTCCAAGTTGGCAGTCTTGTGGAAGCAAATTTCATAGTTTACCTACGTGCTGAAGAAGTTATTTTTGTTTGACCCGAATCTCCCAACGTTCAGCTGGAATGTTCTAGCATTGTGAAAGAAGGGGGGGACCACTACCCCCACACTGTCTCTACACCTGGCACACCATGTCTTCCCTAGACACAAGAGTAGATGAATTCCAGAGCTTGTGTAAAGCAAACCAGGGACACTAACAAACACAACAGACTGTGCTGCTTGCTTTCAGACGGGCTGTTATGAAATAATCCACTTTTTGATTCTGTTCTGACAAGCATGGTTTTAGTTCTCTGCTCCACACAAAGTGACATGCACTGAAAGAGCAGCTTCCATGCTACTGGCTTGTATTGCTGGCTCCCTGATTGCCTTCTGTTGACAAAATGGCTGCCAGGCCTTCTGCCCACTTTCTTGCTTTGTGGCTGCTCAATGCTAACTGGGCCGGCCCAAGACATTTGGCACCTTAGGCCAACCACAAAATGGCAAAAAAACCAATGCCAGGGAGGAAGGGGGGGGGAGTGAAGATTGACATCAGGAACAAAGGGGGAATAAAAGATCTACATTGGGATCTGCTGCCCCTGTGGATCCTGCTGCCTCAGGAAGTCACCTCACCTTGCCTCATGTTGGCCCTGTGTGTGTTGCTCTGATCTACACTGTCAGACTGTTATCAGCGAAATGTGAAATGGAGCCTGGAAGCGGGCTCATATTATAGAGCCATATTCTCTTCAACCTGTTGCCATCCAACCCCTGCAATGGATGTTTCTAGTCTATGAACGTTAATATAAGGAGCAAAACTCCCTACTGGTTAATATTCCTGCAGAACAAGCTGCTTTGCATTCAGTAGATATGGATAGTTCCCAATCTTAGAAATTGCCTCAGAAAAGTTTTCAGTACAAACGTAGCCCAATTAGGCTGCTAAAGAACAGAGTTTACATCAGGGATGACTAACATGGGATAACTGAGTTCTATTTTAAGATGCCAAAACAAGGACAGAAATCCCAATGAAGTTTGTTTTCCTTGACAAAGATTTGATGGAAACCTCTCAGGGTTGTTAGAAGCACTTGGCTCAACTCAAGTGTTGTCAGCCAAGAAAACCCCCACCAAAAATCTTTAGAACCTGTGTCCCAAGAAACAAGTTAGGTATATAAGGACTTGACATATGTATATTTCTAATATATAAAATAATATCTGATTAAAAGTTAAAGGTCTTTTTGCAGAGTGAAGGAAACCTTAGATCTACATTTTCTTCTTCAGGTGACAGACACTGGTATGTGTATTGGAAGGAATAGGGGAGTTTTTTTTTAAAAAAAACCAACATTTTAGAGGCTCATTCCTTCCATCTGAATGCCCTGAAACATTTCAGTTAAATGTCAGAAAAACATTTTAAGCAAGAAGTGGTATTTTTTTTAAGTGCAAGGGCCATATTCCCTTCTAGGCAAGCTTTTGAGGGCCACATTCTAGTGGTGTGCGAGGTCAGAGGCAAAAGTGGGCAGAACACTGAATATGTGCAGTAGGTTAGTTTCTGTTGTTGTTCAGTCGTTCAGTCGTGTCCGACTCTTCGTGACTCCATGGACCAGAGCACGCCAGGCACGCCTATCCTTCACTACCTCTCGCAGTTTGGCCAAACTCATGTTAGTAGCTTAGAGAACACTGTCCAACCATCTCATCCTCTGTCGTCCCCTTCTCCTTGTGCCCTCCATCTTTCCCAACATCAGGGTCTTTTCTAGGGAGTCTTCTCTTCTCATGAGGTGGCCAAAGTACTGGAGCCTCAACTTCAGGATCTGTCCTTCTAGTGAGCATTCAGGGCTGATTTCTTTGAGAATGGATAGGTTTGATCTTCTTGCAGTCCATGGGACTCTCAAGAGTCTCCTCCAGCACCATAATTCAAAAGCATCAATTCTTCGGCGATCAGCCTTCTTGATGGTCCAGCTCTCACTTCCGTACATTACTACTGGGAAGACCATAGCTTTAACTATACGGACCTTTGTCGGCAAGGTGATATCTTTGCTTTTTAAGATGCTGTCTAGGTTTTTCATTGCTTTTCTCCCAAGAAGCAGGCGTCTTCTATTTTCGTGACTGCTGTCACCATCTGCAGTGATCATGGAACCCAAGAAAGTGAAATCTCTCACTGCCTCCATTTCTTCCCCTTCTATTTGCCAGGAGGTGATGGGACCAGTGGCCATGATCTTAGTTTTTTTGATGTTGAGCTTCAGACCATATCTTGCGCTTTCCTCTTTCACCCTCATTAAAAGGTTCTTTAATTCCTCCTCACTTTCTGCCATCAAGGTAGTATCATCAGCATATCTGAGGTTGTTGATATTTTTTCCGGCAATCTTAATTCTGGTTTGGGATTCATCCAGTCCAGCCTTTCGCATGATGAATTCTGCATATAAGTTAAATAAGCAGGGAGACAATATACAGCCTTGTCGTACTCCTTTCCCAATTTTGAACCAATCAGTTGTTCCATATCCAGTTCTAACTGTAGCTTCTTGTCCCACATAGAGATTTCTCAGGAGACAAATGAGGTGATCCGGCACTCCCATTTCTTTAAGAACTTGCCATAGTTTGCTGTGGTCGACACAGTCAAATGCTTTTGTGTAGTCAATGAAGCAGAAGTAGATGTTTTTCTGGAACTCTCTAGCTTTCTCCATAATCCAGCGCATGTTTGCAATAGGTTAGTTTCTACACACATTTATACCCTCCTGCTCATTTACCTTTTTTTACCTTTACCTCCATCCAGGCAAGCAAGAAGCATTAGCTCAAAAACACATTCAAGGTAGACAAAAGTTGAAGGAGGATGCAAAGGAATGACTGTGAGGGGTGTGGCCCAGGGACAGGGTTAGATGACGCTCTTTTGGTTTCCAGTCATAATACTAGAGCTCTGGGGTGGGCGTTCAATGAAGTTGAATGTTGGATGATTCAGGACAGGGAGAATAAAGTATTTCTTCACACAGCTTCAGAAGTTCAGGTAGCCCAGGAAAAGACATGATCTGTAGCAGCTCCTATATTGTGGAATTCCCTCCTCCTCAGAGGTGTGTCTGGTACCTTCATTATACTGTTTTCTCATATGCTTTACCCTGGACTTCGACACAATACGACACAACACAACACGACACAACACAACACACCCATCCCTCCACCCACCTCAATCTTGTGGTCGTAATTAGCTTTTAGCTGTTTTTAATGTTGCATTTTAAACTTGTAACCTGCCTTGTGACCTTAGGGTGAAAGGTAGGTAATAAATAAAATACTATTACTACTACTGCTACTGCTGCTACTACTACTAGTATTATGGCATTTGTTTCCACAAGAGGTATTGATGATGGCCATCAACTTGGATGACTTTCAAAGAGGATAAGACATGTCAATAAGAAGATAAGGCTATCAATGGCTACTAGCCTCTGAATACCATTTGCTGGAAACCACAAATGCGAAGAGTGCTGCTCTGCTCATGTTCTTTTCGAGCATTTAAATAAAACAGAAAATGTTTACAGACAGCAATGGCACTGAAGAAGAAATGGCTAAAATTACTTCCAGAAGGCCCGTTCATTGAACATTCGTGCTGATTTGTCTGCACAAAGTTTATGGGAGGTTATAAGATGTCCATTGTTCTTTGAGCATTAATTCTGATTTATTTGTTGGGAGGTTATATGTGTGTAGTGCAGCCCTAAGTGATATCAAGCAATTATTATTTTCACACCACTTTTCTTACTGCAGAAAGTCAGGTTGTTTTTGGAAGCGCCTTCCAAAAGAACACCAAATCCACTTCAGTTGTACAATGTGAATTTGCCAGTATGTGACTGAAACCCACCTACAAAAAAGCAACAGATTAGAAGTGCCCTGGGTCTTTTTTATGTGGGAAGCCTTTTGCTGCTGCCTTTCTCACCTCCCATCTCCCTTCTGATGCAAAATGCCTTCCAAATAAGCAGAGGACACAGAGAGCTGTCTTATTCCCCACTATGCTCCATTTAAACATCTTCAAAAATGGACACAGTACATCGACCTTACTACACAATGGATAATGATGTCTGCTTACAAACTGTTAGATATCAATCCACACACTAATCGCCTCTGAAAACCAGCATTATAAACACTGGGGGAATATGGACATTTCAAAACCTTTTATTTGCAAAGAATAACAAGAAGCACAAATGCTTAGGTGTGGATGCTAACAGTTGGTGTTTACAGATGGCTGAAAGAATCCTCTCTGTTCTAAAATTGGCTACATGTGAAAACCTGAAGTCCATGCAGGGTGTGATATCAAATACCTGGGAATATTTCAAAGCTGGGGAAGAGGAGGGGGAGGAGGAGGAGGAGGAGGAGCAAAGAAGCAAAGAGAAGAAACCAGCCCCTTAGAGTCTCACATGCATTACAGGAGCTTTTGCATAAAACACTTAGCAGCCTCAGCAGCAAGAATACAATTGCAAAGATTTCTGCTTTTGGTATGGTAAAACATGGTGAGTAGGATCTTTTGTTGCCTTGGCTTTTTACTAGGTTTTTTGGTGCAAGGGTGTGGTGTGTTTGTTTTTCTTTGTCCCAGTGGCAGTGTGCGTATGTGATTATTTTGGGCTAGTTGCTTCTTCCTTGCTCTTCTTTCTGATGCCGGACCTTAATGTGCATATTCATTCTTTGTGTAGGCACTGAACAGCAAAGGTGATGAGATCTGGCAGGGTGGAAGCTTTGCAGGCTAATACAGCGGGCTGCCAAATACAGCCAGAAATGAAATGCTGATTTCCTCTCAGGTATACTGCAAAGATTTTTGTTGTTGTTGTTGAGCTCTCTCTCTCTCTCTCTCCTCTGGAGGTAAGCTAGTGATTGGTTAGCTTACTGTGCTGGCTGCCATGCAGTTATTCCATAAGGTGTGAAGAAGAAGTGGGGGGGGGGGGATCTCTCAGCTTCAAGGAGGGGCGAGGAAGACCTGCATAAACTATTGTAGCACACTGTTGGCATGAAGGAAATCTTGCGAAGCAAATTAATTTCTTGCCCGCATTCCTGTGCGCTGTTATTCTTCCTCAGTTGTCCATTTCTGCATTAGCCGTGAAAGAATAATTATTGCAATTTTTCTTCGATCAGAGGATTGACACAGGGAGCTATCCATTGTGCTGACTGTCTGGAAATATTACTGTATGTACCCTGCAGAATAAAGAAGGGGGAAGTAGTAAAACCCCCAGTACTGCTGGGTAATTCATTCTCACAAAACTGAAGATGTGTGATAACTAAGGCCTTTTCCAGCTACATAGCATCCTTCATTTAAATGAACAGTTGGCTTTGCTTAATTTAAGATACAGATTCCTCATTTATACTTTGCTGGGGAGGAAATGAAGGTCTATACAGATAGGATTAATACTGTAAAAATATAAACAGTTTAAATGTTCAGAGGATTTGCAATTTTTATTTCCTGAGCATATTAAGCCTGAAAAAAAGCCAATGGAAATTTACATGTTTTGGCCAATTCATGAGGAAATCAGAGACTGACCTAAAATGATATTCAAATTAGAAAGCTATTTTACCCTAGAGAGGCAGATGATAAAGAGGGCTGATGAAACAAAAAGAAAACAGTGCTCCAAGCATGTAGGATGCTTTAAGAATGGGAGCCTATGTTGCATTATTCTATTTAGAATGATGATAATAACATACAAATAACATTCTTGTCTGGCAAAAATCCATTGTGTCACCCTTTTTTCAATTTTTCTTTCAAAGGGAAATGGAGAGGCTATTATTAGAGCAATCAGTTTGAGCAGTGAGATGATCAATAGTTATTTAAATGTATCTCTGCATCACACTCTAAATAAATAGAAGAGTAATTTGTCAAATTGGCCATAAGCCTTAATATCAAAAAATACAGTTATTAAACTGTAAAATACAAAAATTGTGATATCCATATGAATTGCATTTAGAATGTGAGAATTAAAATAAAATATGTAAATACTCTCAAGCCATTTTCATCTTAGCTGGGTTTTTTTAAAAAAAACAACAAACAAACCACAACAACAAATAGGCAACACTCTCAATGAATAATGTCTTTAATAAATTGCCATTAAAGCACACTATGTGAGAGATAATGATTAAATCTTTTAATTAAATTGTGACAGTGACAAATGCACAATTTGAAAAGAAGCTTTAGAAAAAAGGAATGAAAAGCTGCCCCCCCACTAATACTTATAACCAAGCATCAAAAAGCAGAAAAGTAATATGAGATTCTAGATATAAGTCCAGCTCCTGAATACCAATACATATAAAAATCCAATGGGACATTTTTAATGCAACACTATACCTGTCTACTTAAAAGTAAGTCCAAATTAAGTTAAATGGGGCTTAAAGACTGCAGCTTTAATTCAATGAATCTAGGATACATTGTAAAGCATACAACAAGCAAACATTGCTTTGACTTATTTGTTTGATTCTTTGATAATTTAAATCTTTAACAAACAAAACAAAAATGACAACATATTGTGCTTCTCTGTATCCTGATAATAAAATAGGTTGATCTGCACTCCAGTTAAGTCAAAGTGCTGTATTTTAGCCAATATATTGCCTTTTACTTTAAGGAGACTTGGATTGATTCACACAATTATTTTGGGTATAGTTACAAATTTCCTCATTATTTTGGTATGATGAATAGTGGTTTGACAAACTCCAGGATAGAAATTTACACAGCCTAGCTAGTTTCCCCGCAATGGGTCATATTCAGAGTAAATCCATTAAGTTAGGACTAACATGCCCATTGATTTCAATGGGTCTACTTTGAGCACAACTTAGAAAGATCCCAATGTTTCCCGTCATATGATATATAGCATACAATCTCACCAGATGCTGGAATATTCAAAATGTCAGTGATAATCTGGAGTAACTTCACTATGTCAAAAATGGACATATAGCTCAGTTTGCAAATGGTGAATATCCATATACTGTGGCTGCAATTATTTATATAACAGTTAGAAATAAAGCTGTGGCTTGATGAAAGATGACAGCAGAATGTGACAGCAATGGAAAGCAAGCTATGATTGCTATTTGTAGCTGGGAAATTATAAATTTAGTATTAAAAAAAATTAGTGTAAACAATTTTTCTAAAAACTATGATGCATTATTGACTTCAGTGGAGCAATCTGCTATTTTCAGATCATAGTAAGAGTCTAATCTTGAAAGGGTCATGATGGAACAGGGAGATTAATGGCCAGGTCATCAAGTTAATCTAAATTTTGAAAAACAAAATACATCCAAATGGCTATTGACCAAACAACCATTCTTCAAGCACAACACAGCAGGTGGAAATGTCTTGCACAAAGGACTAAACCAGTTCTGCAGCACAGTACTATCCTTCTAGAACAGGGGTCAGCAACCTTTTTCAGCCGTGGGCCGGTCCACCGTCCCTCAGACCATGTGGTGGGCTGGACTATATTTTGAAAAAAAAAAATGAATGAATTTCTATGCCCCACAAATAACCCAGAGATGCATTTTAAATAAAAGGACACATTCTACTCATGTAAAAACATGCTGATTCCTGAACCGTCTGCGGGCCGAATTGAGAAGGCGATTGGGCCGCATCTGGCTCGCGGGCCTTAGGTTGCCTACCCCTGTTCTAGAATTAGGATATTCAAAGTGCACAGCACGTTCCTAAGAAGGCAAGAGTAGTTGCTTCCTGACTTTGCCACAACCCACTTTGAACATCTTGATTGGATCAGGAAACATTATTTGAACAGACACTGCTAAGACAGCTACTAAGTGCCTAACCACTTATTGTCATTTTAGAGGGAACGTGGAAGCAAGAACTTGAATAAATCTAGATGTGTTAGTTTTGCTTAGGACATTTTAAGCCTTTGCTTCTTGACTTGGGTGGGAATGAATGAATGAATGAATGAATAAAATAATTTTATTATTTATACCCACCCAAGTCAAGAAGCAAACGATTAAAATGTCCTAAGCAAAACTAACACATCTAGATTTATTCAAGTTCTTGCTTCCATGTTCCCTCTAAAACTTTTAAACTTTTAAAACCCTGATTTTAGACAAAGTCTCCCAGAAGCATTTTTTTTGGTGGTTGCTTGCCACCAAGTGAATCCTGGAGGTACTCCTTAAGTTTACTCTTTGTTTTGATTGTAGATCCAGATGTGATGAGACAACATGGAGTTCAAAAGAGGAAAAACCTTTATAAAATCCAGCATGCAGCTGACCCATGAGAAATTACCTTTAGTGAGCTTGAGTCCTGGGGAGAAGGGCAATGTAGGAACAGACATAAAAGAAAGGAGCCACCCTGCAGTTGAAATCCAAAAACCAAGTTTTTCTGCAGATAGAAGCGATAGCATTTCCAACAGCTCAATCAAGACTGGATCTAGTGAGAGCATACTGTTGCTCCCAGAATCCTTCTACAAACCTGTACGGAAAAGTAAAACCCATGACTGTGTTCTGGGAGGTGTGGACAAAACTGAACACTGCAGCTACAATAACAAGATCTCAGAGGAAGGCGTTGCAGCTCCTGGGAGAAGTAAAGGACGTATGATCAACAGTGCCAGCTTTTCTGGAATTGGGAACACACAGAATTCTAGCAGCAAGAAAGAACCAGTGGGCAACTCGAGCCACTTCTTGAACAGCCCGCAGCAGATGATTGATTACCGAAACTTTGTGCCACAGGTGCCCTTTGTGCCAGCGGTTGCAAAAAGTATCCCAAGGAAGAGGATTTCCCTGAAGCGATCTAAAAAAGGCCTCCGGGATATATTTCACATGAAAAAAAACAAGCCAGAGAGTCTTTCCTTGCTGTCAGAGAAACAAAAAAGGCTGCCATTTCCAGGCTGCAAGTCAGAGTTGGCAGGCAGGTTCGGAAAGTATTTCTTCAAAGCCGGGGAAACGTTTTCTGCTGACTGCTTGGGACAAGAATTTTCTGATGGCGAGCTGCTGTCAGAGTCCTCCTATGAGTACTCCAGTGCTCTGTGCGAAGATGTTGCTTCCCTGAAGAGCTTTGATTCTCTTACTGGGTGTGGAGAGATCTTCGCCGACGAGAGCTCAGCTAATATGGAACTGGAGGTTAGCAAAGAAATCTCGCTCAGGCAATCGCAACAGAAAGATAGTCCTGCTATGGGGTCCTTTCAAGGTGGAGTGGAACAGCTTGCATCCCCAGCCCAGAATGAAGCAGCAGACTTTGCAAAACTCTGGGACAACATCAACAAATCAGTGCAGCTGCATCAGAAGACCCTGTTTGATAGGAGGCTTCTGAAAATACCCAGTAGTGAACTGGGAAAGTCTAGAAATGAGACCAGTGCCTCAGTGACTGATCTGCTTTCTTCCCCTGACTCTTCCAAAGAGAGTTCCATAGATACAGGGACCCCAAAGAGTGACAACCAGGAATCTATGTCAACCAGTGATGAAGGATACTATGATTCATTTTCTCCTGGGCAAGATGATGAAATAAGGGAGGATCAGTCCCCTGGGGTACCAGGTAGGTTTCCAAGAGACAGTTATAGTGGCGATGCCCTTTATGAACTATTTTATGATCCCAATGAGGCTCAGATCAGCCCAGTTCTAGATGATGACCTATGCATGTCTGAAAGCACTTCAGAAAAGGCAATTGAAATCCCTTTGTCAATTTACAGCTTTCATGTAGGGTCAGAAGAAAATATGGCTTCTCAGCCAGCCATTGACATAATCAGCCAAGGATTCCTTCACAGCACATGGAAAGGGAAAGAATGCTTGCTTAAGCTCTGTGATACAGAGCTCTCCCTGACCATGGGGATCATCAACTGGCTGAGAAAAAACCCAGGCTTGATTTCCCCCCAAGACTTTCCCAAGAACCCTCCACCACAGATGGAGAGAGATGGTGAGCCAGTGCCCACCAGTCTCAGCACATGCCAAAACAACTGTATATCTGCTATTGAGGAAAATAAAAACAACGCAGAGACGTCTTCAGCTGACTGCAAAAATGGAACTGAGGTATATTCAGCGGACAGAACTGAACAAACCCAAATTGATGTTCCTTCGTGCAGCTCAACTCAAGAAAGTTCTCAAGACAGGGAAGGAAACTGGAGTGCAATATCTGGGCTCACAACAGACAATAGCATATCATGCGGCACACAGAGATCAGAGAGTTGGGATGATCTCCTCATGAGCTCTTCTTTAATGGAGAAGATATCTCTCATTGAAGAATGCACAGATCCTAGCAGTGAAACTCTTTCACTAGAAGTTTTGAATCTGGAGACAATTTGCCCAACTGATGATAACCCACTGGTAACGGATAACCATGATGCAGAATCATGTTCTTCTTACATGACTGCTGCAACCTCTCCAGATTCTCTAGAGACTGGAGAGGAATATGAGATGAAGGATCAAACCTGGTCTGTTGAATGTGACAAGCCAACAGAGCCACTGAATCTCAGTTGTTCCAAAAGCCAGATCAGCCAGACATCCAAGGAGAGTGACACAAATGTAATGAGGCTTTTGGAACATTGTGTCACTCAGGTTGCTTCCCTAAAGATCAATCATGACTCTGCAAGTAAGCACTTAGAAGATGATTGCATTGAAAATGAAGTGAGCAGTGATACAGATGCAATAGTTCAATTCACAAAACAAATACAAAATGAATGTAGCTGTATAACCCCAAGCCCAAAAGGTTCTCCCAGCCATCCTTCAAGCCAATATAACATTGAGTCAAATATTGGTGCTAGTGTTACGTCTCTCGCGGATCAAAAGGAAGGTCTCGTTTGTTTTGAAGATCAGGAAAACACAAGTATCCTAAACTGTATGGGTCCAGTTGCAAAAAGCAAACTACCCTTTGAATATGCCCAGTTGAATAATCAAGCCCTGTCCTATATCAAAGATTTCAGATTTGAACTCAGTGCTCAAAATTCTACCACCATGGCACACATTTGCAGGCCTACATTTTTGCCACTCTTTGGTTCCATCTGCTCAGACACAGCTAGTGGCTTTTCACAGTCTTTCTGCAGAAGGAGTGGTTTGCTGGAGAAACATTCACAAGACCAAGAAGTTACACCAAGCAGCACACCGTTACGTGGTTATTCAACGTTCCAGTGTAAAGTACTGCCGAAGGTGTCCACTCTCCCACTTTTAGAGGATGCTACCAAAGAGAGAGCAGTTATGGAGAAGACCCGTGATGACTTGCTGTCATAAGGTGAGTCCTTGAAAGAGGACCCTAAGTGCATTGAGACCAATTAGGAAAGCACTTACTTCCTGCCCACTCATTTTGCCATAGACAAAGGCTCTGAAGGGTTATTATTTATAATGTCCATATATTTTTCCCTCCAACATGTCCCCCAACCCCCCCCCCCCAAAGTTTTAGCAACTTTCTAGCAAGGATTAGATTAATTTACCTCTGATTACTGAGAGATGTGGAAATATAATTTGTGAAACAGCCTCATAAGTAAATCCAGAAAAAACTGGTACCCTAGAAACATTTTTGCTAGTCTGCATGCTCAGACGTAAGGTATTTGTTGGCTACATAAAAAGACGCCACTCTTTTGTAACCTTTTCTTGCTTAGTCACCTGGCTGGGAAAGACTTGTGTTTGCTGCAGACAACCAGCGGGTGGGACTTGCCCCCCAAGTGACTTTGAGAAAACCACACCCACCTTTCCCACACCTGCTATCATATATGATGTCAGGTTCAAGAAACCTCATGGCATAAATAATATATGATGTCAGGTTCAAGAAACCTCATGGCATAAATAAATTGTTCATTTTTTATATTGCTACTTATGGAGCAACATAATTTTATTCTTATTTTACACATTGACAAGGTAAACAAATGGGATATCTGCATTTAAAACATGAAAATGCGTGCCAGATTTGGAATAGGAGTAAAAGCAGAAAGACGTTACGGATAACTATTTAGGATGTATATAGGATGTATCCTATGCCCTTAAAAAAATTGGGGGAGGGGGTTAGTGGGTTATTGTTTTTATCTTGATTGTATATTTTGTGGTTTTCTGTTCTGGTTTCCTCCTGCGAGCTCTGGTATAGAGCGGTATATATATTTGCGTGGCTATGTCCCTCCCCTCCCCGTAGAAGTAATGACACAGACACGTTATGCCAATTGTAATGGGTGTAAAGGCCACAACTTTATTGGTTACGGATGTTGAGCGGTATTGGCTTAGGCATTGGACCCTATCAGGTATATCCGACCCCAACCCATGTGTTGGGAGTCAGTGAAGGGTTAACCACCAGTAAGGAACCCCAGTGATGAACATCTCCCAGAATTGCCCCTGTGATCACCGTAAGGGAAGTGCCTTGGGTCCTCAGCTCCCCGGGCTTTGGACAGGGCCACGCCCCCGGAAACCTTTACCGGAATACCCTTCAATTGAGGGGCAGTTGATGACGCTACCTCCCCTCCCCCCTTCATATGGAAATTTCCAATGCCTAACCTCCAAACCAAGAGTTGTGACGATTGCTACGAGGTAGGTGAAAAAACCCATCTTGGCTAGTCCAATTGGGAAAAAGTCCTACCAGGCCCCACGGCCAACCAAGGCGACCAACCGAAGTCCATAGAAAGGCCAATGCTAAACCTAAAGGGAGGGTGGGTGGGTGAACCTAAGCAGCTGGGAAGCAGCACAAAGAGGGCGAGCTTCCTGCTCGCCACTTAGTTTAAAGGGACTTAGACACGCCCCCCCCCAGGCCGACCTGATTGGTTGGCCTGTGGGGAGGCGCGGGAATGGGCTTACTGGATTCAGCCCCTACGCACATGTTCGGGTCGTGATGCCCGCAAAGCCACCTCCTGATGATCCGGAAGTGGGCTAATAATAATAATAATAATAATAATATAGGTCTGCAGCTAGGGCGTCTGCATGGTGTGGTAGAATCCATGACTGAAAGAGCCATGGGCGCTTGTCCTCAGTAAGTCAGATACAGTGTTAAAAATGGAAGTATACCCAACAGAGGTGAGTTAGGGCTGTCCAGATATCCCTTTATTTGCATATCCATGATAATGTATGCTCATGATGCTATTGGGGCAGTCATATGTAACCCCACTTTCAATACTATTTATGCCTGTGTAAGTGTTAGGGTGGTCACACTGCTTCATTCCCAACCAGGGCATATCCTGTAACTTCCTCCTGAAAGCCTTTTACTCCTTATATCCTCCAGACTAGTGTTTTATTGCAGGTGTATTCTACAACATGCCCTTGACCCAACAGTAGTGCTTTAATGGTGATTTCCACCCCCTGTTTTGGTTTGTTCTGTGATGCTTCCCAAATGCTGCCACATCATTGCTATATAGCCCAATGAAAGTGGGACAAAAATAAACCAGAACGTCTGTGCTATATAAAATTACAGGATTTCAGCAGAAGGTTACAGGAAATACACCGATTGAAAATGAAGCAGTGTGACCACCCCAAAGGTTTTGCAGATGCAAACAGTGGGGTTGTGTGTGACTGCCCCAATAGCATAATGAGAACCAACCACCCTGAAGATGCAATAAAAATAGTGGCTGGAGGGGGCTGTTCTCTTTTACTTTTGTCCTGGTTTTGTTGCTATAGCCCCTCAAGACAGCAATAATGTGGTAGCAGGGGTGGCGGTGAAATGAAATGATTAGA
Source organism: Lacerta agilis (assembly GCF_009819535.1). Taxonomy (NCBI): domain Eukaryota; kingdom Metazoa; phylum Chordata; class Lepidosauria; order Squamata; family Lacertidae; genus Lacerta; species Lacerta agilis. The sequence goes on from NC_046316.1 coordinate 56,144,777, forward strand.
TATAATGTTGCGGACGGCCTTCATGAGAAAACCCAGAGGGGCTAAGGCTGAGGCAAACCAAGTGCTGAGTTATGTGGACCTAGCAGGAAACAAATCTTTTCTAGGCATGAGTTACTTTCTGGTAGGTGAAGAAAGCAGAAGCAAAGCAAACACAGCTGTCAGAAGCAGTAATGTACCCTATACTAGCACTTTATGAGATTGTACCGCAATCTGACTTGGGGCATTTTCAAATACGTTGTTTCACTAGCAGCTGTAGCATGCCACAAGTTGTCAGCATAGACACCTGCCAGACCAGAGACATGTCATTACAGTTTGTATGCTATAGTTAACTTTCCAAGGAAGGCATGACTTTTGCTCTCTGGAAAAAGAATGGGCAGGTTATTCTAGATACCCGGTATTAATTTAATGGTGTACTGCAAAGGTTTATTTGCATAATTTTAGATATGCATCAAAATTGGAGGTCTTGGTGTGTGGGCTGGATTTGGGCATGCAGCTGATTTATTGCATGACTACATACAAAAGTGTTGATGTTCTTATTTTATTACTTCTCTACAAACACATCTGAAAGAGAAACTCAGAACCTGGACTTATAGGCTGCTTTGCTATAATACAACTCCACTTCATTGAAGGGTTTTAAGCAGAGGTTGAATGGCCATCTGATATGGATACTTTAGCTGAGATTCCTGCATTGCAGGGGGTTGGACTAGATGATCCTTGGGTCCCTTCCAAATTTATGATTCTGTTATTGGCCCACCACACATAGAATCAACCCACATTTTAACATGCCTTTGGGATTGCTTCCTATCTTACATCTTTCACTATAAAGATTAGAAGAAGAATAAAGAAAGAAGAAGAAGGAGAAGAAGAAAGAAACGGAAAAAGAAGAAAAATTGGAAGAATTTCTTCCAAATTTATTCTATAAATATTTCAGTAATAATAAACTTTCATTAGTTGACTTCCACCGCTTACATTGCACTTCCTATGTACATTTTAAGCAAGATTGTATTTGTTATTCTGTATTTTTTTCTCCCACACAATCTCACACAAATATTTCAGTCAATAAGTTTTCTAAAACCTTCACAAGTCTACTCTAAACACACCCAATACCTTACACTTAATCCTTGTCTGCATAGATAGTCATTTAAACATTTCCATTGTTTCTGAATTCTATTTTTTGGTTTTTGTCTTATCAAATCAGTCAACTTTGCTAATTCCCAGTATTCACATAGTTTATTCAACCATTCCTCTTTGGTAGGGTTATCAAGTAATCAGGGTGGAAACTGGCCAGTGATGGTATTGCGATTTTAAAAGCAGCATGGTCAGTAGAAATAAGAATAACAGAATCCTAGAATTGTAGCATTGGAAGGCGCCTAAAGGGTCATCTAGTCCAACCCCCTGCAATGCAGGAATCACAGCTGCTTTGCATTCCTGGACATCAAGCTGCTGCGGAAGACACAGGAGCAGGGGTCAGTCAAAAACTGGCAACATGGCTGTGAAATGGCATCTGATGGAGACGGCATCATTGCATGGGCAAGAGTCATGATACTGGATACTAATTTGCTACCAGAAAGACCAGATACTGCTTCCTTAACTAGATAACCAGTATCCTATTGGTGATGTGACCCAGACTCTGCAGGCATGCTTTGAGCGTCATCTAGCATGTGCCCAGAAAGGAAAAAAATAGATGCTAAATTAAACAATTTTATACTTCATTAAGCATTGCTCCTTCCAGCTTTGGCTTTGTTTCACTGTACTGTCAGCATCTGACTTGTTCGCTGATTGTCACAGCAAATAATATTTAGCCTCAACTGGTCTTAAAGAGCAATCTCCCCTGCCCCCCTGCTTTAATTAAATACATGTAGGCTTTTTGGACATGGGCTGTATAAGACATTCGGAGACATTGTTCTAGTCCTTTCTCAAAATAAAACGATTGATTTGCTATCATGCCTCTTATTTCAGTAGGACGTTTCCATGGATACAGGCTTACAGGGTTGGCTTGCAATGCTCTGGCAATGCTGGAGAGCACTAAAGCATATTCCTAGCTAGCCTGCTGTAGATCAAGGGTGTGAATGATTATTGCAAATCTGAAGTCAGGATCTGTTTTATACACTCTTTTTATTTTCTTTCTTTTTATAGCTTCATGAATGGATTTTTTTTTAATAGTAAATTGTAAACTGTGCGCAGTTGTATTGTCCAAGCAATGAGGATGCAGAGATCACAATACCATTCCTGTTATATAAAAATAGGCAAAGTGGAGAATACCCTAAGATAAAATGTACAGGCGGTTTGCCTCTTCAAAGCCTGTCAATTAAATATTTTCCCATGACAAATACTTCCATAACTGGGCTTACATTTAGAAACCATATTCAATAGGATGCAGTATGATTAAGAAATGAAGTGGGGACAAAAAGGAGGCAGGGAAGGAATCTGGGTGGCTGGTTTTGTTGTTGTTGTTCAGTCGTTCAGTCGTGTCCGACTCTTCGTGACCCCATGGACCAGAGCACGCCAGGCACCCCTATCCTCCACTGCCTCCCGCAGTTTGGCCAAATTTATGCCAGTCGCTTCGAGAACACTGTCCAACCATCTTATCCTCTGTCGTCCCCTTCTCCTTGTGCCCTCTATCTTTCCCAATATCAGGGTCTTTTCCAGGGAGTCTGGTTTTATGTTGGTTGAATTATATTGTGAAGACTATGAATGTAGATTCCAGAGTGCAGAAGGCAAATCAGCTGGTGTGCATTCTCTTTTTCTTTCTGAACCTTTTCAGAGTCTTGTCATACATTACATGGCAAATGTTTGATTTTTCCTCCATCTGTACGCATGGTAGGCTGCCACGACCAAACTCAGCTCCTTGGCAAAAGCACTGGTATGACATACTCATTTGCTGTCTGCAGACACTAGTTTTACAGACACAGTGAACTATGTGTGAAGTGAGGGAGCCTAAGGAGTGTGGGGATGGCAGAGTGAATCTGTTTCACTCTGTGTCAATATTGCATGTGTTCTGTTATCTCATTAATTTGTAATTAAAATAAAAATCCGGGCAAAAGTGAAGATTTAAATACAGATTTAAATGCCTACTTAAAAATACATAGTTGAATATTTATTTTAACCTATGTTTCTAAATGTATTCCCCTCCCAAAAAGGCATATTTTAAAATGTATTTAGGTGCATTCCTATAATGCAAAATTCAGAAAAGTGCGAAATTGAAAGGATAATACAGTGGTACCTTTGGTTGCGAACGGGATCCGTTCCGGAGGCCTGTTCGCAACATGGAAAGAGCACAACCTGAAACGCCAAATCTGCGCATGTGCACGGCACAATTCGTCACCTCTGCACATGTGCATGGCACGATTTGGTGTTTCTGTGCATGCGTGAAGTGCCGAACCTGGAAGTAACTCGTTCCAGTACTTCTGGGTTCAGCGTGTTCGTATCCCATGACAAACGCAACCCACAGCGAACGCAACCAGAGGTATGACTGTACTGTTCCAAGCTGTCTATTAGTCTTGGAGGTGCAGATGAGTCTAGTTTGTTTGCAAATGGAAATGACATTCTCCTCCATCCCTAATCCTAGGTGTGCTAATTAGGAAGTCTCATTAACCTCACAGAACTTATGATGCTGTCATCTCAATGTTAGACCATGAGCTCACACGCAAGGCAAGCAAAGTGACTTTTTGACACTAGCCAGGTCAGCAGAGGCTCATCAGGGATCAGAGCTTGAAATGGGCATCTGAGTACTTCATACTCTTTCCCCTGGGATAGCTCAGTTGGTAGAACAGGAGACTCTTAAGCTCAGGTTGTGTGTTTGAGCCCCACTTTGGGCAAAAAGATTCCTGCATTGCAGGGGGTGGATTAGATGACTCTCAGAGTCCCTTCCTGCTCTACAATTCTGATTATGATGGGCAAAATGGCAACACAGATAATGACTTACTTACATATTAGGTCGGGGTGGGGAACCTTTTTAGCCTGACAGATCAGATCCTTATCTGGCCCAATCCCCACAGGCCAACTTTGAGAGGTGGACAGAAGAACCCACCTGTCAATCATCTGATGCCATACTGACACCAGGTGATTTGCAGGTAGGTTGCCCTGCTTACCTGTCAAAGTTGGCCCATGGGGATGGGGCCAGTGTGCAGTGCTTCCCGATGACCTGGCAGCCAGCTGGTTGCTGGGCATTTGGGAACTGCAGTACAAGGGCTTTGTTGCTCCAACAGCACCAGGCAGATTCCATCGAAACCACTGTGAAAAGATAGCATTTTCAACCTATTTTAGCAGAGGTTTCAATGGAAACTGCTTGGTGCTACTAGAGCAGCCAAAGCCCTTCTGCCCATCAGCTTTTTTGTAACTAGGTCATGTGAATCAATCCTAATGCTCTTCCAAAACTTTTAGTGGAAAAGAAGCCCACAGAACTACAGTACTAATTGCACTGCAATTGGATTAAGTTTTCTAAAGTAGAAGAAAATGATCCCAAGTAGATAGACCACTCTGTGAATTCAGTTAGGACAAGACAAGTTTTTTCAAACAGCATGCAGATTACAGTGCTATTACTGTTTTGTTTTGTTTTTTTGCTGTGCCCACTGCAGGCATAATAAAGAATGATTATAAACCACAATAGATTTTGGTGGGACGGGTAAGTGCACATTGAAGTCTATCCTATTGGACTCAATGGGGTGTAGAAGTGCATAACTTTGGCTGGATCATGCCCACTCTTTGGGTGGATGGGGCATTCTTAATTTGAGAAGAAGGCCACCAGAGAAATGATAGATAATATCAGAATACCTGAAGGAGCGTCTCCATCCCCATTGTCCAGCCCCGACACTGAAGTCCTCCTCTGAGGGTCTTCTGGTAGTTCCCTCACTGTGAGAAGTGAAGTTACAGGGAACCAGGCAGAGGGCCTTCTCCGTAATGGCTCCCTCCCTGTGGAACACCCTCCCTTCAGAAGTCAAGGAGATTAAGAACTACCGTATTTTTTGCTCCATAAGACGCACTTTTCCCCTCCTAAAAAGTAAGGGGAAATGTCTGTGCGTCTTATGGAGCGAATGCATGGTCCCTGGAGCCAAATTGCCCAGGTGGGAAAGGCAGATCCTGCTTTTTCTGTTGTAGAAAGAGCTAAAGGCTAACAAGAGGGAAAGAGAGTGTTGAAAGGAACCCGCTCAACAGCTGATTGCAGGAGATCAGGGAGGGAGATAAGGGAGCTAGCTCCCTTCCTGCCCCGCCCAGGCCCCTTGCACAGCCCTTTGGGAGGGCTGAGGATCCTGGGAAATTGAGTTTTTCAGCCATTTGAGGCTCTCTGTTACTTTTCCTCTTGCTTTCTATTACTGGCTGGTGCTTACTGGTTTGCTTTCTTCTTGCTTCCTATTACCTACTGGTGCTTACTGGTTTGTACTGGTTTGTTTTCCTCTTGCTTTCTATTACTTGCTGGTGCTTACTGGTCTGTACTGGTTTCTACTGGTGCTTACTGGTTTCTACAGGTTCGCTTTCCTCTTGCTTCCTATTACTTGCTGGTGCGTACTGGTTTGTACTGGTGCTTACTGGTCTGTACTGGTTTGTACTGGTGCTTACTGGTTTGTACTGGTGCTTACTGGTCTATACTGGTTTGTACTGGTGCTTACTGGTTTGTACTGGTTTGCTTTCCTCTTGCTTTCTATTACTTGCTGGTGCGTAGTGGTTTGTACTGGTGCTTACTGGTCTGTACTGGTTTGTACTGGTGCTTACTGGTTTGTACTGGTTTGCTTTCTCTTGCTTCCTATTACTTCCTGGTGCGTACTGGTTTGTACTGGTGCTTACTGGTCTGTACTGGTTTGTACTGGTGCTTACTGGTTTGTACTGGTTTGCTTTCCTCTTGCTTCCTATTACCTGCTGGTGCTTACTGGTGCGTACTGGTTTGTACTGGTGCTTACTGGTTTGTACTGGTGCTTACTGGTTTGTACTGGTTTGCTTTCCTCTTGCTTCCTATTACTTCCTGGTGCGTACTGGTTTGTACTGGTGCTTACTAGTCTGTACTGGTTTGTACTGGTGCTTACTGGTTTGTACTGGTTTGCTTTCCTCTTGCTTCCTATTACCTGCTGGTGCTTACTGGTCTGTACTGGTTTGTACTGGTGCTTACTGGTTTGTAAGGAATGCTTTCCCCCCTTTGCAAAAGCTGCACAAATCTGAACTGATTCTCAAAAAGCAGGGCTTTTCCCTTTGCAAAAAAAGCTGCAAAACTTTGAGCTGATTCTCAAAAAAAACCACACATGGGTTTTAGAGGAGGGAAACCAAAAAAATATTTTTTTCCTGGTTTCCTCCTGTAAAAACGAGGTGCGCCCTATGGTCCGGAGCGTCCTATGGAGCGAAAAATACGGTACACAACTTTTAGAAGACATCTGAAGGCAGCCCTGTATCAGGAAGTTTTTAATGTTTGATGCTTTTTTTTTTAAAAGACAATCCCCAAAGCTTCGATTTTTTTTTTTTTACTGACTTGCCTAAGATCCAGGACAAAGTGCCACCTTTCAGAAATTCCCCCCTGGACATCAATCCAGAAGTCCCAAACATTATTGCAATGTATTGCAGCAGTAAATAAATGGATACCATTCAGATTCTTTCTCCCACGCCCAAGTTTAAAAGCCCAACTAAATGCTACATTCATGATAAAATGCTAGTGGTGTTGAGGCTCAAACTGGATCTGCTACAGGCCAGGCAGGTGTTCTGTTTGGGGATCTCCCCTTTTCTCTTGGCTTCCTGTTATTTGACTTTGCTGCTTGAATTGGCTCCATTTATCTTCCCCCTTCTCTATGCCTCCTTGTCTGATTTCTTCATTTTGCCCTCTGTGTTTTCTGAGATTCTTCCATTAATGCTCCTCTTGTGCTCCTGACACCCCTCCTTTAATTTGGGAGGGCATTTGCTTCTCTCCCCAACATTCCTTTTTGTAGTAATTTGGTACTGAATCCCTGGTCTGCTTTCCCCTTTTGTGGCTTTCTTAGCAGCTGCTCTTTGGCAAGCAAATCTACTGTACGCCGTGATCTCTCCCTTCTCTCGTTGCTGTTTATTTATTTTTGCTACTCTGTAGAACTTGGGAAGCTGCCTTATTCTGAGTCAGGCCAGTAGACCATCTAAGCTCAGTATGTATGTATGTATGTATGTATGTGTGGTATTCAGTGCTAGTCCTCCTCAGAGCAGACTCCCTGAAGTTAATAAACATGACCAACACCCCATTTGCACTATACAATTAAAGCAACATCATACAATTTAACACTCATACCTTCTTCAAGAGAATTCTTGGAACTGTAGTTTGTTAAAGGTGCCGAGCGTTATTAGGAGATCCCTGTTCCCTACACAGAACTACATTTTGTAAGGTTCCCTGAGAAGAATGGATAATTAAACCACTGTGAGAATTGATGTTTTTTGCCAAAAAATAAACTTTAAAGCAAAGCTGATCCCCAAGAAGCAACAATAAAACACCAACACTCAAATGCCTGGGAGTAAAGAAAAGTTTAAACCCAGCAATGACATGATGTCCAAGTGACATGATGTCCCAGACAGGCCTCTTTAGGGAGAACATCTGTTAGATGGGGAGCCAGTGCAGAAAAGGCCCTTTGCCTTGGCACAACCCTCTGGACTTCTACTGGAGGAGGTACTCAGTAGAGGGCTTCTGTTTATGATTTAAAGGTCTGTCAAGGTTCCCAAGGTGGAAGCTGTTTCACAATTCACTGGGGTTCCTCAACATGCAAAATTTAATAGGTTAAAACCAGCATTTTGAACTGGGTCTAGAAGTGTACTGACAGCCAATGTGGCCAAATCAGATTCAGTGTTTTATTTTCTGACTATGTAGTTTCAGTCAGCAATCTGTAGTGGTTAGAGTGTTGGCTGGAATTTTGGAGAGCCAGATTGAAATCCTCACTTATGAAGCTCCTTAGGTGACCTTGCGGCAGTCCGGCTAGACACAAGGCAAGGCAGGGTTCAGACTGAATGCTGGGCTGGGTACAAAGCAAGGCGAGATGGGGTTTGGGGTGGGCAGGGCCGTGGGAAACACACAGTGAAAACTGGGTTCTTGATCTCAAGAACCTTCATGAAAAAATTGGTTACAACAGCCTAAGAGGTATCCAAAAGTGCAGAGAACAGACAAAGAGACAAAAAACTTTCCGAAAAAACAGGAGGTAAAGTATATTAATAATAATAATAATAATAATACAGTAATAATATTATTATTTACTACTACTACT